>NW_026947505.1:14422500-15715000 GCF_034190915.1 Cavia porcellus | reverse complement strand
TAAAAGAATACCATTTTATCTTTTGATTTTTATGATGCCTAGGCTTTCAGTTTTAAAGGGCTTGAATCACAAACAGACATCAGTATAAGCTGGATTGAACAACAGAAAATAGACAACATTGTTAACACTGAAAATTTGTAAGTTCAAAGTGTGGATCAAAATTTCTCAAATTGCTTTTCTGATCTTGAATTGCATGTGGTTTGTGTTAAACCAATCTGTATTTTCTAAATTTGCATTTCTTTGTATAGCACCCGTCTCATCAGCAGTTAAAACCGGGCTACTGTCTTTGTTTTCGGACTTTATTTTTGTACAAATGATGATAGACTTAACGTCACTTGAAAACACACGGTGGTGAATCCAAGGTGGTCTTCCATTGGTCAGATTCACGGGCCTTAGCATCACTCTCTTGGTCACTGTCACAATGTGGAGTCCAAATGTAGTGATTGTAATATTTACTGAGAGCCCAACCTTACAGTGGAGGGACCAGGTTTCCTGTGTGACATTGGTCTAGCCTGTGTTCTTGGGTGAAACTGAGTCTATATGGGAGTAATGCTTTTTAATCTAACAGCAGGATTTCCATTCGGGATATTTATTTATCTACCAATGAGTATAAATGACGGAAAGTATCACATTCTTCCTTCTGTTGGTTCCTGACCTGGGATGCTTGGAGTTTTGGTTTTGTTAGTTTTCATATTATTTTTTTTCAATTTAGGTTAAGGCAGATGGATAAGAACAATTTTTGTTTTTCATAAAAGGGCCATTTCTATCCATTTGCCTGTCAGTTCCTGAAATGCACAGGTACATGAATGCATACATGTACACACACACACACACACTTATACACATGCATAATGTAACGTGCTTATTAAAACAAATGTACATAGTGAAGATAATTTTCCACATGGAACTCCAGAAACCTTAAATCTTGTTGAGCTTTAAAATTAACTGATGCTTTTATTTGGTCCCCTTGAATATATATTAGATACATAGTTTCTATTCATAATGTTCATTTTGAAATTATGTTTTAGTGAATGAGCCTGCTTGTAACTTAATACAAAAAGAAATGTTGGAATGAGTCAACTTGTTCTGTGAGATTTAAATAAAAGTTGGCAAAAGTCCATGGATGTTAAAGGGAAAATCCAATGCCTCCCTGAGTTATCTGCGCATTTTGGGGGACTGTGGCTTTGAGTTTCTACCCTAATCAAATGGGCTGTGTCATTTCTGTAAACATGGTATTGTGGTTAATTATGCCACGAAACATGAAATATAACTTAGTTTTCAGGAACTCATCATTTGAAATAAAAATGATTTTGTAATTACTAAGTAATAACTATTCCTTGTAAATAATTTTGAAAATATAAAAGTGAAAAAATAAGCCAAGCATGATAGTACATGCCTCTAATCTCAGTACTCAGGAAGCTGAGGCAGGAGAGTTGCTGCAACTTCAAGGCCAGCCTGGGCTACATACTGAGTTCAAAGCTAGCCTGAAATACATAATGAGACAGTGTTTCAAAAAACAAAAACAAAATAAACAGACAAACAAGTGAAAAATAATACCAAGTTATTTCTTTGTAAAGTTGTAGAAAAATTCCCAAAATTCATAGAATGTGTTTATATAATTTTAAGCTTTAAAATTGAAATATATATATATTTAATAATGTGGATTGACTTCTCTTATGCCTCTGTATCCAAAGTAACAACTATCTGACTATTACTGATGTTGATTAACTTCATCTATTGCATAGTCTCATATAGAAGAAATTGTGCTGTGTGTATGATTTTCCACTGCCTTCTTTGATCAACGTAAGAGTAGTTCTTAGTTCCCACTGTGTAATATTCCACTGTATAAACCCATTCTCCTATTGGTGGACAGTTGGTTACACTGTTCTCCATTTTTGCAAGGATAAAACTACCGTAAAATTTTTGTGCATATCTTTTGCTCATTTCTCTTGGATATATATATGGGGGAGAGGAAGAGGAAAGTATATAAAAAGTTTGCTGTGTTATAGGTAGCTAACACTACTAAGTAAATGCCCCTAGTCCTCGTATTTATGTAAATTATAAATATCTGGGCTGGTAAAAATTGTGTTAGAATTTGCTAACCCTAATGCAAGTCTTAACATGTTTGCTATTTTTGAGTTGTGAATTCCAGTGAGTCAGTGAGACCAGTTTCTTACTGACTGCTCTCCGAGCCTCTGCAACATCTACTACAGAAGATGGGTGTGCATGTGGACTGCTTTAGATCCTATATTTAGATTTGGGATCTTAGTATTTTAAGACTATATTTTATTTTGTTTATCCTTAGTCTTAGTAACAGTCTAAATATAATGGTTATGATTCATGAAGTAAAGAATAGTTCCATACTTGAGGAAGAAAACCTTCCACAACATTGTTTATGGCCTGGGCAGTCAGGATAAGACAGTGCACTGGATATCCAGTGATTGTATGAATACTGTTAGGGCCATAAGTGTGTTGTGCTTTCTCCTAATTAAAATACAGTAGCTCACAGAGCTAAGCCATTTATTCATTGTGTATTATACAATGCTTATCAAAATCCAGAATCATGGAAGACTAATAATGGGTATATTCTTTGCTATATTTTAATGAGGCGATGGAATATTTATTTTAAAACATCTTTTTTTTTTTGGTACCAGGAATTGAACTCAGGACCTTAATGCTTGTCAGGCAGGCACTGTGCTACTGAGCTAAATCTCTGGACCAAAACCTTGCTTCCTGACTATAACATAGTACATATTCATTTCATAAAATTTGGGAGAGTACAGAAAATTATTTTTAAACATAGAAAATTAAACTATCAAAAACACTACTGACTCATCCCCCCCAAAGCCCTCTCTAGTCTGTGCAGGGTTGGTACAGACGAGGTCAGTGTCTTCTGTGACCCCGTGAGATATGCAGCACGTTTGAAAAACACCACTGAGGTCACGGTAGAATTCTGTATGTATTGGTGGGTTCCTCAGTGATCTCAGAAAGCGACTGTCTTTTTTTGCTATGACAAAATACTGCAGGCAAGGTACTTAATTGAAAAGGAGGTTTATTTAGCACACAGTTTTGGAGGCCGAGAGTCCAGTGTTGGCTGGTGATACTGGTTCACCTCTGGCGAACCTTCCAGACAGCCTCAGGCGAGGGTACACATCGGCTGGTGCGTGAGAGGAGTCACAGGATGACACAGGAAGCAGCAGGGAGTCAAGCGCTTGTTCTTACAACATCTCCTTTTCTTGGAAAATGTGGAGTCGCGTGAGCACCGCCTTAATCTCTTCTGAGCCCCGATGACCTCCCACCTTCCACTCGAGCATCTCTGCAGTCTTAGCGCCTCAGCGTGCTACCCTGGGTACCAGCTCTAGCACATAAGCCTTTGGCGACACACCCAAATCATAGCCAAATCGTGACAGTGACGAACTGGATCATTCCTTTAACTCTCATTGTGAATTAACGAATCAAAGTGTAGGCAGGCCTCGTGCAGCGCCAGGCTCATCCTTGCTGAAGCTCACGTGTTTCACGTTTAAGGCCCTGTCATCCTGAGTGGCTTCAGTTTGCCTCCCGAATTCTTTCACTGTGACTTTAACGGCGCTTATGACTTCCTTTATTATCCAACATGAAAAGATACTCCAAACATAAGTGTATTTAAGCGACACATTTCTTGCCCCACCAATGGCAGCAGCCACTCTCCAACAAGCCGCAGGCTCGTTAGTGGACAGTAGTGGACAGTAGCATTTCAGGGCCATGGTTTGAGCCCAGGGACGCTCACTGCCCTGGAGCTGTTTCCCAACTAAGCTGTTTCCATGGGTAGATGTAGGGGGAGAACGTGAGCACGCTGTGTGCGCTTTATTTATTTTTTTATTTTTGTCTTTTTGAGACAGGGTCTTGCTATGCAGTTCAGGCTGGTCTTGAGCTCACTTTGTAGCTCAGACTGCTCTCGAACTCTCAGTGATCCTCCTGCCTCGGCTTCCCTAGTGCTGGAATTACAGGCGTGTGCCATTACACTTGGTTCTTGTCCTTTATTCTTGAAAGTCTGTTTTGGAGGCTAAAAATTTTTTTTGTTACGTTTTTTTCCTTGACTCTATTAAATATGTTTTTTTCTAGTATGAAATATCACCCTACTAAAAGTCTGATATTTAACTAATTTTATTTTTGTTTATAAGGGTTATGTACTTTCTGCTTGCATATACAGCATATACAGGCATAGTTCCCATGTTCTTTAAATTCTAACAATTTTATTGAAACATGGATGCATGTTGATTTTATTTTGTATATGGTATGTTCATTCATTACGTATTTTCTTGTTTTGCTTTGTCTTTTGAGGCAGGATCTCACTATGTAGCCCAGGCTGGCCTGGAACTTGTGGCACTCCTCCTCACTCAGCCTCCTGAGTGCTGAGATTATTATTATTATTATTATTATTATTATTAGGTCCTGAGGATTGAACTCATGACTTCGAGCTTGCCTGGCAGGCGCTTATGCTACTGAGCTAAATCCCCAGCCCAAGTGCTGGGATTATTGGTATGCACCACCATGCCTGGCTGTCATGTGCTTTTTAATAATTTTTTTTATTTCAGTAGTTTTTGTGATTTATACATTTTTTTCTTTCAATAAATTCCACTATCAATATATGAAAACTTTTGTGCCTATCTACAGCCTTTGTCGTCTTTCTTTCTTTTTATTTTAATTTTTGTCTTTTTGAGACAAATTTTCACTATGCAGTTCAGGATGGCCTTGAACTCACTTTGTAGCCCACGCTGGTCTCAAATTTGCAGTAATCCTCCTGCCTCAGCCTCCTCGGTGCTGACATTACAGGGGCCCACCACCACACTAGTCTATATTTCTTCCTTTAAAAAAATTTCCTCAATTTTTTGTGCTTATTTACTCCTATGTTCCTTCCAGTTGGATATATGTTTCTGTTTCTAATTCCTTCACCATGTTTCTAAATTTTGCCAATTTTTATGTTGTTATTTTGTGTCATTAGTTGTTTCCTTATTATTGTCTGTGTGCAATGCCATTTTCTTAATGTTCTTTTGATTAGGAAGTTTTACTTTTGCTGTCTTGTGAGCATCTATTGGTTGCATGTTCTTATCTGTAGGAATACTATTTTGCCCTATATTTTTTTTTCATTACTAACTTTGTATGGGACTTAGGTTTGATAACTTTATCCTAACCTACAGGAAATTAGACTTTTTAATATGAAATATCTTTTATCTACCTTTTATATTTAAGAAATAAAAAAATATATGAAAGTACCCTAATGAAATCCAGTGTTTTGTATAATTATTAAACATTTGAATAAGAATAAGTACTTAGAGACAAAGGCAAGCTCAGTGTAGATAGCTTTTAATATTTCTCTTTTGGTGTTTTTGTGCCATGTTAAAAGGATTCCCAGTACCAAAAAAATAAAGATAAATAAATACATAAATGAAAGGATGGCAGTTTACTCCCTAAGACTTGGGAGTTCTGTTCTCCCCAGTGTCTTTCTGTCCCTGACCTGCTCTGTTTGTTTCCCTGCCTCAGTGTGGGTGTCCTCTCTTGAAAAGCTGCCCTGGCCTGCTGATTTTGTTGGAGTGGCCAAAATTCCTGCCAGTTTCTGCACCGCTGTCAGACCGGCTGCCTGGCTTTCAGCGGTGTCCCTGGCCTTCGCAGCTCTCGTCTCTCAGAGACGTGGGGCTCTGGGCCTCCCATACGGGATCAGAGCCAGCACAGCCCTTCTGGTGGGGGTGAGTCGTCTCTATCCATATTTAGAGGATCAACTGGTGCTCTGCTCCTAATTTTATTACAAATATTGCTCCTGGGATTTTGGATACACAGCCTACTTTGTGGTGTGTGTGTGTATGCGTGTGTGTGTGTGTGTGTGTGTGTGTGTGTGTATTTGGAAAACGTGAACTCTATGTTTCCACTATTGCTTTCATTTTTCCAGAATTCTCTGATTCCTTTTGGAACAGTGAGACTTGTTTACCAGGGCCCTTTATCTTTGCAGCCAGGGGTCAACTGACAGAAAGAAAATGGGAACAATGTACTGCGTGCTTGTGTGTGTGTTGGGGGGGGGCATGCACATGGGCCTGTGTTTATTTAGCACAGTGAAGTGCTTTGGCTTCTAATAGCATTGCCATGCACATATGTGGATGTGTCAAAGCCCACTGTGATGAGTGGAAACGCTCTTCCATTGGCCTGTGGTAGGTAGATTGTAGATCTGTCATTATTTTCAGATGGACTTTTATCTCTCATGGGGTTTTGACTACAGCATTGCTAATTACTCTGGGCCAGGTTAGTCGATCTGCAATTTTTGCCCCATTTGGGATCTAAAGCTATTCTCATCTGGAAAAATTGGGCTTCAGGTTGCCCTGGGACCATTTCTTTTGTTTGCATTCACTTCTGTTCACTTTTCAGGAGCCTGGTGTTGTGGTTTGTATCTGGGTGTCCTCCCAGAGCTGCATGTAGTCATGGAGGCAGCTGAGGCTAGCATTTGTGATGGGTTCGTTGTCTAGCGCTGGGATAGGCGGTGTGAGCGCTGTGCGCGCTGTGCCTGCCTAGGAGTGGAGCTGGCATGCTATAAGGAGGAAAGGAGGTGTGGTTTTCCCTTTGCCCTTTTACTCTTGACCCTTGCAGTATCATGAACAGCTGCCCCTTAGCTCATGCCACCCTGCCTTGGAGCCAGCTGAATATGGACTGAAACCTCCAAAATCTGTCAGCTAAATGAACCTTCCTTCTTTCATTTTTGGTGTCAGGTATTTTGTCTCAGCAACAAGAGAAATAGTAACCAAGATACTCAGGGCTTTGTGCATGCAAGACAAGAGCTCAAACTACAGATCCCCATCCCCAGCCTGAACAGCTGTTTTATCACTTATAAACCACTTGGTAACAGGATGTGTTGATCTTGAGGTCTAATAAAGCTGAAGACTTGCAAAATGAAAGAATTGCTCTGAAATGAAGATGTGTTTCTATTAATGTTGATGAGTGGAAGATTGGCTTTTCTTCTCAATTCTATTTATATCATCATTTACCAATGATTATCATGGCCACTGAAAACATAATTATGCAAAATGCTTATTAAGTGGCTCCAATTGAATATATGTCTCATTATATGATTTCAGGCATAATACAGCATAGAAATGAAGAAAACACTGTATTCTACAAACATTTTCCATATATAAAGTTCAGACTAGTTTGTGATATGAAGGGTTGGAAATCAACTCACAGTGGCTAAAGATGTAAAAAGAGCAGGCCTAATACCACAGGGTTAGCAGAAATTGAATTTATCCACAGATAATTGAATTTAAAGTATTCTTACAGTACCATAAAGATAACAATTGCTGGTGTACTCTGTATGGTGTATATGCCTGCAGGTATGTGACACGAGTCCACATGGAATGTTATTTACATAAAATTCTATTGATTAACCAATTTATTAGGATCTATTTTCAAAGGTATTTAGGAATTATTGGTAAATTACTTCAAGATACACAAAAACTTCCCATTCATATTCAAGAAAACTCAGAAAACCTTTGTAAGTATAAACGAAGAGACAAGGTCTTTATAGAAAAAATATATACTTTATTTCAACTAGAAAGGTGCAAACATGTAACTTTTGGTCATACTCTCCACCAATAAACTGTCTGAAGAACAGTCATAGTCAAAGTACAAACAGATGCTTCCAGATAGAAAACTGATCAGCTGTATAGAACTAGTCATTTCCCAATAAAGGACATTTATTCATGAAAAGTGAGGTCACCACGTTCCCTACAGCCAGAGGCTCTGTGACCTCACCTTAAGCAAGCAAACACTTGGGATGGATTTCCACCTCAATCCACCTCAGGCTCCCAATTATCAGACAAGCTTTTCTGTCCTATCCATGGCATTCAGAACTTGAGGCTAACATTTGAAATATCCAAGCATTAAAAACAAAAACAAAGAGCCACAAACAAATTTAAATTAACTTAGATAACTGTACAAATATATATATATATATATATATATATAAAATCTCCACAATATTTACAATATTCATAAAAAAATCTGGCTTGTTACAGGCAAATGAACTTGCCACAAGCTGTCCAGTCTAATAGACAGGATTCTGATTCCTGCACACGGTCACGGTCACTGGAATCAGAATGTCACAGCTGAATCTGCTGTTCTGACTTCTAGAACAGCCTGACTCAGCCTCGGGATGGCTGGAGAATGCATGCCCTTGCTACGGCTGGAGCTACAGGGAGGTCAGCAAGCCTGTAGGCGTCTTCCACCCGGGTATTCTGCAGGGAGCAGGCCCGTTACTGCTTCCAGCTGACATTTGTGGCTTGTGGCTCCCACAGCCACACCTGTGCATACATTCTGGCACTATTCCCTAACGTCCCACTGTCAAGTCTTAACTTGCTTCAAACCAGTGTCTGGGGTTGGTAGACTATTTGTAAGACATGGCACAATGTTTCCAGTGGGGTGGGAATTTCTCTCCCCCCGCATCAGCTAGAAAAAACTTAAATTAACAATGTGCTACTGAAATCATTTTTACATAAACATGAGATGTGGATTAATTCAAGTTACAGACTAATGAGTGAATGGAGCCAATGTCTCTCACGATCCGGCTTTAGGCCATGTCTCCATACATCTTCTTGTAGTACAGGGACTCGAAGATGTCATTGTCGCCGGGACAGTTGTAATGGCAAGCACAGCTTTTGATGAACATCATGCTTTTCTTCATGATCTCGCCGTCCGGACACTTGAACTCCACCGGCAGAGTGGTGGTTGCATGTGGGGTGCAGCAGCGGCCATCGGTGCACACCCCGCAGAACTTAGCCCGGTAGGTCTTCATGCTGGTGCAGCCAGACAGCTCGAACTTGACAGGCTTGGAGATTTTCGGGGTACGGATGCACTTTTTGCCCTTCTAAGGAAGACAAAGGAGAGGAGAGACACCGGTTACTACCAGGGGGAGTGCCTCCCTCAACTTATGCTGGCTGATTTCTGTTTATATTTTGAGGACAGAAACTTTTGAGTTTCCTGGGCCAGTTTTCCAAAAATAGCCACGGCCTCTCTTGAAATGTCCCAGAGTTACCTAGCTATGGAGGGTTCTGCATGTGGAGGGAAACAGTTGGTTCCTCGGACACCACCTCTTATTTGGGCAAAAAGGCTCAATGGTTAGATATTTTTAGAGATAAAAGGTCTTTCGTAACAAGGGTAGCAAAAGAGCTAACTTGGATCCTTTGCCTTAGCATTCCATGACAGTGCGTTCCCAGGCGCGCAGCACCAACCTTAATGTTCTCCTCCAGGTCGACCTCGCAGGGCCTGACCATGCACAGGCGGCTCTGCTTCTCCAGCCGGCAGTAGGCGTTGTCATTGGTAACCCGGGTGGAGAGGCCCATCCCGCAGGTCTTGGAACAGGCGCTCCACTCTGTGGTCTGGACCAGGCAGTTGGCTCGCATCATAGTGGGGTCCGGGCCAAATGTGTCTTCCAGTCGATAGGCTGAGAGCAAAGCACACAAACACAAGGTAAACCGCCGGGATGAGATGACTTCCACCGCCCCCTGGCACTCTGAGGGCTCAGCCCCCGCGGGAGGGAGAGTGACAAGACGGATTTAGAGATGTGGGCACTCACCAGCCAGGGCAGGGCCCACCGCGGTGCTGTCCTTGGGCTGGTCACACACCCACTCCTCGCAGCACTTGCCGGGCAGCTTGACCCTTCTGGGGAAGGGGCAGTCGGGGCTGGGCAGGCGCACATCCATGCTGCACAGGGGCACGCAGCCCACCGCCCCGTCCAGGCACGTGCACTGGTACTTGCAGCTGCTGTGGAAGGTGTCTCCACTGCGGTACACCTTCCCGCCGAACACGCAGGGGGCGCCTCCTTGGGCTGCAGGGAGAAGGGGAGGTCAAGCTCCGCGCCCCAAGGCGCTCAGGGCTTAAAATCGCGGTCCCGGCTGCAGGCAGGGGGCGGGCTGCATGCAGACAGGGACTCCAGGGGAGTGGTGTCCCTTTCTGGCAGGTGGGTGCATGGGAGGGACGGAGGGACGACCAAGGTGGCGGGACACGCAGAGGCGGCCGGAGCGCAAGCGCTGCCACAGGTCTTACCGGTGCACACGCCGATGTTGCGATTGGACGCGGAGCCGAAGTCGCAGGAGAGGCCCTTGTGCGGGTCGCAGGGGTGGAGCTGCGTGCACAGCTCGCCCAGCTGCTTGGCGCAGACGCGGCAGCAGCCGCAGCCGTCCAACACGAGGCTCACGCCGAGCGGGCAGCGCGGCGCGGGTTCGGACGCGCACTGGGTGCATTGCGCGCTGCAGTCCTGGCCGGAGCCGAGCTGCGGGGAGAGGCGCGAGGTCAGCGCCCGGTGGCGGGGCGCTCGGTCCTCCTTCTGTCCTCCTCCCTCCCCGCCGGTGTCCGGCGCTTACCTGGCTGCAGAGCGCGACTAGGAGCACGACGGCGGCAGCGGCGACGTGGGACATGGTGATGCGGTGGCTGGCGAGGGGCGCGGAGGTGGGTGCCTGGGCGCGCTGGGCTGCCGGGGTCTCAGGAGCTGTCGGCCGGGGCGGCTGCCGTCTCTGGGGCCGAGGCGATCTGTTGTCGGCCGGCGAGGTGGTGGCGACTCTGGGAGTGGCACTGGCTGCCTCCTCGGAGCTGGGAAGAGCTGCTGTGTGGGGCTGCGGCGCACGCCCGGCCTTTTATACGCTGCCGGCGGCCCGGCGAGCCAATGGGCTGAATGGAGTCCCACACAAACAGGGACATTCCTCGCATTCCTCTCCACCTTCCTGCCCCATCAACTCGCACCGGATTGATCCTGACCCCTTGACACTCAGCATTCCTCCGTCTGAAAAAGCTGGCACACTCCAGCTCGCCAGAAAAAAAAAGGCTCAGTATTTCCAACATCAAATAGGAGTTTTTTCCTATGCGCTCCTGCTTCTCAGCTCTTCTGATTTTTGTCGTTTAAAATCTCACCAGCAATTATTACTGTCATTATTATCATTATCATTATCATTTTTCTATCTTTTCTCTTTTTAGTAGTTCTGTCCCGTTTTGGCCTAAGTCCTTTTTAGGAGGTGGGTTGCTGAAGAGGCAAACAAAAATTCCTAAAAAAGGACTCTAAAGGGTTGCCTTTGTACTGTCTTTCCTGTTTTTATAGTGATTTTCATTTAAGGGGCTGCAGGGTCTTGAAACTACGAAAAGCAGGAAGTTTCTTTGAACCATTAGAAATTCCCAAGATGCTTGCTTGGAAAGTCCTTGAATTCTGTATCTGAAATACAGAAATTTGATCCTCTGTCCTTTGAGATAACAGTTTGGCCTGGTGGCACACAGCCAGAAAGGATAAAGCCAGAGTGTGGGTAGGGGTGCAGGTCTCTGGGTAGGTTGCCAGGGCTTGTACTTTGCTTTCTCTTAGTGCACAGGGCAGTGTTTGTGGGAGGTGCAGGGAGGGAAAGGGGGTGAGTGACTGTGCGCTGGATAAGTAGAAACTCTGGGTGTCAGGAGGCCTCAGGGGTGGGAGAACAGAAGACCAGACAGGAGGAGGCCAGCCTGAAGATTGGGGTTTGTTAGGACATTTTAAATGCAGCAGTGCTGAGGTCTTTAGGTGAGTGATTTTACTCATTCCAAAACCTGTAGTCTTCAAATGTGTATTGAACTTGGTTTGTCTTGAAATAATAATAAAATAAATTGATTATGTAAGAAGCACAGTGTACCTTGTTGTGTCTGGTTATAAACTGTCAGGCAATAATATGTTTTTACTGACTCCCCACGCATAGGTGAGCAGTGGTTGTGACCTCTGATGACCCAAGGCGTGCTGAAAGAAATCAGGGAAAAAAGAGTTTTACCCCCTGCTGTGTGCGGATGTCAGCTGTGACAAACCCAAGACTGTCTCCAGCTCTTTGTGTTGCCACTTAGCTTCACTGAGGACCCAGTTAATTACTATGCACTCCTTTAGAGTTTATCTAACTGGCTTTTTTCTTCATAGCTCTAGTTACTTACCATCTTATGGCACAGGGAGTGATGCTAGAGCTGTGCCTTGTTGTCTTCTGTGAGACCACCCTCGGGTGACACTGTCCTTTCAGCTGCTGATGCTTCGCATTCCAGGCTTAAAGGTAAGCATATCCGTTTCTGATGTGAGGACCAAACTAAGAGGCAAAGCATTATAGCTTGGTAGCTCAAAGTTAGCCTATGTAAACTAGCCAGCAATTTTAAGGTTTCAATTCATCATGTTGGAAAATGGCCAAGGGGAAAGAAAAAATAACCAGCTTCAGCACCAACCACATCATCTGAGCACAATTACCTCGTTAAGCAAACCACATGCTGCACAGGGCAGTTGCACGTCAACAGTGTCAATGGCCAGCCAAGGGCCTCTGAAGCCCAGCAAGAATTTTCCTCATTGTTATTTAATGTTCTTTCCAAGCATTCCTCAAAGAGAAGAGGCCTGTTAGTTCCTATTTAAAGAAGGAACATTCCAAGTTATGTTAATAGCCACATGTGTATTAAAGGCAACTTGGCCCCCAACTTTCTCTTCCACTGTGGATGATTTTAAAAGCCTAAACTATGTGGGAAACCACAGTGAAATCTTTCAAGACCTAAACCTCCAATTATAGCTACCACTAATGGTTGGAAAGGTGGAGTGAAGGGGAAGGAGGAGGGACAGAAAGCACGAGCCTCCTCTAAGGTGGGATGTGGGTTCAGTGGTCAGCTCTCCAGGCTGCAGTGTGAGGGACATGGACAGCCAGCCATGGGGACTTTGGAAACCTCAGGAGAGTCTGAGAGCCACCACCAACAGCTTTGTGCACACAGTGAGGAGACCCATTCATGAAGAGGAAGAGTTGCATAGTTGGGTAACATGGGTTATATTCTTAGCACTGCCATTCATAAATCTCAGGGAAGTTTCAAGTAGGAGCCATCCCCTCAGATTCCCATTTATACAAGGAAAACACGAAGAATTTTTCAGTTCATGGAGTTCAATGAGGGTTAAGTAGATTGAAATTCTCAAGGAATTGGTACTTTTAACTTTCTTACCTTTCTCTCTTTCCCTATTCACATGGGAATGTGACCATTTTGTGCTACTGTTAAAAATACCATGACATAAAAAGAATTTGACTACGCTAGGAAATTCACATGGTCTCTACAGTCTTAGTGAGTTCATAACTCCAAAGGGATGCTTTGAAGATTGGCTGAAAGAATATAAGCATCTTTGGACGTACAGAACATGTGAAACCTCACAGTAGAAAATATGCTACGCATTTTCAACTTGGGTTCAGGTTTTATGGCCAAAACTCTTCTGAAAGAGTTAAAAGATCATTATGAAGAGAGTCACAGAGACAGACAGACAAACACACAGAGCCACACACACAGAAAGAATGAGAGAAGACACCCAAGACATTCACAGACTCGAAAGTATGTTTTGATTGTGATACAGACCATCGAGTGCCAGGAAATTTAGAGGAAAGGCTGACACTCTGTCCTCAGTTCATGCCATGGCATATGAATTCTTGCACTATTTTAAATGACTCAGCAAATGTTTGTGTGAGCCTGGGCGGTAAAGTGGAAATAGTGGCTTCTTAGAACTTGGTCCAACTCTGACTTATCCCAACCCTTTGAGTGACAGCAGGTCAGAGCTGGGAGAGAAAAAGTTCTTTGAATTTGTGCACAAGTTGGGAAAGGTGCACTCATTTAGACTTGCGGGTAAGTGGTTAGCTAGCAAACTCATTTGCCTGGTGAAGGAGGAATTCGCCAAGCCGGCCAGCGAGTCTTTCCCAGGGTAGATAAGCAGTGTGCGTGTCTCCTAGGCATGGTCTCGGCAGGTCATTTGGTGAAGTCTTGTAAGATGTTTGTCTGTGGGGTACTACATTCTTTCCCTTGCATTCTTTGTTGTCTCCCCCCACCCCGCCCCCCCCCAAAAAAGGTTCCTTGATCGGGTATCAGACAGAGAGAAACCCTGGCAGGACTACAGGGAAGTGGCCAGACTTGGAGTGTTTGTGTACTTAAAGAAGGAATCTTGCACATTTTCAACTTTTAGTTGTAGACATTTTCTTATAAGAGCAAGCCGAAGCTGGTGCCAGCCCTCAGAGCGGAAATCAAAGCTCCCAGGGAAACATAGCAGAGGAATGTGAGTGGGAGCCGAGCTGTCAGACTTATAGGAAGCCTGGCTGTATGAGGACCTTGGAAGTGGCGTGTTTGTCCTTCCGGCGAGTGGGCGTGGGCGTTCCATATTTCTACCATGCCTTAGGTTCAGTCATGCAGGTGAATTCCATCAAAAAGCAAAATGTTATGCTGGGAGATGTTGGAAAGACAGTAATAAATATTATTCTGAAATCTCCAGGGACCCTGGCTTGGTTTATGTGACTTAAGAGGTGGGGGAGAAGCGCCATCTAAATGACACTCCTTCTCTTTCTTCTTTTTTCCCCCTGTAATTCCTCTTCTGACTTTCTTAGGATGTTTTCTCCTGCACAGACCTTTGCGAGAAGGCAGCGAAGGCGGCCCTCTGTGGTTTGTGTTTCAAGTTTGTGTATTCATTAGCTTGCTTGCGGATATTTTTATTTAATAAGATATTTCCTACAGTTCGCCATTTGTTTCACTTGATACTTGAATTAGTCTTGTTTTGGTGGTTGACTTAGGCCCCTGTGCTGTCTTCTGTTGGCTTTTGTTAATGGGAGTGGTGTTGGAGGGGGTGGGTCTTCCTGCACCAGGTAGTGGCTGCTAGTGGCTGAGGTGTCCCCTGCCAGGTGGGAGACTCAGATTTATTATAGTTTAGCAGCAAGGCGTAGCCACAACCCCTTGTGTAATCACACCAAGTGAGTGTGCAGAGTCCCCTCGATGATGCTTAAGGTGACATGCAGTGACATTCATTGGGCATGAAAAAGAAAGGAGACGACTTTTCTTTGAAATGTGTAATTGGGAGAGACTGCTCGCAGTAGGTTTGGGAGGAGGAGGAGGAGGAAGAGGAGGAGGAGGAGAGAATTGAAGAAGCTGGCTTATACCAAAGAGTGGGAAGGAATGAGAGGATGGAGGCTCTGAAAGAACTGTTGTAAAACAGACATGGATGTGTCCCACGGGAATTCCCTGGGCGGGTGGCATTGGATTCGGCCCCATCAGGTCCTCCTTGGCAATGCGCTTTCCGGCTTTCCCTCTGCCTGCCTGTGGCTCAGCCTTGGAAACCCTTTTTGACACCCACTACAGATGTGAGGAAAGGTTTGTAGCTCGAGGACACAGTGTTTATGAGGTGCTTTCTTAGAAGACACCATGGTTTAAAATTACCCTTCTCTTCCAGTCTTCAATGGGGAAGGGCTTGTCTGCTGAAGACAAAGGCAAATTCTGACTTTAAAAGTGCATGTCCTGGCTTCGTGTCTGTCACTGCTTTCCACATGGCAGGGATTTGGGAGAGCTGATACCAGGTGAAACTAGGGAAATCAATCCCATTTCTTCGTTTTTTTTTTTTTTTTTTTTTTAAGAAGCTGCAAATTTGCAGAGACATTAAATCAACACAATTTTTAAAATTTGTCTTATGCCTTTGACATCCTCTGTATGTCAGCTGTGTGATGAGGCTACAACAATGTGCTTCTGTTTTGGTCAGTTTTTAGGATGTGTAAAAAGAAATTCTGTGTGGCAACTTGTTTTTGTTATGATAACAATTCTCCCTCATTTCCATTATGTGATTTTCATTCTTTTTGATTTTCTGTTTTTGAGGAACAGGTCAGGGTGACTCCAGTCTTCCTTTCTTCAGTGAAAAATGTAGAAGCTACACTGCTAAAAACGTGGTGTATAAATAACAAAGGAGTCAAATTTATCATTGCCTGTGGGTCCTCGTGTCCTCTTTAGATTTTTATCTTCTTCGACACCAAGGCGGTCCCTTTGTTTACCATGGTGCTGTAGACCTTTGCAGTTTGCATATACTGGGTGACCATTTTCATTTTGTAAGTGCCCTGTGCTACCATGATGACAAATAAGTTTTAAAATTAAAAGCAAGCTAGTGGCTAATATGTTCTAGAATGCTGAAAATGAAGTTATTGTAGTTGTCCCAAGAGTTGCTAACCTGTTTTCCTGTGCATGAAATTTTAAATAACTATGCCTGTGAGAATCACGTGTTGAAATCTAAACACCTGGATAAAGTTTTTGAGACAGCGTTTTAAAGTCGGCTTTTGCCACATTTGGAGAAGTAAGTCAGGTTCTACCTAAATTCTTGATGTGACAAGAGTAGAAGAGAACGAGTGCATTGTTTTATTTGCCATCTGGGGACACACTGCTGACTGCATCAGACTGGTTTAGCAAGACCCCTCCTTGGAGCTCTTCTGGGGGAAAACTGGGATAGACACCTGGTTGTGCCTCTATCACCCCTTGTTTATGCAAAATGACTACATTTTCCATCATTGCAGGTGAGGACACAGATGCAAGCTAAAACAGCGCACACAGGCTGAGGTAAAGGAGAACTGGGAATGTTCTTCTAAAAACAACTCCGGCCTTTGCTTCCAAACTTTACTGCTTTTCTTCACCTTGGCTGTATAGCAATCTATTAACACTGCATATCTTTCCTTAAGATGATGATCTTGAATATTCTTAATCTCTAAAAGCGTACGCCCTAGAAGGCTTGTAAAACACTCCTGGGCCAGTTGGCAGTCCGGGCAATGCTGTGGTATGAGATAAACATGATAAACATGACGTAGAAAGATGATGTTTACTCTGGGTTAGGAAAGAAACTTGGACATAAGCAAAGAATTTTTTTTAGCGATTAAGATTTTGTGAATTAAGAAAAGAAGATTTGTGACTTTATTATGTAGCCAGATTGCTTCTGACTCACTAACAAACCACTGTAGCTGATAAAGGAAAAATGAGTTAAGATGCTGGCTGTGTTTTGGGCACGCTCGTATCAGGGTGTGGCTTGCAGTGATGTCAGGTTCGGGCCACACTGAGAAGGTCGATGTCTAACTCCATGGAGACTCGGACCAACCACAGACATCACAGAAGTCTTCTCGGTTCATTACATCATGCACTGATAAGCTGTCCTTGTGAGTAAATTATCATAACAGAATCTGAGAGAGGCTAGCAACACTGAAGCAATGTCTGCTCTAAACCGATATTTTTCACACACCTCCCTAAGTATGTCCCTGTGTGGTGCTGACATAGGGATTGTGTCATGAACATTTCTTCGCTGGAAAGCCTTTGCCTTAACCTTCTGGGTCAGGCTTGCTGATCTTCCTGCGTCTCCATTAGGCATGCAGTGATTGGGTTTGAATCTCAGCCCATTTCATGTTCTTTGTGGATTGTGATCCATGTCGTGACCATGTATGGTAGAGCTTGAAGGTGTCATCGAGGAATGGCAGGCTACCCAGGGAACTTTCTTATTGACTCATGCATGTGTGTGAAAGTTACCAAGTATAGCATGGGGTTTTGTATGACTACAGGCTTACTAATGTCTGCAAATATTTCACCATTAAGCCGCTTCTTACTTGAGCATGGTGAGTGCTTCCTTTGTCCAAATGATTCTTTCATGGCGTTTTCATCATTTCCAGTGTCTCTCTGTTGAGTCTTCTTGATGGTTTTGCCCTGCTGTTTCCATTTATAGCTGATTCCGGAGGCTCCAGCTGCTTGCTTTTAGCCTGGTAGGTAAGCAAGCAAACTTCCTGTCCGGCTTCAGATAGACTTTGAAGCCACTTTACTTTGCAGCAGGGCTGAGCTAAATCACCCTGTGTCAGCTTTGCCCGCCTTTCAGCCAGGCTCCACTTCTACCAGTTAAGCAGGGTTTTCATGGCCAGCTTCTGCAGGAGCTGTTAGAGCAGGGACCGCAGAACAGCGGTGCGACCTCTGCTGCCTCTGTGTGTTCTCCTGTACGCTGAAGCCTGGCCTTCATCTAAAGCAGACACAAGAACTCCCACCTCCGGTATTACTCACGTCTCACATCCAGCTTTCCAAGAAAGGAAACCGACCTTATGTGGAGCAGACATGGCCATCTGGAAGCTGTTTGGTCTACAAAAAGGGCCAGAGTGGAGGGGAATTGTAGAGGGAGTGAGGGCAGTGGTAGCGGGTCACGTACCCTAATGTCACCTGATGCTTCTGGAGCAGCGGTCCATCTGCCTGGGATTCCTTAGTTCTCCTGGCAGCTGTGGCAGTAGGAAACTATCCCTGCTTGGGATGGGCCAATATTCAATCAAGCTAGGCCTAGAGCAACGAAGAGGATGGGGCTCAACGGCAACAGATTTGATTGTTTTATTTTAATTTGTTTTATATATATTTTTTGGCAATACTAAGCATTGAATCCAGGGTCTCTTTCATACCAGGCAAATGTTGCTTCCAGTGATCTATGCCCTCTTTTGTTTTTATTTTGAGACAGACCCTTGCTAAGGTCCCCGGGCTGGTCTTAAGCATACAACCTTCCTGTTTCACCCTCCTGAGCAGGTAGGATTACAGAAGGCATTTTATATTGTGTCTGGCTCCAATACATCATTAAAAAATAAAAAAAAATTTGTTTACAATTTGCTTTTCAAATATGAAGAATAAAACCTGACAAGCTTGAATTATAATTAAATTAGATGTGTTAGCAGCTTAAGATTGATACTGTAGTAGAACACTTTATGACTTAAGTTCATTTTGCAGCTTAAGGCATTTCATAAAGAAGCCAACAGTTTAGATTTAAAGGGCTGAATGTTAATAGTGACTTCAAATGTTCCACTAGTACAGACAGTAGGATAGAGTTGGTCTGAATATAGAATTGCCGGATTTTGCATTTTTCTCCCTATATTAGGAAAGTTCTGTTTTTGCTCAGTTTCATTTCTTTGCCGAATTATTAAATGTGTGACATGAAGTAAACCACTTAACCTCTCTAAGTCTCATTGCTTTCTCTTAACTTGAAGATAATTGTAGCATTTACTTCACAAGATTTTATAAAATTGTTTTTGACAACTCACAGGGATTAAATAGCAAAAATCTTAAAGCAGCTAGAACAATGCATTATAGAGTGAGCACTCAAAAAGTGTTAAAGTAAAAAAAGCCCTTCCTTTAAGTTTATCTCTAAATATTTTGAGATATTTAGTTTTTACCATAGGAGCTTGGCCAGCTATCAGCAATTCATCCTGTAGCTTTCAGGGCCAAAATTGTGCAGACCACACTGAGTGCGACAGTTCATGGTGACAGCCTCACACCTTTTATTTATTTATTTATTTTTAAAACAAGACGAACTCAGCTGCTTTTCATCTTGGGGATGATTTAATGAATCGTCTTCAGGATTCCCTCTCTCTGCTTCTTTTTTTCTGTCATCAGATTGCCACAGGGGGGAGCATAAGTTCCTGAAAGAAGCAAAGAATAAATAATACAATTAAAATGAATTTGAAAAAAGGTTTTTTGCATCAATTATTATTAAAAATATTAATATCTAAAGCATCTAAACAGGTTCTAGAAATATCTGTGAGAAATACTTTTGGTAAAAATAACATGAGACTGTTGTTCAGTAACTTGCGGTAGTTGCAAAAGCAGTGTCTGAAAAATGTCTATGCAATGTGAAAGGTGAATGTGTGTATGTGTGTGTGTGCGCATCTGTGGCTGTGTGTGTACATGGGCACTGTGGTAGGGAGAAAATTGTAATGTTTCAGTTTTTGCTGCTAAACACACGGAGAGCGAGAGCAATAGCGAGACAGAGACAGAGACACAGAAAGAGACAGAATGTGAATTTGGGAAAGTACTGATTTCAGTGCAGAGAGGTTCAGTATGGTCTGGCTACACTGATGGCGTGGTTACAGCCTCATGGTATAGGTGACACCGATGAGATATTTGCCCTTATTGAGTTCAATAGATACATAAGATATGTACAGATGTATAAGATAACTCCAAAGTGGGAAGAACTGTACAAAAGCCAGGCCAAATTCTGTAATACTAATCATAGTGCAAAGTACAGCTGTTTCCTCTGCCTCTTTGAAGACAGCGAAGCACAGCCGTCCTGGAGAATCTGATCTCAAGGACCGGCGCTTTGAGCCTGGGGGGGACACAGCCTTCCCTGCTGGGAGGCCACCCTTTTGTAGTCTGTTGGGTTTTCCTCTGTCTCTGCTTCTCCCCAAAAGTCCTTCCCCAGGAGCCCCTGATCACCATCTCTTCTGCCCCTTCCTCCCTGCCTAGGCTGCTGCGGTTTCTGAAGAGAGCCCCCCTAAGGATGACTTTTCTTATGCGATTCCCCCAGGTGTAGCAATTTCACTCACTATGTGTAGCACACCTGGACTACTGATTTCCTGTCTCTGGAGGGCTTCGTATTGGCTCTCTGTCTTCCACTGCACCCTGTCACAGTGAATATTGCACAACTTGACTGGGTCATGGGAGCCCAGATATGTGATTAAGGCTACTTCTGAGTGTGTCTGTGACAGTGTCCAGAGAGATGAGCGTTTGGATTGGAGCACTGAATAGAGCCGGTGGCCCTACCCAGTGTGGGCGGCAGGCAACCCCCACCGTCTGACTAGAGCTAAGCGATAGAGGAAAGCTGGGTTTGCCTGCCCACTTGACTGCTGAATTGGAACATCACTGCTTCTCTTGCCCTGGGCACTTTTTATTTCTCAGGCTTTTAGATGCAACCTGGAATCTGTAGCATCAATTTTCTGGCTCTCATGCCTTTGACATATACCACTGGCTTTTCTGGATCTCAGGCTTGTCATCTTGTGCTACTCCAATGCCCAGTGGGACATCTACCCAAACTCATGAAGTTTCTGTTGTCCGCTCTTTCTAAGCCAGTCAAGACTTGCTATTGCATAGAACTGCACTGTCGCTTCCAGTCCTGATTCGACATCGTACTCACTTTAATGGGACATAATACTGCCACGCACAATTTAAAGGAGAAGAGGCTTATTTGAATTGTGGGCACTCTTTGACCTGTGTGAGCCTTTGATCCCTTGCCCCCTTTCTTTTCTCCTAACACCTGGTTTGCCTCCTTCAGTGTCCGTGGCACAGTATATGACGTCCGCAGTCGCATGCGTGCTTGCCAGGCCCGACTTGGCTCTCAGTTGTGCTGTTATGCTGTTAGCCTTTCCGGTTGGCTCTTTGTGTCCCTGCTGAACCATACTGCTCCCCGGTGGCTCCTGCCCTGTCATCGCTCCTCTGTCCCTTATCAGTGCAGTCTTCCTTCCTGCATGAGATCAGGAGACACAAACAACCCCCGCCTGTGCAGTCAGGGTGGATAGGGCCCCGGCCTCATAGTAACTGCGTCAGTTTAGAGATGTCATATCCAAGTCTTAAGCCACCAGCCACCTATTTAAATGTAGATGAATCAGATGAAAAATTCTGTTCCTCCCTTGCACTAATGAATTGCAGGTCCTCAGCAGCCATGCATGCCTGGTGATTGCAGCACTGTCCGTGCAGCAAGTTGGCTCGTTGGACCTCTCCTTGAGTTTTGGACTCAGCTTCTGCCTGTCTCCTGTGAAATCATCTCTCTTTTTTTCTTTCCTTTGTCTTTTGATTTGTTTTGTTGAGGTAGCTTCTTCTTGGCCCACAAACTTGTACATATCTTGTACATATGAAGGAAAAAAACCCCAAACAAAGTGCTTTTCCCTTTATCCTACGCATCCGTCTAGATTCTGCTCTTTTTGTATACATTGAAGCATACACCCCCGCCCCCACAAGTCCCCTGCGTTTTGTGTCACCAGACACTCACCTTGAAGCTGCCATTGGACCTGCCGTAAAACTCCTGGCACTGCAAGTTGCCACCAGGTAACCTCTTACAGGTTGCTTCCAGCAGAGTCTATTCTCAGTTCTGCTGTGACTTGATCTTCCTGTGTGCACTGTAGTGGAGTCCTGACTTCCATCTCTCTGACTGCTGCCTGTGGTCTCCTTTGCCCACCACATTCTCTGTCTCTTTGATACGGGTGACCCGAAGCCTCTCTCTGGTCCTGTTCTTCGGCTGCCACATTGTTGGTGGTCCTCTGCTGTCTGGATCCTGACCGGAAACTCTGTTCTGGGTTCATTCATGCTGTTACCTGCACAGATCTTAAAGTCAGCATATTTAAAACTAAACTTGTCCCACCTCTTCAAATCTGTTCCTTTTATTTGTGTTTATTTCCTTTATACATGTCCCTTTATCTAGGGGCTGTCATCAAAATATACGGTGGATATTTAAATTAAGAATGATTACAGTAAAAGACGCAGTGCCATGAAAGCTCCTCATATTCCCCCACATTGTTTCAAACACTCTTACCCCGCCATTCTTCCCACTTTCTGAAGCAGTTCTGGAAGTGCTCTTTTGTGAGTGTCTCTGTGGAGTGTTTCAAAAAATACAGTGGATGCTTCTTCCGAGTACCCTCCTATGGAAAGGCAGGCTCATAAAAAACATTATGCTGTGTCCTTGTTTGCCTTTTCCACTGGGTCTGGCACTGTGTGACGCTGGGGTCTTCCTCAAAATCAACAACAATAATGAAAGATAAACATTTTGAATTAATTCAGGGCATGGAGGCAACCAAGATGTGCAACAAAAACATAATAAAAGGCTTCCAGAACCGCTTCAGAAAGTGGCTAGGATGATGGGGCCAGTGGTTCAGAGCAAGTGAGAGTGTTCTGGAGGCTTAGTGACCATGTCTTTTTCTGGAATAAATTTTAAAATCAAACACTAACTTGTAGTTTCTGATCACACTCATATTCTCTTTAAATGTGTTCCCTGTCTTGGTGACTGAAACCACCCGTTTTCTATCATTCTGCGCTGGAGCCTATTTGCTGTTTTTCTTTCTCACTTCTTAGCCTTAGTCATGAACCTCTCCGGACTCCACTTCTTTTTGCATCTTATCAGCGTGTCGTTCCCACAGTGTCTCCGCCTGGGTGCTGCAGTGGTCTTCCTGTTACGGGTTTTTTGAGTGACGTTACTGCCTTCTCCAACTCCTTTCTAGGGCTGCCTGAAGAACCTGTCAACGCAAAGCACTTACTCAGCTACTTGGGACCTTCACAGGGTCCCCACTGAGTGAGCCCCGTGGCTTTTAGATTCCCTGCTCATATCCATCACTACTCATCACCCCTGCCTTTCCGGTCCTGCCCCCCCCCCCCCGTTTGTTTAAAGAACTTACACTTTTTATCACACTAGTCCATGCTTTTATAATTTGCTCACATTGCTCTTTGTTTACATCAAATAAGCTTTTGACTGCACTTGGAAGCTTGTTTTATGTTTGATCAAATACATGTACACAATGTGATCCAAAGATACAGTGAATGTTTAAATTAAAAAATCCTTATTACAGTAGAAGACATCAAAAATAATAGAACAATTGCATTTGAAGTGAGGAGGAAATTAATGACTGTGTCTTTTACTATAGTAAATTTTATTAAACATCTACTGTGTGTTGTGATCATCTCTAGATCAACTGTTTAAGGTAGTTTTGGTTAAATAACACGAAGGTGGGTCCTTGTTCACTGATCTGGCACCTGAGACTTTTGGCTCTTCCCTAAGGTCACAATGACTGTGAAAATAAACATTTTGAATGGATTCAAGCACTGAGGCACCCACAAAAGTGCAGTTAAAGACATGGAAGAGGAATTAAAAAATGCTTCTGGAAGTGGTACCATAGCATGACACAGAAGAGAGACATAGAGAAGACCTAGGTTCTTGGTGCTAAATCAAGTCTTCCCCAAAGATTTGCAGTTTCATAGGTGGGAACATCTCCCAATGTCTTCAAAAAGGTGGTGCCTGGATATTGTACTACAGATTATCCTGTCTGATGCAGACCCGCTAGTGTGAGAGAGATATTGTCTTACATTAATGCTTTCCGATGAAATGATTTTAGCATTTTCTAATTCAGGCATAGTTTTAGGATATAGTGATACTTCCTGTCTTTCTTTTTTTAAAGCAGTAGAATATGTGGAAAAGGATAACATTTTTATGGCATTTTGCTAAAATTCTGGAAGTAATGGGTATAGAAATTCATTTGGTTTGAAGATATTAAAGGCTATAGGGGAGCTTACTGGCAAATTGCTGCCTTTCGTAAGTTTCTAGGCACTTTAAGGTATTTCTTGGAAGTTGACATCTAGTATTTGTGTATAATCTGTCACAAAGCATCGCGTATAAACAGATCTACCACTGAATGAATTCCTTATATAAAATTTGAGAATGAGCTTGAACTTTAAAATATCCAATAAATGGTTCCTTGTTTAGCTAAAATTATGTAATTAAAAATGTTTTAGGAACTATGACAATTTATATTACACCATATTTATGTCACTCTATCAGTATTTTTCATTTATTGGTTGCATAAATAAAGTTTCTGAGGTTCATGTCCTTATACCTGGTAAGGTTCTAGAGAACAGTATTTATTTTAGACTAACTATAGTTTACTTAATTAAGTAATTCTCTAGAAAACTGGATCGTAATGCTAGTGGGTGTGTAGGAAAGGTTGCTAACTGACAGACTGATGGAATTTTAAAAATTAATATAGTCATCAAATTTACATAAGAATACTTAAGTGTGACGTTCTCCCATACTAATAAATCTATTCAAATGCCCTGATTAAAAGTCAGTACACCATTTATTATTGTTTATGCCTCAATGAAATGAATAATTCAGAAATATTTTGAGCCCTTGGTATATGTCTGACATGTTAAGTACAGTGAGGCTTTAAAGGGTAACTGGCTCTTGTTTACAAATTGATTCTCATCTATTTGTAGGAAGGACACTTGTGTGGATTAAAAGTAAACCAGTGACTCTCACAGCTGAAATTCTTGGAAGCTACAAGGTACTGAAAATTGTGGAGGTGAGTGCAGCAGACTGTGTCATTGCCCTCAGATTGTAACTTTTGTGCTATAAGGCACAGACTGTGATGAGGCTCGAGGGCTTCTGCCCAAGGCCAGGGCCAGGGAGTCGTGGACAGTCTGTAGGTTGGGGGAGAAAGATCCCCAGGTGTTCTGCGAATGAAGTGCAAGATATGACCAATGGAAAAGCCTGGCCTGTCTTTGTTCATGGATGCCAACACGAGCTGGGTTAAAGGTTCAGGAAGAGGGAGTAGCGAGCAGACCCCAGGAATGGCAATGAATAGTCTTGACTTTGGGGTGCCATGATGCCTGTGGTGTAGAGAAGATGGGCCTCTTTGACCCGAGCTTGCCTGGGAGTGAGCTGGGAAGATGAGGCAAAGGGCTGTACGATAGAGGCCCAAATCCTCCTCCTACTTCCTTTCTTTTTATTCTAACGGCTTCCATCCTTAGTCCTCAGTGTGTGTGTGTGTGTATATGGCTTTATAATAGTTTCCAGGGCTTACCAGACATCAAGATGTCATTTACTGGTTTGTGGGGTAGAATTGAGAGATCCTCAGAACTAAGCACTAGTAATGCTCAATTTTTTAAGGTTTCTTTTTCTCTTTTTGCTTTAATAAATATTTTTTCTTGTTTCAACCTGCAAATGCCAGGTATATGAAAAAAGTACAAAGCACAATAAGCATGCACTGAATTAATGTGGCTTATTTAAGGACGGGGATTTTATTCTGTATTTGATGATTCTCTGTAAGTTCTACTGTGAAGCTCTGTACAGTGTACATCTGATAACTATAAAGTATTGAAAATATATCCACGGCTGAGGAACAACATGACTGAAGTCAGTGCTTGGTCAAGCTGCTCATAACTTACTTCTTTCCTTCGATAACTCAGTAGAGGCAACACTCACTCGATGCTGCATTAATGTGAATACTATGGGTTTAATGATGATTTTAGTAAGAATTTCTTGACTTTCAGCGTTTGTGCAGCCTCTCTAACTCTTCCTGGGTCTTCAGCTCTCCCCCTTTCTTTCTGTGGCTCTCTGCACTGGCTAAGATCTCATCCTTTCTCTAACAGAGTGGTGGTTTGTTTTTATCTCCCACCAGCTACAAGGCCTCCAGAGCAGAATGAAGCCACTGATCTCCATACCAGATACCAAGCCCAGTGCCATGTTTATGGGTGTCATGTGACGAGTATGTATTAGGTAAGGGTTTGTAGGCAAGCATCTTTAACAATGATGCTGTCAGACATGTGACTCTGAACTGGCATTTTGGCATTTAGACACTGCATTCAGAAAATGGAAAAAAAGACAAAAGATGAGGCAGAAAATAAAAGGACAGAGACAAAAGATAGAGACAGAAGAAGATCAGTTAAAAAGAAGCCAATATGGATAATCACAAACATTCAATATGAAATATAAGCTGGAATGTCTATTGTTGGAGACCTCGGTGGTGGGTTCTGAACTCCTGTTTGGAGTTACAGCGCATGGCTGGAAGAAAGAGCAAGACATGACCTAGGTGTGCAGTAGGGACCCAGGATGATCAGTTGTTCTTGGGGACAAAAGGCCACAGGCCACCCAGGACCTTGGTGCTTATCCACTGAGGAAAATGGTGAGGGGGTTGTGGCTGGACAGCCTAGGCAAGGCGAGGCTGGCAAAGTGTTCTTGCCGAAGGGCCAGGAACAGCCAGATTTAGGTTACATTTAACAAATAACCTGCTTTGTAGCCAATTTGGGAAAGGAATTTTCCTCTGGAGCCATGCGGGCCTCTTATCTTTGCCCTATGGTATCACCACTTGTCTATCTGAGCTCAGCCGTAGCCCTTGGTAATAAACTATATTAGTTCACGATCAGCTGCTTTCACAAAGGTACATACCCAGCCCCTACCAGACTCACTAATTAAACTGGAAACCAATTTAGGAGGTCACCTCTGTTTAGCCTGCACTGCTGTAAGCAAACATAATCACACTTGGGTCTGGCGGGGGGTGATGTGCCTGTCTTCCACCTACTAGATTAAGGAACCACTCCTGTTGCGTAGCATGCACATTTTTACTGTGATGAACTTTTACAGTGCACTGAATATTTTATTGGAATTTGAGAGGCAGCCTTTGTAGTATGCGCTGACTGCAGGAACAGCAGGTGGCAGGAAGCACAGTGGTCACTTAGTCCAAATTCTATCTACTCATTTCCAAATGTATACAGGCAGGTGGGTTTCAGGGGGACATTCTGGTGGCTGTGCCTTTGGAACACAAGTCTTTTCACCTCGACCTTCAACCATTCCACTTTCTCAGTGTCCCTTCATGTACAGTCAGGAGCAGCTGTGAAGAGCTTGGAGCAGGCCTGCTTCGTCTTATTCTCTGTTCCTCTTTTATTCATCTGCACTGGAGGAAGTGAGGAGCAGCCAGAGTACAGATCTCCCCACAGTTTACAAGAGTGACCCTCACATATGTGAATACTAATAATACAGATTGAGCTTTCTCTATTAATCTGAAAATCCAAAATCCAGAATGCTTCAAAATGTAAAATTTTTGAGCCCCAACATGACATGACACTAAGTTGGTAAACTCCATGCCATGAAACTATTTAATGCACAAAACTACTAACCCTATTACATAAAATTGCCTCTAGGCTATATGTATAAGGAATATAAAAACAGATTTCTCCTTTAGACTTGGGTCTTATCCTCAGGTATCTTATTATGCATGTGCAAACATTCCAAAGTCTGAACAAAAATGGAAAATATGAAATGCTTCTGGTCCCAAACATTTTGGCTGAGAGACACTCAGTCTCCAGTGACCAGCATTCCTTGATGATCTGTGCTACACTGATTATGTAGATTAGAGGAAACCTGCATGCTTGTTGGATTCCTTCCTTTTTACAAATAGGAATGTGAGTTTCAGTATTTTTTTTAAATGTTTTATGTCCACATCATTGAACCAATATGCAGTAAAGTAAAGATTCTCTCAGGACCTCTCTAACTCCCCAAATTTCATACGTTTTCCAGACTGAGGTCACCTATAAAGAGACTACAGTGACTTGTCAACATTTACCAGGTGACCTGGCATGCGATGAAGAACCTACCATCATTGCTTTCTGGAGCATCTTACTCTTAGGTAAATGAATAGATGAATCAGTACAGATTCTTTAAAAAAAAAAAAAGAATCTCTCGCAACATAGAAACTTATAATTTCATGGAAATATAAAAGTAAGAAGCTAAATTGAGGGGCTTCTGGCCATTTTATCTGTGTAACATACATTTTTGTCTGATTGTATGGTAAAAAACAAATATTTTCATGTTTAAGCTTACTGTGAAGAAACTATGCAATTAAGTAATATACATAGTACTTTCCTTGAAGTTAGCACAAATGCTACTACCTCATTTGTTTTACGTTAATCTACTAGAGATGTATATATTTAAAAACCCTGATTGAATGTAACCATGTTCATGAAGGCATGGTGTTTATTCTCAGTTTAAGTTAATAAAAAACTGTCTACAGTAAGCCCCCAACTTACAAATGAGTTCTGCTCTAGAAGAACGTTGGTGGGTTGGATTCCTTTTTAAGTCCAACAAAGTGAAGTTCTCTAGTGTATTTGCCCTTTTGTTTCCATGGTTACTGTTTGCACATCTTAGCAGCCCCTCCTCATCACCACTGCTTTCCTCCTGCTTCTGGGCATCCCCGGCTCTGAGTGAGCCCTGCACTGATGTGCACCACCGCCCTGCACAGGAGCACAGGGCAGCACAGCTGTGACAATGTCTCATCCCGCAGACTCCTGTGCTACTTCTGCGATTTGTTTGCATCTGCAAAAGTTCATGATGTGAGATCCATTTGTATCTGTGAAAGTTTGCAACTTGAGTGTTTGTGTTAGACAATTAACACCAGTGAAAACTTTTTCAATACTTCCAGAACAAAACAAGTGATGATTATTATTTTTAGGTTAAAAATAAGGACTGATAAATTTCAAAATATTTTTTAAAGCCTTAGTGCTGCTGTGCATAAAAAATGCTATGAAATCTCCCATCCATTATTTATTTGATTATGAACTTTTAGTTCCCTTCAGAGCTTTGCAGAAGAAATAGAATTTACATATAAGCAAAAGTCACCACTAAGAGGAGAGTCCCTTTGTGCACTTGGAAACTGAATATAGCCTTGGGTAGGGTGGTGCCATCCATGCTTCGTGGCCCTCAGAGTTGGAAGAAAAGGTAAATACAAAATGAGAGGGAAGATTAATTAGTCTTGATTTTAGGACTCCTCCTGTCTCATGGGGAGATTTAATGGGGTGTATTATTTTCCCTGGAGATTCCTTAGGTCTAGCTGATGCCTGTCTTTATTTTCCTGTGTTTCTGGCAGAAGCTTTGCATGTGACCAGGTGTGGATAGACATTAGCTTGCAGAGATAATGCACTTCTTCTCTCTACCACATGGAGCTATTTCCTACTCCATATAACTCTTAGAGATACAAAAATGGAAAAATGCTTGGGTCTTAAAGCAGGGCTGGCAAATGCAATAAGCCTCCTTTGTCATAACTTGGGCGTCTTTACCCCAAATAAGAATGTCAGTAGTTATACATACACTCTGAGCCACACTGTTCCTACCTTCCTTAGAATTATTTAGATAAATGACTTGTCCTTTATGTGGTGGGTTTACCTATGGCTGGGCATAGTAAAGTCACTTTGATTGGATAATCCTGTAAGTGAGCATTCTAGAGGCCAGTGGTCATCAGCAGAAAACAAGAGAGCCAGGAATTAGACTGCAGAGTGAGTAAGACAATACATACAGGCTCAATACTTTGTGAGTGTATTTAAAAAAAAAAAAAGACTCCAGTCATTAAGTTGAAAATTCACAGAAATAGGTGGCTTTTTTCTTTTAATTTTGTAATCATATGATTTTTGGACTTATATCAAAGCTATGTTTAAACAAAAATTAAAAACCAATGGAGAAATAAAGTCAGATTTCTTTTTTTAATTTTTAACTTTTTATTGGTACCAGGTATCGAACTCATGACTGCCCGCTTGCAAGGCAGGCACTTAAGCCACTGAGCTAAATCCCCAGCCCCTAACGTCAGATTTCTAACTTTCCGCCGCTTAAAAGGAAATTAGGAGTTTTAAAATACACACATTTAGTAAGACTGAGCTGACCTGAATGGCTGTAAATATTCTACATATTTTAGCAGACAGTGGTATAAGAGCAAGTCCACATAGAAGACTAACATAATTTCCACTCTGGATGGACAGCTGGCCATCTTGGGAATAAGAGCTTTCTTTTTAGCTTGTTACGAAAAGTTGAAATCATGCCCTTTGGTTTTAGGTAGCAGAATGGAGTCACTAACTAAACTTGACTTTCCACTCTGAACAAAGGTGAGGCATGAAAAAAACCTAAAAATTCAATATGATCAAATACTGACCAAATTCTACCATTTAATATTTCCACTTGTAAACTAGATTTTTATTGGACATGAATGTAACAAAACTAAGAGGTTTTCAATTTGTTTCACTTTTGGAAGATGAAAGGCCTAGAAAGTCAATATGCTCTAAATGATGTTTTAAATTATCCCATCTTCTAAGTTGGGCTTCCAGGCTTTATCTCTTGTGGTTCACCTTCAGAAAGCTGCAGAGTAATGAAGGAGACAGTCATCCAGGAAACCCTTGACAGTTTCCCCTTACTTTACAAACAGTTCCCCGAAAGAAGGAAACTATTTCTCAACTGTCTGATAATAGTTTTCTTCCCTTTTGTTTAGATTATACTGACCTCAGTTTAGGATGGTATAATAGAAATTAAAGCATGATTCTTATTTGCAGTTATTCCTTGACTAATAATAATGAGCCAGTATTTGCTGATTAATAATACCGCTGCCATAGGTCCCTAAAACCCTGGTGGATTTTTATATAGATAAAATGAAAGGTTTTAAAGCCACGTAGCTAGTTGGTGGCAGAACTGGTTCTAAGTGCATTTCTCCTCACTGTAGCTCTGCTCTTTCTTTTTCTTTTCTTGTCTTCTCTTTGCTTTTTATTCTCTCTATTATTTGTTTTTTAATTGCATCATCCTGTCTTATTTATCTGGTGAAATATACTCTGAGTAACATAAAAATAAATGGAAAAAATAAGCTGAATCCTAGCTTAGGGTTGTACTTTTTAGTATTTTTTACCATCTCTGTCACTTCCATTCCCAAGATGGGCGTTGGCTGTCCTGGGTGTAGGGTGTGACTTTTGGGATACAGAGCTCCAGACTTGGCCGGGGAGTCTGACCCCAGATGAGGCTGGTCCTGCTCTTGCCTACTATGAGCACTTGTGAATCATTTGTCTCTCTGGAGTGTGGTGAATTTGGCGTTATTTTGGCAACTGAATGACATATAGTTTATTGGAAGCATTGAGAATATTGTTGATGTGTGTAGAATGTTAGATATTATATTTACTTTAATAGTATTATCAAAGAATTAAAGAATTACTATTGCAAATAAATACTAAAAAAGAAGATAATCAGGAATCAAGTGGATTCCCTTGTTGGAGGATGGCATCTCAGATTTCCAGTGATCTCTCTTCTAAGCATTATTAGCTCATGGTTTCCTCCATTAGATGAGAAACAGGAGAATAATATTTTCACTTAGCAAAACCCTTATAAGCCAGATTCATTAGAAGCCTGCTAAGTTATAACCTTTTGTTATGAAACTTAGGCTTTGTGATAAAAAGATTTCTTAAGTATTTGTTAAATGTGGCATTAGTTCTTAGGGAATAGGCAGTGTTAGGAATCCTGGCTACATGACTTTTAAATATAGAAGAAGTGTTCACTGAGTATGTGAATTAGCAAATGATCAAGGCCTTGGGAATTTGTGTTAGAAAATCTGTTGAAAATTAAACCCAGTGAAAGATGTTTCATTTTGGCCCTCATACAAGTCGACAGCCTCTTCTTCCTCATCTAGTTAAACATGTACATAAAAGCAGAGAAGCCTAGAGTTAGAAAACCCTCTTGGCACTATGTAGTCTTATGCCTTCAAATTTCTCCCACAGTACCTGTTGCACAAATGCAGTTTTGTACAGAAATCAAGAGGAGCTGCTACAGTCCTTCCAAGTGAGGGAACAGAGGTGGACTTTTTCTAACACCTGAGCTCTACAGAGTGCAGGGCACACATCTGAAGTAGATAAGTCTCACAGACCTTTAAATCAGATGTAGGAAGGATCAGAGTTACATACCACTATTTGTTTTCCAAGTGCCAGAAGAAAATTTAATATTCTTTAAAAATTTTTTTATTTTAAAGAGAATTAAGCAAAACAAAACAAAACAGAACAAAAATCAGAATAGAACCAAACAAACAGGACTTCAAAACAAGACAACAGGAAATCAGCAGTGACTACCATGTTGTCTTTTGTTTTCTTCGAAATAGTTTTCCTTAACATTCTTTTTGAAAGACGGTACCATTCATAATTTTTCATGCAAAATTTTCAGCATTCAATACAGAATTGCAGGGCATGCTATAAAGCATGAAATTATGACTGAAAATCCAGATCAATAAATACAATAAATCCAGAGGTGATTTAGGCATTCCAGTTTTCAGATAAGGGCTTAAAAATAACTATGATTAGCATGATCGAGGAAACAGAAAATAATAGAAAAAGGAGATAAGTTGGAGAACTTTTAGCAGAGAACTGGAATAATCATCTAAACATTCTGGGACTGGGGAATATGTTAGTTAACATTTGGAATCTTGGATGTCTTGAGTAGTGAAGTTGTCACACCACAGGATGAGGGAACTGGAGGTCAAGAAAAGGATGGAAAAATAGAATAGAGCCGAAAAGACCTGTGGTACATAAACTGACCTCTGGCCTCACTATTCTCTGGAAAGAGATTTCATGCCTAGCTCTATGAGTCACATCTTTCTAGACCATTAATGCTATTAGAAACATTTTAGACAAATTTAATTCCAAAGTTGATTCAGAACATTTAAGTTTTCAAGACAATTTGGGGAACAGAGAATTTTTTTCCCTTTAATATTAATGGAAAAATTGCTTTGCTTTAGGTAATCTCACTGCCAAAATTTTTTTTTTCTTTTCTTTTCTTTTTTTTTTTTTTTTTTTTTTTTTTATTTAAGAGGAAAAAGAAAAACACAAAACAAACCAAATCAATGTTTTTGGATCATTGAACACAGCTGTTTGCAGTCTACCTGTTTGAATGTCCACCTTGTATTCTTTGATACTGTGATTTGAGGAACTATTCTCATTGCCAAAATTTGACAAGTCCCAAGAAGAGGACTGAGAACAAGATTCGGGGAGTGGGTGATCCAGCCGGGCTCCTCATTTATATAGCTCCCCCTCCTATCAGTTGGGTGGGAAACTAATTGTTCCTTTCTTTCATCCTGAAAGTATTTGTTAACACCTGCCTAGACATATTGCGCTGTGCCTCAGGAATTCTGGCCTAGAGAAGAGAAGTAATTGTCTTCAGGGGAAGATGAGTGTCCTCCGTGGTCCAGCCTGAGGCTGGGGTTTATCCTGGAGATGGGAGGAAGAGGAGCCTGAGGGTGTGATGTGAAGCCCACACTGTGCTCGCTGTCTGTTCTGGACCGAGGGGCTGTGGCCCTCACTGCCGCCAGCGATGTTGTTTCCTTCATGGATGCAGTCGAAAGCAGCGGCTCTCAGTGGTGACTTTTGCCCTTAATCATTCCCCTGGAATTTTGCTTATTAAGCTGTTGACTGGATAATTGGATGCTGCGTACTGGCTCATTATAATGTTCCTGTATCAGATTTCATGTGACTAATTTCAACTTCTGCTCTTCTTCTTTTACCAAAAAATCTAACCTCATTTTTCATCACGTCTCATATTCGTTAATGTTGTGTTTTGGATCTGAATATTATTTCTCTTTTGTTCCTTCTGAGATAGAGAAAAATGTCATAGAAAAACTGTGTACATATGACTGAACCATTCAGTGGAGCCTGGTGAACCTGATGCTGTTTACTACGTGGTCTACTGGCCCTCGCAGGACAGAGATTGTTGGCTCTACTGAATCACACTTGTGTTTTTCTGCTTCCTTATCAGAATTCTTCCTTCTGGAGAGCCTGCCTCACCAAAGACGGCTTTCCCAGCCCTGACCGCTGGGTGAATAGTGCAGGGAAATTTGTTTCATATTATTTAAGGCCTTGGGAGTATTATTAGAATGAGAGGAAACCATGGAAATTATGGGTTCTTGCTTCACTGCTTTAACAAATATTTACCAAGCGCCAACAAAAACAATATTTACTGCATACTCAGAAACAAAAAGACACAGTTCTTCTCTGCTTGCAGTTTATTGTTTGCATTGTTTGTTCCAGAGAGCTTTGAAAGTGTTTAATTACAGCTGTGGTCGGTGCACGACAGAATGAGCATAGCGGTGGCGTCCCTCGCCTTATGGGAGAGCGGAGGGAGTTTCTTTCTGGGGGAGTGGTCCTTGAGCTAAGGTTAAGAGCAGCTGTTAACCCCATGAAAGGGGAAAGGGGCGGGCTGTGAAGCAGAAGGGTTCAGTGGAGTTCAGAGTGTTTATGGGATGCCTGCACATGCCAGGGCTGTGCTTAGATACAGGGAAGTAAGAAAACAAACAAACAAACAACAACAACGAAAACCCAAGTGAGTCCCAGGCTTTGGCTCCATGAAAGAGCTCAGTAAACGGATTTCATTATGGTGCGATTTATAAAGCAGGAGAGGCACTCTTAGGTATTTATTTTGCTTTGCAGGGGTTTGAATTTTGTTGTCTCAGGATTGCCTCAGACAGGCAAGTATTCCTCAAGAGATCAAGCATGGTCTTTTAGCCATAGGTGGCTGGACTGAAGTCCAGCACACTGTTCTGGTCTTTCCTGTTCGCCCGTCGTGGTGCTGCATGGAGCTCATGCGTGTTTTCCAGGGCCAGCAGCCTGCTCCAGGCTAGAAACTGGCTTCCTCCAAACAAGAGGTACATTATTATGGTGTCTTAATTCTGTTTTTGTTTTAAAGCCGTTAACTAAAGTTACTAAATCTTGAATCCACCCACAAAGTGAATTATAGACATGCACTTGATTAATCTCTTCTTATGTGAAGCATTATTTAGACCCAGAGTCCGAACTCCTGGGCACACAGAAGTCACAGAAAAATGGAGCAGCAAGGATATAAAAAAGACAAGAGGCAGAGGCTGTGACAAAATGGCGACTGCCAAAATAAAACAAATTACCGAATAACTCTTGCCCTGGTCTGTAAAGCACCCCTTCACCACCCACAGCTGCCAAGTGTACTTACTGTCTGGGCCTCCCATCCTTCCTCTCTACAGAGGTCTAGGGCCCCTGGCCATCTTTTGGTTTCTGATTTGGGCGCTACTCCCTTATCTTAGAATTTCCTGATTCATAGCCTGCTTGGTTGCCTGCCCTGATCTCCCAGGAGAGATTGCCCCAGGCTACTTCTGAGCTACAGAGCTTCTGCTCTTTTGGGTTTGTCCTGTCTAGGTCGCAGGTGCCACCAAGTCTCCAGTCCCCAGGTTGACCAGCAGGCTGCTTGATCTGCTCCTTCCCAGGACAGATCTCTGTGGAGCAATGGGTGGGGAAGCCTGTGACATCTGGGTCTGTGATTCGGCCCTGTTGGCTGATTTCATTAGTTTTGATTATGCTTTGAAGGGACTCACAGCTTTCCTTTAGCAGTCAGTATCAGTTTCCAGTCAGCCCTCTGCTCCATGGAGTCTTCATCCTCGGATTCAACCAAGAGCAGCTAGGGAGTATTTGGAAAACAGTTGTGTGTGTACTACTGTAGACTTTTTTGATGTTATTTCCTAAGAAAATTACAATCTAATAACTATTTACATAGCATTGGATTAGGTGTCATAAGTAATCTAGATATGTGTCAAAGTGTACTAGAGGTTATGTGAAAGGTCCACGCCAATTTTTATAAGGAGTTTGAGCATCTCTAGATTTTGGTACCCCTGGAGGTGTCCCTGTAATCCTGAGAGATGAGTATATTTTATGCTCTTTAGGCTTGTCTTGTCTTACTGTTGATCCTTAATACTGGTTTATTTCTTTCCTTCTGTGCTTATTTGTGGGGAGAGAGGATGTACTTTATCTTTGAAACTTATGTATGTGGGAACAAACCATATTTTCAGGTTGTCGAAGAGGATATCTCCATCCTGCATCCTTAAATGACTTGTTTGACTTTGTATCTGGCCCTTTATTTATGACATAATCAAGTAAAATAGAGCAGTAGTCCCCAGTCTGGTTTCTTAATTGAGTATGCACAATCAATTTTATAGCACTGTTATTAAGAAATTAACCAAATGGTTGAGTATTTGTGGCTTGAGCTCATTAGTTGAGAAGTTTTGAAGACTCTTATTTTAGGAAATTGCTTTGGAGAAAATACCATTGAATGACCTTTTAGAAAATGTGGAATGTACTCCTACATTCTATAAAAACTTTCAGACTTTGCTTGTGAGTGTGTGTTCTGTTTTTAACAGTTTCACACTTTTTCTGTGAAGAGTTATTATCAACTCAGTCAATGGTGGCTGTGATATTTTGCCTAAAATTTCTAAATGAATGTGGTGAATAACGTTTTCAGACTTCCTGTTTAGTGGGTTGTTAGTGCTATCTCATTTTCAGATTATTCTGTAAAAAGAAATTTATACAAGTACAGTTTTACCCATTAAATAACTGTTCCTGATTAATTGTTTGGAAATAATACTAACAATATTCTCCAGCAGTGATCTAGCCCAGAATGTTCTTGTGTTATTTTGGAGCAAGCAGGAGGTGAGTCATTGCACGCTGGGCGTCCAAGCGATGGTTAACTGGTGGTCAGGTTAGGAAATTCTGTTCCCATTGACTTTCCTTTTCTTAGCACAATACCTCTCTGCTTATTTTTTTTTTTCTTTTGATTCATCACACTCTTAGCCTCTGCTTGGTGTTCTTAGACCAAAAGTAGAAGCTAGGACACGCCATAGAGGTATTATTCCTATGGCATTCCCAGCTTAGCTAAAAACAGGAAGTGTAGGCCATTTCATGGAAAAGCCCATTTTGTTGTATTTCTAACCCAAGAAGTTTGGATCACCTTTGGCTGAATGTTTGAACTTTTGGCTTCTTACAGTAAGACTTTGCACTTCAGAATTTTAGCACAATACTTGCTTATAAGATGTCATCTATATTTAGATTATACACGATTCACGTCACTTTCAAGTCATTTTTACTTAATATCAGGATGCCCTTGTATGTCAAAAATTATATAAGAAATTATGTGAATTTTAAGATGGAAAGCTTAGTAGTAGGAAGAGCAAACATTTCATAGTTTTAGCTAATTTATTGGATAGCTTATCTAAAATAGATCTATTATTATAGGGTTTAACTTATTAAATTAATGTGTGATATAAAAGTGTATTATTTAAAATAAATCCCCAAACAAAAATTCTGGGTTAGATAAAATAGTCTGGTGACTCTTTTGGTCAGAAAAGCCAGGCCTTCCTAGAAAATAAATTACTTAGCACTCGAATAGAAATAATTTTTAGTAATCCTACAAGGCACAGGGAGTTTAAAGTTAGTACCTCATGTAGATTATTTTTTTTCTTGTTTTATTCCATTGATCCATTGATGTGAGATTGTAATGTTGGATAGATTAGAAAAAGAAACCAGTTAAGGTTATATTACCTGATCTCAGGGAAGGAAAGTGCCATTGGGGAATTCATTGTTTTATTTTGCAGCATGTCCTTCCCTGTCTCTTTCATGTTTTCTGACTATGTGAATTGGCTATGTGAGTTGGATGGATCACATTGTTTCACTTGTTCCCTTTTGATTTTGCCATGCAATATGATGCTACATGCCATTAATAATGGTTTTCAAGCATGACAGGTGGGAAGATGAGTTATAGTTCAAGATGGAGGTGTTAAATAAACTTATTTCACTTGTTTTTGGAAAATACACCCTGCATATCTCAAGGCAGATGTGCACACTCCCCTCAGTGGGGCAGAGTGTGGAGATAAGGAAGCTTATTCAGAGCAATCAGATCCCTTCAACTGTAAGGCTTGCTGAAAAAGGAACTTAATTCAGTATTTCTTGAAGTTCTGAGATGACTGAATAGTTCTTTTTATTCCATGTTTTCTTGATTCCATTTAGCTGGAATGTACTGGACAAGATTAGAAATGGTGTTCTAGTGTTTTTTTTTATTTTATGGTTTAGACTAAAAGCAAATTGCCAGAGTTCTTAAAAGTAATCTCTCTTTATGAGATTCCAAGCCTTTGTGCAGACCCAGAAAGCAGAGACCACATTTTTTAAGAGTTAGCAAACTGTATATAATATATTGAACTTTGAAAACTTCACTCACAGTTAGTTGATGATATAGTTTTATATTGAAGGTCAAGTTCCTCCTCCTCCTCCAAAGAAAGAAAAACAAAATAAAAGACAGCTAATACCTGTGAATACACTGCTTAAGCCAAACATTTTTCTCTTCTCTCTGAATCACCTGATATCTATTTTTCCTCCTTAATTCTTGGACTAATATTACTCACCTTTTAAGATCTTACATTTCAGATGTTTTTTAGCTCCTGCTAAATAGCACTGGAGGGGTTAGAAAGTCTTAACAGTGAATTTATAAAGCAAATGTTGACAGAGGTTGGAATTGTCATGGTGCTGGTGGGTACCATGATTATAATAATGATTTCCTTTAAAACTCTCCCATTAACTGTTCCAAACAGTGGAATTTGTAGTTTTTCCTTTGGTTTCAGGATCAAAAACATGAACAATTTTACATTTCTAAGATTGAATAGTATCTGTTTCCACAATTTCAGTGGGAAAGCAATCCACCCTTTCTCAGTTTTATTAAAAACCACCAACTTGGCTCCAACCTGTGCCTCTTCAAGCACTTTCATTATGTCTTATAACTCCTTTTAGGAAGCAGGAGCTTGTCTATTGCTATTTCCCCAGGCCCACTATTTTTTTTTTTCTTACTGGCTTTCAAAGACTACATACAGAAGTGAAAAGTGGTTGAAAAAATTGGATATGGATTGAGTTCTCATCCTTTCTCTGTTACTTAGTGGCTAGGGGACATGGGCAAATGACACAATTCTGTATCTGCATTCTGCCTGTAGGATTTGCATAGTAGTGGTAGCTCCCTTGGAGGGTTTTGGTGAGAATTAAAGAATGTAAGAGTCTAAAGTCAGTTCTCCCAAATGGATGCCATCATTAGATGTTTTATTTGTTTTCAGCAGACAATTTGGAAATGTTTTGTAGCAACAGTTATTATCTGAGGGAGTTTTGTTTTGTAGCAAGCATATCTTGGTGTTTCTGTTTAAAAGTAATGAAAGCTGACTCACTAATGGACTGCTTTTTATGGAACACCTACTCTGTACCCGTTGATAGCTTCTCCCCCAGAGGGCTGACAGCCTGGCAGCTATAGCCTGGGAATCACTCTTATGTCAGAAAAAACAGATGTTTTAAAGATCGAATAAAACATGCATACAGTTTTGTTCTTTCGGTTTTATAATCCGATATTAGAATGCTAAATATGATTATTTCTACTATTTATGCAGACTGTAAGGTTTAAATTGTTCCAGCAACTTCTTTATGAGTTAAATAAACTACAGCCTTCTTATAGATAAGTAGTGTATGATGTTAATGAGTGTCATATTACTTTAGAAAGCAATTTCTCTTTACAGATAATATCTGCTTGTCTTGGTTACTTTTTTCTCATTGTTGAGACAAAATACCTGATGCCCAAAATGAAAGAAGGAAAGGTTTATTTTGCTGACAGTTTTTTGAAGTTTCAGTCCATACTCAGCTGGCTGCAAGGCAAAGTAGTAGTGGCCGAGGGCAGCTGTTCATGGCGCCACAAGCAACAAGAGCTAACAGGGTAAAGGAGAAAAGTAGCCTCCTTGTTTCCCTCATGTAGTATGCCAGCTCCACCCCCTGGGTGGGTGCAGCACTCACACCACCAATACCAGTGCTAGACAAGAAACCAAACACAAATGCTAGACTCAGGTGTCTGCATGACTGACACCTGAAGCTTTGGGAGGACACCCAAACGCAAACCATAACTCTGCTTTTCCCATTATGTCTACCAAAGTAGACCCTAAAGAGAATTCTTCTCTATAATCTAAATAATTGACATCGAGGGAGAGCTGTTTGTGGATATATGCACACACACACACACACACACACACACACACACACACACACACATTTCCCTTCTGCAGTGCTAGGGATCAAAACCAGGGGCTCATAGATGTTAGGCAAACTCTCTATCCCTGAGCTACAACTCCAGCCCTGAAAGCAGTATTTTTATATGAAAGAGTGCATTGTATTTTAGGATTTGATATTATTTAGGTATTTTTTCTTACATCAAGAAAAATCGACATCCCAAGTGACTTTGTTATTGAAGTCCTGCCTTAATTACTTTTTGCTTCTAATTATTTATGCAGAGGATATTTCCATTATAACATGTGGTAACAAAGAATAAAAGAAAACTGATAAAATATAAGTAATAGTAAATAACTAAATGCTTCTGATGTATGAAAGAGTTCTACAGGAAGGGGAAAAGAATACGAATATCTAAATTATAAGTCTACATAATTGATATTACCCTGCCTCAGTTTTGCATTTAACTCACTGGACCAAAGCTAAACAGACAAAATTCGAACTACACTGATTCTTGAGGGGAATGATCATAATTTTGGAATATTTTGAATGTGATATTCCAACAATTGTTTTTGGAGCACTACACTCACTATACATATAAACTACTTATGTAAGGCTATTCTGTTATTGCACAAATCTCTCTGGTTTGGCTTATCAATTTTTAAAAATTTTATTTATCTAGTTTGTCAGTTGAAATAATATTTTGTCTGCCTGTTATATTCAAGGCAGTGAGGACGAGGAATGAGTTGTAAATTTTCTGTTTTACTATAAATATGATGTTTACTATAGATTTTTTCTAAGTTGTCTGTTGTCAAATTAAAGAAATTCTTTTCTTTTCCTTCTTTGTTAAGAGTGCATTTTGTGTGAATGGATGCTGGTTTTCATCAAATGATGGGGTTGTCTATCTTTTGAGATGTCATATGATTTCTTTTCTGTAAGTTTGTTTTAATTTTGTTCACAGATTCACATATGTGATCCCTTTTGCATTCCTGGAGGACAGCCATCTTGGTTGCAGTGTTTTGTTCTTTTCTTATACGGCTGAATTTGATTTGCCTCTATTTTGTGTATGAGTCTTACATGTGTGTTCACGAGACAGATTGGCTTACGTTTCTTGAAAAATTCTTGTCAGAGTTTGATATCAACATTATGTTGCCCTCATAAAGTGAGGCTGGGATTATTTCCTTTTTTGTCTTCTGTGGGAGAATTTGTGTAAAATTGTTGTCATTTCTTCCTTGAATGCTTTGTAGAAATTCCTGATGAACCAGCTGGGTCTGAGGATTTATTCTTGGGTGACAAAATGTAGATTTAATTTCTTCCACATATGTAATACTGTTTGGAGTTCTTGGACGAGTTTTGTCTTCTTTCCTCCTTCCCTTCTTCGCTGCTTCCTGCTTCTCTCTCTTCCCTTCTGAATTCAGTTTCTGTGGAGACAGGAGAACTCAGCTAGATTGGCGCCTTGATCTTGGACTTCCACCTCTAAAACTGTGCGAAATAAATGTCTGTTTTATAAGTCACCCATCTCTGGAATTTTTGTGATAGCAGTCAAACCGGTCGTGATGACACTTACTACAGACCCTAATGGCTCCTAGGAAATAAGCAGGTAGTGTAGAGAATGACAAGAATGCAAGTGGGGGGCTGTGTCAGAGAAGGTGGGCAGCCAGAGAAACTTCTGATCAGTAACTTGAAGTGGGAGGATGAGAATGAGCACAGTGGAGGGGCAATGGGGAGGGTTATAGGCCCAGAGACCCAGAGACCAGAGGCAGGAAGTGACCGGAAGTGAAGTCTGAGCTGGCTGTACTGGGCCAAGGAGGAGTGGGGGGCAGTGTGTGTGGGGGGCAGGCGGGGTGCTCTGTGTGCAGAACCCATTGGGCCACGGCCAGGGAGCTGATGGAGGGTGGTCCAGGTGCTGGTCTGCTTCACCTCTACCAAACTCCCTCTTGCTGGCACCGAACAAGGATTGTAGAGAGACCAGGGACCTTCGGAAACTACTGCTCTGACCTAGGTAGAGGGATTTTAGAGGAGGTGGGACCAACTGGAGGTTCACTTGGAGCCATGATTGACAGGGCTGGCAACTGGACTGCTTCTAGAGAACAAGGAAAGGCCTGGTATCTAAGTGTTCACATTCTTTTGTTTTGTGTTACCTGTAAACTCTCGTGGCAACATCCTTACTGTTTCCAACACACCTTCTTAACTCAGCTTTTATAAATTAAAAGGTTAGTATCTACAGGATAAATTTTTTGTATTCTCTTTAATTAAAAAACAAAAGAATTTTTAAATTAAAAATGTGCTTGTGTAAAAAACATACTTAAATGTTGTACAGGAAAGAAATTTTAGCAGAATAATCATTCTTGCTTAGAATTTGGCCTTGACGATTTGTATATGTTTTTCCACCTAAGGAAAATGCTTGCTTTTTTTGACCTTTCCAAAATAAATATCTAAATAATGAAGTGCAATAGTGGAATAAATAACAAAATGCTGGATTTTGTAGTTAGAATGGAGATGAAGAGAAAACAGTGACATCTTTTTGTAATCTTTCTTCATTATTCATAGGCATGCCTGTGGAATTTTATGACTAGAAGAAAAGCAAAGGATTTGTGCAGTCCTATTTGAAATAAGCAATGTATGACAGTCATTTTTGTCAAATTAATGTGCATGTATATCAGCGGGGGGTCTTGTAGAAAGTAAGATTCTGACTCTTTAAATCTGAAGGCCTCTGAGTCTGTTTCTAATAAGCTCTCAGCTGGTTTGCTGGCCACACAGGAACAGGACCACAGAAGCATTTTCCCTGTTCTTAATCATTTCTGCTTTTACTTTTTAAAATTGCAGCACCATCAGATTGGAGAAATTTTGGCCTTTTAGAACTTAGAACACACTTGGGAAAGAAACAAATAATGAAATATTTTTCCCTCTGGAAATCGTATAAGATTTATTGTTCAATTTCTGTCTTTGGTCTAAGAAAGCCTGGCATATTGATTGTTGTCTGGTATGTTCTTTGCCCTTGTTACTGAAAAATATCATTGTGTTATAGACTTTGTTTCCTCAAATAGGCATGGCTGCTTTTAACCTTAACTATATAAAACCATTAGAAAAAGACACAGTAGTCTTTGGGAAAATCTACAGTGTGATCTCAGATGGCCCCCCAACAGCTAATACCCGAAGTCCACAGAATTTTAGGTCCTCTTTTCTTAGAATTAACCATATATAGCTTTCTTATAGAAGTGTTTGCTTTAAAAGGACCTGTATTTTGAAAAGAAAAAAAAAAAAGCCTACCTCACTTCAGTCAGCATACTCAGATAAGGGGAGGGTAGCAAGAAAAGGATTGAACTACAATTGTGGGAATGATATAGTTTAATGTTTTCTATCCAATTACAATAATTACTTCCTATATCAGAGTGAATATCCCTTGGTATATAGTGTGTGCAGGGTGGGAATGCTGGGGAATATAAATGTCTCATAGTTTGAAGCATTTGCACAGATCTGATTGGCTAAGCATTCCTAATTCAAATGTCAGAAATCCAAAATGCTCTGTACTCTTGAAACTCTTTAAGAGAAAATTTCAGAAATTGGAACATGTGGATTTTGGATTCAGGGATTAGGGATACTTGATCTGAACTGTCAAACTTGTAAACTCAAGGAGAGGGCCCATTTCCATAGTATATAAAGTAGTAAGTTACAGGCATCAGAATAATTCTACAGAAATTGAAGAATCATGCTGAAATTATTGCATCTGAAATACGTTTCATACAAATTACTAGCTTATGAATAGATAGGATATCATTTGGAGCTTGTGTGACCTGGGAAACTCTAAAATATGCTAATTCTTGTTTATTTATCTATTTATCTTGGGTACTGGGGATCAAACTTATGACCTTATGCTTGCAAGACAGGCCCTTATACAACTGAGCTAAATTCCTAGCCCTAAACTATACTAACTCTGCAAGATCTCTGATTATCTGTTTAAATGATATGAAAGAGGTAAAGGAGTGGAGGAAAGGAGATGAAAAAGGAATTTAAGATGTATCACAGACATTTGCCAACTCCATACAAGGACGGTAAATGTACCGCAAACGTAGACTGAATATCAAATAAAAAATATTGGTCTACTAAAGGTTCTCCAAAGTTATACTTAGCCAAATCAGTGCATCTCTGCACTCAGTGCTGAAAACAAGGCTTTCAAGTGTCCTGCCTGCCACGAGGCTATTATGTTTCATCTTTTCCAGGCTGTCTCCCATTTCTGCCCTTTTCATATTTTGATATATCATTTTATGCATATAAAAGATTATATGCAAACAAGAATAGTTTATGAAGTGTATTTTAAGAACCCTTGTGAATATATCATCTTAGTTAAGAATTAGAAAACTACCAATAATTTTTATTCTTTATCCATCCCATTGTGTCCCTAGAGGTAATTCTATTTTGAATTTTTCACTTATAATTCCCTTTAAAAAGTAGCTTTACCACACAGCCATAGAAATTTAAATACTATGAATCTTAGTTCCTTATTTTCATACAGTCTTGTGTACTCGGTGTTTCTAAGGCAATATTACTGTGATAGTTGTAAATCCTTCGAATTTATTGCTAATAATATCAACTTTTGTAAATGTATCAAAGTGTGTTCATTCTTTGATGAATGGCAGTTTGGTTTCCTAGTTTTTTGCTTTATCAATACAGACATAACAAGATTTGTCCTTCATTAAAATTACTTGACCGTTGCTAAAGTTAATCATCTTTTTTGTATATGTATTTGCTATTTTTTTTCCCTTCAGCAGACTGTTTGGTTATTATTTTGTTCATTTTTCTCTTGAACTATTTGACTTTTAACTCCTTAATATGTATCACTTTCATTTTGGGCCTTTATTATTTATAGACTTTAAAGAATTACTTTTAAAAGCAAAGACTACAACCACTTGTGTATAAGATATTAATTGGTTCTTCCAGTAGTGAAAGAATAGCCTAGATTACCCCAGGCATCCTAACGGTACTGATTATACACAACATGATGTATACACATAATTATACACATACATGCAACCATACATATGTGCAATTTAATGTATGTAAAACAATTCTCTAGCACTACTGGAAGAAATCAAAGGCCATAGTAGACTGGACAGACAGACAGACAGACATACTTGGAATAAGGGAAGACAGCACTAAGGGAAGGTTGCATATTTAGTTCTTTTCACATGAGAACAGATAGCAGGCAACATTATATTCAGTGCTGCTATGGTGACCGGTCAGTGAGGCTGTGTGCTCCAGGAGTGGGAGATCACCGAGGGAAAGTTTCCCGTACGCCTGTTAACTGTCCAGGGAGTACTTGACCTTTGAGGTGCAGATGTCCGGTGGGAAGTGACTTTCTAAGGTTGCAGGAGAAGCTCAGAGATTTCAGCTGCTGGCCACTGCGGTGGGAAGTTTGGAATTTGACTTTGCCAAGTTATTCTCCTGTGAGGACCAACAGGTCATCCATATTCGTCAGAGAGACATAATAGATTCTCCATGAGAGTCGGGGTACAAAGAAAAAAAATACTAAATATATGAAGAAATTAGGCAAGTGATACTCATAGTCAAGAGAGTAGCTAACAGGATTGTAATTAGCAGACAAGATTTTAAGGATTGTAAATGGTCACGACTATTTAAAAATGAAAGAAGAATGTGATCACACTATATCAGTAGAGGGAAATTCAACAAAGAAATTCTAAAAGAATCATTGGAAATTATAGAACTGAAAAAAAATTTCCGAAAAAGAGAGTCACTAGAGGGCTTAAGAACAAGTTAAAGATGTCAGAAGAAAGAACTCGTGAACTCAAAGATGGGAGAATTTTTTCATTCTAAATAACAAAGCAAAAAAGGATGTAAGACAATAGTGGACGGAGCTTTTGTAACTTCCTGGATAATGTGAGACGGTCATGTGTGGATTTAATAGGAGTTGGAAGAGGAAGGGAGAGAGAAAACGACTTGAGGAATGAAGGTGTGAGGAAAAAATATGTAAAAGTTTCCAGATTAGACAAAAGGCATTCGGTGTGGTTGCCTAGTCCAGGCAGTCCTGCGGTCAGACACATCTCTGAATTCAGACTCTTTCTCTGCCTGCCTGGGCCCATCATTTGGATAATGCTGATGCCTCCAGTGTGGTCATCTGGAGACCTTGTCCCTGTTTCAGTCCATCTTCCAGATTGTCACTAAGTTATCTTTCTAAAGTCAATCAATTTCATAGTCGAAGCTGATAATGGATTATGTTAAGATAAAATATTAGACGCCTTAGCTCAGTCTGCATGATCAGAACCAGTCTAGACCTCCAGCCTCGGTTTCCACAGTCACCTCTTCCCTCACACATGATTCCTCACCTTTGTCACCGTAGAACAAGTCTCATCACACCTCCATGCCACTCTATAGTGGGCTGATGAGGAAGGTGAGGTAGGATCAGCTATTAATATGTTTCCTGGTTTTAAGTTGGAGATCTCTGCCCACATCCTCCGAGTGCTTCCTACATCCACACTTCTGAACTCCAGCCTGTTTCTCCAAATGCTCCCATCCATGGCCGTGACTGCTGATTACACTCTGACCCAGGACTTCTTAGAAAAAGGCTGTGTTTACAAGACTTGAGATTCTAAGAAAGTCCAAGTGACAAGAACATCCTGGGACAGGGCCTGGAGGTGGCGTAGGCTGGTCCCCTGAAGGAAGCCAGGCGCAGGTATTCTCGGAAGATGGAGCTGCAGCCCAGCCTCTGGGTATGGTACAATTCCCATCCTGTCCTGTTTGTGGGCTGATGTTATTTATCTGCTGCTTTACTGCTCTGAATTCCCGGTTTCCTTAGCTATAAAATGTGGAGGAAAAAGGGTATGGCGTTGCTATAAGAACTGACTGAGATATGCTGGGTGAGGACTCATCATGGTGGTGGGCACATGGTGAGCATGCCGTTTGTGTCATGTCTGTGGTGCCATCTTCCTCTGTGCTTGGTCTCAGGGAATTGTGTGTCTTCTCGGTTTCTGGGGCACTTGTTAAACACCCCTATTAGAATTCACACTGTGGGGAGTCCGACTGCACTAGGTGCTTCCCAGTGTGGAACGGTTCATCTGTATAACTTTAAAAACATACAGCGCCTCACTGCCGAGAACTTGGGTTAAATACGTAGAATCACTTTGTGCATCACGTGTGTGTCTCATTGTTATAGATGGACCTATATGACACTGCTAGTCTGTAGTTTCTGACCAGTTCTGGTGGTTTATCAGGCACAGCCACCCAGACCCACCCACACAGACACAGACTCACACACGTATTTATGAATGAAAGAAAAATTATAGTAATAATGCTAGTAATAATTATAGTAATAATGCTAACTTAGTGAATGAAACTATGAAAAATTTTTATGTTTGTATTATCTGTGGAGTCCTGAAATTGGGAGGTATAAGAATCTGTTCTCTTAGGTGCTTCATAAATATTAGATAAGTGCTTCACTGAAGGTGGAAGACATGTTATTTAGCTTGATTTAACTTCCTACATTTTATCCACAACTCTTTACAGTCACTGATACCCTGTAAGTTCAGAAAATTAAAAATGTCAATTTTTAACAATTAGCAACTGAATACAAGTGTTAGCCTGGGTTGCAGTAGATTTGTTTGTAATTTGTCTGCAATTTTGTTGCTTAAATTAGGGATTTTGTATAAATATTTATGAATATAGATTTTACTTCTTTAAAAACATTTCAGATTTGAATTCCTGATATGAGGAAAATTTTGAGCCACTTGTATTTTAAATTAGTGTATTTTAAATACTTCCATCCAAATTTGGATGGAATTCAGTGTCCTAATTTGGGTGGGGCAGGGGTCAAACTGAGCCCCTGCCTGTTGAGGTCTGAGGTTCCTGGTCTCCCTGCTTAATAATCCTGGGACTTGCTGTGACTCAGGTCAGTTAGTGGCACATGTATACACTCTTGCAGAGTGACTCATAGATCTTCCTGTTTCCCTCTGAAGGTAATCCTTAATCCATGCAAAGCCTGGGCATGGTGGGCTGTAATCCCAGTGCTCGGGAGGCTGAGGCAGGAGGATCACTAAGAGTTCAAGGAAAGCCTATAAAATGGAACAGCAGAGTGGTGGAAGCACAGGGAGGGCTGATGAGGAAGGTGAGGTAGGACCAGCTATTAACAAGAGTTTCCTGGTTTTGAGTTGGAAATCTCTGCATACATCCTCTGGGTGCTTCCTACATCCACACTTCTGAACTGTCCAGCCTGTTTCTCTGAAACGCTCTCATCTGTGGCTGTGACTGCAATTACACTCTGACCCAAGACTTCTTGGTAAAAGGCTGTGTTTACAAGACTTGGGATTCTAAGAAAGTCCAAGTGACAAGAACATCCTGGGACAGGGCCTGGAGGTGGCGTAGGCTGGGCCTCTGAAGGAATCCAGGCCCAGGTATTTTCGGAAGATGGAGCTGAAGCCCAGTCTCCGGGTATGGTACAATTCCCTAGCCTACAAGTGAGTTCAAGGCCAGTCTAAACCATACAGTTGAAACTCTGTCTCAATAAAAGACAAACAAACAAGCAAAAATTCCATGGAAGGATTTCCTTCTGTGGTTGTTTTGACCTATTAGTTTTTCTGAAATATTTATTGAGGCTCTCCTATATAATGGGCGTCATACTAGGGATACGAAATCAAAGAGGCCCAATTTTCATTGAATTTGGAATTTAGTAAGTTAAGTCGGCCTGAAATCAGTGATTCTTACAAGTCATACAATTGTGGTAAATTTTGCCAGCTGCTACTACTTATCCTGGGCCAATGTAGGCATAAACACATTCTAAGAACAGAGTTAAACTCTGTACTGGTGATACTTCTTTCCCAATATGTGACATCTTGAGTTTGTAATGGAGTCTTGGCCAGTGACTCAAAATCCATAATAAAACCTGTCCTTTTTTTTTCTTTTCAGTTTATAGGAAAATATTTTTGTTGCTTTTAAAAATAGATTTTGTATTAAAGAAAAAAAACCCTAGAAATCCGGCAGCATTTCTGTTTTTGCACCCTTCAGTAATGGGCCGCACACGCCCTCCTGGTGCGTTTTTCTTGACTTCTGGTGAGTAGCTTAACCACGTTGCGGGTGCAGGCAAACACCCTGAGTTTTGCAGGGCCCTCCCAGTGTGTACCTGCATGAGCTTCTGAGAAGTATTTGGCCAAATCTGAGCAGTTTCCCGAAGAGAACTTCCTAAGGGATCCACTAAATGGGGACAGGCTGCAGGACAGGTTGTCCTAGCGGTGGTTTCATCATTGGAATGGGTCTTCCCCTCTGATTGTACCTCTCTTTTTTGCTTCTTGAGACTAAACAATTGGGGGTGTGGCGATCAGGACTACCGAGAGGTTGGGAAGTTGGAGGCTGGCTTTTTGATGGGCTTTGGTGCTGCCACTTCCTGGAACCCTGCCTGTCGTGGCTCTGTGTGCCCTCTGTGTGCCCCGCCTGTCGTAGCTCTTTGTGCCAGAGTCCTTAAACTAAAGGGAGCCATTGAGTGGCATTTTTATTTTGTTATATGCAAGTCAGTGGTTGGTTATGTGTTGAATTGTGTCTCCCTCAAAGATATTGTTGAGGTTCTAAGCCCTAGAGCCTGTGAGTGTGACCTTGATTGAAAATAGTCTTGCCCAATGTAACCAACATAAAATGAAGTCACACTAGACTAGTGTGGCCCTGTTGAATGCCTGATGGCTTTTTGATAGGAGGAGTATTTACAGAGACGCAGAGAGTTCTATGTGAAGATGGACACAGGGATCACAGTGATGCATTTACAAGCAAAGAAGCACCACTCAGAAAGGCCACCCGCATAACTTTCTGTGGCTTTTACCGGTTCAATTTGTTATGGGAACAAATAGAGGATGAATTCCCCGATGAGTAGAAAAGGACCATGAAATGTGATGGAAACAGGATACCTTTCTGCTCCTGAATCCCCTCCACCTCTCCCAGACTCCAGGAGGCATAGCATTTTCATCTCCCAGCATTGTCCTTTCTAAGCAAGTGCTTGACAAAGAATTGGGTATCCTGTGTGGAGCACAGCAGGCCACCTCCAGCCTGTCCTGGGGTGGGGCGTGCACCGGTGTCATGAGGCAGAGTCTTCTGCAGCTGCTGCAGCATCTGGAACATCAGATGCCCACTGCAGGTCCATGTGCCAGCCTGCAGTGCCCAACACCCCGGGGCCTCACAGGTACCCGACTACCCTTACTTTCTGTAGACAGATACCATCTTACCAGGATGCTTTTCATTATCATTTGGTACCCAGAAAGAGTCAAGACTTATATTCATCACTGGAGGAGCTTATTGATGGCTTGGGAAGAAGGCATCCTGGTCTTATGCTTTGAGATACATAAATATACAGATGCATATATAAAGCTGTAAATGGGCATGTGTGTTTAGCTTTCTTCTTCAACTGCCTTTATTGGCTGTTTGTTCCTGGTGAATAAAGTCTAGAGTAAGCTCTTGGTCTAGCGTTTTAAGCTGGCCTTTAACTGGTCTGACAGTTCACTGTCGTGTTCCTGTACTCCAGCTAAGCTCTTTACAGAGTTCCTCTCATCCTTCAAAACCCAGCTCAAGTGGGAGGTCCAGCAAGCACCCAGTCTTTCCTCTTTTCCACATTCTATTTTGGGAAAATCATAGCTTTCTATGTCTTTATTTGTACCTGTCTAATAACAGCATGCATTGTGTTGTATATTTTTCTATGCTTATCTGATCCTCTTTTCCCAGAACTGCATATAAAAGGCAGGGCAAAAGCTTGTTATTATTCAAAAATAGTATGACTGTGTATATTAGTGAAACCTGAAAACACAGAGTATTTTTGGGAATGCTTCGTATTTAGAGGGGTCTTCACTGACATTGTGGATGGCTGATACCAACTGTAAGGATTTGTTCTATGCTAGAGAGTAACCCATGCTATATAAGTTATTTTTTTTTTACATTTTAAAAAATCTTTTTATCGGTACCGGGGACCGAACTCACGACTGCCTGCTTGCAAGGCAGGTGTTTATGCTGCTAAGCTAAATCCCCAGCCCCTTATGTAAGTTATTTCTTTTAATATATGCTGATGTTTTTAATTATCTTAGTGTGCAGCACGGATATTCAGTAAGTATGTGCTGATAGATGGCTCTGAACATATGCAGAACAGAGAGTTTATCATTAGTGCATGTTTACTGTATGCAGTGATTTCATTCTTTGTGTGGGGTTGATGCGTATACCATACATGACATAGCTTCATTCCCTTTTTCATCCCCTTCCCTCTTTTTCTCCCTACTCCATGTCTTGATCCCATTCCCCTCTGAGAAAGATCTAACTTCCTACTTCCTATTATCTTTTATTTTGCTGTTTATTTATAATTTGGGCTTCTCATATAAGAGAAACCGTGCAATATTTAAGCTTGTGTGTCTGACTTATTGAGACCTTTGATTGTCCTCACTTGACCTCCGTGACTGGATTGATTCATTAGGAAAAGAACTCCAAATTAAATTTCTTTTTCTTGGAGTTTATTCTCAACTAAACAAAGTAGTTATGAATAATAAAGTGACAAGAAAAATCTCTAAAGCACAATCTTATGTGAATGACACACACAGATAAATATGTGATGGAAAATATACTGAATGCAGGCCAGGCAGATAGCTCAGTGGCACAGCACCTGCCCAGCAACTGCAAGGTCATGAGTTCAATTCCTGGTACAAAACAAAACAGACAACAACAACAACAGTAACATATATAATGAAGTCAGTATTCAAAATGTAGAGTAGGAGCTATGTTATAGTTGTATCCCACCATCTTATGTGTGAGTTTATGTAAAAACAACACACCAAAGTTTAAAATGGCACAATGAAGTTTTTCCTGTAATGGTGAATTTGAGTGTTTAAACAGTAGGATAAGGAACTTGGCAATGTACGCTTTTTAATAACTTTTCCCCATGCCCCACACGGGGCACTTGGTCACTGGTGTACAAAGCTCTACACAGCTCACAGGAGACCCTGGAAAATCAGACTGCCTTGTGCGCTTGGCATTCAGCTCTGACAACTCTGAAAAGTTCAGATCTCGGTTTTCACCTCCATCCATCCTTCCCTCCCTCCCTCCCTCTCTCCCTCCCTTCTTTCTTTCTCTCTCTCTTTCTTTCTTTCTGTTTCTTTCCACAAGGAAGTTGAGTCTGACTTATTTTTAGGAACTGGCCCATGAAATTGAACTTAGTGGTTTTCATTTCACTGTGTTGTTTTTCTTCTCTTAGGTAAAAAAATAAGGTGCATGAATCCTGGCTTCCACGACTAGAAAAGCTTTAAAGCTTTCTCTTTTATTTATACACTTAAAGACATACTAGGGTCGGTGTATGCTTTGTATTTCTTGGAAATTGTGGGGTTTGAGTTCTTCTAAGCCTTCTAACCTTTTGCTTTAAATAACTCACTGACTCCTAACAGGCCTTTAAATAATGACATCATGAAAACACTCTAAAATTAGCCTACCTGAATATTAGTTTCCATTTGTTTCTGGGACTTTTTCACCATAAAAATTCTAGTATTCTATTTTTTCTTGGTGTTATTCCCTGTCCTACTCTTTTTCTGTCTTAGAAAGTCCTCCATCTCCTTTTGCCTGAAGATCGATAAAAACTTCTTTATCACTCCCTTGGAGTGGGTGTAAACTAGAGGGGACTCATTTAACACTGAGATTGTCCTCTCATAAATATGATGACTCTTACTTCCTTTCCACACTTCACTGGGTCCCCTGTGAGTTTTTTTTAGAGTAAGTGTTTGAGAAAATGCATAAAAATTTATTATCGAGTACTTCTATTACTAAAATTATTCAGTATTATCTATGTGGCCTTGAGATTGTGTTAAAGTCTGGCAGGGTTTGAAGGCTGCTATGTGTTCCATTGCCTTAGTGGACACAGTAGAGCTTCAGTTCTGAGAATTAAGATTAGAAATATAAGGAAAAATGATAAGCAATTCAAGTATTTAATTGTCAAAACTCAAGAAATGAAGACAGATGTAGCATATCAGTGTGGACTGACCACTGAAAACATCGCTTCCATTACTTTTGTTCCAGAGTTTAAAAGTTCAGCACCATGTCCTCAACTTTTCCCAAATATCTTCGACATATCCTTTTTTTTTTAAATTGAGAGTTTGGCCAGGATTAGAAACAGAGGTGTGAAAAAATTACAAGAGTGGCTGTTTTCACAGTACTTTTAGCTAGAAGTGGAATGAGAAGAAAATTCTAAAATGTCTTGAAGAAAGTTTGTTCTCAAGAAAATCCAGCTTGGAGACTTTTTCTGTCGTGTTTTTAAAATTGGAAATGTAGGCTAGTATTCAAATAAGAACGGTAACTGATGTGGATATGAACAGTGACTGCCACGAGTCTAGCATTCTCATGCCTCGGTGGCCTTTTCTAGGGTTTTTAATGTCCTTCTACACTTTTTCTCCATTGGTGGCTGCAGACACCCTACCAGGAGGACATAGTTGGTGGTATTGCTTTCATTTCACAAAGCAGAAACCTGAAACATAGTGCTCATCGTGAAGTTTATTTTGCTTTTTGCTTTTACCCAGTAGTCGCTCATGCAGATAGATGCTCCATTTTTTGATCTAGTTGGGGATCAAGGATATGAGAAACACAGTAGTTTTGTCATCTGTTCCCAATACCATTTGTGATTTCAACCAACTTCTTACATTATGAAAAGTGTAGAAAAATATGTGTTAAATGGTGCATGTTGCTGCACTTGGTCTGTGCAGTTTCCTAGAATCAAGATAGTCAGTGGGTTGTTCTGCTGTTTTTAGATATTGTAAGAAATTAAATTTGAAGTGGACTTGAAAGTATGGTAGCAATCAGAATAATTCTAATTTCCAGTAATTAGTTTATGATTGCAATGAAGAAGGATTTGGATTATAACATACATAGAGTGTTGTGAATACCTGTGGCCGGCCATAGGACATAAAAATGGATATTTTATCATTCGGAGAATTTAAATTGAAGTGAAGCACTTAAAATCTGGTTTGTTGGAATGCTTTCACACATTTTTACTGTTATAAATTTTCAGTGATTTTATTACATAGCCTGAGTGGTAATGCTGTCTTTGAGCCAATCTGATATCCTTTCCAAACATCTTTTTTGAATATATCCATATATGTCGTCTAACTTTTACTTGGGGATTTAGAATGACAGTTCTGGGTTTGATATTTTGCACCAAAATAGAGGAATAACAACTTTAACTAAATAAACATAAAATATGTATAGAATCCACCTTGTGATGTAGATGTTTTGACCTCAGAATATCTGCATGATCACTATTCCTTTGTTTTTGGTACCAGGCATTGAACTCATGACCTTGTGCTTGCCAGGTGGGTACTTGTGCCCCTAAGCTAAATCCCCAGCTCTTGTGACCACTGTTATTCTTGCTAAAATGAAGTTAAATGTAGGAAACAGAACAGAGAGGTATATGATTGCAGTTAGTTTAACTTCTTATATACAGTGTATTTTACTGCTTGAAAAGTAAGTTCTTGAATTCAATATTTAACCACTGGTATAGAAAAGTATGATTATATAGAGTATTCTATTTTTATGGCTCATATGCAAAAATTTCAGAGCGAGAAAATGATGGTTAATTTATGCATCGACTTAACTGCGCTACAGGATGCCCAAGTTAGATGTGATTCCTGGGTGTGCCGGGAGGGGATTTCATTAGTATTGATGAATCCAGTGAAGGTGACTGAGGAGGGCATCAGCTCATTTGCTCAGGGTCTACATAGAGAACAAGGTGAATGAAGGAAGAATTTTCTCTCTTTCTTCCTGTGTTTCAGCAGGGTAGCTCATCTCATCCCATCTTCTCCTGCCCTCAGGCTGGGATGTACAGCACTGGTTCTGTTGTGTGTTGTGTTTTTAGGCTTGGATTGGAAGTTCACCACTTGCTCTCATACGTCTCCACCTTGCAGATCGCAAGCTGTAGGATTTCCTGGACTCCATGGCTGTGCGAGCCAATTGTGTGACTACTACAGAGAATTTGCACTTGAAAAAAAGCTGTTGGAGTTTTGATTAAACTCCTTGGATCAGTAGTAAATTTTTTTAGTAGAAATGGCTCAGTACATACTTTCTCAGGGCTCCCAGCATTGGATAAGATCTGTCCAGACTGTCTTGGAAGTCTCTGTGATTCACTGCTTATGGAGACATCAGCTTCAAGAAAGAATCCAAACTATTATATCTAGAAAGAATGCCAGAAACAACTTAATCCTGGTCCTTCACTTCTGAGAACAGAAAAATGGGCTCCAGAGAATGCAAATGTCTGATTCAAGATCAAGTAGCTAGTATGTTTTTGGGGATTTGATTGACAGGAGGCTATACTTTTGGTTTTATATAGAGCCTACTAAAATATAACTGTATTGTTAGTGAGCTATCTGTGGTGTAGGAAAGCTAGACACCTGTTGGATTATGTGATCTTTCATTTCAGTTTTTTAACCTTTATGTGACATGTGCAATGGACAAATAACCAATTTTATACACAAATAGTTGAAAGTTCATTATATTTTAAGGTTCTATCCATGTTTTCAAATTCATGTACTTTTACAGCAGTGGGAATGTATCTTCTGTATTTTCTTGTAAGAGTGAGAGGGAAGGTCAGTGTTAGATTGCAAAAGAGAGATAGGTGGTTAGAGTCCTAGATTCTCTTCCCCGTGTTGTCCACTATTCCTGGTAGGGTATAATTCAGGATGAATGGGGCTGGCATTGAGTCAGAGGGCATCAGAATAACCATGCAGGCAGGGAAACCAATGAAAGGCCCATGTGTTGACTGACAATTAGCCACTGGCCTCTGAGGGTCCCCACCCTACCCATCTCTTTCCGTGTCCCTGATTGCCTTTGCCCTTCACATACACACACACACACACACACACACACACACACACACACGCATGGACACACACACACGCATGCACACACATGCCTCCCTGACAACAGAGGAACTCAAAGGTCAATATTTTCTTCTAATTAAATGAGTACTGAAAAATAATTTCTAGCCAAAATTGATGGGGCTTCTGGTCAACAAACTTATTTTGGGCTACCTAAGGCAACCTCTGGAATCCTTTCTTTTAGTGAATCTGGCTGTTTGGAAATGACCATAAAGTGGTAGGCAAATATATTCATTCTCACCTCTGCCATATAGTTTGGGAAAATCTTCATGAAAACCTTTTATTAAGTCTTTGAAGTGTTTTTTATTGTGTTCTGTTTTCAGAGCATTCTTCAGTTGTATTCTTATCTGTGCCATTTATACAAGGGAGGCTTTTTGTTGTTTTTATTTTCTAGTTACTTTGAATGGATGACATTATATAGATGACTGTTTTCTCTGCTGGATTGGGGGCACGTGTGTATAGTTCCTGCTGCTTGAGAAGCTGAGGTAGGAGGATCGGATCACTTGAACCAAAGAGACTGGCCTAAGTGACAAAGCAAGATGCCATCTTAATGATGTGATTTTCTCGTAGAATCTTGGCTATTAGGAATCCAAGGGGTGGAAACAATGAAACAAGGGACACTTACGGTGTGCTCACCATGTGCCCAGCACCATGCTGAGTCCTCACCCAGCATCTCAGTTAGTTCTTATAGCAACGCCATGCCCTTTTCCCTCCCTGTTTTATAGCTGAGGAAACTGGGAATTCAGAGCAGTAAAGCAGCAGGTAAATAACATCGGCTCAAACAGGACAGGATGGGAATTGTAACATGCCCTGAGGCTGAGCTTCAGTTCCATCTTCTGAGAATACCTGGGCTGGTTTCCTTTAGAGGCGCAGCCCACACCGCCTCCAGGCCCTGTCCCAGGATGTTCTTGTCACTTGGACTTTCTTAGGATCCCAAGTCTTATAAATGCAGCTTTGTTCCAAGAAATCCCTGGGTTGGAGTGTAGTCAACAGTCACGGCCATGGATAGGAGTGTTTCAGAGAAACAGGCTGGAGAGTTTTAGAAGTGCTTTAGAATTATGGAGCAATTGAGTTATGAGAGTTAACCTCAGGGGTAGAAGTAGATACCGTATTTTCCTTTTCTTCTTACACTAGATTTTTTTACTGATTTGGACATGGTAGACATTCAAAAGTATGTGTAAATAGATTTATTTAATAATTTTAAAAGGAAATATGCCATGAATGATTTTGAGAGATTCTTTGCAAGATCTTTCTGATTGGGGAAAAATATTCTGAAATACTTATTTGATTCATTACCATTGGGAATAAAAATTGAAAATTAGTCTAAACCTTGATTTAAAGAGTGAGGATAGGTTTTAGTAAACAACCCTATTCCAGACCAGTTCAATTTATATTTATATTTCTAAACTCATTCCTTCCTTCTGAAAGGCCTTCATTTACTGGTGCCATGCTGTGTAGTCATCTGGTTCTACAGATGAAAGTGGTTTTTGGAGCTTAGTAGAATGTTTACTTTCTGTGCACCCTTGCCAGACCTCTGGAGGCTGTACCTATGAAAGGCCTATGTGCCAGTTATTTTTGGGGGGGGGTGCACTTTCTAGTAGCATTGTTAAAATGGGTAATAATGATTTGCTGCAATAAATTCCTAACTCCCAATGGCTTAACACAATGAAATGTGTATCAAGCTCACACCAGAGCCAAAGTGGATATTCCTGGGCAGTGAGCAGTCTACCTTCTCACCCTGTATTGAGAACCCAGAATCTTCTGCTTGGTTGTCCACATCCACCTTGAATTTAAGGGAATGGAATCACACAGGAGTTTCCTATCTCTTCAGCCTGAACCGCAGAGTAAGGGTGCAATCCAATCACAGAGCCACATCAAATGCAAGAGGAGTAGCAATGTCACCGTCTGCTCTTGTGCATCAGGAGCAGATCAGAGTTTTGGGGTGCACAAGGCCCCCGCTGCTATATTGTGGTCTGAAAGGTACCAGCCGAAATTGGTGTTTCAGTAGCAGTTAGCTTTAACAATGTTTTACGGAAGGAAATGCGACTTCAGAATCAGCAGAAAGTAGTTCATTAAGTAATTCTTAGCTTTTGGCTCTGTTTCTTCTACTTTCATTATAAATGACTTTTTTTTTCCTTCCAACTTTGACAAGTGAACCAAACAAGTCAAGTGGATGTAATGTACTTTCTCTAAATGCACCATATGTGGTGTTGCCAAGAAGTCCACAAAATGTAAGAATCTTGGTGCCAAAAATCAGACAAAAACCAAAGTGATAAACAGTGAAAAATTTTTAAAAAATGGCAGTGAGTTTGTTTATAGAGTGATTTTTAAAATTAATGACAAAGAAAGTAGAGAAGGCTTGTTGTCACCTTCCCTTACAGGGTTTTCTCAGGAAAAATACTTTCAGGACAAGATGCTTTCCTCAACACTGTCTGCCAGGTGGGTGAGGGACCAGCAACAAAGGGGCTGTCACCTGGCACAGGTCCGGGAAACAGAACTGGGAATGAAAAGGATTTCACATGGTACGTTTTCCGGAAAGAACAGTTTTCAGAGATATCCAAGTGGGATTTATCTCAGAAAAACCATGTGAAGTCAGAGTGAAACAGCACTGGACATAGCAAACAGAACACTTCCTGACTAAATTTGTTCATTCAGATCATTCTGACTTTCCTGGGTACTATTTTAAGTGCATGAACACAGCAAAAAACACACTGAGCAAATAGCCTTTTCTTTATGGAAATTCACATTACAGACTATAAGCTATATCTGTGATGACAGATATTACAGAGAAACATGAGAAAGGGACATGGAACTTGGAAGGTTGCACTTATTTTGTGTGGAGCTGGGAATTGAACACAAGTCTTCACTCTGGGCTTTATCCCTACCCTTTTTTTATTGTTTTAAATTTTGAGACAGGGTCTCATTAAGTCACTAGGTTGCCCAGACTGGGCTTGAACTTGTGATCTTCTTCAGCCTTCTAGATTGCTGGGATTGCAGGTGTGTGCCTGGCTAAGGGTTGCAATTTTAAGGAAGGGATTGTCCTACTAAATGAGGATGTAAAGGAGCTGAGATAGTGAGTCTGCTTCTATCTTACATGAAGAGTCTTCTTGGCAGAGGTGATACAAATGCAGAGGCCCTGGGTAAGAGTGAGCCTGGTTTCTTCCAGGAATGGCAAGTGGGTCAGTGTGGCTGAAGCAGATTCAGAGAAGGGTAAAGCAGTGGGAGAGGAGGTGAAGAAACTTAAATGTTGAAGGGAGCGGGACAGAGAGGTTCTTAGGGAATCTAGTAAGGAATTTGCTATTTGTTTTGGGAGCCACAGGGAGCCAACTTACGATTTTGGGGAAAGAAGTACCATGTTTCAACAGGGTCTGTCTGCCAGCTTTGTTGACAGTGTCCTGAGTGAAGGGGCACTAGTAGAAAAAGGTGTTTACTGTAGTAATACAAATGGAAGGGAGAATGGGGTGGGCCAGGGGAGTAAGAATGGAGGTGACAAACACTGGTCAGATTGTGGATATATTTTGAAGCTAGAGCCAGCAGGGCTTCCTGATGCACTCAAAATGGGAAGAATGGGAGGTAATGGAAATCAGAAAGGAAGAAGACTCCAGGATGTGCTGGTCTAAGTCAGTAGATGGATGGCACTGCCATTTCCTGCAGTGGCAGAGTGTGGGAGAAACATTTTTGGCAGATAGAGAGGAGCCCAGTGTATAGCACTTACACTCACTGAGTACCCCACTGGGTGTTGGAGGTCATCCTGGAAAATACAACTGGGGAAAGTTCAGCAGAGAGGCAACTTTGAGTGCCATGAACTTAGATGTGGTTACTGAGAGATTGGGTTAACTCAAAGAAGAGGACCAAAGATTGGGTCCTAGTTGATAAAGATGACAGAACCAGAAAAGGAAACTGAAAAGAAGTAGACAGTGAGATAGGAGGAAGGTCAGACAAAGAGTCCAGTTTCACAGCTGCTTTAAACAAGAAAACCGGTTCCAGAAGGATTTAGTAATCAGGTGTTGACACCTGACTGTGTTATTGGGGATTGAGGAATGACCAGCAGATAAAAGCAGTTTAAAGGCTCCTGGGGCACTTGACCAAAGTGGCTTCTGTGGAGGGGTAGGGGGAGCTTCTAATGGGAGATGGAGAGAGTATGGGAGGGGTGAATTAGATGTAGTGAGTACAGAGTACAGGTAATGCTAAGCAGAGGTTTTTGCCAGAGGCAAGACACATATATCACCTGCAAAACGAAAGGGTTTTGAGAGGTGAGAGGAATCGTGTGTTTGCTTTCAAAGTACAGTAAGTGGAAGGGAAAATGGGCAGTGGAGGAGAGCGAGGGAGACATAGGCAAGAAGGCAGGGGAGTGGTGGCACAGTGGAAGGGTGGCATCAGATGGTCGTGAAGTCACTTCTTTTAATGGAATTGATAGCAGGGGCTGTAGGATGAATCAAGAAAGGTTTAAGAAAAATGGAAAAGGTGCAGAACAATCTTTAGGAGAAAGAGGAAGAGGATCTGAAGAAATGTGATGGATTGATTTCAGCTGGGTCCAAGAGTTCCCAAGCATTTTGAAGGAGGAAGTTAAATTAAAGGGTTATTCTGTGGATGGCAGTTAGCCCAATTCCACCAACTTGTGAAGGGAAAGTGCACTGGACATTTTCCTGAGACCGAAAAGGATCATGAGACATTTTTGGGAACCGTTTCTGTGCACTTAGCAGGGGCATGTATACTTATCCGGGAAGGCCAGATTAACGTTGACAGAGACTTCCGCACAGTATGTGGCAAGACTAAATGAATGGTCTTGTCCAGTAGATTTTGCACTTAAAATATGATCCAGTAAGGGGTGGAACTGGTTGGATGGAATACAGCTTCTCGGGAGAGCTGAAGCAAGAAACCTTCCAGACCTGAAATGGGAAGTCACATTTTAATAACTTTGACTTAAAAAATTAATTCCCTCCAAAGAAAATTCACCTGTTGCCAAATTTACTGCCAGACTCTAGGTGCTCACAAGTCCCTTGTTTGTTTTTCTTTCTTTCTTTTTCTTCTTTCTCTTCTCACCAGCGTGTTCTGACCTTTCTGGCATGACTACTGACGGGCTTGTGATCTATCTTCTGGATGAACTGTTTAATTAAAAGGCAGTAATGACAGACTGAGAAAAGGAGACTTTAACGCTTCATTTTGAAGTGCATTTCTCCTGGCTATGGAGTCCTAAGTTCTTTGCAGGCATATAAATATGCTGCTTATGTTTTGCAGTTTGGCCCTTGTAACTGCAGTCCAGTTCTTGAAAACATTCTTTTTTTAGTTCAGTAAGGATGAAAACCAGTTCGGTCAGAAACTACGCTGATCTGGATGCTGAGGACCTTTTTTTCTTCCATATCCCTTCCCTTCTTAAACAGACACCCCAGAGCTGCTAATCGTGATCTGTCACACAGTCAGATGTCAGTGTGCAGCCAGTGCTTTCACGATGGCTTTTACACTTGTGTTGTTTTGCTGAGTTTACTTTCAAGTGTAACTTTCTGTCCAGCATCACCAAAACAGAGAAGCAAGAAATATAGACAGTTTTCTCAAAAAGGAGTTAGTAAAATATTCATACTATATGTATTTTTGATGTTGGCTAATATTAAGAGGAAATAGATTTGAAACTCATTCTTTTTTTCTAATTTTAAAAAACTCTTAAAAGTTGTTTAAAAATGTGAAGAGCTTTAGATGCAGGATTGTTGATCTATATTCCACTTAATTTTTATTGAATATGTTTTAAGATAGGTATTCTTGAAATTTTTCCAGATAGTTTTGAGTCTTGATTGAGCTTCAATGATATAATAAGATGTATTATTATTATTATTATCTTTTTTGATAGGGAAATGGATTTACACCTTTATTATTCTTCATGAACGTAATACATTGCACAATGTAAACCGTCTGTCCATATAGAAATGCATGGACCAGAAATAAGTCTTCCCACCTACTGGAGATAACCAAACAGTATTCTGCAGGTTTATGTGTATGTATGTGTATCTCTAATGTTTAAAACAAAATGAGCTCTAAAATTAATCATTTTGCTTTCTGTGTCTTATTTTGTTAATTAATTATGAAACAATTGCAGTGTATATTTATTTTTTTCATTGTAGACTTTATGAATTAAATAAATTATTTCATCATTGGTGCTATTTAGATTGCAAATTTTTATTATTACCACTAATGCTATTCACATCTCTTTTCTGCATTCCCAGTTCTGTTTCCCGGACCCGTGCCAGGTGATAGCCCCTTTGTTGCTGGTCCCTCACCCACCTGGCAGACAGTGTTGAGGAAAGCATCTTGTCCTGAAAGTATTTTTCCTGAGAAAACCCTGTAAGGGAAGGTGACAACAAGCCTTCTCTACTTTCTTTGTCATTAATTTTAAAAATCACTCTATAAACAAACTCACTGCCATTTTTTAAAAATTTTTCACTGTTTATCACTTTGGTTTTTGTCTGATTTTTGGCACCAAGATTCTTACATTTTGTGGACTTCTTGGTAACACCACATATGGTGCATTTAGAGAAAGTACATTACATCCACTTGACTTGTTTGGTTCACTTGTCAAAGTTGGAAGGAAAAGAAAAGTCATTTATAATGAAAGTAGAAGAAACAGAGCCAAAAGCTAAGAATTATAACTGGGAATGAAAAGGATCTCACATGGTACGTTTTCTGGAAAGAATAGTTTTCAGAGATATCCAAGTGGGATTTATCTCAGAAAAACCATGTGAAGTCAGAGTGAAACAGCACTGGACATAGCAAACAGAACACTTCCTGACTAAATTTGTTCATTCAGATCATTCTGACTTTCCTGGGTACTATTTTAAGTGCAAGAACACAGCAAAAAATACACTGAACAAATAGCCTTTTCTTCATGGAAATTCACATTACAGATAAACTCTAAGCTATATCTGTGATGACAGATATTACAGAAAAACATGAGAAAGGGACATGGAACTTGGAAGGTTGCACTTATTTTGTGTGGAGCTGGGAATTGAACACAAGTCTTCACTCTGGGCTTTATCCCTACCCTTTTTTATTGTTTTAAATTTTGAGACAGGGTCTCATTAAGTCACTAGGTTGCCCAGACTGGGCTTAAACTTGTGATCCTTTTCAGCCTTCTAGATTGCTGGGATTGCAGGTGTGTGCCTGGCTAACGGTTGCAATTTTAAGGAAGGGATTGTCCTACTAAATGCAAATTAATAAATACAGTAATTTATGTAACACATCTGAAAGAGCACATGACAGGTATGTGTTTAAAAAGTTATGAATTTATTATTTTCTTTTTTACCCACAAACACGTCCATGTGACAGACTTCTAGAATTGAAGTTACTCGGGGGTTAAATACTACCAAATTGCTCTCCAAAGAGGTTCTACCAGATTCTGTTCTTTTCATCAGTGAATCAAAGCAATTCCTTCCCATCCTGTGTAAATTTTCAATGATTGTAGACATAGGAAAGTGCGTACATATCACAGGTACTGATTCAACAAAGTGAACCCAGCTGCATGACCAGATAAGACAAGGTACATTCCCACCACCTTGCATGCCTCCTGCGAGGCCCCGCCAGTTCTTACTTCTCCCTCCCCAGAGGTAGGCAGATCCTGTTTCTGGCACCATAGTTTGATTTTGTACTCTACTATGTGTAGCTTCTTTTTCTCAACCTGATGTTTGTATTGGATGACTATAGCCGCCCGTGTTGCACACACAGATAGTTTGTTCCTCTGTAGGGTCTTATTCTGCTGGAGGAATCTGGTATAAATTACACTTGTACTGTTGATAGGCATCAATATATCTGCTTTACCTGTTTGACTGTTATTATGACTCCTCCACATGCTTTTGGTGTATATATGTATGTGTTCTGGTTGGACATGAGTAGGTTTGTTAGTTCATAGAACAACTATTCATTCATCTTTAAAGGATAATGCCAGTTTTCAAAGTCATTTTGGAAATTTATCACAGTGCCAGAAATGGAGGCTAATGCCAGTTGTACATTCACGCTGTTTTTAGTACTATTTTTAAAATACTGGTCGTCCTGGTTGGTGCATAGTGGTATGCCATTGTGAGTTTCATTGTATTTTTCTGATAGAAAATGAAGTTTAGCACATTTTGATATGATTATTGATCTTTTGGAAGTCTTCCTTTATGAAGTACCTTTTCAAATCTTTTGTACATTTATAAAATTAGGTTTTATTTGTAGTTTTTTTCTGGATATGTACCCTTGGCTTAACCTTTTAGTAATTGTGAATAATGCCCCAATAAGCACAGGTATATATGATTTTCCATACCAAGACCATACTTGTCTGTCTGTGTATCTTAATGCATACAAGTAAATTTTTCTTTCAATTGTGTCTTTAGGTAAGCAAATTCCTGATTTTAACAAGCTTTTCTTTTTCGGCCTCTCACTTACACTTTTTGTGCCTCCCTTAGGAATCTGGGCCGACCCAAGTTCAGAGAAGTATTTTCCTTTTTTTTTTTTTTTTTTTTTTTTTACCAGAATCTTTCTTGTTCCACCTTTTCTTGTTCGATCTACCATCCATCATAAATTGATTTTATGTGGTGTGAGAAAACAGCCAATGCTTTTATGATCCCTGTACATGTCCAGACAGCTATGTAGCCTTTATTGATATGTGTTGTGGCACCTAAGGTGTAAATCAAGTGACTGTATATGTTTTTCTGAGCAACTCTGCTCTGTTGGTTGGCTTATCTTTTTGTCGGGAACTATGTAGTTTATGACAAGTCCTTGTATCAGAGAGTGAAAATGTTTTGCTTATTTTCTTCTACAAGAATGTTTCTCCAACTCTTGGCCCTTTGCATTTCCATAGACTTTGATCAAAGATTGAATATTACTCTTTTTAATTATTTGTGAATATCATAGTAAGAAAGAAAGGAAAGAAGTATGGAAGGAAGGAAGTGGGAAGAAATTAGCATGCTTCAAAAATTACATAGTGGCCATTTTCTTGGCTCCATGTAACCCCACCGCCTCTGCCATATTTGATCTGTTCTGGTGTGGAAACCTTAGCAGAACTGTGTCATTGGAGCCCCTGCCAGGGACTTTTGGATAGGGAACTTGAGAGGATTTGATGCTCCAGATATAAAATCCAGGAGGCTATTTGACATCTGTGCTTTCTTCTATGAGGGAAAATAGAGTATGTAGTAAAGATAAATAAAACCAGTGTGTAGAAAAATACAATAGATAGATATAAAAAGAAATTTGTGCTGGAGTTCTTGATTCCAGTTATTTTGCATTCTCTGTTGCATCTCTGTGTATCCCATGATCGTTTTATTTTATTTTGGAAATATCTAACAGAAGTTGATTGTTTTAACCGCTCTTAAGCATTCAGTGGCTGTAGATTTGCAGCCATTATGCCACCTGCCTCCAGAAGATTCTTCATTGTCCCGAGCTGAGCCTCCGTGACTGCTGAGCAGTAATTCCTCACCTTCTCCAATCTGCACTCCCAAGCTACCACTGTTTTACTTTCTGTCTATGAGTATTTTTCTCTAGGTGCTTTGGCTAAGGACATCATGCAGAGCTGTGTTTGTCTTTTTGTCATCAACTTGTTTCATTTAGCATAGTGCCTTTGAACTTTGTCCAGGTGCAAGGTGTGCTGTGATTTCTCTCAAGGCTCAGTCATATTTCATTGTCGGTATATCCTGTATTTTGTTGGCCATGTATCTGAGAAGGACATGGGGAATGTTTTCACCTCTTAGCCATTGTGAACCATGCTGCAGCCAGCATTGATAGGGATGGTTGTTTTTACACTGTCTGCTTTTTCTTAAATAAAGTAGACTTACAGTGCTACTGCTCACCAAAGAAGTCCTGACTACTATGCATGGATCTAGCTCTAGTCCAGTATACTATTCCTGTGTTCTACCAGGCTTTTTCTGTACCCATACCACACTGTTTTAATTATTCTAACTTCATAGTACATTTTTGAGGTCTGCTCAAAACCTTTCCCTCATTATCCTTTTATAAAAATGCATTGGCTACACTTTGGAACCTTTTCCCAGATGACCAAGTGTCAAATTCTAAGAAGAAAACAGATGGAGTTTTGCTCAGATTGCACTATACTTTTTATTGATTTGGGGAAAAATGACATCAAACCTTTCTGTTACTTATATAGCATATTGTTTTCTAAATTAAAAAAGCCAGATAAAAATATTTACCTCCCTTTCTGGACATGTTAGTCTTTTCTGTGGTTTGATCTGTGTCTTTTTTTCACTGTTTATTACTAGTCTGATGTTAGTTTTAATTTACTTTCTTAAAAACTTGAAGGATACATAGCCTCTTTCTATAATGTCTCTGTTTGAGAACCCTCCCCATTCCTACAGACACACCCTCTTCCTGTTTTCAGTGCTGAAAATTGAAGCCAGGGCCGAGCGCATGGTGAGAAGGTGCTGCTCCCACCCTCCGGTCCTATTCATACTTTTTATTTGCTACGAGAGACTCCATTGTAGAACTGTGTTTAACTGAGCTTAATTTAATTTTCTAATAATTATCCTGTTGAACATTTAGGGAATGTCTTATCCAATTTATTATTTTTGTTTTGTTGTTCATGGACTGAGACTTGAACCCAGGGCCTCACATATGCTAGGCAAATGCTCTCGCAGTCCACAGAGTGTCTTAAAATTCAACATATGTGTTCATATTTTTCTAAGAAGCTATCAAAAAGTAGATTGCTTGGCTTAAGCATATGTCTATTTGAATTAAAAATAATTTTTAATGACATGCATTAATTGTATGTATTAATGACATTTGATGTGGCACTTCATACAAGTATCTAACCTGCATAGATGAAATCCAGTCTTTTGTTTTCCATCCTTCTTCCCCCAGCACCTTTCCAGTCTTTCAGTAACCATCACTGATAGCCCCATTCAGTGACCTCCGTTTCCCCACTGAGCACTCTAACCACCAAAGTACACTGTTTGGACTTACCATGTGCTGCTCAGACTTCTGACCTGCCTTTTTTTTTTTTTTTTGGTACAGTTCTGTGCATCTCGTTTGTAGAGTGTCAGTGTCTTTTCCTTTGCACACTACACCTTGTTTATGCAGTACTGGAATTTTTATTGTTGTAGTATGCAGCACTGTAGTTTTGTGCTTTGTTATAGATCACAGTGCTGCAGGAAAGAGTGATGCAAATGAAAGCAAAGTCATCCAGTTGGAGTTTCCTATGAATGCTTCTTTGGTCTGAATATTGTAATGCACACTATAGGCAATTTCTCATTCAGCAGCTGACTCATTTAATGACCTGGTCACAGGAGCAGAACTCGGTCATAAATGAGGAATGACTGTGATTCTCTTTCAGGCAGACATTTTTTAGTTTCCACATATGAGAAAGAACATGTAATTGTTGTTTATCTTCATGTATCTGGCTTATTTCACTTAAAATAGTGTCCTCCGGTTCCAGTCACTTTGCTGATGTGACAGGATCTCCCTCTTTCTTGGCTGAAGGATGCTCCATTAGGTGGGTATACACATTTTCTCTATCCACTCATCCACTGATGAACACCTGGGCTAATTCCATATCATATGTTGTGAAGAATGTCACAAAAAGCAGGGTGTGCAGATATATTTTTATTGGTCTTTTTTAAAGACAAGGTCTCACTACGCAGTTCAGGGTGGTCTTGAGCTCACTTTGTACCCCAGGGTGATCTTGAATTTACAACGATCCTCCCGCCTCAGCCTCCTGGGATTACAGGCATGAGCCACCATGCCCAGCAGATACCTCTTTTGTATACTGATTTCTTTTGGATACACACTCAGAAGTGGGATTGCTGGATCACAGTATGATAGATCTGTTGGGAGTATTTTGGAAAACTCCATACTGTTCTCTGTAATGGCTGTATCTGAACACATTACCATCAGCAGTGTATAAAAATTTCTTTTCTCCACATCTCATGAACACTTATTTTTGTTTTCTTTTGATAGCAGCTATTAAACTGGGATGAGACGGTATCTCAATGGAGTTTTCATTTTTGTTTTCCTAGCACTTAGGTTGAGCAACTCTTCATTTTGGGGGTGACATTTTTATTTCTATTTTTGGGAGGTGTCTATTTAAGATTATTTGTTCATCTTTTAATTGGATTACTTGTTTTGTTGTTCAGTTTTTAAAAATTCTTTATGTATTCTGCATATTGAGTGCCTGTCCTATGAATCCTTGGCATCTGTTTTCTCCCATCCTGTAGGTTGACTGGTCGCTGTATTGGTGGTTTCTTTTGAGGTGCTGTAGATTTGATAAAATCTCATTTGCCAACTTTTCCATTTACGCCTGTGCTTTGGGTTCTATCTAGGAAATAACTGCTATCTTGAAGTGTTACTACTGTATCTTGAAGTGTTGTTACTGTGTTTTCTTCTAATAGTTTCAGAGTTCGAGGTCTAAATTTAGGTCTCTGCTCCATTTTGAGTTGATTTTTATACAAAGTAAAAGACAGAGACTAAGTTCCTCTCTTCTGCATGTAGATACCCAGCTTTCCCAGCACCGTTTATTGAGGAAGCTTTTACCCAGTGCATGTTTCTGGCACTTTTCTTGACAAGAAACTCATTGTAGATGGCACATTGTCTTCTGGGATGTCTTCTTTGTTTCATCAGTCTATGCGTCCTTTTTTGCTTAATTTTTAATGAGAATACTGTGGTGTTTTGCTTACTATGACTCTGCAGTAGTCTGGATATCTAGTATTGTGATACCGATAGTGTTTTTGTTTTGTTTGTTTTGTTTTGTTGTGTCTCAAGGTTGCTTTGGCTATTCAGAGATTTTGTGTTTCACATAAATTATATGATGTGTTTTGAGTTAGTGTTAGGGTAAGGTCACTGATATTTTGAAATTAATTTGGGTAGAGTGGATATTTTAGCTAATTTTTCCAGTTTGTGAACATATATTCATTATTTTGTGTCTTCTAAGTTTCTTTTTTTTTAGCTATTGTGAATGAGATTCTTTCATGATTTATTTCTCAAGGAATTTTTTATTGATATATAGAAAAACTACTGATTTTTTTGGGTATATGCTGCCACTTTACTAATTTCTATCTTCGATTTGATTTTTAAAGCTTTTATCAAATTATCTTTTATAAAGATAATTTGTCCCAATTTGGTGCCAATTTGTATTCCTATAAGGGAATAATATACATTTACTTACTTCTTTAAAAACTCAAGACGATTATTCTTAAAAAGTCACTCCGGGGCACAGGAATGTAGCTCAGTGACAGAACATCTGCTTGACAAGCACAAGGCCCTGAGTTCAATTCCTGACACATAAAAAAAGAAAGAAAACAAACAACAAAAAAAGTATCTGTCTATTTGTAAGCAGAAAAAGAAAAAAAAAAAAAAAAGACCAGGGCCAATTAACCATGAACAAGAAACTCTAGAACTGAATAAAAATAAACCTTTCCTCCTTGTAATTTAACTGTCTCAGATATTTTGTTGCACTAACAAGGAGCTGACTAGCACATTGATTGATAATTCTTACGCTGCACACAGGTACAAGTTATATATGTTTAGTACAGGTGTGATATGTTGGGTATGTCAAAATCTGTAGTGAGGTATTGAATGAGTGTGTGGGGGCAAAGACCCCCATAACTTGGAACAAGCAAGTGGGATTCTTCTTCTGTCATTTAGCAGTGTAACATTGAGAAGAGTACTGAACCTCTGTGAACTGATTTCTGCATCTGAAATAGGAGGGTAACACACAAAATAATGTTTGTTTATTATGAGGCTTAAAAGACGTGATGATTTGTAAACAGGCTAGTAAACTGACACAGTAAGGTCTCACTAAGTATAAACTCCCCCCAAGATCTCAGACTACGTGAGCTACAGAGAGAGTTGAGTAAAAATAGCAAGAAGCTATCATATTCTTCTAGCCTTCCTACCCTTCCTTGAAAATAAGCATTTATTAAACACAATACATGGTTTGTGTAGTACATTTAATTTCACTACAATGAACTGTTCAGAGCTGGATCATAATACCAATAAGTCAAGGATATATTGAATGTGTGATTCTATTAAGCTTGAAATTTTCTTACACATAAAACAAGAGGAAAAATCTTTTCCCCTATATTTTATAATGTTGATGAGCTTTGTCTACCTGTAGGTAAAAGGGAAAGAAATCTTATTATTCAAACTTTTTCCTTTCAAGGGCCCATTGATTTCATCCACATTTGAGAAGTCATTCAGAAGTACACAAAACCAACATAAGGGTACTGTAGTTAGATTTATGGATTATTATTTACTACTAAATTAATAAATAAAATACAAGCCAATGAATCTATTATGAAGGACTTTGTAGGTTTTTGGGTTTTGATAACTGAGAAAAATAGAAGTTGATTAACATTAAGATCATCACAAGAATTTATTTCTCCTACTTTTCTCCATCTGTGTCCATGATTAAAATGGTTTGAATGACCTTACGTGGTTTTTAAAATTTGGGCAGACCTCATCCTGTCATGTGTAATTTGGCTGGCAAGGGTCTATGCACATATTGTTGGTGGTAGTTGTCATAACATTCTATGATACTGTAAGTCTGTAGCTCTATTAGTTTTCCCACTGCTAGAACACAATTTCTGATGTCCACAACATAAAGGAGAGGTTTAATTTGGCTCATGGTTCAGGAATTCAGTCCATGATTCACTGACTCCAAGGAGAAAAATCATGATGAAAGGGCATGGAGGAGAAAGCTGGTCAACCCATGACAGCTGGGAAGGAGAGAGAGAGAGAGAGAGAGAGAGAGAGAGAGAGAGAGAGAGAGAGAGAGGAAGACAAAAGGAAGAGAGGAGAGGAGAAGAGAGGAGAGGAGAGGAGAGGAGAGGAGAGGAGGGACCTTCCAAAGGCATGCCCCCAGTGACACATCTCTTCCAATCAGGCCCCACCTCCAAACAGCAAGTTTAGCTATGGACTCAGTAATGCATGCATCTGATGAGTATAGAGCTCCATGATGCAATCACCACCCAATTCCTACCTCTGACCCCATAAAACTCTGGGGGGCATTCTGGATCAGAACCATACTAGTGGCTCTTATGAAGATGCATATTCATATGTCTCAGTAGAGAATATAAAACATGAAGCAAGTGAAACATGGTTTAATCTACCCAGGTAGAGCATGAGTCCCTTTCACAAGGGGCTAAGTTTTCTGTGATTTTCCCTCCATAACCTTCAGTGGAGAATTCAGAACACAGTGCATGCTTCCACAGATATTTTTAGGGCAATTCATGACAATAACATCGGAGTTGTTTAGGGACGTTCAATAGCAAACTTTGTATTTACAACAGCTGTTTTTCCAAGTGAAGGCTGTGTTTCTTGTAGGGGCTTATTCTGTACTTACCCTCATAAGCCCACCGTGGTGCAGTTTGAGGGCCTTCAGTAAGTGCTAGCTGAGTAAGTCAGTGAACATCCAACAGTTACTGAAATGAAGTTTCTTAAACAAATACCAGCACAATAAAAGAGTATAGGTAAATATAAACATAGACTGTCTTCTTTATATGAAAGTATATTAAGCAGCAGATTATCTGAGGAGCATGAGATGCATTACTTCCTGTTGAAAGCTGTGTCTTTTGTAGTTGAGTAGAGCATGGTCTTCTTGTTTTAAAATTGAATTGGCAGGCGGGATACTCCCAAGGGGGTTCAGTGTCTTTATGTCTAGTAGGTTTGGTGACCTTCTGTAGCATGGGGACACTCTGTTTCTTGCAATGTCCAATCACGTATTGATCAGGAAACACCAAGATTAGTATCTGTGTCAGCAAAGAAAATGGAAGCCGGAAATGGATATTGATATACTGAAAGCCAAGTGAGTGTTCAAGGATGTGGCGGACCCTTACGGAAGGGTGGATGGATCTGAGACTACGCTAAGAGAAAAGAGCAAAGTCCTCCATAGAAAAAGAAATTCCTGTGTCATGGATTCCACCAAAGGCCAATTTTGCTGCTTCCAAGCAATTCAAAATAATTGTAGGTGACCGTTGCTGCAAAGATGTGTGTGTGTGTGTGTGTGTGTGTGTGTGTGTGTGTGTGTTTACACACACTGGTAAGACCTTTCTCCTTTTTAAGGCAAAGATATTTTTGTATTCGCTTCATCTGAGTTTTCCGAGCTCCTGAGCTTGCAGTCTGCCCGGGGATGACTTTTTTTCCATGTGGGGTGGTGACGCAGACGGGCTGGCTGGCTGCTTCCCCGGCCTTGCCTGCCTTCGGGCCTGGCTTGCTGTGCGGCTGATGTTTATACCTGCTCAAGTGCTTTCTGTGTTTGAGTTGGCACTGCCAGCCAGCGTGCTAGAGCCCCAGGCTGTTCGTGATGTGTGTCCCAGGGCTTTGAAACCGATGAGCTGGCGGCTGGGGCGCGAGAATGTCTCTCTCAGTTTTTGGGTGAACTCCATGTCTTTTCCAAGAGGTTAGATCACTGTCCTCAGCCCGGGCTTGCAGACAGAATGTAACAGTTACTGTCGGAGACTCCTGCACTTTTAAAGGCAGAAGGCAGAGGGGGAAGAAGAGGGAGAGAAAGCCAAGGTCAATCAAGCTTGAAAATGAACATTCTGACATTTGGAAAACAAAGATTTGTACTGAACTGGAAAGCTTTGTCAATAAAGGAGAAGAAAAAGTATCACTTCTTGTTTTGGTGGAAAGAACAGTGTTGTTATGCACTGTCACAGGCTATGTTTGAGACCAGAGCAGATTCCATGATTGAGGCGGAGGTGTTAGAAGTGAGAAGTACCTGGCAGTCTCCCTGGTGCTTTCATCAGCCCTTAAGGATTTTTAGGAGACTTTTCTCTTTGACAGGTGGCAAAATTAGGAAAACCGATACTTGTGTGGCCTCTGCCATAGCTTTTCCCTGTCTTATGTTGTCCAGAGAAGATGGCATTGCTATCATAATAGGTATCTTCTTCTTCTTCTTTTTTCTTCTTCTTCTTCTTCTTCTTCTTCTTCTTCTTCTTCTTCTTCTTCTTCTTCTTCTTATTATTATTATTATTATTATTTGGCCTAAGGTTTCTCTCCCTTCCTATTAACAATCTTGGTTTGTGGGGGCAATTTTATTTTGGTTATATGATTTTTTTTGGTCTTTTGTCTTTTTGAGACAAGATCTAGCTGTATAGTTCAGGCTGGTCTTGAGCTCACTTTGTAGCCCAGGCTGGTCTCAAGCTTGCAGTGATCCTCCTGCCTCAGCCTCCCAGTACAGCTGTGTGCCACCACTTCTAGCTTCATCATATAATCTTAAAAGTATATAAACTTGGTTATATAATACTAGAATTATATATTTTACTTGTTGTCTATGAGTGAACATGATATAGACATGTAAAATGTATTATATCTGGCAAACTAATATGTAATTACATTTTATACCACAGTGGAATAACATCCAAATAAAAACTAGCCATGCTGAGTTATTAAGTTTGAAAGTGTTAGACTCATGTCAAGCTCATAGCAACTTTATTTACAGGAAAACATAATGGAGCCCTTGTTACATCTTTCTCCTTGCCACCTCCAGTCAAGGACAAAGTCTGTCTTCTTATAAATATGTTAAGAATTTCATCTGTAATGTTTGTCTATGAAGAACATTAAAATGCCTTTGAATGGATGTGTGCCAATCTTATTTCACTGAGCCAAGGGAAATAATCCTACCCTGAGTTTCACCTAGAAAAATGCCAGTGAGGAATGAGAGACTGTCCTCACCTTGATGAGACAGTGTTTTATTCCTGGGTTGGATTCAGTGGTTGTTGTGGTTTGTATCCAGATGTCCCCCAAAGCCTCATGCAATCATAGGACTGTTTCAGATGTGGCTGAATTTAGAGTATGTGATGCTGGAATTAAGGTGTGTGATTACTAAATCATTCACTGTTTGGTTTGGCCTCATTCTAATCTCAGCAGCCTAGATACAGTATCAAGGGGACAGAAAGTTGCTATTAAGGCTTCCTGTTTTTGCCATCTTGGGAGCACCATGGACTGTTTCTCCTCTGTGACGCCCCTCTGCCAGGGACCCCCTGCCATGGAGCCAGTCCATGATGGACTAAAACCTCTACAACTATGAGCAAAACAAACCTTTCCTCCTTTCCTTTGGGTGTTGGGTATTTTGTCTGAGCAATAAGAGAAAACCAGCTAAGCCTGTAGTCTTTCATCTTATGGTGATGACGCCTTCCTACCTCCCCCTATGTATCTCCATGCACCTCTTTCCCAACCTACTTTGTGTATTTGCCTGATAAGGCAGAAGGATGTATAAAAATTGAACATTGATTTGACTTGTCTGGAAGCAATGTCCTTAGAGACAGATGCTTGCTATAACAACCATGATGTGGTATAGCGTTCTGACATCTGGGATGACTTTGTCATTTGAGAAGTTTATTGATGCCACGTGTATTCCCAGCTTCTCTTCATGGGAAAGTGTTTAAACCTGTGGGCTCCTCCAGATGGTAGTGAAAGGAGCATTCGGTGACACATGGTTGCCAAACTCTGCTGCAAAGGCAGGTGTTGAGCCACTCATGGCCTTCTTTTTTTTTTTTTTTTTAATTTTATTTATTTTTTTTTTTTTAATTTTTTTTTTTTGTCGTTTTCATTTTTATCGGTACCAGGGATCGAACTCACGACTGCCTGCTTGCAAGGCAGGCGCTTATGCCGCTGAGCTAAATCCCCAGCCCCACTCATGGCCTTCTTAAGAAACCATCTCCAAGGTAACAGGTTAGCACCCCAAGGCCAGAGCTCCCCAGTATTTGTGACTTGGGGGTTGATGGAGAGGGCAGAGAGACAGTCTGAAATAATCCCCTGAACAGCACTTCTTACTATCCTGGAAATTTAAGCACTGGGGAAGGGGAGTTGAGGGAGGGTGGGTTGAGAAGAGTTTTTCACTCCAGGTCTCTGTAGAAGTTTAACTCAGGTCTGCCCTGTGCATCGTGGGGTTAGTCTCAGGGACACAGGTCACTGAAAGTCCAAGGCATGACCAAAGGGACAGGCTGTGGGCTGCTGGGCTGTGCCTATCAGGTGGTGACTCAACAGGTGCTCTGAATCCCCTGGAATTCGTTGAATTCTTGGGGTTGTTTTTCTGTAGGATATCTCTTACTGCTATCGCTGGAACGGTCAAATGTCACTTGTGTGAGCATTCTCAAGGAGGTGTCGCTGGTCCTGACTGACAGTCTTGATTTGAAAGGTTTTCAATCCTTGGCCATCTCCAAGTGCAAAGGAATCTCAGGTGACAGCTTTTAGCTATGCAGCCGGCTGTGGTGTGGACCGTGAACCCTGTAGGTATTGCAGAAGGACAGGATGTCTTTCACAGAATTATGCTCATAGCTTCTGCTGAGCACATAATAAGCAGGAATGAGGAAGATGTTTTTCCCTCAAGGATGCAGAAAACACATTTAAAGCTTAGAGACGTTCTCACATTAAAAGAGGGTAATGGTTTCTGATAAGTGAATTTGCTGGTTTTCAGTATTACTGAAGAAAAAGTTCCTAAACATCACACAGAAGCTCAGATGATAGACAATTGCTAGCTGTTGTTTGGTTGGTAGTCTTCAGGAATTATTGAAGTGGCATGGCAGAGACTGGCTCCTATGTTAGTTTCTGAACCCCGAATGAGCAAATCTGATTGGACTGGCATAAAGCCAAATGCATTCTTATCACGACATGGTAACTGCAGGAAGGCAGAGTAACCGAGAATAGCTTTGGGGTAGAACTATTTGTCAAATTGCTTCCTTGTGAGTCAGTGTCGAACCAAGCATTGGATGTTTAACAGAAAAGGATAAAGTGAATGCTTCTCTTGGATGCTCTAAGATGTGGCCCTGCAGAGGCTGGGAGGATGTGTGCCACCTCTCCAGGCATGCACTAGGTCACCACTTGCCTTGGTTTCGTTGCTTCTTTGAATGGGGTTAATGTGGACTCATACCTTTGGGACCAACAAGTTGGGAGGACAATCTGTTGGCACTCACAAAATCTGTTCCCAATCCACGATTTATTTTTGCTGTATCCAAGGTCACACTGCAATGATCTCCTTTCCCATATGGCTACAGAAGACTTGGTCTTAGACCACTACAATTGCACTCAGTTAACTGCCAGAGGACCCAGAAACCACCAGGCGGTTCTTCATGGAAATACTATCCTTTCTTCCATTCCTTGAAAAAGTCATATCAGCTAGAGCACATTGTGACCTCAAAGCAAGTCTTCATGGACTCTTAAACAGAAAAGGTGACAGACACAGCCTCTAAAGAAATTGGCATAGCCACTTAATGTCACAAATGTCGATAGTACCTATAGTGAGAGGGATCTTGTAAGATTCACTTAATAGTCTGCCTCTACTCTGGTGAGCTTGAAGTCATCCAGAAAAGGTTAGGTTTTAGAGGGAAATACTACACATTATTCCCTAAACATTAATTTCATGCTTTGGCCTCTAAGCATGGTCTGATGTTGATAATCTTAGCTCTTGAAATCAAATTAATTTTTTGCTATTTATTACCTGTACATGAAGAGAACAATGTGTTATTCTGCTCCATACATTTCAGCATGTTCCTATCAAAGGAATTTATAGGCATTCTAGACTTATGTACAGATTCTAGCCATAAGGGTGTTTAGAAATTTGTGTAGAAACATACCGGTATTAATTGTAACAATATTTGTTTCATGCTTATTGTGAGCCAGGTATAGTTCTGAGTTCTTAGTATCTGTTCATTCCCTTGCTCCTTTTTAATAATGACAATAAGTAGATGTTATCTTTAACAGATTATAAAAAAATTCAATCCCAAGAAGTTTAAATAACTTTTCTAAGTAGAAGGTCCAAAATTTAAATGGAACCTGGTCTGAGAACACATATAGGTAACATTGCCATTAAGTAAAAATGAAACTTTTTTTATTTTTATTCTCCATTGCTTAGAAAGGCACATGTATTATACTTGAGGAGTCCTCTAATAGAATTGTGAAACTTATTATCATGTTTAAAACAATGTGTAAAAATGTTCTCATTAGATTTCTTCAGTTTTATTTCAGAATTTGTTGTTCTTGGGTGCTTTATTTTCTTGTTTTGTTTTGTCTTAGAACAGCTTCCAAGGGAAATGATGTTTGCAAATGAGAATCCAAACTCAGCTTGCTGAGAAGCAACTTTGGTAGAACCCACAAACTATGGTGATCCTTAGTGCTTCAGACAGATTATTTTACACAGTATCCACATAGAAGAGAGAGAATTTAATGTATTGTACACTAAGGACTCACAGTAGGGTCTGCACAGGACAGTGAATGTAAGGATAGCTGGAAACAGTTGGGGCCCTGCTTGGTGAGCAGAGGGATTCCTTACTACACAGGTAAATCTGGGATATTATTTTGTGCCAGAAAGAGGCAAACATGAGTCTCCCAAAGCTGTGAAGGTGGTTACCGATTTAATCTGATTAGATGACAATGTGTTTGTTAGCTGATTGGAGGATAGTAGAAAATTCTGCTTAGTTTCACACATACTTGCCTGAAAACTGAGTTTTAGACATACATTTTGATTAAAGATTAAGGGAAAGATGAACACAAGGGCATAATGATGAAATGTAACTAGAATTCCTCTACATTTTTGTCTATGGATATGTATTAGCATGAAATACTGAGTACCAGATTCAAGCACAATCTTCAAAAAAACCTGCTGTAAATGTGAGTTATTTTAGAGCAAATCTGAGTCTTTTTCCTACATTTACATGAAATTTAAAGCTGTGTGACCAAATAGGGAATGCTTGATATCAAAGCTGATTTTCAAAATCCTAACTAGTGAAAAAGAAGCTCATTCCCAACCTGAAATGGCAAGATCTTGGTACAAAGTAACAAAGACGTGAATCCTTAGTCCTATTTAAGTCCTATTAGTTAATGACATTAAAACTTACAATATATTTCGCCTAGTTTCATGAACTAGTTTATGTTACATGCATTGGAACAAATAAAAAACAATGTTTAGAAATTGGAAAAAAATAAATCCTAACTTCCATTGAATATATGGGACAGACTTCTCTTTGGCTTTAGAAAAACCTTCATTAATAAAGTACTACCTGTTTTTATAGTTTTACGCTATCTACAAAGTTGTATTTCTATTAATACTGTTATGTACTGATATATTCAATAATACTATATCTGATGATATAGCCAATCCTATTGATGACAACAAGAGACAACACAGTAACCACGATAGAACTCCTTGTATAGCAGTTTTATGTCTTTTTAGTTTTATGTGTCTATAGGAATATGTTTTGTTCTGTCCTGCTTTGTTCTGTTACTCCCTCTAATAAAAGGATAGAAATACATGTTAAGACTCATGCTTGCATAAAACCTATAAACAATTTATGAGAACTGATCTTAATACACATGATGAAATGAACAAATACTTTGAAGGAAAAAAGGCACTCAGTGCTGACTCTGGAGTGTCATAATGTGAAATCCAGCAAAACTATTATTCTTTGTTCAGAGTGATTGTAGTCTGCTTTGGTTTGTTTAATCTCAACATAAATGAAGATATGGATAGCTGCATGTATGTTTAAGTGTATAGGATTGATAACCATATTACTAAGTTTTTATTAGCCGAATTATTTGCAGTCTCGCTGTTTGAATTCCCATTTATATGTTCTACTTCTGTATCTTGAACTATTTGTAAGAGGACAATATGTAAACATTAACAAGTGATTTCTTACTGTTTTTTTCTTTGAAAGTATGTATTATTTCTATGTGTTTTCTGTTTTGTTTTGTCTTTCTTTAAATAAAATTAAAAAAATAAAGTCATAGTATGTTAGTCATAGAGTATTAGAATGTGAATTATTCTCTTTGTATCTCTGCTTTCCTCAGGACGAGGCACTGGAACAGAAACACTGAAATAAAGCAATAGCTATGTATGTGAAATGGATGGTGTTTGAGAGGTTGTCCGCTAGCACTGGATTTATTTCTCTGTGCACTCTAGTGCCCTATTTGGAGTGTGAATGGTCATGCAAAGTTTATATTTTTTTCCCTAAACAGCGACTTACCTCATTTCTTCTCTATTCTGACACATCTTCAATTATTTATTTTTTTCCTCTTTTACCTTTCATTTAATGATTGGCCTATGATTCTTTCAACTTCAGTGTTCTGCTCCAGTTAAAATGAAGATGCAAGAACAACCCAATTTTGGGAAGAGATTCTTGATATTTACCAAGAAGCTGAATAACTTCCTTTGGAGGGGGCTACATGGCCTGAAAGAATACCTGAGTGGCATGATTTATATAATTCTACCTCTTTTAGGGTCTTGTGCAAAAATGAAGAGGTATTCTTTTCTATTATTATTAAGAGACTTCAGCCCATTATACCATTAATAACAGTTAATTACTATTCATATTCTGGTTGTTTCTATTCTATTCTCTGGACAGCACTAAAATGCCATTTACAACTGCTGTTAATTCAAATGACTTCTTTAGCTATAATGAGATACTTTCATAGAGAATAGTTTGATGTGCTGATTTTCCAAATTCTTTGGAAAACTCAAGAAATTGAGAAAGATCCAAGTCTTTCATCTCATTTGAGAGCTCATCTAATCAGAAACTATTTGCTGTCTTAGCAAATTCATATCTGTTATGGTGCCGGTATTTTTACATATAGAAAAATCTTGCATTTATTGTTGAGCCTATTTCTGGAGTGTACAGATTTGCTGAGGTCCCTGTTTTCAGGGCCTTTGTGAACATGCCAGAATTTGAATCCCTGGGTCATATTTCTGATCAAATGCAAAATTCCATGTTTAAAGTTTTCCAGAACTATCACAATGCTTTGCAAAATGACTGCACTATTTAATGCACTTCCATTTACAAGGCCCCAGCATTCAATTTCTCCGTATCTATGTGAAATTTTGTTATTTCTGGTTTGTTTTTCGGTGATGGTGGAATAAGGCACCTTAACAGGTGTAAAGCAGTAGGTAACTCGTGTGTGCATTTCCCTTCCATTTACTGTCGTTCAGCATCTTTCCCTGCGCTGCTTGGCCTTGTGTAAATCTTCAGAGAAATGTCTGTTTCACATCCTTAGCTCATTTGTGAGTTGTGCTGTGTATTTAATTGTTGAGTTGTTAGTATTGAAATGTTGCACATTAGGTTATGGTCAATTATCAAAATAGACCCTTTGATTGCTTATGTAGCAATAAGGTCTGTTTTCCAAGGCCCACTTTTGAGCAAAGGTGAATGGATCAAGTCTACTTTGTTCAGTCACAAAGTAGTCAATCACATATCTAGTTGGAAAAAGGAGAAGAATTATACAAGTTTCATTCTAAGTCTGTGAACTCATTAATGCTTTTCACAAAATTGAATGCTTTGGCATTGAAAAGATGTAACAAAATTGTCTAAATTCTGAAGAGCATTTAGAGCATCTTAATACCAAGAAAGAATAATCCAGAGGAGGAGGTGAACATGTAATTTGATAATGGAAATTGTGTTTAGGGTTTTTGTTTAAAAAACAAGGACTCTGAGAGTGTGTTTCAGTAATGATGTCACACATCCTTCCCCTCTCCTTCAATCAAAAGAGCAGAGAAATTCAGAAGTCCAATTTTTTGAGTTCAGCAACATTGGGATAGAGATTTAAATAGGAATGAGCAGACTAGATTAGTAATAATCATGATCATCACCATCGTCAACATCAAATGTATACATTATGTTCATGTCTTGTGATTCATTTACCAGCATAAATGCATGCTGCAAAAAATTTTATCTGTAAGTTTCTGTAATATGAGAGAGATGTAAAAGTCGTGGAAATGAATGAGTGCCTGATATATATATATATATATATATATATACATATATATGTATTAAAATGATATGTTTGATGTGTTTGTGATAACATTCATCTAAAGACTAATGAGATAATCAAAGTAGTGAATTAATAATAGACATTATTTCCATTTCACTGAAACGAGACTGCAATACTTTATTAAACAACCTATATACATACATATTAAATTATAATATGGTATTTCACATGTTAAATACACTCTACTATGAAATAACATCCCATTCCCAATTCAGTATTTCTGGATGGACCAGAAGGAAATAGATACACTGGGGCAGCTTACATACCCAGGAGACCCAGTTAAGAATTTAAATATACCACTTACTTTTGAATGTTTATTTCATCTACTTCTTAACTATGGTTCACCTTACCTTTACTCATCTTCTTGAAAGGATAATTTTGGCCTTTCCAGATCATTTCAGGTCATGGTATAATATGAACTCAGGAGAAAAAAATAAATCTGTATTAGATGATATAATCCAAAACAAAGTGAAAAAGACACCCCATGTTCATGTAGAGCATAATTTTCAAGTTCTTCATTCTGTTTTTCTTGTCTAGGAATACAAAGCATAATGCCAGACTGCTTTGAGTGTTCCAACTTTATACCCCATTCGATAGAAAACCCACTGGAACCCAGGGAGAAGTGACCAGCTGGATCTGTGCCCACAAGAACATGACAATCAGATTGTGTCTTCTTTCCCTCTTTCACTCACATAGCTAGCTCTTTCTTTTTAAGGAGAAGAGGGGGAGAAACTGTAAACTCTCACTGCTGTCTGTACTCCCAATCCAGTATAAAGTGAGAACCAGTGCTCTCAGCTCTGTTTGTTCCCGGGCATAGTGAGGGCCAGGATTGACTTGGCTGAAGACCCTGGTAGCCTCTCTGGGTGGCAGAGTTGTGTCTGCGTCCCCTGTGTTTAGCTACTTGATGGGTTTAAACTTCTTATCTAGCAACTTGGGTGCTAAAGAGTGGTCTTTAAGGGAACTGGGGTTTGACAAGCACAGGGACAAAGTGATTCTGGAAATGATTTGCCCCCTGCCATGATGAGAAGCTCATGCTATCTTTGCTGGTGCTTTATTGAAGATCCTTCAGCCAGACTCTGAATTGCAATCTGCCTTAACCATAATTTCTGCATTTGTTTACTTCTGCATTGCTTTCTATTCCTCCTGGTCAGCTCTTAGCCTTTGAAACTCGGTGGTATGTGAATGGCTTTAATATTTCAGGCTTTTTGTTTGTTTGTTTGCAAGTTAGGTCATAATTTAACTTGATTTTGAAAGCCTCCCAATGGGTTAAGGATTTGCATCTTTGTTACCTCCAAGGGCGTTGTGAGGATAAAGTGAAATGCTGTGTAAGAGCATGTTTGGTTTTTATTATAAAGCAAGTGGTTTGTATGTCTAAGTGCTTTGTTTCATCTGTCTCTAATAGACCCAGGCTTCAAAGAAATGCAGCTGGTCACCCTGAGAGTTCTCGGCTGATTTAGAAGCCCAAACTCTATCTAAATTCCATGGAGCCGACAGAAGGGAGAGTTGGCTCTTTCCACATGGGAATGGGGTAACGGGTTCTAGTTGGAAAAGCATGGCAACGGCTACAGACAGGAATGTTTTCATGTCCTTGCCAATAATAAATTTAAAAAGAAAGAAAGAAAAGAGCAATTTTCTCCTCGTAAACCATTCTTGGTCTGAATGGACGAGGATGCAAGGTCTACAACCCTGGAGGTTTTAGTCCAGCAGTAGGGGTACGGTGCCCTTCAGTGTGCTTCAGAGAACGCGAGGAAAACCAGGTTGCAGGTACTAAGTGAGGAAGGAATTCAGCAAGCGGCAGCTTCTGTGGCACAGTTGCAGCTTTCGCAGTGCTGTGAGAGTGGTGAAGGCTACTTTGTGCTAGACAACAAACACAGGCAGAGATGCAGAAGATAGAATAAAAGGTAAAGTTGAGAGAGAGAGAGAGAGAGAGAGAGAGAGAGAGAGAGGGAGAGAGAGAGAGAGGGAGAGACAGACACAGACACAGACACAGACACAGAGCAAGAGAAGGGCCAGTAAGGCACGAGGATGCCCGTTATTTTAATGGTTTCTAGAATTTTCTACCTGCACTATGCTTAGTTACACCTAGGTATGAAAAGTTCTGCCAGTATTTTAATATTCTTTTTTGTAAAAGCAAATTTATTGAATTACTGTCCTAATAATTTTTTTGGGGTATTAGTAATTGAATTCAGGACCTCATACTTGCTAGACATGCGCTGGGCCACTGAGCTCAATTCCAGACAGGCCCCCATAAAAGTGATACCTATCTTCTTTAGAGCTTTATAAGCACATAAAAGTATAAACTAGAGATTGAATGCTTCAGCTTTCATACTAGACAGGGATAATCACTTTGACCTTTCGTTCTTTCTAGTTTTTTCCATGTATCTGTTTTGCTTGTTAATAAAATTGGGATAATAGCATGCATGTTTTATATGCCGATGCCCCCATTATAATGTGTGCTCCCAGATCATTAGTGTGTGAAAGCAATTTAACGAGCCTGTCATGTTTCACCGCGTAGACGGATGTGTGAGGCGGTGTGTGTAGCAGCAAAGACCCAGGACTGAGAGTCTTCTGCCTTGGTGTGAACCCCGCCCTGCTTTGTTGCCAGCCGGGTGTCTCTGGGCACTTATTCTCTGTCTATCTCAGGTTGCTCATCTCTAAAATATGATTGAAAATAAAGTGGGGTGTTGTACAGCCTAATGGGATTAATACGTGTTTATCTTTCCTGTCCTACTTTTAGCCTATGGGTTTGCATATTGCATCATGCTGTTGATAATCTGGGAATTTCATATAAAACATGTTGTACTACTATTACAGCCAATCTATATTTAAATATGTATTTCTTTGACCCCCTTTTAAAGAACTTTTTTTGATATTGGCATACATTTTATTCTGTGTAAATTGTCCGTTTCCTCCTTTTGCCTTCTTTGTAGAAATTCTTGCTACATTGTTATATCAGCTTGTGATCTGTCCTACCTTTGGCAGCTATTTTCTCCAGCTCTTTGTGATCCATATGTTTAATTGTTTTTTTTTAGTTATGGGTACAGTTTAGATATACACAATGATCACATTCATTATGGAGAATTTGTACCTGTACATGATATATCTGGATTCCTCTTCTTATTCCTTTTTTTTAACTGTTCCCCTCCCCTCCCTTCTATCCCCTTCCCATTCCCAAAGCTGTTTTAATTTGATCCTTCTTTCTTCATCTTTTTCTTTCCCTTCCTTCTTTTCCCCCTCCCCCATCCCTAGTTCTCTTTTCTTTTTGAACAGTTTTTTCCTATTTCACAACTGGAATCTCATCTTATCAAAATGCTCTTTGCACAGTAAAAGAAATCACCAACAAAGCAAAGAGATAACAGAGTGAAAAAAAGTTTTAGCCAGCTATTCTTCACACAAAGGACTAATACCTAAAACATGTAAAGAATGGAAAAAAATCAGACTCCTTAAATTCAAAGACTCAATCCATAAATGAATATCTGAGATCAATAGACACTTCCCAGAAGAAGTATAAAGGGCGAATAAATATATGAAAAAATGTGCAACACCCCTGGTCATTTAAAAAACACAAATTAAGACAACACTAAGATTCCATCTCACTCCAGAAAGAATGGTTATCACCAGGGAAACAACTAATAACAAATACTGGGGGGCCGTGGGGAAGAGGAACCCTTCTCCACTGTTGGTGGGAAGTGTGGGCTGCTACAACTACTGGTTTATACATTTTTTTTGTTTTTTGGTTACCTGTAGACAAATTTACCGATCATTTACCTGTATATTATTATTTTATTTTACAGAGAATAAAACCAAACAAAATAAAACAGAATAAAGCAAATCAAAACAAGATAGTGTAAGTGACACAGGATTTCAAAACAGCATCATAGGAAATCCACAATGGTTACCACAATGCCTTTTGTTGTCTTCAAAACAGCTGCCCATGCCTTTAGATACAGTAAAATCAAACAAAACAGAAACAGAATGGAACCAATAAAAACAAAATAATGAATGCAATACAGGACTTCAAAGCAAGATAATAGTAAATCCAAAATGGCTACAATATATCTTATTCTCTTTGAAATAGCTGCCCATGCCTTCAGATACAACAACATTAAACACGATAAAATGGAATAAAACCCAACCAAACAAAACAATGAACATAATACAGGATTTCAAAACAAGAAAATAGGGAATTAACAATGGCTATCACCTTCAGAAGGCGGTCCCCTGGCTGCTTACAGCGGGGAGGAATGTTGGCTCTTCTTGCCTCCCAGCCCAGCTGGAAGGGGCTGGGGTCTGGCTCTCCCTCAGTCCACCCTCGAATGGCACCAACTTGCAGGAAGTCTTAGCTTCTTGTTATCTTCTTGTTCTCCTCCCCCTCAGTCCACGAATGGCCTATCTGTGTATTCTTTTCTATAGCTTTTATACTTAATACATCCCAAAAGGTAAATCATTAATGAGTAAACAAATAACAAATAGATAAGGAAAATACTGCTATGAGAGAATTGAGTAACAAAGTTCCTGAATGGCTGTTTAAATTGTGTGGCCAGAGGGGACCTCTGTGAAGTGCGATTGTTTAAATCATCATCTGGTGACTAGAAACCGAGTTGTGTGAAGATGTGGTGTACTATGTGTGGGAAGAGCTTGTCATTGGGAAGGGGACAAGGAGGTGAGCAGGTGGTTAGGAGGTCAGAGCAAAAGCCAGCAGGTTGGGCAGGTGCATCATGCAGGGCTTTGAGGGCTGAGGCAAGAATTTGGTATTTTATTCTTGTTTGATGGAAGCACATTTGTGTTTTATGGTCTGGTTTAGGTTTTAGTGGTCACTTTTGCTGCTGTGTAGTACGCAGTGGGGCGCGAGAGGATGGAGGTGAGATGACTTTGCGGTCCTGTTGAGAGCTGTCTAGCATATGTGGAGGGATAACGGTATCAGCATCAGAAGTCACAGTTAACCATTTGTTCAGTGCTTTCATACCCTGGAATCACACAAGGCAACACATGCGTCATCTACTTTAGCCATAGATGGACATATCTCAAATATATCAGGGGCTGTTATGATCCAAAAAGACATGCATTCAATGAAAGAGCTTCCAAATCAGGATGGTTTTGGCACCCGAAAACAAATATATTAAACCATAGTTGTATGTGGAAGAGTTTGAAGCAGTTTTTGACTTCAGCATGACCTTTATATTTGAAAAGACCAGGAGCAACTATTTCAGGCAGAGAAGATTGCTCCTTCCTCCACAGTGCTTAGTGGAAACTGCCCCCAGAAGGTCACAATGCAGCTGGCCGGTGGGGAGACACCAAAGAGGCCAAGCTTAGCAAGAGGAAGAACCAGAGACAGGACAAGTCGAGATCCTTCCAACTCAGCCAGGAGGCTACAACCTTCAAAAACTAAAACTCAGTGGCACAGGAAGGCAATAAAAGGATCAAGCCCGACTCTTGTGGATCTTGGGTCTGGTCTTAGGATAACAGCTGAGGACAGGGTCTGGGGGGCTCTTTGAAGTGTTCCAACCCCGAGTCGGGGTGCACCTTCTGTCATTCACTGGGAAAGGTAGTTGGACTGAGATAGTAGGGCGAGGAGTTAGATTTTAATGTGAGGGGGCAAAGGTATAATGGAGCTAGAAAGAAAGCAGGTCCCAGTCAGTCTTCTCTGGGAGACGCAAAGCACTGTGGGAAGCTGAACTCAGGGTACGGAAGGAGATTTAGGGTGGAAAAAGCAGGAGCAGAAACGGTCAGATTCTCCACGGTGGACTTGAGAACCTGCTCAGCACAGTGGATCCCGGTGTCTCAGGCTTTGGCCTTCTTTGGCTGTTTGGTCACTTAGACATGGGACATGCAGCTCTGGAAGCCAGCCGTAGCCAGGGGGTGGTCTCTCTGCTGATGGACACTGTTGGGGCTTGCGTGGGTTCGTTTAAGTCAGATCTGGTTTGGCTTGTACTTGTGTTCAGTGATGTCATCACGTTGGTACCTTGAAGTTGACTATGGTGGAAGCATTTGTACCATAGAAATCAGTAATTAACCTTACTTCTCCCAACTCAGAGGGCTGGTTCACTGTGTACACTGGTTGGTGAAACTTGTAGGTGACTGGACACAATATTGCAGTGGTCCATAATTCCCAGAGATGTCACTTATGGTGAAACTTGGTCTGGGAGTTTTTTCACCATAGTGACTGGTGTGAAATTTGGATGGTGTGGCAGATGGTCCATCCTGACTTACCTCAGAAACATCAGAATTTCCACTGCACATCACATTCCTTAAAAAGAAATCCACAGCAAACCCTATTACAGAGATAAATACCAGTAATGCAAATTTTAATGAAACTGCACTGTATTAACCCAGTGGGCATTTGTGGCCATGTTTGTATGTCAAAAGAGAGCCTTATTTTCTTTGCAGAATTGAAAGTACATCTTAATTTTATCATATTTGCTTGTAAGACTCGAGAGCTGGCTTAACAAAATTTTATATGTGTATATATGGAACTGTATTGCTGTACAGTTGAATATTTCCACTTAGTGTAAAAGCATATGCTGCTTTGCCTTCTTAAATCAAATTTAAAGTAAACTAGCTACCTGGACTGCTAGAAAGCCTGTGGTGACAGGCAGAATGTTCTGGAATAATGTATTCTGATGTGAAATTAAAATTGCAACATAGCTGGCAGGAGGCAATGTTGAAATGCTTATTTGAGTTCAGGTAGTCACAGATTTTGACTTCCCTTGAAGTTTTTAAAGTAAACAGCGCCATTATAAAATCTTTCCTATGACGGATTTCCATTAAGGTGTGGTCAGCTTTCTGGGAAAATTAGATTGAATTTAAGAATTTTGAAATCCGAACTTCAAACTTGATGAATTTCCTTTTGGTTTTAGATTTTCTTTCAAGTGTTTTATTGCACATTGACTCAGCAATGTCAAGAAATCAAAATGTCATAATCAGGGTAGCAGGTATACGCTGAAAAGTACACTCATCTGGAACTGATTTTACTCGAAGACAGCATATCTTCAATGCTAAACCAAGTATAAAGCACTCCAATATCATGAAATTCTGGAAACTCTTTTGCTTGAATTATTATTCTTCATTATTTGAGTCTATTTTTCTTTTCCAAAATATTTTAAAATTCTTTTTGATAACTAGGATTGTTCCTTTGAAATTTAATAGGATTCAAATGTTGTTAGTCACTCAGAAAACCCTTTCCTCTCCTCTCTTCTTTCTATCCTACTTTTACCCATTTTGAATAATTACTCTGGAATGCACACACACATTGTGACATCTAGGGCAAGCCCTTGATCCACAGCCTTGGGCTCATGATATGGGCACCATGACCAGCTTTCCTCCATTCGGATTCTTTTAGTCCGTCGTTACTGTTGACTCTCTCTTTTGTCTTCAAGCCAAGTATGAGCTATAAATTGTACAATGTACATGGAGACAGAGAGAGGGAGCGGGACAGGGAGAGGGAGAGAGAGAGAGGAAGAGAAGGAGGGAGAGAGATTTCCTATCATTTTTGGATAAAGTTTGAAAAACAGAGTTGGCAGTGAGGAAAACATAAAAGAGGAAGCAGGATTGCACATATAAATTAAATCTTTTTACCCCAACTCTTTTTAGATAGCCCAGGAGCATTAGGAGTGTGTGTTTTGGATGGGTTCAGCACACATTCCAACAGTAAATGGCTTCCTGTTCAGCATGTTCGAAGTCAGGCTGGCTTTTGGGGTTGGTTTAAAAATATGTGTGAAATATGTACTTTTACTTCAAGCCAAGTCAAATGTTTTCAGTCACCCCCCGACTTGCTGGTTCTCTCTTCCTATCCTGTCATTTCTTGCTCCCCAGACAGCAAACTATACCTCAAGCTGTGTTTTTATTTTTCAAAAGGAAGTTTGGTGATTAATTACGAGTTATATTAAACATATATTATTGCCCTCAAGAGTGTTTACCGAGAACCTGGCCAGTGTCATTCCTGCCTGGCGTTCTCAGGTGTTCGAGCTTGGCAAATAGAAGTGAGAGAAGTATGCAGAGAAACCAAGTATTTGGCCCAGGCACAACAGGGAACCAGGGGATAATTGAGGGTGAGAATTGGCCTATAACTTTTCACCTCAGCGGTGATGAACCTATAATTCCCAAATTGTTTGTTTAATTTTCTATTTCTACCACATCAGTGGCAAATATTATTTTGTACTGCATGTTCCCTGTGGATTTTTTTTCATTAGCAAAGTTCAATTAAGATGCCTGAAAGAAAAATAACATACCTGGGGCCTTCATCCCTAGGAAGAAATGCCACAGATGTAACATGGAGGAGGAATATGGACTTCAGATGGAGGACACAAGGCCCCTCTGGAAATGCTGCTCTGATGTTGATAGACATTAGAAATATGTGTCTTGTGACCTAATTAAAGGAACTTCTCAGATACTCAGATTTGAAATCAGGCTATTGAGGAACCTTTTATGTTTGGCATAGGCTACGGAGGAAGCAAATCCTCCTTCGTACAAAGAGCTTCAGACAGAGACTTTGTGTTTCCCTCATTCGCGATTGGACTGTGCCTGTTGAAGTTCTGGAATGTTCCCCCCTATTGGACTGTGCTGTTGAAGTTCTGGAATGTTCCTCCCTATTGGACTGTGCCTGTTGAAGTTCTGGAATGTTCCTCCCCCATTTGACTGTGCCTATTGGAGTTCTGGTATCCCCCCCCCCAACTGTGCCTACTGAAGTTCTGGAATGTTCCTCCCCCATTGGACTGCCTATTGGAATTCTGGAATACCCCTCCCCATTGTGCCTGTTGAAGTTCTGGAATGTTCTTAGATAACACATTACCAATGAGAATAAGTATCAGAATTAACTTTTCCTATACCTTAGAATTTATTTAGTGAAAGGGGTCATTTATCTTTTATGGCTTGTGTGGGAGGGGGAATAAAGCCAAACTTCTCATGTAAATCGCTAAGGATAATTTATTCAAAGAATGTCTTTGACATGTGAGACCTGGCTTTTGCTGTTGGCTGCTTTCGAGTCAGTATAACTCAGCAAACACTGAATTATTGACTTGCAAAGCTCATTGCTAGTTGCTCTTAATAGGATGTTAATAATCTGGAAGTAATTCACCTTGACAAGATCCAACAGTCTTTTATTGTAAAAGACTTTGAAGAATATAGCACTGTAAGAGAACTTCCTCAATATGATAAAGGATATTTCTTAATACAAATCCCCAAATCTAAAGACACACCCATAGATATGCTTGTGCTTATTGGTTTTTATCGGTACTGGGGATTGAACTCACGACTGCCTGCTTGCAAGACAGGCGCTTATGCCGCTAAGCTAAATCCCAGCCCCACTTGTGCTTATTGGCAGATCACTAAAATCTTTCCCCATAGAAACAAGGAACAGGATAGGAGCTCCCCCCCACAACTGTAACTCAACATTTTTCTAGAAATTCTAGCCAGAGCAATTAGACAATCAAAAGAAATAAATGAATCCTAGCTGAAAAGGAAGAAGGAAAACTGTCTCTATTTACAGAGTGCATGATCCCCTAGTACATAAAAAAGACTAAAAAATCCCCAATAAAAGTTTAGAGCTAATAAACAACCTCAGCGATGGTACCGTGGCGCCATGCTTTGGTGGCGTTGAGCAGCGCAGCACCCTCACTCATGGTTTATCCTCAGAGCGACCCCGAATGTTTTCAAATGTGGCAATGCAAGGTCTCCTGCAGTATTGTAAAAAATAACTGCTTCCGTGGTCAGTTGAAAGCTTAAAATTCTCATGAGACTATTTTGGAGCCATGTCAAAGTTTATTAAAATTCCAAATACTTATAAAACTAGTGCAGGAGGTTGAGTATTCCTCATCCAGAACTCTAAAATCTGAGACTTTCTTAGCACCAATATGGTGCCACATGTCAACAGTTCCATACCTTACCTCATGCCATAGATCAGTGTCAAATTGCACATGTGAAATTGCCTTCGGGCTCTGTGCATGAGGAGTGTATAAGGGATAAGCAAATTTCCTTCTAGTATGGGTCCAATCTCCAAGATGTCAACCAGTGTGGAAATCAGTAGACGATTCCTCAAACACCTAAAACTAAAAATTTCATTCACCCCAGCTCTTCTCATTCTAGGTATCTTCCCCAGAGAGGTAAAGACAACATATTATAATGATTCATGCCTACCCATGCTCATGGCAGCACAGTTGGTAACAGCTAAATCTTGCAAGCAGTCTGTGCCTATCACCAGAAAAATAGTGAAAGAAAATGTGCTATTTATATACCACGGAGTCCTCCTCTGCCATAAAGAAGGATAAACTTTAGTCATTTATAGGAAAATGGATGTACCCAGTGACCATAATGTGAAGTGAAATAAAGCAGACTCACAAGCTTAAATATCACATGAGCTCTCTTAAACAATAAATCAAGTATACAAAGAAAAAGAAAAGATAGACAATAGGAAGCAAGGAGATAGATGTTTTTGCAAAAGAGATCAAGATTGGTGGAGGGAGGAAAGGGGATGAGAAAAGAGGTACCACATGTTAGGCACACTCACTGACTTCCTGGGGTAAGTGTGATCTTTATGTACTGCAGACATGCACTGATAAAAAATAAAAACCAGGGAAAAAAGCCTCACTGTTTATGTGCAAATATCCCCAGATCTGAAGTTCAAAAGCACTTCTGGTTCCCAGCAGATTGGATAAGGCACGCTCACCTCACGGTGTATTCTGTCTTCTTGTGCCTTGAGGTGGACTCAGAACAGATGGTCCTGCATAGAAAACAAAATAAAGCAAAGCAAAACAAAAATGGGGAAGTGAGTGCTTCCTGCAGCATGGAGCCCAGGGAGAGGGATGGAGACTGCAGGGAGTGAGGCATTAAGGAAGAAGAAGAAGGAAGGGACAGAGAATCAACACCTAGAAGACCTTTGCTCTTTCTTACAGCCACCAGGAGCCCCATCTGATTTTTTAAACTAATGAAAATGAAACAAAGTTGAAAACTAAGTTTTTCAGTTGCATCAGCTGCATTCCAAGTATTTGGTAACCATGCGTAGCGAGTGACTTCTGTATGGGACACCCAGTATCTTCCTTTTGGCAGGAAGGTGACAGCACGGTTGGAGGTAATGTTTTATTCTTATGTCACGCAGTGGCAGAGACTGGATGGAGTTTTGTCAAAGATGACCTCAAGTTAAACTTTGAGTGGCTAAAAATATTTGGTTATGTTAATGTACCATGATTTTTTAAAGGTTCTATTTTTATTGGAATATATGTGCAGTACATACTGATTATATTCCCTGTGGGGATTTGGTTCGTGTACACAATACGTGCTTTTTAAAAAAATCCCTTTCTACGGCTCCTTTCCTTCTCTCCTCCATCTCTTGGTCTCCTTCTCTTTCCCAAGATCTATCTATTTCTCATTATCTTTTTCTCTCCTATTTGTTTTTATTTTGGGTTTCTCCTTTAAGAGGACCATGCAATATTTAATCTTGTGTGTCTCGTTTCTTTCATTTAACATTATAGTCTCAAGGTGTGTATCATGATTTTAAAAATTTGATTACTACAAAAATAACTTTTTGTAGCTTAATGGAAATATGACTGTGATTTGAAAGTAAAAGCCCTGAAGTACTCAAATTATTTAGAGTAAGTACTTGAAGATAAATAAAATGTCTGGATCAATGTTATAGTTTTTTTTCTTAAAGATGTGGCTAAATTCCTCTTCAGAAGATTTGTTTACCTCCCAACCCCAGTGACAGGGGAGTCACTTGGTTTTGAAAGAAAAGGAACAGAACCCTAAAGGACAAAACAAAAAGAAAATGAAACAGGGTGTCAGCGTGCCTGCTTCTGCCATGATTAGAGCTGCCCTTTTTGGAAAGCAATAGCTGTGAGCATCTAAGCTGCAAAACCACACAGAGTAAAGGACCAGCATCCACGTACACAGTGCTGTTGAGGCCCTTGACCCGTTAGCTGATCCTCACCAGGACCTGGCGCTCTTACTAGTCCCTGCATCAGACAAACAAAACAGAGGCATCTGGAGTGAAAAGATTGGCCTCACCCAGCTAAGTAGCGGCACTAGGATTTAAATTCACCCGCTTCACCAGGGAGGCTAAGCATCGGAGATTCTCCATCTCTGAGAACCAGTTATTGGGACTGACTTGTGCTTCTCACCACGAGTATGTTGACACCCTACTCCCCAGAACCTTTAAAATATGAATGTCCTTAGAAGTAGGGTCTTTGAAGATGTAAGTAACAAAGAAGAGGTCATATTGAAGAGTAGGGTGGGCTTCTCATCCAGTGCGCCCCATGACCTTATAAGAGGCAGCGTGAGGGGGACATTGTGTGATGAGGGAGATGCACATTGGAGTCTGTAGAGTGACCTCCAGATGCCAGGAAGTGGTGGAGAAGGATTCCCGTGCCTGTTTTACGGGAACCAGCGCCCTGCTTGCATGCGATTGCAGAAGTCCAGCCTCCAGAGCTGCGGGCCCACACGTTTCTGCTGTTTTAAGTCACCGGATGTGTGGTGCATTGGTTGCAGCTGCCCTTGGAAGGCGGATCTGTGGAGTAACTCAGACATCTCTATGTCTGACCATGCGCCCACGTAGCCCTGAGTGCACCTCACCTACTTCCGTTCAGTCCCTGCCCCACACCTTTGTCGGACACTGCTTGACTTTGGGTCATGAGGGTGAGGGCCAAAGGCAATGTTGGTGACTGCTTCTGTACATTTCAGGAGTATTGGATAACACCCTCACACTGTGACTCACAAAGCAAATGTTTTACTAAATTTGCCAACATTGTATTTGGTTTCTGGGAAGCTAAAAATTGTATATTTTTGTTCATTTTGAAAGGCCAGTGATTCACTAAGACTGCATGAACTTGGGCAATATCATGTAACCATATTTAGAACTGTCTACCTTGCAGGGAAAAACCATTAGGGCTTGAAACAACTCTCAGTTACCCATGAACTTTTCCTTTTACCCAGATTTTTATTTTTGTACTTCGTTAGAATATAGTTTGCCCAAATATGGAAAATCAGCATGCTTCTTTTTTGAGATTTTTTAAATTTTAAAATGAAAAAAGAATGAAAGCAATGATAGAGAATTTCAAAACACAAAATAAAGGAGATTAACAATGGTTAATATATACTGTTATCTTCAAAACAGTTGTTCAGATTACAAGATGTAGGCATAAAAAATGATCAAACAACGAAAGTACAAACTATTCCTGTTCATGAGCTAAGAGAGATTAGTAATATAGGTATCTAACTTGTGTATATATGTGTACATATGTGTGTGTAAATAATATATATATAATAACTTTCCCTTCTTTCTTTTCTCCTTTCCCCTATCCCAGATGTTATTTCCTTTTGAGCAGTTTCTTTCCCTTTCCCTTTCACAATATCTATTGACTTAAAATATTAACCACATGTGCAGTTTTTTCTAAATTCTGATTTTAAAGTTTTCAGTGAACATAACTGGAAATTGTTTTATCTTCAGTGAATATTTGCAATATGTCTTCTTGATTTGCCTTTTATGATATCAGGGGGAAAGTGTCAAAAAGTATCAGGAATCTTGCAGAAAATCTTATTCCCCAACACGTTTCCTCCCTGGCCTGATTAAATCCCTGATTCATTCTTCTTTCCCAAAGACTTATCTTCTCCCATCAGTATTTGGTGCCTGCAACTTTATTAGAAATCTGTTTAAGGAACTCTGTAAGAAAACATTGTTCTCCCCTGGCAGACACAACTTGAAAAGGAAAACTAATGGTATCTACTATACCACGTCTTTACCTTGTTGTATTGCGCTGAAGGCTTTTACATGCCATGCATTTGACCACATAAACCTCATGAACCATGAGATAGATTTTGATATCTATTGAGAATGAAAGCAGGAAAATGCTTCAGTGGAGAATGAAGAGAAGAGAAACATTAAGTTTAAGATTTCAGCACCTTATCATTTGCCTGGTGCTTTCCTTGAAACCTTTTGATACACTTGAACCACTACCTGTGTGGACTATAGAGCACTTGAAAGGAAGCCAATATAAATCAAGATGTAAGCTCCAAGCACAAAATGGACAATGAATTTTGAAGACTATGAAAAAAATGAGTGTAAAATATTTTGCTGGTATTTTAATACTGATCACATGGTGCCGATACATTTGGAAAGGCAATCTGTGTGCTAAAAGGAAATACTTGCAAGTGATCTGATGGGGGACTGGTGTCCAGAGTATATACAGCACTCTCAAGACTCAGCAAGAAAACAACAAACCAATTGTTGCAGTGAGAAAAGATTTCAACAGATACTTCATAAAAAAATAGCAGATGAGGACATAAAAATATGATCCAGTCATTTCACTTCTAAGTATTACCAAGGAAAAGCAGAAGGAATTTGTCTGAAGACCTGTACATGGATGTCCACTGCAGCTTTATTTGTAATAGTCAACACTCCGAATCCACCCAAAGGTCTTTCTTTAGTGAATGGATAAACACATTGTGTTACGCTTATACCACGGAATAATACAGTGAAAAGGAAATGCACACAGCAGTGTGGATGAATCTCCAAATAATCACATTGACTATAAAAAAGGCAGGCCAAAGAAGAGTACTGACCATACCATTCTATTTATACATGTACAATTCTACATATACAGTTACATATGCAGTTTTAGAACATGAAAACTGATCTGTAGTGACAGGAAGTAGGTCACCACTTACTTGGAGCTGGGGACACAGGATAGGATTGAAAAGAGGGCTCACAAAAGGAGCCCTTTCTGTAGGGTGATGAATATATTCATTATCTTGATTGTGGTGATGATTTCATGGATCAATACACAGATTTTCTGAGATTTGTTGAATTATGCACTTTAAAATGTAGAATTTATTGTATGTTAACTGTACCTCAATAAAATGCTTTTTAAACAAATGTATATAATCAGATATCCAGATTATTTATTATAATCAATATAATTTAAATGGAAAATAAGTTTTAAGCCTGTAAAAAAGGTAAATGATACAATTAAAACTAATTTTCTATGTACATAACATTATTTTTATTTTCAACATAATCCTGCCGTTCAAAACTAATTAGTAAAAATGTTAGAAAAGTGAACTGTGAAGGCCTCAGCATTCATGACAGATTATTTGCAAAAGTATACTGTTTCCCTCCTTTCTAACATCTGTATAATTTTTACTTTAAAGAGGATAAAACCAAGCAAAATAAAATAGAATAAAGCCAATCAAAACAAAATACTGTGACACATTTTTTCAAAACAACATAATAGGAAATCAAGAATGGCTACCATATTTTGAAGACCTATTGTCTTCAAAATAGCTGCCCCATACCTTCACATATAGTAAAAATCAAAGCAGAAACAGAATAGAAGCAATAAAAACAAAACAATATATGTAATAAAGGACTTCAAAACAAGATAATAGTAATTCCAAAATGTGTATCATAATATATCTTTGAAGTAGCTGCCCATGTCATCTGATATAATACAATAAAACAAGACAAAACAGAAAAAAAAAGCCAAAAAAGACAATGAGAATGGTACAGGATCTTGAAACAAGATAATAGGAAATTAACAGTGGCTACCATCTTCAGAAGGAGATTCCTCCATATAGGTTATACTACCTATTGTTATCTTCTGAACAGATGATCAGACTACCAGCTTTAGGCCTGCAAAGTTAGTGAAACACTAAACACTACACGCCTTAAATTGTATTCTGCCTCAATATGTATCATTGCAGCCTGTATTTCTCTGGATCAGCTGGTCGCTTGGAGTGGGGGGACCTTGGCTGTTTGTGTCTTCCTGTCTACTGCACCAGCAAGGGCCTGCATCTCGTAGTTCCCTCAGTGGCCTGTGCATGGTGCCGACTTACAGGGAGGGCTTGGCTCCTTGTTGGCTCTTGTTCTCCTCCCTCGCAGTCCATAAATGATGCCAACTCATGGAAAAGGCTGGCCATGTGGTTCTCTCCCTTGCAGCTCTAGTTTTCCCTCCTTTTATGTGAACTCCTTTGTAGCTCATATCTGTGAGTTGGAGCTGATTTTCCTACTCCTTAATCTGGGTTGGCTGTGTGAATTTGTGCCGATCTGATCGAATGTGGCAGAAATGGTGGTGTGCCAGTTTTGGGCTTGGATGTGAACAGCCCTTGTACACTGCCTGCTCTGTCTCTCAGTGCCCCTCCACTTTTCACGTGGGTGGCCCCTAGCTGCCCTGTGTGCAGTTCAGTGGCTATATATCCAAGCAAACTGTCCAGGTGAGGCCGTCTAGGTTAATTTCCTATGGCTCCTCCTATAAACTCCCACAAATTTAGCAGCTTAAAATCTCAGTTTATCATTCTACGGTTCTGTTAGTCACAAGACCAGCCCAATACTAAATGGGTGTTCTCAGGGGAGTGCTGAGGAAGAATCCATTCCCACACCTTTTCTTATTTCTGTAGGTTGCCTGCATTCCTTGGCTTCTGGCTCTTTCCTGTCTTCAAAGCCAGCAGCAGTAAATGGAATCCTTCTTACATCACATCATTGACCGCCTCATCTCTCCTTTGTACTTTTAAGGGCTCTTGCCATTACACTGGGTCAGCTAAATAATTCAGGATAATCTTATTTTAAAGCAAACTTATTAGCAACTGGGACTCTATCTGCAACCTTCATTCCTCTTTGCTGTGTAAATTAACATTTTCAGGTTCCAGAGGTTAGGATGTGAACACATTTTTTTGGTGTGTGTGTGTGTGTGTGTGTTGGGGGGTTGTTGTTATTCTCCCCACACTGTCCTTGGACAGCCATTACCTCAACAACCCAGGAGCTCAATGCATGAGTGATCTGTCTCTGACCACAGCTGCCCAGCCCAATGCAGCTCAAATCTCAGATCACTGATCTGCAAAATGGCAAATCCAATAAAACTTGGTGAAGCACCATCAGAAAGGACTGAGTGTTTTCTTGTGAGACAAGGTAACTGAAAGGCTTTAAAAGGATCAAGAAATGTGAACCAACTTCTGGTATTTGCATAAAATACTCCAAGATCAGATTTCTAAAATAGCTCTGATCATTTGAGATGCTCCTTTTTAACTATTTGATTAATAATTTTTGTGTTTCAGGAGGAAACATGAGGACTGGGCGTGTAGCTCAGTGGTAGAGCTCTTGCCTAGCTTCCTTGAGGCTCTGAACACATCCTCAGTAAAGAATAAAAAGGAAATTGAATGAGCTGTCTCTTTATGGAATTGTTTGCAGTGTGGGAAGTCATACTGCAGACTTACCCACCTTTCCCTTCCAACATTCTTCACTGTGTTCTTAGATGGCTTTGCCAGCCCAGGGAAAGACAATCTTCCATCTTTACTCTTTGGAAAAATGATGATTTGTAGCCTGGGAGAAATTTCCGTTAGTAAATGAACAATGTATATATTTAGCAATGTCTTGCTGTGTTAAATTGAACTTATAATTCTATTTTAAGTAGATTTGACATGCAGGAAGATACTTACGGTTTGTACCCTGTGGTATAGATTACATAATCAACATTTAGAGGATCAGAATTTCGTTTATCTTTGCTATGCCTCAGGATAAAAATTCTCTGTTTCAATCATGAAACAGAAAGACATAACATTTTTGAAACTTCAGAAAACTGAGACTCAAAGTTTCAAGTGGAAAGATATGAACCAAGTAGAATAATTTCTAGTTGAAGCACACAGTTTTTACTTTGTAATGTTTGTACCATGCTACATTTCGTTTCTGGCCCCTTAATTCTCCATTTTCAGTATTTAATAGCATGATAGGAAATAGTAATGGGTTAACATCTTCACTTTGGTGGCAGAGTCTTAAATCAGGACACATCTATCTATTGACAACTTCATGCTGTAGTGGTTCCACTCGTGTGTGTGTGTGTGTGTGTGTGTGTGTGTGTGTAAGGAGCTCTTCATTACCAGCAGAATTTATTACGAAAGACCTGAAACTGGAAAACAGGTAATTCTTTGGCACCCAAACAAGATTCTCACATTTAAAACTCTTGGAAATTTAAGACACCTGCTAATGGTTCCTAGTATAACAGATCAGGGAAATATTTAAGAATAAATAAATAGGTTGCATCATTGGAATTTCTTGTTTTATTTTGTTTTTTCCTTTCCTTTGGAGTAGTTTGAACTTCAACATCATGAAGCCTCCTGGTTAAGGGTATAAAAACAATAATTTCTTTTCTGTTTTTTTTTTTCCCATGGAGAGCAGCATAGATTTCAAATGATCTATGAAACTTGGAGGTTTTGTACTTTGGGATAAACACTGATGTACTTATTTTTCTTAATTATTGTTTTATTAATTTTCTGGGGGAGTTATGTGACCAGTGTTGGCCTCAGAGGATTTCATGATGTGTTCTGAGCTACAAATCAGATAAAGCTTTCTTATTGTCTAACCTGGCTACTCCTGTGCTCACTGGAATATTGTAGTTTCCATAGCAATGCTGAAAATGACTTTGCTGTTCACCAGCAAGTAAAATATAAGACATTGACTTTAACTGTTTGGACAGTGGGAGCTTTGAATAACACTGCTTGTATATTTGCAGCACATGGATAAGGACGTAGCTCAGGAAGACCGAGGTGCTTTGTGTCAGGGCTTGAAAGCTAAGTCAAGTGTGACCCCAAGCCAGATGTCATGAGCTCCACTCCACAGTGCCCTTCGCCTGCTACAGTTCATTGTCTAGGCCAGTGTCATGTTCATAAGCGTTTACTGAATGCTTGACTTTGATGAAAAGAATCTTACACACAATTGTAAAACGGTGAAAGGAAAAAGCTTTAAAAAGATCATTCTGGAAATCACAGTCCCAGACACATTTACATAAAAGGAGGTTCAGTCATGTGACGTTTGTCAAGAATGAACTAGATGATAAAGATAAATGTATCACTTGAAGTCAACCTCTCAGGAGATTTTTATTGGCTTCCTATGTGTATATGAGGTGGTGTAAATTTTATTTTTTATTTTTGGTAAGGGATCACAGTTGACATTGTTTACAGTTTAAAATATATTTCTTAAAAGAAAAAATATAAAATATACCCCTTATTTTGAAAAGGCAAAATGCTTGGTTGTTCCCAGATATTGTTAATGTAATCCTTTTAAAAACAGATTGATATATTAGATATTAATATCTATGTATTAAAAAGGATTGCATGGACCACAGAGGTTAAGTGACCTATGAGCACTGACCCCAGGAATGAAAACAGTGTCATTCTAATCCAGACAGCTTCCAGACACCAAAGGTTACTCTCCCCAGTCCTGATTTGAATAAGGATTGTCACGACAGTCACTTCCATTGCTTTCAGCTCAACAAGTCTGAGAGCGCATGATCGCGTGAAGGAGTCCAGAGTGTGGACCCCTGGTGGACCAGCAGAAGGTAGAATGGAGGAAACAAAATGTTGCTGTACTAATGCACTAGCTGTGTAGCTGCTGGCATGATGTTATCAGGGAAGAGAAGAGAAAATATTCCAGTTGACGACTGATCTATCTCAAAGCTAACACACCGAAGCAAAGGCATCATCGAAACATTCTCTTTCCTTTCTCGGCCTGGAAAGAGCTCCCTGAGTATATGACTTTCATTGTTTTGCAAGATTGGCTGACGTACAGCTGGTTCGTGGTTGACTGCTCCTCTCTGGAGATGAAAGTGCCGTTGGTCTTCGAGTTTCATGGCACGTGGCTAAGGAGCACAAGTGTATCTGAGGCACAGCTCAGTTCATTTCTTGGTGCCTTATTCGCCCAGACTACAGCAGTGATTTGCGCAGAATGTCTTTAATACAGAGAAACAGAAACACGTGGTGATCGCAAGCTCTCAAGAGATTTTGTGTCATGAAGTGGACCCTAACTTCCTTTGCCCCACTTACTCGGTATGACTTTTCCCTAGGTAAAGTTTTTGGGGTGGTCATTGTATAAGTGAAATAAATGGATGGGTAAGGGCCTCTTGGCACGGTGCCTAGCACACAGCAGGATGCTGATCCGTAGCTGCTGTTAAGCCACAGGCCTCAGTGGCCCTGACTGTTCTCAGAAAGAACTTAATACCCAGATTTGTCTCCGGGGAGTGTTTGTCTAATTTGATTGCCCTAGAAGGCCACTAGCAAACCAAATGAGAGACAAGTCACTACCTTGTAGCCCCAGTGACCAGGGTTTAGTTTTGGGCTCTTGTCTTTGATCTTTTTCATCTGACCAATCCGGTGCTTCGGCAGTATAAACTGCTTCCTCCTGAGGTTTTTGCCTTTGCAGAAACAAGAAGACCCTTGAGGCCAATAACCAGTTATTTATTTTTAAATGTTTTAAAAGAAAAATAATAGTGTAAGGCTTTTGCATTTGCTTTCTTACTGAAATGACCCTTGACAGGAACTGGAAATATTTCGTGTCAATGCAGCCATTATCTCTGGTGACCAAACGGGATGTGGAAGGTGGGGTGGAATTTCTGAGTTCTTTGTACATAGGAACGAAATGCCTGTCCTTTAGTTAAAATAAATTATTGATTTTGAAATCAAATCAAAATATTGAGTCAAACAAGTGGGCACTGTACATGAATTTTTTTCTTATTTTTAAGAGCCGTTTACACTGTTTTGTGGACAGTGGATGAAATATGGGGTTATGGTAACAAAAACATGTTTTGGGCTTCATGAAACCTAGGAGGCATTTGGAGGACAGTCTGAAAAAAAGTTCAAATTACCGTTAGTTCTCAGAAAAATAAGTGAGCCTTTCTTGCCTTATCAGGTGAGCAAGTGACAAATGCAGCAAAAACTACTTATAATACTTAGTTCCGGTGGCTGCCAGAACCGAGCACGCAGAGCTCACATGATTCTGCCCGTACTCGGATGTTCTCTCCTCTTCTGGGAACAGGGGCTCTAAGTGTCCTCAGTATCTTCCAGGGCTTGGGCTTGGGAAAGTCCTAAGAACACACGATTTGCTTTTGGGGAAGAGAGGTAGAGAAAGCTGGTTACACATTTCAGTTGAGTAATGATGGCTTTAGGAGATCCAGAATCGATTCCCCCCCTTCCAGGGATTAAGAAATGACCTAACATTTTAGTTTCTTGTTGTCTTCCAGATCTGTAAAATTTATGTACACATGATAAAGGAATTAAAAGAATGGGTAATGTCACACTAATTTCTTTTGCATAATTTTTAATAATACAATGTGCAGTGCACGATTCCATTCCTTGTGGAGGCTGGTGCGTGTACATAACGCGTCTTAATTCTTTTTCCATCCCTTTCCCCTTCTTTTCCCTCCCCCTCCCTCCATCTCTCAGTCCCCTGTCCTTTTGCAAGAGACCTCTGTCTCTGTTTCATGTTACCCATCTTTTATTTTGGTCTTTTATTTTTATATATTTTGGGTTCTCATGTAAAATAAAAATTTCCTACAAATGATCAAATGCTTCTGTCATTTGAGAATAAATACCCAGGCCTTGTGAGGAGCAGAGATTTTCTTGCTCTGACCCCTGCCTACATGCCTGGTCTCTTTGGGCTGATTTCTCTCTGCTTGAACCTTGCATCTCGGCCTTGTTCTTCTACATCAGAAACAGCAGCATCACTGTACCACCTCAAAAAAAGTGCCTATCTGCCTTTGAATTTCATTCTTCTTTAATCCAGAGGCCCTAGTTCCTTAATTTCCTAGCTAAGGGATAAGCATCATTTAAAACCTGCTGCTCAGCACTGGATCTGGGACCTGTGTCCCTTCCATGTCCTTTCAAAATGCTCCTCATTTTTTCCTTCCTTGCATTTATCATACCATCTTGTAATCTTGAGTTTTATTGTGCACATCTTCCTCTAAACCTGGATCTTGGATTTCATTCGTGTTAGGTGGGGCCTGCTGTTCTGTTGTAAAAGTTCCCTGGTGACTGTAGTTCACTAGTCCCAGTGGTCACTGAACTAGAGAAACTTCCATGAACAGGACAGCTGACTGCACAGTTCACAATCACACCCTATTTTCCAGCTCAGTGCCATGAACACAGCAATTGCTTAGCGAGTATCTGTGGATCAAATATCTGGGTTCTCCCACTGTATAGTACAATGTTAAGCACAATTGTGTGTTGAGTGAATAAATGAGTCACATGTCTTAAATTCTACAGGTGACATGTAAGTTGAGGTCTTTGCTTTCAAACCTTATTGTAGTTGGACATGGGTGAGGGGAATAGGGGAAACAACACACCAAAAATTCAGATACCACCACTCATGCACATCAGTGATGAAAAGATTTTCAGCATTTGTAATGATTTCTCATTGAGAATACCTCTCCTGGTGAGGATCTTTCTTCTTTCTGAATGCAGAATTTCCCCAAGTGATATGGCAGCGGTTCAGTGGATTGAACCTTGGAGCCAATTCTGCGTAAGCTCTTTGGCAAACTGCTAACGCCCTCTAGGTCATTCCAGACCACTTGGCTTCCTCTGTTGTGCACTGAGGCAGGAAATGTTTTCTCTTTTTTTTGCAGTGAGCAACTCGAGGAGTCTGCAAAGAATGCACAACACACTATGGACTCCCTCCAGCTGTTTACCGGCGTCTCTTCCGTTCTCGACAGGGACGTCACATTCTTTTGGCTACTAGTTATGATTTTATACGTAAGACCGAGTAAACACTTCCTGGAGGGCTTCAGAGGCCAACTTCATTTATGTCTTATCTTTCTCCTTCCACCCAAAGAGGAAGAAACAAGATTAAAGAGAGACTTCATTTATCAGGTGCAGTAGTCAGTAGGTACATTTAAAAAAATAATAAATTTGGATCCCGAAAGCAATAAACCCCCTGAGTTTAATTTTTTTCTTCTTGCTTCACTTATTTTTTCATCCTTGTGAGTGGCCATGGCCGCCAACCAAGGTCATCTGAGCACAATGGACCTTAGTCACTGACTTGCCGAAGGTCTTGGTTAAAAGGGGCTGCTTGGAGCTGCTGCCGTCTGACCTGAGTCATCTCAGTCTGCACCACAAAGGCTAAAGAGTTGGACGCCCCCCAAAGTGGTGACTGTTATTGTAGCAAATCTCCAGGTTAAGGAGGCGCGGAAGGCTCTGTCTGGGATTTACTGCCTGATCAGGACAGTTAGTCAGGATAGGCTGAGACTGCATTCTGGCTGCATTTGCCAGAGACCACCCTGAAGGACATGGTGATTTAACGGGGAGACCCTGAGATTCAAGGCATATGGACTTAGGTTTAAACTTCAGTTTCCCCACACACTGTGTTAATTGGGTAAGATAGTTAACTCTTCTGAGGTACAGATTTCTCATCTCTTTATCAAGAGTTAAGATATATTATGTTCTTATTCCTGGATGGTACCAAATAGTTCTGTTCTTTGATGTTTCCTTTGCTGAAAAATCTGTCCATACATTCCATTGGCTAATTTACAGAACGATTTTTTTCCTTGTTGGAAAGAAATACAATATCCCTGATTTCATTACTTTACAATTATAAAAATATTGGTTAAAGCTATGCTGTGTGCTTTCCAAAGAGAACAAGGTAGAGTGTTATCTATGTCTTAGTCAGTGCTAATTTGAGAATACATAGTGAACAGCACACATTGAGTAAAGTGGAACATAAGAGAATAGTGATGGAAAAAAAGCATTATGTGTGGAATCCAAATATAGATTCCTAATCTTATGCAAAGTCCAACATAGAATCCTCATCTTAACTGTAGCTATCTGAGATGAGGCACAGCCATAAAACAAGAATAATACCCACCTAATCAGTGTCTGGAAATCAAGTTGATGGTTGAGTATTTGTAGACCTACTTTGAAAATGTTTCTAACATAATACCCATATTAATTTTTAAGAACAGGTTGCTTTTCTTCTCTTACTTACTAAAAACAAATTATTTTATGAGTAGGGAAGGTACACAATTGGGAAAGGGGCATTTTATTCATAAACCAGAAGCAAGAGGGTGGATTTGGCCTCAGTTTACTAACTGAGAGCAGTTGTGCATTTCTCAGCTGCTGCTTGGATGCCGGGCTAGAGCTTGTGTAGTTCAGGGGTTGCACAGGTGGGGCTGGGATATAGCATTGCCTAAAATAGAATCATCTTGGTAACCCTGGGGTGGTATGCTGGTGAAACCACGTGGTGTGTAAAACTGGATTTCAAGACTGAGGACTTAAAAGAAAATAGAAGTTGTGTGGGGACAGCAATAAAAATGGTGTGTGTGTTGTTTATTTAAAAATCACAGTTCATAAAAAATCTCAAAGGCATTCTTCATTAAAACAAATTTATCGGTGTTAAAAATTGCTGTAATCGCTAATCATTTTTCTGATTGTCTTTAGTTGTCTGGAAATCTTCTGAAACAGCTTCTCTCATGAAGTATTTGTTTTACAAAATCAGTTTAAAGCTTGCAGGCCTTTACAGATTTGGATTTGCACATTGTTTGTACTTGTATTTTTATTTCCTCAGGTATTGAAAAAATCTTTGGGTAATCAAGCTGTCTGGTGCTGGTCTTCATCCCACACACTGAAAAGGTGGAACCTAAGCAGATCTCCATTTACCTGATATCCTTCTACTCTTTGGGGACAGGCAGAAGGTGCAGCAAAGGCATTTAGGTTCTTTTGTTTACTAGATTCAGATTATACAAACCAGATTAAATTAGCACAGACCTCAAGTTGTCATACAAACACAATCACGGGTAGTCTTATCATTTGGGTGGTATCTTGGGCATAAGTATGTTGTGTTATTGTCAGTAGATAAAACATTGAGTTTACCACTTACAAACCTTTATCTGAAGTTAGTTTATCAAGTGAGCAAACACATTGGCTAACAAGGAGTGGTTCAGAGAGATGCAATCAGTGTAAAGGGGATAGAAGAGACTTTGGGAGGTGGTATCCTGCCTAAGTGTAATGATATACCTGATTATCTTTAGTCCAGCTAGAAATCTTCTGATATTTGAGGGATATCCAGGAGGAGCCCTCATGGTGATACCAGGATAGTGAAAAATTGAATGAATGAATGAAAGAGACAGGGACAAAAATAATGGCAGAAGCTATGATTCTGATCATTTTTGGTTGTGTCCAGGGATGATCTTGATTAGAAATAAAGGGTTCATATTGCTGCTTTTGTGGCAGTGGGGAGTTCCACTGTAAATGGTAGAAAGAACCTAGTTAATTATTGTGGCAGTGACAGCTTTCCTGTATAATCCTGTCCGTGTGGTCTCATGCCTGAAGAGGCTGACAGAGTATGTAGCCCAGCCTTGAGTTACTGTATTTCTGCCCACTCTTTCAGAGCTTCTGTGTTTCCCTGTCAAATCCTTGCTTAAAGACCAAGCACAACAAAGTAGACAAGAGGTGAGAAAAAGGTTTTGAGGGAGGACTATTACTTCATCATCTGTTTTGTAGCCTAGCGGTCAGAGATCAAGTAAGAGTTACTGAGATGTCAAATCGGAGGTGTGCCATAAGGAAAGCTAAGATTTAAGAGGAGAATGATCTAGATGTGGGCAGCAGATAGCCAGGGACATTCAGGTGGGCAGCAAGTCCAGGTTTTCTAAGCGGTGGGGTTGGGAGTGGTCAGATCGCAAAGGCGATAGCCACTGATGGGCAGTAGCCACTGTCATGTTTATATCTCTTCTGGGAGGTGGAGGACAAGTTGGGTAGACCACATTTTTATCAGATTTTAAAAGTATGATTCATACACATTACTCATGTGGGGCCTAGAAGATACAGAAAACAGTGATGTAAAACTTTATAAAAGAAATAGTATGTCTGTTCAAAGTATTGTTCTTTAGCTTGTAAAGTTATTCCCTGAAATAGCTAATCCTCCTTGAGAAATTCTTCATTCTGTATTTCATTACAGTGTTCTATTTTATACTAACATAAGGTACATTTATAAATATACATTTTTAAAAAGCAGAATCAGAACATCCTGTTCGATCAAGTGTCTGTGAATGTTGGAGCTTCTTTTTGTCCAGTTTATCGCTGGAAAAGAAGCTCTTGTCTGATCACCCTGGAGAAAGGAATAAAGAATGCGAGCTGGGTTACACGCCGGGCTTTCAGCGCCTCACTGTGCTGCTCTCCTGGCCTCTCCTCTCTGAGACCTCAAGGCCCTGAGTGATGTTATTCATGTCCCAGCTGCCACCTGCGCTGCTTAGCAATCATTCGGCTGTTTCCAGAGTTAGGTCATTTGGAACATATGCAGAGCTATGTGACTATTTACAGACTCATTTTATTTCCTTTTTTTGCTTCATGTACAGCTTTGAGTACTAATTTATCTTAGTTTATGCACAGAAGCACATAAGAAGAGGGCACGGTTTCTTCTATACCTTTTCTGAAAAAGCTACCTTTAGTGAAACATGAGATTTTAAAAGTTATTTCAGCATCCATGATGTAGCATTGCAGGCTTCAGAAGAGAACAAAAGCCAACCACGCTTCAGTCATACCTGATCATCTTTGACAGTAGCCTTTCCAGCAATTTGGAATCAAGGGTCATCGTATAGTTATGCATCACTGCTGCTGGGCATGATCCTCAGAAGCTAAGGAAATATTTCACATAAAGCCTGTACCAAAGATGCCCCCAAGTATTGTTTTCACTTAATTAACTGGACTTGCTTTAATATTATCCCATCCACTATCTGAGTAGAAGGTAAAGCTGAATCTAAGCATCACATATTGGGCTCAGTGTAGATGGGGCTGGGAGGATCTTGCTTCGCAAGTCTTTATGGTTCCATGAGCATTTACAGCTTTGAACTCTCTGTGTGCCTTCTTCTCCCCACATGCGGGTCTCAGAATACATTAGCAGATAAAGACTGGGAATGAGATCTGCAAGAGAACACATGTGAGTCACAGATGTGTGGTCTATGGTTCCAGTCTGCCACCCTCAGAGTGTTTCAGATGTGAGTCATTGGGTCTTTCCCCTGTGCTTGGTATAATGGGGACCTGAGTGATACACTGATAACTTGTGGGGTGAGTTTACATAGGGTTTCTTGGGCCAGTGGAAATCTGATTGTTAAAAACACTTGGTAACAAATGAGCCCAACGACAGATTGATTTGTTTAATGACCTATTTATAAGATAAATGACTTAATGTCTCACTGTTAACTGAAGTTACTTGTGGGTGCCAATTTATCAGATACAGCCCACAGATCTAGATGAAATCAGAAGGAAGGTGAGAAGAAAACGTACCTTAAAATTGCTCTATTTAATGTCTATACCTTTTGAGGACTCTAGATTAATTTCAGAGAAAATTAGAGCTGTTATTAAAAAAATCTACTGTTGCTTTTTTCCACGGACAGGGACAATGTTTTGAGAGTTGGCCTGAATCGATGCCTTGTTCTGTTTCACAACATGGCTTAAAAAAACCTCAGTGATTTATAGTCTTAAGAGACTATTGAGAGTAAATTTTACAGCTTAGACCAAACGGTTTGTATTTTTCCAAAGATTCATCACAGTGAAATGTAGCTTTCTGGATCCTTCAAAAAATAAGAATTATTTGGGGGCTTGCTATGTACTAAACCAGTGGTGGCGAACTTGTGGCACTCGTGTCGCTGTGGGACACTCTCTCTGTTGGGACGTGAGCCAAGTGTATGAGTTTTTTTTTTTTTTTTTCTAAATGAAAACCTCAGTGCTCAGGTTTAATTTCAATGTTGGCACTTTGTGATTAATAAGTGGGCTTGGGGTTGCAGTTTGGGCTCAATCTCTAACAGGTTTGCCATGTGTCTGCTCTTGTCTATCCCATTGGTGTCAGCCGGCTTTTCATGTGAAGATGCATGCTGCCAGAGAGCGGCTGAAAGGCGATGAACCCTGCACTGTCTTGAAACTCTAAAATAAAACAAAGCAAAAAGAACACCCAAGAAAATAAAAGAAATGAAATAAGATAAAAACAGAAAACAATAAAAGAATCAGAAGTATTTGGTGTAGAGAATCAACACTGTTGACCACTGGTTCCTTGAGAAGGGTATAAATTTGCAAACCTCTGAGGAAATTAGTATAGAAAAAAAGAGGGGAGGAGCATCACATACACAAAAATAACACCAGGAGAGAAAGGATGCTGCAGATGGTGAAAGGGAAAGAAGCTGTGTGAGCAGCCTTGTGCTCAGAAATCTGAAAAGCTGGATTTGGTGGACAAATGCCTGAAAAAGAAACTTCTTAAGATTGACTCAGGAAAATACATAAAACTCAAATATTCCTGCCATTCTTAAATAAAATCAAGACACACGGTGGACTGTTTCAGCCAGTCTTGACAGTCACTAGTCCTGGATTTGGCTCCTCAGTAAAAGCAACTATAAACTAAAGGCAATGTGTGAGAAGAATATAGAAAATCCGTCAGTATTGAAAATCTGAAATCAGTATTGAAAATCAGTCACAGCAGGACTAAAATCACTGAGATAAAGAAAAGTAGGGTGAACCTTCCTGTCTTTGCATTTTTGGGAAGAGGAGGGAGGGGACAGTTTCTTCCAAAAGTGCAGGGGTGCATGGTTTGGGAGCGCTGGAGGTAGAGTTTGGAAATTGAGTCTCCCCACAGTAGTTGGAATTTGCAAGACAGAGAAGAGGAAGCTGCCCAGAGTGCAGGCACCTAAAAGTTTGTGGGTTCACCACGAACTTTTGTTTTAGGGTTGGGTTGGTTTTTGTAGGGCAACTCTCCATGAGACCTACCAAGGGGCATCTGCAACAGAACTGAACAGTGATGCCAGAGGTTGTTGAGGTCTGAGAGACTGGAGTTCTGGCCCAAACAGAGAACAAGTAAGTGATCCGTATTTGTAGGTCTATGTATGTCATGATGATATAGCCTTCCACCCTTTAAAAATATTAGAAAATAATTTGTCTGTGTGGACAAATCTTCTCAGAAGTGCAGATCTTCTCAGGTCTTGCTGGGAACAGAATTCACTATGGCTTACCTAGTCCTACAGCTATGAAATTGTAATTAACTTATAAAGAAATAGATAAGAAATTTATTTACAAATTAAGGCCATGAGATTAGAGGCCATTTAATCTTAAAATCTAATAAGCTCAATTCAGTACTGAGTCAAAGTAGATGTGGTTTGAATTCAGACTACTGAATTATTTTTAAATCAATCTGGGCTTGGCAATTCCCCAAACTTTTACTAATAACTTTCAGCTTTAATTTTTGTGAATTGTGATTTCAAGAGAATTCATTAGCCTAATTCTTATATTGCATCAGCATATTGTTTCATTCTATCTTTTTTCATATAAACCCTTTTGGCAAAGACTTAAAACACTGAAAATACTTTTACAAATCAAGAGCAAGAGGAAATAAGTTGTTCAGGAAAATTTTGAGCTTAGGTAGAAAACTATAAATTCCTAAATTGAAGGCTTTATTCCCCAAACATCTTCAAACTTTGGAAAATAAAAAATAGTCACTTGTTTTATTTGAGAAGATGTTACTATGGCTACACTGTGTATGTTATTAAAGCAATGCAAATTATAGGGAGAAGACAAGTACAATCTTGAATCATTAGCAGTGAAGCAAAACATGAAGACCAGAGTATAAAATAGGCAGTGACCCAGGGGTTAAGAGAACTGCACACCTGTTGGGACTTTTCAAAAGTTCTACTATCTTTACAATGAACAATTTTAGCCTTCTTGGTTGCAATGTGTGTATATATTTATGCTGAACAGAGAACAGTTTATGCATGTTTATTCCTAGCACCTAAGCAACTTTACTGGTACTATTTTTTCCCCACTTTCTATTAGCTGAGATATTTGCAAGGCCATTTGCATTGGAAGAGGAGTCTTGCAGTGACCAGAGATACTACACAATCATTCACAGCTATTTCTTAGATTTCTATCATGAATGCATTCTATAAAGGTGAAGATGGGAGCCAAGAATATACAGTTTTACCTTTTACTGGATGGTTACCTTTCTAATAAATTTATCTTTGGGGGGGCAGGTTATTTATATTCCTAGCTGTAGCGTATCAAGTTCTTCCAAACTCCATATGCCTAATAGAAAAGATTCAGATTATTAGAATCTTTTAGCAATTTTCCTGTATACTTGACTCATTTTTTTCATTTTTAGTTCTGAAAGAAATTGGTTTCTGTATACCATTTACAAATAGCACACAATAGTTGCCATATGCATACATCAAAGATTTATATGTCAGTAACTGGAATTTACCTGTCAAATTTAGACATAATTTTTTATGTAAATTTTATTCTGAGTAGAAAAATGACATTGAAAGTGTATTGTAGCTTGTTTTTTATGCATGTCTTTTAAAATATTTTGTATTTTGAGCTCATCTTGGGACTTAACCTGTGCTAATTAAGTAACATCTGAACCAGGATCATACTTCTCCAGTGGGTTACTGGTTCCTTCATTCAGGTATCCTGAGATGTGGTTTATCTAGGGATGCTTTAATGCTTTGTCTTGGGCTTTCTCAGACCCTACAGATGATTTTCAGTGTGAACCCTTAACCTGCAGTTTTGATGATTTTTGTCAGAGTTAAGACTTAAGAAGTTTTCTTGACATTTCTGTTTTCCAAGACAGAAATATTACCCGGACCTCTTCCTGCCCCATGCCAAAGTTCCAGCTCTGTGACCATGAGCTCAGGGGTCCCCAGTGATCTCCTGGACTCAGTGAACATCCTCAGGCAGATTTAATTTCAACCTGCATTTATTTTCCCCTTCACTGGCTTCTTTTCCTCTTGTTTATCAGTGCTTCTATCATTTTGGAAATATTTATTTAGATACGATACCTGTACAGGAAAAAACACACATTGTGGCTCTATGAGTTGTTCCTAATTAAACACTCACATACATTACTACCTAAATCAATATCAAGAGATTAGCAATCTCCTGTTTCCTGTAGAAGGCATTACCAAGAGCTATCAAGACAGCCACTGTTTTTCACTTTTATAGGTTAGTTTTGCCTGCTTTTGAGTTTTAGGGAAATAGAACGGTGCAGTATGTACTCTTTGTCTATGGCTTTTTCCTGCACAGCATCGTATTTGTGAGACTCAGCCAGTGGTTTGGGTTTTCCTTATACCTTTTTGAGTGTACCGCGATGCGCATTCTGTTCGCTGATGGACAGTTGGGTCGTGTCTAATTCAGGGCTATCATAAATAATGCTGTGAACATTCCCCTCGTGTCTCCTTTTGTACATCACATGTTTATTTCTTTGGTAAGTAACTGTGGGGAAATTACTGGGGTATGCACTTATCCTCTAGCACTTTTTTGAAGTGTTAATCTTCATTTTCATTCCCATGAACAACGCAGGACCGTGCTATTGCTCCACATCCTCTCTGATATTTGTTTCATCAGGTTGACTGGTTTGCTTGTTTTTATGTTAGACATTCCAATGAGCCAGAAGTTTGTTGTTTTAATGATGTTTCCCTGTTGGTTAATTATTTTACATTTTTCTAGATTGACTATTTGACTATCCCTGTTAGCTGAGAAGCTACTGTAATGAAGAAAGTGATTGAATTTGTATTTTTCTGTATTCTTTGGGAGTTCCTTTTCTCTTCTGGCCATGAGATCTTTATCAAAGAGAAGTATTTGTAATTCTTTTCCCACACTGTGACTCATCACTGTTATAATTATTTTTGCTGAACAGAATTTTTTTTAAATGTAATGAAGTCTAGGTCTTCATGTGCTTTTCTTTTGTCCTGTTCTAGAACTCTCTCTCTAACTCATGAGGACATTTTTATATATTTACTGCTTTGCCTTTGCAATTATACATCACAGTGCATGTGAAATGATTTCTTTGTATTGTCATAAGTCAAGAAATTATGTATTTGATCTGCTTCTAGATTCTCCCTTGTGCTCCATTGTCCTATTTGTTTTTACATCAGTGCACACTGTCCTTTTGATGGTAGTTTCCTAATTAATCTTGAAATTGGTAGTGTGAGTTCTCTAATTTTGTTATTCTGTGTCCTGAATCAGGTCTTGTTTTCGCCTCTTCCTTCCTCTTCTCCTTTATGCCATCCCGATGCTGCTTGATATTGAATTCCTTATAACTTGCTAAATTAATTATCATCATTACCTCTGTTTTCCAGCCTCCCAAATTCTTATTTACTCAGTTGATCAATTGTTTTCAATTCTATGTTTTTACTTTTAATTGTTTCTTGATATATTTTATGTATATAGAATGATCATATTCATCATATGAAATTTGTACCTGTACATGACATAACTTGATTTTTTTCCTATTCCCTTCCTCTTCTATCAATCCCTCTTCCCCTCCAGATTTAGCAAATGAAATTACATAATACCCACTGAAATTGGAATTCCAGATAAACAACAGATATGTTTAAAAAATACAAGCACAATATGTTTCAAATAGAGAATGGAACATATTTATACTACAAAATTTCCATTCTTCTTCTGAAATTCAAAGTTAATTATCTTTTGTATTTTATCTGGCAACCCTTTTATGAATAACTAACGTATCGTTGTAGGTGCAAGTGGCATGGATACAAGTTATTAAAAAGTCCCTCACCTCAGGGGTTTATCTTCTACTAGGAGAGACCAATAATACAGAACAAAATAATACAGAACAAATAATACAGAACATAGCACCTTGGAGGACAGACAGTGCTATGGATTAAAAAGTACAGCAGTCGAATGCACCTTAGACATGTGCAGAGTGGGGTTTCACCTTAGATGTGTTGGAAAGGGTGTAAGATCATAACAAGATCTCGAGTCCTATAAATGTGGGCGTGGTGTCCCAGGTGACAGGAGCAGGGCATGCACCCATAGGCAGTCGTGCAACCAGGTGTTCAGGCAGGGGTGTGCAGCCAGCAGGCTCAGTGGATTAGCAAGGAAAGACTGGCAAGGTGAGGTCAGGATAAGGTGGCCACTGAGAGCCTTCAGGAGAACAGGTTTCTGTGAACGCAGGAGCGGGGAGCGAAGTATTAAACCATGGTGACCAAGTGTCCAAAGATAAGGCAGTCTTGAAAGAAGTAAGTTGGCTGCTGAAGAGGGGGCACTGGTGGGTCAGCTGAGATGAAGGAACAGGTTACGCTGTAATGGACTCAGGCAGGACACAATGGTGACCCTGACTGTTGGTGCTGACAGGGGAAGTCCTGAACGACAGCTGAATTCTCTCCTCTTTCGGTAGGAGGCCCTCAGGGCTTCCTGAGTTAGTGAGTAGGGTCCTGAATAATGCTAAAAGTTTTGAACTGAGAAAACTGCAGTCCGTGACAACCTCTCATGCATGTAAACCCCATCTCCTTTTTATCTATCTTCATTGTTCTTATGATTTGCTGTATTTCTTTGAGTGTAGTGGTCTTTCAGTTGGGATGATAACCAACCTGTATGTTTGACTCAACATATTTATTCAGATGTTTATATGGTTTGTCCGGTAAGCTAATTTTATTTTGCTTGATTTTTTTTTCAGTACCAGGGATCAAACTCATGACCTCACACTTGCCAGACAAGTGCTTGTGCCTCTGAGCTAAACCCCCAGCCTGAAACTAATTTTATTTATAAACGAAAATTTACTTTTGCAGTGTAGAGAGTCCTCAAAAAAACTAAAACTACAAATTCCATTTGAACAGGCCATGCCCCTTGTAGGTATCTTCCTGAAAGGGTTGCAGACACCATAATATAGTGGTTCATGCATACCCATATTGATAGCAGCACAACTCATATAACTAATCTTGGGAGCCACCCACATGTCCACGAGCAGATGAACGGATTAAAGACAATGTGGTGTTCACACACAGTGGAGTCCTACTCTGCCATAAAAAAGGCTAAACAAGTCCTTTTAGGAAAATGACTGCCCTTTGAGACCATGATGGTAAGGGGAATAAATCGAACATGCGAGGTTCAGTATCCCATAGTTTTTTGCATGTGAACAACCCAAGTATAAATAAAAGGCAAAATAAAATACAGATACTAGGAAGTGGAGAGACAGATCTTGCTCAGAAGGGAAAGGGACCAGCAGATGACAGGAGGGATGGAAGTGAAAGAGATGTAAAAGGAGTGAAGGTGTCCTCTGCACGTCTACCGACTCCACATAAGGAAACCTTACGTCCTGCGAGTGTGAATAAAAAGGAAGATCCAGTGAAGGGGGGAGGGGGAGGGAGAAAAGGCAAAGGGATGAAAAAAGAATCGGGCGGTGTTCTGGCCTGCCCACGGGGGAGGAGGCATCGTGTACTACAAACAACTAATAAAAACCTGAAATTTACCTTTTCTAATAAAATAACTCAGTTTACAGAGAAGAAACTCCTTTGGAATTTCACTGTAATGGGAAACTTTATTTTTACAAAGATGATAGAAATAAATGCCCATGACCTAGAGAGGGTGGCACAGATCCATGGAACACATGTGATTCAATTAGAATTTCCTTGTTGTATTTTGTTTCCGTGGAGAGAGATTATTTTTTATCCTTGTGCCACCGCCAACATGATATCCATGAATTAACTTCTCTGTAATTAAACTGGTTCATTTTAGTGTTTTGGAAAGAGTCATGGCGCTCATCCAAGGACTTTTAAGTGCCCAAAGAGAGTTACTACAAACCCTGCGTAATTCTACAAGGAATTGGAAAACATCTAACAAATTAGAGCAGATATTTAAAGCCCATCTTTGAGAAGCATGAGAGGGATCCATTAAAAGAATTGAACAAATGCCTAAATTGTTATAATTGGTAGTTTGTTAAATAGCTTTTTCCTGTTTGAGCGTGATAAGTCAGATTTTTGTGCTGTGCTATTATTGGCTTCCTGTGGTCTTTCTCTCCCTCCTGTTTTGCACAAGAGTGTTAAACCTCAGTTGGATTTATTTATTTTAGGCATTTCTCATATCTCCCTGTCCTTTCCATGACCCCAAATAATCAACTAAAAATACTAAAGAAGAAATAAACATTTAAAAAGACGTACCATAAAATATTTATACAAAATAACCAGACTTTTTAAGAGGAGTAACTTGAAAAATCAAAATGTAATTTGAAGATCAGTGTGATGATTTCATATTGAGAGATACATCTTGTAAGGTTTAAAAATTAAATTCTGCAAATGAAAAAATTTCAGTTACATTTAAAATCTTTTAGTAACCATTGTTCTTTTCCTGTTATTTTGTTTTAAAGCCCTATAATACATTCATTCTCTTGTTTTGATTGGTTTTATTCTGTTCTGTTTTGTTTGACCTTATTATGTGTGAAGGTACAGACAACTATTTTGAAGGAGACAAGAGACATCATGGTAGCCACTGTTGAACTCCTGTTGTCTTGTTTTGAAGTCCTGTGTTGCTTGCATTGTTCTATTTTGTTCTGTTTTGTTTTATTCCTTTAAAATTAAAAAAAATCCTCTCAAACAATTGATAGGCAGAGAATGATCAGAGAACCAGAACGCTGTGGTGGGCTTTTACCTGCTTTAAAAAAATCTGTTTATGCTTGTCTTTCCTACTGCACTCATTGAACTCATGGGCTGTTCCCTGTGTCTTGGTAGCCTCAGTACCTAGAACAGTACTTGGCGCAGACAGAGTACTCAGCGAACGTGCAATGAAAGCATTTGTGAGGGTGGATGAGCACATTTGTGGTGAGTCTGTGCAGGATAACTCTCCAACAGGTTTTATAGATATTGGGAAGTGTCCTGCAGCAATAGTAGCACCATTACGCTACTGGACTAAGACAGTAGCTTAAGCAGAAATCATCCTGCTTGTTAACACAAAATAAAGGTTAAAGCTGGAGCTGGAGCTCAATAGTAGAGCATAGTCGAGCATGCATGAGGCCTTGGTAGACCTGTAGCACCACCAGAAAGAGAGAGAGAGAGAGAGAGAGAGAGAGAGAGAGAGAGAGAGAGAGAGAGAGAGAAGAAAAGAAGGTGGAAGAGGAGGAGGAAAATCAGGATGAAGGTTATAAGTTGACACAAAACACAAATTTCCGAAATGGCTTTTCTTATCCGTGGTTTAAATTCTCTTAAATAAAGCGCAGGACTTTCTACCTTTTTTTTTTTTTTAACTTATAACACCTGTTCATATTCCATTTTGGATTATGTATTACTCAGATTTACCAAGTCCAACACCCTTTTACCTTCCAACACACAGGTTCCTCAGTGATCTTCTCTTAGCCAATATGCTAGGCCCTGCGTGGTCTTTACTAGTCCCATCCTCCTCCGTGTCTATGCCCTCTCCTCATCCTTCTCAATCCTACTAAATCAGTTTCTATCTAGCTTCAGGGTCCTATTCATACCCACCATTAAGCATTCCCTGGAAACTCTTTTTTTAATTTTTTTATTTTAAAGAGAATAAAACCAAGCAAAATAAAACAGAATAAAACCAATCAAAACAAATCAGTGTGACACAGGACATCCAAACTATCAAAATCAACAGTGGTTAACATTGTCTTTGGACATAGTGAAAATCTAACAGAACAGAGCAGAACAGAACTATTAAAAACAAAACAATGCAATAAAGTATTTTAAGACAATAGTAAATTCAAAATGGTTACCATAATATATCTTGTTATCTTTGAAATAGCTGCCCATACCATCGGATATAACAAAACCAAATGAGACAAAACAGAATAAAACCCAACCCAACAAGACAATGAAAATGATACAAGAGTTCAAAACAAGATAACAGGGAATTAACAGCAGCCATCACCTTCAGAAGGAGATCCCCCACAGAGGCTACACTGTGTATTTTTATCCTCTGAATAGATGACCAGGCTACCAGCTTTGGACCTGTAAAGCCAGTAAAACACTAAACACTACAAGCCTTGAGTTGTATTTTACTTCAGTAACTGCCATCACAGCCTGTGTTTGTCCGGATCAGCTGGTCACTTATGTGGCTGTGGCAGGGGTGGGGTGGGGAGTTTGGCTCTTCTTGTTTCCCACCCTGAGCGCTGGAAGGGGCTGGCATCTGGCTCTCCCTCACTGGCCCATGCATGGCACTGATTCACAGGGAGGGCTTGCTTCTTGGTGACTTCTTGTTCTCTTCCCCTGCAGTCTGCAGATGAAATTGACTCACAGGAAAAGGCTGGGGTCTGGCTGTCCCCACAGTTGGCCCTACATGGTACAGATTTGCAGGAAGGGCTTGCTTCTTGGTGACTTTTTTTCTCTTCCCTTGTAGACTGCGAATGGCCTCTCTGGCAACTCTTGACTTCTTATTTGTTGTTTTTCTGTGTTCCTTAATCATATGCTGTTAGTACCACAATTATAAGTTTATTTTGTTTTTGTTTTACCTGTGTTCATTAAATTTTTCCCCAAACATAGCCTCTTTGGCTCTGTCAAACTTCTGAATTCCCTGCAATGTGAAATAAAAGGCTAAGCATGTAAAAAAGATATGCAACAGTTAGAACAGTACCAGTTTACTACCTTGTATATCACTGATTCTTTTCACAGCAGTACTGCTCTACTATACAGTTACCTCTGAGTGGTTCATGGGAAAATGGGTGCCTTTGAGACCACAATGTTAAGGAAAATGAATCAGACACACAAGCCTAAGTATTCCATGGCTTCTCTTATATAAGCTGAAAGTATAGAAACATCAAAGAGCAAAACAAAGACTGATTATAAGAAACAGGGCTGGGATTTAGTTCAATGTTGTGGGCACCTGCCTGACAAGTGTGAGGTCCTGAATTTGATCCCTGGTACAAAAAAAAAAGGAAACAGGGTTACGAATCTTTTGCAAATGGGAAATGAACCGATAGATGGAGGCAGAGGAAGGGAAGGGGGCAGGGGAGGCCAGGGGAGGTGAAAAGAATGAAGGTATGGTACAAGCATGCGCCCATTCTTCAGGAGGAATGCAGTCTTGATGTGCTGTAAACTGTAGTCATAAAACCTAAACATTTTTAAAAATTAAATTTTTTGTCTGAATTACTCTTTGAGCTGCCATGTCTTAATACTGTGTCTTAATCAGATGACACCCAAAAATGTGGATCTTCCTGTTTGGAACTGTGCACCACCTTCTTCCCATCAGATACTGATGCTTCTTTGGGAAACATTTTTCCTGCTGTGAGCACATGATGAACAGTCTGTTCGCTGAAAGTCTCCACAACTTTGACATCATAGGGGAAATAAATCCAGGAAAATCTCTGGGCCCAATGAAATAGATAAATGAGGAGAATAGCGAAGATGTTCTTAGGGAGAGAATGTTTTTTCCTAACCATCCATTTAACGCCAGCTAGTCCAGTGAGTGGAGCAGGCAAGGGCTCTGTGAGCCGGAAGCAGGATTTCCCCAGGTGGGAGGAAGCATGTGAAATTGCTGACACTGATTTGAGAAATTTAAATTGTGAAGGAAAGGCAAATAGAACCCTGACATGGTAGTTTTTTGCTGAAACTAAGATCAAAGCTCATTATTTCTAAGAATAAATCAAGTGAAGGCTTTGAAGATTGCTCTAATTTTAAGAGAAGACAATTTCCTAATTTTTACTCACTTTTGAGCAGCCTGTTTATAGTTCCATTGATCTAAAGTGTCTGTATTTGGGGAGGCATATTTTATCAATCGTTTCCATTTAACTTGGTAATATGATTGTTAGCACTAAGCTGCGTCTGCTTTCCAGCTGACCTTCTTAGTACTAACTTGGAAGGTCGGCATATTCAGATTCTCCTTACCCATATAAACTATACCTTCTGCATACTTTTTTTCTCTTGTCATCTGTCATGAGCTACCAGCTTGGGAGTATTCTGTTTCTTGATTCAAAGCCCAAGAAGAGGACTTGACCAGATTTTAAAAGATCTCTCACTACTTTGACAAGGAAAATAGGTCAAAGATATCTTGTTCTGTTTTTCCCAGGCATGTGCAAATTGTGAAAGTAGGCTAAGCCCCAATTATGGTTCTGGGCCACTTCAGAGCCCTTCCTTCACATTTTCTATTACACAACTGCTCCGCTCTTTAAACCATCTGTCCTTAGAAGAGGAAGTGGCTCAAGACAGTTTTTTTTTAATTTTCTATTCTTTAGATTGAGACTTGCATGAATTAACATCATCTAGACTGTGATAACTATGCTTTATGTAATTTTAAAATTTTCTATTTTATCTGTATATTTTAGTGACAGATGACTTAGCCTTAGTTAGTGATTAATTGGCCAAGAGAATGATGACGTTGGGGTTAGGTTGGTACGAGTTATGGGAAATACCCCAAATGCCAAGCAGCTGAAATGAATCTGCCTGAAATAAATTCTTTAGCGGATATATTGAAATAAGAAAAAACACAGACAGTCATGAGTATATTCTTCTTATAAGGGCAAAAGCAACACACTTACACAGGCACGTAGGACATTTGCTAAGCTTTGATAAAGTGAGAATTTACACAGACACCCTCAGTAATGGGGAAAAGAAACTGAAAACTGTTTAGAAGATTCAATTAAAAAGCATTATTCAAATACACTGTAAACTGTATGTGGGAGTTTCAAGGGCCTGAAATAAAGCTTTTATGTAGTGAAGTCATCAGATCTGACTGATACTGTCAAAGAGTTAGCTAGTGAGAAAGTAAACTGTTGTCTGCAGTGTTTTGTGACTGCTCTACATGTCCATGGTTTGGGGGAACTTTAGACTTCTTAGAGCAAGGGTCAATTAAAGCTCTCTTAGGACAATTTTTCCAATCATTTCTTACTTTTGATTTCTGGAAAAATGTCTTTGGTTTCTCATTATAGACACAAGCTCTTTTTTGCTGTCATTAGAAGAACTCTGATTTATAGAAGTATAGTCAAAACTGGAATTCCCCCTTCTACCAACCATACCGTTCAAAATCAAGCATCACTTAGCATCACTTTTATATGTTCAGATACTCATGGAGAATGTCGTCTCTGAATACTTCTCTATGCTAAAGCTTTACAAAAGGTCCAAAATCATTAAAACTGTACAAATTCAGAAATACACACGACATGCAGTTTTCCCACTACAACATTAATGATTTAGGTTAACAAAGGTGTAGAAGCCACACATAAAGTGGAGATCACTGTCCCACACAGTTGGATTTGAGATGTGACAATCTTGTGAAAGGCAAGAAGGGGGAAACCTATAGAATCATATTTTGTCAACAAAATCAGGACACATAAAATGTATCAGGTGCATTCTCCTTACCTCATAGTAGGAATGAGAAGTATTTCTACATTCAGAAATGAAAACCTAAAATCCTCTTTGCAGATACTGACAGGTTTCTGATAACTGGCAAATCCAACAATCATAACTGTCTTCACATTTTTGCTTTTCATATGCAACATTTATTGCTTTTCAACCCAAAGAAAAATAATCTGTTCCTATAACAATTGGAGGTAATGTCTCAAGGCACACTTCCATGTACGTGAGAAAAAGACAGAGTTCATCTTCTGAAACTTCATTAATGAATTTTTAATTGATTCTGTGGGTCTATCTGAATATCTACTGCCTTGTATTGGTTTGTGCTGTTGGTTTTCCAGATGGCCTTTTGAACAAACCTTTGTGTGAGCAATGGTTGTTGCTGGAAAAAAGAGAAAACAGAGTTGGTCGAAAGAATGAGCTTTCCTTTAAAAGGCCCACTGAGGAAGAAAAACACTGTTCAGCTCATTCTTTCTCCTGAGATAAGTAACTTCCTCCTTTCTTTTTTTCTCACATGAAACATCACATCATTCTTAAGGATGAGAAACTTACAGCTGAAAAATGTGATGCTTTCTCTGTGTCAGGAGGATAATGTTGTCATTTAAAAGAAAATAGTTCTTACCAAGCAGAGCAATCACCCTGAGTATTTCATTCCTGGAACTGTTTGCATTCTTTCCCAGTGAGCTAGAGAGACAGACATCAGGACCTATTTATAACGAGCAAGACGAGATAGCGAGCTGTTCAGTGCTGAGTTAAGAGTAAAAGCTTCAAGTGACTGGATGGAATTGCTATGTGCCTCTTCTAGGAAGCATCTTTTGCCTTTTGAGGGTGATGTGGCTGTATGTCAGCTCTGTGAAAGTCTAGCGCAGCGACAGCGAGTGATGTGAACATGGAAATAGTTGGATCGAAACCATACATGGTGAAGTCGAAAAGTTATTCTCTCCTAAGCTGTTTCTGAAATATGTTGGGGTTATTTCAGTGCCTGAAGAATAAATAGAACTTGAAGCACTCTGGAGAATATGTGAGAGACTCTGAGTTTTCCCAGGCAGAATCTATTACCCAATTGTCTTTTAGCTTTCACTCTGGCTTTAGAAAACATTTCTGCAGCTCTCTGTGTGTCCAGATAGACCAACCTGCTTGCATAAAGACAGGAGAAAAGTTTCTTCCTCATGCTGTGTTTCTTGCCAAGATCAAAGCACTGAAGGAAAATAGAAAGCAAATGACAAAACCCCAATGACAAGCTGACAGTATCCTTAGTCTGAGCTCTTTTTTAGCAGAGGGAGAAAACATGTAACAGAGATGTAGCCAATTATAATGGTGTTGGACTCATTTCTCTCCATTCCCTCCTTCCTAGTCCAAAGGGTCCTTTCATTCAGAAATGCAAATCAGTAGCAAAACTATGGGTGGAAAGCTTGTCTAAGTGGCTCCATCTTGTCAGTTCACTGTCGGTCCCTGTTTCTGTGGCCCCTGTGGCCATGATCCTGGGGCCCCTGTGGCCATGCAGAGGAGACAGCCTCTGCTGTTTTCTGGCTTTGTTTCTCTGTTTTATCAATATTGAGATGCTCTCTTTGACTTATGTAAACATTTGATACAATGAGAACTGGCTGGTTAACATGACACAGTCTTGTAAACCTGGAATATAACCTCTTAGCTGAAACCATGCATGAGAAGTGATTTCTTCCAACATTTCTAGCTCCCTGGTGGAATCACCATCACATATACCTGGCGCTCACTCTTCTAGAAGAACGGTGGGATGTGGAGGGCACCCAGGGTTGAAGGCATCTGTTTTCCAGAGAAGGATTTCCTTCTAATTCAGCATGAGAAAATAACAAAATCTCAAATTCATGTAAGTTTGTGTTATAGATCTAAGGGTTTTTCTTAGGCACCACTTTTCAGTAGCCAGACCCAGCAAACATCATAGTGACGAGACAGAGAAAAATCTAGATCAATTTGGTTATTCTGGGTTTTATCTCAGCAGAGTTTGGAGTGGATGAAATGAATTCTATACATAAATGTACTTTGATCAACTTCAAAATGCTATGTAAACTAAAGATTCATTTGAAGAAATTTGCTTCCAATGACAGTGTTAAAATATATACAAGGTAACTATCAGGAAATTTTCCTAAGGGCACATGGATTAACTTAGCCACACCCTGAATTTAGTATGTTTTTCACCTTGTAAGAGGAATAACTTACTATTTCCATGTATAAATGTGAAAATGAAGGCTCCAAAAATCATGCAACAGGTAAGTGGCAGAACCACAGATCCTTATAACTCCAAAATACGTGTTCTAAGTATTGGTTCTGGTACCTGAAATGAAGACTGTACTTTTCATTGTACCCACAAAACACCTAGTAGATAACTGTACCTCCACTGGTCATGGACTAAGTTTGTTAAGTTTGTTTTGGCTATATAATTTATTTTAAATAAAACATCTTGGAAGACTTAAACAATTCTATATTCTTTATGAAGGGAGCAAGTGCAAATAGGCTGCCAGGAGCCAGAGGACATCAGTGACCCATCAGCAAGACTCTTATCCTTGGTAAGAAAGAGCACTGAGCTCAGTACCCAGACAGGAATTCTCCCTGTTCCGCTGTGAGGTGTGTGGAAGTTCTACTTCTGGAATACAGTGTCTGCACAGCCCTCTGCCCTGAAACTCAATGGTTCTCTGACATAGCCTATCTTTGGAAGAGGCGGCATTGTTTATTTAAGTCATGTATGGTTCAAACCAGAGGGAAGACATTCTGTGGTTGATTCCAGTGATGGTGGCAAAACTCCGAGTGGACTCACAGCCATGGAGTTGTAGATTTTAAATTGGTGAATGGTGTGGTGAATGACCTATCAATAAAGCTGCTGAAAACAATAAATGCATATACAAAATTAGAAAAACTCACATACTGTGCTTCATTGGAGCATTGTTTCTCAGAAAAACAGGAGCCGAGGATTGATACTAGGATTGATACTAAAGGATAAAGTAAAATTGGACTGAGTACTGTGAATATTCTTCTGAGCTGCAGCATGATGTAAGAAGAATTATCTTGTGGAGAAACTGCGTGATGTGCTCTTCTGAACAGAGCTTCTCTCCAGCAAGCTTGTCTCCCCTTGCCGACTTTAGTGCAGGTTCACAGGACAGAAATTGTTTCTGCTTCTTTAGAAGGTTTCTGCCAATCCTTTGGACTCCACACCCTGAAAGACCTTTCCTGTTGCCAGTTTCCTTCCCATTTTACAGATGCATAAACTGAGTGGGGAAATGATAAGTTATTTACTCCTGCCTGATCATCCAGGTACTGATGGAATGAATTTAGAGTCTAGATGCCCACGTCCTTACTAAATGGCATGATGATTAAAAAACAACACTTTAATTTGAAATATTTTAACACAACCATGTCTTATGTAGACATGGAACTTGCAACTTATCCTATGTTTTTGGGTTCAAATCTCACTGTATGAGTCCAATGCATACATATTTTGCTCTTGCACTTTTTGTTTGCCAGGCTTCTTTGCCCTAATTCAGGATTTTAAAATAGATCATCACTGCTAGATAATAAGATTGCTAGGGTCAATATGTAAATGAAGGATACCATATTTTCCTTTTAAAAATACATGCACAGATACAAAATGAAGAAACAGACATGCAGAGTAATTAATTTTTCTTAAAACATCTGAATCTTTCCTGTATCTTTAGACCCCAGTCTGTTGAAAGTCTTTGAGGTAATTTTTGTCAAAGTGAAATCAGGTTTGGAAATCTCTGGCTCCTTTTGCTAAATGAGGTCTTGTTAAGTGAGCTCAGGTGTCTGTTTGCCTAGTATCGATGCCATGTGTGAGCTTGCTGTCCCGTGTCACACTGCCCCTCAGGACCTCCCTCCCATTCACCCAGGTAGCAGCCATATGTAGTGAAGCAAATTTTGCAAATAATGATAATATTGTGTAGGTGTTGAACTACGTATCACTCAAAAGGCATTGTGCACACATTTCATTTTTTGGACAGGAAGTTTCTATTTAGTCTATGGTTTTGGGTATGATTGGGAGCTGGTTTCTTATTCAGAAGCTGACAATGGCATATTTACCACCTTGCTTATTTTCTTGGGGTTTTTGGCTATTCCATCTAGGCACCTGCTTTAGCAGGTGCACCTCATCAGCATCCGGATGATGCAAGGACTGAGCTGCTCAATCAGTGCTGACTGAGAAACCCCAGTCACTTTCCTTTGAGAAATACCTTCAGAGTAGTTGCCTAAACCCTCAATTTGACTATTATCTTCTTTTGAAGTTCAGTAATGTCTCCAATGTTTAGGTTTTATTGGTTTTGTTCTGTACTGTTATGTTCAATTTTATTATTCCTGATGATATAGGCAATTCTTTTTAAGGTAGCAAGGGGTATTATGGTAACCATCATTGATTACCTGGTATTCTGTTTTTACATCATGTACTATGTCCATCCTTTATTTTGACTGACTCTGCTTTGTTTTGTCACATTTGGTCTTATTCTCTTCCAAAAAATGTAGTAAGAACTGTGGTAGTAATAAAACCCAAAATGTTTAAATGTTATTGTAAAAAAGAGAGGAAAATAAAGTGCTCTAAAGGACACAACTGCAAGTGTGACCATATTACTAGGTTTTTGTTGGATCATTGAACACAACTGTTCGAAGTTTCACTGTTTGAATGTCCACTTTGTATGCTTAATTTTGTAACGATCAACTATTTCTAAGATGACAATATGTAATTTATTAACTAGTGATTTCTTACTGTTTATTTTTTGAAATTCTGTATTATTTGTACCCTTTTACTGTTTTCTTTTCTCTTTAAATAAAAAAAAGAGACAAATACCTGCAGGGCACAAGACTTCAAAAACCCAGGCAGAGCCTTCATGGGCATCTGCCTACCATGGTTTTGTTCTTGTAAAAGAGTAAAAGATCCTTGCTATATTGCTCAAATCTTTTAAAATTATTAATGCTTTTCATCCATTGATTGGCAACATGCGTCAAATATTATTTACGGAGGAATTATTTTTATATGAATCAAATATATCTGAAACAGACAAATCTACCTTAATCACCAGACAGAGCTTCAGACAAATGATTTTCTCTGTCATTCATTTATTATATTAAAAAATCCTTTACAGAATGCAAGCATGAAGACTTGTTGCTCTGGGCTGAAGAGTGTTTCCTTGAAATCCACCCTCAATGTGAGGGTTTGCAGAAATGAGGATTTCATGAGACAGCTGGGCTGACTGTTTGCCCTCCACCACAGGATTAGTGCCTTATAAGAAGCTCCTCACCGCTGCTCCCTCGCTCCACTCTCCTATCTCCTTTCTCCTTTCTTCTCTCTCCTCTTTTTCTTCCTCCATCCCTCCAACCCTTCTTCTTTGTGAGCATATGGGGGAAAAGCAGCCAGTCAGAAACCAGGGAGAGAGTTTTCACCATAAACAGAATCTGACCTTGATCTTGGACTACTGTTAGGAAATTAATTTTTGTCATTGAAGCCACTCAGTCCATGGTATTTGTTATATGGTGAAACAAGCTGACTAACACCCTGCCATGTAGTGAGCATCAGGGTAAATACGACTGGATCATTTTGGGGAGCCAAGCAGTTGGGTGCTTTGTTTTCTACAGTAGCTGAGCTTAACTACCCAGGAAAAACTCCGTTTACACTTAACTGCACAAAACACCCAAGAGGCTGCACCTGTAGGAAATTTTAGCTTATCTTGTCTTGTAGAACTCTGAAGTTTTTCTAACAGGTTAAAAGAGGTTTTGGTTGAGTAATAGTATTCTGCATAAGTTGTATGTTACTTTTGGTTATGTCCAGTATAATGGCAAAATCAGAGAGACAAAGCAAGGTCAGGATAGAGTCTAGGAACAGAAAATAAGAACCTGAAGAAGAACGAATTGTAGACTACTTTGATTGTCAAAACCATATTCTGTCTCATCTTAATAGTTTAGTAGGAATAGAAATAAAAACTTCCACATCTGGCTGTAATGAATACCTGCTACTAGACTTGTTTTCTTGTGAGACATTGTAAAAGTGGGGGTCTATCACCATCTCCATCTCCATCAAGCTCTGTCTTTGTATCTTTCTTTCAGGACTCCCCGCAGCACAGGACTATGATGATTGAGAAGGAAGGTATGTGGGCCAAGTTCTGAGATTTACCCTATTTGTCCAAAGGCACTTTTCCTACTGTGACCCAAGAGATAGAGACCAAGTATAGCGTCAATCTAACTGAACTAAGCAGTTGGAGACTATTGACATGTCTAAATTTGCAAGCTAGGATACAAACAAAACAAACAAACCAAACTAAGGGTGAGTTTCCTATGCATGAGATGGGAAAAGGAGGAGATATAAATCCATCAGGAGTTCACTCTGGCTCTTTACCAAAGAGCAAGGTCTAGCACAATAACTGCTGCAGGCTGACACTGTGTTTACCTCAGTGCTGCGGAACACCGAGGTTCCAATCCAGCCAGGGTGGCATCTTCGATGAGTGCCTTGGAAATTTAATGGAGATTCCAGAGAAGGGGCATGTTTTGAGTGAGGACCACATTAATATGTAAGGACCTCATTCAATGACTAAGGTTCAAAGCAAAATAGACTCATTTTTAAAGAGTAGCACCCAGGAAAAGCAAAACATTCTCTCAGTAGCGTACTTGGCTGTGAGAATAAAACACAGCCCTTTTAAAGTAGGGCAGTGTGGCCCAGGGTGTCTATGACACATGACCCATGTGTCTAACATACAGTAAGAGCTTAACTTGAATTTCAGATAGAGGAGACTATGTAACACATAAGCAAGAAAATATTATCTTATGGAAACAGGCACCGAGGTGACTTGAATACTGGTATTCACACACATGATAACATTAAGGAAACTTTCATAGATAATGTTTGAATACTGAAAGGAAAAGGCAGTCATACTGAGAGAAGCAAGGGCATTTTAGCAAAGAAATGAAATCTGGAAGAAAGAATCCGATGGAAATTCTGGAACTAAAAAGCACAACGGAAAGATCATTATGTAGGCTTGACAGCCAATTGGAATCAGTAAAAATTGTCAATGGACTTGTTAATAAAGTTATACAATCTGAAGATTAGAAATATTGAAAAATTCAGGGAACCTTCACTGTCTGTTGAAATGTATTCAATTTGTAGTTGGAGGGAAAAGTATCGAGAGGGAAAGGGAATTCTTTTAATTTTAAAGAGGAAAAAAATAACAGTAAAATAGTTTCAAAACAGGTTAATAGGAGAGTTATAGCAATTAATACACTGCATATTGTTGTCTTTGTAGCAGTTATTTGGAGTACAAGAATAGGCATGATATCTTGTCCAAAGACTATTAGCACTAACCTTTCTTTTCAGTGAACTCAGAGGTACTAGCTGTATAACTATCTTCACTATCTTGTGGATAGATATGTTTTTTTCTTGTTCTTTATTTCTTTCCCTTTTCGTCCATCACAGTTTGTCTTTTCTTTTGAACAGTTTCATCCCAATTCACAATACCTATGGTACATTTTGGATCTTTTGTATTGTTCAATTCATCACACTAATGAGACAATATGATGTTTACACGTGAGTCTGATTTATTTCACTGACAAGTATGGCATCCATTTACTTATAAAAGTCTCTGATTTATCCTTCTTAATGGCTGAGTAGTATTCTCTTATTAAAAAACCCACATCTTTTTTATCCTTTCCTCCACTGATGGACATTTGGGTTGATTCCAAGACGTAGCTATTACAATCTGTGCTGCTATAAATATAGGTGTGTGTTGCTGTGGTACATTTTTAATTCCTCTAGGAATATACTCAGAAGAGAAAAGCTGGGTCTGGATGGAATGGGACCTCTAATCCTATGTTTTAAAAGAATCTCTACACTGATTTCCATGGTGGTTGTACCAGTCTACATTCCCACCAACAGTGGAGGAGGGTTCATTTTTTCCCAACAGACCCACTGACATTTGTTATTGGTTGATGTTTTTGAGCCATGAGATGGAATCTCAGAGCTGTTTTAATTTGCACTTCGTGAACCACCAATGATGTTAAACTTTTTGTGTGTATTTATTTTCTAGTTGTATTTCTTCATCTTGTAATGTGTATTCATCACAGATGCCCATTTTTTTGGGTCTTAGAATTTGGGGGGGTCTGATTTTTTTCAGTTCTTTATAAGTTCTAGATATAAGTCCTCTGTCTAAGGGATGACTGGCTATAATTTTTTCCCATTCTGTGGGTTGTCTTTTCACTCTGTTGGTAATCTCTTTTGTTGTGCAAAGGCTTTTTGATAAGGTGAGGTTCTATTGTTGATTCTTTGTAATATCAAGGGAGAAATATTTAAAATGTTAATGGCTGAAAAATTCCCCAATTTGATAAATGCTATCAATTTAAATATTCAAAAAACTTAAAGCCCAAATAAAATAATGAAGACCTAGCAACACTGTAGTTAAGCCACTAAAAGCAGAGCTAGCAAGAGAACATTTTTCGTTCTGTTTTTGGTACTGGGATTGAACTCAGGACAAGAAAACTTTTTAAAAAGTCTTGACTACTAACTTTCAGGAATGATTGAATGTATTTTATAGTAAATGCATAAAAAAGTGACTTGCTTTTAAATATCAAGAGAAAAATGAGCTCCAAACTCATAAATAATTCAGGAAATCTCACCATGGTGGAGATTAATCAGATAGGGAACTGGAGCACAAGACATAATAATAAGTAATTTGCATTTTCCTATGCTATTCATTTGGTCTATTTTTCTGCACAAGGGAGTTTACCAGTGGGAGTGGTGACTGGAGATGGCTCATAGATTTATTCTTCTGGCATCACTCTGCTAATCATTTTTCCCTAAAAGACTAATGTAGCATTTATTTTATCTCTATTAATAAGCTTAATCAATATAAAATATTGAATAATTGAGTATCTACTATATGTCAGGTGCTTTTAATTGTATGATGTCATCTGATCACTGTACTGCTCCTTAAAAATAGAATTTGTAGTTACTGTTTTTACATTTGAGAGCATGAAAGCTTGCAGAAGCTAAGAAAACTTACCCTAATCATACATTAACTTAATAAGGAGTTTACACCCACTGTTACCTAATTCTAAAACAAATGTTTTAGCTAATATTATCCAAACAATTTTATGATTACTTGAATTTAGGAGACATTTCTGTTTGTTTTAGTTTATCTTCTGTTTTTCCAAACAAACTTTAAAATATTTCTTGTAGAACTGCTAATACAAGAATACCCTTTGATAGCCAAATGCTTTTTCACCAAAAAGCAGCTAAAAGGTGGACTCATTTATTATGCTAATGTGTTGCTTTACGCCATCAGATCATAAGTAATAAAGCCAGACGATAAAATCCTGATTGTCATTGATTAAGGACTTCTGTGTTTAATTGAACTTTATAAATATTACAAATATGTACCAAAAATATTGAAACGATTACACAAATGTTGATCATGTTTAAACAAGTGCTAAACTTTGCCAACTTTGCTCCAGTTTTTAACTATAAAATGGCAGATATGCTTCTCTGTGGACGCATTTTCCTTTGTGGTGAACATCTGTGCTATTTTTTCACCTGTGAGGTTGAGGTACCCTATGTCACTTTCATGCAGAATTGTCTCTGCAAGACTCTTCAAAGCTTTCTTCCTCAGTGATTGTGGTCTTGGAAGACATATTAATGTGGCTCAAATGTGAACCTATTATACAGAAAACAGTTGCCCTTGGGAGTGAATATCCCTGTTTGCAGCCACTCCTGTGCTGGGTTATTTAGTTGCAGAATTCTAGACCATCCTGATTGAACATGCTTTGTAAAGACAACTCCCATGTTGGTTTGTATGAACCTACTCCCATTAGTAGATTACTAGCAATCAAGACTTTGTATCTTAACCCTATTATTTTATGTTTATAGGTGGAACTGATGTTATAATAATTACCTTCTAATGTTGATTGATCAGCTTACTTCACCTATTTTCTGCTAAAAAATCATGCTAAAGCATTTGGCAAAAGATGGCTTAGAAATTCTGTAAGAGCTATTTTATATATATAATGTGTATATCTCAAAATATACGAACAAGTTTTTAAGAACTTCACCAAAAGTATTTTCTATCCCATGTGAAGATTTTGAAAATGTATTTGAAATTCAGCTTTGTTTTTAAAAGTTATTCTTTCAGCTGGACATGGTGGCGCATGCCCTTAATCAGCACTTGGGAGGCTGAGGCAGGAGGATTGTTGCACATTTGAGATCAGCCTGGGCTACAAAGTGAGCTCAAGGCCAGTTTGAACTGCACAGTGAGGCCATGTCTTAAAAAGAGCCCCCCAAAAGGGTTATTCTTTTTCATGTTGAGTGATGTACCTCTGTTAATAATTCATTCATTTTAGACTTCCATTTTGTATCTCAGGTACAATATTTTCAGTATACTGCTATCTTTAGAGTCATTTTCTTGTTAATGAGCACTTATTTCCTGATTTTTAAAATTATTACAGTGGTACCATTCACAGCATGTATAACTCTCCCTTTGGTCCTGAGATATTTTCCCCAATGTTTATATCCTGATACAGAGTTTCTAGGACATATAATATGACTAATTTGAATTTCACTAAGTGCTGTCAAATTTTCCCCTAAATCAGTTGCATTTATTCACTTCCACATTTAATTCCTCGTATTTTTCCAGTAATAATGGGTGCCAAACAATAGTTCATGATTGATGAACAAATTCAGTAAAGTTACAAGATATGCAATCAGCATCAAAAGTCAATACTGTCTGTGCATGAGGAGCAAACTGACTGAAGAATTTTGGAAAATGATTGTTTTCATTTATAACAACATTAAAAATACTTAAGAATGAATTTAACTAAATGAAAGGTCTGTATACTAAAAACTATACAACACTGATAGAAAGTTAAAGGACACAAATAATGAAAAGATACCTCGTCTTCGTGAATTGGAAGAATTCACCTTCTGTAAGTGTCCATAGAACCCGAAGAGATCTATAGATTCAGTGAAATTCGTATCAAAATTCCAAAATCATTTTCCATAGACATGGGGGAAAAGCCTAAAATCCATATGGTACTACAAAAGACCACACATAGCCACAGAAATCTCAAGCAAAAAGAACAAAGTGGAAACATGATATCAACTGATTTTAGAGTATATTATAAAGAATATTTTATAAACGACACGGTGCTGGCATAAGAACAGGCATACTGAACAATGAGATGGAATAAAGAAACACCCCACATCAACTGATTTTTAGCTCAGCAGAGCAAAGGTTGTCTCTTCAACAAATGGTGTTGGGAAAACTGGGTATCTTCAAGCAAAACAAAGACACTGACTGGGCCCTTATTTCACACCATTCAGATACAAAAGTTTATTCAGCATGGATTAAAGACTTAAGTATAAAACCTGAATATGTAAAACCACTAGAAGAAAATGGAAGAGGAAAGTCTTATAACTTGGCCTCGATAGTGGTTTTTTGTAGTGATCCCCAAAGCATGGGCAACAAAAAGCAAAAATTGACATCAAGCTAAAAGCCTTCCACACAGTAAAGGAAATTGTTATCAAAGTAAAGAGAAAATATTTACAGCACGTGCACTGATAAGGGAGCAATGCCAAAAGCATATATGGAATTCAGTAGTACAGCAAACAAACACATACTTGATTAAAAATGGGCAAAGGCCAAATGGACATTTCTCAGAGAAGACATGGGTCAGCGGCCAGCAGTGCAAGGATGAATGCTCAGCATCACCAATTGTCAGGGAAACGCAAACCAAAAACAGGAAGACATGTCGCTGCAGACTGCTCAGAATGGTTATTACTAAAAAGACTGAAGACCACAAGTGTCGGCAAAGGGGTGGAGAAAAGGGAACCCTGTACACTGCTGCTGGTAGAAATATAAAGGAATCAGCCCTGGAGAAGAGGATGGAATTTCCTTGGGTAGCTAACAATAGAGCCCCAGAGTCCCTTCCTTATTGAAGTGGGACGGTTCCAAGCCCCTCAGTGAATCCTGAAACAGGACAGTGTGGAACCCTGAATGTACCATATTCATTTCTGTGACCAAGTCTAATTCCTAAATTAGGCAGAGTAAGAGATTAACAGTAAAAATAATTAGAGCAATTATAAGAATATAGTGTAACATGGGTTTTGTGAGTGTGACTTTTGTAGTGTGTGATTTTTGTAATGATTTTTATAACAGTGTTTTGTGCCTGAGGAGAGGACATCAGGGGACGGGTGTAGGTGCTGTGACACAGCATTGGGCTCCTCCATTAGGGCTACTAGAGGTAACTGCCCCGCACAGCTGTGGTCAGTCCGGCAGCTGGCACGCTGCTAAATGTCTAACACCAGGCCTGCGAAGGGTGATTGGAGTCCCAGGAGATGAGAGATTTCATCATGCTCCTTGGGGCAGCGCGCACTTTCAACCATGCTGACCAAGGACAACTAAAACCACCTGAAGTAAACCACAAATAAGGAAACAACACTCTGTTGCATAACAGTGCATACAATGCTCATGTTTCCTTTCCTTTTAATTCTCTCTCCCTCTCCCCCTCCTTCCTCTTCCCCCTCCCCGTCACTCTCTCTCTCTCTCTCTCTCTCTCTCTCTCTCTCTCTCTCTTTTTCTTTCTCTCTGTGTTTGTATGTGCGTGCTTGTTGTGGTACAGATTTTCTGACCTTTAAATTTTGATAAATTGTGAATCTTTTCCTTTACAGGTTTCACTTTTTAAAAAATTCTTCTTTACCTTAATAGATAGTAGTTGACATTTTCTTTTATCATTTTTCTTTTGCTTCCAGTTTTATATCTAAATTGTGTAATGAAGCAATACACCTTTTGTAAAAAATCCCCACATTTTTATCCATCATATCCAAATCTCTGATTCTGGGGAAGTGTCCATAAACTGGACCTACACTTTTATTTGATTCCATATAGATGGTCAATGGTTCACATTTCTCCCACATTTTTTAAAGACCTTTTTTGTATTATGAGAAGTTTCTATCTTTATACGACTCTGTCTTTACATTCTTTCCTCTTCTATTAATCAGTTTAACCTTGCAATCTTCTATCTGTCAACTCAATCTTGTCATGGTCACATTGTTTCAATTATATTTTCAGTATATAAAATGTCATGCCTTATACACCCTCTGTAATTATCTTGCAGATATTGTTAGTAACTGTTTTCACCAGTTTGGGCTGTTATTACCACCCAAACTGGTTATATTCTTGTGCTTTTATATTTCTTCATGAACACTGTCTTTATTCAGTAATAGCTTTGGATTTTGTATACTTATCTTGAATTCAATTTGGTCTTAAGTCACAAATTTGGTTTTTTTTTGTTCTAATAATTTATAAATATTCTGGAATTCTCTGTGTAAACTTTTACTCATAAAGAAAGTTTTAGACTTTTTTCTGACCTTAGCGATTTGATTTAATTTTAATATGTTGGATTGGCTAGCATTCTAGTATATTGCTGAATAATAGAGATAATGGAAGATATCTTTATGTAATGTTTACTGGTGATTTTTCATAGAAATCATTTATCTTGTTAATGGCGTCCCTGTCCTAATTTGTCAGGTTCTGGTTTCCTGCATGAGGGAATATCGAGCTAAGCTTCATCAGTCATTGAAAATATCATTTGTTAATTGTCAGGGTAGCACACTGCATTGCTTCGCCTTGTGGGGTGAGTTGTCAGTTTGTTTGTAGGACTGATTTTTTTCACGTGGACAATCCTTTAATGGTTTACATAAAGTAAGTCAAGTTTTTTTCATATGTAAGTCCAAATAGGGCATAGAGGGGTAGAAAAGAGCATTTGTTTCACGGACTTAGATTTCTTCTTTCCTCTGTGTTTTAAGTGGACTTCATTTATGTGGTCAAAGTCTTTGCAATTAATTCCAGCTTTTCATCCAAGTCACAATCAGTTGGAAGAAAAACGGGGAATCCAGGAGGAGGAAGCATTTGTTCAGGTGCTGGGCCTGGCTGTCCTGGAGGCCTGGGACCACCATCTTGCAAGGGCTCATGCTCAAGCCTCCCTGGCATCGTTCCCAAAAACCTTTTGGTTGAAATTCAGCCGCTGTGGAACCACTGGACCAACACTCAGAATTCTGAAACATTTAATACATTTTTGTTCTAAGTCATTGAACTTTGGAGGTTTTTCTCATACAACAGTTAACTAAGGCATTGTGTGATTTTTAACTCCCTCCTTCTCCAGAAATGTTTCCAATTGTGTACACATTTATATGTCTTGTTGAGATAACACACAGAGAACATTTTTAAATGCTTTTTTCTTATGTTTTGTTAGTCACAGAATAAGTCAGAGGTATAGGTGATCATTTTTATAGAATTTATGTTGGATAGCCAAGGTCATATGTGAGAAAAAAAGAGAGCAGATTGAATCAGTAAATAACACAGACTTTTAGGGCAGAGAGATAAATTAAAATTGCTTCAATTTAATTATTGTTTTAATTTAATTGTTGAGTAAAACTGTGTTTGGCTGAAAATGTCAAGCTATGAACAAACAAATGAACAAACAACCAGAAAGATATTGTTGGGCGAGTTGGAACTATGAATTGTGATTACCATATCGATTTTCGTTCTCTAGGGTGTGAAGATCCATGGTTGTCTGTCTTTCCACAGGAATAACATGTCCCACCCAAGGCCATGCTCCACACTCATTTGCTGTCCTTGATTAAGGCAGGGTGGATAGTGTAGTCCATCAGTCTCTTGATGGAGTTTAGACAGACAAATTTTCAAGTTGCTTCATGGATGTAGTAGCACCTTAATAGCAGATCACCTCTTCATTTTATTTTTACTGATAAAAACTGACCCTTTGTCTAGGGATAACTCATGTATCAAGGAAATGATCCGAGTCAACTCAATCAAAACTGATAAAGAGAGAAGCCTTCTTTCATTGAGCTGCCCAAGCAACCTAGTACAGGGTACTGGAACTGAACTAATGGCAATCACCAATAACTGCAGCTAAAACATACTGTATCTTTAAGAGTCACTTTTATATGAATGTTTAAACTAATGAATTAGAAAAATGAAGATTATCTTCCTGAGAAATCCATAGAAAGTAACCATTAAAGCAAAATAAAAAAATTTAAGAAAAACTGATGTACATTTCCCATCCTTGCGACTAGAGGGTAAGTTTTGTTATTTTTTTTTTCTTTATCCCTAACAACTGAATTGGAAAATTATTGGAAGGTGGAAAAGGGGCCGCGGCCCAGGCTGGAGGACCCCACTGTGGTAGGGTCCTAGGCGCTGAACTTTTCCGTGGTTTAAATATTCTAGCTATGTTAGGGTGGCTCTGACTTCTACTCCAGCCAGTCTCCCATCCCGAGCTGCCACTTATTTTCAGGCTCCATCACTTGGGCAGCCTTCTCATCTTAGTACCCATATTTCTTTATGAAAATAAAACTGCTGTTGAAAACACTTCCTTAGAAAAAGAGAAGATTTTTTAATGATCTGGCCATGGTTATTTCACCAGGCTGGTAGGGTGAGATTAACAAATTAGCTTGGTAAAAGTAAAAAATAATTGGAGAACGAACATAAGGGTACCACTTTCTCTTGGTGCTTTCTGCGCTTATAAGCTACTTCACATTTAAGTAACTTTTCTAATTTATTTGTTTATTAGTGGAGAATTGAAATAAAAATATAACAAAAACTTGAACAGTAGAAGATCCAATTCATAATGGACTAGGAAGTGAGGAAGTTGAAAGATTCTGCCTGATTTTACAAATAAGAGAGGTTCGGAAGTATCTTCCTCTGTGTCTTTTGCAGTGGAACGAGAAGACATATGAAGCATGGAGATATAGGTCAGGGTCTAGAACTGAAGTTGAACAGAGTCAATAAATAAATAAATTTAGAAATGGGGTCAAATGATCTTATTTATACAAATACAGCTCCCAATATCTCTCCTTTGATAGATTCATGACAATGGGAAAACACTTGATCTGTACATAACATTTTACAGGCCTGTATAGACTTAAAACTTCACAAGGGGGCTGGGGATTTAGCTCAGCGGCATAAGCACCTGCCTTGCAGGTGCTCAGTAGTGAGTTCGATCCCTGGTACCAATAAAAAAATACCAAAAAACAATTTGATTGGATTCTTATGCTGGCCATGGTGGCTCACGCCTATAATCTCAGCATTCGGGAGACTGAGGCAGGAGGATTGTTGTGAGTTCGAGACCAGCCTGGGATACAAAGTGAGCCCAAGACCAGCCTGAACTGCATAGTAAGACCCTGTCTCAAAAAACAAAACAAACAACAGCAACAAAGAAACAAAAACAAAAAAACCTCCATCAGGGCAAGGACTAGGTCTGTCTTGCTCAATCCTTAGCAGTTGATCCATATTTACTCCATCCCTAAAATCCCAGCACTTGTGAGGCTGAGGCAGGAAGATCATTGCAAGTTCGAGGCCAGCCTGGGTTATGCAGTGAGGTCAAAGCCAGCCTGGGCTACATAGTGAGACTGTGTCTCAAAAAAAAATTGTACAAACCAAATGAATGAACTGCTTTATAGAAGACTAGGAACAACTCGTGGTATAGATTGATAGTTCTCCAAAAATAATGTGACAGAGAGGCGATTGTTGATTTTATGAATGAGAAGCTCTGTCCTCACTGCAATCAACCTTCTTCCTGAAAGTAGAAAAGGCTTTTGGATATGGGGTTCCATAAATACTGAGATTTCAAAAGGTTAGTTTCCTCCAAAAGCCTAGATCATTCCACAAAGTTTCTCTGTGCTTCAAGAACCTGCCCTTGTCTGGACTCTCGGTTTTTCAGCACAGACCAAGCAAATATCTGACATCATAGCAGAAGCACAAATGATCTTCGCCAGCTGAGATTGGTGTTATGGCTCCCATCCTTTTTTAGTGTGGGAGAGATACTTCTTGTGCCAATGGAATTTTCTCTTAAGTAACAATGGTTTGAGAAATCATCAGAACATTATGAAAAAATGGGCTGTAATAAGTTATATGTAAGCAAATCTTATCTTCTGAGAGGACTGGACAAGGTGATGATTCCAAGGGTCTGTGGAACACGGTCAGAGTTCACACTGCAGAATGTGAAAAGTCATTTACAGCCAGATGAAGGAATAGTGGCATGAAGGTAATGAAGTACACAATTTGGAGGAATCAGGTTAGTCATCCTGGTTGATTTAGCGCATATTGATACATGATAAAAATTATAAAGTGCTAATAACTAGAGCATGAGGTTGGAAAGTCTATTGGAAATAATATTAAGGAACTTTTCCCACTAAAACAAGCAATTCATTTCTTTGTGGACCATCATTAAGTGAGGAGAAACCTCACGAAAAAAGGTGCATTCCTTGTTTTTCTACTTTTTTCTCCGTAGATATGGATGTGTTTCAGGATGGAGAATTCTAGAAACGAGAAATGCTCTTTTAATGGTGCGAGTCTTAGGTCTTGGCAGCTGAAGAGCTAATGTGGTTTGAGTGTTGGGGAGGCAACAGTTAAACCTGAAGTCAGTTCAGAGTAGTATGTGAATATAGCCAAGGCTTAAGGCTCCAGTTTCAAACTGATGAAGGAAGAAGGCAGCACTCTCAGAATGCAAACAGAGGCCTGGGAATCGCCTCCAAGAGGTTGTGATGAGAGGGCAGGTCTCACGGCAGCTCTGCTGAGTTCTGGCTGTTGCTCTCAGACTGCTGCCGGCTTCCGCAGCCTTTTCAGCTGGTCTGTTGGTGGGTTTGAGAGCATGAAGAACAGTGCGGCTCCTGAGAAGGGTCTCATGCTAATGCAGATCATCCTAAGTCAGGCAGGGTCGCCTCTGGGCAACTCGTCACTGCAGGGGTGGCAAAGGAGGTCAAATGCTCATGTTAACCCATGATTCTGGGGTAAGGGGAAGGAGGAGGAAAAGCAGCAAGCCACACAGGAGGAGCTGCGCTAGTGCAGTGGGCACAGCCAGGCTTTCTGTACAGGAGGGACTGTCAAAGATGCCCCACTGAGGGTGGCAGAGGCAGGGTGCTTCCAACAGACAGAATGAACATGGGCAGGGGAAGACTTGCTCTCTTTGAAGGTTGAATTATCCAGGAGGACACTTACAATCAAATGAAATGCAGAATCTTTTTGGGAAAAGGAATCAAGTAGGAATTAATGATCTTTAAACTATTCATGATTGCAACCTGAAATGCCAAAGTATTAACACAGAAATATTAACACAACAATGGCATTTTAACTCAAAGAGTGTTTAGTTTTAAATATTTGTGTAAGGAGGTCAGTTGCTTACTGAATGCTTCTGAAAAGGAAGAGGTGTTTTCAAGTGCACCCTACCAGACCTGGAGCCAGGATAACAACCGTAACTGAGGAACAAACAAAAGATTCAAAACACTTAAGTCCTTCGCTACTGCTCCACCAGTATTTTTTTAAGATAGAATTGTGGAGCTACCCTTTAGGGCACATCTCAACAGTCGGCTTCCTTTGGTCTTAATTAAATACCTGCCTCCAGCCTAATTAAAATGTGGGTTAATTGATTTCATATCAAACTAAGGTTAGAGCCAGCCAGTGATTATAAAATAGAAAAACAGAATCTGAGAATTTCAAAGGCTTCTAACTAATATCAAATAAGTAAGCTTAATGACAGGAGGTGGGTGAGGAGGGGAAACAAAATAAAAAAGAATCAAGATGTGTTGTGTACACTCACCTCCTCCCTAAAATGAAAGTGAATTTCATATATTGCAAACAGATACTAATAAAAAGTTAAAAGAATAGTATTGTATTGAGCTCAGAAAGCTGCTTAGGGCTAAGATGTGTTTCAGATCTGATTATCTTAGTATTGAATCAAGTTTTTGTTGGCCAGGTCAGCAACTAACTCATGAAAATGTTGAAATTATCTCACTGCGCTGGAATTTGAGTTTATCCTCTGTGCTTGTCAGGGAGTGGGTCACTCTCTTTCTTGTTGCAATGATGTTTGTCCTAATTAAGATGAATAGGGGAGGCAGAGGCAGGGAAGCACGTACTGTCTCATTTCAGTATGAAACATCCTTCACTTCAGCCTCAAAGAATTGTTCTGAAACTTCACGTCAGGGATGGGAACCTGTGGTAGTTCAAATTAATGTGTGTTCTTTAACTTCCCGAGGAAGGTCAGAGGTCATCTTTTCAATCATTATCTAATCTAATCTTGGGATCTGAGAGTGATAATATGAAATGGAGTAACAACCAAAATTTGGATAAGGCTGCCTGATTTCCACAGAATAAGGTATAATTGAGAGTTTCGCTGTAACTCAGCGGAACTGTGTAATTTATTCTCAAACCTGGACGGATTCAAAAAGGATCCTGTGAAGAATTAAGTTAGGAAAACAGGACCAAGTAGAAGTAAGGCCAATGTCAGTTGAGCCCTCCGGGTTGTATTTCTAAGCCTAACACATAATTTCTTCAGCTGTTTAGTATCTTCGATAGCTAAATAAAAAGTGCACCTACCCTTCACAAAGACTCTTTATTCTTCAGAGCTGTGTCTTTATGAGAATACTTGATGTTTCATAAGCCCTGTGCCTCTCTGATCTTATCAGGAATACACATTTATGACTTGAAAAATGAATTTAAGTAAGTCATTTAGAAATAACTGACCACAAAGAGTTCCAAGGGGGTCACATGCACAGATCTCTGCTCTCTAAGGTGGAAAGGAAGTACACTTATAAGGCAGTAAATGTCGCATGAGTGATAAATGTTCTAGTAATTTTTAAATAGATTAAGTAGTAGGTCATTAACCAGTAGAGAAAATAGAAATACAGGTGGTACCTCTGTTCATGAACTTAATTCTTTGCATGATTCTGGTTGCAAATCGAATTGGATGAAAACAAAATCAAACTTTCCCACAAGGTTGATATTGAACCTATTGAATTTGATTCAACTCTTGTCCAATTCGATCTGTAACCAGAAGAGTAGAAAAAATTAAGTTTGTGAACTGAAGTACCACTGTATATTGTGGTGGGTTTCATTCACATCTGTGTTTACCTTTTCCCCATGTATTTTACTTATTTTGACTTAAGCTGTATGTTCTTCAATCATAATTCAAATACAGAAAGTCATCTAGCACTAGGAAAAAAAAGTATTCGCAAACAATTGAGAATAAAGGTTTTATTTACTTATCAGCTTACTGGTATGTTGGATTATTGGTTTATTGGTACTGGTGGTTGAACCTGGGGCCCCACACAAGCGGGCGTTCTACCACTGAGCTGACCCTCCAGCCTAAGACGAATGTCAGCCACTGCTCTCTGGGTTACGTTTTGCAGTTTCCAGGATTGAAATTGTTCAATATTAAAGCTATCCTTCTGAATCAGCTGCAAATCCTAGTGTCTCCACTTTGTGCTGTTCTCGCTCCTGTGAGAGTGAGGCCCCTAACAGAAAGGCTCCCTGTGGAAATGCAGCTGAGAGCCAGGCAAGAGGACTGTGCAGGCCAGCTCTGCTCTTTCCCCAGCAAACACCCTCCCCGCTCCTGCTCTCCTCCGCCTCCTCTGTAGGGTGGCCTCTCCCTCAGGCCACTTTCTGACATCTCCCTGCTTTAATGTACAGACTTTCTTTTCATAGCTAAAGTTCTTGCTTTCCCTCCTTACTTTGGGCCTAATCTATCATTGTATGGCATTTTCCTAATGTGGGAGGCAAACTATCTGTTCATTCAGTTAATACATTTTATTAAGAACCGATTATGGTCCTGCTGCAGGGATCAACAGAGAAGAGGAGGTGAAAATCCTGCTCTCACATAAAAGAAAGATGATAGGGATAAGGCTTGGCAGACATGGGAAGGGAACCAGGAGAGGAGGGGAGGTGCCAGGGAGTGGAGCACGAGAGGGGAGCTCAGGAAAGCATCAATGTGCCATCCGGGTCTGTGCAGGTACCCTGTGAGGAACACAGTATCGGCTGTGAATTCATATGGAGAGAACAACTTTAAAAAATCCTGCGCTCTGGGATTTAGCTCAGCGGCATAAGCGCCTGCCTTGCAAGCAGGCAGTTGTGAGTTTGATCCCCAGTACCGATAAAAACGAAAAAGACAAAAAAAAAAAAAAAAAAAAAAAAAAAAAAAATCCTGCTCTCAGAATGTTGGAGGGAAAAGAAAGCCACCTTTTCAGGTTTATTAAAAAAGGGTGAAATATGTATAAAGCAATTCTTTTCATACTTTATTAATTCTCTTTAAATAATGCTCTGGCATTTACTCTATAGTATGTATTGCATTATATTACATGGACATGTTAATGAATGGAAAATTAGAAATAATAGTAACAGACTCATTTTGCATCTGTGGGGATGTGTGTGACCATGTACCACATACCCAGTAATTTGCTTTAGATGCTTACTAGATCATTTCCCCATTTTTCTTGTTATTAAACAAAATGCATTTCCATATCATCCTGTATAAATTCATCTTTTAATGGCTTCTCAGTGCAGCTGTGCTTTGTCCTGTTGATGGGACATTCAAGATTGATTCCAAATTTTGGCACTGTAGACACCAACACGCTGTCTGGCATATGTTCTTTTGCACAGATGTGAGGATTCTTGTGGGAGAGTGTCCTAGTGGTTAAGACAGAACAGAAGGTGCATTGCATATAGAAAACACAGACTATCACAGGATGTTCTTCAGTATCCTAAGAAAATCAGTTTGGAAGGAGAGTATCAAGTATAAAGGAAAATAGTTTATTCTAAAGTAGCAGCACATGGCTGTATTTCCCTTTTATTAGAAGAAGTCCCTGTTATTAATTTTTTTTGAGGCAGGGATCACTGTGTAGCACAAGCTTACCTTGAACTCCTAGCAACCCTCCTGCCTCAGCCTCCTGAGTGCTGGATTACAGACAGGTGCCACCATGTCTGGCTCTCTTATCAACTTAACAATGTGAAATAATAGTAAAAAAAATATAGACAAAGAAAACATTTTTGTTGTATCCTTTTGGTGTAAATCATGAAGCTTCACTCATTCAAGAGAGAACACAGGGCTTGGTTTTTTTTTTTTTAAGTTTGTTTAAACAGCTGCTTCTGAAAACTTTAGGGTAATAGTAAAGCACTTACCCAAGGAATCAACATTTTAAATGGCAAACAATTAAAAATAAATTTAAAATTCCCTCTCAACCAACCTCAATTCTGACTTCAAATTAAGAGAACCAATCCAGGTTGAAGACAGTTACTTAAAAAGCTAAGCACAAGGGGGCTGGGGATTTAGCTCAGCAGCATAAACGCCTACCTTGAAAGCAGGCAGTCGTGAGTTCGATCCCTGTTACCGATAAAAAGGAAAAAGACAAAAAAAAGCTAAGCACAAGACCTTATTGGGAAACCAGTCTTAATTAATCAAGTAATTTCTTTCTCTGTTTCATCTACTCTGCTCTGCATGCATGGCTCATGTAGTGTCTGATTCACTTCTTGGCCTGATTTTATTTTCGCTTGTCTTAGTTAAGAGGTCCAAAAGCAACCTCATGACCGAAGAATCAAAACTCCAAAGGATTTGTTCCATGACAGCCTGCACTGACACTGCATAAGTATTACATCTCCAGTGACAGGAGCCTTGGTTATTGCTGAGCTATCTTTTGTCCATGTTGCTAACTGAGCTTTATAGCTGCTGCTGCAGCAGGTAACATAGTGTAACACTGGCTCAGTTTCTGAAGATTAACTGTCTGTCTGTCTTTCTCTCTGGGAGGGTCAGACAGCTAAGTCTTTTCAAGAAAGTGTTATTTTGTGCTTTCCCTTTATCCATTGAAAGTAGATTACATTACCAAAATACTAAATAAATGTATCCATCTGTTTGTCCCACGATAGGCAAATGATAATAATAAGAAGCTAATTTTACTTTAATAAGGGAACTCAGGCAAAGAGATCTAAATCTAGGCTCAGTACAAACTGGGCTTCCCCACCCAGCCCCTCCTGCCCTCGGGGCTCCTCACACCGAGTCACCTTGGGTCTGGCTCGCTGTGAACTATCTTTTCTGCTTCCTGACCATCCAAGCTACTTGCTAGATTATCACACCTCACAGAATATTATCTAGTGGGTTCTTACATGATTTATTTTAAGTGAGATATCCATGGTTGTATTTATCTATTTTGGATCAAATTTATTATGAAAGCAAAAAAAGAAAAAATGATGCTCTTATCCAGTAGTGCCTAATCTTGAGGAATTCAGGTAAGGATTCCAGGCATCAATGCTTGTTTCTGGAGGGGTAGCAGCACTTTTTCCAAGGCCCACTGCTTGATTCTCACCTCCCTATTGCTATCATTTTATGTTGATTGGCATCCAACAACAGATTTCCATTTTGATCGTATTGATGTAATTCAGGGTCATTCTGACTCTCATATTTCTACTTTTCGCCACTCTGCATGTATAATACACCCACCAAATTAAAATCCACCCATATCCCCCATTAAATATAATTTATACTGCAATTATGAGAGTAGAGTTGCAGTTGACTAGTTGATGTAATGTTTTTTTGGTAGACTTCTCAATCAAGCATTTATTAAGGTCTATTTTGCATTTTGTAGCTGATAATTTATTTTTTCAGGTTTTAAATAATTTTTGAAGACCTTTAAAAAAATCTCAAAGCATTGGACTCTAATGATTAATGGATAAAATGGCCCTCATGGTGTTACTTTAATAGAGGAATGTATTTTAAACTTCATTAAAAACGAGCTGCCTTCTAATAAATGCATGCTCATTTTTTAAAACCAAACTATCATCCTGAATTACCTACATCTATTTGTAATTCACTCAGTTTTGAAAAAAATATACTTTTTTTCTTCCTGGATGATTGCCTTTTTTATTTTCACATTAGATATTTAAGACATAAAGTTATGAGTCTTCTCCTTTGCAGCAGTTTTGATGACTTGCCACTCCTGGTCTCTTTTTCATCAGCCTGCTTGTCTCAGCAGGGAGACCTCAGCCTTTGCAGAGAATCCTCTCTGGAGAAGGAGCCGTCAGTTCCAGCATTGCAGCACCCTCCATGGGGACCAGGCGCCATCCTCCACCCCAGGGGCCTCCTAGACCTGTGACCTGGCTAGCAGGTGGATCTCAGTGCATGGAGCTCTGCTTTGCAAAGTCATGGAGAAACAAAGCTGTGGTTGCTCTGAGAAGACACCCAACGCCCAATGCCAAGACCTCGGTTCATGGAGTTCAGAGATCCTCACACTTTTTAAAACTGGGGAGTGTTGGGGGAGAGTCTGAAAACTCTTCTCTGGTCAGTTGAAAGTTACCTTCTTTGTGTATTTTTGGTGACTTTCCATCCCTCATCTAACTGGACAGACCAGAAGTGGTTTTCTTGCTCTGGGCTGCTCACTAGCGTCCTTGCTGTCTGGGTGGGGGAATGCACTTCTGTACCCTCTGAGTGTGCAGAGAGTGGAAGCCCCATGCAAGTTAGTTCTGCAAGAAAAGATTTCCATAGAGGTTGGTGCATAGTGGTAAAGGCAGTAAAACTTTCAGTGCTCACGTTAGGAAAACAAAATACATCATTAAATCTCACATCTTGCTTTTTTTGGAGGTAGGCAAAGTGGCATATGCCTATCATCCCTGCTACTTGAGAAGCTGAGGCAAGTGGGTCTCTTGAGCACAGAAATTTGGGGCCGGCCCAGGGAACGTCATGTGATCCTGTGTGGGGGCTAAAAGGTGGTTTCTCACACAATGTTTTAGAGTCTGATTGTGCTGTGGTAGTTGATTAGTTAATTCCAGGATGAATCACATTGACACTAGAAGATTATTTAAAAATTTTGTTTTTGGTTGCTATCCTTCAGTCCTGAAGTCAAACATCAGTGTTCTTATCCCCATCTACACTGCCCCAAAAGATTTACACTTCACATCTCTGATGGGCCTTAGTTTTGGGCTGTGTACAGAATTCATTCTCTTTTGCTTGGAAAACCTGAACATAATGTACAAAGCTTTGGTCATGCTGTCCACTTTTAGAGGATGGCTTGGAATTCGCAGCAGCAGGAGCAAATGTTCTGGAATGCTGGCCAAAGAGCAAGAAACAGGGTCCTCCCCACACATGTAGGAAAATAAAGGTACGGAGGACAGAGCGTACTGCTTATTAAGGCTTTGAAAAACACCACGCCTCAGTAAATATGCCTCGGGAGCTAAGGAAACATGCTGGTCAGCAGGGGACCTCAGCTCCCTCAAGTCTGGTTTCAGGCCGAGGACAAAGGCACAGACACAATGCCAGCTTTGGGGGAGAATGAGCCCAGGACAGGAAACTCATTAAACAAGCTCAGAGTCCTGCTAGTCCTGCTTTGCAGACTTGGCGAGGTTTTGTCCTCCTAAGAGCTCTTGTGGGATTTGCTGAGGACTCTTCACTAGGTGACCAAGACGCAGTGCTTTCTCCTGTCCCCCTGTTAACCACTTAGTGGCTATCTGTCTTTAGGTTCTTTGGAGCTCTGTATGGTGAGTCGCAGTCCAGCTAGGCTGGCTCCAGCTCATTTTCCTGTCTCCTTAGCTTGAAGAGGCAAATATCATTGCCCTTGGTGAGACGGACCAAAGAAAATCCAGTAACTGGCTTATGATGAGCCATGAGATTGACCCTCCCCATGCACAGGCGAAGCAGCACAATTATTTATGGTTGTGTGAAGCATAGTGTATGAGACTTGGCCACCCTGTGGACTGCTGGAAGGTGACAGCTGCACACGCACCTTGGAGATGCCTGTTTAGAAGCAATGTGCCACACTCTCTTAAAGCATCACAGCAAACAAGACAAAACAAAAACATTCACTTAAAAAAATAAAAATCTGCCAAACCAGGCTGCAAATATATATTACTTTGTACTTCCAGGCTATAGTCATGTAGCAACATCTTATGTATACAGGTAACTTTGCCCATATTTGCACAGCTAATTCTGAATATGAAAGTTCAGCCAGAAAGTAAAATCATTTGGGAACGAACTAATATAATTCTCAGTGTTTTGAAACAATTGAGAGAAAAAAAATCCTGAATGTTAAAATTTGAGGTGTTTTCTTCAGTGTAAAGATATTTCTCAAAGAAGGATCTTTGATATGCAGATATACCCTCTTAGTAGTCTGTTGAACAGAAATTTCAAATTTTAATGTGAGCCAACTTATCAGTTTTCTCTTTTAAAAGTAGTGCTTTCTGAGTCCAGTTTAAGAACTCTTTTCCTGCCTAAAGATCAGAAAGATATTTTCTTCTAGAAGTTCTATTGTTTTATCTTTCCCACTGATCCCTGTAACATACTTAGAGTTGAGTTTTGGCTGTGGAGTGAGGTGGGAATGAAGTTTCATTTCTTCCCAGTGTGCGTATCCAGAAGGCTCAGTACCATCTACTAAGAGATGATGGCACTACCCCCCTGTGTAGCACCCCCTTTACCAAAACTCCAGGGTAAATATGTGCCTGAGTTTATTTCTGGACTCTCTAGGCCATCCCACTGACCTGGTTGTCTATTTGTTACACTTTGTCTTTCTTATTGTTGTTTTACAATAAGTTTTAGTATCTGGAAAAGTAAGTCCTTCAACTATATTCCTCTTCTTCAAGAATGTTCTAGCTATTCTTGGCCCTTTGTATTTCCATATAAACTATAGTGTCACTATATAAACGATAGTATCACTATGCAGATCGTCTGCAGTTTGATTTCTGTTATCCATTTGTTCCCCCTGATTTTCTGTATGAATTATTCAAAGGCTTATCACCTCTCTCATAATAAAATCCAAGTTTGTAGTCACAGCACAAGCATTACTTTACTTTCCCATATTATTCGAGACAATTAAATATTCATTTATTTCTTAGATATTCAGATGTTCATTGAATACCAAATCTTTTAACCATTCCAAACAAAGAATTATGCTGACTTTTCTACCTTTCCTCATTTGCCTCATTTGGAAGTTCTTTTTTTTTTTCAGTAAAGACAGAAATTATCTCTTCTTATTACATCACATTTCGTGTTGCACATTTTAGCACCATCAAGAAAGTCTTTGGCATAGTTATGTAACAGGAGATGCCCCCTGCCACCAGTATACTTCATATTGTTGGGTGCCCAGGTAACAGTTCCTGTTCCAGTTCCAGTTACTTCTGTCTCTTAGAAACACCTGGTCACAGTGATACATAGCTGGCCGCCATGATGCACATTGTGTAAACTAATCCCTAACTGACAAGCCGTTCTGCCTCTGCACTTCCTGCTTGCATATCTCATATGAGCTCTAGACCACCAGAGATCAGGGCCTGATATTCTGGGTATGATCCCAATCAGTGCCCATGGGGGTAAATAAATTTGCCTCACAATCCTGGGTGTCATTTCGGTGTTTCTGCTTGCTCTTGCAGTTATACTGCACTCAGTTGAATGAAACTAAACTAAATTAACTAAGCTATACTATACTAAGTTAAAGTTTGGCATAGTTATCCCAAAGATCCTCTGTGGGAAATATCTTTACATTGAGAAAACACCTCAAACTTTAACCTTCAGGGGTCTTTTTTCCTCTCAATTACTTGTAATCTATTTCAAAAAACTGATAATTATATTAGTTTGCACCCAAAAAATTTTATTTTCTAGATGAATTATCTTCAGAATTAGCTGTATGAATACAGGCAAAGTTATCTGTGTACCCCAAACATGTTGCTGCAGGACTACCGTCTTTGGCGTAGCTGTCCCATGCTTCCAGTGTATAACTGTGCACATCTGATCCTGGCTACTCTGCTTTCTCTGTCTGGAATACTCGTTTCACTCCTTTGGAAACTGGCCAACTCTTACTGATTGTGCCAGATTTATTTTAGCTCCCTTTTCTTTCAGAACCTCATCCTTAAGCCCCAGTGATAAAAATGGCTTTTCAGCCTGTCTCTGTATGAAACTTGCCTTCCCAACTTGAAGCTGTTTTTTTTCTTTTTTTTAAAAAACACATCTGCCTTATCTTGTGTGTCTTTTTCATATTTGTGCTCTATCACCTTGCACAATTTCTGTCTCATGCTAAGTATCATGTCATTCAACAGTACTAGCAATCTCCAATCTAGATCATTCTTCATCCACAACAGCTGCTGCAAAACCTGAGGTCTTATTTGAATGTTTATTGCATTGAGTTTTCATGTTTGATGCTACTTTTGTTTTTGGCATCCAATCAATATAATAACAATATATCCAACCGTAGGTGGTATGCTAAGGGTGTCTGGTTTTCTAAAGAAGTTGAGACTGTAAGTCCAAGTGGAGACGTCTTACTTGGAGACACTTAGAGATTTCCTCTTTTTAAGCCCTCGGCATTTCTGATTGGGTTTTCTTCTTAGATCCACAGGGGCTGATCTAAATTCAGAGGCTCTTCTAGCAAAGCCAGGCTGAAAACCCAAGTCAAAACTCTTTTCTTAGAACTGTGCTGCCTTAGACAACTTATTTAAACAGGAGACACAATTCAAACAACATCGCTAATGGAAATCAAATGAATGACTTGGCCTTCCACTTTTAATGACATCCAAACAATACTCAATATGTTTCAGTGCAGGTCTGAATGTTCTTCACACAAATTATTTATATTCACTGTCATTAGTCTCAGTGGACTGGATTGAAATCCTACATGAGGAAGATCAAAATATTTTTGACTACCTTGACTGACGTCAATAAGCTATCCTGCCTTCCTCTCTCTGTGATGACATTTCTTTGCCTTTGTGTATATGCTGGGGGTAGAGGGTCAAGTGGGAGTGCATTGTGCTGCCAGTAAGAATCAATGGTTTCTTGCAGTCAAACTATATTGTCCCAAAGAAGTGTTTCATTGAAGTGTTTGCTTCAAAATGGCACTGTTCTGCAGGGAGAAGAGACTTCCAGTTAAAGCATTTAATTAGTGCCCAGTTTAGGTGGCCAGAATGACCAGTCAGCCTGATTTTGGAACCTGAGTTGGTACATTCCTTGGGATTGTGAAGTGAGCTGTGCCCAGTGGATGTGGTCAGCTGTGAATAGTTTGTGTGCAGTTCATATCAGAGAAAGATTTTTCTCCAGCCCTAAGATGGCTAGAAAAAGATTGGGGAAAAGTGGATAATTCAGAGGTGATACTTCTCTATCTTCTCCTAAGCCAGTAATGAAGGTTTCTCTGGTTTTGGAAGTCTCAGAGGACAGGAAGACATGGAACCAAAATGAGCAGGGTCACACTTGTACTGGTTAGAGTGTTCTTTCATTCAGGGGAATCATGACCTTGGGTAGTGACTTTTGACACACTGGGTTTTAAGTAAATATTTTGTAGTTAACACTGTGCAAATAAATTGCTGTGGTGAGAAGAGAGATGGAAAATATGAGTGTTATATTGTGTATCTGTGACAAGTTCTGTTCTTCAATCAAATTCACCTTCATGCTTATTTCTTTGACATAAATCAATTCTCTTTCATTTGTCTGTACATGATAGAAACCTCTTACCCAAATTCTATGACAGTTATAAATTAGCTTAATGAGTTTATCAATACTTTGCTAAGAGGATGCCTTTCTATGTTCCTCCTTGCCAAGGGGTAGTGGGTAAGTTGGGTGCCGAGTGTCCTTTCCTACTTCCTGTTTCTCTGTGCAGAATTCCCCAGATGTATCTGCCACTTCTTCGACCCTGGCTATATTCTCAGAGAGGCAGGTGGCTCACAGATCCCTGCCTTGCCCATGACACTTCGTTCCTGAGATTTAGACTGCGTTATTACCCAGGATGCTGTGGCCTGTGTCCTTATTCCCATAATAACTCAGCTATTGAACCTGGACTTTTTGTATTGGGGCAAAGGTCTGTGCTCTGAGTTTTCTTTTCAAACTCAGTGGTTCTCAATAAACATGTGTGAAGGAATAAGTAATATTCAGAACCAATGCTTATTATCTTCAGTCTGTCTTTGTGTACTAGATTAGGCACACCTTGAGATAAAGGACCCTTTCATTCGTATTTTTCATCTTTGTGGTCCAAGAGTTCAGCCAGAATCCTGCATAGAATATGGAAGGTGTTTAGTAAATGTGCACTAACAGAACTGATGGAAACATGTTCGTATCTTGAAGACAAGCAGTTGTGTTGCCCATCCAGAGGGCAAATCCACTGCTTTGAAGTCTCCAAGAGGCTGAAGCCAAGTGCTGACTGACAAAGATGTGTTGCCATAGTGTCATCAACACATTGTTTACTCAAGTCCTTCTGCCTTGAGTCATTTGGCTGGTGAAAGGGAAAGTGCGGGTGACATGCAAAGGATTCCTCGCTAGTAGACAGGGCAGCCTCTGCGGGCGCCTCCGGAGAAATTGACATGATCTGATAAAATAGGCCAGTGTGGATGATGTTCATTAAGAACGATGTGTAGAAGACAATCTTGCTAATGTTAAAGACTTATGGGCAAGTATCAGAACCAAATAAAATATAACCACCTTTGGGATATTATTGTATTAATCCATCATTGAAATTCTGTATTTTCTTTTCAGATTTATTTATTTTGATGCCTACTAGTGAGTTACAGTTAAATTAGGGAAGATAAGCAATACACATATAGTTTGTGAGGCAAAATAATGCATAATTGCTTTGATGCATGTGTCGCATTTGTTCAGTTTATTTTCATAAAATGAGCTTTGTGAATTTGGTAATTGGCAATGAATACTTGAGTTGGATGTCAAAGATAACATTCTTGAGAAGCTCTGTGAGATATTTTAGACTGTTCAGAAATTAATATATGTTTTTAGAGGTACCAAGTTCCTCTGATAAAGCCTTCTCATTTTTTTTCTCAGTGGCCTGGAAATTGGTTTTCTTGTTCTTAATCCATCAGAAAAACAGAAAGAATTTTGTTTCTTTGGATTCTAAAATCTAATATACTACTTATTGTCAGATAAGGAGCATTAGAAGTGAAATCTCACAGAAAATGAGCATGGTAGGGGAGGAGAACTATTCGAGTCAAAAGCCAAATAATGTAAAACATAGTAAAAACAAAACACTTCTGAAGAATAAGTCCCATGGGAAAGCTAAGAACTTAATGAAGATAAACTGCTAAGAACATTCCTACAGCCCAGTGGGTCAAATGGAGATGACTAAATAAATGATCTCATCAGATTTTTATTATCTTCTTTTTTGAGATTACTATAATGGGTTGCCATTGTTTTGGAGAGATAAAGCTGGAAGCATCTTTGCAAGAAGCTTGCAAATAGGTACAGCAGTTACTTGGGACGTTTAGAGTGACTGCTTTCGACCGATCAAGTGTTGGCAAACCTTTTAGCTCTCGCAATTAAAATACAAATCTCAGATTTTGGCTTGTGCTTCAGTGAGCTCACACTCACATCTAGCCTCTCATATGCATAAGTTTAGAATGGGACAAACAGAATATAAATTGTTCCGATTTTCAGTAAATTTGCATTAGTATCTCAAGTTCATAATAGATTCGTAACTGGACTCTGGCATGTGTTTAAGTATACAGAAATGAAACAGTGATTGTTATATTAGTAATTTGATTTAGAAGATTGGTATAGTTCTGAAACTCTAGCAAATGTAATTTATATAATATAAATACAGTAAAAAATAAAAAGATTACAATCACTCATTTTGGTAATTGTTACAGATTTCACATTTTACAGCTTCCTTCAGGAAGGTGAAACTCAATGCCCTAGACATAGTATCACTGTTTGAGTCTACTTTGTATCTTTGCACTCTGAAATATTGCCCCTTTGGGAAATTTCCTCCTTTGCCTCATCCCATTTTCCCACTCCACTTGTGGTCCTCAGCTTTGGAGAGGGAGTCATTTTCTATTATCTCATGCATAGCTTTCACTCATCCTCTTTTCAGCATTAGCAAGTATCAAAATGCTTTGCCTATAAGAGAGAGGGAGCCTTCTTCCACTATAAACAGCACATCCTTTGAGTTCCCTGAAAAGGATGGAAACTTGTTTATGTGTCCGTTGTCTCTGCCTGGAAATGGTGACACCGTGATGCTGCAAGCCATTCGTCACATGATGGGGTGATCCCAGCAGGATGGGAGAATCAGGCATGCCTTTCTAACTTCACAGTCTTGGGAGATCTGAGTTTTCAGCAGGACTTCTTTGGGCTTCTGTCTTCATTTTGCTCATATTCATTGATTTTGTTAAAATTGAGTGTGTTTGCTGGCAGTCATCCTGCTTAGGCTGCTTGAGTTTATTAAGTAGAGGAATTTCATTGAAACATTTAGACTTTGTGTATCTTTATAATCTACAAAGTTACTGAGAACACCAAGGAGCTTTGGTTTAAGTGGGTGAGTTCTGTGGAGATTAGGCATTAAAACTAAGAAATTTTAAATATAGATACTCTTTATACAATGATCTAGTCAAGTTCCTGCTACTAGGTTGTTAAATGAATACTAAATTAGGATAACTTTGCTTTTGTTTTACTTTATTTATTTTTTTGGTACCAGAGATCAAACTCACAACCCTGTGCTTACAAGGCAGGCGCTTATGCTGCTGAGCTAAAACCCCATTTGCTTTTATTTGTATGGCTCTTATGTATGGCACTGTAATGTATAACAGAACATAAACCTACAGTACTATTCTGTACCTTAGTGCAATCAGCAAAATTACAGTATTGTATAAATAAGGTATACTATAAAAAAGACATTGAGTTCTATCAATGAGATACACAGAACTGTACAGAAAAAGACAGATTGTAAGTGTGAGCAGTGTGGCTCACCTGTAAGTCCAGTCAGTCATTAAACAGGTAAGTCATTGCATGAGGAATATTTGTAAATATTGATTATTTATTTGAAATAACATAGACTCCTTAAATACAATTAGCATATATTTATGAAAGTATGTTTTCCAAGTTGTAAAATTATTAAAGAACATTGATCTACCATTTTTGTTTTTGCAGATCTCCTTGTCATCTAGCTAAATAGAAGAGAGAGATGGACACTTATTCCCTCTTCTGAATTTTTTGTACTATTACCTCGGCAGCCATGTCTTTGTCCTCTGCCTATTTTATCGAAATTCTAAACTAGATGAGATTTTTCTGTTTGTGATTCTGTTAGATAAAAGCCTTGAATATTAAAATGCCTTTAGAATATGTTGCAGTTTGGGTTCCAGGTGTCAGGTCATTCCTAGTTTATTTCATTGTAATTTCCAGGGTTTTATTTTTCTTAAAGGTCTTTCATAAGGTTTGATAAAGATTGAATAATGCTTAGTGAGGGATCAAGTTAGCATCTTTTTATCGCTCTGATGCTTTTCTGAGTATCTGTGAAATTTGGTGATCTTCCATGTTTAGTTCTAGGCTCTGCTGTCTTTTCCACGACATTACCTCCCCAATCGCCTCACCCTCTGCATGTTTCCATTAGTATCTAGAGGCTGAGGGCTGGGCTCTGTATCCAGACCCATAGCACTGTTTGCTGCTCTGCTTTTTGGCCGATGTATCTGCCATGGCGCCAGCTGACCATCACGTGGACTTCCTGTATCAATGGGCTGGGTTCTGACCATCCTTAAGTTGCAAGTGTTAAGCACATGTTTCAGTGATGAGTGAGCTCCTAATACATAAACTTAAAATGTCATTTCGTAACTTAACTCGCTGTCACTCATCTTTATGGACATTAGTTAGACTATACCAGCATTAAGTGATATCATCATCATAATATTTTTGATAGTATATATAGTTTTTTTTTTTTTTTGGTCTTTTTCCTTTTTATCGGTACTGGGGATCGAACTCATGACTGCCTGCTTGCAAGGCAGGCGCTTATGCCACTGAGCTAAATCCCCAGCCCCCAGATAGTGTATATGGTTATTGACATAGGTAGAATGATGGTGATGACTTTTTTTCTTTTATTGAGTTACTGGCATTGGAGCAAGTACCTTATTTTGTACACTTTTTCTTTAAATCTTTGCATCTATACACATATTCTACATTTGCAAGGAGAATGAATAAATATATATTTTTTTAATATTTTATGTTTGCATTTATATTTTAAGGTAATTAATAAGTATTGAATCATTCTAGGCTTGAATTTGATCAATGGAGTCTGTAGTTCATAAATATGAAAGCTTTCATGACAGTCCAGGAGGTAACTTTCCCCAGTTTAGTTTAGGCAAATAATTTTTTCTAAAGCTATTTTACTCTAAATCAAAATTTCCTGTGGTGAAAAGTGTTGTGCTGTGGCATCGAGGTCTCCGGGTCTGGCTGTAGGGAAGCCAGCCTACATCTGGACACACTGTAAAGGAGAACACTAAGGGGTCATCGGGCCTGCATTCTCATGAGGACGATGCTTGAAAGCTTTGGAGACAGCTAGCAGAGTCTTGCCTCTTAGAAGAACAGGCCACCGTGGTTTTGGTTCATTGCTCAAACTTGTGAAACTCACAGAAGTACAGTTAAGGATCATGAGTGTTAGTGATAAACTGCACAGGTGTCTGCTTATGGAAATTGTTCCTGAGTATGAAAAGTTGTACTCTTTACTGCTGTGTTTTAAATTTCTTTCTACCTAAAGACAAAAGCTAGATGAAACCCAAAGCACTACTGGATAACAAGAGTTACTAAAAATGAGTGTGATTTGGTTACACTAGTCTTAGAGGACCATTTCTGTTTCCATGAAGCCCAGTGATTCCTCAGTGGAAATAGAGGAAGACCAGTGCCATTGCCTCTAACTGTAAAGAATTTATTATTCTCAAACAGTAAGAATAATTGATCATGTCAAAAATACCTTGAAATGAGATAATTCACTGGCCCCATGGCATCAGGGACCAACGTTTTCCTCCTCCCACACGGCCACCTTCAGTACAAACATGTCCCCTGGACACCAGTTAAAGCTGAGGCCAGCAATCCCAGATTTCGTATTCTCATGACACTGACCTGGGCATTATAAAAGTGTTCTGCTTCATTACAGTTGTTCTTAAGTGTAAGGCACTTCCCTCTCAGAACTAGGCTCCTACTCCCTGCTTCGGCATGATAAGTAAAGTCCAAGAAAACAGAAAATGTATTTGGTAGACCAGTGGATTGTTTTTATCTTGGTTTTAGGATTATTAAATTATAACTTGTGACTAGAGATTCCTATTTCTGCTCATAATACAGTATCAGGTAGTAGACGTCTCATCCTACCATAAACAATGAGAAAACTGGATAAAACATACGGCATTGGTGCCAGAAACTGGAGAACAGGCGGTCGGGATGAGTGAGTGTCATTGTTTTCGGCCTAAAGGCATTTACCTGGCCACCAGGTGTGCAGCGAAAACCCAAAGGAAATACTTCAGGCTTGCAAAGGAGTGGAAATAAGAGGAAGATATTTAAGGAGACAGAGACACCTGGAATTTGCAGGGGAGACATCCAGAAAGGAGACTGCTATATAAGAAAAAGGCCAACGTTTCTGTACTAGGTTCCTAACCCAGCAAAAAATAAAGCTCCATAAGACCATGTAGAAAACAACCAGATGATAGAGCTGTGTGCCGAAGGGTTCTTAGGATCACATATAATGTGTGATTGCCCATCTTTATTCCTCTGCAGCACGCAGAGCAAGTTGCTCTGATCAAGCCATCATGAGGTATGCACCAAACATCCCCAGAATGTCAGCTCTAAGGTCAGACACTGTTGTAAGCTCTTCAGAATGATAAACACCCACTGTGTTTATGCATTTATGCTGTCACATCTGATCCTTCCTGTCCCATTTAAGCCTACACTAGGAAAACCAAAGATGGCAAGTTGAGTTTCATGGTTAACCCTGACCTACTTTAAAGGATCCCAGCAAAGTGAAAGTTGGTGTGGTTTTGCTTATACTTAATCCATATGACACACTGAGATTCTCTAATCCTTGTCCACGCTTGGAGCTCCATGCTGGGCCATCCAGACAGTGAGAATGAGCAACCGTCATGGCCTTGGCTTTCTGTGCATGAGTCACGTAGCATGCTTGTTGGAATGTTAAGAAAGATAAACACGTGGCAATTCTCAAAAGCTTATTTCTGGAAACCTTGCAGGAGGAAACAGACACCCACTGTTTGAAGCTTATAAAGTGTGGAGTCTCCAGGGGGACACACACAATTTATGAAGACCAGAATTTTATTGTTTTGTTTTGTTTTTGAAGGCCAGAGTTTTGGTGGACCAGAGATTGAAAATGCTGTGTCATTTAACTGACACTAACCCAGTGTTTTTCTGGGTGAAAAAGATGAGGACATAGAGTGAGAAAACCGGTCAAGACTAAGCTGTTGTCACAGTCAGCTAGATCACACATTCTCATAAGAGAACAAAACAAAACCCAAGAGAAAGATTAAGTTCTCCTGCAGTAGACTGGACTGTGTCCAAGAGGAAAAGAGTTCCATGGAGTGCTTTTTCAAATTATAATGATTAGTGTATGTTAATTGTATGAAATAATGCATATGTGTGTGTAATGCACTTTGATGGTGTCTGCTCTCCCTACCCCGTCTCCCATCCCTCTCCCCATCACTAATGGTCCTGCTCTATTTCATGTCATTAATTTTTAGATTGCACATATGAAAGAAAACATGTGATTCTTGTCTTCCTGCATCCAGTTTATTATTCTTTTTAACACAACAGCCTCCAGTTTCATCTGTTTTCCTGCAAGTGACCTGCTTTTGTTCTTTTATAATTGAATAATGCATCACTGTGTATCTATATCACATTCTCTTTATCCATTCAATAGGATCCACAAGTAAATCTACAACCTCATGTCCATGGAGTAGTGACCAGGCTGACAATAGGAAGCATATATAGACTTGTCTAAGATTTCTTAATGGGCCAAGCAACCCCATAGTAACATTTTTCTATGGAAGCTTGTTCAGGCTTGAAGCTTTTTTTTTTTTTTTTTTTTTTTGATTCTTTACAACTTTGAGAATGTGCGAGTAATAAGCCAGACCCAGTTCTGCCTGTGCATGCAAGTGAGAGAGGGGCCTGCAGTTGCTTCTGTGGATCAAAACAAAGGGCAGATGATTCCAGTGTGGGACACATGGGCAGCCACACTGCAGATGCAGCACTCAGTTCCAGCACAGTGGACCCCAAAACCTTGAGCCTTGAGTTGTAACACTGCTCAGCTTCCAAGAAAAAGCTGGATCTTGTCTGATGCCCTGTGGCCTAGAAAGATCGTGTCTGTGTTGAATGATGAAGGAAGAAGTGGCCTTGTTAGAGAGACAGTAGCTGAGGGATAGAAGACCGGAGGGGAAAGAAAGATCTATTAAATGACTCGCCCAGTTCCGCCTCTCAGCTAAAGTAACGGACTCATGCTTGTGTAATAGGGTATTGTTTCTTAGCAGTGCTGAGCAGCTTCTTCTTTTTTTTTTTTTTAAAGGTTTTTTTTTTTTTTGTATTTTTACCAGTACCAGGAATCGAACTCACGACCACACGCTTGCAAGGCAGGCACTTATGCCGCTGAGCTAAATCCCCAGCCCCCCGAGCAGCTTCTTTCTTACTTAAGAAGCAGTTTTCTTACTTTACTCCCAGTTCGGGGCTCCATAGATGCTCACCACAAACCAGCGTGCTGTCCCACAGCAGCTCTATCTGGTGGCTGTAGAAAATCCTGCAGTGCTAAAAGTTTATATGACTCTTAACTTTGTATGTTTATCCTGTTAGTCATTCCAATACCATGGTTCATCGACAAACACCCAGACATGCACAGGAAAATAGTTATGTCCCTGTCTTTGATAGTTTGCTAGAATTTAGACATATAAAAACTGATTTGCACATTTCTTATATTTTTCATTTTGAAAGCATATATATATATATATATATATATAATCAAGATAGAAGAATAAAACATTCTTTATGTGTGTTCGATTGAAGTAGAGCTTAAATATTAAGACCTGTGGTAAGCTGCCTCTAGTTTCACTCTTTTCTTCAGCCCTGAAATTTTAGGTTCTGGAGCTGTGGTCAGACCTGAGCCAGCACTGTCCAGGCTCCCAGAATTAATCCAAATGGCTCCTCAGCACTGGTATCTCAGCGGGAAAGGAAACAGTGTTCTCCTGCCCTGATAATATTTTCCTGATTCACCTGGAAAATAGCACTAGGTGCCTTGGGTCCTGGTGATGTAGTTTCCTTCCTAAAGAAGGTTTTCATTCCCAGGGAAAGTCAGTCATCTTTGTGTCCGCCTCTTACATCCTTTCTATGGTGTAGGTTAGAACACAAATATGCATAGACAAAATTCTAGTCCTGGGTAGAGAAGGGTTTAAGGGAAATTCTCATTTTTTGTAGGCTACTCCTTTCCATTTACCATACTTTTACTCTACCTTTTATTGAGAAGGACTCTGGAAATCTTATGCCATGAACTGCATGAGGGGAGAATAAAAGAACACATCAAATAAATGTAAGCAAAAATTACTATATCTACATGTAGAGCTGATATAGCACCTAGGAAATTTTTTCTGTAAGAGTAAATAAAAACCATCTATTAAGGTTAGTAGCCCAAAGGCCCAGAATGGAAAGAAGGTGGCAGGTTTCCCTCAAGGCAGCCATGGGAACCCCAACCCCAACTGAGGGAGTCTGGCAGCCAGGACTGTGAGTCTGTGTCTCCAAGGCTTCCATCCAGTTTGCTGATGAGATGATCAAACTTTTGAATGAGTCACCCAGCAAACACGCTGCGTCTCTTCTAACAAGAGAATCAGGTTCCAGAAGGAGGATCCTCATCTCCTCTTGTCCGCCCACAAGTCTGGGATTCTTTGGATCTGTCCTCCCTCTTGCGCTCACTCTCAGTTCCATCCCCTACTCCTGGGGTAAAGATTGATGCCTGGTCTTCTGAAGGAAAGTTATAGAACTGAACAGAGCCTTGAGCTCAAGTGCACTGAGCCTTAGGCTTAACTTCTCAGTTTGAGAATAATGCTATTCTTGATGAATGCTTATTCCTAATATGCACTGGAGAATCTGGAGAAATCACTTAGACAATAATATCTAAGCTTTAAGAAAGAATATGACATCTGGTTTTAGCAATATCCCTGGTTTTTCATAAAAGTGTGAAATACAGTATGTCAATAAGATAATGGAGTCTGGGTTCTATGGATTCAGTAGAATTATGCTTATTCATAACAGCTATAATTTTAAAAAGTAGTTTAAAACGGATTCTGTTTTGAGGGAGATCTAGGAGACATTTACATCATTGGGAGAAAATTATAGTGATCCTCCCTTAACATTGCACAATCAGGCTGCATGACGGTCATCATTTGTACAAGACTCTTGCTATTTGTCTTTAGTATTATTTTCCTATTTTGTTTCATAAAGCCCTTTTGCCTGAAATCCTCATTGCACAGTTATCAAAGTGAAAGTGTTCATTAATTAAGATGTTCAGTGCAGTTACAATTTTTTCTTTTGAAAAACCGAATCATAAATATTAATGGCCTCAGGTCTTTTGGGCTGCCGTAACCGAATGTCATAGACCTGGTGGCCTCTAAATAACTGACATTTGTTTGGCCCGGCTCTGGAGACAGGGATGCCAAAGTTCAAGGCACCAGTGGAGTCAGTGTCTGGTGAGGATCCACGTCCAGCTCAGCGATGGCCCTGTGCTTATCTCATCCTACAGAAGGGGTGCAGCAGCTCGCTGAAGTCACTCTCACGAGTGTGCTAATCGCAATGCAATGACTCCACCTCAGAGACCTAATCACCCACCAAAGTCTAGCACATGATTTTATCACCTTGTTTTTAAGATTTCAAGTTATAACCAAGTGGGGGTGATAACATTTGGTTCATCGCAATAGTGAAAAATCAGCCTTTCTTCTTTTTCCAGGTTTCAGTGCTAAAGCCTATTTTCTCTATGTCCTATGCTGGTAAGCTGTCAGGTACAGCCCTTTATTCTGATTCTTGTGTCCTTCTTCATTATTGGTGCTCAGATATGTCTTTATTAGTAACTGAGCTGTCCTTCTCTATTGTATAGGTGTTTATATTTCACTTCTTCCAAATTAATTTAGTTCTCATTTCCAGAGCTTTTGACAAAAGTTCTAATTTACTTGACCTTTCTTTACTTGAACATTTGATGAATATCCATGGTTTAAAAACTTGAAAATTAGGTCTTATTGCCAAATAAAATCTCTTGATTTTTTAATTCCTTATCCCTTCTATCAAATGGTAATTAAACAATATATTTTTATATATTAACAATATATAAACAATATATTTTTTGTATATATATAAACAATATATTTTTATAAATATATATTTTTATAAATATATATAAATAAACATATATTTTTTATATAAACAATATATTTTTATATATTAACATATCTTCACTATGGTTATCCAGTTAATTAATCTTCTTGCCTTAAGAATATTGCTACTAACAATTTGTTTGTACCTAATAACTAATAGTCACCTGACTATCCAACTTTCTATCTCAAGTTTTCATTATCTTCCCAAAATAATGCCAGATTTGACAAACTAGGGGTCTTTGATCAAAGAAAGTTGTGCTGTCCTCCCCTCTGTCTCAACAATCTTCTTTTTAATCAAAGAGAAAACAACTTCTTAAATATCTGCATCGCTACTTTTCAAAGTTTATCTTCCTCTTTCCTCATTTAGAAAAATTCTGTTCTTCTCCAGATCATTTCCTCCAAGAAGCACACTTTGGGTTTTGGAAATGAACCAAACTGCTCTCTTGTTCTCTGTTCATTGTTTGTCACACACTTGGCCAACACATCCCAGATTTTAATTGGTGTTCTCTTGCTTTGCCCTGAGGATAGAATCAGAATAAAAGAAATTCTGATCTGTGATTCCTTTTCACTTGAAAATTTTTATCAGAAGTGGAGCTTTGTCTCAGTTATTCTCTCTCTCTCTCCCTCTTTTTCTCTCTCTCTCTCTCCTCCTTTAGCCAGGCTGATCATGTGCCACGGCTCCAGCCCCACCCTTCCACATTGCTCATTTATGATTTTCCAGAAACCAGTGAAGAACTTCAGTTGCCTGAGAGCCTGAAATTTGTTTCCTATCGGACCTCAGGTTTACTCAGAAATTGTTAGTATACTTGTGTCTCAGCGCTCAGTTAGACTGTAGCTCCTCTAGGGACAAGACTAGAGTCAATTAATTTGGGTTTCAGAGCAAATGCTCTGAAAACCCAAACTCACTTGCATTTTGTGAATAACTTTTGCTCAAAAACTCGAGTAAATATTATAAATGCACATTAATTCTGAAAATGATGTCATGTTAGCCTTGCAAAGGTTTTTTTCTCCCCTTTCAAAATTGTTTTAAATGATTTCAGGTCTTTTGGATTTTCTTGAAAAATTGTTATCTTCCAAGTGTTTCACCTAAAATGTTTCATGAAAATTTTAATTTCTCTGTAATGTTTTCTAGTTTTCTATACATAGGTCTTGTAAATTTTTTGGTGAGATTTATCACTGCTTTGTATTTTTATACTTTTGTAACCAAGGTGTTTTGGTTTTGCTTGTTACCATGAAGTATGGTTGGAAGTATGGAAGTATAGTTGCTTTTCAACAAACATTTTTTTAAAAAACAAAACAAAACAACTCCAGTGCTGAGCACTGAATGGAAGCCCATGATAGGGATGGATCATACAGGACCAATAGTCAGCTTTGTGGTGGTCTCTGGTTTAATTTTCATTTAAAAAATTTACATAGAAAAATTTCCTGGAAATACATTTAGACAATTGCAATCAGCACAAAAATAAAGTATAGCTCAGATACAGTGTTCCAGTGAATTTCTCCTGGTGAGGAAAATCGAAGGCACCATACAGCAGGAAGAGGCATCAAGCACATGTTTGGAGTTATTTACGCTGTCAGAGGAGGAGTTGCTGTCCAGATTGACCAAGGAGCCTCTGTCAAATCACGAGCAGCTCTTGCTCCTTGGCTCACCCGCCTCAGTGTGAGGTCTAAGTAGGCGCTTGGGTTACTTCATGGGCCTGGTTGAACATCTCATTCCTTTGTTCAGAACAATTAGATGTTCTGAGAGGATTCCAGAGACTGATGCAAGTCTCAGGATGAACACAACCTATAAACCTTCCTAAGGATTTTCAATTACCCAAATGGGAAGTTAATTATCATTGACATAAACTGCAGAGATCAACAACATCCAATTTATTTTAACAAAGTTCCCAGACTGCCAGGATTATGTGGGCAGAGGATAAAGCTTTCCCTTTAGAAAAATTTACCAAATACAGGAGTGGCCACACTCTAGATCATAGGCTGAATCGGACCTGCAGCCCATTTGTATAAATAAAGTTTTGTTGAAATTTAACCAGGTTCATTTGTGTTTGTATTGTCTGTGATTTTGCACAGCTATGCACAGCTGAATCCAGTTTCAGCAGAGATCATGCAGCTGTTCCTTTATGGAAAAAGTTTGCCAACCTCATCTAACAAAACACCAAAAATTGTTTAAAATGAAGTAGTTTTCTATGAGAATGCCGCATGAAAAATGACACTGTCAAGAGCAGTGTGGTATTTTCCTCATTTATACTCTTAAACAACTTACTTCATCCATGGACGGGAACCCTTAAGAGTATAGAAGAAATTGTCTCTTTGGAAAACTTAGAGAAAAACATTGTGGTCTTTATGAAATGACATTTCATGGTTTTCTGTCTTACACATACATAATTATGCTGACCAGAGCTTGACTGTCTCACTGCAAGATGCCAATTTTATCTTTCTCTCATACACACACACCACATGCAAATGTACACAGCATGTACACAAGTACAGTGCAACATCTGGTGAGTGTGAGCTCAGAGACCATCAAGAGGCGGTCCGCCAGTGTGCAAGAGCTCAGCGCCTGGTACTGCTATTTTAGAGCCCATATTTATTCATGAAATTAAGTTAATTGCATGCCTGAAACATGCTTGGCAGCAGGAGGCTCCCTTTCCTGCACGGAGACCCCCTAGAGAAGCAGCTTCTGTCTTCTGTCAAGGCATGGGCCTGTGTGCTTAAATCACCCCAATTCCTACCATGCTCCAGTGCTCCCCAGCCCAAGGAGAAGTGTCAGCTGCCGTTGTCAACACGTTCAGCAAAGAAATTTCTCACCACCACTCTCTGTTAGAAATAGGATACCAAAGGATTCACCAAGAATATCATTCTAAAAAGACTTCTCCTGTTTAATATTCAAGCCAAAGGTCTGTGGTCTCTTTCCTCTCTTCTGTTCTTCCTTAACCCCTGAAGACAGAATAGTTTGACACCAATGTCTTTTTTTTTTTTTTTTTTTTTTTTTGGTCTTTTTCCTTTTTATCGGTACCAGGGATCGAACTCACGACTGCCTGCTTGCGAGGCAGGCGCTTATGCCGCTGAGCTAAATCCCCAGCCCCGACACCAATGTCTTAACCCATAAAGATAGGAGAGTTGAAATGATTTTAGAGAAAAGATCTCCAAAGAGGAGTGAATTTAAGACAAACTTTGGGTTTTAGAGAGAGAAATATTAGCATGTATATATGTATTGTCTTCATAGTTTGTAACAGTCATAAATTGGTGCTTATGTGAAAACATACACATATCTAGTGGGGGACTCAAAATTGAGGGAGAGAAGCTCGTAGTGAAACTAGAGTGCAGACCATAGTCTTGGGGCTCAGACCAGAAGGGGATCTGAGAGCTGGTCACATTCCGAGCTTCACTTTACAAATCAGTCACCTGAAGCCCTGGATGTGGAATGAACTGATGGCGGGCACAGACGTGTCAGCAGCACCGATGAGATCTTCTGAATCCCACTCATGTGGTCTCACCACCGGGGATCAGCACTGGAATAAATAGCTCCCCTGAAATAAGGGGGCAGCTTGTAGGAAACTTTCAGCTCGCTTCCTCCAGCAAAGCACAAACTTCAGCTGGAGGTACCCAGAATACTTTCTTTTTTTTGTGCGAAAAATGGCATCGAACCAATTTCCCCTGCTGCCAGGAGAGGCCGCTTGCTGTGGCTGGGTTCTTATTGGCCGGCTCTCCTTGGCCTGCATCTGCCTTCTTTTCCTGTGGAAATAAAATATACGGGCAGGAGAAAGGACATATTTGGTAATGTTACGCTCCTCAGCTTCCTGCTTGGGGCTGTCTCAGCTGCAAAATGTCAAGGGAAAAAATATCCCTCCAACTTGGAATGAATTCCAGACAGACCCTGATGCCTCCAAACTGGTCGGACGGAGCCAAGTCCAGAGAAACTGAACATGAAGAAGGTTCATTATTTGACTTCAAGAGCCGCTCACATAATCAGACGCTCTGGTATTTATGATTTTCCCCATTTCAGATGGTCTGTAGTTCATAACACTCCCCTCCCTTTACCGCTGATTCTGAGCTTCCTTTTAAATTAAACCTCAACAGTTATAAAAAGATTCTCGCATTACTTCTAAGCCGCAAGTACGACCAGGAGACACTCTGTTCATACAGGGCTGTGAGGGCTGGAGCGGGGCAGCTCCTTCTGATTATTAGTCTGGGGAGGGCAGGCCAGGAAGTCAGACTCACGTTACCTTGACCACGCGGCAGAAGTCCTCATCTGCTTCCCGTGTTTGTGCCAGTCTCTTGCCACTCACAGCCCTGAACATGATGATCTTTACTGAAAAGTGTTTATTTATTTCCATTGGCTTTCTTTCTCTTCTTTCTTTCTTTCTTTCTTTCTTTCTTTCTTTCTTTCTTTCTTTGTCTCTCTCTCTCTCTCTCTCTCTCTCTCTCTCTTTCTATCTTTCTTTCTTTCTTTCTTTCTCTCTTTCTCTCTTTCTTTCTTTCTTTCTTTTCTTCCTTTTTATTTTGGCTTTACTTTTCAGCAGGGGGCATGGACTAACTGACCAGTGTATCCTGACACTCCCAGCATCTGAATATACCACCAGGATGGCATACAAGGTTGAGTTTTGAAGTTCTTTATCTTTTTTCCTGGCATTCAGCCCCCCCCCTTTAACCCATTGCCACACGCTGGCAAAGAGGGAAGGACACCGAGTGTGTGACCCAAGCCTCACTCAGTTGCTACACGCACATTTTCCCAGCCTCTGCTTCTTGTTCGTCATTTCTGAATGCCACGGTGTTTGTACCTGGTCGTTCCCAACCCGTATTTGGATTCTCCAAGAAGCGTGCTGTATCCAAGTATCAGTTTTAGCAACTGGTAGAAGAACCCACAGGGGGGAATGGGGTGGTCAGTCTTCACATGTGGTCTCTAGGAATAAGGGTCTCCTTCTTCTCCTGTCCTCCACTGTCCAGCACCTTCACGCTGGTTTTGCTCCTCCACAGTCTAGGATTTGTGCTACTTCCATGGTGATCAACGGTTAGGTCACAAACATGAGATGTGGCATCACGGAGTGAGTCAGAGGGGAGGAAGCTGGGCTGGAAACACAGCTGAGGTCCTCTGTTGGCAGATGGGTGCCTTCTTAATCACAGCCTGTGTGGGTGTCAGGAAAGCCTTGCCCGGCCCAGCCCTGACACCATTCACAGACCTGGACTCCTCTGGAGGAGGCTGGGAAAGTCCGTCCCCAGGGGGCACCACTGTTTGTTGCCCTTGCGCCTCCAGGACCCCCACACCACCAGGAGGAGGCAGGTGTGAACATTCTTTAAGTGTCAGGAGAGAAAGTCTGCTTTTCTCACCCAAATTCCTGTGTGGTACCTTGTTAAACAAATACAAACCAAGAGAATTTTGTTAGCATTCTCTGTTGATCTACATTAATTTTAGATGTTGTTGCTGTCTATCATAGCTATTACCTTATCTATAAAGTGGTTATAATCAGAGCTCACCAGTGTCATTACTGTTACTGGACCTTGGTGTCCAAGAGAGTTGGTTCTGACACTCTTCAGACATATAAAAATCCAGGGGATGTTAAAGTCCCTCACAGGAAATGGTGTGGTATTTACAGAAAACCTATGCACAAATTACCTGTGGATTATCTCTACATGATATAAATGTTATATAAATCATCATTAGATAGTATTATCTAGAGAATGATGATGAAAATAAATATCCACACCAGTTCAGTTCAGACACAGTTTCTTGCCCATGTGTTTTCAATGCTTGGCTGGTTGAATCTACAGATGTGGGGCCAGTGCATACAAAACGACGGTGTACTGTGATTTACCAGTTATCCTTCTGTTAAGTACCGGGTACAACTGAAGATTCTTCTCCTCTCAGATATTTAACACACAATTCTCCAGTTCCATATCTGATTGTAGAAACATTAGTTTCATATTTCTAAATTGGAGAATCCTAAGTGCACAGGGTAAGAGCCACTGTGCCTGTATTAGGCCGACAAGACCATCGAGGAGAGAAAGAGTCCCTTCCTGAGGCCACTGTCGGGGAATGCTCAGTATTCCTAATAGTCTGTTAGGTTTTCTCTTTTGAGCAATTTGCACGTGAGAGGAAACAGCTCACCAGGAGAGCAGGTTCTAACATTTCACTGGAATTCAGCACAAGATCACAGAAACTCTACTACAAATAAATTCACGTTAGCTCAGTTGAACAACTGATAGCTCTTGAACGGTCTGGCTTACCTGTGTTCCATGTCTGCTAAGGATATGATAAATAAAAATAGTTGGAAAAACCAGTGGGAACACTCCAGCCATACACAGGAGAATATGACAGAAGTTTTGAAGTTTGTCTCTTGGGGGAGAGTCTTTAAAAATTATCGTAGTTGATCCGTGAAGATGTACTCTTGACTTCCAGTGCTAGAAAAGGTTTTATAATTTTCAGGGTTTTCTTCCAGAAAAGAAAGACAGATTCTCTAAGTTATCAAAAAGTGCCTCTGCATTGTTCATTGCTGTTAAGATTGTGGTGTGAGGGGCTGGAGGTTTAGCTCAGTGGCATAAGCGCCTGCCTTGCAAGCAGGCAGTCGTGAGTTCGATCCCCGGTACCGATAAAAAGGAAAAAAACAAAACAAAAGATTGTTGTGTGTCACTAGGTCTCAGTAGGATCCAAGATACTTGACGTAAGAAAGACGGATTCTCCTTGCTGCAAAAGAATGGAGATGTGGTTTATTTCATCCCTCGTTCCCCCATGAGTGACCACAACTGAGGCACACAAAGGTGGCCTGCTGAAGTTTGGGGCCTAGAACTCAGCCACTTTGGCTTTCTGTTCTGTGTGCTTTCTACACCATATTTTCCCTAAAAATATAAATCTATGCATGACATAGTCCAATTTTCATCTTCCTGGGCCCCTGTAGACTTGACATTCTAGAGATGCTTTTGTAAGAATTTTGTTTATTACATGAGCAGTACTGAGACAGAAATATGAGGAGCCCCAGGGACTGTGGTGGCTAAATATCACAGTTTAGAAGAATAGTTTAGGCAAAGGACAAAAGAGGAAATGCTAGTTATATGAGCTCATTTCGACTTGCTAAAAAATTTGAAACAGTATCTTTGCAGCACAACAATGTTTTCTTTTGCTTAGCCCAAAATCAGAGATTTGAAATGCAATTCTCCACACAAATCTGTTTCATGTATTTTTCCTTCCCAGAACAGGGACTTCTGGAATATGAAATCTCATTTGTTAACTTTCTTTGGAAAACAGTTCTATCTCATCACTACAAAATGCAAACTTGTGCCAGATTTTACCTCTCTTGTGTTAGGGCCCTTGAAATTGAGTAATGCTGCCTGGTCTTAGATGACATTCACCAGCTTTAATTTCTAATTCCTAATTTGCTTTTTCTTCAGTGTTGGAGAATATCTGCCCATTTGACATAGGAAGCCAGTTGAATTGTTTCTCTGTTTTCTCTGTGGAATCTGCATTTAAAGGGCTTCTTCCATACAACCAAGTTCTCAAATCATTCCTCACAGATTCATGACCTTATGAGTGAATTTAAAAAGCCAGCATTGCTAATAAGATGGCAAGTAAAAAAATTATATTGAATGAATAAATTGTCATTCAAAGTTGATAGTAGTACGATAGTATCTGTCTCTGTCTCTCTCTGGTCCTATATTGACTTTTTTTAGCTTCTTTGTTGGACGCACAATGAAATCTTAATATCAGCATATAGTCTGAGTAGGCAATTTCATAGTGAATTTTGTTTGAAAAGCTCAAAAAAGCCATTTGAATCCCAAATATTTCATTTCCTGATCAGTCAGCAACTGAAATTCCATGAGTAGATTCCATTACTCAGGTTAAGAAATCATCTTTAGAAGACTGTCCACGGGCATCTGGGAGTGTCAAGAGATGACCTTTACATTAGCTATAAATACATTAGCTCCATAGCTGTGATCTCAGCATGGAACCATTAGAGTAATTTTGATCGTAAATAAAAAAGGTCCACATAGATTTTGCTGGGAGAGGAAGCCAGAGTGGGTAACAGCAGTAGAATGAACTTGAGAAAAAGATGTCATGGCAGAGTAGAGCAGCTCTGAGTCCCAGTTTTCTTTTTACTTATTTGGGGGGCTGTGTTTCTGTCTCTTATATCTCAAGGATGCTTCCTGCATTTGCTTACTTCTTTCTCAAAGGTCCTCACTGCCATTAATCTGATTGACTCTGCATTTTGAGTTAGAAACATAAATTAAATGGCTTCTAGAATCCATGTGCTTTGGGGGGGGGCTTTAAAGGCTATAGCAGCGGGTGAGTGCTCTAATTTTATGGTGGTTTCCTATGATGAGGGAGGCAAACAAGAGGGAGAATGTAAAAGAAAAAAGAGTACAGGTCACAGAGACAAACACAGCATCACACTGGCTCTTCGTCTCTGGAGAGCTAATCTGGACAGGGGAAGGGGTTGGTTCCCATGATTACAGAGGAGGAGCAGGCCCCCAGTCTGCAGGGTAGGCCACAAGTCTAGAACCAGCAAAGACATATAATTCTGCTGGCAGAATTCCTTTTTTCTTGGGAAAGTTTGTATTTTTCCTTAAGGCTTCAACTGATTGAAGGCTACACACATTATGATGCATAATCTACTTTACTTGAAATCTATGAATTTAAATGTTAATGTTGTTTTTAAACTACCTTCATAGAAATGTCTAGAATCGTCTAACTAAATATCCGGCTACTGTGGCCTTCCCAAATTGACACATACAAATATCCATTGTAAATATGCCAGACGCAGTTCCGGTCACCTTGGAAATTGTGATTATCTGCCACAGTGTCATCCTGGAGACATCCTCTCTGATGGTGAGGATAATTCAGTATCTTCTGGAGCCACCTACAAAAAGAAATCTTATTATATTAGTGATAATTTTCAAAAGTTAGGTTTTTGAGTGATGCCAATGCTAAAAGTCAAAAGAATGGTCCTGAAAAATAAAAGCATCTTTATCTTTATCTCAGATTGAAGAAATAGAGTTGTTATTGTGTAACACTTGTCCTCATAGCACAAGACAATGACATCAGACCTTCTCCGAGCATATTAGACTGTGTGGCACCGAATAAAATGGAAGGGTGGCTGTAACATCGAGGAAACAGAAGACTTTTGTGGCTCTTTGCTTGTTTACCTGCAAGGGAAATGCCTGAATTTCTGAAGTCTATATTACACATAGTTTGGCTACGCTGAGAGGAAAAACCTGAATTTCTGACTTTTATCATACAAAGTACCTATTGTCCCCTTCTCGTACCCAGGGGTGAAGCATGGAAACTTTCCATTTATTTTGCCCTTTATTATTATTCTATTTATTTATCCATGTTGCCTACAGTTTGGTTTTTTTTTTTCACTTCATTACACCTGTTTTCAAGTGCTCAGTGAAGCCACTCCACATCCTTGGAAGAAAATGACATACAGGGAATGACAGCCATGGAATCTTCCTCTGGATATGAGAACAAAAATAGCTCTCAGGAAAGAAGCTAGTGGCCACACAGAGGTAGCGTGTTCATGAGGTGACTTGCTGACAAGATAGGCCTACCCCACCCGCCGGGTGAGCAGGGCTTGGGCTGGGTCCCGGCCTATAGACGTAGTACAGAGATGAAGCAGCGTCCGTGAAAACAAACTTTGTCCAAGTCTAAAAGACTCACTCTGCTTTTCCAAATGACCTCAATTGGGAGAGAATTAGAATCAGTCCTGGGAAGCCTCTGGAAAGATACATAGATGACCTGGTGACACTGTTTGCATTGGGCTGAGGGAACTGACCCTGTCAGGGAGGTATGAGGACCACTTCTCAGTGCACGCTCCTTAGTACCCCAGAAATTTGAAAATACACTGTGGAATTCTTACTCCTCTTCCTACTTACCTGTCTCCATACCTACCCAGCTAATTAATTAAGTGTAATAACGCTTGGAATCACCTGGGCTTCCTCTTGCTCTTTAGCTAGTGGTTCAGGTTAACTCTTAATTTGGTTATTTTCTCTTTTCCAGAGGAACTGTACTCAGTCAACACCTTGTTTTTCTCTCAAGCCTACAGGCATCTCCCAGCCTCAGGATCCTTACAAAAGCAATGTCTTAGGCCTGGACAGATTTTGTCTTTGTTTTCTGCATGACTCAGATCTTGCCTGTATTATCGTGACTCAAATACCTTGCCCAGCCTATTTAAAATTGGAAAGTTACAGCCCAGAATTCCTTATCTAGTTTATATTTCACAGCACTATTTTCTTTTAAAGAACTATATTACATGTATATTTAACATCGCTTTTTGGTCTATATCCCAATAGTAGAACTAAGATCCATGCAGGCCAGGATTTCTTTGTTCACTACTCTTTGCCCCACCCATAAATACTACCTGGCTCTCAGAGTTTGTCAAGAAATAATAGCTGGATAAATAGGAGAGAGAACTAATGGGTTTGGCTTTCTAAGTTTATTATGCTTCATGGAGTATCATGAAACAATTTAAGGTTGACATCTAGATTTTTATTCTATTAATAGTTTCTGTTAAGTTTTTGAGAACCTTGCTCTATGTACACATTATTTTTGTTTTGTTTTGTTTTGTTTTGTTGGCACAGGGATTGAACTGATGACCTAGTGCTTGCCAAACAAGCACTTATGCCACTAAGACAAATCCCCAGCCCCTCGATGTACACGTTAACAAGAAATTCAAGAATAATATTCTCTATGAGTGGCCAGTGAGTACATGAAAAGATGCCCATCATCACTAATTATCAGGGAAACTTAAAATCACAATGACGTGGCAGTCCATTCCTATAATTCCAGTATGCTGGGAGGCTGCGACAGAAGGTCCAAAAGTTGAACCCGATCTGGGGAATATAGCATATTAGTGAGACCCTGTCTCAGATTATAAAAGGGGCTTGAGACTTGAGGGATAGCTCAGTTCAAAAGACCCTGAATTTAATCCTTAATACCAGAAAAAAACAAAACAAAAAAACACTCAAAACCCAAAAAACTGTCTCACACAGACAAAGGTAAGCATTGATGAGGAACTGGACTAAGGAAATTCTTTTATACTATTGTGTGTAAGCAAGTTGAACAGTTGCTATTAAAAATAGCTTGGAGGTTCCTCAAAGACTAAAAATAAGATTGCATGATCCACAATCTATTGGGTATAATATGTCCAAAATAATTAAAGTTAGGATCTCAAAGAGATATTTGTACCCTGTCATATTTACTGAAGCATTATTACCAGTAGCAAAGCCATAGAAGTAACTGGATGTCCACTGAGACAAATGGATACAGAAAATGGGCTGGCAGTCTTGGAAAAGAAGGAAATCCTATTGTTGGGAACAGCACAGATGACTCTAGAGGACATTATGTTGAGTAAAATAAGTCAAGCACAAAAAGACAAATATAATATAGTTTCAATAATCTGTAGAACCTAAGTCAAACTCGTAGTATTAGAGACTATAATGTGTATTAGAGATCAGAATGCACATTAAGTATAAATTAGTATAGTGATCACCAAACAAGCCCATACCATGTGCTCAAAATAAAACAAAACTGAATTAAATTAAGTTAAACTAAAATAAGTATAAGAAATATCAGGATGAATTTTGATGAGGAATTTAATGCATCTTTCCTTTTTATTTCTTTAGGTTCAAGGCTTCTGCAATTCCAAATATAGAGGGATCTCTGGGGTATGGTGTGGCAATCCTTTGCCGATTTACATCACAGAGCACACTGGGAAACACAAATTCTACAGAAAGATGGGGAGAAGGTTTCTTTAGTAGACCTGAACCTTGTAGGAACTTGGTAGTCAGTCAACATGGGGTCCAGGCAGCTTGGCTATGCAGCCTTGGTAAATCTGCAGAACTGCACTGAGAAAGGAGGTCTTCCACTGCAGTCTGAAGCTCACCCAGACCCTCCCTACATACAAGGTGTAGCAATCGGTAATAGCTATTGAAGGCCCCTGAGTTTTCTAGTGGTTTCTTAGGCTGCTATAGTAAATGACTACACCTTATTTCAGATGCACCTAGACAGACATAAGCATGACTTAGGGAAGGGCTGACACGTTCTCCAGCTGAATTGTTTTACAGGTTTTGCCCAAATTCTGGCCAGGGATCGCTGTGAACATGGCCCCAGTGCAGGGCTACCAGGAGCTGAGTAGTCATAGGAGGTGAGGACTGGTGCCAGTTTCTGCCTTCTGAGTTTTTGCTGTGTTCAACAGTCTGCCAGCTGTTGCAGCTGCACCCTTTGGACAAATTGGATGGTATCCTAGGCATTAGCCTAAATGGTACCACACACGCAAAGAGCCACAGCTGCCATGTGTCGTGCCTCTTGCTGTTCTTGGCTTCGCTGCTTTGCCCGAGGGTGGCATAGATTTCTACACACTAAGTGCAGCTTTCCAAGATTCACAGATAGAAGTTTGATCATCGCAGCCACTAATGATGGTGACCGCATCTGGAAAATAGGCTGGATGTCATATCCTAATGTCTTGAGTTTTCTTGGAGTAAAATGTGTACAAACTAATTAATCCTATAAAATTGTATGATATCATGCCTTATAGTTTATCCTTCCAGGAAAATCTTAAATTTGTTAGTGTACTTTTCTAAAATGTTATTTAAGGGCATGAATATTTGCTTCCCTTTGGTTTTGCATAATAGTGTTTGCATCAGCAAAATGTAGATGAATCCCCTGGGTCAATCATGTGATCAAAGGTATTAGTCAAAGCATGATTTTGTTTTTGCAGGTGTTGTCTGGAGTAATTGAAAATCACTACTGAGTAGTATGTATGTTGCTGGTGAATGTGATACATCTCAAAATTTTGGTGTTTGATTTGAAACCTAAAAAGAAAATAGAAACAAGGTGAGCTCATGAAAAAGACATATTTCTAATCCATTTAAAAGTTAATAAAAGGTGTAATTTACTGACTACACTTGCTGATGCTATAGGGGCAATCAAAGAACTAAAGAGAGAAAAAACATTCATGGCACAGCCTCACGATGCATACTTTTAGAGTATACACAGCATCTGAAGTGGTTAGGGTGGCTTGACCTTGGGATTCACCCTAAGGATCAGTGGAACTCACTTTTTCTTGTGTCTGGGTGTGTATTGGAGGCCCAGCGTTGGGGTTTATGTCTGGTTCCTGGCCCATTATTGTCTGGTACTGTTTCCCTGACCTATTTCCTGTCCGCCATAAACTGAGCAGCTTTCGCTTGGCCATGCCCTTCCATCATGATGTTTCTGCCTGGGAACTGTCCATCCATGGAATGAGTCCTCAAAAGCCATGAACCAAATGAAACCTCTTCTCACACAAGTTAGGAGTACAGGTATTGTGGCTTCACAACAGGAAGGTTGAAAACATCACCTTTCAGAGCATTTTCAGTAAAAATAAGAAAAATAAGTAGAGTATTGTTCTAATGCTGGCCTCAAATGAAATATATGAGGAACTTTTCAAAATGACCAATGCCAGGTCCCATCTAAACTTTCTAATTTAGATGGTTCAAGGTGGGACTAAGCAATTAGTACTTTAGTGTTTAGAAGCTCCTTTTAATGAATGAAGTTGAATCCACTTGGTGTAGAACAGTTACAAATTACTTGAAATCCAAAAAGAAGTTAAAATGCATACAACAACTAATTTACGAGTTTTTATCTTTTTTAAAGCAATGGTTCATGGAAGAGCTGAACTTTAAAGTAAGTTATAAAGGAAGGAAACGCAGATTGATGTAGAAAAGTCATGTCAGTTTTTAAATCCATGATATGATTTAGGTTTCCTCAAGTTTTTCTATTTCAGTCAACAAGACTTAGATGAATTTGTGAGATGCTTATCCCTGCCCACTGACTGCCCCTACCTATGAGTGCTTTTCATTGATGTCACTCTGGATCTTTTGTGAAATTGTGACTCTGGTTATTGGTGTACCGATCAAGCTCACAGTGGGTTATAAAGTTTCATTGGGCTCATCTATTTCAAAGTGAATGGTCAACAATGTCCAGTTCACAATTTAAAATCATCCCTGCTAGGAGTATTCACACCAAAGAAATTGGCAAACGCTAAAAATTAGACATTGTCTTACACTAGAGATGATTAAACATCTAATATAGTACGCAAGTGATTTCAGGTAGTATATAAATTGATTTTTAGTACTGTATATTTGATGTTTCTAAATTATGTCTCACTTGCCTACCAGTACCTATTAGTTTGGGAAAAGTTAAACCTATGTTTTATGATGGTGCCTCTTCTGTGCTTACAGTTTATTTCATCTCGAATTCCACTTCTCGTTTTCTTTGCACCACTTAAAACAGAAAGTCTCACATATTCAGCCCTCAGAGATGCGTTTGTGTTGGCTTGAGAGTTGTTCTGTGTTTTCTTGTGTCTGTTTTCATACTTCCCCATATCAGCGTTTAGTTTTTCATTTAAACTACAGCAGCAGCACTTTTCTGTTTGATGAGAAAAGATAACTAAGAAAATAAATTAGGAGCCTTATGATAGACTCTATTATTTTTGTTATTCAGTGAAACCACAAATGAAGCAAAATAACGAACAGTCGCCAAGGAAAACATTTCCAGCCATTGCAATTACTGTTTTAATTGGCTGGATCTGGGTGCCAGATTATCCTCTAATCTCTACAAGAATGTTATTTGGAAAAATCTGAAATATGCCCAGCATGAAAGCCACACCGATATGTTCAGCATATTCTAGTTGGTATAACTTTCTCTCAGCCTCCTGCAATATATGAGAGTAGCATAATTTATAGGTTATATAAAAGCACAATTCACTATCAGCATGTTACTGAAAAGTTAAAAAATGTAATGTCACTGAGCCCAAGATAAAGAAAAGTAATGAAACTGTGATATTTTTGTGACAAATACCTTTAAACGGTGTGTCAGCTTGTGTTGGCTCTTGTGCGTGTGCCTAAGTGTGTGTGTGTACACGACTGTGTATCTCTGTGTGTGAGCATACAGTAGAATGAAGGGGATGGTTGAAATTATTTGGGTAGTTCCATAAAACCTCCTTAAGACATGTTTTATTAAGATTGCCCTGAGAATGGCTCCGACAGCTTGTCAGGCTTGTGGGTTCAGAGAAGGGAAAAGGGCTTTCCTTTCTGTGTGCTTTAATTAAATACATCTTGAAAGCTTTGGCATTAAAAATAGAATATTACGTCTTCAGATTGCTGGTTTTGATGTTCTCATTCACTTGGGATACTGTGTGCATCACTTAAAAATATATTTGTAGTAAATTCTACAGGTGGACTCCAGAGAATGTTTAAAATGTATGGCTATGTTAATCAGCTGGGTTTTATTTACCCTGGTCTGGTCTTTTGTTTGAATTTGGGTTTTTTGGTACAATATCAAAATTACAAAATTTAAACTGACATCAAAGCCTCTTAGCATCTGTTTCGTATGTGGGGGCAAGGCCACCGGGAAGGAGCCTGCTCTTAAAAATCCACAAGAATGTGTTCCAGGGGTGGTTTCCACAGAGCGCAGCATCTCCCTTGAATCTTGCTTCTGAAAGGACGGACCCAGGTGCTGTGATTACAGAAACCACCCATGGAAGTTCTGCTACAAATACAGTATCTCAGGCCACACTTAGATCTGTCAGCTCGAAATTTGCATCGTAACGAGATCTGAAGACATAATCAAGCAGACAGGACTGTTTGAGAAGCCTGAGTGCCAATCATCTTGAATATTGGTTGAAGAGGGAGTGGGAGTATACTCAGTGTCTAGATCCAGAATTCTATGGAAATTACAATATTTTCAGGAGTATTCATCCGAACTTCCAAGTACAAGATAGAACTGGAGCCTATTTGCAGAATATTGGCCAACTAGTGAAAACACAAGCCAATTGTTTTCTCAAAAATTTCATTTATACAATTACTAAATCCACTGTATTCTAGATCTCACTTGAATCTGCATCAAAATTCCAGTAATTACACAGTTGTCATGGGAAGTAACTGTTGCAACTGTTGAGTGTCATTACTTCTCAGAGGATCTGGTCTGTGGTGTCATAAACTGGTGTGGGAAAGTTTCTTCATATTTAATATATGAGATGCCTGGGACGAGGATCTAACATGTTTATACTTGATGACGACTTTTACAGGAATCTGCACCAGAGAAAGTAGTAGGTCTGTATCTTTTAATTCTAGAATGGCGTCAGTTCATTCAAAATCACAAATAGAATGAATATATTGGTCTTAAGAGAGACGAGAAGGGGGAGAGAGAAAGCAGGAATACTGTACAGGAAGAGGGAAAGAAGTTTGGTAGAAGACAGAAGGAAAATTAGAGAAGTACAAATCTCTAATATGTCTTCAAACAGTTGCTTCTACTCGTTGGGCTTCATTAGCATCCAATTGCAATGTCAATGCAAACAGATTATGTTTAGCAAACCTATCTAAATTTCATCAGAGTGAGACTGATTAGTTAAATCAAAAATTCTCATAATATGAGGATTCTGTATCCTTCTGTTAGTTCTCATGTTAAAACACTTTGGTTTCTAAAAGCCACTAGCACAAGGCGAGTTGTCACCAAACACAACTCCCTTGTTCTTGCACAGAGCTCTTCTTGTCTTTGGCGTTATTCTAGTTAGCACTCAGGACATCCTGGAAAGAGATGAAACCACCATAATACTTCTCCTGATAGCCTTGAGTCAGTTCACAAATTTCCCACTGCTGACCCTTGCAGTGCTAAAGGAAGAGTTTAAATAAAAGGTCTCCATTACTCATCCACACCTTAGTGCATGCTCAAAAGAAAGACCCCTCCAAAGGCTCAGGAACCTGAGGACCTCGTGATGTACGTGCTAGGAACTCAGGACTCTGGCGGCAGATAGATGAGGCTCTGTGGTCCAGTTCAGTAGCTCAGTGGTGTTGGGCAAGATGGTACCTCTATCTATTTATTAACAAGATAACATTTATTTCAAAAGTACAAATTGAATATTAAACCTAAGACTGCAGTCCATGTGCTTAGGACATGTTTATAGTAACTGATGACTCCTTTCTGCCTCCCTCCTTCTAAATTCCTTCTTTTCTATAAGCTTCTCTTTCTTTACCCACACTCATTTTTCACTTCCTTTTGCACGTACTTTCTCATGTTCAAACCCCAAATGTTTACAAATGTAAAATAACAAGTCAGGATTGTGTCTAGGTCAAAAGACTCTAAGGTACCCCAAAACTCAGTGGGCCAGAGAGACTATCAACCATTTATGTTTCTGATTGATGATCCACTCACTTCTTCAACCAAGAACTTTCTTTCAGAATTTGTGATACCTACAATTTGGCTAAAAACTCCAAATTTAGTATTTTTCATATCCAAGTGAATCATTAGTTTGACTTCATTTGATATATAAGTGAACTTGTAACTGTTTTGTGCCATTAGCAGATATGAGTATGTATTTACTGTATCTTCTGACTTCTCCCCCCAAGCAGAGATTGTCCTCTAAGGACCAAGTGGAGTACTGAGTGAGACAGTACAATTTTCAGTGATGAGTAGATGTCTTAGAACCAGATTCCTAATTACAAGTTAACATGGCCAGCTAGTCTGCACACTGAGTTGTCTGGATCAATGGCCATAGACGAGTTTGATTTAAATAATTCTTAAAGGACTAAGTTTATGCATGAGTTAGTTTTATAATATGTATAAGAACACGTTAAAGTTGATTTTTGTTAGACAGTCTCCATCAAGAATGGGATTGGTGGTATTATTAAAAGCTCCAAGAGAGTTTGTTGATCCCTTCCACTATGAGGAGATTGAGCTATGAAGTTTTATCTTGATGCAAAACATGAGCCCTTCTAACACATCTGGTGCTCTGATGTTGGACTTTCCAGCCATCAGAACTGCGAGTGATCAGTTTTTGTTTTATGTGAATTATACAGTATAAAGTATTTTGATATAGCAGGCCAAATGGACTAAGACACTTGCATTCTCATGAGCTTTCCAGGAAAGAATTCCTGAGTGGTGGGCTGCTCAGGAGTTGTACGCCACCAGCAGCCTCCATTTCAGTTTAAGGTGAAGATTGCTATTGGTGAACCATTAGCAATTGTGGAAATTCCGAATCACTGAAGCGCTTATCAAGAAATTTGTAGGTGAGATGAAAATCTGTGTATGCTCATAAATGTTAATGCTTAGCATGTCACAGAGAAGAGAAATTTGTGAGGTGCCTTTTTGTAGTGAGAAATAGTATAGGAGAATATAGTTTCAACTTGCAATGGCCTGGTTAGTAGCTGGCCCTCAGAAGCATCATGTTTTGCCTTTAGTTAGATTTTTAATATCAGTATCTACCAAATTCCTTCACCTTAGTCAATCTTTTGGGAAAACGCTACAGGAATAAAAGTTGTTCTCTAGTACATTTATGTAAATTTCTTACTGAGATGAAGAAAGCATTTATTCTTTTAGAGTCACCGTGGCTACCTCTGTTTTTTATATTCTACTGTGTTCTAAATATGTGCCACTGGCACTATTCCTGTGTTGTATTTATAACTCCCATGATGGTTTTAAGAGATGATTAGATTATATATAAAGGTGGAATCCTTAAGAATGAGACTTATGCTTTTATAAAAGAACCCAGAGAATTTCTTTGCCTTTCACCCTTTGAGGACACATCAGCAAGAAGACTGCTGTCTGTGAGCCCTGGTACTGCAACCAGCTTTCACCAGACTCTAAATGGGCCAACTCTGAGATCTTGGACCTCCGATCCTCCAGAACTGTGATAAGCCCATTTCTTTTGTCTATAACCCACCCAGTCTCGGGTTTTGTGTTATACCAGCTAAACATACTAAGATGTACTGTTGGGTGAAGAGGAAGCAAGGGAGGACGACAAGTCTTTGGGGACGAGTGTTGTGAGTTTATTATTGCTCGAGGTGACCTCTTCTCACCCTTCACCATGAGCTAGCTTGTGGTTAGCCATGTGGGTTTCACTTACCTTGGACTTTCCACAAGAATCTGCTTATCTGGATCCATTGTTAATACAGTAAATGATATTTTATAAACACTGACAAGTGTCTGCCCAGAAAAAAATTAATAAAACCAGGATTAGGAGAGGCTAATTGATACTTTAAGTTTATATAGATGTAGACTTTGGAAAATACTGTTTTATCTAATTGACATGGCAGCCCATAGGGGAAAACCAAAGCAAGATTCCCATGGAGTGGGAGTTGCACTCTTACAGCAGGAAATCATTATGGTGAGCAATATACGAGTGGAGTCATTCCAGACTTGACTACAATGGATGAAGTGCGTGTCTGGTTAACAGAGACTACCCAGAAATTACCCTGGGAGCACATGGAGGCATTTGCCTGGCTGTAATTTGCTCTGCCTCTGTGCATGTCAGCTGGCAGGGCTTTATTGCCCCCTTCCCTGTGACGTCATGTTACAGGCAAATAGATTGTGGATCAAGAAGATCTGAGACTCTCTGGCTAAAGGGGAATGCCACAGACATGCACAGTCTTAAATACCCAGTGAAGACCCTGTGAGTTTTAAGCAGTTCCTAGTACATGAGAAATTGTTGGTAACAATCCAGCCCTGCCCCTTCACCCAGAGCTGTTCCAGTGAGGAGCTGAATATGTCTATGCATCCCACACTGGCCCCACGTGCCCCTCATATGTTCAGAACAAATGAGATTAATACTGCAGGAGATGCTCTTGAATGGAAGTCTTCAATGGGTTCATTTAATGACCCATCTGTCCAATGACTACTTAGACTTAGACCGAGGTGCACTGTTCAGGTTTGTGCCTTTTTTTGGTATGTTTCTGTATGTCTTGTTGATAGAGCCTCAGTGTCATCTTTTTCCCACAGTACACCTTGTTTACAAAACGCTGTAATTTTGTTGGTTGTATTGTACAGCCCTGTCATTTTGTGTTCCATTATACAGTACAGTGCTAAGGCTAAATAAAAGCAAAGTCATGAAGTTTGAGTTTCCTTTGACCTCTTCTTTGTTATGCATCTTGTGTGTACTATGTACAATTCACGTAGTGACCAATTCAATTAACAACATAGCTGCAGGAAAGGGATTTTGTTATTAAATGAGGAGTGCCTGTGTATTGCTAGTCTGAAGGCTGCAATAACACAAATGCCCCATTCCATAAGTGTCAGCTTGTAGATGTCATAGTGTTGACATGGGTGAAGACAACCTTACTATGGGAAAAATAAAGAAATATTTCACTCATGCATTCATTAAATTTCATGCTTATATGCTTTAAGCATTATGTGAAAAAATACACTTTTAGCTCATGGTGCGTGTATGTGTAGAATCACCCCACATGGACAGGACACCTACTTTTCCATAATAACTGTCCCAAATTTTTCAGAATTTTGGATGTTACCTAAACTATGCCTATTTCCTTCCACAATACCTTTATTCTGTATTCTACTAGCCCCAGCCCAGAATTGTTACCTTTTCATCTGTAATTATTCAAGAAAAATGAAAACTTGGACATAATGTATATATAATAGACAGTAGCTCCATTCTCTACCAAATCTAGGGGCTTATTCTCACCCATCGCTTTAGATTCCATTCTGCCTTTGACATCATCATGAATGTACATGTTCAAAATTTATGCAAAAGATTGGAAATGATTAGTTAGCTCTTGTTGCAGCAGCTTGGCTTGTGAGAGACAAAGCTGATCTGTGTTTTCATCAGTAATCTTGATGTCTTATGCAATTAAACACGGCCATTCAAAATATGTTAGGCAAATATTCAGAGTCAGGTAATGCAGAGGGCGTCTAGAGAAACTATTGTATTTGCCAATGGATCTCCATGAAATAACCCCTCTGCTTGCTGGAAATACAAGTACGAAGGGTGACTTACCCTAAGGCCCATGAAGATAAACCTTTTTAGCCTATCAAAGTTACTCTAATGACATCCTCTTTGGGGTTACATGTTGCAAAGTTACATATTTGTTGAATATGAAGAGATGGATTACATCTTCTTGCTTTGTACATACGCTGTTCTAAACGCGCTATTTCAACATCAGTCATGTTTAATTTACCAAGTATAAGCAGAACATGGAGCTCTTTTGAAGCTAGCAATTTGTATGTCTGCTACTCCTATGATGTGCATTATTCCCTTCTGACTCTGCTTCATGTGAATGATGGGAACGTCACTGACTTACAATGAAAAGCACTGTTAAAATATTTCCACACTCTTTGAAGTATTAGCTCACTGTCATCTCTGTCAAATATGAATCAACTTACAGTGATGTTGGAAAAACGATGCCTCTTTTAAAAAGAGAACACATAGTCTCACATCGAACCTAAAATTTCCACTACAAATAACAGTCTGATTTAATGTCTGCTTCACAAATAAACACTGTACCAAGCTAAAGTTGATTTCAATGATAGATGTAGAGTTTATTTAGTCTCACGTTACATGGCTTCAGTGAAATGATAAAGAAAATGAGCAAAAAGCAATGCTTATATTGCCAGTCAAAGCCATTATATGCTTTTATAAAATACCAGATGCACTTTGATTCATATTACTAAGGGAATGTATGTAATTCAGCAATTAGCAATATAGTGTCTTTGGCATCAGAGAGACCCATATCCAAATTGTAGTTCTGCCATTTAACAGCTGTGTACAATTTGTTGGATGACGAGCTTAAACCAAGAGGAGATACCTCCTCTGTGAAACGGGAATAACGACAACGTTCAGAAAAACAGAGCGACATGTTTAATGTAGCCCTGGTCATCACAGCAGAACAGGAGAATAACCTCCGTGTACAGCTCCAGTTGTGTTCACCGGCTCTTGTCATAAGAACGCGTGTGAAAACCACACCCAATAATAGCACACACTCATTCCAGTGTTCACACGTCTGTAGATCCACTGAGGCTTGCTGATCTAGGGCCACGCTGCCTTCCAATTCGGTTTCAGGTTTGCTCAGGTTGTGCTTAATTGGAGTGAAAGGAGAAAGGACAGTAAATGCCAATGTGGATCACTGATGTATCAGAACCATACTAACCAGGGCACACAAAATTCATAGCTCTTCATAAAGTCTGATAACTCCCATTGGTCAGAATAAGTTTCATGGCCAATAGCAACAGACTCAGAAAGTCTTTCATAGTAGGAGGGGAGGGAGACACACATTTTCTGTACAATAATCTGAACTGTGAAGTAGTAAATGCGTTAACAATGAAGTAGCATTCCTATGACGAAAGGCTGTTTATCCATTTAAAATCATAACATTGAAAGCCAATTGGAACAGCAGTATCCTTATCAGCTGTTTCCAAAAACCTACAAAGAGACAGGTAAGAAAAATTATAGGAAAGCTTTACAACAAAATATTGCCAGTAAGACATTTTCCCCTTCTATGTTTTTCAGTATTTCCCATGTCAGCTGAATTTATTACATATTCATTTTGTCACTTAAAAATTAATGAAGAAAATTTGTCTTTCCATCTTTGGAATAGTATAAACTCTTATCTGAGGAAACCAAATCACTGTGTTAATATAGTTCAAGTATATTTCCATCTATGAAGCAGGAAACACACATAAGGGGTCATTTTTTTAATGTAATGGCTTTATGTCAAATGCTGGGAACATGTGAAAGTATCTTTATCTCATTTCCAATGTTAAAAGACAGTTTTATTGAGCACCAAATTGTAGCTTGATGTTTTCTTTCAGGATTAAAAGATATTTTGGCTTTATTGTTGTTACTGAGAAGCCGACTTCAGTTTAGTTTGAAGTTGTTTTATACGGTGTCTCTTTAAGATCTCTTTGTCTTTGGTATTCTGCTGTTTACTGTAATGTGACTAGTGGTATGTGAATGTGTGTGTGTGTGTGTGAGTGTGTGTGTGTGTGTGTTTTACTCTATTTGATACTTGCTGGAATTCCTGAAGTAAAAAAATTGGTACTGACCAGTGATACTAGAAAATTCTACATTATTAAATATGCATATTTCCTTGTTCTTGTATACTCTATTTCTAAAATTTCAATTACTTTCTTGTCTCATTGTTTTGATCAACTGTCTTTTATATTTTCTTTTTTCTCCCTATACAATATTCTGGGAAATACTTTATTTTCAGATTCATATTTTTTTATTCCTTTTTTTTTTTTTTTTTTTTTTTTTGTCTTTTTACTTTTTATCGGTACCAGGGATCGAACTCACGACTGCCTGCTTGCAAGGCAGGCACTTATGCCACTGAGCTAAATCCCCAGCCCCTATTCCTTTTTTCTTAAAACTACCTATTCATTTCTGAAAGGTTGCTGGTCCTCCTGCATCTTGTCATCCCTACCGTCCTTGAAACCCGCGGCTGACATTTACTTCCTAGTATTTGTGTGTCTCTCTGTAATCTGCAGTGTCTTGGGCTGTCTTGGCTTTTTGGTTTTTCCACTGCCTCAGTCTTGCGTGCTTGGCTTCAATCTCCTAAAAATGCTCTTTTCTACTCTGTAGCTGGGGATATCAGCTCTCAAAGGTTTTTACCTGGGAGGCTTTATGGTGGGGCAGTTTCTTGCCCTTAAGTTTTCCATCCCACAATTCTCTGCTAATGCAGGTAAGAGCCACCTGATGGCCAGTGCCCTCAGAGCAAACAGTGGCTTTGAGACTTGTCTGTTTCCTAGGCTCACGCCTTCTTTACATTTCTACATATCAATACTTCATTGATTTTTTTTCATCAGACTATAAACACGTTATTTACAATAATATACTCATTATTTTTAGATATTGTTTTCTAGAAGGGTTTTTCTGGACAAATGCACGCATTTTGAGAAATAAAAATATTTGATCATCTTTTAAATTATCTGCTTATACACACAAATGATCTTCACGAATATGTGCTGTGTATTGACATCTATCTCAGTACTTAGCATATAGAAGAAATAAAAAAGAAATGAATAGAGCCAATCACAAAATCTCATAGTATAAAATCTGTGAAAACTACAAACCAGTCTAGAAATATAGGGCATTGCTATTTCCTCAAGGAATTAGGAAATCATATCAAATTTTCATTTTATTATAAATATAAATATAAATATCACTAAGACAGATGGTATAACCCAGTAGAAATTTTAATTTTTTAATTATTTGAAAAAACTGAAAAGTCAAACGTTTGATTCAAGTCTATCAGTTATGTAAAGACTTGGATGGATGTCTTTACAGCCAACTTTGCTTTCTTTAGGAAATATTTTCTGCTCTCCCTGCAAGTGACCACATGAGAGACAAAAACAGAAAGTGTTCATGCTGGAAATTCCCATATTTTAGGGAGACATTTTGGAGCTGAGTTCTAGTGGGAAATTTGAGGTCCAGGCATTCATTTTCAGCTTTGTTATGACGTTTAAGCTCTTGATGAAAAACTTGCCTAGATAAATTTTGATTTTTAAAAATGATTATTTACAATATTTCTAATATCAAGTGACTCCATGTATAAAGAAATAGAATTTTTTCATATGCTTTTACAAGGAAATGAATAGATTTAAAAAAAAAACTACATTGATGAAAATTCCTGGGAAAAGAGCAGACTCTGTGTGTGTGTGTGTGTGTATGTGTGTGTGTGTGTGTGTGTGTGTTGTGTCTACTTGTGTGTTTATACTTGTTTGTGGTTCACATACTTTGTGACTGAATTATCCAGCTTGTTCCCTCCCCCAGATGAGGACTTGCATTCCAGCTTCATTGCAGTGTGCAGTTCTTCTGTGTGGTTTGCTTTTTCTTGCATCTGAAAATAATTTGAGAGAAACAGAAACATAAAATTTGATTTGGCCCTCAAAAACCCCTTTTCTTCATTGCTTTTGAAAATTTGACCAGTCCAGCCATTTCTATATAAGGAGAAAGAGTGAAATATGGGTTAATCCATGAAAAACGGGACTGAAGACTTCCTTAAATCCTATTTTGAACAAACCAGGCCGAAATATCCAGGACTTCTTCCTTGGCCCTGAGCACGGCAGCCTCATAGGAGCAGCTTTTTCCCTTCATTGGCAGTTCTTCTGTTTGTTCACACTTTGCCACTGAGGTTTCCTTCTAAAGAAGATTCTTGAGGAAAGTGGACTTTCACAAGAATGAACACTATATTCCTAAAGCTCTAAAGCACAAGTAAAAATCATTTTATTTTCAGGAAAGAGTATAAAATGTTTGAGCCAGGAAAACTCCACTCCAAAATTAGACAAAAAATAGAAAGCATTTTGTAACCCATGGAACATCCAATTTAGTGAAAAGCCACCCATGAATATTTACAAAAGTTTGAACACAATGGTGCATGCTAAAGTTAAGTGGAAAAGCAGGTCTAATATTATGTGATGGTTTATAGCACGATCGTGATTTCTTTGGAAACTAGAGTCCAAAAATAAACCAGGTAAAAACATACCCCTGAACTGTTCATTACTTATTTTCTTTTTGTTTGAAGAATATGAGAATTTAAAAACTCTATTACCAGTTTTTGGAACTTATGAGGTATGTATATTTTTATGATGCAATTCTTAAAAATATATTTTGCATTCCTCCCAACCACATTTTCTAAACCAGGACATCCTATACCTTAATCCTATTAGAGTGATTTGGGCTGCTATCTCCACCCTTCCTCTGATTTTTTCATCTTCTTTCTTCTTGTTCATTCTGGACCTTGGAATGTGTTAGCAACCTTGTTTTTAAGAGATCAGAGAAAGCCAAGTAAATTTCTCCCATATGCTTATCTTATGATTAGGTTTAAAAATCAGCATGGATTTTATATTTGCCCAAGATATACTATGATGCTATTTTTGTAGTAGTGATTTATATATTATTTTGAGAGGCATTGCACTAAGGCAGGACAAGTTTCTAGAGACCTGGGTTCTAATCTTGTTTTTTTAAACCACCTACTAAGAGCTTCATATTTCTATCTTTATGGTCCAAAACATACTGTTATTCTAAGGCTATCTCTCATTTCATACTTTTATTTTGCTGACTTACAGAGAACATATTTTTCTATACCTCTTATGTTATGGCTATTTAGAAATATGTTTATACTGGTAGACGATACACATCACATATTGCAATTTCAGATGGAAATACTTGCTCAAATGGTGACACCTGGTAGGAAGTAAGGTGATTGTTTTACTTGGTGTGAAGAATAAGCAACAGTACGTAGAAGACAATGGAAACCAAGTTAGGGATTATGTCTTGCTTGGGTTTCTCTATGACAGTTTCCCATGTTAAGGCAAAATATCTGATTGCTTTAAGTTCCAAGTTTGTGGCAGGCATTCATCTATCCACATGAATGCTTTGGGTAAAAGTATTCACAAAGATTCAATATATTTTATCTCTGCCCGACTTTTTATATCATCACATTCAATCTCTTTCTAAAATTTAAAAAAGAGGAAAAATCTTCCAAGTTCTCATCTTCAATATGTATTCCATTGATTGTTTAACTGCTGTATTCTGCTGTTCAACACAAATTGTATGAAGCACTTTTCATCTGTTAGACATCATATGTTTTCCTGTTTCTTGCTCTTTTTCAACAGAAATATTTTTCCTCTAATGAAAGACTTTCTGGTATGTTCAAGTAATGTTTGTGTGAATATAATTTCTTTTGTTGAAACATGTTATGCAGCAGTCAACAGGAGACCGCAGACATTCCCCTTTAGTGTGGTACCATTTATATTCAAGTCTCATGAACATTCTGCTTATTTAAATTACCCAGTGGAGAGTTTTGATCAAGGCTTACCTATGGAATTCCAACCTATGTTATTTAAGGTAGACCAGTTGTACTGTTTTAAAAAGACATTTATCATGACCACCCTAGTCCAGTTTTTAAGAAGAAAGGAGTTTTTCAAGCAACATAATTATGCATATTGGAATCAACATGGAATTACAATTATAGCCACCATATGGAATTTGCATACTATTACAAAGCTTTTTGTCTTTCTATGTGGACCTTCAGACGGGCTGCTCAAAATGATTATGGATTTTGCATTTTAGCTAAGTGAGACTTATGACTAGTATTTTAAATAGAATCAATATTATTGCTTTGTTGTGTATTATTCAAGTTTCAGCATCCATAAGTGGTTGACCGACCCAATATGTTCATACACCTGCTCTACTGGAAAACGCAGGCTTCCAAAACAAGCTGAAGTGTTAACACTGGATGAATGAGGATGGGCCTGGGAAGTAAGGAAATAAATAATTATCCAATCCTTTTAATTTCACTTGCACATTTGTTTTTTAAATAACATCCAATAAAATATATTTATGAAAAATGATGACCTTTCCCCACAACTTCTGGGTATTTAAAATGTCTGAAGCCTCTTTTTCCTTCTTTCCTTTGTCTTCTGGGCTTCTGTCTTCCGTTCCTTTTCTCTCTTCCTTCCGTCAGAGCCACACTATCTTTCCAAAGCACAGTGCTAAATATGCCTCCCAGTTCAAGTTAACAACTGAGCCAATATCAAATCAAACAACAAATCACTTACCAGAGCCTTTTCTGGTCTGTAGCTTTCTGCAAACTCACTTAGATATATGTACAAAATCAAACTATTTAATAGTAAGATACTAAAATCTTTCAAAATTTAAAAACCTTTTTTTCTAATTTCAAATATCCTTTTAGATGTTTCAAAAAATGTTGGATTTACTGTAATAAGATAATAGATATGAAAAGATTTTACAAAAATAAAGTAGTTGAAATAGTGTAGAACTTTCACTTTGGGGGGTTGCTCTTATATAATGGAGAATGTATTTTCTGCTATTTAAATTGGTCAAAATTCCTGAGTAGTCAAAGAACTCTTAAGCTAAAACAACACTTTTTAATTAGTTTTATAAAGCTAATATTACCTGAAACAAAGCAAATATGGTAAAAAAATGAAATATTGAACTCTTATGTTGTTGGTAGGGAAAGGAATACTTTTATAGAAAGTGGCAAGAGTGGTAATTACAAATTACCTAACATTTGTTACATTGTTACAAATTCCTAAACATTTGTTTAGGAAGAAATTTGATAATAAATATCAAAATATAATAGTCTTTGATTAGGTTGTGGCTCTTATAGAAATCTAGCCTAATAAAGCAATCACGTAAGTACACAAGCTTAAAATAAACATGATTATGTCTGCTGTGACATTATTCATGATCATGAAAACCTACAATAATTCACAGTAGAATTATTGGACAAATTAAGTCATTATAAGAAATAATGTCTGAATACATAGACATGGATGAGTATTCCTGATCTTTCTTTGAATATAATAAACAGCTTATAAAATAGTATTATATTCTTTGAATATAATAAACAGTTTATAAAATATAAAATGGTATATAGTATGCTTCCAGTAATCTATCAGGAATAAAAAGTTAAGCAGACTTTCATGCTTACAATATGAAAACGCTTGTGATGGAAAAGACAGATTAGTAGGGACTTGATTTCAAAGGTAAGGGGTTTCTGTTTCCCCTTTTGACTTCATGTGCCTCACCGTTATTTAAATATAATTTCAATAAATACGTGCCAGCATTCCTCATTTAACGACTGACTACTATTCCTGCGGTGTGGTTAAATGAATCTGTCTTTATGGGAGGAACTGTATATGGTCTGTTCATTATGAGAACCAAAAAGAAATGGTTAAAGGAAACTCCAACTCAAGGACTCTTGCTTTTATTTGCATAACTCTTACGTGCACTACTGTAACATGTAACATAACACAAGACTACAATCCTGTGCTATACAATAGGAAGATTTAAAGTACTAGATTATGGAAGCCACTGCCAGGCCACACTGCCGCTAATGTGCCCGTGCCATTAGTCTCAATTGTGGATACTAAATCCGAGGGGTGGCTCATAAGCCTGTGTGACTCTCTGCTGTTGTAAGTCAAAAATAGTCATCAAATAGATAATTCATTAATAGAAGAATATCAGTGCCATTTCTATATATTTCTTACAGAAATTAAAAGGCACATATGACAAATAAATAACATTATAAAGAACTAGCATTGAGAACGCTGTAGATTGAATTGCGTATTTGGGGGTAAAAGGTGTTAAAATCAATTCTTTCAGTAATTTTCCTGTTATTAATATTTGTTAAAAGTACAATTATGAGACCAGTATTTGTAGATTAAACTTAGGCACCTCACAATTTGAGAATTAAAAAACTGTAAGTAGCTTTAAGAGAATGGGTAAGTACAACTTCCGTTTGTAGACTGATTCATGAGATGTCAGACTGGCTCTCACTTCTTGCTCAGCAAATCCATGCATTAACCTCCTTCTTGAAGAACTGACACAAAAACACTCAATACCTAGGGCAGGACCCTAGGTAAGGTCTACAGGCCTGATTTTTCATGTCAGATGAATTTGGATTTACAAATCATTGTGAAAGTTGGTACAGGAAACTGAATGGTGAACTCTGAAACAATGTCAGTATTGTAAGCACAGTGGGTTTTGTAATGGCTTTGAAAACCTGGTTTTTGTATAGTCACGATGACTTAATTGTTCAGAATGGTGATACACCGGTCAGGTGTTTGTTGATAGAATTATGCAAGGAGCACTTCCTTGGTCACAAAGCAATGGTAGCTGCCAATGTCTATCCTAATTCAAAGTATGAAACTATGGTTCCTCTTGTAAAACTCTAAAACTGGAAGTGATGTTGTAACTTATTTCATTTGATCTCTCATTTCAGAGATGAGAAACTAAGAATCAAAGAGGCCAAATTATATACTTCATCAAACCCACAGCTCTTCAGACAGAAATGTCCAGGATTCGGCACAAGCACCCTGGTGGCCCAGATGTCCATGTCACTCACCACGGTTGCGCCAAGCAAGATGTCCTAATTAGCATGTGCCTTGGCTGCACAGGGGGTCTCCTTATGGCAGCTGGAGAAGCAGGGAGAGAGCAGCGTGGTTTACAAACTGTCTGCTCTGTGTGTGGTGCAAGCTAAAATTGGACTGGGACTTTCCTGAAGCCCCTCTCCATGGTGGTCTCGACTTTGCCAAAACATTTGCCAGTAGGCAGTGATTTTGCCAGCACAACTGATTCTCCTCTTTTTGGAGAAAAAAAGAATGACTTAAGATTATAATTTGCAAGTTCATGGGTGGAAAATAGCTTGGAAGGAGACAGATGGAAGACCAGGAACAAGACATTCTGGGATCCCAGTATGTGGACAGAATAATGAGAGTGGGGACAAAGTATCAGATCTTTCTACTCCATGGTTGGTTACCAAGTCATCTACAGTTAACCAAGTCAGCTGGCCAGTGTCAGCCAGCTCTGGCTTCAGAGGCTCCGCGGAGCACACAAGGACAGCCAAGATCTTGGGGCCTGGGCCCAGCAACACACAGTCCCCTTCACTGAGGCTGATTAACAACTGGCTCTGCCAAATACCCAACAGGAGCCGACAGTGAGCCCCGGATGTGGCAGCAGTCTCTTGGGAGGCCAGCCAGCCCCTCACGACAAAGTGAATACATTTGTTTCCTTCCATGCTTCAATTGCTTTTGACTGAATACTTCCTGAACCTAAATTATATTCTGGGTATGAATTTGCCTTTTCCAGTTTTTAGAATCTAGTACTATACAGTTACTAATGGATTCCAGAGAGTATTGTCCACCCATAAAGGTGCTCACCACATTGCTTTAGACTAAGGCAGTAATTCTTAATGAGGGGCCATTCAGCACCCCAGATGCAACCCCTAGACATAGGTCCAGGTTCAAGGACATCTTGGGCATCCTGGGGAGAGACTGCTGACATCTAGTGGTTAGAGGCCACTGCTGCTAAATGTCCTGTAAGGCACAGTATAGAATTATCTGGTCCAAAATGCTAGCATGCCACTGTCTAGAAACTCTAAGCCCAGAAGCCCCTGTCCTGCGTTCCATATTGGTGACACTAATTTTTATGCTCACAGACAATGCCCAAGGTTCCCTTTTCTCCACATTTTTGTCAATACTTCTTTCTTGACTTTTTAAAAACCTCCACACTTACAGGTTTGAGGTGACAGGTTACTGCAGTTTTCTTTTGCTTCTCTTAGTGGTTTGGGGTATTTTTTCACTTACCTATTGGCCATTTGGGTATCTCTTATGAAAAGTATTTATTCAGCTTCTTTGCTCAATTTTTAAACCACATTAGGTGTTTCTTTGCTACAGAGTTGATTGATTCATACACTTATCAGACATCTAGTTCACGAGTATGTTTCCCCTTCTTTAGGTTATTTCTTCACTTTGTTTGTTGTTTCCTTTACCATGTAAGAGTCTTGCTTTATGGTAAGCAGGGTGAAAAAGCGCCCATGATCATAAGACCTGTTGGTCCTATTATAAACCACCTCATCCAAAAGCTGCAGCTTCAGAGAGTGTTGGAATATTTTATAGAAAGTATAGGTGAAGCACCTACCTGGACATGATAACAGGCAAAGTCGGGGAGTTAACTTCCAAGACAATCAATGACCATCATGTGGTTAGCATACATGTGCTAGGAACTAAGAACTGAAAGCCAGAATGGCCCGTCGAGAGCTTCTGACTCCTTTTGGCTGAAATTCTGATGTCTGTTTAATGGTCTTAGTTCCTGACCTGGGATATAACTTGGGAACAAGCTATGCTTTCTGCCTATGCTCCTTAGAGTCCAGATCCCAAGGAGCCGGTGGAAAAGGAGGGGTTCCACGCTGACAGAAGTGGTGGATCAAAATAGGAGAAAGGCTGCACTAGAGACACGCAGGAGCGGCTTGGGGACTTGGTTATTGCTTGGTGTATCTTTGCCTTTTGATGACAATTTGACAGACATAGCAGCCACAGTGTGAGAAGGGCTTAGTGACCAGTTGTTTAGGCCATCAGTGACAGAAATTTGGTCACCCCACCAAGTAAGCCACCATGACGAGCAAGGCTTACCGCAATGGGAGAAAAGATTCTAGGATGGACTGCAGCGGAAGGAGAGGGTGAGTTCCAACAGCTGAGCCTCCAGCTCAGCTCCATCAGGGAAAGCTGTGCTTAGCCCCCTCCACTCTCCTCTGATAAGTTTACTCTGGGAAAGAGGACTGGAGAGACCCATTCAGACACAAGAAGACCCAAGCGGGGCTACCCTTCTGGACTCTCCTCTCTGGATGGGAGGGCCATTTCCATCAACTTCCGGGAGTACTGCTGGCTGATAATTCCCAGCTCTGTTTTCTTGGGAGTTCCCCTCTAAAAAAGTCTCATATGGCCCAAATTCACTCCCCTTCTAGAGGATCAGCTGTATCCAAAGACCAGGCTGATGCGCGGTGTAGAAGCCCAATTCCCTTTTCTCAACTTGGTTCCATCTAAAGGACCATCCAGACCCCAAGGCTCCCTTGAGCTTGCGCTTGCTGCTGTGGTTACTGCATTACCGTTCACCTTCTCCTTAGCCCCATTTTACTCTCCTCCTGTCATGCAGTTGTCGATCCTGACAGTAAATCTCTCTCCACCGGTAAATAAATAAATCTTCTCTCCAACTTTATTTATGTTGAGCTCCATCTTGTAGGCAACCTTCTGAGAATCTTGATCTGCAATAGTAATATACACACTTAAATAGTATCTGAAAATGTGTTGTCTAAACTTGCTAGAACTTTCTTCCTTCCTTAAAACCTTGTTTGAACATCTTTTTATAGATTGACAATATTCATGTTCTTCCCTACTGTTGCTTATTCTCTTTCATTTTTGGAGAAGTGTTCTATGAGAATCCAGAATAGCAACACTCGGGAAAGATAGAAGAGCAAACAGAAGGCAGTTGCTTCTTCTTCTTCTTCTTCTCCTCCTCCTCCTCCTCCTCCTCCTCCTCCTCCTCCTTCTCCTCCTCCTCCTCCTCCTCCTCCTCCTCCTCCTCCTCCTCCTCCTTCTCTTTCTCCTCCTCCTCCTTCTTTCTCCTCTTCCTTTTCTTCTTCCTCTTCTTCTTCTATGTGCAACAAGTATACAGTGAGAAAAACTGGTAGAGGTTATAATCAGACTACCAAATATTGGGCCTGATGTATTTTTTATAAAGTAAAAACTCATCTGTGTTTTGATTGGGATTTTCCACAGATTCTTTCTTTCCCTTTGAAACACGTTATCTCTGTATGTATGGGTGTGGCTATGAATTGTCCTTAGGGAGACTATAACTTTGAGTTGTTTGAGCTTTTGGAATAGCTGCGCAATATTTTATGTTTTTTCATTTCTTTTCTTGTGTATTAACTTATATTACAGATGAAACTGGCTAAAGTCAGGGACTGATGCGAAGTGCTAACTGAATAACAGAGGGACAGCCTCACTAATGTTATAATTGGCTTGAAGTTAAAAGTCAAAGTCTTGTCTTTCTTGGGTAGACCTCAGATCTAAATGTGTCCACTCAGGAAATAAACTCAAACTGTTCTCTTAAATGCATATTTCTGGAGAAAAACAACAAACCAGCAGATAACTGCTGTCTTAGTTACTTTTTACTCATTGCTGAGACAAAATACCTGAAGCACCAAGTTGGGAAAGGAATTATAATAACAATCTTCATCGAAAAATTTATCTAAGAATCTATTTTCCAAATTGGCAAGGAATAGCCAACTGCCACATTTCTTGATTAAAAATGCAACTTGCTAAGGCTTTTGAAAGATATTCTTCAATTTTTTTTTGTCTTTTTGAGACAAGTTCTCACTATGCAGTTCAGACTGGCCTTGAGCTCACTTTGTAGCCCAGGCTGGTCTCGAACTCACAGTGATCCTCCTGCCTCAGCCTCCCAAGTGCTGGGATTACAGGCGTGAGCCACCATGCCCAGCTCTTCAATTTTGATTAGATATAGCTGATATCTAATTTCAGAGAATTTTCTAATTTTTAGTGTACCATATATGTATTCTAAAATAAGATTTTAAAATTTATTATTATTTTCCTATAACTACTGGAAAATACGAGAAAAATGTTTACTATTCTCTAAACATTTCCAATTGTGGTGATTTTTGAATGCATAAAGGATATCACTTCTTTGTCTCCTGGAAGTCAGGTGAGCCATGTGACTTGCTCTGACTTAAAAAGTATCAGCAGAAGGATGTTTGCTACTTCTGGGTGGAAATTTTCAGAGCCAGAATGTCTCATGAGTATTTCTCTTTCTGTTCTCAAGACTGGGTAAGTGTTTGTGAGAAAGAGCTTCTATCAGCTTGAACTAAACCAGTCTTCCATTTAATGCAACTTCAGTGTTTACAACATTTTAATATTGTTATCCCATACCTTTGATTTTTATTTTATATAAGTTTTTATGGATAACATAACACAAATTTAACATGTTCTATGTTTCTAGTAACCAGAGCCACTTAAACCGCACAGGTTAGAAAATATTTTCTTAGCATTTCTTTTTAGGAATAAAATGAATAAAAATAATTAAATGTACAATTACTGACCTTGAGGGGTAATTGCTTATTAAAAGATATTAAATAAGTTCTTAAAGACAAATCTATATGGGCATGTTTTCTAAGAAAAAAGAAAAAGGAAAGAAAAGAGAGAAAGAGAAAAAGAAAGAAGAAAGCAAGGAAGGAAAGAAGGAAGGAAGGAAGTTAGGAAGGAAGGAGGGAAGGAAGGAAAGAAGGAAGGAAGGAAGGAAGGAAGGAAGAAAGAGCAATTTTTTTCTAGAAAGAGTAATTCTGAAAAGCTTCTCTGGTAAAGGGGGCATTTGAACTGGGTTTAAAATACAAAAATAATGATGAGAAAATTCTGGGCAGAATCTATTAATGAACATACTATGAGGGAAATATGAGCAAAGTATAATAATGAAAGAGCAAGTTACACAGTGTGGTTAACTGTAATAGCATAGCTAATTTGTAGAGCTATGAATTTGATTCTGTAGGCATCACAGAGTTTTTAATGGAGGAATTCGGCTACCATGTTAGGAAGATAATTCTGTGGCTGTGGTTCTTAGGGTGAATTTTAGGGGGTGATAGCAGAGGGCATGATAGGATTGGGAGGGACAGGTTTTAATTGTTGAAATGTGACAATGAAGGCTTGGGTAAGGGGACAGGAATGCAAGACCTCTGAGTTTTGCTGAGTGACATAGTTTTCAGCTATTATTTAGCACTTGAAACATAACATTCTCCATTCCTGTGTATTATAAGCTGGGGAAATAAAGTCTATAACTGGACACATCTTATTGGGTCAAATACACCCAAAACACAGTTTTAGTTGAACACTGATTCATTACACTGATGTTAAAAGGACTGGAAATGAAAACACATCTGTCTAGGGAAATATGTTGGCAGCACGCACTTCTGGATATTGGGTAGTCTCTCTCTGTCTCTTTCTCTCTTTATGATACACAATAGGCAATTGTGATTCAGGTGTATTTGTTTATTCTGGTAGAAAAAAACATCTTCCCACTGAAACACAAGTGCCATTGTGAAGAGCAAAATCAAAGTCACCCTACTTTTCCACATCTTATTGACTGTAAGGAGGGCACGCCCAGGTCTGTTGCCTCCTTCTTTTAAGAAGGCATCTTGCAGATTGTCATACTTCTCCATGTTCTAAAGCATCATTTGCTCAGGGAAGAAGCACTGGGTGTCATGCACTGAGGGGTGGGGCTAGAAGCTTCTAAAGTGGTCACTTACAAAATCATTTCATCTGTCAGCACATCTTTCTTCCAGTTCTGGCTTTGTCTCCTTCTATTTTCCACGTACATGATGGTACTAAGTGAGCTATCTTTCCACTCCTCAAAATAAGTATGTATTTGAGTAAAATTTATAATGGTGGATTCCACTTTTAGCCAGGAAATGCAAACAAAGCTTGGAGACTGCTTGTTCCTTGACCCCAAATTCATTCCATGTTGCTATAGCATCATTCCTGAGAAAGCAGGCTGGCCCGTTTTCCTCCCCATAGACACGCTCAATGGGCTTTTGTCAGCTCTTGAATTATAGCATTAAAATTTAAACACTAGGGATTTAATGGAGGATTATTATGACACTCCAGTGCATTCTTTCTGTTGCCACTAGCAACAACCTCAAGGACGAAGTGAAATAGTTAGGAGGTGCTGTTGCCCGAAAGATGAAGGGTCTACCTTGCATTCTTGGAGTTACATAAGCTGATTTGTAGCCATTGTTACTAACATGAGTCGAGTACTGACTGTACAAAACACCAATCCATTGATTTTCTTCCTTTAGTTTAGCAAATCTCCACAGGAAAAAGATATTTTCACACAGTCTCCCCAAATGAACTTCCATCTGCTGCTCCTAAATGCATTCTCCAATGTCTGGAAGATATACCACAATAGTGGCACAACATTCTCCATCTTAAACCCTTCAGATTGAGGTTGCAATCAAAGAATCTGCACCCGCATGTTCGGAGATCTGTCTGTCTGTGTCGTACGGTGATGACTGAACCTTGTCCAGAAGGTATTCTGGGAGAATTGCCTGTGACACTGAAATGAATGGAATGGAGAAAGGCTGTTACTATATTGTTTCTTTCTTTGGTTATGGCCTTGTGTCTAAGAAGATATCAGAATAAGTGATAAAATCTAGGTGTTGTTTGAATTTTTGTTTGATTCTGTGATTGGAGAGTTTTTTTACAAGCCCTTTTGCTACTGATTTACTTTCCCTTCCAGGCATTTGTGATTGTAGCTGTATCCTATGTGCCTCTTCCCCATCCTAATGTCAGCATCGAGGTTTACCTTCAGGTTCTACTTTTCTGTTTAGCAACAGGGATCACAATAATTTATGTTGCTTTCCCAGCTATCAAATATGGACACATGATTGCTCCTCCTATATTATTTCTAGATAATTCTTTTCAAAATGCTAAAGTTTTTCTCTTTGAAATAAAGTCAAGTTCATTATAGAAAAAAAAACCAGACACACACATACACCACACACACACACACACACACACACACACACACACACACATACACGGAAAGGAAGAAAATAAATCAAAGAAATAATAGAAAGTAAATAAAATAACAGTAAACAAGTAAGTAGTTTTTTAAATATCCAGTGCCCAGAGATAATATTTTTTAAAAGTTTGAGTCTTTATTTATAGCAATAAAAATAAGACTCATTTTCATGAAAGATGTGAAGGACTTTATTGTCTTTTTCCGCATAGGAAACTCTGTTACCATTTTCTTGTATTTCCTTTCAGTGAAATCCATGCAAACAACTTATAGATGCTGTTTTTATAAGCCTCACCATTTTAGCCTCTTGCTTTTCACATAACCATAAATCCTGAAATTAGTGTGGAATTTGTATGGGGAAACCTCATGGCAACAGTGTTGAGATCTGGAGGATTTGACAGAGGAGAGAATTTCCTTATAATTTTCTTTCCTAAGCAGGCGTACTGCTGTTAGGGTTTGGATGTATGTTCTTGGTCAACACATGGCAGAGGTAATGAAACATGCTTTTATTCACACTTCACTGAGAAAATACTTGCCATTTGTATAAACAAAAATTGATGTCAGTTTTGGTTTATACTGAACTAGATACATGGTTTGTAGTGAGTTTCTGCATGAGACATTTTTTGGTAGTTTCTTCTTTGCTGTCAAAATTAATGCTGTGATAAACATCTTTGCAAATATGACTTTAATCACATGTATGAATATAATTTTATGCCAGTGTATTGGCCAGCTTTCCTATCACTGGGACACAATGCTTGAAACCTACAACATAATGGAGGAGAGCTTTGTTTGGCTTACAGTTCAGAGGATTTAGTCCAAGTTACTTGGCTCTAAAAACACAAACATCTTGGTGAAAGGCTGTAGTAGTGCAAAACTGCTTACGTCACAATCTCCCTGAAATAGGAGAACAGCAATAGAGAGAGCTGAGAGATCAGACATAAACCCCAAGTCCACACCTCCATGACCCCTTCAGCAACACCCATAGAAAGCTGCACCAGACCCTTAAGTGGATCCCAGTCATCAAGTTAACACTCTCTGATGCATTCAAATTACCAGAAGTTGAATTACTTAGGTCTCAACATAATATCCATAGGTCTTATGGTTACTTTTCTTTCTTTGCTAAGATAAAATATCCAACACCCAAAGTTAAAGAAGGAAAGGTTCATTTACCTCACAGTTTGTAGAGGTTTCAGACCAAAATTGTTGGCTCTAAGCTAGAGTGGCATGGCAGAGGGGCAAAAAGTCATGGTAGCAGAAGATACCAAAAGCAACAGGGCAGAAGGGGAGAGCAATCCACTTTCCCTCCCTTGTATTTTATGCAGGCTACCTGCCCTCGGGCAAATACAGCATTCACACCCTTAATCCCAGAATTAGACCATGAATCAAGCACACACTCTGGATCCAGCTGACCCTGAAAAGCCACCCCCATGACCACATGACACTTTGAGGGGACATCCAGACACAAACCATGACAATAAGTGTCACCATCAGTGAACCAAACCTAGAGTATAGAACACCTCTGTAAACTGAGGTGTTCCTGCAGTCAGTGGCTTCATTTTGGGAAACAGAGTAGGAGATAAAGTTCCCCTAGAGGGCTGGTTGCGCCACTTTTCGTGTAATACTGAGATGCTGCTGGGGCCAGACCAACTGTGTTCTTGAATGTATCATTTTCCTTTGACAAGCGGGGCTTGTTGAGCCTACCTCACTCTGGGCGTCATTGAATTTCAGTTGACCCAGGCCACAGTGTCACGAGGCTTCTGTGAAGGAGGTGTTTAGCTTTTCCCAAAGCTCAGCTGAAAGCTACTTTTCAGAAGCTACCTTTAAAAACATCATAGCTGGTATGTGTGTCAGAGGGGTGAAAGGTCCAAAGTCTCAGGGGCCCCTCAGAGGCCGCCTCTGTTCTCCACAGTCCTAAGAACTGACACTGAAGCTGAAAGGAGTGCTAGCTCTGTAGGTCAGCATTTCTCTGCACACGGCTCTTCCACATGGGGGGAATTTCCTCAGCATTTCTGAGATGAGGAAGCGCTTTCAGATGTGGCCCAGCAGTGACAGGACATGGAACTTATCCAAATCGTTCGACCCAAGGTTACACTGGGTGACTTCCCCATTGTAAACACAGCGCAAACTCTATTCCCTGAGCCACAGGACTGGGTAAGACTGTGACTTGGCAGTTCCTCAGCATCATGAGCCAGGTGCATATCAGCTTTGGTCCGTTTGGAGTAGGGAGGCCTCTCTGTAAAGCAGCTGAAGTCAGAGCAGAGGTGAAGTGGTGAGGAGAGAGGATATGAAGGGGAGAGACCTCCCATGCCTGGAAGTAAGGTAGCTGAATTTGAGCAGGTTTTGGACAGGCATCAGCCCACACTCAACCAAAAAGACTTCTGATGATTTTGCACTGGTACCTGAAATACTGTTGAATGCATTTCAGCTGTGGAAGTGCTGTGGTTCATGAGCTACAGCGTCAGTACCTTTTGGCTGCTGCAGAGCTTTCTTCCCATTGCCATGGTAACAGTTATGAACGCTCCCAGGGAAGGATGTGTAATGACCAAACATTATTTGATATAGTCTTCTGCCCTCAAAGCGTCCATTAGCTGGGAGGACAATGTGGGGCCTTCCTTACTCCCCTCCTTCTTGGCCAGCATTTGTTTTCAGATGCCAAAGGGTGCTGTCATACTCCCAAATCTGGCCTGTAGAACTCTTAGCCTTTCTCCTCTGGGCATGCACAACTAAGTCAGCATCCTGTTATCGTTATCCAAACTATTAGAAACAGTGAAGAATCTCTGAATTTTAAAATTTTCAAGCTAATAAGTTAGTTTGCCCTGGTTTAATGGATATGTAAGATGACATGAAACTCTTGAGTCAAAGACAGTAGCACCACGAACACCAGCCTACATATGACAGCTTTGTTTGTCTTTAGATGCTGTGGAAGTGATGCAGGTGGCCACGGATACAAACGGTACAAGCCATGCATGCAGCAGTTTGCATTCCAGGGAAGAAACTCTCCACATAAGGGATGTGTGCATATTTTATAAGGACAGCAAGCATGTCTGCATTTTCTTCTTCCAGAGGGAAACATTTTCTTTATTACAATGGATAGTCAGCATGCCACATATCGTCTCTGGCATTCAAGGTTATTCATTATGCAAACAAGCTTAAAAAGATCCAGATGAAAAGACAGTCCCTCTGTTCCCAAGATGTGTCAAAATGTGAGCGACCCATGGATAATTGCTTTCTAACGCATTCTATCATTTGTATGTACTTAAAGGTATTCAAGTACCACCCCACCCCCTCTATTCATGAGTATCCTTTTATTAAAGCCTATTACGATCTGATAGAATAATCCTTTTGAAGTGTTTATTTTTATCAGATAATTTACCACACGGAATTCTTAGTAGAAGTGGCAAAAGCAAATCACGGTCATTGGCAAGAGCCAATAGTATCAGGAAACAATGGATATGGAATTCAAGGACTGCATATATTGGAAGGACGTATGTGTAAAATATTTTTGCAATACAATAAAAACTTCAAACCACTTGGAAGAGTTAAATAAAAGACAGCTTTAAAGAAAGAAAATATAATCTTTAATTCATCTTAATGCATGATCAGGTCAGCACAGATAAAAGGGTAAGTAAAGCAAAAGTTTTATTATAAAAAACAAAAATGAAAAATGCAGCAGTAAAAATCACTGAAGAATAGTTATAAGACAGGAAAGACAGAACATGAAAATCTAAATTTGTTTTATCAGTTTTTGAAGAGTGTGGAAATCATACAGCAGAGCCAAATTTGAATAGATAATAATAAAGAGTTTTCCAGAAATAATGACAAATGAGAATCTATAGAAAGGAACACAAGCAGTATACAATGAAATGAGTAAAAATTCTTACAAGTTCAAGGAATATGAGGAAACATGAATCAATAAGTAATTTATTTAATTTTATTTATTGACTAAAAGACAGAAAAATACAAATGTATAGTTATGCCCCTTCTACTGTCCACTTAATTTTTAGAAATCCAGAAACAAAGAGAAGCTCTTCATTATCTTAGTTTTTTTGATACATGATCTCATTGAACTGCCCAGGCTGGCCTCCGGCTCTCAGTCTTCTTCCTGCCTCTGCCTCCCAGTTGTTGGAATTACTGGTGCCCAGCGGGAAGAGAGGCTCTTAAACTTAAATACAAGCAATGGAGCTAATGATAGATGCCTCAAGCAGCAACAGAAGACAATACATGGTGATATGGTAATACTGTATAAAACCTAGAGTTGTGTAACCCCCAATTCTCTTTCAGTAAAAAGGACAAAGTAAAGACATATGTATATAAGTAAATTATAAATCTATTATACTTTTAATAAAACAACTCCCAAGGTTTTCTTTTCAGTATAAAAAGAAATAATTCCAAAAGGAAGACTAAAAATACATAAAAATAAAGAAGTTGGGAAAAATATGCCAGTGAAGGTGGAATGTCAACTTCAGTGGCTTTGAGATACCCCCAGGGGACTGGTAGCTGTGGCGGGGGGCCTGTGGGGCATGACCCTGGCATCTACGCCTGGCTCCTCACCCTTTTCTCTCTGATGCTGACCTGCTGCTCCGCACTCTGGACACCATGAACAAAGCAGTTTAGCTTCACCACACCCTTCTTCCCTGATGGTTCTGCTTTGGAACCAGTTTACCATGGACTAAGCCCTCTTAAAATGTGAACTGAATTAAATTTCTTTTAGTCGAGGGTGTTTCATGAAAGCTGACAAATACAAAGTAGGCAAGCTATAGGTGAATTTTTTAAAAAATAAAAGAAAAATAGGGCCAAATAAATAACATTAGGAATGGAAAACAAAATATAACTAAAGATAGTACAAAGATTAAAAAGATAGCATCAGAATACTATGAATCTTTATACTCAGACTTGTGAAAATTAGTAGCACCAGGGAAAAAACTTCTACAATGAAAGAACAATCTTTTATCTTCTTAATGTGAACTGCATACTAATAAAATTACAAATAATTTTATAACAGTTCAAAAATGCACCAAGGTTGAAAAAATTTTATAAAATCAACAGGATACCCACATAATTTTAATAAAAAATTTTTCTAAACTTTTAAAAAATGTATCAATCCAGTCCTGTACAAATATAACCAGAAAATGAAAATAGAAGGTAAAGAACTATTTCTTCTTCTAAGTCAAGTCTGATCTTAATAACAAACCAGATAAATTTATCTATTACTGTGACAAATTACTAAAAATTTAGTTGCTTTCAACAACGCATTTGTTATCTTACATGTAATTCTAGTGGACCCAAAGTCTTACACCGATCATACCAGACTGGGAAATAGCTCTTCCTGTGGAAACTGCCCACATTCCAGGCTTCATGGCCTTTTTCCTCTGTCTTCAAAGCTGGCAAAGGTGGAGTCTTCACATTTCAGCTCTAGTCGTCCACATCCGGGATGTACGCATGAAATTAGTTCGGGCCCATCTGGATAGTCCAGGATGGCCTTCCACTACGATTCTTACCCTTAATCACACTGACTAAGATCCTTTTCCTGAATAACACACTATATTTATAGCTTCCAGAGATCAGAACATAGAATTCTTTTGGGGGATCATTATTACACTTGCCAAACCCAACAAGCAAATATGGAAGAGGAAAACTAAAGGGCATAGATGTATTTGCACATCATCTAAATAATATTTTGACAAAAACAATAATTTGAAAATCTTAATCCATAGGTATGCTATAGTCAAGAAATTCAACGTTGTTAAATATCTGTATATCTAGTTAGTATGCTGAGAGACATCATATAATCATCTCTGTAGGCAGAGAAAACAATAGCTAAAATGCAATAATTATTTACAATATTGAAATTATTCTTACTAAAGTTGAAATAAAAAAGAATTTCTACAATTAGATAAAAGGGGTCGATAGAAATTACATCAAATATCAGACTTTGTGGCAGAATTTGAAAAGCGCTCTCTTATAAATTAGAAAGAGTGAGAAGTCTAGAGTAATCAAGTAAGATAAAATGAAACAGAACCTCTAAGGTTTTAAAATCTTTATAATTCACACATATAAAACTCTAAAGAATCTACAGAATTAATAAGACAATTTGATTATATTATAGGAAAATAAAATATAAGATATATAAAACCTACTTAACAAAAATATATGAAATCCCAACTACATGGGAGGCTGAGGCAGGAGAATTGCGAGATGAGGGTCAGCTTGGCAATTAGCAAGATTCTATCCAAAATAAAAAACACAAAAGGACTGGGAGTGTAGCTCAGAGGTAGCATTCATGAGGCCCTGGGTTCAGTCCCCAGTATATGAAAGTAAATGAATAAATGAATGAATCAGTAAATTAAAGATGGACAGAAAAGTTAGCGCAGTGTTAGAGCCTTTCCCTAGCTTTCGGAAGGCCCTGGATTCAATTCCCAGAACCACATACGTGTGTGTGTGCATGTGTGTGTAAAATCTTTATGAAGAAAATATTTAAAATTATTGAGGTGTTAAAGACAACTTAAATAAATTCAAAGCTTTGCCATCTTTAAGGAACACTTATTATAAGGAAATTAATATGCTCAAATTACTTAAATGTGATTTCCATTTAAGATCAATAGGATTTTTCCCCTCAAAACTAGAGAAGCTGATTCTGAAATTTATGATGGAAAGGAAGAGCCCAATATCAGTTAACACATCATTAAGGAAAAGATAGTGTGACAGATTTTCTCCCACGAGATGTCAAAATTTCTTATAGTTGTAACAATGACAGTGGTTTTAGCTCAGAACATAAATAAGACTGAGAGCAGAAAGTAGAGACTAGCATAAATTCATCCACCGATAAAAGTGATGTACAGCTGAGGCAGTAGATCAATGGAAAATGAGGTCTGCTAAAAACATAAATTAATTTGTATCTAATATGTACCAGAGCTATTTCACTCTACATTGTTACCTAGCTAGCACAAGGCCCCTGGATCTTGAAACAGGCAGTGATTTTCATAACTGTGCTAATGAAAAGACACTCAAGCTCAAGTGATCCATGAACAGAAAATATAAGCAAATAAGGATGCAGCTTCATACTGGAACATCACACAACAGTGAAAGCAAGCAAGCCTTCACATATGTGGAGAAAGGGTAACAAAAGATTGCATCTAGTATGATTCAGTTTTATACAATGCAAAAACAAAACCAAATCACACTGTTCCCTGGTAAGGAATATATTTTGGCAAACAAACACTACGCTAAAGGAAAAGTTAAAGCCAACATTCGGAAAAGTGGTTCTCTTTGAGGACAGAAATGGAAGACACACAACTCGTGGTTCCAACTTTGTGTGTAATACGCTAGTTCATAAATTTGGAAATGAGTCATTGTTTATGTCATTATTATGCTTTAGAACTGATAAATATTATATATATTTCATATATTTAAGTGTTTTAAAATAAAAGCTCCTGAGGTCAGGTATTGAATATCATCATTGATCCACATGGTAAATATTTTGGAGTACAACACACATGTCTTCATTATCTTGTTTTTCTACATAGGAGCACCTTGTTCAGACAGTTAAGCATATCCTCTCTTTATTAATATTATTATGTGTGCATTTCTTTTTTTTCCTTAAATTGTGCTTTAAAAGGTTACTTTTAAGGGCCACATTATTATCCGTTGTCCAAATCACCAATATCTATCTTTCACACTGATGTTGATGTCACATTCTTTTTGCTTGCAATGTTGTGATGGTGATGAACATTCTTGCACCTAATCCTTTGTGTATATGACATGAACTCCTCAAGATAAATTTCTAGAACCAGAACTACCCAGTCAGAGTATTCAGATTTAAATTGATCTTCCCCTTAGACTTTGCCCCAGATGTGAGTCACAGCTTTGCCTCGCCAGCCAGCCTTGTTGTGGTGTTAACTGACACAAAAATAGATTCTGGTAGGAGTGTGAGCCCAGTCAAGGGAGAACACAATGTATCATTTCCTTATTTTTATTCTCTTTTGTCCCTTACAGACATCCATAAGCATAATTACAGATCCCCAAAGACTGGCAGAAAGTCAGCAAGAACAAAGAAGAAAACTAGCAGCACAGAGAAAAGATTGTGATGAAACAAAAATTTATAACAATCATCTTTAACAGGATTCCAGAGAAGGCTGCATCAGTGAAACAAAAGTGAGCTGCTATGAAAAAAGTAACTAGAGAACCAAAAGATTTCTTGGAATTTTAAACAATGCTCCCAGAGGTAAAATATTTTAGAACCATGATTGTGGAAACAAAATTGTGCATAGAAGGGCCATCTACTAGGTGATCTGGGAAATGAAATCATGTAAAGAAAAGTCTCCCAGAATGAAATAAGAAAGGACGAATTAAAATTAGATGATGTCTTTGAAAATTTTTTGAATATAATACTATATATTATGCTACACTATACCATGGAGTGTAGTTTTATACATATATGTACTGTAACTATAAGCATAATAGAATGTAAAACATAATGGAAGAATTCTAGATATCTGAACACAAAGTTGGAACAAAAGTAGTTATTTTATATATACATAGATGTGCATATCTGTGACCACTAATTATGAGATGTCAGTCTGGCCAGATTAAGAATGCCCCTGGCATTGGGCAAGCACATTTGTGGGTGTCTCAGTAGGTGTGATCTTAGGTAATCTATGCAGTCCCTGGCCCCCTCCTCTCTGGCTATGCTTCCTTTCTGGCACTGTTCCCCTGCTGTGCTTCCTGGCCAGTGTGAAGTCAGCAACTTTGGTCCACCATGTCCTACTGCCATGATATTTCTGCCTTAGGGTCACCAGCTGTAGCTCAAGTCCCCTAGTGATAGTATGGCCTAATGATGGGAAAGCTGATATGATGTAATGTACAGATTCTAGTACCAAGAATGGGGTCATTGCTGTGATAGTACCCGGCCAACTCAGTATCCATGCACGTGTGTCTAACCAAGCAATTACGTTATAGAAGATCACTAAATCTCTTTCTCTTCCACAAGACACATTTCATTGTAGAATTATTTCTCATTATTTTGGGAATCATACAGGTACTCAGAAATTATAAGCTATAGTTTCATATAGGCTGGATGTGTGTTGTGCCATGCATGTCTGTGGTTAAAAGGACACACTGCTCTTTGCATAAGTATCAAAGAGACAGGATGTGGTCATTTAGGAAACTATCAGTTTTCTCAATTGTTTTAAGAATTAACTAGAATTTAGATTTACAACAAGAATTCTGCATAGTTTTCATTTCACTTCAAGCTACTCTCACTTTTTAGTGGTTTTTGAAACTAGTCCAGAGAAATTCATTTGCAAGTCAAACTCCCTGAAATGCATTTAGGTTCTTGTTATTATGCAGTTTGTGTGCTGGACGTGGGAATTTTCTCAAAAACAAATGTTCCACGTAAGGCATAAATGTTCAGCTTAATGGTTCCCAAACTCTTAAAACAGGACCCAAACACTCATCAAAACCTAATATTAACACCAAGAAGTCCACCAAAACTTATGTTTTTAAAACATGGAGATATGCTACTCAGAGAAAAAGCATTTCAGTTTCATTCTTAGCAACCAGAAGTTAGGTTTCAGCGACATGCCATTCCTGACAAAATGAGAAAACGACCACTGACTGAAGTTGTCACTTTCTGAAATGGGGATTAAGTTATGGAGAAAAGAAAAATATTAAATGAAGTGACCCTGATAAATATTGACTTTCTGGCAAGTTTGGATCTCCTCACGCTAAATAAAAATGTGAGGTTTCTTAGTGGCACTTGACCTATGAAGTCATCCTCAATAATGTTATAATATACTGGACACGAAACGCAAAACAAATGAATCCTCTGACTGAGCCAAATTATTACAACAGCCTTTGACTAATTCTCTCCATATTATGCTTTCCTCTGGCCAATTACTACTCACTTCCTTAGGATGGTTTTTGTGGTTTGCAGGAATTTCAAGTGGTCAATGTCATCTACTTACAGAATAAATAACGACCACAAACAGTAAGTATAAACAAAACATAATCACCTCTCACAGTGCAACATCCTAGTATGGGAAGTAAAGGTTAAAGCAGCACAAAATGATAGAAAAATGTCCGAGGAATAATAGGCAAAATTGCTTGGTTGGGTTTAGCTTATTAAATTATACTCCTGGAAAAATCTAATTTTTATGTTGCAACTCAATTCCTGACTTCTTGTACACAAAAGTCGAAGTCTCTATCTCACTATGCTCATCTTTCTCCTATCTTAAATTGGGCTTAATTCATTCTATCATCATATTCTTCCACAGGAAATGACAACTGTTAGTACAACAATCCTACACTCTGCATAGTTTTAGCTCCAAAAACTCTTCTGTAAACATAAATTTTCGTCGTGCATCTGACATATGAAAAAGCGCTATGGCTCTGAACAAGGCGCGATACACGGAAGAGAAAATGTGTATCTGCTAAAACTTAATATGTGCCTAGATTCAGAGGAACGTGCCATCTCACGGAGGAAAAAGACATGCTCTAAAAATGTTCCAGGATCTCAGGTCTAAACAAAGAGACAAAGGTAGAGAGAAAGAGAGAGTTCTGTCTGCTGAGTACTGAGCTGGTTTCAGATTGTGAACGCACGAAGTTTTATAACCATGATCAAGTTTTCTTTTGGGGCTGGATGAGTCGGTCACTTTGAAATACTACAGCATGATGTAACTGATGGAAGATGCCCTTTGGATTTGGATTCCAGGAAAGCTAGGTATAACATGACATTGAGATGTGGTATGTATAACATATAGTTTCAGCCAACTGAATATAATACATAGTTCAAAACAGTGTCCTTACTCCATTTATGTTAAATATTCTGACAACATTTCGTCAAAGAAATTGACAAAATAATTGGGATTCATTAGAGAAATAAATTCTACCCCAACGTATTTCTTGTGATAAAATACTCCAACCAATTATGGTTTTATATATTACAACCAATTATGGTTTTATAGAAATATGACCCTTCACAACCCTCCTTTCCTTTCCAATTTAGTTTATGATTCATTTTACAACCATGAGAATGTAGTAAATGAGAACCACATATCAATGGCTTAACAAAAATTTGGGGGGGATAGTGAACGAATCAAGTATTTGAATAGACAACTGTTAGGACTGGAGAGAAAGGAATGTAAAAACCCAAATGGGCTGCAAAACCGGGCTTGGGTTCTTTCCTGCTGGGCCATGTCACTGGCTGTACTTCTCCAGCATGTCACCTCCAGTGCTAAGAAGGCACCGTGGGGAAGTGTAAGATAGTACTTGATATGTGTGGCCAGCTCCTCTAGAGGTGAAAAATCAGTGACTTTAGCAGGGGATGCTATTAGGAGATCTTTTAAATGTTTTGCTTTTGTTTTCTCATCTGGAGGGCAGAGAACCTAGGTTTTGTTCTGCCTCTGGGTAATCGTATGATATTAAATATGTCTCATTCTCTCTCTATGCCTTTCTCTTAGCTGTAAATACAAGCTGGACTTGGGGATCTCTCCTGTCTCTTCTAGCTCAAAATTCTACTATTGAAAGAAAAAAATAATTCACCTCCGGGCTTCTGATTTAAATGCCAGGTTTCAGCCTGATGCAAATTAAACTGTCTGGGTTATAAACCAACTACAAAATAAGGTTTATAATGGAAACAGCCAGTGACCCTTGGCTGCTGGTGGGCCGACAGTTCCCGCTATAGTGTTCAGTGACCGCTGCTCTCCCTGGGCAGCGGCTGCCGAGTTATGTAACGGTGACTCCTGCAGGATTACTTAATCCTTGCCTAACCCTAATTGCACAGTCTGCTTGCGGCTCCGGCAAGCCGAGGTCTTTTCAGTGACACGCTCCAGAGCCTATGCGGTTGCCATCAGCAAACCCAGCTTCTGCTGGTTTAAAATAACACAGTCGTGGGGAGCTGCCAAATCCCGCCCTTTTTGAGAGTACATTATTTTTTGCTTTTTCTTCTGTCTCTTGCTAACTGCCAATGGTTTCCTGCCCAAAATGACCTAGCACTAGGAAAAATTCTAACAAATAATAAAAGGATCTGGGGCAGGTACAGTACATACCGTCCTCTGGCTTATGGCATAGACCAAGCCAGGAGCTTCGTGTGGAGGCAGGCGGAGGAGGGGGGAGGGAGTGATGCAGGTCACAGGCAGCAAGGCTTACAATGACCAGGACTGGCTCTGCTTGGCCTTCACATTGCCTTTCGTTACATATAAACTTTCTTTAACTCTCAGCAAAAGAAAAATTGCTGGCAAATTTAGAAGACAAAGAGCACAATATTATAATACAAAATATATATGGAGAGTTAAGTAAATAGATGTTCACAACATCTGCAGTTTAGTACTGAGAACAGTCTAATCTATGTTCGTCACAGTATTAACATTCCAAGAGCGTATCTCTCATAATTTGCCTTTTTTCCTATATTTTTATATTCCCATTTTAGAAAGCAAGAGTAAATAGAAAAAGCAAAATAGAAATATCAGTTAATCTCCATTTTTCAAAGCAAGTTTAAATTAACAACAAAGATTATATTTTACTTATCAATGTGCATACCATTTTATTATTCTCATAAATTTATATTTTTATTTATTTATGAGTATGGTCTCAAGCCATATCCATTTACCTATAAAAGTCTCAAGTTTGGCTTGGGATTTAGCCCAGTGGCTTAAAGGCTTTCCTGGTAAGCACAAGGTCATGAGTTTGAGCCTGGGTACCAAAAAACCCAAAAAGTCTCCAGTTTATCCTTCTTTGTGGCTTAGTAGTACTCCATTATATTTAAAAAACCACATCTTTTTATCTATTCCTTGATTGATGGTCATTTGAGATGTTTCCAAGATTTAGTTATAACAAACTGCGCTGCTATAAACATGGTTGCACATGTATTGCTATGGTACAATGTTTTTAATACTTTTGGGAAGATATCCAGAAGGGAAAAGCTGTACTGAATGGGACTCTAATCCTGATTTATTGAGGAATCTCTACACAGTGGCTGCACCAGTCTATACTCCCTCCCACAGTGGAGAAGGATTCCTATATCCCCACAGCCCCTCCAGTATTTGTTATTGCTTGCTTCCTTGATGACAGCCATTCCTTCTGGAATGAGGCCAGAATCCCAATATTGTTTTACTTTGCATCTTTTGGATGACCAATATGTGTAAGCATCCTTTAATCTCACTAGTGTGAGAAGCTAAGCAAATAAATAAGACCCAAAATGTACAATAGATATTGTGAACTGGGAAGAAACTATTCAAAAGAAAAGAGAAACTGTGACAGTGGAAAGGGGAAAAGAAGTAAGGAAAAGGAAAAAATATCTATATACATAGACAAAATAGCTAAGGTGGATATGCTGCCAGTTTCTCTTAGTTCACTGACAAGTTTGTGCTAATATTCTTTGGACACTATCTCATGTTTGTACGTTGTATCCTGAGTAACTACTCTGAAGATAATAATGTGCAATGTATTAATTACTTACTCTCCTATTATATTGCTTTGAAATTGTTTTATTTTTTTCTTGTTTTTACAATAAAATTATGTTTTTAAATCTTTTTGAGAATAATATTCTGAATTTTATATAGTACATTAATCACAATACTCTCAATCATTCTGTGCATCTCTGATTTTAGATTGCATCCACTTTTTATTAATATGAAGAATGACACTGGAAAAAGTCTTTTACAAACATTTTGCTTGAACGTCTGTTTTATTCTTTCATCTATAATCCTGAAGCTACTTATATGGATTACTAATTAAGAAATAAAGTTAAAACATAAAATTATTTTCCATCCACTAGCAGGAAATCCTGATGCCAAACTAATGCTTCCTTTATAAAAGTAGAAATTATATAGTATAGAAATAAAAATAAAAATTGTTTTGTGATTCAAAATATTTACATACATGGGTACTTGGATATTTCTTTCTTTTTTTGGTACTAGGGATTGAACTCATGACTGCGCAAGGCAGGCACTTATGCCATTGAGCTAAATCCCCAGCCCCTACTTGGATATTTCAAATCAATGCTTTAAGTATGTTAAACTCTGAAAACAAAGTATTCCAAAAGAGAAAAATGGAGTAACTACAAAAATTATGTTGAAACAGACCATCAATATGAACAAAATTCATTAAGTGACAACTCAGAGAGAAGCTTGTCTCTGTGATTTTTAAATATCATGATATGAAAACAAAAACTGTTAGTAAAATGGAAACTTTTCACTGATTAAATTACAGGTACAGCTGCTTTCACAAACCATCCTATTTTACTTTTTCTTTCCTCTTCTTATGAGAGAAGAGATGGTTTTCCTTCCTTCTGAAGCTAATTTCAGTATTTATTGCCTAACTCCCCAGCCCCTCTTTGCTTTTCAAAAATTTTGTGGGGTTCGCTCTAACATTTTCAATTACAGGCAGTTTCACTTCACATGGAATTATTGGCACATATCTCAGATCTCAGGTTTTAGTTCAGTGTCTGCTCTGTGAAGGCCAAGAGGTTCCCTGTTTGTCCATCATTGTTCTGTCGAGCTTGCTCATCTGTATCCATTATAGGATCATAAACTCTAAGTCTCTAATTTTCTCTTTTGTACTTTCCATATCGAGCAGTCTCCCAGAGGACAAGAACTTGCTAAATATGCATTGACTGAATAAAATATCTATTGCATCCTAGCTGTTGAGAAAGGTGATTAATGATCATTTTGATCCTGAACTGCAAATGTTTATTACATGATCTTTAAGCATATTGAAACATGACAGATATAATCTATAAGTACAAGATGAGAACACTTTGGGGCATCTACATAATACAATATATTTCTGGTTTTCTGCTAACAGTCCATGCTCCAAAGAAGTCTTCAAGTTACACTACATTGTCCCAAGAAACCTAAAAAGCACATCCTGCACGGCTTCAGTGAGTGATTTCTTAGTTGTGGTTTGCTGAGCTTTAGCGTTTGTGAGTATTCTTTCTGGTATCAGCCCAGTCATCTCAGGATAGAATGGGACCCACAGGGATGATTAGTAAGCTCTCCAGAGGTTAAAAAGGTAGCTTGGTGCAGAGAGCCCCTGTCCTGGATAGTGCTCACATGGGGACAGATGTGCAGGGTAAGCTCATCTGCATCATTCTCAGTGGCCATCAGTTGCTAGGACACTCATGGCATCCTTAGTGGCATTGAACAGTCCAGGCTGTGGGGCTACAGGGACTAAGCCTTTCTTGAGTGTATTAGTACCATCGGCCAATGGTTATGTAGCATTGATTAAGCTAACATTAGTTTAAAATCTACCAATATTTTTTGCTATACTACTTCATTTTTGTCAGTTTGCTACTATTTTTAAAATTTTGAATGCTATATTTGTCAATGAAATTACTTCATTAAAGAATAGTCAACTGACATCCATCAACTTTTCTCCGTTATTAAGTACTCATTGGATTTTATTTTGTTCACACTATTATGTTCCTTTGTATACTGTACTTTTCATTTTTTTCTTAAGCTTACTACAGAGGTTAGAAATCTCCACATAAGCCCATTTCCAAAATCCCAGTTATAAAAATAACATGTTTGGAAAGAGAAATTCAGAGTTGTGTTAAAAGAGCATAGCTGTGTCTTTGCTAGTAAAAAAATTGATCCTTAAAAGCAAGTCAGCTGATCCTACATCAGGATCAAAATTTCTTTCCACATCCACAGAAAAGTTTATATGACCCTGAGAAGCTCCATTCTTCTCAGAGGTGCCTCGGAGCAGTGCAGCAGATTTCTTCTTTGTGTGCCTTGGATTTGACCCACAAGCTGGCATATCCAGGCATGTGCCTCACAGGAAAGAAGTTTGAGGAATGAGAGCTGAAATCCTGCATCCAGGCAGGCTCCTGTAAGACTGGATAGCACTTAGTGAGAGGTGTGCACGGCCTATTTACAAGCCCCAAGATATTGCATGTTCTTTCAAAAACTTTATTTTCCTAGGAAGACTAAAACAGGCATGCAAAGACACTGTCCTTTTTTCAAGTAATGGGCTTGATCTATAGGTTTGGGTGTTGAATGGTGACTTGAGGGTTTCTAATTGGATTTTTGTAATGATGTGACTTCAAAAGAAGGTTTATTTTGTGTGTGTATGTCTAGAGAGCTCTGGTTTTGTGAATTACATGGAAAGAGAACTGGTCTTTAGCAGTGAGTTCTAAAGTAAGCAGGGTCTTAGTCATAGAGATAACCAGGGCATCTGTATGGGCATAATCTTGAGTATGTAGATGTCCATTGTTTTGTGATATATATTTTATTTTTAACATCTTTAATTTGGTTGAGTCATCTGGAAGTCTGCCTAAAAGTAACACTGTCTAATGAATGTGAAGAAGTGTGCTAGAGACAAATAAAATTGTTACTTGGGATTGAAAAACTAAGGAAATAAAAAACATTCCATTTAAGGATAAAATTGTCAGTGGTAGAGTCCAAACATGAGAAATTCTGCTAAAGGACCTGCAGCTGGTAAACTTTAGCCCTTGTTTGGCACTGGTCACATGTTCCCAAGAGTTGTTCAGCCACACAGTGGAAACCAGGCAGAGAACAACCTTAGTCACTGGGTGATTTTTAATTACTTACCCAAGTAAAAAAGCACATTTTTGGGGCATGACAAACTGAAATGTAAGAGCATACAGTACAAACTGTACACTAATAAAATTTTGTCTTGTGTGTGGGTTGGATGGATTCTCATGGCTAGAACAAGCTATAATCACATTCTTGGGTTTTGGATTTTCCCTCTTTTTAGTATTTGGAGGATAAGCTATGTTGCAGGTTTAATCTCAAAAATTTGGATTTCAGAACAAATTGTAATAATAATGCCACAAAAATCTTTGAATAAATCTTTGGCAAACCGAAGGCCATTTTCTTTTTCTTTTGTTCAGTTTTGTTTTGTATCTCAGGGTATGGTTTGTTTTGGTGAATGTTACATGGGCTTCAAAAGAATATGCATTTGTTGTTGTATGCACTATTCTATATATATTTATCCTTTCTCCATGCCCCATATCTCTCTCTCTCTCTCTCTCTCTCTCTCTCTCTCTCTCTCTTTCTTTGGCTTCAATACTGGAGACTGGACCTAGGGCTTTTACATATATCTACATCTCTAGCCCTCTCTTAAACTAAAACCATTTTTATTAGTATATGTGTGCAGTACATAATGGTTGCATTCATCAAGGAGAGCTTGCAGGAAACACGTCTTAATTATTTTATGTCTTTTCCACCTCCATGACTACTTCCACCAAGCCTTCTTCCCTTGCCCATTTGCAAAAACTCTATTTCCATTTTTCTTCAGCTCACTTTGTTAAATACCTGCCTCTGTCTCTCTTTTTCTGCTCAGAAGGCCATTTTCTCAGTGATTAGTCATTGTATCTTCCTTTGAAATAGACTTCTGCCTAAGACAGTGGCAAACATACATGAATAAAAATAACCCACAAAAAATCACAAAATAAGATCACACAAATGATACTGCATATCTTGTACACAGTATGACAAAAAGTCCCCTAAAAATGTCTGTGTAGTTTCTACACAGAGAGTAAGTTTCCTTTCTACACCACAGGGCTATTCACCCTCTACTCCACACCTGTCAGAAAACTGGAAGATCTCAGACATCTATCATTTGTTTACCGCAAGTATTTATCACAAATATTTTAGTTTCTAACTTGCAAAGAACTCCAGAAAAGCCATAATATCATTGTATATCTTAATATCAATATCAATCTTAATATCAATTAACATCTTAATATTAATATTAATGTTAATATTGATATTAACATCTTAATATCAATATCACCTCCGTTATCCATTTGTATGTTGTACTTAAACTTGGCCAAGAGGATAGCTAAAATGTTTGGATCATATGCACGCACGCACGCACACACACACACACACACACACACACACACACATTTATAAATGGGTAAGGTGTGAGGTGTGTTAAATAACTTGAGGGTGGTAATCATATACATATATTAAATTATATTGTATACTTTAAATTTCTATAACTTTATGGTCAACTATATATCAATAAAGTGGGGACATTTTAAAATGATTTTTAAAAGGAAATATAAGGAATTCCAGTGTGAGATATTTAATGCCATCAAAAATTAATCATTGTTCACATTTTCCTGCTTTTTCATACAGACCATAAGGCACAGGTACTCTTTTATAAATAAGATTGCCACTAGATCAGTATGCCTGTCAAATTTCTTTTAATTTAAAGCTTACTTTTTTATGCAGTAAAATTTCTCACTGTTTGAATTTTGCCAATTGTGACTCCATGATGTTATTTAGTATGGTGTTCTCTCCCTTAAATTTCTGATAAATTACCAATGGGATTTAGGATCTTTGTCATAACCAAGTTTGATTTTTTTCTCTCTGTCAAGATTCATAAATAAGTGGGGTTTGATATACATTAAATATGTATATATAATAAACATTCTCAGATTTTTATAAAAATTAAGTATCCTTGGAATTCAAAATTTAAACTGAAGAAGGAAACAACTCTGAAAATAATGCATCATTATGATACGCCCACAGCCATTAGACGTACTGGTCACAGTTCTTTATTGACATTAAAAACTCCGATCCTACTGTCCAGGACTATGAGATGGGCATCTGGATTTGAGATGGCTGCACCCCAAAGCCATGTACTGATGTCCTTCTATTGCTCAAAGTCGGTTGAAGGAAACCTTGGATTTAAGCATAGTCAGGTTTCTCCTCAGCAACCATGGACAGACGACCTGACAATGGCTCCTTTGTCTCTGAAGGAAGTGAATGCTGACCTCCAGCAGAGCTGGTGACCTGCCCTTGTACCACTTTCTAAATCTCACTGGCTCAGTTCTCCAAACAAATCTGGTTAAGTAAATGCTTTTCTTACAAAATGAGTATATGGTGTAAACAAAGGAAATTTAAATATCTGATGCCAGACTGGTTGTTTTAGTGTATTATAAACAAAGTATATCAATATCAGCTGCATAATTGCATGAACTTTAAACAATTTGTGTAAGATTCTCATCCCATCAGCATCAGTTTCCTTACTGTATTGTTAACTTTAAACAAGCTTTTCAAGATTGCCATTCCATGAATGGATCTTTGGAAAAACATGCCCATTTAAGCAAGTTAACAATTTGACAATTTATTTTATTGTATGCACACACATGTACTGATTATGTATATGTTATATAATTTGATTGTGGTAATCATTTGACAATATATACATATATTGGATATTTTAAATTTATATAGCTTTGTCAACTATGTATCAATGAAGTTGGGAAATTTTAAAATAACTTATAAAAATGTCATCAAATATGTTTTCTTACTGGAAAACATTGGCTTTCCGAAAGGTATTAGTTTTAGAGGTTTTCATTTTTACAGACTTACTATAGCTTGTCTGGCATTGTGGGAGGCTGAGGCAAGTGGATATCAAATTTGAGTCCAACCTGGCCAGTGTAGTGACTTACTAAGATGCCATCTTAGTAAGTAAATATATACATATATATATTTAAATTTTGAGATGGCATCTTGGCATCTTTTGATATATATATATATATATATATATATATATGCCATAGATGTAGCTTAAACCTAAGTCTAACAAAAATTCTGCTTGAACAATATAATTCCCTATAACCCTGGGGTATTATAGCTATGACCTCTCAAAGTCCATACAAGGAAGTGAACTCAGTGAACTTCAGAGTGATCTTGGCATCTAGCATCCAACACAACTCCATAGGGAACACTCGGTGGTCAGCCCAGGGCACAGCACCTCACAGGAGTATCACAGACATCTGTGCCCTTAGCGGTAGGCTGCAGGCTTGTTTATGCAGAGCTTCCCCTGCTAGCCAGCAGCGCTAACTCCTTAGAATCCTCCCTGTAGTATAGTTTCAAGTCAGGGATTGTGATGCCTCCTGCTTTGTCTTTGCTGCTTAGAATTGCTTTTGCGATTCTAGGTCTCTTCTGGTTCCAGATGAAATTTAGGAGTGATTTCTCTAGATCTATAAGGTATGTTGATGGTATTTCTATTGGGATTGCATTGAATCTGTATAAGAGTTTTGGGAGAATGGCCATCTTCACAATGTTTGTTCTTCCTATCCATGAGCAAGGGATGTCTTTCCATTTTCTGAGATCATCTTCAATTTCCTTTTTCAGTGTAATATAGTTTTCACTGTATAAGTCTTTCACTTCTTTTGTAAGAGTAATTCCTAAATATTTCATTTTTTTGCTTGCTAATGTGAATAGACCAGTTTCCCTTATTTCCCTCTCTGTGGTTTTGTTGTTTGTGTATAGGAATGCTATTGATTTCTGAGTATTGATTTTGTATCCAGCCACATTACTGAATTTATTTATTGTATCTAAGAGTCTTTCAATGGAGCTTAGGGGGTCTTCTATGTAGAGTATCATGTCATCTGCAAACAATGACAACTTAACTTCTTCTTTTCCTATCTTTACCCCTTTTATTTCTCTTTCTTGCCTAATTGCTCTGGCTAGTACTTCCAGTACTATATTAAATAGGAGTGGTGATAAAGGACATCCTTGTCTTGTGCCTGATTTTAAAGTAAAGGCTTTCAATTTTTGGCCATTTAGTATGATGCTGGCTGTTGGTTTGTCATAAATGGCCTTTATTATATTGAGGTAAAGACCATCTATTCCAATTTTCTGTAGAGTTTTTATCATGAATGAATGTTGGACCTTATCGAAGGCTTTTTCTGCATCTATAGAAATGATCATGTGATTCTTATTTTTGGCTTTATTGATATGGTGAATTACATTTATTGATTTGCGTATGTTGAACCATCCTTGCATTCCTGGGATGAATCCCACTTGGTCATGGTGTATAATCTTCTTGATGATTTGCTGGATCCTATTTGCCAATATTTTATTGAGGATTTTTGCATCTGTGTTCATTAGGGAGATCGGTCTATAGTTCTCTTTTTTAGTTGGGTCTTTCTCAGGTTTTGGTACTAGAGTGATATTTGCTTCCAGGAATGACTTAGGCAGGATTGCTTCCCTTTCAATTTCATTGAATAGTTTGAGGAGTGTCGGCATTAGGTCTTCTTTGTATTTCTTGTAGAATTCTGCAGTGAATCCATCTGGGCCTGGGCTCTTCTTGGTGGGTAAGGACTTAATTACATTTTCAATTTCAGTAACCGAGATTGGGTTATTCAACAGTTTTACATCCTCTTGATCTAGCTTTGGCACTTCATATGCTTCTAAGAAACTGTCTATTTCTTCTGTGTTATCAAACTTTTGAGAGTAGAGGTTTTCAAAATAGGTGTTGATGATCTTCTGTATTTCTATTGGGTCTGTAGTGACTTCTCCTTTTTCATTTCTTATTGCATGAATTTGAGCTTTTTCTTCCCTTTTTTTAATAAGGTTGGCTAGGGGCTTATCGATTTTATTTATTCTTTCAAAGAACCAACTCTTTGATTTGTTGATCCTTTGGATTGTTTTCTTAGTCTCTATTGCATTGATTTCTGCTCTGATTTTTATAATTTCCTCTCTTCTTTTGGCTTTGGGCTTGACTTGCTCTTCCTTTTCTAGCTGTTTGAGGTGTAGCATCAAGTTATTTATTTGTATTCGTTCTGTTTTCCTGATGTGGGAACTCAGTGCAATAAATTTTCCTCTCAGAATGGCTTTCATTGTATCCCACAGATTCCGGTAAGTTGTATCTGCATTTTCATTTTCTTTTAGGTATTGTTTGATTTCTTCTTTAATTTCTTCTGTGACCCACTGATTACTCAAGAGTGTGTTATTCAGTTTCCATGTGTTTGTGGGATTTTTGCGGTATCTTTTATCATTAATTTCTAATTTCAGAGCGCTGTGATCCGATAACATGCAAGGGATGATTTCAGCTCTTTTGCACTTGTTTAAATATGTTTTAGCTGACTTGAAACTATACTACAAAGCAACAGTAGTAAAATCAACATGGTATTGGAATCAAAACAGAGCTGAAGATCAATGGAATAGATTAGAAGATACAACCACAACTACAAACACACTCAACCACCTTATCTTCGATAAAGGAGCCAAGCAGGTTCACTGGAAGAACGACAGTCTCTTTAATAAATGGTGCTGGAAAAACTGGCTCTCCATTTGCCGAAAACTAAAGCTAGACCCATGTCTATCACCATGTACTAAATTAAAATCTAAATGGGTCAAAGATCTGAATATTAAAACAGAAACGCTAAATCTATTGGAAGACAAATTGGGTAGAAACCTTGGAGGCATAGGAGTAGGTAGAGAATTCATGAATAGGACTCAAACTGCACGGGAAATACTTCCCAGAATCAATAACTGGGACCTCTTCTTATTAAAAAGTTTTTGCATGTCAAAAGAAATCTCCAGCATAGTGAAAAGAAAACCCACAAACTGGGAAAAGATTTTAGTGAACTCTCTCTCAGACAAGGGCCTCTTGTCTAAAACATATAAAGAATTAAAAAAACTCAGACCTTCAAAATTCAAAGATCCAATCCAAAAATGGGCATCTGAGATGAATACGCAATTCTCAGATGAAGAAATGCAAATGGCAAATAAATACATGAAAAAATGCTCATCATCATTGGCCATTAGAGAAATGCAAATTAAAACCACACTGAGATACCATCTCACTCCTGAAAGAATGGCCAGGATCAAGAAAACCAACAACAACAAATGCTGGAGAGGCTGTGGGGAAAAAGGAACTCTCCTGCACTGTTGGTGGGAGTGTAGACTGGTACAGCCTTTGTGGAGATCTGTCTGGAGGTTTCTCAAAAAGTTGGGATTGGAAATCCCATTTATTCCAGCTATTCCACTTCTAGGCATATTCCCAGAAGAACTGAAAGCATCATACCACAGGGATATATGTGCACCTATGTTTATAGCAGCACAATTTGTAATCGCCAGATCTTGGAAACAACCCAAGTGTCCATCAACTGAGGAATGGATAAAAAAGTTGTGGTATTTCTATACAATGGAGTATTATTCAGCTATAAAGAAGGATTGCATTGAGATATTTATCAATAAATGGGCGCAGCTTGAGACCATACTCATAAGTGAAATAAATCAATCTTGCATGTATGAATACCGAATAGTTTCCCTAATGTAAGTAATGATTCAAATATATAAAAATATGTGATAATCATGATTCCCCATTATGTGGCCTTGAAGCCTTATAAAATTTTCACTTATTAATTAGAAAGGCTTTACTCTGGGCTTTTTGATATGGAAATATTTGAAGCTATAGTATATGAAGTTTTATCCAAATATTTTAAGGAAAAAGACAGACACTATGGTAACTACTATTCTTTAAAAAAAATTATTTAGCTATTTCTTATGTTTATTTTAATTAAGGGAAAAACTTAAAAAATTAGGATATATAGTAGTAACTCTTTTTGATCTCCTATTAACTTGTTTTGAAGTCCTGTAATACTCCCAAGATCTTGTTTTGACTGATTAGACTCTGTTCCATTCTGTGCGACAGTAGCAAGTTTGAAGGTATAGGCAACTAATTTGAAGGCAATAAGATTCACAAAGATGCCCATTCTGGTTTGACTATTGTCTCCTTTGGAAGTCCTGCAATGTTCACAATGCCTAAGTTTTATTGGTCTTGCTCTCCACTGTTTTGTCCAACTTTATAATATCTAATGAGATAGACAATTCCTTTTAAGGAAACAAGAGACAATGTTGATAACCATTGTTGATGACCTTGTACTCTGTTCTACATCATGTGCTATGTCTATCCTTGGTTTGGACTTACAGCTTTGTTTTGCCATATTTGACTTTATTATCTCCCCCCCAAGAGAGTAATGAGAACTGAGGAGTAATAAAATCCAAAATGTGTAAATTTTGTTATAAAAAAGAGAGGGAGGGAAAAAAAAAAAGAGCTCTAACGGATATAACAACAAGTGTGTTTAGGGATGTTAAATAGCTGACTATATTAATGTTTTTGGATCATTGAACACAGCTGTTTGCAGTCTCTCCGTTTGAATGTCTACTTTGTATTCTTTGATACTGTGATTTGAGCAACTATTTCCAAGATGATATTATGTAATCTATTAACAGGTGATTTCTTACTGTTATGTTTATTTTTTTTTTTGTAGTTCTGTATTATGTGTAACCTTACACTGCTTTGTCTTGTTTTGTGTTTTTCTCTTTTTCCTCTTAAATAAAAAAAAAAAAAAAAAAAAAAAAAAAAAAGAATCCTCCCTGTAATAGTCCCTGAGGCAATGACGCACAGCTGTGGGGAGGAAACAGGCTCTTTAATTTGTTAACCATGCCCAGAAAAGAAGAAAACAAATAGCTCAAATGAGACTGTCAAGTGGTCTTTTAAAAGTCTTCTCCAGAATCAGCTTTTTAAAAAAGAAATACCAACTCCTCCCCATCAAGAGCACATACCAGGGGCTTGTTTGTTCTTTACTACATCTGATCTTATGTAAGATTTGAATCCCAGGAAATCTCTCTTTCTGACTTTACAGTTTCATTCTCTCCTAATGACCACATTGTCCCAAGGTTCAGATTGATAACATAAGATCCTTGAATCATTTTTGCTGAAAGATTTACTGCTAGCAGATTTCACCTGGAAAACTGTAGATGGTCAGGGAAGATTGGGAATAAATTGGACATTATTTCCTTCATCGAGGGTCCCGGGTTACCAGAACAGGAAGTTAGATATTTTGATCCAACTCCATTCTCCATACACAGCACACTGCCGTTAATCTCCCTGGCAATGCTCTTCACTAAGACGTGTACCACATTGTTCTTGACACTTTCCAAGGTAGTTCTGGAAGGCCCCTTTCATGTGGGTCTTTTAAAGATGTGACAAAACTGTAGTGAATGCTGCTGCCGAATGCCATCCGGCAGAAAGTCAGTGTCACTAAAACCGGACTGTGTGTCCTCATCATCTTATTCCCCAGAGCTTGTTCTGACTTGATAGGGAAGTTGTGATCCGACGTCCCCAAAAATAAGACCACCATAAACTATCGACCCTGCCAGACAGGATATGAGTTTTCAAAAACCATCAAGCCACCTGCAGCAGATAGCTCACTCACCAGTAAACAAACGACACGACCCCTATTAACCAATGCCATCTGCTTCTGTAACCGAAGCTTGCTTTGCAGTTTTCGGCTTTATATTCTCTGCACTCCCTTACCCGGGGACTCTCCCCTCTCTCTACCGGAGTGCGGTCGGAGAGTCCCTCGCATGCGTGGACAATAAAACCCCTTGATTTTTCATGAGAGCTGGTCCCTTGGGGTCTTCTTCGCGATGGTGATCTTACAAGCTGTCACCTGGATCTTCCCCAAAGTCAAATGATCATGAGAGATGAAGGTTTTGGGTCAGTTCAGGTCACAAGAGCACAACTAAAGACATTCATGAAAAAAGACAACAGTGTCAGGAGTGGTAGGATACCTGAGTTTGAAGTAAGGGGGGTATTTTAATAGGATTAATGGTAGTGTCTTTTATTATGATCATTTTTAAAATTAAATTTTTTCTACATTTTAAAAATCACCTTTCTCTGTCTCTTTCTCTCTCTCTCCATCCCTCTTTCTCTCTTTCTTCTTTCTACCTATCTATATTGGTTTCTTGTTCAACCTAGTTTTTATGTTTGTTACTTTTTTTTCCTAATTTAAATCTGAAGCTCTGAGCTCAAGATTTATCGCTCCCCTCTATGTGCCTCGTTTGCTAGAATGCCCTTTTCCAAGCTGGGGCCAGGGCCCTCTCCTACAGGTGGGAGGAGCGGGTACCCTGTCTATCTTATTCATCAGCTGCGTTGCCGCATACCCACATGGTGCTTTAAGACACCCTCAAAGGCCACTGTCCACCCAGGCTACTGACGAGGCCCTGGGTAAGTGCTGAGTCCTATGTGTGGTGACGTGCTTCAGGACTTGTTTCCATGGGACCCTGTGTATCCAGGTGTGGTCACCGATCGTGCCCTGAAGTCATGGGGGCAAGTGGACTTGGTCCTACATCAGAAAGGCCAAATGCCAGCCATGACCTTGTTTACTCTGCGAGCCTCTGTGGCTCTATGATGTTTTGTGGCATTACTGTAGTTAGTGGCACTGATGCCACCACTGGTATGCAGCAGCAGGACAGCATCCTGCCTAACTCTAGTCTTGGTCAGGAGAACACCCACCTCCATGCCGGTCTCTCAGGGGCTCTCCGAGAGTGGCACTGTCACTTTGGAACCTTCTTGACCCCCTTGATCCAAGGTGATTCTTGACAACCGGCTGCTGGGTCACGAGGCTGCCAATCCTCAGAGCCTTGGGACCACAGGAACCCATGTGTCCTTCCTTGTACACTGCAGCCTCTCCCTTCTGCTACTCCAGCAGAAGGATGTCCCGACTGCTGAGTCTCCCATTCAAGTCAGTTAAATTTCTGTCATATTTGCATCCTCTTTAACTTCTGTCATAGGTTCTATAAGAATCTTTTAGCCTGACATTCCACCATATCAGTTTTTCTATTGAGCTCTCTTTTCAATAAGAGTTTATTCTTTAATCATGGAAATTTTCAAACATATGTTAAACTAGGAAGAAATACTATCATGAAATACGAGGGTCTATCGTATTTCATTGTAACAGTTATTAACACAAGAACAACTTTGGTGCAATCTGCTGGTGCCTACTCCGTTGAATTTTAATCATTACAATCTTAGTTTAGTTATTTTTTATGGGCTCGATGTTCACTGGCAGATTCTGAGTTTGTCAAGTACAAATTGTTTTGTTATTTAACTATTTGGGCTCCCTTTTACTGTACTCTTAAATGCACAATGACTCTTGGCTGTGGTTTCAAACCTATAGTTGAAATTTCTGATTAGATTACCTGCTGCATGATTGCATCACCCAGGTAGGGTTAAGGGCTTCGATGAGCGGCTGGCATTTTCTCAGGAATATGTTTATAGAGCTGTCCCTAAAGAGTCAGAATCTGCCTCTGGACCAAGTACATCAGCATCTGGCCTTCTCCTAGATCTTGCCAAGCACACAGAGTTGTGTCTTTTTGCTCTGATCCAAGCTCCCACAGCAGTGCCTTCACTAGGCACATTTCCAGACTGGCTCAGTAATGTTCCGGGAGTCTGCATCCTTAGATGCTCCTGCTACTATGCCCGTTTAACTGCAGAGTTCCCACAGCTTCAGCCTCCTCCCCACTCACCTTGTCTTTGCCTTTTACTCCCATTGTCTGCTCAATGCTTCCCTATTTCTATTCGTTGTCTACCTTTAAGGCATTTCCCACAGAAGCTTCCTTTTTGCTCTTCTAATACAGATCCGATTAAATTTTTTTCCTGTGTAGGCATGTGGCAATGATTAAGAACATTGCTCTGGATGCTGGCTGCCTGGGTTGGATCTTGGCTTGTTTTTTCCTAAATATGTGGTGTCTGTTAATCTCTCTGTGCCTCAGTTTCCTTGACTGTGAGATAGAGATCAAAATGATTTCTGGGGTTATTAAGAAGATTAAATGCATGTGCATCTGAAATGCTCAGGGTGGTGTTTGGTTCAGAGTGAATTATGATTCTAGAATACAAAGTCATTTTTATTAAATTTATCAGTCAAAAGAAACCTGTATTCAGGAACAAAACCTCTCCTAACAAACTGAAAAGACTCCAAACCAATTCTGGGCAAGCTCACAAGATTTCAGACAGCCCTTTCAAAATGGGGAACACTGTTTTGGGGATCTAGCTTGAAGTAGCACTGTTTTAACATGCCCGTCGTTCTGCATTGGAGCTGGTTTGTTCTGATCTTATAGTTTCTCCTGCCAGTTTTTATTTTTTGTTAGTCCGTGTTTATGATCCATAATGATTACATTCCTTCTGGGGAGTTGGGACATGTGCCTTTCACATATTAGTTTCTTTCATTTCCTTTCTTGTTCCTACCTCCCCCCTCTCCCCATCTCTTGGTCCCTTTCCCATTTACAAATTTTTGTGAAGCACCCAAGTTTCTCAAAGCTTGGGTTTAAACAAAACCATAAAATGTCACGTCCTTGATATTGCTGTGATTCATAAAACCAGGCTTCCTGGAGCTCCCTTCTTGAGGCTCACCACCTGAAACACAATATTAAATGTTCAATAAGTGTGACTTGTTATTGTTGTCATTTGAGTGGAAATTACTGTACGTGTTCTTCCTGTAGCCAATGCATCCTATGTGACCTTACTTAATATCACTCCTCCCAGTATTTCTTATTAGCAGATGGAGATAATAACAGCTTAGCTTAGAGTGGTATGAAAATCAGAATCATGATGCTCCTCAGCTTATGATGTGGTTGTCTTGGTAACACATTATAAGTCAAAAGTATGGAAAGCTGAAAATGCATGCCGTATCTCTAACTGTTTCCCCTCCTGATTGAGCTGATGCTGTGCGATATCATAAGAGGGACCACTACTGCATATTGTAGCTCCAGAAAAGACCAAAAATTCAGTGTTCAAAATACTGTTTCTGCTGCAAGTGTATATATTGGTTTCATACCATCACCATAAAGTTGAAAAATTGTAAGTCAAACCATTATGAACAGAGGATCTTCTTAAATGCGCTTATCATAGTCTGCTTGGGACTATGATATAAAATATAACAAACTTCTCTAATCCCAGCACTCAGAAGGCTGAGGTGAGAGGATTGTTGCGAGTTCGAGACCAGCCTGGGCTACAAAGTAAGCTCAAGATCAGCCGGAACTGCATAGCGAGACCCTGTCTCAAAAAAGACCAAATATATATATATATATATATATATATATATATATATATATGTATGTATGTATAACAAACTTGGCAGCTCAGGAACAACGGAAATTTATTTCTTATAGTGAAAGATGGGAAGACCAAGATCAAGGAGCTGACATGTTTGGGGCCTTCTTGGTTTTCTGACAGCACCTTCTTGCTGCTTCCACAGAGGGTTGAAGGGGTCAGAAACCTTCCTTAAACTTTTTTTTTTTACCCAGAATCTGTGCCATTTGGGCCTGAGGTGTCCACTCCATGACCAGTCACCTTCCCAGGCCACCATCTTTTAACGCCATCACACTGGGAATTAGATTCCAGCATAGGAATTTTGAAGGGGCATTAACATTCAGACCATAGCATTTTAAAATTGCACAACCATGAAGTTTTTAAGTTAAAAATATAGCTCTTTCTATTAACAAGTATGCTGTGCTTGTTAATGAGGAAAATATTTGTTGGGAGACATAACTGTCCCTGAATTGTCCTGAGACCAGCTGTGATCACGGCATGGGGACATTGTTCTGTCAGATGTGGACACCATCACTTAATGCTCAGTGTGACACTTTATTTGCTCTATAGGAATTGCTTGCTCATGACAACTGTGGGACACTGGATGGGTGCAGTCTCCCCTGTCATCAGACAGGACGGTCACCTGCTTTAGCTGTGTCAGCTTTAACACTGAGGTCAGATTGTCACAGTGGAATTGAATATTAGCTTGGAAGAGTGACCCTTAAATTGGGGTAATCTGGGTCTATGCAGAAAGGTCAGAACTAGTGAAAGGCACAGTTGTGAGGGAATAATTCCTTAGTCTTTAATTCCATGTACACATTTGTCAAGCAATCTGCCTGTTGCCCTGAGAAAACGTCCTTGATGGAGGGAGGTGTCTCTTTTGCCTCCTTTTCTCTCTATTGTCCTCACCATTTTTATGACTATTTTCTTTACACATTGTAAGAGAAAGATGCAGCTAGTGATGCAGATTTCTCAAGAGTCAAACGAATGGGTAATTGGAAATAATGTCTCTGGATAACATCATTTCGCCAATTAGTTTTAATATCCCACTTTCAGCAAAATCAAAGAATCCAGTCAATTAGTTGATGAATCATCACGATTCTTTCAGTGATGAGTAAATCTGAGATATTTGGCACCTAAGTCAGGAGCAGTTCAAAGAGCTGAACCAAAGTCATCCTCATAACTTTTACTTTTGTAATTATTTCTTTTAGTATTTACACTTACGGCACATTGAAAAATGAAACTATTGATTGTGAGCTAGAGTGTACTCACTCTGACACATGTAGATATGTTATTTAATCCAAACAAGGAAAGTCTCATTAATCTCATAAAGAATTCTTTCTTTTCTTCTTCCTCTTCCTCTTCCTCTTCCCCTTCCTCTTCCTCTTCCTCTTCTTCTTCTTCTTCTTCTTCTTCTTCTTCTTCTTCTTCTTCTTCTTCTTCTTCTTCTTCTTCTTCTTCCTCTTCTTCCCCTTCCCCTTTCCCTCCTCTTTCTCCTTCTCCTCCTCCTCCTCCCCTTCCTCCTCCTCCTTCTCCTCCTCCTTTTTCTTCCTCTTTTTGTCTTTTTGGGATGGTCTCGTTATGCAATTTGGTCTGGCCTTGAACTCACTTCAAGCCCAGACTGGTTTTGAACTCACAACAATCCTCCTGCCTCAGCCTCTCAAGCGCTTGGATTACAGGTGTGCACCACCACCCCAGCTAAGAACTCTATTTCTAATACCGTTTTATTTTTATCCACATTTTGATAGGGTTTATAGTGCATCTAAAAATTCTAAGTTATTAATGTCATAATGCCATTTAGAATATGACATTTTTGTAGAGACTCATGGTCATTACTAAAATTGAAATTTTAAAAATTTCACTTTTTCATGCTTAAAAAAAATTACTTCAGAATACCCAGAGTGGAGAGCACAGGTAATATTGATCTGCATGGCAGTACCTGAATTTTATTGTATTAATTTAAATTTTGCAATGAGACATAAAGAGTTTATGAATTTGTGTTAGCTTTTGCTAAATGTTTGCTTTACTTTTATGTCAAAGCAAATACCTCACTTGAAATTGAACACCAGCTGACCGCTTAAGAGTGTGACATTATAGTAACCCTTTGATGTTTCTTAAAAACAACTTTATAAAACCTTAAACCCAAAACCTATAAAACTTGAAGTCACCAATGAATTATGTAAGATTTTTAAAACACCCTACTTTTCAATTATCTTTATTGCAGATTAAGTTTGAAGATTGTTCCTAGTTATAGGGGGAAAGGTTTTGTGTGAACACATATGCATTTCTCAGGTTAAGCAGCATGTTAAGCGCTTCTGAATTTCCACCATTGAATTAAGTTCTTTTGCTGCTGGTTTCTTCTCAGATGAACCAACTACCATGGCCCAGGCAGGAGGGAGATCTTGTCTCCATCTGCTGGTCGGTGCCTGCACTGTTACTCATCTAAAACCGAAGGACCACTTGTAGTCTCTTCTCTTAGTTGTAATGAAAAATGACGGTAATTGAGTGCTACTGTTACTTTCAATTGCCCAGTAATCTTTACAAGTAAAAAATCATATAGAAGATAAATAATCCTGAAATAAATGCATTGAAATTTCTAGGTTAATACACTCAAAATTCCATGAAGCTCTTTTTCTGTTATAAAATACTGCAAAAGAGGTAGGAAGAAGAGAGGACCTTACCTATACTTTGTCCAGGTATCACACTTAGAGTTTCTACCGAAAGATACATTTAAGAGCTTGATTTTCGTCTTTTATTAGGCATCTGATTTTGGTATCTATGTGTAAACATTAATATCTAATAAATGCATTAATATTTAATAGGTGTTAATCTTCAAAAATTCATTAATATTTAACAAATTTTGTATTCCTTCACATGTACTTAAAGTTGATGACATTGTTTGTCAACTAGGGAGAGAATGTTACCTGTAAGTATAATTAAAATACTGCTTACCAAATGAAGAGACCAATACTTAATGGGTATCTTTGTGGTATCATGTATCTTCCTTACGAAATGCTCTAATTTTCATGACTTTGTTCTTTTTTTCAGTTAGCCTAAAGATAAGAATATACATCCTATGTTTGTTGAAACTGTATTATAAAAATAATGTTTGTTTGTCCACCTTTAAAATAAAAGCTAAAATACTGCTACTTTCTTTTTAATAGGGTGTTGTAGTTTACAATTGCTCTCCTTGGTTTACGTTAATATCTTCATTTTCATTTAGAAAGATGTCAGACCTTCCCTGCACCCTGTTAAGACCCCAGTAAGACTGACTGGCCTATTAACGCATGGCCCGAGAAGTCCAGAGGCCTCCTTGCTGGGCTTCCATTCTCAGCATCATCTCCATCTTGAGATCCCACAATCATGTGATAAATCTGTGCTGTAAACATGCAACCTCAGCCTGAAATTCAGCGTCATGTCAATTTACCAAAAGCACCGGTCTAATCTTAACATTTGTTAGTGTAGGAGATGCTGAAGTTGGGAGGAGTGGAAGGGAGGAGCCTGGACTCATCATCCAGTTAGACATCAGGTTCTAGGTCCCCAGGTGTCCTTCTGCTTCGCTGCCTCTGGAAACCCTGCAGTCGCCCTTCTCTCTATGGCAAAGAGGACCCTCTGCTCAGAAAGGAATGGTCACCCCCCTGATTTTGGACAGAGGAGAAGAAATAGAAGTTCAGATGCAGAGTTTCACAGAAATATTTTGCTGAGTACTTGGTGAATAAAAATGGTCTCTGGACCACAAAATTTTATGACATGTTTTAAGTTTTCAAAAAAAATTCATTCAAGAGAAAAATGCTTGGCCCATCAGGTGAGGAGTTATTTGTTATATAAACTGTGGGTTTCATGTACAAGCAATTCACAACAGAGGTCCACAAAGAAGAGAAAAAAGCCTTTGTTTTTGATGAGACTATTTATAGCACAGTCAAAACTGGATATTGTTTTATTTTGTACCGTAGGAATTGTTTGCCTTAAAGGCCTGAAATTTATGGCAAAAGATATTGTTTCATACCCAGATAAAAATTTTAAGATGCTGACTATGAAAGCAACACCGTAACCTTCACTTTCATTGGCAAAAACTAAGTGATTTCATATGAATTCTTCCAGATTAGTTTTGATTAAAAAAAAAAAAAACTGTTGTTTGAGGTATCACCCCCTCAGCCTCCTTAGATCTTTGGCCAATTTTCTGTTGGCCCTGCTAACTAAGGGAGAATAAACAGGAGATTAATCAGCTGAATAAATGAGTAAGATTGGAAGCTTGCCTCAAGAAAAAAGACTTCCCAGGAGGTAATAAGGCGTGGAATGATGACAGATATCACTTAGTATTAGCTCATTACACTGGCAAGAGCATCACATACAGACTGCACAGAGCTTGTGTGTGTTTGAGAGGAAGTGCTTATTCTATAGTTCAAACTTAATTTGATAGACTAGCTTTGAAAAATTAAGAGGTGTCTGCATCACTGGGGTCCAATGGCAATAGATCAAAGGCAATGCCTTCCTGCTTTATTCCTATGCTCAAAAGTCTCAAATCTCCAAGGGTTTCTTAGGATAAAAAAATACTTGGTATATTCACAAAGCCTAACAAACAGCAACTCCAAAAGTTAATCTCATAATTCATTTGGGTTAAAGAGAAGAAAAGGGAAATGTATGTTTCTTTGCCACTAAATTCTAATTCCTCACATAGGACCTGGCCTCCTTGTCTGAGAGTGTGTTTTTTTCTTCCTTTCCTCTTTACCAGGTGGAGTAGCTGGTGTCTGCAGATGCTCCCAGAGAAGCTTGAGTCCTTTGTTACAGCCTTGGGTGCCCATTCCTCCTGAACTCACACTTCCCCTATGGCAATCAGAACCATCTGTGTCCTGAAGGAGTGATGCCTCATGGCAGTTGAATCTTGATCACAAGGATGTGTTGGATTCCATCTTAGCCTCTTGGAGTTCTACCTGGAAGACTGGACCACTACAAAAGAAGGAGGATGCCAGTTGGCAGGGCTTGTGTTCTGGAATGACCTACTCCAGTGTATGAGAACTGAAGGACTCTGGTGGCTCAAGACCAGGTAGCTCCCTGAAACTGGATCAGAAGTAAGGGATGTACATAGTAGTTTTGACAAAAATGACTTCATCCAAGCCAGAATGTATCTGGTTTATTGTAAACTTACATCAAGGATGCCAAGCATAGTCTTGGCACTGATGTCACCAGTGACCAGGTTGCGAGGCACCACACACCACTCTAGTGAATGCACTCCTCTGAAATATGTTGGGAAACTCCGAGGAAAACTCACCAGGGACCCCCAGGGACAATCATGGTGATTATGAACCAAGATGATTGGCAGTCATATTAGGCTGAATCCGTACAGCTCGAAACACAACAACTATGTGAAAAACCATGGGAAGCAGAAGAACCAGTCAGCCAAGCCCTATCCAAATTCCTAACCCATAAAACTGAAGAATATAGTAAAATAACTGCTTCATGCCATTAAATTTGGAGGATGTTAGGCAACAGTGGAAAACCAGAACACTGGACTTCCACCTATTCATTTTGCAGTTCTCAGTACAAAGCTCACATGTCTCAGGAATATGCCTTCCTGACACTATAATCTAGATGAGATATTCCTTCCAGTTATTGTTATATCTTAGAACTAACCCACATACTATGAAAGCTATCTGTTCAATCCTGAGCTCAATGAGGGCAAAGATCTTGTCTGAACTGATCACCAATGTACCCTGAAAACTAACAGTCCCTAATAGATAGTATGCAATAAATACCCAGGGCGAACAGAACCAGTGAATGGGTTCCTTATGTAAGCAAACAGTGATATCTGACTCTGTGGGCAAGGAAGTACTTCCCTTTACACTATGTTAAAATCATCTTGCAATAAAGGCCGTCATACAGGGTATATCCCAGTGGACTGTCACAGTCACATGTATTGCACACACTACTCAGCCGCCTAAGTTACTAAAATACATGGAGCATTAAAAAATAGATCTAAGAGGTCGGTAGTGTAGCTCAGTGTGAAATCATGTGCTTGATATGTGCAAGGAAGGGAAAGAAAGGAAAGAAAAAAGAAAAGAAAAAATAGATCTGTTTTTTTCTAGGGAGAATGGCTTTTCAAATATTCATTCCATTGCTCTTAATTTTGATTAACCAAAAGTCAAGCACTCTTAGGTCAGGGTTATCTTCATATTTTTAAGGATAAGGAGGCTATTAAGACTGGAAAGGTTCATGAGCTGTTTTCTACACGAAGAAAAATGCCTTCCCAAGAGCTATAAATAAGACATCTGTGAATTGGAAAATGCTAGCACAAACAAGTTTATTTCATTAACAGTAAAACTGTCAAGAACACGTTTAAACTGAAAATATACAAGTAGGAAAGTTTTACAAGAGGCAGATGTCATGTAAGGCAGTGAGTTGAGCCAAAAGACCCAAAGGATGAAATGGGCAAGACTTTACAAAATGAGTAGAAGATCTGAGAAAATAACACACACACACACACACACACACACACACACGCCTAGGAGGATGACCCGGTTACCTCACTCGGTGAGTCCCAGCATCTCCATGAACTTGTGACTCTACTTGGAGAGTCATCAGGCAGAGGCCAAAGGTGTCCCCAGGTTCTGAGCGTATTTCAACCAAGAGCATCCACTGGTCTTAACTGTTGGCAGTGACATCAAAGTTTTATAAGATCATATGTAGGTAAAGGGCTGTGCTGCAAGACCATAATGTTAGGTGAGATAAATCAGACGCACACATTTAAATACCACATGGTTTCTCTTATATGAGAAACTCAAAGGCTAGAGAACAAAATAAAAGATAAGAGGAAGTAGGGAGATCTTTCTTAAACAGGAAGGGGAAAAAGAGATGGAGGCAATGGGGAGATAAAGGGAAAACGATTTTGAAAAGAAAGTTGAGTTAAAAATAAGGTTAAAGCTTTTGCAAATGGGAAGGGGAAGAAGAGTTGGAGAGAGCAGAGAGGGCTAGAATGGGAAGGGGGCAGAAAAACAGGAATTAAGATGTGCTGTGCAGATGCACAAACTTCCCATGGTAAACACAATCATTTCGTACCGCAAATATGTGCTAAACAGAAGTTTATACTTAAAGGGAAAACTCTTTTTGACATTCAACGGAAATGTATTGATATTCATTGTAAATAAAACTCTGTCCCATAAAAAAGATATATTTGAGTGTCTTTCTGTTACTCTGAGTGTGAGGAACCTCTGCAATAATTCTGATAGCCACATACAGAGGCCCTGCAGGCTGCTTTCTCTGCATCACCTCTTAGGGAATGAAATCCCAATTTATTGGCATGATCTCTAAAGATCAGTTGTCCCTATGATGTAGTCCTCACCAAGAATTTCCAATTAAAGTGCAGTACAAGGACATTGGTTCAGTATGACCCAATGCAAGTTTCCTGATAGGCTGAAAGACATATGTCATGTGTACATCATTATTTATTTCTTATTTATATTTAGGCCTTGGATGGCCAATTTCCTGTAATATTGTGTAAACCTTTCCCTAGGACATATACAGGGAAGAAAGCTCTTCTGAAGTCAATGTTACCATTCTGGCGATTCCCAAGGAAAAACATTGACATTACTTAAATGAGGAAAGAATCCATTACCAAAGTACCACTTAATAAATTTGAGGTCCTTTTCTTCCATATCTTTCCTATCTCTCTTTATTTAGATCACAAAATTAGAACTCAGCACAACCTTAGACATCAAATAGTGAAAGTCCCTTATTGTAAAGGGAGTTTAGCTAAAGTTACATAGTTATTGAAGGAGCAGGAATTAGCTGCTAACATTTCTTATGCATTCATTTAATGTTAATAATAAGGTTAGATTTTCATGCAAAAACAATGTCACATATGCACACTCCACTTGTTTAAGAAAAGTGTGCTCCACCAGCTTTTGCTGGAGTTTGCAGACACTCCTTTCTTTATATCTTTACACACTCATTTAATCTTTACTTCAGTTATCGTTTCTCTTTATTTGTGCCCTGAGATATCAAGATGTCTCATACCTCAGTTCAAGATAGAGGTGAGCTATTATTTATCATTCTTCTTATTATATGAGGATGACTTCCTTTCTTTTATTTTTTATTTCTTGCTGCCATTTATGCTTCCATAAATGATTGCCTTCTTCGGTACTTGAAAGATATCTAGTGTTTATTGTAGTGCAGGTTTGCAGAAAGGGATTGTCTTTGCTTTATTTTTGTTTGGTTGTCAGCTTTAATATAGTATAGCCCTAAATTTATGTAAATTCTTTCAAGTTCTCACTCTATATTCTGGACTATGTTGTTTCTTATGAGAGCTTTCATTCTTATTGATACTTCCTTGAATGTATTCTGTCAAATATGACTTTTTAGTGTTCAACAGCTTGACTACGTAATACTCAGTTTTGATTCCTACTATATTTATCTTGTCTGGAGTTTACTAAACTTGAATATGTTGAGTGTCATAGATATTAGACCTGATTAATTCTAGCTTCTTCATTCTCTGTATTGTTTTTTTCTTTTTCTTGAATGTGGATAAATTCTATTGTCTTGTCTTCAGGTTCACTAACTTTTCCTTCAACTGTGTCTAGTCTTCTACTAAACCTTTGAACCAGAATCTTCATTTCCAATACTGTATTTTCAGTCCTGTAGTTTCTGTTGTAATCCACAAAAGAGCTCCCAAACTTGAGTTCAAAAAATGAGGCAAAAACATATTTTAAAAAGCAGCACTGATTTATTTTATCCTGGGCACAGTGACACAGTGCAGTTGGAGATTGCAAAAGCTGTGTGTTGCTCCTCTATACTTGCCACCTTTAAGTACAAATCACAGTTTACAAAGTAAGGGGTTATGGGCGTGGATCAGGAAATCTGCTAAGGAAATGAGGAAAACCTTTGTTTTCCTTAGCAGAGGACAGAGTAGTCTAGCAGTAATTAACAATCCTTTGTCAGCTTATTTTAGCACCACATCTGTTATTTGTAGAGGACAACAATGGTTAACATATCAATTAGGTAAGATTTTTAGGGATTCACAATTCTTTTTATTTTATTTTATTTAAGAGGAAAAAGAGAAAAACACAAAACAAAGCGGTGTAAGGGTACACGTAATACAGAACTACACACACACACACACAAAAAAAAAAAACATAACAGTAAGAAATCACCTGTTAATAGATTACATATTATCATCTTGAAAATAGTTGCTCAAATCACAGTATCAAAGAATACAAAGTGGACATTCAAACAGGGAGACTGCAAACAGCTGTGTTCAATGATCCAAAAACATTGATATAGTCAGCTATTTAACACCCCTAAACACACTTGCTGTTATATCCGTTAGAGCTCTTTTTTTTTCCCCCTCTCTTTTTTACAACAAAATTTACACATTTTGGATTTTATTACTCCTTAGTTCTTATTACTTTTTTTGGGGGGGGGGGATTCACAATTCTTTACAGAGGAGAGCATTGATGAACATATCAATGAGGTCACCCCAGGAAAAGAAAAACGCATACAGAGCAGTAGGCAGCCTTACAGGTACTTTGGCATAACACAAACGTAACGAGCAATAACATAGCTCTTTTTGCTAGTGTACAGCAATTTCCATTTAGCTCCTTCTTATATTTTCTATGTTTCTGATGAAATGTTCCTTGTGTTCCTAAATGTTTCCCACTTTTTCCACAAAACTAACATACTTCTTCTGGATGGCTTTCAAAAGCTTAATCTGGTCATTTTAACAACTGCAATATTCATGTACTGAACTTTCTATTGTGGATTACTGATTCTTCTTTTGGTTTTGAGTCATGTTTTCTAGGTTGCTTTTGTTGCTGTTGATCATCTGGCTCATAAACTTTTCCTGCTTGTAGACATACAGTGCTTCCCTTTCTTTAAAGTACACTTTCATCTTTAGTGGCGGGTTTTCCTTCTTTAGCTACAGCCAAGCCTTTCTGCTGACTTCTCCTTCATGAGCCTGTCTTCCCCTGTCTGCTCTGGCATGTTGATGACCTAAGTACTATTTGAGTATCTCTCAGGAGCCTGATAACCGAAGCTCTGGCACACAAAACATTTGTGTTTTAATTGGAGTCTTAAGGCAAACATGCATCCATTGTATGTTGTAGAATTCTGGCTTATAGCCCTGAAGATCAGGGGAGGTGCCAGCAGTCAGGAAAGTTTTTATGGAGGGTGTAGAATCTGAAAAGTGGGTTTGATATTGACCAACACAGATGAAAGGGCAAGTCTATTTGGCAGAAAGAAAAATTAATATGATATTTGCAGATCTGTAGAGGCAGTTGTGATGAGAACAGAGGTTGTAGGACATCAGAAAAAATTAAGATGAAAAAAATTCTTTTAAAACTTTCTCCTTTTGCTCTTTGTTTCTTTTCCCTTATGACAAAATGACATGAGTAATACAATAGCTACACTCTCATAGAACTTCTATACAATGTGCTGTCATTAAAATTCCTGCCTTAACATCTCTAACTTTGTATCTCTGTGCTCAAAACACTCAATCAAAATGCAGTTAGGATGTTTTCCATTTAGACTTGACTTTTCCTCACCACAATAGATTAATTATCTCCGATATATCAAAGCAAATGGTAAAAAATTTTATAAGTTGCCAGCCCAATGACTGTTTCATCTCGGAGAGATTAAACCACCAATACAAATAAATTTTCAATGAATTGCTTCATTTATTTACCAAATCTCACAATCCAGGGGGTTGAAATAATTGAAATAGCTGTGTAAACAGCAATGAACTGTGTGACCCAAACTCAGGATGATAATTTTTCATTTTATCATCTGCCAAGCTCGGAAACTATTTTTTTCTTCCCTAAGTGTGACCTTTTAAATCCTCGGCTCTGTGGGACTTCTCACACACATCAGGGACTCCATTGGTATTTTACAAAGAACAAATAATAATCACAAAAAGTGTCTGTTCTGTGGGCAAAAGAAATTCCTGACAGGTTCCTCCCTAAATAAAAATAAATGGAATGACTCCCATAAAATTTATGCGGTCCACACAGAAATAGTTGGCCTCCACCAAGACCTCAAAAATGTCTGGTGAAAAACAGAAGAAACACATGAGGATAAACTTCCTATTGATGAGCTCTTTCAGATCAAGGAATCCCCACTGAGACTAATAACGCCTGGCTTATCTCTAGAACCTGTGACAGACATACCAGACAGGACCAGGACGGCAGCACCATGTGTGAGGTCAGGCAGGCTTTGCTCCATCTTATCTCCAATGCCAAGATTCTGAGATTGGTGGAGTCCTTCCTTTGTGGTTGCTACCTCAAGCTGTTTTGCTTCAAAGTCTACAAGCTGAGGGCTTATCTTACCTCTGTGGTTTTGTTTCAGTCCCTAGAGCCCATCAGGTTACTGATGACTACTGGAATGAAAACAAGGTATTCTCTTCTACAAAATGGAGGCTACTGGGATGAGGTGCTTTTGTGCCTTTGGAGGGGCGGAAAGTTTAGGTTGCCAGGGTTCGGCCTCCACTTATTCCTCATTAACTTCATTCTGCCCATGCTACGATGCCATGGTAGTTAGAATTAAATTGCCAGGTAAGAAACTAATGTGAGTATAAATATTAGTGTAGAAGACATCTAAGTAGTATTTAAATTTGAGTAATAACTAGCACTAAGTTTAGTCATGAAAAGCTCAACATCCGGATCTACTGGGGAAGGTAAGAATGACTTTGAAAATGTAGGTAGTAATAATGTGCTTGTGAAATGCTGCATTGAAGTCATGCCCTCATGCTTAAAAGTAGAAGACAGTGTTTTATGCTCCTAGAGTTATTTAACCCAAATACTTTACTTGACTTAAATATTTCCACCAGATAAGCTATAGATGTTTCCATAAGAAATATATGAATTAGATATACCTCTGCTGTTAGCACAGTAAACTCAACTGCGTGATTTTTCAATTTGTACTCTGAGACATTGGAAAGGGCAATTTTGTTTTACACTTGCCTACCTTTTCCCAATAAGTTCTTCTGTATCCTTCAGTGACCATCTACACATGCAGTATCTTAAGGAACTAAGCATTCAGCAGCCTCTTTATTTGCTTCTCTTTTTTTCTGTGCACTAAGAATGTATGTGAGTTGACCAGAAGTAAACAGGATAAAAGAAATGTATCCCAAAAAAGCATTCATAAACTGGTTATTTCACATGGAACCAGTTGGGGTCTGCAAATAGCCTTACCAAGCCAGTAGTGGGTCATTGGTCACAGTCTGAATGTAAATCATATATAAATAGGCAATCCTATAGAATATGTAATTCATACAAACTATTTCTGCCAAACAGCATGGTCTATCTAATTTCATTGATCACAAGGTTGTCGTGGCTTCATTCCATTGAATGATATGATTGGCAGAACTTAGTATCACTTGCAGAAATCAACATACTCTACGTATTTCTGGTATTTTGTCTATATTTTATGTGGTTGTCATGTGATTCTCTCGACAGCTGTCCACCAGGGCTATGGGTCACTGATGTGGTTCTTGTGCTGCTTGCAAGATATTTATAAAATTCAGATGTGGTTCATGTATCACTGATGTGGTTTGCACATGTCTTAAAGACTTTTTTATTTTATTATTTTTTAAAGGAGGGATTCATCTGGAATTCCTCACTTTGCAGAGTTTGGGGTTTTCTGAAGTTTTGCAATGCTAAAGAGAAGGGTCTTGTCATAGTAGGAGAGAGGAACGAGTGTTTGACGGCAGGTGAAGAAAGACATCTTGTCCCTGGAGTCCTGTTATGATGTGACTTCCACCCAGTGCCAAAGAGGCTGAGACCACCTACCTGCATGCTGCAACACATAGCTGAGATCTGTCTTTGTGACCCAGACAAATGCCATCTCAACTCCTCCTTGACTGAAGGAAAACATTGCAGCTCAGGCCAGATGAAAACAAGCACTTTTCCCTACTTTTTCTGTGGGAAAGACGAGTTGAACCAAAGTTAATATATTTTAAAAATCTGGGAAAGAAACAGAACAGATTTTTAAAAAGTCATTCCTTCCCCTCTTTGGTATGCTACTTGCAGAAATCTTACAAAGACAACTTCTGTTCCAGTGGAAAACACTGAGTGAACCCATGTTATGTGAGACTTTAATTCCCTGGAGCTGGGGAAGGTGAAAGAATCAGTCCCTATGCTCTTGGGCTGTTTTCACTAGTTACCAAGAATGTTTATACAATTGCTCTTAACCCCTTCATCAGGAATTTCCACTTGCCGATAAACTTAATGCAAGACAGTGGAAGCTAATTTTTAAAAGCAGGCATATTATATGCAATTGATTTCTGCAAAGATATGCAAGGAGAAGAGTTGGTTTGTTCTTGCTCATGTAAAAAAATACTTTTACAGCTGTATACTATCCTTCCAATGATGTAGCCTTGCTAAAATGTTATTGATTTAATAAGGCAATGCTGTTTATATTAAATGCTTTCTTCTTGGGAGAGTTATATTTGACACAGGTGATCTGATTTAACTTAACAAACTCAAGACCTTGGGTCAGTCTTGTGAAACCACTGGCTTATGTCAAGCTAAATGTCCAGTATAATTTCTATCAGTAGCCACTTGCATATTTGTAACCGCTAAGGTAGTAGCAAACTCAATTCAAAAAATCCAGAGTGAAAACTGGTAGGCTGTTAGGTACTTTATAAGATGGATATCTCCTTTGCACAAAAGACAGAAGTTAGTTTCTATTAGGTTAAGCAAACTCATTGTTACACAATAATATTAAAAGAATTTTTTTGGGCAGTACTAGGGATCAAACTCAGGGCTTCCACAATGATCTACATCTCCAGTCCTTTTCTTATATTTTATTTTTAGACAAGTTCTCCTTAAGCTGCTAAATTGCCTAGGCTGGGCTCAAATTTGAGATTCTCCTGACTCAGCCTCTCAGCATGGTATGATTACAGGAATGTGCCACCATGCCTGTTCCAAATTAGATTTCAAATCAAAAATTTTTCTGGTTACTTAAGAGTGTGACTCACCGTAAGAGATACATCTTACATCAGCTTCCATATATGTTATCTGAAAAAAAGGTTGCCATGTTTATTTTATATAATAGTCTTCAATATGCTCCATTTTATTCTACTTTATTCACGTGAATTAGATATAAATTTTACTGCCCATCTACATGTCATGAATACTAACTTGAAATACATGGCTATGGATTACATCCATTCTGGAACTGACAACCTAGATCAGTGATGGTGACCCTCTTAGAACTCACTGGGACATGTGTGCCACAGGTTCACCACCCTGGTTAGATGCACAAAATAGAATTTTATGTATCTGAAACAAATAATAGTAGCCAACTCCTACTGAAGTACCAAGGTGAGAATTTTTTCACTTATTCTTTAGTCTGTGCATCCCTGTGCTAACCACTTAATCACAGAAGCATTTAGAGATGCAGGGCGTAGAGGACCATGTACTCTGTTGAAGGTCACATAGCCAGGGAGTGGCAGAGCTTTCATGGCAGGTCAGGTCTACTCACGCTCCAGGCCATTGAATTAACACCTACTTGGCAGGCTGAGTCTCGGGTCACTGCTTAATATTCCTGGGAATATTTAAATTTTCCCAGATTCTCCAAATTGCAGGTACTATTTAGAAAGTCTCACTTGGGGCTGAGAGGATCTCCAGAGCTCTAGAATATTTATAGCCTCTTTGAGATTGCTCAAAATTGTACCTATCTTTTAACAGGCAAAGAGCTCGACTCAGGTCCTCCTGTGGGAACTGTGTGCCATGGAGACACATGGGTGTTCTTTGGCTGGGATTGGCCTTTGCGTGAAGTTAGTTCAGACACACACATTTCAGAGAACAAATGTCCTGGTGACTCATTCTTGACTAATAGAAAGGAAAACCCCAGTGTGATGTTGGCCTCTGACCAATCTAGGAGTAGAGTGTGGGTCGCATTAAAGCTCGAGGCCTTTCCACATCTGGAGTTACATTGGCACCAAGCTACTCTGGATAAGGAGAGAGAGATTTCCAGGTACAGTGCTGCTGCATGTGGAGACGCTGGCTCAGCCTGGTCAGTGGCTCAGTTCTGGGGTGGGATGGGAAGCTCAGGGGTCAGTGGGAGCCTCAGCGACCTTCTTTTATTCTGTTGACAGACAGGATGATGATGGGGTGGGCAGGGGAGACATAAGGAGAGAAAGAGAGAAAAAATAGCACAAACCTTCAGCTTGACTCATCAGAGTCCGTTAAACAAACGTATGCGATCACAGACAGTTATATTGGTGAGCAAGTTATTGGCTCACACGATGGTCAGAACAATTCGGTAATTTAAAATTAAAAAAGAGAACAAACTGCTTGAAAAATTTAACATAGTTCTGAATTATGTCAGCCAATACAGCAAATCTAAAGAAAGACAGTAGACATTCATAAAAGGGCAAAAGATAGGCCCAGTGTGGAGCCGAAGAATGAGGTGTGGACCCCCAGGCTATTGCTGCTGTGTCTTTCTCTTTTCTTATTTTTGACTGAACAAAGAAAAGGGTTCACCTTGTTTTTTATACTGGGTCATTTCGAATGGTTCACAGAGTTTTATATAATGTAAAATTATTCCTGTGATTTTATCTAAAGTAGATAGCCAAAATGGCTTGCAAAAAGTAAGCATATGACTGCTAAATGTGTAGACCACAATTTTTCTTATTAAATATGTCCACATAGAGTATAGACTTTTACGGTCCCACCTAAAATGTAAATTCTACAGCAGGCTTTTGTTTCTCTTCTCTGGTGCTATCTCCCCAACATCTACACAAGCTCTTAGAAAGATATATACTTTCAATGGCTATTTTTATGGAAAGATTTAAAAATCATTAAAAGGTTGTAAAAGTCTACCAAGGATTTTAAACATGAGTTTTAAGACACATAATTCTCATAAGGCAGTGTTTATTTCTTTGCTTAATGAAGACCTGAGTTAACTCCTATAATGAGCCTTCTTCCAAATACTGAAATATCGTCAAAACCTACACTTCAAGATACTGAAATATTCCCTGCATTTTTAGAAACATGAGAGATGTTTTTGGGAAAACATCTCAAGATGAATTTCTATTTTTGGAGATTAGTAGGCAAAAAATATTATTGAACAATAATTCTTGCAGTGGTTGTAAATCAGTTTTTCAATGTTTGGTGATGAAATAATATGAGGTACTGAAGCCAAGTGACTAAACTTTTCCACAAAGAAAAAACATTTTCATCTAAGGGAGACCTTTTCCTAGTAGATGTGTTGGTTTTATACACAGATTTTTAAAAACTTACTCATTATTGATCAAGTAGATGCAAGTCTGTGCACTCTTTGTAGAGATGCAATGTATTTGACCTGGTAGTGAACACAACACCCTACAGCAAAGTTCTTCAGAGATGTAACATGTGCATAGCATTTGTTCGTATTTATAATTATAGAGCAGATTGCTAAAAAATCATAACAAAAGTCTTTTTTATATTAACTACATTAGTAATTACAATGAATAACCCTTATGAAGGCCAAGCAAACAGATTCTTCACTGGTTCTTGGTTGAAAGGTATCTGCCTAACTTATAAAGAGTTTGGTCTGTAGGTTACACAGATCCTAACAGACACACATACAAACTTGTGTTACTCATTTGAAAGATTAATTAAGGATTTCTTAGCAACCTTGGAATCATCACTAACTTATAAAAACATTTACTTTAATGGAGAATTTTGTAACAGTATATTTCAGTCAATACCTCCATTTCAATAAAAGTACATATGCTATAAATAGATTTATTTGCTTTTGATACACATGGATGCATGCTATAGATTTATGCTATTTTCAAATATGTTGTATATGTGTGCTGAAAGTACATATATACTATTTATATATGTGTGTGTACTATAAAGTCAATCATGATTTCAGTGAAGTATAGAACTCCTTTTCATAAAAAGCAGTGAACCCAGTCTGCCATGAGTAAACTATTAATAGGATATACATGGAGCCAGTGTGAAAACCTGCTTTGTCTAGCAGCCTTGTGATGGGGTGCTGAAGCCTCACTTCTGCATGATTTTGGTCTGCAGGGTCTAACTTCACCTGATGAGGCAGTTGGTACCTTCCCTCTTATTCTCTGCTCTGCTACCGGACAAGATTCAGTCAGGAAGTTTCATTCTGTCAATTTTGTGTTCCTATTATTGTGTTAGCCAAAATAAGTTACAAAACATTTTTTACTATCTGACAAGGAATTTAATGCAGGAAGATGCAAAACTATACTTTGGATATAGGAGCTAAGTTGCTATGAAGCATGAAAGTTGAAAAAGTAACATGGTTTTTATTCAGGACTGTGTCATTGTTTCTAAACCTGTATTTATTTCCATCAGAAAGTGTTTAAACTTAAAACTTAAACTTAAAAGCCAGAACTGAAGCAGAACTACTTAGGGACTGGTAGGTCCAGTTAATGACTAGTGGGGGGTGTAGTCTGTAAAATCCACATTATTCTTTTGCCAACCATTCCATTCAGTGAAGTGGTCAGAAATAGTTCATGCTTAGGGAGGTTTTTATGCTAATGACCAGTTTAAATGGAGGCAAAACAAAAGAATTCCCTTTATAACCATAGGTCAACTGCAATCCCAGTTCCTTCTATGAGATTTCCCCCAACACTTTCTAATGGCTCTTTACACCCAGTTGGCTCATGCTATGCAATTTAGAAATCTATTATGTATCATTCAGTCTTCTGATTCAAAATGCATTCAATACCTTCACCTCTCTGTCAACAATAAATGCTTTTCACTTCTTTCATACCCATCAAGATACCAAATTTAAGGGTTAGGCCATAGAAGTCCATGAAATAGAGACTTACTTTTGGTTAGTGTGAAGACACTTGAGAAATAAATGTAGAGATACAGTAATATATTTTAAAATAGATACATGTTTTTTTGTATTTATGAAATATATTTTAAAGTATATTTATTATAAACTACAAATGCTTTATAATAAATTTAATTGAGCGTCATCCTTAATAGTATAGTTAATATATATTTTAAAATGTTTGTAATATGTTTACCAATCTCTCCTCAAACTCAAAGCATTTTCTTATTGCTGTCCATATATATATCAGAATGAATTTCTCACTGTAATTATTAACAGATCACTGAGACTCGTTGTCCTTAGAAAGAAATATTTTCAGGAGAGTTGGAGCAAAGTAAATAGATTTATGAAAATAGTCAAGAAATTTCACATGTTGAGTGTTTTGTTGAGGTGTTTTAAATCATCAGGCTATGAGCAAAGCATGTTTTGTATGGAATGAAAGGTTATATTAGTCTCTAAAGATCTTTCCTGGCTCTTGACTGTACAACACCTTCTCTTATTAAACAGCAGGGAAAATCTCCTTTAGCTTGAATGTGCTCGCTTGCACATGTAGGTCCATAAAAACCACCCTCAACAGCACAGTGGCACTTGACCAGCACTTGCCTGACTGTGCTGAACCAGTCTACAATAGCACAGGCAGAAGAGGGGTCCAGTGTATCCTCATTTTTCACTGATGAAGGACTGTCTGAAGGGCAGTGTTTACAAAAACATTCCTGTGCTGATTGTCTGCCTCCCCTGCAAGGTCCAAATCAGGGGTCTAGGAATCTGGGGAGGGCAGAGACGGTGATAGGTGAATGAATCCTTTCTCACCATTCTAGAACTCATCGTCAATGAGGCCACTCTTCCATGGAGGTGGAAAGCAATCCAATGGCGCCTATTTGTCTTGGCAGCCTGTGTCCTGAAGATGCACACATCCAGAGAATGACAGAGAGCCATTTTTCCAAGCTAAGGCTCACTTGTGTTTCCATAACATTGTGGGAAAGCTGAAAATTTAAGCCATGCAGGCTTGTCCCCAGTCTTTGAATAAATAACCCTCTGCTTCTAGAGATACCGTCCCCGAATCACCTTTCAAATAGCAGAGATTCACTTTTAAAAATTAAGGGAAGGAACTGCTGAAAAGATCCCCTTTTTAGAACTTCCTGTGATCCTAGTTATCAGGGACCTGTGACCTTCTCAGTCACTTACTTGTCTCCATCCAAGGAGCAGAGCAGCAAATGACAGCTGAGCACACAGAGAACTTGAGTCTTCTCCTTAGAGTCTTTGGTACCCTTGGAACATGGACTTGTTCTTTTCTTGACTTTCACTAGCTTAGTGTTCTAGTAGCTGAGACGCGGATAAGTCTCCAAATGTTTCCTACCCAGCGGTGAGCATGTTTATGCTTGGTTGACAGGAATCTTAACAGTTTAGGGTTCTTTACAAAACACTGACCCCAATCCCCAGACTCTCAGAATACAATACATGCTGACAGTCTAAAACCAGAAAAAGACATGAAGCAAAAAAGTTGAGAACTCAGCATTAAAGAGTTTGTGAATGTTATTTCAGTCTTTTATACAGAATGAATGGCTGCCTCCAAATCATGGAGCACTGCATCTCAGAAATCACTGTTCTGGAATAAGGTGTTAACCAGTCAGTATTAATTGCTTCTATCTTTTCATTATTTCATTTATCATGAGATATATACTCTTTTCTCCCTTTTATGTTACTATTCCTACTTGATTTTGGGTGTATATTACAAGTACATTTGTCATTTTATTTAAACCACTGATGGAAATTTCTAGCATTTTATTAATGAAAGAAAATCTCACATCACTCAAAATTTCAAACCAGTAAGGGATACATGTCATTAAGTCATTTACAGAATGACTTTACCAGCCACACATTTTTTTTCCCTCAAAAGAATAAAGAAATAAGTCATAAATCCTAATAACTAACCTTTGGTCACCCAATACTGTTGTGTATATTCACTTATCTAAACTCAACAATAACTCTGAAATAATACTTGTATTATTTTCACACTAAATGAAAAATAAAGGTCATGCAGCATTCCTCTGGGTAAAAGGAATACATACTAGAGAGGAGGCATATTAACATATATAGACACAGAGAACATGGTGGCTTAATTATAATCTCTGGAGTGTCATATTTAATGCTTTTGTTTTAAAAATACCTGTTGTATTTAGTCACCTTTACAACTGCTGGTACAAAGTGCCTGACACCCACAATTTAAAGAGGAGAGATTTATTTTTGTTTGTAAAAGAGGAGAAGTTTATTTTGGCTCCTGGTTTCTGTCAATGGTCAAATGATGCCAAGAAAGAAGTGTCCTGTGGAATGGTGGGATGGGTGAAAGATGCCCAGCTCATGTCCCCTGGAAGGCAGACAGCAAAGGAAGTGCCTGAGAGGAAGGGGCCAAGGACTGGGTATTGTGTTCCTGAGGTTATGCCCCCATGATCTACTTCCTGCAACCGGATCCTACCTCCTGATAGCCCATTCAGCTATGAGATCACTCTGACTCATGATCAAATCCCCTCTTTAGGGGTCTTTTAGTCCAGTTTAACTGACCACTATGATTAATCAGCTCATCCATGGAGCACAACTTTTTTTTTTGTCCTTTTCGTTTTTTTATCGGTACCAGGGATCGAACTCATGACTGCCTGCTTCCAAGGCAGGCGCTTATGCCGCTGAGCTAGCATAACTTTTTGATCCATGTTGCTATGATGGATTACAATTCCTGATAGACTTTCTACTGAATGCAACTATGACGTCAGGTGAAACAGCGATCATCAGCAATAAAGTAAATGATAAAGGACAAAAACTAGGTCACAGTAACTGGAAAGGAAGCTGAACTCTACTTGCATGCTGAGATAATTCACAAAAACCTGGTGGGTTTGATATTAATTCCATGTTTCTCTGATGCACAGAAGAAAAACAGTAAAACTCAGCACCTGTTTAAATTGAACACCAAGATATATACTCCAAAGTCTACTTCCTCAGCAGAAGAGAGACCTGGAAATAAAACTATTTCCATTTGTACTGGAGACTGCAAACACCTGCTCAAACCTGGGTGCTGGGTGCGAGATGGAAGGTTCCCTGAGGATGTTATCAAAAGTTACATCTCACATGGGTTCACAGGCCAATTTTATAATAAGTAGGTCCTTTTGGGAATATCCAAGCCAAAAGTTTAAAGTGGTAACAGACTGGCAGTATCTCTAGGCACTGCGTGGAGTCTAATGGAAATTTTCTCAGAACGAACTCTAGAAATCCAGACTTCGATTAATTCCCTTAGGTAACACTCAGAAATACGAATCAAAAATAGCAAAACACAGAACGTAAAACATGAGGTGCAAGAGGCTGGGGATTTAGCTCAGCGGCATAAGCGCCTGCCTTACAAGCAGGCAGTCGTGAGTTCGATCCCTGGTACCGATAAAAAAGGAAAAAGACAAAAAAAATTCCAAAAAAAAAAAAAACCATGAGGTGCAAGAGGTAGCTACAATAGTAGTTGTAAGAGGCATTCATTCTGGAAAATATTACAGACTAGGATATGAAAAAATGTGTTTCATATTTTGAAAATGATAAAAGGTAAAATCCAAAGTAGGATTCAACAAAGTATAAAATAAATACTAAGCATAATTTCCAAAGGTAAATATTAAACTTTCGTTTAAAAAAGTTGATTTTCAACAGTCAGTAGTCAGTGTCACTGCTACCAGACTGGGGCAAGGGAGCCTTATTCAGCTTCCTGATGTCTTAGAAGATTAAGTAGGACACTCTGAAGGAGCAGTGAGGTCAAAGACTTATGTGAAAATGATAGTACACTTCACAGCCTAGAAGCAGGTGACTGAGATGGGCTCGCCTCCTGAGGGGGCTTGGTGTCCAGGGCTGTAAGCCGTAGTATTTGGGATGCGATCATTGAGGACTTGGTCTCATGTTTGACTCCTGCCAGTGAGAAACTTGGCTGGACCACTCCATTGGGCGGTGGAGTTTTTGACCTTTTACAAGCCTGGTAGAAACTGTTATGGTGTCCAAAGTCAGAAGAGTCAATGGCTTGGCAAGTAGGACCAGGATTGGTGGCAGATTGCTGAAGACCGCTGGCCTCATGCCCAGAGACTACCTGTTACCTGATAATTTTCTTCTATTGTATTTACACCTGGGTATCCTGGTCCCGGGCTAATGTCTAACTCAGAAGGAGGATAAGCAGACCCTTTTTTTTTTTGTCATTTCCTTAGCTACCTTCTGCCTCAACTTCCCCTGAGAAACATAGTCTCCACAAATCTTTATAGACTGTTCAGGGCTTGGTGGTCTCTTTTTTCTGAAGTTGCTTCCAGCTGACAGTGACCATTGTTTCTACCTATGTAGGGGATTTTGGAACTCTTACCCTGATGGAAGAGCTAAATAAAAAGTTAGTCAGCTCTTGGGTAGAGCTTAATGATCCAGGGTGATCTTGCATGGCACCATAATCTGTGTAGTGAGTGAGACATTAGGGGAATTAGAGGTAAGCACGAAGTAGAAACATCGAGCTGATTCTGTAAGAGTTAAGTTAGAAGGGGAAGAGTTGGGGTCTCGAGGAGCTGAAAGGAGCTGGAATCCCAGTGGAACAAACAGTTGTACGTGAGCTTGTTGTATCCTGGAAGAGATAGTTTTATGATACAGTTAAGCAGGTCCAAACACAAGAGAGAAAAATCCTTCCAGTGGGCCAAGGAAACATAGGAGACAGAAGAGCCACCCTTACTTATGCCTTGGGAGCTTACTATTTAGCCCTTGTTCCCTTAATAGGAATAGCTGAGCTTTGAGCAGATCTACAGCTTGTTGTACAACATCTGACTGGTTGGTATGGTAACAGCACTGTTCTAAAGCCATGCAAAGACCTCCCTGTGCTGCAGTTAGCATATCTATAGCTCTGCAGTTATGAAAGTTACTCCAGCCACTGAGACTGTTTGATGCTGTAAGATCTTTAAGATGTTATAAATCTGAATGGGGGGGGGGCTGGAGAAGGTGTGTATGGCTGTTCCTAGCCCCATAGGTCCTGTTCCTGTCCTCATGGCAGTCCCCAAACACACCAAAAGGGGAACTGGGGTAACTGCCATTTTTGTTCTGATGGAGAAGAAAAAGGGAACTGGGAAGGTTTGACTGTTAGGAATAATTTGCATTCAGGGACTGCATAAGTTTGCTACAAACACTTGTCCAGTTGGAAGCATAGGAGGACCTGATTTCCACAAATAAAAAACACCAGGATAGTGAGACAAGTAGTGATATCAAAGTAGAAAAAGATGTTGTGCTCAGTTAGAAGTGCTGGTGGCTTCCAGGAGCAAATGTTGCATAGCAAGGCCATTCCTCCTAATGGCTAAAAAGAGGAGAGTTGTGGCCAAGATGTGCCTGGGGTCTTGTTCTCTTGGAAGGAGAATTCTTTCTGTGACACCAGGAAACACTTAGTGTCTACAGCTGAGAAAGTGTTGTGTCTGTAATGACTTGACAGAGCTGGTTAGTAGTAGTTAACCAGAAGCTGAAATCAGAGATTTGGACAGAGAAGGGTCTTTGCTGACGGAAGCTATCTTTTTAATCTTGTGTTTCAGGTGGGCTGTTGGAGTAGAAAAGGCAGAGATCTGGTTTTGTTTAGAGAAACCATTGCATTGGGGAAGAACAGCCTCTTGATTGGTAGTATAAGATACAGATGAGTTTCCAGTTAGTAACAATGCCCTTAACCCGAGAGTATTGAGGATGTGTATGGCCCGTGTGCAGATTGGAGCTCCAGTGACAAATGAAACACTTTATTTGACCAGAAACACAGTTGTCATAAGTGGCTTAAATTTTGCTATGTAGATTTGAATAGAATAAATGGGGCAGTGAGGCTGGAGAGGTGAGGATTTCATCAGAAATGAGAGTATAAAGACATCTTAAGGAGCATCCACTCAGGAAGGTGTTGAATAAAAGAGGTAGGTGTAGTCAGCTGTCCTGTGCTAGGGATCGATTGGTGGACTTTGAGAGAGTATGAGCTCTTTCAAATAGACTGAGGTAAGGGAAAGGTTTGGGACTGCTAGTATGCTGGTGCTAATCCTGGGTAACATCATAAAGAAAATCAAGACGAGTAGCCGGAGACTTTTTAGGTTAGCATTTTGACAGGGCAAGGAAAGCATGTGAGGTACCAGAAAGTGAACCAGAATAAGCAGGAAAATACACAAATGAGAATGCAGGGTTAAAACTCTAAGCCCAGAGTAAATGTTAACTTATGTTGTCAAGGAAAGTCTTGGAGTCTTCCTAAATATAGACTGTTAAGTGTCTCTGTCTATAGCAAATCCCAAACAGTGTTTTTGAGTAGGTCAGAATCCAAGAGACTGTCTAAATCATAACCAGTTATAACATTTAAAATGATACTAAAGGATTTAGAAATATGGTAATTATTTGTACTCACTAGGGGAAGACTCATCTGTGGTTGGATCCTCTTGTTTCCTTTTGAAGAGGTCTTTGAGGTCCTTGATGGGGTTAAAAAGAATATTTAGTCTTTTCAGCTGGGTTGTTTGCCATTTTGAGTAGACCAGGAGGACCTGGCTTGATTCTAGAGGTGAAAAAGCTTTACACCTGCCAATTTTATGGGAGCTGGGTGGCAAAAATGATTTAACTGGTCTTAACTGGTCTGCTCAAGTCCCTCCCTTCCAGGTCTTCAGAAGCACTAGTCCCCAAAGAGGACACCAAGTAGTCTGCCAACGGCTTCATTTCCATATTGTTGAATAGCTTGCTGACCTTGGCCCAGATTAAGAAGACACTGTGAAAGGTTACCACCTCAGGCTCTATCACCACATCAGAAGATAGAAAAGGCTTCGCTTATGTTATTTCACATGGACTCATGTTTTGCTAAGGGCTTGTGGTGTTTCAAAGTCTCATGAGGGCAAGCACCAGAGACAAGGCTCAAAAGTTTCTTGGCAAAATATTGCCAGAGTACATTTTAGGGTCTGGGTGGCCCTTTTAATCTTTCAGAAGTCCAAGGTCTCTGTGCACAGTGAAGATAAGAGTTTTATTCCTAAAGCCTTGGTCAGCCCTTGAGTTATCTGACAGTAGGCAGGAGGTCATTGTCACCCTGACTAGACCAGGGCAACCCACACTGAAGGGACATCTATTAAAAGACCTCTGCTGCTCTGTAGGGAATATCTCAGTCCAATCAGTGAACGTGTTGATCGGGCTCAATATTTGTTTAAATCCTTCACATGTTGGCATGTCTTCTCTGGAACATATCCTTCTCCTCTGTGGGGATCATAACAAATGAGGTGGCCTGGGCTTCTCAGGATCATTGCAAGTGCAGGGAGGACAAGCTTGACAGATCTGTCTCGTGTTGCCCCTAGCTCTGGTCTTGCAAAAATTCAAGTGACTATTCCCAATTTAGCATCTGTTCCCATATGGGGAAAGAGCCATGGAGGTTTTTATGGCTTCCATTGTGTCTTTTGCTGAAGCTCTAGTTTGTTTCCCAGATGTCACCATGATCCCTATTTAACTCCTTTTTGTCCCAAAGTGCAGTTATCTTCTTGGGGTTGCAGGTTGGTTTTAATGGTTCCTCAGCAACTAGGAATAAGGATTAGGTCTCCAGGGGTTGCAGGGCTATCCTTTTTGCATCTTCATTGGCTTTTGATTTCCCAATGAGATTTCAGACATGTTTCTTTGGTGTCCCTTGTAATGAATGACAGTGACCTATCAGTGGAGACTGACTGGCTCCAGAGGTTATGGAATTTCCTGCTTATGTTGTGTAGATGATTGTTCATTAATTAATAACCTCTTTCTTTGCAGATCATTGCATGCTTAGATAACATCAGAAAGCCATATTTGGAATCTGTGTAGACATTTAGTTTCTTTTCTATTCCTGGTATCAAGACCTGAGTGAGTGCAATGAACTCTGCTTATTGAGCAGAGGTTCCAGGGGGTAGAGGATTGGTCAAAGGCCCTGAGTCTGAGCCCGCAGTGTATTAACAACTGCATGGTCTGTCTTTCAATATCCTTCTTAGACAAAGCTGCTTCAATCCTCAGGGTCTTAAAAGGACAGATCACTGACTTCCTACCTATTTACACAGACTTGTGAATTCACTTACCCACAACAAGGGCTAAGCTGCAACCCTGTAGGTGTCAGGGAGAAGTAAGGGTAGTGCAGACCTTAACATTAAACTCTGAGGTGCCCACGAATTTGCTAAGTCATTTTCTTGTCAACCTTAAATTAGCTTTTTCTTCTTAGCTACTGAGGAATCAGGACCTCTAACTTGTGCCCAAGAGTAAGTCTTGTGACCTTTTCTGTTAGGATAGCTGCGTCCATTACTGCTCCCCGGCAGGGTAGACAGTTAGCACCTACTCCATCTACCTTTATTAAAAAAAATAAGCAACTGGTTGTGATTTCTGTTCCAGGTTTGGGCCCAAACACACAGAGTGAGTTCTCTCTTCTCTGCTATGAAGACAAAGAAAGATTTTCTCAAGTCTGGTATTCCCAGGCCTGGAACTTTACTGAGAGCATGCTTTATTTCCTGAAAAGCATGGTTGCTATTTGGGCAAGCATTTTGCCCAACCTAGGGGCTCAGACTCAGGGCCTTTGACAACCTTATATAAAGGTTTTCCCATTAATCCAAAACTGAGTACCCAGATTTAGTAGAAGCCAAAAAGTCCCAGGAAATAACAAAGTTATTGCTTGGTGGATGGGGATTCAAGATGACAGATAGCCTGGCTCCATGCCTTACAAGATTCCTATTCCCCAGCAATAAGAACATGTACTAAGGATTGAACTCCATGAGAGGATATCTGAACTTTTACTTTTGAGACCTTATTTTCTTTATTTGACTAGAAAACTCAAACTTTGGACAGTGTTGTGGCTGGATAGCTTCCCAGTTGGGTTACAGAGTAGAATACCATCTATATTCTGTAGGGTGGTCCTCTGTGTAAATATTAAGACTCTTAAATCTGTTACTAGTCCAGAGTAAAGAGGTGAGCCTACCCCTAAAGCTATGTAGGAGCACTGTTCACAAACATTGCTGACGGTCTTTTATGATAAGATTTTTCTACGCAGAGGCAAACAACAAATGGAATCTGGGTGCCAAGAATAGAAGAGAAAGCATTTTGAGAACCAAGTGTGAGAACCACTTTGTGTCTCCTGGAATCTGAGAGAGGGTGGATTGGAATTATTCATGCATTGATGAGGCAGAGGTCCTATACCATCTGATATTCTCCTAAGGGCTTTACAACAGGGAGATTTGGATTGTTGCAAGGAGATTTACAAAGTCATGGAAGGCCATATTTGAGAAATCTCTATGCCAGGCTGGAGGCTTCTGTAGGCCTCTTCTTTGATAGGGTAAGGGTTAGGGATAGGAATGGGATTATGGTTACGGTTAGGGTTAGGTCAGTCGAGAAGGCCAGGGATCTTTCAGCTGTATAACCACTAGTGCTGCTGATTTTGCTGTCCCAGGAGTGTTACCTTTCCATGCAGCAGCATCCACCTGCCAATTTATTGAGTGTGGGAGAGGAAAGGAAGGGGTTGTAGTCTCCTGGGTTGGTTTGGCTCTTTAAACTGCTGGTATGGGCCTAGGTCACTCTGAGAGACTGGTGAGAAGTGGACCATCTGTATCAGTCTCTGGCTGAGAAGTCTTCTTAAAGGCAGCCTCCCTTGGGCATTTGCAGAGGCTCAGTTTTTGACAGAGAACCACAAAAATCTGCACATAAGAAATCCGAGGCAAAACGAATAGATCTAAGCAAAGAGTAGTATTGTGATTTAGATGTCATTTACTGACCACTGCTCTGTCTCCTACCTTATAAAGGGGCCAAGCCATACTGAAGTAGAAAATGAGTCATTTTGTTTTTTAAGTTATCAGGGCCAAATTGTTTTCAATGATCCAGAATACAATCTAATGGTAAGGTCAGTGTATCATTGGGGTGTCTCCAGGGGTGCTTGTTGGGGCCTTTAGAGAAGAAATCCAGAATCTCACCCAAGATTTCTCTTTAGATGCACTGGACCCAAAACCTTGGAGTCCAAGCATTTCTTATGGCTCAGATTTTCTACCAGACTTCTCTAGGGAAGCAGGTGGCACTGATGTCTTTTGTTTTCTTCTGTAGTTTCTTCAGATTTTATGGCCTCATATTAGACATTCAGTTCTGGGATAAGTATATCGGCTGCGGACCCCTAACCAATTCAGAGAGCACCCTTCATCCACAGGCATAGCATAGGAGATGGAGAAAGAATACCACAGCAAAGAGCTCTATCAGCAGTGGGGAACAGGGCTGGCCCCAGGGCGGAGCTCCTGGAGGTGGTATAGGGAGAAAACCTGATATGCCCTAAGCCAGAGTTATATTTTGAGGGTGGGCTGGGTCTGAACTGCCTGAGAAGTGGGATCGAAGGGAAGAACATCAATACAAAATGAGATAATCCACTAGAAGGAGACCCAAATAAAAAAGGGATAACAGTTATCTTAATAGAAACTGGTACCCTAAGCAAGGTGGCAAAAAGGACAAGTGTCACTGGAGGCAGAGAATGAGAGGAGCGAGTTGAGGGCTCCCAAGTCTATTTAATATCTAAAATAGTCTCAATGAATAAAAGTAGTAAGCAAGGGAAAGACATGCAAAGCATTAAGTGACACGCACGTGAAACAAGGACCTGCAGAGGGCTCGAAGTTGTCTTGCGCCAGCTGAAACCTAAAATGTGCCATTCTGTGACCGGGTCATCCAGGCAGAAGCATCTTCATGCTGTGGACACTCTAATGGACCTAACTGTCTAAACTATGCCACAATGAGCAGAAGACACAGACTGAAAAAATGGAGGAAGAAACAGAAAAAAGGGCACAAATTTCCCCTAAAAGGGATCTTATCTCTTATCTGGCTTCCCAAGCTTCATTAAGTACTACGTAATGAATCAGTACATAAACCTGAACATATTTTGGGAATAAAGTACAGTGCAAAAGGATAGAATATGGGAATGTTAGAGATGTGGACATAAAGCAGGAAGATCTAGTACACTCAAATTGCAGTTCTAGAATTAACTATAGTGAAGATCTATTTGAAGAGACAATGTCTGTAATTTTCCAAAAATGGAAAAAAGGCTCAACCCACTGAATTCTAATTAGAGCCCAATTATTCAAATGAATCCCAGACAGACTAAATAAAAAGAAAATCACTATGTACAGCAGAGTAAAAACAAAAAAAAGTCAGCAAAAAGAGAGTCTAAATAAGAAATAATTGTGTGCATGTAATTGGTGAGTTTTAGTTATGTATGTTATACTAAATAAAGTTTTTAAAATAAAAATCTAGCTAGATATTTCAAATATTATCTATAAGTTACAATGAATTCAACTGAAGCTAATTTTATGGATAACAACGTTAGAATGTAGGACTTAGTGTAACAAAATCCTTTTGCACTGAGAAAAAGTAGAATCAGCATAAAGTTGCAAAAAATTCAGAAGTAACTCAAGAATAATGATGAAAGAAATTTTTGGGCTGATAAAATCTGGTTAAATTTTTGCTAATATAATCCCTTTTCCACACTCAAAAATCATAAAATATTAGTCGGCAAGCAAGTAAAGAATTCCAAATGTAAACATGTAAAGTGCCTCTGGCATGGTAGATCACTCGTAATCCCAGCATTCGGGAGGCTGATGCAGGAGGATTGCTGAGAGTTCGAGTCCAGATGGGCTACAAAGTGAGTTTAAGGCCAGCCTGAACTGCATAGTGAAACTTTGTCTCAAAAAGACAATAAAAAGTAAACAAATAAATAAATAAGATGCTAAAGCAATTAAGGAATAAAATGTATAAAATGAATGAAATGAATAAAAGTAAATGTGTACATAAATCTAAAAAAGATTTATCACATAAAACAATAAAACTCTAAAGTCTAAAATCATAATTGGAAAAAATGATGCATGACATATTTAGGACAAATAGAAAATAAAAAATTAAGAAAATAGAAATAAATCTAAATATATAAGGAATAATGAAAGTTACCAATTTAATAAATGATCCAGTTATAGACAAAATTTTCAGGTTGAACTAAAACTAAATCTAGCAATACATAGTAAAATAAGTTCAATTGTTACATACAAAAGTTAAAATTTATAAGATTGATAAAATGTATATTGAAAAACAGTAATTAAAATAAAACTGTTGAAACTACAGTAATATTAGACAATATAGGCCTGGGGAAGATTTATTTCACATTGATAAAGGAATCAATTAATGAAGAAGAGATATAAAATAAACTTGATTTTACTTAATAAACCTTCCTCCAAATATATAAACCAAAAAAAGGACAGATAAGGATACATGGATAAATTTTCTGAAATACAAGATCATTTTAATAAACTCTTACCAGCAATCACTAGGAGAAAAGAAATGAGAAAGAATATATTTGAGCAACTGTTTTAACATAATTGTTGTGATGAAGCATCTATAATACTATACACGACAAATGGAGAATATTTTTATTTTTAAAGGAAAATTTCTGAAAATTGACCACATATGGTCTTTAAGTCAAACTTCATTAGTATCAAAGAGTTGACCATCTACCTACAGATAACGTCTAGGTCATAGAGGGTTTTTATAGTTTTGCACCAAGAAACTCATCTGCTAATGTTCATAGTGGTGTTAATGCTTAACACCAAAGAAAATATAAAAGAAAAGAAAGTTCTTTAGGCTTCAGAATTGATGGATAAATTTTGTTATTTCTGAGCAGGAGATTCTTGTATAACTGTGAAGATAAAATAATTCAGCTATGCGTCTTTAATCATTAATTGTAGTGTTCACTTGAGGAGAAAATATCTAGTGGTTTGTTTCAGCATAGATCGGGGTGTTTCTGGATGATTGACTTCCTCAGAGACCCAGGCCGCCATGTGAGGGTGGCACCAACCAATAGGCTTGCAACCTGGATGGAATAAAAAGGGAAAGAAGGAAGTCTTATCTCTGCTTCTTCAAAGGAGCTCCTGTCTTCTACACTCCTCTTGGATTTCCATCCCCAGGCTACCAGCACAACCCTTCTGCTTTCCCTGTGGACTTGCACAAGACTCTGCAGTGAGCTCAAGGTGGTCCACTCGTGAGTGGACCCTTTGGCTTTCGGACATGCGGTGGCCCCTTTTGCCCTCTTGCACCCTTTGCAAGTGGCCATTGCAAGCCTACCTTGTAAATCATATGTCTCTCTTGCGAACACTAACAGATCCAAGATCAGATGTGTGAATATCTGGAACATAACTGTAAACCGAAAAGCATGTTTCAGATGAAAAGATTCTGGACACAATGCTATTCATGGGAAGTTCAAAGTATGTCAAGTAAACAGTATGTTACAAAAAAAGAGAAAAAGCATTCCTTGTTATACTAGTTAACTACCGTTGCATAAAAAATTGCACCAAATGCATGTCTTAAAACAACAATAAATAATCCATAATCTCTCTCAATTTCTTAGGTCATGAATTTGCACCAGGCCAGGAGGGACCTATGCCCCAATGTTGAGGCCTCCGCTGGAAGACTGAAGATGTGACACAGAATCATCAGGAATTATCACTTCTGTTCTGGCACTTAGCAGAAGCTCTGAGCCAGCATATCATCACCTGGTCTCTCCACTGGCTTTTTTTAGGGAAAGTACCTGGGTTCCCAGGACAGGAATCCTGAAGGGAAAAGCCAGGCAGGAGCTGTACTATGTGTGTGAATCAGCAGTAATGGGACATCATTTCTACAAAGTGTGTCAATTGGGGCTGTCACAAGCCCCATCCAGATTTAAGTGACAACCAACATAAATGGAGGTCTGTGTTTTAGGGGAAAAAGAAGAGAGATACCACTCCAGGCAGGCTCCCATAGACCTTCTGATTTAAGGCCTCCTATTCTGTGTTTAAACTGAAGGTAGGCATCGTGATTATTCTCCATGCCTCTCCCCTTAAACCCCTCAAAACCCATCTGATCACATCCATCACTTACTGAAACCCGCCTGGGATCAGCAGTTTTCTAAGGTTAAAGCTTAGGTTAACCTTAGAGTGTCAGAACAGACCCTCTCTGCTCTCTCCTCTGCCTGTCTGATCAGTCTTTTTGTTAACTTTTGATCCTACATCTGATATTTACTATATGGCAGTTTTTTAGTCATAAAAGAGGCAACTCAGGGGCCGGGGATTTAGCTTAGCGGCATAAGCGCCTGCCTTGCAAGCAGGCAGTCGTGAGATCAATTCCCGGTACCGATAAAAAGGAAAAAGACAAAAAAAAAAAAAAAAAAAAGAGGCAACTCATGCTGATTATAATGAGAGGTCCTATAGTCCTCAGCCTTTGTGTCTGCACCTTAAATTGGGTTCTGACTTGTTGCTCTATGGCGTGCCACTCACTTGTCTGTTCCTTGAGAATGAGGCCATGGAAACAATCCTTGTAGTGATTCTGATTCTTTGGTCTCACTTGGAAGCTGAAAAGGAAAAATATGTTTTGTACATTTGAGAAGCTGGAAATAGATGTTCAGGCTCTGGTTTTATTCAAACCACTGACTTCTAATTTGTAAAATTCTTCCAATGATGTGGACATAGAAGGCTCTTCTGAAATGTTTGACGGTGTTTACTTCTCTGAATTATGTATGTGCTTTTCATCATTTCCTTGAAGAGCAATGCTTCGAGTTATCACTGCTTGTGTACTGCATGCTTCTTGGACGGGATGCATCCCAGAGCTGACTTTTCAGCTGGAACTCATTCCTGATGTTCCAGTCTATTGGCGAGTACTCACTGTGGAACTCTGCCTGCTGGGCACTGCACAAGCCTTTACTGTTCCACGGGAGTTAGGTTTTCATTGTTTCTGCCACAGCGATGTTTATAGTCTAGCAGTTGTGTACACAGGAGGTCTTGTTTGGTTGTATTAAACCCTCCAAAATATTTTCATTAGTATCTTTGGCTATTATTACCTTGAAAATTTGTGGAAGTATTAATTCTTTTTCTTATTTTCTTAAATGTCCTTGATAGTTTGACGACGTGATCTGTTTACAAAAGTAAGATGAAACTTAAAAGTTTTATCACAGAGAATAAAAGAAAGAGAGCATGACTGATTTAGTAAATGGGCCAAAGTGGTTGTGGGGTGTCTGTTAGGCAGCCCTGTCTCCCACAGCTGAAAACTGCACTTCCTGAAATGACAGAGGTCCCATGTTGGAGTCACATACCTTCCGTTTCCTGTAAGATGCTCAGTATAGACTGGATATTTTAGCTTCTTTTACTTTTGAGGAAATAGTCTTTCTTTCCTACATAGAATAAACGTAACACTTAATAAGAATTTATAGGCTGAGTGCGGTGGTGCATGTCTGCAATCCCAGCACCCGTGATGCTGAGACAGGAGGATCATTGCGAGTTCAAGACCAGTTCTGGAAATTTCGGTGGCTCTCAAGAAATGATCGTTCAGGTAAAATTAATAGTGAAATAAAGAATGAAATTCTTCTATTAACCGGTATCTGATTTTTTTTCTCTCCTGTAAAACAAAGTTCATAGAAAAGTAACCTGAATTCAGCTTTTAAGCCATTTTTCTTAGAGAACTAGCTTTCCAATTTTCAAGTTTCTTGAGGCAAATATGGGCATTTATTTTGCACACCTTTAGTTTTCCTAAGAATTTTAATGAATTGTTAACTTTCATAAACCAAGATACATACTAGTCATGTATCTATATAATCTGTATGTGTGTATATATTTGTATACTCACCATATTTATCCGTAGAAGCACAAGGCAAATCTGAGAGACGAACATTTATTTTGCAGTCTTTACTAAATCTATCAAAACATCCTCCTTTGCTGCCCATACAAACATTGGCAAATTACCGAGCAACAAGAGGATACATTTGGGTGTATTTTTTTTTTTTTTAGTTACCACATCAGTGTCAAGGACAAGAAATATTATCAGGTATTTGTAGCTTCCAAAAATACCACATTATCAAAATAATAATACTGTACCAAGTAGGTCAACCACACATTAAAGCAGTCAGACTGATGGCAAGAAAAAGTGGGTCTGGCCCAGGACAGAGAAAAGCACTTTGTCCGCAGTAGACCAAACACCGAAGTTAGGATATACAAGAGCAAATTGCTTCCTCTTCAAGTTTTCTTTTTCTCTTCTTTAATCTTTAAGGGTCTATTCATTCAAAAAATATTTATCAAGTGTCTACTACATTAAATACACGGTTCCGGGCATTTGGGATGGAGCAGTAACTAACAAATCTCAGTCCACAGAGCTCTTGTTTTCTAGAAGGAGAAATGGAAGATCAACAAGTAGCAGAACATCTGTTACTGGGTGCTCCCATCCCAGAGGACGCAGTGTAAGTTTAAAAGTCATGCAAAGTTATTATTGCACCTGACAAAATTAACACTGGCAGGGTTGTGTGCAAATGATTTTATTCAACTATCACGGATAAGCACTAGGCCAGCAAAACAACCTGCAAAACATGTGAAAAGGTACAGCCATCATACTCTTGAAGCTGCCCCAAACACAGGAAACTGACATGAGTTAAGGCAGGAACATCTAATACTTACACAAAATATTGATCTTGTGTAACATTCCACAGTAATATGTAAATATAATATTTATATTTAAGTATATAATCTACATGCATGCACATACACACATTATGTTAATCTGTAGTCAACAACTGGATTATAGAATGTGGTGTGATGATTAGAGAAGGATTAGAAAGTTGACAGTGCAGATTGGCTGTCTCTTTCCATGGGCCATAAACTGACCAAGTTTTTACCCAATAGGAATAAACTTTCACTGAACTCAGAGCTGCTGCAGGTATCCGCCCCTTGTTCCATTACTGTGAGGGCTCTTAGTTTATCCTCAACGTCCTCTGCTGCAACATAGCTGAAACGTGGCACAAGCAATGCAGACTCTTTCCTGGGATTCAGGCCCCACCCCACAGAGGCCCTTGGTGTTTTCAGCAGTGTTGTCTTGATCACCAAGAAAGTTCCAGTACTGGCACAAGGTATCTAGATAATCAAAAGGAGAAATAAGCAATGGGCAGTGGGGTTGCACATGAGCTGGAAGCTCAGAGCCATGAATGGTCTACTTTATGGCCTCTTCTTTCAGATAATAGCTTCTTATTTGAAGTTCCTGAGATTTCTTTTTAATTACACCGTGTGTGTCTGTTTAGGTGGAGACGATTCCTGAGGATGCTCATCGTGCCACAGATTCCTCTGCCCTGGGGTCGGCGCTGATGCACGATCCAGCCACACGATCCAGCTTATGGGTTGTGACACTTCAGCCCAATGTTCTGAGTTTCTCCAGATGAAGCAGGAAGTTTGGGAGCAAATAAAGAACGTAAGTATCTGTATTTGATGGAATATATCTCTGCAGTCAACCACAGGCTGTCAGATTAATTCGATTTCTTGTAGTGGCCCTTAAGATGCCACCACATGGAGGAGAAGAGCTGTGGAAGGGTTAGTCGTAATGGAAAACCAAGAGACGGTGGCATTGGTGCTGTGTAAGCTGTGCTGCCTATGAGGGCATATTCCAGGGTATGCAAATGAGCAATTCCCTGGCAACCCAAGGAGAACCGAATGACACCACTGTCCTTGGAGGAGGAAGGAAGTGCATTATAGCACATACTGCTGTAATGGAGTGTAGCTGTCAAGGTGGGGTGGGAGTAAAAACCATATTTCCTCCTAATTAAGTCTCAGAGAGTCAGTCCTCTCAATGGGACACCCAATGGCCAAGTTCTAGGTTTTATCTGGAGGATAAACAAGATAGATGCACCCTTGATGTTTATGAATAATCTATCAAGGGAGAAGATGAATGCTCACAATGTAGAAGCCAGCAGAATCCTCTGTCCTGGAGGAGGCATAAACAAGCCCTCCGAGGAATGAACTGAGCCCATCTCTCAGGCCACAGGGCCCTTTCTGGACATACTCAAAGACTCCACTCGCTGTCTTCCCCAGGAAGGGAGGGTGAGGCCTGCCAGCGAAGCCACTCACCGTGTACTCTGCAGGACCCCGTTGCCTTCCCAGAAAGTCTGACACTGTGCTGAAAAGCACAAGAAAGAGCAAAGGATTTGGAAAGAAAAGTTGTTGATGTCTCTTTCCCCCAAAGGTACTTCAAGCAGTAAATGAACACACACAATCTGTGTTTATTTTCTTTTAAATATATTTTTCAAAATATTGTGTGATCCAAAATATGTGTTTTCAATTTTGCTTGCCATCCCCTGGCCATGAGTGATGTATTTTATCCATATTCATAACCATGCACAACCTTTCTATTCATAGCTCACTTTGGAGTACGAGCTTTGGCTGCTGCGGGGAGGAATTTCCTCATGGGGCCTGCATATGGTGACCCTTTCCCAGGGGCCTGGCTCCCGGGCAGCCTTTGCATTCCTCCTGCGGCCTGAGTTAAATGTAAAGGAATGAAGTACCTAGGACTTCCTTCAAAACCTTCACAGCATTTACATGTCCAGGGAGGACAGGACAGTGTGTTCATAAACTCTTGCTGGCTTCAGGAATGTCTAACCTGATTTCCTGTCATAAATATTTCATTAAAAAAAAAGACTTCAGAAAAATGCCAGTTCAAACTCAGCACAGCCCCTTCCAGCATAGCACCCCACAGCTGTGGGCAATGGTCCCTGTGCCTGGCACTAGCAGGAGGTCAAGGGCATCCCCACGGTCCCCCTCCACACCCTCCATGCAAGGAATGGCCGTGCCACCTGGGGGCTGCTCCTGGGTGGCAGGGACAGAATTGTGGGTGGCAACTCGGTGTGTGTGTGTGCAGAGTTTGGAGAAGAGGCATGTTTACTAAGGGGCAACTTCAAAGCCGTCCCAGAGAGGAAGTCTCTGTCCCTTGTCCCCACCCCAGCTGTGGAGAAGGGGCCTTTAGTTCAGGTAGGAATCTTGTTTGGATTTCCCTCTTGAGAGCCACTGCTGTGCTCCTCTCTGCCCTTTGATGAGGTGGCACTGGCTAATCACAGGTTCCCTCTGCTGCCCAGGCTGGGAGGGCACCGGGCAGGGCATGCCTGTGGGCTGATACCTGGGGTGATCTGGACACTGCAGGCCAGGAGAGCTGTCTCCTTGGTTAGACCAGTGAGTCCAGGCAGGCCACCTCTCCGAGGTCTTTACCCAGTCACATTTTCCCACTTGGCATTTGTCTCTGGGGCTGCCAGTGAACTGAATCTGAGAGGCTATGAAAATATACACGGGGAGAGGAGTGCAGGAAGGGCATGCGATGTCCCTCTGGGATCCCAAGCTGTAACTTTCTCTGGTTTCTTGTTCTTGCTTTTCTTCACTTGGCAGGACAGGCTCCGGCTCCCTGGGACTGGCCTCTGCACCTCTGCGGTGAATGCAGGTTAAACTGTGGGGAGGAAGCAAGGGGAGGTGTTTAAATCCTTTAGGAAGCAGCCATAGAGCGTGCCTTCTTTCTGCCCAGGGACATTCCTCTGAGACAGGAGCAGCCTTTGGGGTGTTTTTATCATACATTTCCCAGATGGGGTTCTCAGGTTTCCCGCAAGTGCAAATCAGGAAGATCCTGTTTTTACTATTGAACTTGGGTCTGTTCATGTAGAGTTGCTGCAAACAGTTTTGACTGTTTTCAAACCAACTGGCATCAATTTAATAACATCAACCGAGGCCAGCTGTGTCAACAGAGCCCAAGGAATTATTGAACAGGTAATTCATTGATATTTTATAACCCTCGTATAACGATGGGTCAGTAATTATAATAAACAACAGGTAATGAAAAGTTGACCTACCTTCTGTATATACTGAAGGCAGCTTCACCAAGAGCTCTCATATTTCTAACTTGAGTGTATTCTTTTCCAGAATGAATTTACATTTTGCCTTGTTCATCAATCCTGTGCCTATGAGAGGCTAAGTGAGCACCTACATTTTTCTGGGGTGCTGTGTAGAAGAGGATTTCAGCTGAGTTCTGATAGATAGATAAAATGTGCAGGGACTGAATGAGATGGACAGTTCTCAGAAGCTGGAAGAGCACTGGAAATTGAAAGGAGCCTTGGTTTGTAAGACTGGGGTACAGTATGCACTTTGGGGATGCTGGGAATCAAGATGGAAGAATTGAGGCCATTTTCATAAAAAGCTTTGATGCCACTCCATGGGATTTGCATTTATCCTGACATCACCACTTCCTGGAATAGCTAATGTAAGATTTTTGTCAGGAGAATGGTGTATAGTTTTTACTTTAGAAATCTCATGTTGGCAGCAATATTACTCTAGCGCTGTGAAGGGGAAATCTTCCTCAAGGTTCTCTGCCCGATTTGAAAGAGGGGTAAGTAGTTGAGTGAAGAAAATGTTAGAAACTCTAGTAGGTCTATACCCTATTCACAAGTTAACAATTTAGCTTGTCACTGTTTTGTGGATGCTTATAACAGACACGAGTGTCCTGGAACAGAGACAAGACATAGTTTAGTACTCACACCAAAAGCAGTATTGGGAGCATCTGCACTTTTGCTCCAGTTCCCTATGATAGACCAGTAATCGTAATAAACCACGGGTAGGGAAAAATTGATCTACCTTCTGTGTATATTGAAGGTAATTTTCCCAAGAACCCTCATGTTTCTAACTTGCATGTGCCTTTTTCCAGAACAAGTTTACATTATACAAAAAGATGAATGAGCACCTGTTTTTCTACAGTGATGCACAAGATACAAGGTAGGAAGACACAGCTTACAGTGATACAAATGATGCTCTGTATCCACAGAGTAACACAAAGGACTGCCAGAAGGCACCTGCAAACACAACATTAAAGGAGATTGCATTAAAGGAGAACTGGTTTAGGAAGCCCTAAACTTTTATCGTAGGCATTAAGGATGCCTGTCCTTTTCTCTGGAAAAAGATGATTATCTTTATCTTCCAAAACTGTAAGCAAATCTGTACTTCATTCCAGGAGCCACTGCCTATACTACCAAGGCTGCTCAGTCCGCAATCATCCTTATAAGAAAAGAGTCCCTTAGCACGTTGCTTACAAGACTTGCAGAAATGGGTGACACCCATGAGGAACTGGAATCATCTAGAGAAAAAGAAAAAGTAAAATGATTTCCGAGACCATGGCATGAGCAACTGTGGCACTGCAGTTGGTGCAGAGGAGAGAGTTTGGTTTCACATGTATCTGTCCTCTTTTGGATCTTTGGGGTCTTCCCAAAGGCTAAATGGACCCTCAGATGGCAAGACAGGCATAACGAATCACACACAGACGTGGCTAACCTCTAAGTTCATGCAGGGTTTAGAGCTTGCTTCTCAATACCTCAGTGGTCTCTCTGCTTAACCACTATGGTCTTGTCTGGAGGAAATGTGTAAGTGTCATTAAGTTCGAACCAATGCCCAGCTTGAATATGCTGATGTGATTCCTGTCCTGTTACAGGCAGCTGAGTTAGTTAGAAATATTGTAGGCAGTCCAACAGGGCTAGATCCTCAAAGGAGCCAGAGCAGAAGTTCAGATAGCTTGTGACCTCTGAGGATACCGGCCCCTCCTGCTGTGGGCCAGATCTCAAGACAAAAGGCAAAGCAAATATACCCACATCCTAAGGATCCACAGTCCAAATGGTTCTCTGTCACCCTGAGGAAGTCTGGAGTCAGCATCCCACCTCCTTAAGGAGGGTCGCTGTTGCTAAGCATGCCTGCTTACCACAGGACTCACTCCCTCATTTGTCCCTGATTTGGTTAACTTTACCTGAACAATTAATCGAATTGATTGACCGTAGTTCTGTCCCACCTTGTACTCATCTGCCTTGGAAGTTCCCAGCTTTCCCTACCTTGGACCCACTTCACTTCACGATTTTACTCCATAGAAGTCCCTTAAAAAGACAGTGTCTTTGGCAACTTGCTCAGGACCCCTTTTGTCCCTCAGAGAGAAGCTTTCTTTCTGTTAATAAATATGTCGTGCTTTTAAACTCCATTGTTCCTGTAACTCATTCTTCAATTTTAGAGAACATGAACTTATACTGGACATACAGTAGGCTGGGAATTTCATCCCCCTATATCACTTGTGGATTTCTAAGAATTGGTGTGGGCTGGGGATTTAGCTCAGCGGCACAAGTGTCTGCTGGGCAAGCACCAGGTCCTGAGTTCAATCCCCGGTAAAAAGAATTAGTGAGGCTAAGAGAAGGTACTTCGAGCTCCAAATTGACAGAGAAGCATAATTCAATTTTTGACATGAGTTCGAACTACAGGACCTTCTCAAATTTTTCTAGATCAAGGGTGGAAAGACTTAACCACTCTAAAAGACATGTTCAATGTACTCCGAGCTGTAAGAAGGAACACTGAATTCGCTGTGCCCTGGACTATGGCTTGAGCTCTCCTGCACCCATTCTCAGTCTTGATGTAGTACTAATTCCTCTGAATTCTAACTCTGGTTACAATTGTTCATCTTATTACAGGCAACTGGGTTAGACAGAAATATTATAGTCAGTCAGGCAGGCTAGATCCTGAAAGAGCTGATGTGGAAGGCCAGATACCTTATAACTGTGGGAGAGACAGACGCTTCCCATTGTGGGCCAGACCTCAAGACAAAAGATCAAACGTATACATCCACAACCTAAGGACTGATATTCTAAATAGGTCTCTATCACCCTGGGGAGGCCAGGGCTCACCATTCCAAGCCTCTAAGAGAAAGCCGACTGCTCTGTATGCATGCCTGCTAGCTCCTTGACTCACCTCCCTATTTGATTCTGATTCAATCAATTTTACCTGAACATTATACTCATAATCTTATTGGCTGACCACAGTTCTGTCCCACCTCATGTCCAGCGTGTGAGTTCCCAGGTTTTCCTCACCTTGGACCCTTCTTACTTTATGGTTTGTTCTATAAAAGTCCCTAAAAAGACAGTCTTTGGCAACCCACTTGGGACCGCTTCTGTCTCTCTCTCCCAGACAGAAGCTTTCTTTCTCTCATAAATATATTCTGCTCTTAACCTCCATTGTTCCTAAAGTTCATTCTTCAATTTTAGAGAACATGAACTCATTCTGGACAAATAGTAGGTTGGGACTTTCATTCCCCTGTATCAATCTGTTCCCTAAACCCAGAGATTCCTAGAAACAAATCAGTGTCTAACTTCATCTTTATTTTTTCCCTACACCTTATCTTTAGTGTGAGTATAGTGTATGATGAATCATGAATGACATGTTAATTTAAGTTTAGCTTCTACATGATAGCAGTTCTTTTGCATTTTTTAGCCCGTCTTTACAAATCAAAGTTTCAAAAATTAAGCAGAATGGTTCAATCAGTTTTTGCAAGCAAGATTTAGAAACTCTTTTCTTCATCTCATTAATATTTTATTCCTTGATGAACAAAATTCCCTCATCACTCTAATCCAAAATATTGGCTCCCCCTAACCCATACAGTCACCCTTGATGTCATTAACAGCTTTGGCTACTTTGAAGAAATAACAGGTTGCTTTATAAGGAAAATAGTGATGCTACTATATTAATCTACAGATTATGTGCAAAATTTTGATTGCTCTGAATTTTACCAGCCCAATTACCATTTTTCCTGCTGTCAACCATTTTAAAGGTATGAACTATTTACATGTGTGAATGCTTTGCCTCTGCTACAGTTTACCCAGGCCCTGGGATTTATCACTTAAATCATCACAGCACTATAAAGTGATCTTAGTACCACACTGAGAACAGTCAGTACCTTTGTACATCACAGTGACTTATCTCTAAAAATCCAAGCTCTAGAATTTTCCCATGGCGTGGAGTATTGTAATAATAAAGAAAACTGACAATAACAGAAGAGGTCAGTTTTAGGAGCCCAAGTTGGATGAATAAAAGCACCACTTTATGGCTGATGATACAAGGAAACTCCTCAGTATCCTGCGGAAAACAAGCAGGAAATAGGTGTTCAGTTTAGTTCATAAAGCTTACTTTTTTGGAGAGAGAAATTCACTCCCTGTTCTAGTTCCTGCCTTCCTGCCCTGTACTTGCTTTCTGACCCATTTTGAACCTTAGTTTCTGAAACTGTAAAATTACACATAAAATCTTGCAACATTCTTGTGAGACTTAAAGATAATTTACCTAAATTACTTGGCACTTCATAGGTCAGTAACTGTGTTAATGCTTTATTGTTGCTGTTAGTGTTTTACATTCTCAAGAAATAATTTAAAGATTGGCTGCTAGTTGCTTCTCAACCAAACTTAACAATCTCTTCCTCTGTAGGAGTATCACTTTTTATTCTTTATCTTTGGCTAATGATGATCAGGACCTACTGTTTGTTGATACTGAAGGATCATTTTCTATATGTGATCTCCTGTAATCCTCAAAACCACCCAAGGAGGAGCTCCAAACTGCTTCCTCGTCTCCCTGCCCTCCCACACCCTGATTAGAGAGCCACATGTGCCCTCTTCATGCCTGGGAAGGGTCCCTTCCTGGCACTAGCGTTCCTGTAACACGTTTCCCACCCTGCTTGCTTTATGACTGTCCATTTCCCTGTCCCTGTGAAATTCGGGGCTCCCTGAGATATCCCACTCCTTTTTTCCTTGAGTGCACTCTTCTGGATGGATGCTGGGTCTGTGGCGTCTGTTGACCTGGAAAGATTCTCCAAAATAGAAAGGCTTAGAACAGAGCTTGATAGCAGGGTTTCTCATATCAGAGAAAAACTGATATACTAGCAAAATGTTTCCTTTGAATCCTACTTTTATTGAGTAAGCTTCCAGGGTGATTTCAGTTAACTCTCTTTGGTATTTTTTAAAATAAAAAACAAGATTTTAACTGATATTTGGATGCAACTAACTGATGCTGTTAGCAGAGAAGCACTCATTTACAAGAACTTAAAGTTCAGAGTAAGTATAGGAAATAAAGCAGAATGATAGTTGAAACCCCTTGACACTCTTTGCTTCATCTCTTGTAGCAAATAAGCTACTAAAATTACCAGGACTGTAGTAGGAAGCCTGTTTTTAAAGTAAGGAAGTCAAAATGCTTATATGTGCTTGTTTCTCAGGAAGGAAATTCTGATCTTTATCAGGTGTTGGAAAAACAGATGCAGACTCGAGTCTTTAAGTAAAAAAAATTTTTTTCACCATTGTTTAGTAATATGATCACTTTCTTTTTTTTTTCTTTGGCTCAACCATTTGAATCCTTCAGGGAATTGCCAAGTAAACTGAACTCAACATTGACCACTCCAAATAACATGTCACTGTTTCTTCTCAAACAACAGTCACACACATTTTGATTCCTTGGATTGGGGCATAAAGTTTTTTGTACATCTTTATGGAGTACATTAGAGCAGTTCTCTAGATCAACAGCATCAACATTTCTTATTGAGCTCTCTGGCAAGACTATGATGAGTCCAGAGTTTACTAAAATTGACAAGGACTTGGGAGCTTGCACTAACTGACCCTTTTAATCCCACTCCCTCTGTGAATATAGTTAGATGCCAATGACAGCAAAACTGAATCGCCTTGAGCTAGGAAACCATTTTTGCCTGCAGGAACAATGAATACATCATGTGACACCGTAACAACAGACATGGCAGTATATATGTAGAAGGTGGAAATACAGTTGTACCGAAGGTCAACCATGGCTGGCCAAGAACTCTATACATTGATTTGGTGTATACCTATCCCAAGCTATTTTATTTTCTCCTTTCTGGTTGTCATAGCTGCTTTTCTTATCATTGAGACGAGATACATGACACCCAAAGTTAAAGGAAGAAAAATTCATTTGGCTCGCAGTTTGTAAAAGTCTTAGTTCTTAGTGGGTTGCTCCAAGGCAGGGTGGCATGGCAGAGGGGCATCACAGAGGAGAAAGAGTTTATGGCAGGCAGAAGGCATCAAAGCAGCAAGTAGCGAGCAGTAACATGACCACAGCAGCCTTCTTTCTGTCCTTTGTGTTCTGTCCAGGCTTCCCCAGGTAGCACTCACACCCAGGATGGGCCTTCCCATTATCTATCCCCAGAGCTAATCACATACTCATACACCCTCAGCCCCAGTGTCATACATGTAATCTAGATCCAGCCACCTGTGAAAAGCCCCACCTATGACCACATGAGATTTTGTCACGGGGGGACATCTAGACCTAAACTGTAACACTGGCCTGCAACTGTACTCCAGACCTCCAGAGTTGACAAATAGATGCATTCCTTAATAGACTAGGACTAAAGTAATGAGTTTCTTTATTCTCTACCTGGCAAGTTATGCTCATCCAAACAGAACTTGTATTAAATCGGGGTAGACTCCATAACCTGGCCTGATTGCTTTCAAATCACGTCTCAGACACTTATGTGCTGTGTATCTCAGTAAGTTGCTTAACTTTTCTCTGCCTTGGCCATCTCACTTAGAAAACAGATGTTGCAATGCTATCTAATTATGAATTATTATAAAGATTAGATTAATATGGAGAGCTCATAGAACTCCAGTGTTTATTATCATTGCTATTGCTGGAAATCTTACACTGTGGATCCTCTATGTCAAATCCACTCACTACACATGTTCAGTATCTATGACCCATCTGTAATTCTGTTTGTTTCCCATGGGACCTTTCTCTTTAAAATATGAGGAGAATTTTGATCTACTTTTCCTTTAAAGCATAGTTGTTTGTACCCAACACTATAATCATGAGAATGCTCTTCATTGTAGATCAGATATGTAGTGGGCAAAGACTACAGTGTCAGTCACCAGCATCTAAAGGACCAGCATTTAATACCAATTGAAATTACTTTTGATTAGAAAAGAGGTGCATATTTGTATGGTAGGCAGCTCTTTTTGCTCAAAGTTATCTGTAGATTCCTTCTGGAGAAACATGCCTGAGTAATGATAGCCTTACAGAGCAGAACTTGTCCTGGGAAGGAATAATGTTTACCTGGAAAAAAAATAAAGTTTTCTAAGTGCCTTTTTGGACTGCTAAGTCTCAGATCTGCAAATCAGTAGAAAAAGCAACCTCTCCAAAGAATGCGACTCTCAGTCAGAACAGCAAGGACTCTGCTTTCATGCCCAGACCTTGCTCTGGGAAAAGGGAAATCAATGCCCTGCAGGGGATTTTCCAGGTTGGTTTCCACCCATTTTGCCCTGCTCTGGCAGCAGGCACTGACAGCGCAGATGGAAAATGCTGAAACACTTTTAAGACGCTCCTCCAAGAAGCTCCGGCCTGTGGAATATCCTTTCACTGTAACTCTGATTTTCCACACCCTCAGTTCTCTCAAGTCAAGAGGGGACTGTGGGTGAAATGTCTTGCTCTATTCAGGTGTAAGTAGCCTAGGTGGCCACTGCTTATGTGTGATAGGACTCAAAACAGTTCACATTCTGAGCTAATCCTGGAGTCTTAACTGAAACATGTTTCATAGCTGGAAAAGAAAAGTCACGGTTGAGGACGGAAGTGCTGCGAGGCCACTTACAAGGGCAAAAATCATCTTGGCAAACATCATCAGTTAAAGAGGAGCTGTCAAGAGAAGTGGTCTTGTCTTGCAGAGAGGGAGGGAGCAGTGGCTGAAGAAAGTACCACAGACCCGTCTGAGATTCCTAACTCATTGCACCCCACTCCTCCCGCCCTCAGCCTGTGACCCCCATCCCCACTCGGCCTCCCCAGGGGAGCAGACTCCCCACTGGCCTCCATTCCTTTCTCTTAGCGCGTGGCCACCAGGCTAATCTGGACTCTTCACGCCACCTTGTGGTGACATCTGGAAGCCTTTTAGTAGTGTGATTTTGTTTCTTTTGCTTGCAAGTAACCCCCAAAGTTAACTTAGAAAAGTAAGCTTTCCAAGGCCTCCCAGATGCTAAATAAGCTTTTAAAAAATAATTGAAGATAGTTCAGAACTTATTATGAATTATTAAATGCAGTAACATATACTATTTTGCATTCCAGTAGCATAGGGTATCATTAATGATGGCTTATCATTGTATGGATGTATTCTCTGGTTTATGTTACTGATTAAAAATGAACTTTTCTAATGTGAATTTTATCTTGAGTTCTAAAAACACAGAAGAGAACTATCATCAAAGCTGTGAAGCTATAATAACATGAAAAATATAACATTTTAATATTTAGAAAGGATGTGGAAGGGAATCATTACAATAGCCCTTCCTTATTCATGCTTTTGTTTTCCATGACTTTTATTACTATGGTCTCCTGTGGTCTGAAACTACAGGATAATTAAGATATTTTAAGAGAGAGACCACGTTCTTACAACTTCCACTACAGTATACTATTAAAATTGCTCTTTTTCATCAGTTTTTTTGGGACCTGTGTGGGAAACAGCACAAAGCCTCATCTACCTGGCCCATCAGACTGTCCTGCAATGGAGGGGAAAAAATATCTGGCCGTGTTGAGATCACACTGCTGATGTGGAACAGGAGAGCACTGGTAATGGCCCCATTGCAAATCTGACCACCTGGGTGTGGTGCTTGACGTTGTTTGTAATACACAGAGATCTGCACAGGGGGAAGATCTTGGTGACCCGTGCGCTCTGATTGTGAAGGAAGACAAGGCAAATCACCCTGTACGGCAGTTCCAGGTGACCTTGTGAGTGAAGTGTTTCTCTCACCAGCAACATGAGCAGATTTCGGCAGGCGTTAGATGAAATGTTTGTTGTAAGTGAGGACTGAACTGTCCTACTGTTGGGCTGGTAGCAACTGCAGACTTGTCGCTCCAGCTGCACAAGGAATCTCTGGGGCAAGCTCAGGATAAACGCTTGATGGGTGATCTTCCTCTCGGCAGACCTCAGTTCCAGAAACTAAGGCGTCTCTGTCCCTATCATATTTCCATCCCTCTCTGTCTGTCTGTCTGTCTGTCTGTCTGTCTCATCTCCCACTATGCTAAGGACAAGGTCCCTCCTGTCATGATACAGATGACAATGCTCCCTCGTCTGAACCTTGACCGTCTTTATACAACTGTTGTGTCTGCACTTGAAGAGTTATTTCTGCTGGAACCCGGCCCACTTCCCAGCCTGTGATTTTCCTTGGTCCGTATAATTGTTGTTGAGCCCAATGGAGGTGGACGTGTTGGGACGTCTGTGGTTGTGTGATGTCAAAAAAGGGTTCGCTGCAGGCGTAGGCTTGAAATGCTTTAAAAACAATCCCCAGCTTTTTGGAAGCGTGACAGTATTTTCCATGTATAATTAGTTGAGCCATTTCCTCACGCTATGAAAATGCAAAGTGTGGAAGAGACAACATGGAAAGTTCCTGTGTCTGTAAGATGCTGGCTTCCATGTGTATCCGTGACCTTCATATACAAGTTAGGACCCAAGCCCATCAGGAGCATGATTACCTGTGCCATTGATGACGGATTTCTCTTTATCTGATTTGTCTACACATTCAGACCACAAAGACTGAGACAGTGTAAAATAGTTAAGGGTTTATTCTCAGAATCCAACATATAAAATGGAAATTCCTACCTTTTAAGTTGTTGCAACGGAGCCCCACCTCCCAACACCAAGCCAGCTGTAGCTCCTGTGACCCAATCATCTCCCACGAGCTCTGGTCTCTGGGCAGGAGGCCTTAGGGGTTGGGGGAATAGAGACACTAAACGTTAACATGCTGGTATCAAACAACTTGAGACGAGCTGGAGTCATAAGAAAAGTATGGGAGCTGGGAGCAGAGGGACGTGTCTTTATCCAGAATTCTAATTGGACACTGGTTATTGGGTTTGCCCAGAAAGATGCTGAAGAGGAAATTTATGACTTAAGCAGTACAGTGTAAAAGTGATCCGGAATCTCTCACGGAACCAGAGTAGATGCACAGCCAAAGCAAAAGTCTCACAAAGAGCCCTGTAACTGTAGTGTTTGATGGTTACTGCAATGAAAGTGTACAGAGCAAAACAGTTTTTAGCATGACAGCAGGATCCCTGTCAGCCCAGCCCTGGTGGTGGTGGTGAGCTATAAAAATGGTACCTGCTCTTTTCAGAAATATTATATACAATGCCTAGTTGTGGAGTGAACTAAACTGTGGTATTGCTCTGTTCAAGAGCACACAGGAAAGTGGATGTATCAGGAAATGTCCAACGAAGACAAGACAGGGATCGAAGCTAAGTGACAGTGGAGGGAGAGGTCTGCAAAGGACAGGCACTTGTTCACCGCGTAACTCAGAGGGGGCATCACTGGGATGAGGGTTCTCGAAGGCATTTAATACAGTTTAATTCCATGCAGTATCTATGAGCCAGTCTTCAGTTTCTTCAGAGGAGCCCCAGTTTCTGCCTTTGCCTTGCACGGCATCCCCTGGCTTCCAGGGCAGCCCCATCGGCTTCTGACACAGGACACCACAGGGAGCCCCAGAGCTCAGGGTGAACCTTCGGTTCCCAGGGTGTAGACTCCCTCTGTGCCTGTCTGCATCCAATTCCGTGGCCCACCATTGCAATCCGATCTTGTAATTTCTCATGCATTTGTATATCTTGTGCTATGTCTGTTTCTTCAGTAAACACTAAGACGCTGCCCAAAAGTGTTTCTAGGGGACAAAGTGCTGCACATTAAATGTCCACAACTCTGTGAGTTGTCATACTGGACAGTTTACAAGTGGTCCTTTTACTCTACCGGAAGCTCAGGCTTTAAAGTACATTCTCAGTTCCTGACACAACTGGAGGCCTCTGGAAATGGAAATAGGCTCAGGGGGGTGAGAGCAGACAGCTCCACCTATACCCTGGGTCAGGAAATGGAAGAGTAAGATGAGGTGAGAGAGGGAAAGGGACAAGGGACCGGGAAACAGGACCAGAGTTGTCAAGATGACCCAGAGACCTAGGTGCAGGGATGGGCAGTAACTGATTTTGGTGTTTCTGCAGTGCATAGCTGCACAAACCCACTGTGTTGCACCTAAGCTTCAGTAGAATCTGGGATGAACATGTTGTCACCTCTTAATTATTTTCAAGAATTAGCTCAAATGTCGCCATCACTGTGACTCCACCTTACCTACTCATCTAAAGTAATCTCCGCTTGCTCTGCGTGCTTCTAGCACTTCCTAAGTACCTTCCTACCACCCACACTACGCTACACTACCCTCCACTACCCACTACAGTGTCGCTCAAACATCTGGCTCCCCTATAAAATTGTGAAACATTTTTAGTGAGGGATAATTTTTATTCATTTTTAATCCCTAAATCCTAACCCTTCAATACATGTGGATTGAAATCAATCCTTCAAAATTGCTTTATGAGAATAAGTGAAATTTTGTGTTTTAAAGAAAGATAAACTAAAAACACAACGTTTCAACAATTTATTGAGCAGACACACTGGTAGATGTCTCAATTGGAAAATGTATTTTGGTGTAGTAGTGATCAGTGTTGACTTCAAATATTTTGCAGCTCCCGGACACATGGCACTTGGCATCTGTGTCCCTTACTGGCATTTACAGGACTGAGTTGCCCTAAGTTGCTTCCTGCTTCCACTGCATTGCGATGCTAAGACTCACATCACTAAAGCCAAGCCCAGAAGCTGCCTAGTACCTGACATATGTAGAAGAGGTATGAAAAAGTCTGAGAAAGGAATTGGAGTGGAAAGAATGGAATGGCAAGACTTGAGAAAAGCAGGGGGAAAATCAATGGATAAAATGTAAAAACAAAGACATGTTCAACATCACTGGTCATTCAAGAAATGCAAATTTAAAAAAACATTGAGATTCCATCTCACTCCAGAAAGAATGCTGCCATCAAGAAATTAACTAGGAACAAACGTTGGCAGGGTTGTGGGGAAAAAGAACCCTCCTCCACTGATGGAGGGAGTGTGGACTGCTATAGCCACCATTGGAATCAGTGTGGAGATTCCTCAAAAAGTAGGTTTGGAGGTCCCATTCAATCTACTTCTCTTTTAGGTGTTTTCCCAGAAGAATGGAAAACATCATACCACAGCATTATATGTGCACCCATGTTTATAGCGGCCAATTTATAATAGCTAAATCCCCCAAATGCTTATTAACCACAGAATGGATATTTTATACGATGGAGTATTACTCAGCTACAAAGAAGGATAAACGTGAGGGTTTTATAGGTAAATTGAATACAATTTGAGACCATACTCAAACTGAAATAAAGCAAATTCATATGTGCAATATCATATTGTCTCCCTAGCATAAAAAATAAAAAAACTGAAAGACAGCCAAAATGTACAACAGATATTGTGAAAATGACAGGGAAAGAAAGTGCTCAAAAGGAAAGAACAGCTGGGATGGGGAAAGGAGAAAAGGAAGAAGGGAAAAGATTGTATGTATATAGGTAGCATACATGTGTATATGCAAGACAGCTAGCTATACTACTAATCTCTAACTTCATCAGAAAGAACAGTTGTGCTCTCATTGTTTGATTGGTTGATCATTTTTTCACACCTACACCTTATAACTTGAACAATTATTTCTAAGATAGCAATATGCAATATATTAACTAGTGTTAATTTCCTACTAGTTTTTTGAAATTCTGCATGATTTTTTTTGTTTTTAAAATAAAAAAGAAACAGATATTTTTAAAAATGTAAAAAGAGTGGTATAAAAATATTATAAAAAAAGGTTTTAGGGGGGTGTTTTAGTGGGGTTGGAATATCTAGGCCAGACAGGGCATTCAGACACCTGAGTTTCTGTGTTGAAAGAAATTGGCCCAAAAGAGAATCTGATTCTTCTCTGTCTCCTCCTCCTTTGGTGCCACAAGGCATCTGATTCACAGCAAAACAGAAAGCTGGCTTCTCGTAGCAGCACCTGTGATCCTGTGACCTTTAGAATTGGTGACTTCCAAGGTGACCCTCAGCTTGGCCATTCCACTGCTACAGACGAACAGGCAAACGCACAATCCCAAGCAGCACAGTGTTGGGTTTTTTCACACTATCCTCCCAGGCTTCCAGTGTTTTCCACAGCTTTAGTGCAGAGGGTGGCACCAGCGTCTGTGTGCCAGCAAGCAGGCGCTCCCTGTGTGACCTGAGAGTCTCCCCACTCTGTGCCACCCGGCTTGTGGGCTTCTTACGCAGTCTGGTGTGATCTGCGCAAGCTGTTTTAGCAGCCAGCAGTGCTGGGCCCTCCCTCATTTCCATCCTCCCATCTCCCACTGGCCTCTCTCTGACACCCATGCCACCATGATTCCACTCCCTGTGACGTGACGTAGCCAAACGCCCTTGCCAGGACCTGAACCATGGGGATCTAAGCTTCAATTTTCAGTTTCCAAAAGTGTGAGCTAAATAAGCCTTGTTTATTTATGAAGTACCCAGCCTTGGGCAATTTGTTTATAATAGGGAAAATAGACAACCAAGACATTTATTCTTATAAACTTGCTAGAAAGTTTTCTAGCACCATAGAATAATCCAAGTTCTGAGAATCCATGTCTACAACCTCAGAGTCTAGCTCAGTGGTGGAAAAGCTTCCTTTCAATGGGAAAGTTCTGAATGCAGTATTTTATCCAACACAGCTGCTGTCGTACCGTTGGCCCCAGTGCCAGTGACAGACGTGGAGAATACAGGGAAGGACTCTTTGCTGCAGAGTGTGGAGTAGACTTGTCTATGGAATGCCACACAGCTAGGAGGACCTTTATTTCTGGATGAGTTACAGAGCCGGAGAATGGCAGCTTAGTTCTAGAAAGTTCTATCCAGGTTCAACATTAATGCTTGTATCATGATCAGTCTGGCACCTGTGATAAGAAACAGGTTGTTAATGTATTTCGGTCAGCTTTCTATCACTATGAAAAAAGCCTAAGATAATGCAATTAAATGGGGAAAAGGTTTATTTTAGCTAATGGTTTTAGAAGATCTAAATGGTTAAATGAAAAAAGCCTAAGATAATGCACTTAAATGGGAAAAGGTTTATTTTAGCTAATGGTTTAGAAGATGGTTTTAGAAGTTCACAATCAGAAAACACTTTCAGATCGGTGGTAAAGCATGAAATAGAGCAGAACTGCTCACTTCATGGGCAGAAAATTAAAACAGGAAAAGGAAGGGGCACACTACCCTTCCAAAGGCGTATACTCAAAGACCTCTTAAAGTTTTACCACCTCCCAATGATCCTACGCTGGGGACTTAGCCTTTAACAAATGAGCTTTGAGGAACACTCAAGATCCAGTGTGTGGCATCCGGCCCCTGACTCCCAAAGGTTCATGTCCATTTCATACTGAAAAATACATTCAGTCCCTCCTAAGACTCCTTGTTACAGCTTACCTGTTACAGCTGCCTCTGGGCCCATTTGTTACACAGCTGCAGCAGCCTGTGACTGCCTTGATGTCAGGAAAAATGATCCCCTAGGCAGTCCCAGGCAGGCAGCAAATCTGCATATCCTTTCCCCAGATGATTTGGCCTTGGAATGTCTTTGAAATAAAATCACATTTCCATGCTTTTGAGCCAATGTGGAGGTGGTCTTGAAAATTTCTGAGATGTGTTGGAAGCACTTTTCTTACTGTTCCAATGCAAAGTGCCTGGCTCAGTTTTATGGCACCAACAGCAACAAGAGCCCATTTTCTGGCCAGTCCACGAGTTTTTCAATTTTTTTTTTGCTCTGCTCCCTAAGATTACTGTAAATTTAGGTAAATGTATCCAGTAGTACCCATGCTGCAACTTGAGTGCTGGGCTGCTTTGAAATTTCCTCAGCAGATAAACTAGTTGTCATCCTTTAGCTCAACCTCCCACAAAGTATCAGGACATGGGATAACTGCAGTCAAATTCTTTGCAATGGTGACCCTTAGTTTAGTTCCCTGGAGAGTCTTCATTTCCTTTGGATACCTCATTGACACAGAGTGTGGTTGCATATATTTATTCTTGTCTCCTGAGCCCACATCAGAATTGCCCACTATGCTTCAAAAGCAAGATTCTAGGCTTTTTGAAGCCCATTCCTCCAAATTTTTTCAAATGTTTTTTCATAAAACAATTTCAAAGCCTCCTCTCCATTGCCACTAGCTAGTGTCATTGTTCCTAGAGAATGATTTTCTGTATTAAGCAATTTTCCATTACTATAACAAAATACCTGAGATAAACAACATATAGGGAGAAAGGTTTATTTCAGCACCTGGTCTCAGAGGTCCCAGTGCATGATGGAACAGAGTCTTGCCATGAGATAACATACCATGGTGGGAGCGTGTGATAGAGCAAAATCTTCACTTAGGACCAGGAAAAAAAAAAAGAGAGAAGTGAAGACAGAAGTCCCACAGTCCTCTTTAAGAGCACATCTTCAAGAACCTAAGCATCTTCCTCTGCCCCGCCACCCCTGAGAGTTCCACCAATGTTCTATGCCACCATCTTGAGGACCAAGCCTTTAACACACGAGCTTGTGGGAGACACTGAAAATCCAAACCATGGAAATATGGTTGGCTACTGCTCTTTTACAATTGTGTAATAGAGGAAGAGGCTTCTGACCTCTCCAGTTTTATGAGCTTAAGAATTTTCCAAAACATTAATATACTGGAAAAGAGCTTGACCTTGGAAAAGTTAGCACACTGGTAGGAAGCTTCGGCAGTTGTGAAGAAACACATTCCATACCTTTTCTTGACCAGCCGGTCATACCAATAAAGAGTGGGGTTCTCTTTCCCTCTAGAGTCACATCCCAGTGTGTACCGGAGAGGTACTCCTGACAGAGTGTTTCCCACCAGGAAATAGGTTACGATTACCCAGCAGGCCCTGCACCAGGAAATGGGTTAGGTTTACCCAGCACTCCTTGCATCAGGAAGTGTGCTATGGTTACCCAGCAAGCTCTGCACACTCCACCTAAACTCAGTGTCTCTTTTTCAGCATGTTGCTTTATTGACTTTACTTGGCCAAGCCATTGTGCTTGGCTTTCTGAAGGATTTATCATTGCTGTATCTGAACACTTCACTCGCCACAATGAACAAATAGTAAAATTTTCCAAGGCACAGTATTTTTATACTATACTCATCCCAGGTGTGAGCCACAAACTGAAACATTCCCTTTTCAGCTTTTCCTTCAATAGGCCCACCTAGTATTTTCAACCAAGTCCTAGAAAACCTAATGTGGAGTTTAAACTCAGGGCTTTGGATGGTTCCCTATTTCACTTCCTGTTTCACATCACCCCATTTGGATAAAGGTGTCTTCTTTTCCAATATGGCATCTGTGGGGGAGAAAGTGAAGGTGGCCAGTCCTCTGAGACCAGCTGAGAGGCCACATTCTCCACTCCCACCACCACTCTCTACACAGCCCCCCATGGCTAGGGTAGACAGGTAGAAAGTGTGCTCCATGTGATAGCTGTCACAGTTTGCCAGGCACACAACAATATCCATGGTCTCAGAAGGTCACCAAGGCTGCGCTACTCTAAGTCTACCCCGAGCTGACTCCATGCTCAAGTAAGACTGCTCCTGGGGTCTATACCTCACCCCGCACCTTCAATAGCTCTCTTTGGTATGAGAGAACCTCAGTCCAAGCTCCTGTGTTTCATGGGGACCTAAAGCCCACGTACCTGGTGACAAGATGTGCCTAAGATCTCTGACCCTTTTCCTCCAGTCTTCAGTGCCTTTTGGGACCTTTCAAATCCAAGTTCTGCTTCCTACTTAGTTGGGTTGGAGATAGAAGAATGGTGCCTGACCCTGGCTGATAAGGCAGAAAAGGAGGGTGACACTAATGTGACACACACAGCTGGGGGACACTTTGTACCTCATTTGCTCCTGAATCTTGTTCCTGTCTCTTACCTTGTTTCTTCTTCCTGTGAAATATTGGACTCTTTTCCACAACTAATTAAATATTGCACTTAAAGCATCCAGCATTGAACTAACAACACAACCCTTCTCTATATTTGCCTTATTATTACAGAGGCATTTATCGAATTTCATCCTGGGGGAATCCAATCTCCTCAGTTCTTAGGCAACACAGGGCCTGAAGCTTACTTTCCCTAATGTCGTGTGGGCATTTCTAGGGTTCAGGGAAATTTTGTGCCCTGGATGAGTTATCTAACTGCTGTTCCCTTTTCTTATCTGTGAAATGGGGCTCATAAGTATTCAGTGCTACAGTTATTTTTAGTTGTCATATATTTGGTAAAATATATGACATATGGTATATTGTCATGTTCAATGAATGTTAAAAAGTAGTGTCGTAATTTGTACTACTATGATTTAACTCACACTTAGAATTCTTCCAATTAAATAATACAGTTTTTAGTGTTGAATCAAGTGTTTTCCAACTTGGCTTTACCATGGGTCTTTCTGGGGGCCAGTCTTACAGGAGCTAAAGGACTGAACTTTTTAAAGGCATGTAGTTTTCAACAAGGAGCCTCTGGAGAGGACTTTCTGAGCTCTAGAAAATCTTCTTGAATTCTCTTGGCATAATGGGTGTCACTGTGGAAGGGGAAACACAGAAGACAGCGGCAGAGTGGTGAAAAAATTATGGGCTCCAGACGCAACCTTCTCTGCATCGTAGCAGAACATGGGCTGAGCCTCAGACAGAACAAACCTAAGTCCTCACTGCATATTTTTTGTTAAAAAAGTATGTTTATTTCAGGGGAGGAGGAAGAGAAATTACAGCCATGGACTGCATAGGAATGTTGCCATCAGCAGTGGCCCACATACACGGCGGTGGTTCCACGGGACTGTCATGGGATCAGCAAATTCCTGTCCTGAGTGGCCTCATAGCTGTCCTGCGATGCAGCACAACACAGTGCTCATGGGCTTGTGGTGATGCTGGTGTAGATGAACATACTTTGCTGCCAATTATTATAAAAACACAACTTGTGTTCAATCAATCACAGTGCATAAAATATCCAATGCTGATGCAACATCACCAGTGTGTGTGTATTGACCCTGCTACCTGTATTCTCTGGGGGCAGCAGCCTCTTCTGTTTCATATTTATTGTGTTTCTGGATTGCATCCAGAGGCCACTTTAAACAAGTGCCTGGCCCATCTCTGTGTGATGCCTGCACTCTGTAAGGACCACAGCAAGTAAATGACTGAACGGCTCATTTTCCAGCATAAGTCATCATCAGTAAGTGACACATTCACTCTCCCTAAGCGTCAGCGTTCTCCTCCATCAAGTACCAATGATTGTATCTCCTTCCTACCACTCTTATCCAGTGTAGTAAGTGGAATATCATTAAGAACCAAGAAATCCTGTCTCCTCCTAATTATGGTTGTGCCCTTATCATTGCAAATCCTCTGATTGAACCAGAGTGAGACCTTACACTCCTGTTGTTAGTAGCTGTGCCTTTTCTGCCTGGCTGGTCTCCACCTTGGACATTGACTGTCCCTCAATTTCCACGGCTCTTCTTTGCTTCTTACACAGATACTTTGACAGGAGCTGAGTCCTGGGAAGCAAAGAATGAATTCCCTCCCTCCCTCCCTCTGCTGTTCCTGAAGACCCCAGCTCCTGGGGGAGCTGAGAGAAAGCTCGCCACATGAACAGGTAATGAAGCTGGCGTGGACTCGGGGCCAGGGTGGCAGATGACATCTAAAACTCTCCTAATCTAAACCAGAAGAGAGGAATGCAGGAGAGAGCGTGCTCTGACATTGGGTTCCAGAATCGAGTGACACTTCTCGTTTGGAAAAGGGCAAACGGAACCCTCGGCATGACTTAGTCCTTCTGAGGTATAGTTTTGTTATGTTAGATGTGGGTTTTGTTTTCAAGTTCCCTGGTGCAAGAAAACAAAACCTATGTATTTAATCCTGCATAATCTGATCTTCCCAGAGTTATTCTACTAATTTCAGGTCTTAAGTGGCTCCCAGACCCCTGCATAATGGCCAGGATCAACCCTGAGGGCAGGGGGCAGTGTCAGCTATTTTGTATGGAGGATTTTGTGCTAATAAATCATACAATAATAATCATCATCATAATCATAATAATGGAAACCTCCCTCTTCTGAGGGTCTTATGGTCTCAAATGTGTCCCTTTTGTACCCGTTCAGAGGGCAGAGGTGGACCGCTCCTCATGTAGATCATCATATCACATTCATTTTTATTTTTTTGTCTTTTTAAGACAGGATCTCACTATGTAGTTCAAGGTAGCGTTGAGCTCACCTTGTAGCCCAGGCTGATCTTAAACTCTTAACGATCCTCCTGCCTCAGCCTCCTGAGTGCTGGGATCACAGGCATGCACCACCACACCTAATTTATCACACTCAATTTTTATTAATAAGATTTTTATCTTAGAAAGTTGAGAAAAATAGTCATAGAATTATGTTTTCTTTGATGAAAAACTGAATTAACATGAATTCAATTTTTAGAAAATTTGCTTCTTTAAAATACGTATGGCAGGTTACTACAGCTACAGCTCTGTCTGCCAATATAATACGCATTCTTTAACTGCACATGAAATATAACAGTTAATTTACACAATTTTCATTACCATGCCCATCTATTGTATGAGAAGGAACATATCTGAATTCCAGCAGACAAAAAATGTAATGTGAGCCCAGCTAATCTACTAAGTCATATTGGTGAGACGCTTGTGTTTTTATTAGGCCAGACAAACACTAAACATGTAGCTTCTATAGGTCAAAATTAAACATTTCTCACAAATGGGCATTGACAGTAAATCTGGGCAAGTTTTATTGTTGAAATGCTTCAATTCAACGTGTCCAGAGACCCTCAGATGTTTTGTTATTTTTGTACTGATCCCACAATAGTACAAAAGGCCCTGGAAGGAGACGTTGGGCATATAACACATCTGGTAAGATTGTAGTGAGACGGAATTTCTCATCCTTTGTACATAATGCTAAAAGTAAGTGTAAAATTCTATTCATGTTGTAGTTGAAATTCTTACACAGATCCTTAAGCACTGCCCAGCTAGGTGACAATATTCAAGTCGTTCTTTTGTTCAATTTATTTTTAACTAATGCATAGAAACATCACTACTGCATAGATTAGGAAGGTTCCAAGTAATTTTTCAATACATGTTTAAATCTGGTTAAACATACCTATCTCGACAAACATTAGGCATTTCCTTCTGGTGAAAACTTTAAAAATCCTTTCTTTGCACTTTTTAAATAACCGCCTTGTTGTGCAGTCACACACCGGAACTCTGTGCTCCTATTTAACTATAATTTTAAATCCACCTAAAGTTTTTAAAAGTCTTTGCTTTTCAGGGGAGCAAGGTACAATCTTGCAATGTGTAGATCTACCACAAGAGGGCACTGTGCTGGGTTCCTTCTAAAAGAAACCAAATTCACAGTGGCAGAAGCAAATATTCTTCCTGGGGTCATCCAGGCTGGTTGTTGCTGCTGAGAAGCAAAGTTTGCGCATGCGCTTTGTACTTGGATAGAGACAAATGGATAAACGGTTGCGCACTTAGCAGCCAACAAAGGAACACAACCACTGTGGGTCAGACCCATGGAAGTCATTTGCCACTCAGGCCACACAGTGGCGTCCACTCCTCGATTACAGAATTCGGGCGCCCCCAGCTGGCTGTCACCTTGAGCTTGGCAGCCACATTTTGAAAACTGGGTCTTCTAACAAGTGGATGCCAGATCAAGCCGTTTTTGTGGCTCTCACCTTAGCTCTATTTTCTCATCTTCTAGTAAACATCTGCTGCTTTTGTGGAATGTTTCCCTATTGGAAATGAAAGAAGTTAGGACCACAAAACGGCCACTGAATTTCACTGTGCCCTTGCTGGATCAGCAGTTCCTAAGCAGAGTAGCCCACTGCATGGAAACCATTCGAATTTCCACCAGTTTCCAGGACTAGCTTAAATCCCTCTCTTAATAAGCGCCAAAAACTTTTTTTTAATCCACCCATAGTAATGCATGCATTCAAACCATTAAAATGATATTTTTGGAAAAAATTGATTTCAATATTTGATGTTGTAATTCGATTTTCGGTTCTGCTGGGTGCAGATGGATTATTTTCCAACGCCTCCACTCTTACCTTGTAATTTTGACCTTTTGTTTGGTGTTTGACAGTTTCCTACTATGTGGTCCTGGCTGGCCTTGACTTGCGGAGCCCGATGTTAAAATACTTGTGTGTAACTAGTCTTGAATTGTACTGAGGTGCTGTGAACGTTGTTCCTTCTTTGTCACGGGGGATGGCTCTCTCTGTTTTGGAGAGAGTGTCAGTGGGTTTAACAAAAGAATCACACTGATATGGAGCAGTGAGTATACCAACCAGTATTTGTAAAACTTCATGCTCTGGTAGGAATGAGGTAGGGACTAAGTGTCTGCATTGATACAAAATGTCCAAGACGTTTCAGACACAGCTTCCGGTTTTGGAATCACAAGGAAACTGTGATGCAAAACCAGCTGAATCGTATTCCTAATTTGAAATGAACTCACAACTGCAAGTATGTTGTTTAAGACAGGCAGGCAGGGACTGTGAGCACTGAAGAGTGAAGAGAATCTGTGAAGATTCTCCAGTGTGGTGAGGGTAATGCAGATATGGGGGTGTTGGTTCAGTGAGAAAAGGAAACAGCAGAATGCACTCCCTGAGGAGTAAGATGGATTCTATGGGGAGATGACAAACATAGGTGAGTGTCCTCCCTCAAATCTGAGTGTCCAGTTAAGCCCTGAGAAATCAGGATCAAAGTTGAACCTCAAGACACAAACAGAAGGCTTCAAACCAACATTTCTGCCCAGAACCTGCCAAATCTCAGACAGATTCTCGCGATAGCAGGTTGCTCGTTTCCTCACTTTCTGGGCCACGGTAGCTACTCAGTTCATCAGCTCAGGCTGAAGCAGTGGGCAGAGTTTAGGAAAGATGGAAGACTGGGGAAGGATGGCTGAGAGCACAAGCACAGGAGGGAATCACTAAGCAACCAGGAGGGTGCGGCCAGTGAGCTCAGTGGGGCAGAGATGTTTGCTGAGCTTGGTCCCACAGGTGACCTCATTTCCCATGGGTCATTCATGAAAGACGTGTGTTTATTCTGGAAATCTTCATAAAAAAACCTGTTTCTGCCAGCACGGGGAGTGGGGGCAACCAGGGGGATACCGAGGACAGGATATCAGAGCGGACCCCTGTGTTGGCTTCTGAATGTGTGGGCCAGTTCGCTTGGCCTTGGGCATCCTATTTCTGCTTGTTTGCTTTGCTGGCTCTGCAATCTGGCCTCAGCCTTTTTTTTTCCTCTCAAAGTGGGCCCTGTGACACGGGTAGAAGTTTTCTGGACCTTCCAGCCCCAAGAAAACCCATTAACCAGGTAGATAAAATTTTCTTCCATCCTGGAACAGGAAGGATTTGGTATAAATCAAGTCCTCCCTGACATCAGCCCAGGAGAGGTTTGTTGACATGCAAACCCACCAGCTTTATGACCACCTGCCTAGGCTTTCTGCCCGCTGGTGTAAGGACCCAGAAGTCTCCCCTAGTTGAGACAGGGCTAGATCACAGGAGCCTCGTAGACACTGGTTTGTCATCCACCCCACAGGCTTCTGAGATTCCCAAAGCTCAGTCCTACCTTCATTTTAACAAAGAAAGTCCTGCATAAGACATGTGAACTTGATGTAGTCTTGTGGCTTTGTTTGCTGAGTTTTTTCCTACCAACAGGAATAGTTCTCATGAAAGAAATTTATCCAGGGAAACCTGATTTTTTTTTAAACTGACATCACAAGCTCTATGCCACAAAACATTCTAAACTTGGATTTTAATAGTGACAAAAGCATATTCACACTAGGCCTGTTTAGCATAGGAGGCTTTTGATTGCTTACTTTAAACCTTTTTTTTCAAAACCTCGCTGGGACTCATCTGAAAGTATACATTTCACAATGATACCAGGAACACTTACTGTAAAATTACTACGTAGAATTCCTGGTGCTAAACTTCGTAGCACTCACAAAGAGAGATGAGAAAAACTTAAGCTACTTAAGGGACACAGACTTTTAAATTAACGTTTTGAGAAAATCTTAAAACCTTAAGCATTTTATTCGACTGGGCAATCACATCCCAGCGGGAACGTGGCTTCCAGCTACAAAAAGGAAGAGAGCTGGGCCAGCACAGTGATGCCCAGAGGACCGCCGAGGGGGACAGAGGGTGCTGGGTCCCAGCCAACTCTACATCCATCTTCGGTTCCTTGTGACGAAGTGAGGTGGAGATGTCATGGCAGTTCTTTGCATGACCCATGGACGGAGAGGTTTCTTTCGTGTTAAGTCAAGGCGGGATAACTCGGGAACAGGGCGCCCGCAGGCCAGGCTGGCCCACCAGCAGCCACAGCTTCTCCACACCTGTGGGCAGAATGAGCCAATAGAGCCTAGTGCCTTCAATCACAGCACATGCCGTTTGCGGTGCATGTGTAATCTCACTGAAAGAAAGATCTTTAAACTACTGACTTTACATAAATTCTTCTCTAGATTATGCAAAATATGATGGGTCTAAAATTATGACTGACACTGAGGGAAAATACAACACAGAATTATGCAAACAGTATGACAATGAAAAAACTAGTACAAACAGAGGATGGAGGTGCACTCTTGTAATCCCTCACTCAGGAAGCTGAGGCAGGAGGATTTCTACACATTCTAAGCCAGTCTAATCTGTGTAGTGAGCTCAAGGCCAGCCTGAATGCCATAGTGAGACTCTATCTCAACAAAACAAAACCAACGAAATGCATATTTAGCTGAGGAGGCTTTCAACTACTTACTTTAAACATTTTTGCACTATACTGTAGGTGAAGAGAAAATGTAATTGTCATCTGAAGCAATGTACATTAGCTAAACAAAGAAAACGAAAAAAAAAAAAAAGACTTAAAAAGAATCCACACTGAAATCTGTGTTTTCTTTAGCAGAACTGGGGGTTCATCTTGCACCCAAGTATACTTGGAGCAGTAGCAGAGCGGCTCCGAGGAAAATGGTTGATGAAAGGTTGAAATCAGTGAAAGGCTACCTTGGAATTTCCGCAGAACTCCGCACCAGTTCGGAGTAAAAGAAGGTTGTAAGAATTCTGTGTGCGTCATAAAGCCGGGGGCTTTGAAAGGAGGAGCCAGAGCTCCACAGCCCCCCGCAAAGCTCAGGGGCAGCACAGGAGCCGAGATCATCATTACCTGAGTTCTTTATTTCTGTGCATCAGTGAGTCCTCAGCGGTTAGCAAAGCCCGCGCCGTCACCTTTGGCTGAGATCACCCCCTTTCCGGGAGGATTAACGGTCCTGGGGAACCAGTCAGCCTCTCAGGTCCAGCATCCCTGAGCGATGTTGCCCGGAGCCCAGCAGGATCAGCAGCAGGGATTACCCTCCTCTGGCCTGGGAAAGCCTTCACAGGAGGCCCCGGAGAGGCCTGCACCAGGCTCTCAGGGTGAAAACCCCTCGGCTTCCCGGTCTCTGCAGCGAGCACCCTCGGCCCAGCGCGGGCTCCTCCTGCAGTCCTTCTTCCAGCTCTGCCTGAAGCGAAGAAGCAGGGCTTCGGCAAATAGAGGACAAATGGGCTAAATTCAGAAATCTGCATACCGGGCCAGCACCGCAGCTCAGAATGAAGGCTGGAAATTGCACTGGAAAACGGAGACAGAAGACTCAGGAAGCCGCAGATATAATTCATTCTGATAGAGAAAAATGACGTATAAAAGGATAGGGACAGAAAAATGACCTTTTGGAAATATTTGAAAAAGAGACTTGGAATCATTATAGCAAAATATTAAGACTTAAGTCTGATTGGAGAACTGAACCTTTCAAAAAGACTTACTTGTATGGTAATTTGAACTTAGAATTAGCAGCAATAAAAAGTATTGCTTTGACTGCCAAGGAGGAAAGTGGGATCCCAGCTGAAAAAGGCCAGGGCCAGTTCTTAGCTGAGCCCCATAGCAGGGCCTGACCCAGTCCTGGCAGGATTCACACAAGAGACAGGGCACCCTCAAGAGGCCAAGGAAGAGAAGCATTTTCTTCTTCCATACAAATCTCACCTGTTTTTTCCTTGTCTCTCCTTACCTTCAGTTAATACAATGATCCATTTACATAGGAAGATTACAAGGAAAATTGTGTGTTGCTAGACGTACTCAGTCTATCGAAGACTACGCAACTTTCAGGATAGTTAAGGTGAAGAGACCTCAGCGGAACACAGAAGGAAAGAAGTGGTCTCGGGGATCATTAATATGAGACCAGAAAGTCAGAGCCAGCAGCAAAGAAAGCTGATCACGAGGAGAAGACGGGTGCACTGGCTCAGCTTCAGCCCGGACTTTTGTGAGTTTAAATGAGAGCAGATGCTTTGAAGAGGAGAAGGGAGAGCAGAGTACCATGTTTTATTTCCTGAAATCTGTGACCGCAGAACTGAAAAAACCGAGACCAGTCTCAAAGGAATTTTTCTTGTGACTGCAGCCTTCAGTGGGACCCTATGTTCACTTGAACAAACATTACTTGCTTGGCAATTTCAATCTAATTTATAGAGGCGTAGTGGGTAAAATGGTTGTAATGAGGGCTGGCACAGGGATTAAGGCAGGTGGACACTTAGCTTTTCTGAGTAAAGGTATTCATTTAGAAGAACAGCAGTTTTATGCTTTAAACGAGAAATATTGTGAAACCACTTAGCAAATTCCAAAGCACTGTGTACATGTATGACAGCGTGTGTAGAGCAGTGTTCACTAGGTTATGGGGTTCTGTTGCTTCCCTTCAGGATTGTATCCTGCGTGTGTGTAGTTTATTCTCCAATAAATTTTTGGCACAACCCATCAGTTCCATTTGGGACATCACAGGTCCTTCGAAAGGGGAAGGAGCCCAGGAGTTCAGGGATGAGGAAAGAATGTCTCCATGTTATATTTGTAGACCGACAACCCACCGTGAGTGCCATGATTACATCCTGCACACGAGCACTAGGAAAAAGTCCTTTAAAAGAAACTGGAAAACAAATCTCTTCATTAAATAAATGTTAGGTTAGGGCCCAAGGTCCTCATGCTTCTGTTAATCAAGAATAATGAATGGAGCTGTAACTGAACAAAGTCACACTGATACCTCCAGTTTCCGCTATGGTCTGGTCCGTGGTCAAGCAATTCAGTCACACAGTGAAGGCCACACAACCTGCTGGACTATTTTATTCCTGATAAGGGAAGCCAGATAGGAGGGGAAAAAGTTATGACTGGTGAAAATCACTTCGGTGTATTTCCTGAAGTTCGTGTCCTTTTGTTTTTCTTTCTATTACTGGGGAAAAAGTATTATTTAAAATTTAGCCTTTTCTTGAGGACCAAAATTACTCATTGAACAAAAGTAGTCTGAATCTACAGGTCTGGAAGTTTCCAAAGATATTTAGCCTTATTTGTGAACGTTTCTTAGGAAGTTTTGTGTGCAGCTTCTCTTGGAATTACAAATCCTTGTATTAGAGGCACTGACTTTTGCTCTCCACCTCCAACTTCTTAACAATATGTTTAGATTCTCTGAACATGGCTCTGGGTGGTAGTGAAGGGCACCTTCCTGGGCCCATTCAGCAGACACCCGAGGGGCACAGGCCACCAGGCTATCCTGTCTTGTCTTTTTCTCCAGGCTATTGGAAGGTGATCTGATTTCCTCTGCCACCATGGTTTCTTCAGGCTCCCACCCTGAGGTACCTCCTTGCCCCGGGCCCAACGCCATGGACTGAAGGGATGACCCAAAGAAGCTACAAAACTTCTGCTAAGCTATGTGTCCCAGGCAATTTTCACAGTGACAGAAGGCCGACCCACTGGCCTGCTCTCTTTCCCCGTTCCCAGGGCCATCTGAGGAATGATCACTACCTAACCTCTTTCTCTGCACCCCGAAATGGAGGTCTTCACTGGAGGGAAGAAAACCCACTATACTGCTTTCCTGGGGCTGGATCTTTCCAGATGCAGATTTCATTGCTAGCACATTTAAGGTTGAAGTGGTTTCAAACTTTAAAAATTTGCAAAAATATATAGAAATCACATATCCTTCATCCAAGCTCCTCCATACTATCATTTTGCGTATTTAAATAAATCAGCACTCTGCAGATGGAAGACAGGTACATAGAGAAATTTATTTTTTTCTGAACAATTTCAGGGTAAGCTGAAAATGACTTAAAACACCTACTGAAATGATTGGAAGCATACATGGTTGCTTCTGTATTTCCTTTTTCAGTAACTGAGTTGTAAGGAAATACTTTGAGATGGGAGAATGTTGCTTCTAAGAATGATACTCTGTGTTGCTTATCACAGTGAAAGACTAGAAATGGCCTTGGTGCCCCAGAATAAGAATTTGGCTGATCAGAACTGTATAATGCATGAAAGTTTATTAGTATTTGGGCCACTAAGATGAAGTTTAAAGCTCTTAAGACATGGTTCATGGCCGCTATTATCCTTTTTTCCTCTCTGGGCCTCTTCAGAAAAAAGAAACACCCAAACTCCCTCAACCCTGATGAACACTGGCTTCTCTGGGAATCAGTACTCACCCCACGTGGCATGTGAGAGTCACACAGAGGAACAGAATTCGTGGAGACACGGGTCTCCCTCAGTCTTCCACACACCTGCTCTGGGAGCCTCTGAAAACCATGGAACTTGATCACAACATGTCTGGTAAGATTGTAGTGAGCTGGAATTTCTTATGTTTTGTACATAATGCTAATAGAAAGTGTAAAATTCTATTCATGTTGTAGTTGAGATTCTTGTAGAGATCCTTAAGCACTACCCAGACAATTGACTATATTCAGTTCTTCCTTTTGTGAAGGTTATTTTTATCTGATGCGTGGAAACATCACAACTGCATAGATTTGTGGGGTTCCAGGTAATGCTTCAATACATGTTTACATGTCATTAAACATACTTATCTCGCCAAACATTAGTGATTTCCTTCTGCTGAAAACTTTAAAAATGCTTTCTTTGCAATTTTTAAAATAATCACCTTGTTGTGCAATCACACACCAGAACTCTGTGCTCCTATTTAACTATAATTTCCAGCGCAGCTAATCTAAAAATTTTAAGTGTGCTTTTCAGGTGAGCCAGGTACAATTCTGCAATGTGATAGATCTACCAGAAGAGGGCACTGTGCCCAGGTTTCTTCTAAAAGAACCCAATTCGCAGTGTCAGAAGCAACTGATCTTTCTGGGCCTATCCCAACTGCTGAGAAGCAAAGTTTGCGCGAGCCTCTTGCATTGGAGGATGGAGACAAATGGAGAAAGAGTTTAAGGTCCCGCGCGAAAATGAACAGGACCACGCTGGGTCAGATGCATGGAAGTCATTTCCCACGCGGTCCACACGGTGGCGCCTGCTCCTCACTGATAGCATAATGTTGCCTCCAGCTGGCTGCCACCTTTGAGCTTGGCAGTCACACTGTCACTTTACAAACAGGGTCTTTCTAACAAGTGGATGCCTGATCAAGCCGTTTTTGTGGCTCTCAGCTTAGCTCTATTTTCTCATCTTCCTGTAAACATCTGCTGCTTTTATAGAAGGCTTCCCTGTTGGATATGAAGGAATTTAGCACCACAAGATGGGCATTTAATTTCACGGAGCCCATGCTCTGATCAACAGCTCCTAACTAAAGAAGCCCCACTGTGTGGAGACAAAGCTAGTTTCCCTGTATTTCCAGGACTAGCTTAACTCCCTCTCTTAAAAAGCGATGAAAAAGATTTTTAATGCATCCATAATAATGCATGCATTCAAACCACTAAATTGATAATTTTAAAAATTGATAACCACTAAATGATAATTTGGAGAGAAAACTGATTTCATTACTTGATGTTGCAATTCGATTTCCAGTTCTGCTGAGTTTAGATGGGTAATTTTCTAATTCCTCCATGCTTACCTTGTGATTTGACCTTTTGTTTGGTTTTCTAGACTTTCCTCCTATGTGGTCCAGGCTGGCTGTGACTTGCAGGGACCCTTATTAAAATACTTGGGTTGAAGGGGTTTTGAGTTGTAGTGAGGCACAGTGAACACAGTTGGTTCTTTGTCATGTGGGGTGACTGTCTCTGTTGTGGAGAGAGTGTCAGCAGGTTTAAAAAAGGAATCACACTGATGTGGAGCAATAAGTACAGCAATGAGTATTTGTGAAACTTCATGCTGTGGTAGGAGTGAGGTAGGGACTGAGTGTCCACGTTCATAAAAAATGTCCCAGACTTTTCAGACAAAGGTCCAGGAAAGGACCTCACAAGGAAAATGTGGTTTAAAACCAGTTGAGCCTTATTCCTAATTTGAAATGCACTCACAACTGCAAATATGTTGTTTAAGACAGGCAGGCAGGGACTGTGAGCACTGAAGAGTGAAGAGAATCTGTGAAGATTCCCCAGTGTGGTGAGCATAAATGCAGAGATGATGGTGTTTGTTCAGTGAGAAAAGAAAACACAGAGGAATGCATTTGTTCAGGAGTGAGATGGGTCTATGGGTAGCTGACACACCTGGGTGAGTGTGCACCCTCACATCTGAGTGTCCAGTCCAGCCCCAAGGTCAGGAGAAATCTGGATGCAACATTGAACCTCAAGACACAAACCAAAGGCTTCAAGCCAACATTTACACCCAGAAGCTGCCAGATCAGGGACAGACAGGTTACCAGCTGTGCATCTCACAATCGCAGGTTGCTCATTTCCTCACTTTCTGGGCCATGGTAGCTACTCAGTTCATCAGCTCAGGCTGAAGCAGTGGGCAGAGTTTAGGGAAAGATGGAAGACTGGGGAAGGATGGCTGAGACCACAGCCACAGGAGGAAACCACTAAGCAACCAGGAGGCTGCGGCCAGTGAGCTCAGTGAGGCACAGACCTTTGCTGAGCTGGGTCTCACAGGTGACCTCACTTCTTGAGGGCCATTCATGGAAAACATCCGTTTATCTCGCAAATGCTCCTTGAGCCTCTGTCTCTGACAGTGTGGGGAGTGGGGGGGGGGGATCCAGGGAGCTTCTGAAGAGAGGACCTCAGAGTGGACCCCTATGTTTGGCTTCTGAGAGTGTCCGCCAGTTCTCTCGGCCTTGGGCTTCCTATTTCTGGTTGTTTGCTTTGTTGGCTCTGCACTCTGGCCTCAGCCTTTATTTCCTCTCAAAGTGGGCCTTGTGACGTTGTAGAAGCTTTCTGTTCCTTTCAGCCCCAGTGAACCCACTGACCAGGTAGATAAAATTTTCCTGTCCTTTGGAATAGGATGGATTTGCTATTAACCAAGGCTTCCCTGACATCAGCCCAGGAGAGGTTTGTTGACATGCAAACCCGCCAGCTTTATGACCACCTGCCTAGGCTTCTACCCACTGGTGTAAGGACCCAGAAGTCTCCCCTAGTTGAGACCAGGCTGAGATCACAGGTTTGTAATCCACCCCACAGATTTCCGAGATCCCAAACCTTAGTCCTACGTTCATTTTAACGAAGAAGCCCTGCCTATGACACATGATATCAAAGTAGGCTTTGTTTGCTGAGTTTTTTCCCACCAACAGGAAGAGATCCTGTGAAAGAATTTTATCCAGGAAAACCTGATTTTTTAAACTGCCATTACAGGCCATATCATCCTGCCACAAAACATTCTAAATTCAGGTTTTTATAAAGACAAAAACACATTCACACTATGCCCATTCATTCTACCAGGTTTTGATTGCTTACAGTAAACATTTCTTTTAAAACCTCACTGGGCATCATCTGAAAGTACACATTTCAGAGTGATACCAGGAACACTTAAAATGAAATTACCGCATAGAATTCGTGGTGCTAAACGCTGTACCAATCACAAAGAAAATGAGAAAAACTTAAACTACTTAAGGGACACAGACTTTTAAATAAAAGTTTTGAGAGAACTTTGAAACCTTTAGCATTTTATTCTACTCGGCAATCACATCCAACTGCAAATGTGGGTCACAGCTGCACAAAGGAAGAAAGCTTGGCCAGCAAGGTGATACAGAGAGTGGACCACTGAGGGGGACAGACAGTGCTGGGTCCCAGCCAACTCTAAATCCATCTTCGGTTCCTTGTGGCATATTGGAAACCCAAAAATCCAGTTCAGTCACCCGAGTATTGTAATCTTCTTTCTAATCTGCCTCACAATCCAAAAATTTATATTTGTAATCCTATGGAGACATTATTGGAATCCCAGCCAGTCAATTCCAATCTACCACCACCAATGCAACCCACTTCGAAAGTAAACACACCAAGACATATTCCAACCAAGATAAGGGCAGCCAAGGGGACCCAAGTCCATTTCCCATGAGGACATGTGGACAAAGGCCTTGATCCTGGGCCTCTCCCAGCATTTATTCTCTTGTGAAGAAAGGGAGGGCTTGCTCAGGAATGAGTGATAGGATGCCAGGGATTACTGAGTAACTTGAGCTGGCTGGCCAGGTGCAAGGATGGCATCTCTGTAATTTGCAGAGATAAAGACATGCAGAAGATTCCATTTACATAACCTCATTAAGGTAGCAGTAGAATTGTTTTGTGGGGCCACTGCTTCGGTTTTGGATATGCAAACTCTTGTGCCCTGGGGAGTCATAGCCTCTTATCTTGAGGCTCCAACCCAGGTGACATTCTTGGAGCAAATTGCTCAGCATCTGGCCAGCTCCATCCTGTAATGTGGAGAGCACCATGCGAGCAAACAGGACTGTCTGATGCCTAGACTTGCACACTACCACCTCGGCTAGCCTTATTTGCAATTCTTAGAGCCAATTGAAGAGACAAGGAAATATCCTAGTCTGCCTTTCACATATCAGTATAAGGAAATGAGTCCCCAAGTAATCAGAGTAACAGCAATTGCTTTGGATCCCCAGGCAGTCCCTGGAGTTGTCTCTCACATCTGTGATGGCTGCATATTAGCACCTGGCATTTGAGCTAATTGTTTGCCATGCTCAGAGTTAACTGAAGAGAAGGAAATACCCTAGCCACTTTTTTAACATATCAGTATAAGGAAATGAGGCTCCAAATATTCAAAGTCACAGTAATTGTTTTGGATTCAAAGAGAGACATTGGAGTTGTCTCCCACAGTGGGCAAGTGAGATGGAGATGTCATGGCAGTTATTTGCATGCACAGGGACAGAGAGGTTTCTTAGTGATGAGTCAAGGCCAGATAAGGGAGGGAGCAGGGCATCCTCAGGCCCAGCTGGCCCACCCCGAAGCCACATCCTCTCCTCACAGGCAGGAGAATGCACAAATAGAGCAGGAGGGCTTCAATCACAGCACTTGCAATTTGCAATGCACGTGTATCTCACTGAAAGAAAGATCTTTAAACTACTGAATTTACATAAATTCTTCTCTAGATCATATACAAAATAACATGGGTCTAAAATTATGACTGCCATTAATGGCAGATACAGCACCCAATTATGCAAACAGTATGACAATGGAAAAAATAGTACAAACTGAGGATGAAGGTGCACACTTGTAATCTCTCACTCAGGAAGCTGAGACAGGAGGATGTCCACACATTCTAAGCCAGTCTAATCTGTGTAGTGAGCTCAAGGCCAGCCTGAATGCCATAGTGAGACTCTACCTCAACAAAGCAAAACAAAACAAAACAAAATAAATACCTATTTAACCTAGGAGGCTTTCGACTGCTTAATTTAAAAATTTTTTCACTATACTATAGGTGAAGAGAAAATATAATTGTCATCGGAAGCAATGTACATTAGCTAAACAAAGTTAACTCAAAAAAAAAAAAAGATATAAAAAAATCCACACTGAAATCAGTGTTTTCTTCAGCAGAATTGGGAGTTCATCTTGTACCCAAGTGTACCTGGAGCAGAGCAGAGCGGCTCTGAGGAAAATGGTGGATTGAAGTTTGAAACCCTTTAAAGGCTACCAAAGTAATTCTCAAAAAATCCTGCCTCAGATACCAAAGCTGTAAGAATTCTGTGTGTGTCATAAAGCCGGGGGCTTTGAAAGGAGGAGGCAGAGCTCCACAGCAACCCACAAAGCTCAGGGCCAGCGCACGAGCCATGGTCATCATCACCTGAGTTCTTTATTTACTGTGCATCAGTGAGTTCTCAGTGGTCAGCAAAGCCCATGAGATCACCTTTGCCTGAGATCACCCTTTTCCCGTGAGGACTGAATGGTCATGGAAACCAGTCAGGCTTCCAAGCCCAGCGCACCCTGAGCCATGGTGCCCGGAGTCCAGGAGGATCAGCAGCGGGGATTATCCTCCTCTGGCCTGGGAAAGCCTTCACAGGAAACCGTGCCCAAACCTGCACCAGGCTCTCAGGGTGAAAACCTCTCGGGCTTCCCGGGCTCTGCAGAGAGCACCCTCCGCCCAGCGTGGGCTGCCCTTGCAGTCCTTCATCCAGCTCTGCCAGAAGAGAAGAAGCAGGGCTTTGGCAAATGGAGGGCGAATGGGCTAAATTATAGAGCCCTGTGATCAGCGGTCAGCCTGGGAGCTCAGAATGAAGGCTGGAAATTACACTGGAAAACAGATTTGGAAACACAGGAAGCCACAGATCTAATTCGTTCCCATAGAGGAAAATGAAGTATAAAATGCTAGGGGCAGAAAAATGACCATTTGGAAATATTTGAAAAAGACTTGGAATCATCGTAGCAAAATATTGAGACTTAAGTCTGATTGGAGAACTGAACCTTTCAAAAAGACTTAATTGTAAGGTAATTTGATCTTAGAATTAGCAGCAATAAAAAGTACTGCTTTGGCTGCCAAGGAGGAAAGTGGGACCCCAGCTCAAACAGGCCAGGGCCAGTTCTTAGTTGAGCCCCCATGGCAGGTCCTGACCCAGTCCTGGCAGCATTTACAAAGGAGACCAGGCGCCCTCAAGAGGCCAAGGAAGAGAAGCATTTTCCTTGTTCCATACAAATCTCGCCTGGTTTTTCTTGTCTCTCCGAATTTCAGTTAATGCAATGATCATGTTACATAGGAAGATTATATGGAATCTGCATTGCTAAACGTTATCAGTCCAGCAAAGAGGAGGCACCTTGTGAGATAGTTAAGGTGAAGAGACATCAGTGGAACACGGAATAAAAAGTGTCAGGGAGTATTAATATTAGAGCAAAAATTCAGAGCCATCTGCACAGAAAGCTGATTACGGGGAAAAGACAGGTGCACTGGCTCAGCTTCAGCCTGGACTTCTGTGAGTTTAAATGCATGCAGATGCTTCCCAGAGGAAAAGGGAGAGCAGGATACAATGTCATTTCCTGAAATCTGTGACCCAAGACCTAAGAACCACGTGACCTGTCTCAAAGGAATTTTTCTTGTGACTGCAGCCTTCAGTGGGACCCAATGCTCACTTAAATAAACATCAATTTCAATCTAATTTATAGACGTGTAACTTGTAAAATGATTTTAATTGAGGCCTGGCACAGTGATTGTGGTACATGGACACTCAGATTTTCTGAGTACAAGTATTTATTTGGAAGAACAGCAGTTTTATGCATTAAATGAGAAATATTGTGAATCCACTTAGCAAATTCCAAAGCACTGTGTACATGTATGACAGTGTGTGCAGTGCATTGTCCACTAGGTTATAGGGTTCATTTGGTGCTGTTCAGGTTTGTATCCTGCATGTATGTAGTTTATTCTGGCAAAGTAGCAAATTTTTCTCATAACACATCAGTTCCATATCGGGCATGATAGGTCCTTGGAAAGGAGCCCTGAAGATGGGGATGAGTACAGAATTTACCTGTGTCATTTGTGTGTTCTGACTCCCCCACTTACATGCAATGATTACATCCTGCAAACATGCACTAAGAAAAAGTTCTTTCAAAGAAACTGGAAAACAAATCTCTTAATTACATAAATCTTTGGTTAGGCCCACAAGGTCCTCATGCTTGTGTTAATCAAAGAACAATGAATGGAGCTCTAACTAAACAAATTCCCACTGATAGCTCTAGTATTCTCTATGGTCAGGTCCATGGTAAAAAAATTCAGTCACACAGTGAAGGCCAGAAAACCCCCTGGAAATATTCTACTCCTGATAACAGAAGACAGACAGGAAGGGAAAAGTTGTGACTGGTGAAAGTCACTTCAGTGTATTTCCTGAAGTTCGTGTCCTATTTTTTTCTTCCTACTATTGGGAAACAAAATATTATTTAAAATTTAGACTTTTCTTGAGAACCAAAGTTGCTCATTGAACAAAAGTAGTCTCAATCTACTGGATGTAAACTTTCTAAAGATATTTAGCCTTATTTGTCAAGGTTTGTTAGGAAATGTTCTGTGCAGCTTCTCTTGGACTTATAAATCCTTGTATTAGAGGCTCTGAGTCCCGCTCTCCGCCTCTCTAGCTCCATAACAATATGTTTAGATTCTCTTTTTAGATTCTCTGAACAGGGCTTTAGGTGACAGTGAGGGCACCTTCCTGGGCCCATTCAACAGACACCCTAGTGGGCACAGGGCACCAGGATTTCCTGCCTTTTGTTTTTCTCCGAGCTGTTGGAAGGTGATCTGGTTTCCTCCACCACCGTGGTTTCTTCAGGCTCCCACCCTGAGCTCAACGCCATGGAATGAAGGGATGACTCAAAAAATCTGTCCAACTTCTGCTAAGGTGTATGTCCCAGGTGATTTTCAAAGGGACAGAAGGCCAACGCACTGGCCTGCTGTCCTTTCCTTTTCCGGGGGTCATCTGAGGAGTGATCACTACCTAACGTCTTTCTCTGCACCCCGAAATCGAGGTTTTCACGAGGGCAGCAAAGCTACTATACTGCTTTCCTGGGGCTGGATCCTTCCAGATGTGGATTTCACTGATAGCAAATTTCATGTTGAAGTGGTTTCAAATTTTAAAAATTTGCAAGAATATTTAGAAATCATATATCCTTCATCCAAATTCCTCCATGCTACCATTTTACCATATTTAAATAAATCAGCACTCTGCAGATAGAAGACAGGTACATAGAGAAATATTTTTTTTTCTGAACAATTTTAGGATAAGCAGAAGATGGCTAAGAATATCTGTTGAAATTCCTGAAAACATACATCGTTGCTTCTGTATTTCTTTTTTCAGTAACAGTTATAAGGAAATACTTTGAGATGGGAGAAAGTTGGTTCTAAGAATGATAATCTGTGTTGCTCATCACAGTGAAAGACTACAAATTGCCTTGGTGCCCCGGAATAATCATTTGACTGAGCAGAACTCTATAATGCATGAAAGCTTATCAGTACTTGGACCACTAAGACGAAGTTTAAAGTTCTTAAGACATGGTCCATCGCTGCTAGGCTTCTTTTGATCCTGTTTGGGCCCCTTGAGAAAAAACAAGGCCCCAAGCTCCCTCAACCTTGATACACTGGCCTCTCTGGAAATGAGTATTCACCTTGTGTGGCATCGGAGAGTCACACAGGGAACAGTATTTGTGGAGACATGGGTCTCCCTGAGGTTGTCACACATCTGCCTGGGAAGCACATGATATCTATTCGACTTGATCAAAACATGTCTAGTATGATGTAGGGAGATGAAATTTCTCATCCTTTGTAAGCAATGCTAATAGAGTAAAATCCTATTCTTAATGTAGTTGAGATTCTTACACAAATCCTTAAGCACTATCCAGCCATGTGACTATATCCAATTCCTCATTTTGTTCAGGTGATTTTTATCTGATACTTGGAAACATTATGGCTGCATAGATTAGTGCGGTTCAAGGTAATGCTTCAATACATGTTTAAATCTGGTTAAATATACTTATATCTCAAATATTAGGCATTTTCTGCTGGTGAAAACTTTAAAAATGCTTTTGTTGCAATTTTTAAAATAATCACGTTGTTGTGCAATCACACAGAGGAACTCTGTGCTCCTATTTAAGTATAATTTTGAACCCAGCTAATCTAAATTTTTTAAGTCTTAGCTTTTCATGCCAGAAAGATACAATCTTGCAATGTGGCATGTTTACCATAAGAGGGCACTGTGCCGTGGTTCCTTCTAAAAGAACCCAAATTGGCAGTGGCAGATTCAACAGTTCTTTCTTGGCTTATCATGCCTGCTGAGAAGCAAAGTTTGCAAGAGCCCGTTGCACTAGGATGGAGACAAATGGAGAAAGATTTACAAGTTCAGCAGCCAAAAACAAACGCGCCCCACTGTGGGTCAGGTGAATGGAAGTCATTTCCCACGCTGGCCATATGATGGCACCCGTATCTGCTACAGCATTCTGATGCCCCTAGCTGGCTGCCAGCTCTGAGCTTGGCAGTCACACTGTCACTTTGCACACAGGGTCTTTCTAACAAGTGGATGCTTGGTCAAGCCATTTTTGAGGCTCTCAGCTTAGTTGTATTTTTTCATCATCTGTAAACATCTGCTGCTTTTATGGAATGTTGCCCTGTTGGAAATAAAGGAAGTTAGCTCCACATAACTTCCATTTAATTTCACTGTGCCCTTGTAGGATCACCAGTTCCTCTGTAGAGAAGCTTCACTGAGTGGAAACCATGCAAATTTCCCCCAATTTCCAGGACTAGATTTAATCCCTCTCTTAAAAAGCAATGAACATTTTTTAATCCACTCATGATAATACAAGCATTCAAAACAATAAAATGTTAATTTTTGGAGAAAACTGATTTTAATACTTGATACTGCAATATGATTTTCAGTTCTGCCCTGTTTAGATGGGTAGTTCTCCAAGTTGTCTGCTCTTACTATCTTGTGATTTGGACGTTTTGTTTGGTTTTCTACACTTTCTTCCTATGTGGTCCTGGCTGGCCTTGACTTTCAGGGCCCCGTGTTAGAATATTGGGGTGTAAGTCGTTTTGAAAGGTACTGAGGCACTGTGAATGGTGGTCTTTCTTTGTGATGTAGCGTGGCTCACATTGTTTGGGAGAGAGTGTCAGCGGGTGTAAAAAAGGAATCACACTGATGTGGAGCAATAAGTATAGCAACGAGTATTTGTGAAACTTCATGCTGTGGTAGGAGTGAGGTAGGAACTGAGTGTCCACATTCATAAAAATGTCCCAGACATTTCAGACAGAGGTCCAGGTTTCAGAATCACTCACACGGAAAATGTGGTGCAAAACCAGCTGAGCCATATTACCAATCTGAAATGATCTCACAACTGCAAGTATGTTGTTTAAGACAGGCGGGCAGGGACTGTGAGCACTGAAGAGTGAAGAGAATCTGTGAAGATTCCCCAGTGTGGTGAGCATAAATGCAGAGACGAGGGTGTTGGTTCAGTAAGAAAAGCAAACACAGAGGAATGCATTTGTTCAGGAGTGAGATGGGTCTATGGGTAGCTGACACACCTGGGTGAGTGTGCACCCTCACATCTGAGTGTCCAGTCCAGCCCCAAGGTCAGGAGAAATCAGGATGCAGCATTGAACCTCAAGACACAAACCGAAGGCTTTGCACCATCATTTTCATCTGGAAGCTGCCGGATCTCTGACAGACAGGTTCTCCTAAATGCAGGTTGCTCATTTCCTCACTTTCTGGGCCAGCGTAGTTACTCAGTTCTTCAGTTCAGGCTGAAGCAGTGGGCGGAGTTCAAGGAAAGATAGAAGACTGGGGATGGATGGCTGAGAGCACAAGCACAGAAAGAAATCACTAAGCAACCAGGAGGCTGTGGCCAGTGAGCTCAGTGAGGCAGAGACCTTTGCTGAGCTGGGTCCCACAGGTGACCTCACTGCTTGTGGTTCATTCATGAAAGACCTGTGGTTATCTCGCAAATCTTCATTAAGCCCTTGTCTTTGACTATGTGCAGAGTGGGGGAATCATGGAGGTTTCTGAAGACAGGACTTCAGAGCAGACCCCTAAATGTGGCTTCTGAGAGTGGGCCAGTCTCTTCGCCTTGGCCTTCCTATTTTTGGTTGTTTGTTTTGTTGACTCTGCACTGTTTCCTCTCGTACTGGGCCGGCTGACATGCATAGCAGCTTTCCATTACTTCCAGTCACAAGGCACCCACTGCCCAGGTAGATGAAATTTTCCTTCCCCATGGAATGGGAGAGATTCGGAATAAACCAAGGCCTCCTCCGTATCAGCCTAGGAGAGGTTTGTAAATATGTAAACCAGCCAGCTTTATGACCACCTGCCTAAGCTTCTGCCCTATGCTCTAAGCACCCAGAAGTCTCCCCTAGTTGAGGCCAGGCTGAGATCACAGGAGCCAATTTCACACTGATTTGTCATCCACCCCACAGGCTTCTAAGATCCTGAAGCTCATTTTAACCAAGAAAGCCTTGCCTACAACCCTTGATCTCGAAGTAGTTTTGTGGCTTTGGTTGCTAAGTTTTTTCCTGCCAACAGAAAGAATTCCCCTGAAAGAATTTTATTCAGGGAAACTTTATTTCTTATACTGACATCACAGGCTCCATATAACACTGCCACAAGATATTCTAAATTCAGATTTTAATAGTGACAAAAACACATTCATGCTATGACTATTTAGCCTAGGGGGTTTTGGATCCCTTACTTTAAACATTTCTTACAAAACCTCGCTGGGAATCATCTGAAAGTACACATTTCAGATACCAGGAACACTTATAGTGAAATTACAACATAGAATTTGTGGTTCTAAACTTTGTAGCAGTCACAAACAGAGATGAGAAAAACTTAAGCTACTTAAGGTGCACAGACTTTTAAATAAATGTTTTGAGAGAATCTTGAAGCCTTAAGCATTTTGTTTTACTGGGTAATCACATCCCAGCACCATCTGGGGTCACAGCTACAAAAAGGAAGAAGGCTCAGCCAGCACAGTGATGCCCAGAGGACCGCCTAGGGGGAAGGAGAGTGCTGGGTCCCAGTGAACTCTACATCCATCTTCCGTTCCTTGTGTGGAAGTGCTGAGGAGATGTCATGGCAATTCTTTGCATCACACGTGGACCAAGAGGTTTCTTGAGTGATGAGTCAAGGCCGGATAAGGTGGAGTCAGGGTGCCCGCAGACCCAGCTGGCCCACCCAGCAGCCCCAGCCCCTCAACACTGGCAAGCAGAAGGCCCAAACAGAGCAAAATGTGGGCTTCAGTCACAGCGCGTCCCATTTGTGATGCACGTGTATCTCACTGAAAGAAAGGTCTTTACACTACTGAATTTACATACATTGTTCTCTAGATCATATACAAAATAAGATGGGTTGAAAAATTTTGACTGACGTTGAGGGTAGATGCAACACAGAATTATTCAGAGTATGACAATGAAAAAGATAGAACAAACTAAAGATGGAGGTACACACTTGTAATCCCTCACTCAGAAAGCTGAGACAGGAGGATTTCTACAAATTCTAAGCCAGTGTTATCTGTGTAGTGAGCTCAAAGCCTCCTGAATGCCTTAGTGAGACTCAATTTCAACAAAACAAAACAAAACAAATGCCTATTTAGCCTAGGAGGCTTTTGACTGCTTACATCAAACATTTTTTTCAGTATACTAAGGTGAAGAGAAGATATAATTGCCATCTGAAGCAATTAGCTAAATAAAGCAGTTAGGTAAACAAAGATAGCTCAAGAAAAAAAGATTTTAAAAAAATTCCCCACTGAGATGTGTTTTCTTCAGCAGAATTGGGGGTTTATCTTGTACCCCAGTGTACCTGGAGCAGCAGCAGAGTGGCTCCGAGGAAAATGGTGGATGCAAGTTTGAAATCCCTTAAAGGCTACCTCGGTAATTCCTGAAAGGCCTGCATCAGTTAGAAAAAAACAAAGGCTATAAGAATTCTGTGAGCGTCATAAACTCGGGGACTTTGAAAGGAGGAGCCGGAGCTCCACAGCAACGCGCAAAGCTCAGGGCCAGCGCAGGAGCTATGGTCATCATCTCCAGAGTTCTTTATTTGCTGTGTAGCATTGGGTTCTCAGCAGTTAGCAAAGCCGGGGCTGTCATCTTTGGCTGAGATCACCCCCTTCACGTGAGGATTGAATGGTCCTGGGGAACCACTAGGGTTCTAGGTCCAGCGTCCCCTGAGCGATGTTGCCCGGAGTCCAGCAGGATCAGCAGCGGGGATTACCCTCCTCTGGCCTGGGAAAGCCTTCACAGGAGGCCCCGGAGAGGCCTGCACCAGGCTCTCAGGGTGAAAACCCCTCGGCTTCCCGGTCTCTGCAGAGAGCTCCCTCGGCCCAGCGCGGGCTCCTCCTGCAGTCCTTCTTCCAGCTCTGCCTGAAGCGAAGAAGCAGGGCTTCGGCAAATAGAGGGCGAATGGGCTAAATTACAGAGCCCTGCGATCAGCGGTCAGCCTGGGAGCTCAGAATGAATGCTGGAAATTTCACTGGAAAACAGAGACAGAAGACTCAGGAAGCCGCAGATCTAATTCATTCTGATAGAGAAAACTTAAGTATAAAATGATAGAGAAAGGAAAATAGCCATTTGGAAATATTTGAAAAAGAGAGTTGGAATCATCATAGTGAAATATTGAGAATTAAGTCTGATTGGACAGCTAAACCTTTCAAAAAGACTTACCTGTAAGATAATTTGAAGTTAGAATTCGCAGAAATAAGAAGTATGGCTTTTGCTGCCAAGGAGTTAAGTGGGTTCTCACCTAAAAAAAGCCAGGAACAGTTCTTAGAGGAGCTGACCCTTAGGGCCTGCTCCAGCCCTGGGGGGATTTAACAGGTGACCGAGTGCTCCCTGGAGGCCACGGAATGGAAAGCTTTTCGTTGTTCCATACAAATCTCACCTGGTTTTACTTGCCTCTCCATACTTTCAGGTAATAGAATTTCATTTTACACAGGAAGATTATATGGAGAAGTCTGCATTGCTAGACTTGCTCAGTCCAGCATTTGGGATAGTTAAGGTGAAGAAGCATCGATGGAACACAGGGGGAAAAAAGGTCTCAAGGAGCATTAATATTAGAGCAAGAATTCAGAGCCATCTGCACAGAAAGCTGATCACGGGGAAAAGACAGGTGCACTGGCTCAGCTTCAGCCTGGACTTCTGTGAGTTTAAATGCATGCAGATGCTTCCCAGAGGAAAAGGGAGAGCAGGATACAATGTCATTATCTCCTGAAATCTGTGACCCAAGACCTAAGAACCAAGTGACCCATCTCAAAGGAATTTTTCTTGTGAGTGCAGCCTTCAGTGGGACCCTATGCTCACTTGAATAAACATCACTCGCTTGGCAATTTCACTCTTATTTATAGACATGTAGTTGTAAATTAGTTGTAATTGAAGGCTGGCACAGTGATCCCTACCTGGATACTCAGCTTTTCTTAGTACAGGAATTTATTCAGAAGAACAGCATATTTATGCATTAGAAATATTGTGAAGCCATTTAGCAAATTCCAAGCACTGTAACATGTAAGACAGTGTGTGCAGAGCAATGTTCACCAGGTTACAGGGTTCAGTTGGTTCCTCAGGTTTGTATCCTGCCTGTGTGTAGTTTATTCTCCCATAAATTTTTCTCATATCATATAAGCTCCATTTTGGACATTGTAGGTCCTCGAGAAGGGGAAGGAGCCCAGGAGATGGGGATGAGAACAGAATGTCCCCACGTTATGTGTGTGTACAGACTCCCCACCGTGAGTGCAATGATTACATCCTGCACACATGCACTAAGAAAAGTTCTTTAAAAGAAACTGGAAATCAAATCTCTTCATTAAATAAATCTTAGGTTAGGGCCACCAGGGACTCATGCTTGTGTGAATTAAAGAACAATGAATGGGGCTTTAACTAAACACGTGGCACTGATAGCTCCAGTTTCCTCTACGGTCAGGTCCCTGGTAAAGCAATTGAGTCACACAGTGAAGGCCAGAAACCCTGCTGGAAGTGTCTTATTCCTGATAATGGAAGACAGAAAGGAGGGCAAAAATTTGTGCCTGGTGAAAGTCACTTCACTGTATTTCCTGAAGTTCATGTCCTGATTCTTTCTTTATATTATTGGGACACAAAGTATTATTTAAAATTTGGCCTTTTCTTGAGGACCAAAATTACTCATTGAACAAAAGTAGTCTCAATCTGCAGGACTGGAACTTTCCAAAAATATTTAGCCTTATTTGTCAACGTTTCTTAGTAAATTTTGTGTGCAGTTTCTCTTGGACTTACAAATCCTTGTATTAGAGGCGCTGAGTTCTGCTCTCCACCTGTCTAGCTCATATCAATATGTTTAGATTCTCTGAACACTGCTCTGGGTGGCAGTGAAGGGCACCTTCCATTCAGCAGGCATGCGGGGCCACCCGGCAGCATCTCTCCCGCCTTTCTTTTCCTCCTGGCTGCCTGAAGGGAACCACTTTTCCTCTGCTGCCTTGGTCCCTTCAGACTCCCACCCTGGGTACCTCCTTGCCATGCACCCAGTGCCATGGGTGACGCCCCATGCCTGAAAGGATAATCCGGGAAGCTGTCCTCCTCCTTGTTAACTGTGTGTCCGAGGTCGTTTGTCTCAGTGAAAGAAGGCCAACCCACTGTCCTTCCCCTTTCCCCGGGCCATTTGATGAGTGATCACCTGAAATGGAGGTGTTCTGTGGAGGGAAGAGAGCCCACTATCCTGCTTTCCTGGGGCTGGATCCTTCCAGATGCTAATTTCATTGATAGCACATTTCTTGTTCAAGTGATTTCAAACTTTAAAAATTTGCCAAAATATACACAACTGATTTCTCCTTCATGCAAACTCCTCCATGCTAGCATTTTACCATATTTAAACAAATCAGCACTCTGCAGATGGAAGGCAGGGAAATAGAGAAATCGATTTTTTTCTGAACAATTTGAAGATAAGCTGAATATGACTAAGAAATTCTTGAAAGCATACATGGTTGCTTCTATATTTCCTTTCTCACTAATTAAGTCGTAAGGAAATACTTTAGAGATTACTGAATGTTGCTTCTAATAATGATTATCTGTGTTGCTTATCACAGTGAAGGAGTAGAAATGGCCTTAGTGCCCCAGAATAAGAATTTTTCTGAGCAGAACTGTATAATGCATCCAAGCTTCTGGTTACTGGGGCCACCAAGACCAAGTTTAAAGTTCTTAAGACATGGCTCATGGCTGGTAGGAGTCTTTTAATCCTGTCTGGGCCGTCACAGGAAAAATATCCAACACGCTTCATCAACCTTGATGAACACTGGCCTCTCTGGAAATCAGTACTCACCTCACGTGGCATCTGAGAGTCATACAGAGGAGCAGCATTCGTGGAGACACAGGTCTTCCTCAGGCTTCCACACACCTGCCCAGGAAGCCCATGATATCTATGGGACTTGATCTGAACACGTCTGCTATGATTATAGGGAGATGAAATTTCTCATGTTGGTACATAGTGCTAATAGAAAGTGGAAAATTCTATTTATATTGTAGTTGAGATTCTTACACAGACCCTTAAGCACCACCCAGCCAGGTGACAATATTCAATTCCTTCTTTTGTTCAGGTTATTTTTATCTGATGCATGGAAACATCACTACTGTGTAGATGAGTGGGGTTCAATATATGTTTAAATCCGGTTAAACATATCTGTTTCGACAAACATTAGGCACATCCTTCTAGTGAAAACTTTAAAAATGCTTTCTTTGCAATTATATAAATACTTACTTTGTTGTGCAATCACACACCAGAACTCTGTGTTCCTGTTTAACTATAATTTCGAGCCCAGCTAATCTAAAATTTTTAAGTCTTAGCTTTTTATGTGAGCAAGGTACAATCCTGCAATGTTGTAGATCTACCACAAGAGGACGCTGTGCCCAGATTCCTTCTAAAAGAACATGTTCTCAGTGGCGGAAGGACAAGCCTCTTTCTTGGCTTATTCTCGCTACTGAGAAGCAAAGTTTGTGAGAGCCTCTTGCAGTAGGATGGAGAAAATGGAGAGAGCTGCAGGTTCAGCAGTCAAAAAACAGTTGCTTCCACTGTGGGTCACACAAGCTGAAGTCATTTCCCACTCTGGCCACACGGTGGCACCCGCTCCTCAGTTACAGCTTGGGATGCCCCAAGGATTGATGCCACCTTGGAGCTTGGCAGTCACAATGTCACTTTACAAATAGGGTCTTTCTAACAAGTGGATGCCTGATCAACCCGTTTTTGTGACTCTCAGCTTAGCTGTATTTTCTCATCTTCCTGTAAACATCTGCTGCTTTTAACGAATGTTTCCCCATTGGAAATGACAGAAGTTAGCACCACAAAACAGCCGTTTAATTTTACGTGCCCTTGCTCAGATCAGCAGATCCTCAGCAGAGAAGCCCCAATGCGTGGAGACCAGGCTAATTATCCCCAGTTTTCAGGACTAGCTTACATCCCTCTCTTAAAAAGTGACAAAAAATATTTTTGATCCACCGGTAATAATGCAAGCATTCAAACCATTAAAATGGTAATTTTTAGAGAAAACTGATTTTGACACTTGATGTTGCAATTTGATTTTTAGTGTTGCTCGGTTTAGATGGGTAGTTTTCTGCTCTTATCTTGTGACTTGGACCTTTTGTTTGATTTTCTACACTTTTCTCCTATGTCGTCCTGACTGGCCTTGAATTGTAGGGCCCTGTGTTAAAATACTGGGGTGTGAGTAGTAGTTGTGAGTTGCACTGAGGCACTGTGAACGGCAGTCCTCCTTTGTCACGTGGGGTGGCCCTCTCTGTTGTGAGAGAGTGTCAGTGGGTTCATAAAATGAATCACACTGATATGGAGCAATAAGTATACCAACAGTATTGGTAAAACTTCATGCTGTGGAAGGAGCGAGGTAGGGACTGAGTGTCTGCATTGATAGAAAATGTCCCAGACGTTTCACACAGGTCCAGGTTTCAGAATCACTTATAAGGAAACTTCAGTGCAAAACCAGTTGGACCGTATTCCTAATTTGAAATGAACTCACAACTGCAAGTATGTGGTTTAAGACACGGGGGCAGACACTGTGACTGCTGAAGATGAAGAGAATCTGTGAAGATTCCCCAGGTGCTGAGCATAAGTGCAGAGTCGAGGGTGTTGGTTCCCTGAGACAAGGAAACATAGCAGAATGTATAACCTGAGGGGGGAGATGGGTTCCATGGAGAGCAGACAAACACTGGTGAGTGTGCACCCTCACATCTGAGTGTCCAGTCCAGCCCTGAGGTCAGAAAAACTCAGGATGAAACATTGGACCTCAAGACCCAAACAGAAGGCTTCAAACCAACATTTACACCCAGAAGCTGCCGGATCTCAGACGGACAGGTTACCAGCTGTGCTTCTCACAATCGCAGGTTGCTCATTTCCTCACTTTCTGGGCCATGGTAGCTACTCAGTTCATCAGCTCAGGCTGAAGCAGTGGGCAGAGTTTAGGGAAAGACGGAAGACTGGGGAAGGATGGCTGAGACCACAGCCACAGGAGGAAACCACTAAGCAACCAGGAGGCTGCGGCCAGTGAGCTCAGTGAGGCAGAGAGTTTTGATGAGCTCTGTCCACAGGTGACCTGATTCATGGAAGACGTGCCTTCATGACACAAATCTTCATTAAGACCCTTCTCTGCCAATGTGGGTGGATGCGGGCATTCGTGGGGTCCCGAAGCCAGGATGTCGGAGCCTGTGGGAAGCCGCCTATGATGGCGCCCATTTCCTGATTCCGGGTTCTTCCCGGCCTGAACAAGCCCGCCAAATTGTCATATCTGCCCAGTTACCCGTGACGCTAGCCTATCAGCTTGTTAGGCGCGCTTCTCTGTGATTGGATACTGCTTCCCCTTATAAGAGGTTGTTCCTGCCCCCAACGGACGGAAGAGGAACCAACGTTGAGGGTGGCGGACCTTGTTAGGTCCGGTTCGCTGTACGCAATAAAGTTTGAGAGCTGATCCTGCTCGAGTCTGGCCTCCTGTCTCCCGCGGCTCCGGTCATCTGGTGGCCCGTACGGGGAAAAAGGTAAAAGACTCAGCGACGTGCCTCTTCGGCCGGGAGGTGCGATTGCTGTCGCCTGCGGTACGACGGAGGACCTAGCCCAATAACAACGGAAGGCCCCGAGCACCTCTTCTCTTCACCCTGATCAGCTACGTGAGATGCAGCGGTTCCCGGGACAGGTGAGTACTGGGTCACCTGGGTTGGGTGGACGCACCTAACAGATTTTGAGCGCCACACGAGTGGACGCCGGTTTTTTTTTTTTTTCTTTTCTTTTCCCTTTGCATCTGTTTTGCTTTCGCTTCGCTAATATAGCCCGACAGGCTTTTGATAGAGCTCGATCGGAATGCTCAGAGGAGCCCGGAGCCACTGCCGATTGTGGGTCTCTGGAGGACCCTCAGGGCTCTAATTCTGATTCGGATTCGGAAGGCTCAGAAGAGGAGGTCGTCTTTGCTAAGCATGACCCTCCTACACCGTTAAGAGAGGAACTTAGGGCTCGGGAAGATAAAAAGGGGAACCAAACACCACCCTGCCCGAGCTACTCCGCCTTACGGGAGGAGCTTAAGCCCTTCCGCCCTTTGGCAAGTTCGCGACCCACGATCGCCCCTTTCAGGGCGCCAGGCCCCACTGCACCGCCGTGGCCGGAAGAGGAGTTGCTCCCTGGGCTGCCACCACAACCTATGGCACCGCCCTGGTTAGAGGGAGAGCTACTTCCTGGGTTGCCTTCTGCGCCCCCATCTGGGGAGGGAGGAGGACGTTCCTTCCACCAGAGGGTATGGTCGCGGCTTCCCTTTGAGTGTTCCGGTCTCCATGCATTCCCGGTACAAGTAGGAGGCAGGGGAGGAGGAGGATATTATGAGCCCTTAGAAATTAAACAACTTAAAGCTATCAAGGACGCCGTTTCAGCTTATGGGCCCAATGCGCCATTTACCATGGCGCTTTTAGAGGCAAAAACCTGGAGAAAGGGCCACCCATGCTATTAATCATTGTCTTGCAGCCTGGGCTGCTTGGGGAAAGCCCAATATATTAAAAACAGACAATGGTCCTGCTTACACCAGCAAAACTTTTGTAACATTCTGTCAACAAATGGATGTTGTCCTTAAGCACGGCATTCCATATAACCCTCAAGGACAAGGCATCATTGAACGGGCACATCGGACACTCAAGGGTGTCTTACAAAAGCAAAAAGAGGGGATAGGCCATGGCCTAACACCCAAAGGAAGAATATCATTGGCACTCTTTACCATAAATTTTTTAAACCTTAATCATAATAATCATTCCCCTGCCATGGAGCACAATAACCCGTCCCCGGCCGACAAAGGGCTGGTGAGATGGAAAGATGTCCTTACAGGACAATGGATGGGCCCGGATCCAGTGGTTAGCTGGACCCGAGGTGCGGTTTGTGTCTTCCCACAGGAACCAGGTTGCGAGCCGCTGTGGGTCCCGGAAAGATTGACGCGAGCAGTAAACTCCCCACCAGTTCCTGATAAAGCACAGGAGGATAAGCCCGCGGACACAAGTCAACTCGACCCTTCTGGGACCGATGCTCAGCGCCCGAGACCATCTACAAACTAAAATGTCTGGTTTGGAGCTTTTTCTATTCTGTGGGTTCCTATTAATCACCCCTGTTCGCACAAATTTGACCAACACTGTTAAAAATATGACAGCTTGGCTGCAAGACACCTACCTACCTAAGTTTCACAATTTGTCCCTGACCGACTGGTCAGGAACTTGACAATATGGACGGTATCCAACTAGGTCCAGTCAGGTTCGATTTATCAACTTTAGGCAGTGTTATAGCCAGTTTGTGGGAACGCGTCACCTCCTGGTTCTCCTGGCCCAACCTGACTACTTGGATCCTGATTGCCGTGGCCATCCTAGTGGGGCTTGTGGTTATTAAATGCTTGTTAGATCGCCTCATACAAACTCAGCAGCAGGTCAAGATCACAGCCATGGCAGCCATGCAAATGGCAGCAGGTGGCCCATCAGGCCAGCAGGCCGCCGCATATCTCCTTCACATTGCAGAACATCAGCTATAAGAGCTGAGTGGGCAAGCCAATGACGGGTAAGACGGGAAAAGCCCTCCCGGTCAACCTAAGACAGGCTCCACTCAGATATACATGGCCTATAAGGCCAGGGGTCCCTCCTGGAGTCAAATTATTGGCATTGAGATGCGAGACCAAGGGTACTGCAGTGCCATCCGCCTCAAAGGTTGGGGGGAAGGCAGGAATGAATGTCTATATGCATCCAGGTTCGGTTCACAAAAGCCTGGCCCTGCGAAAAAATGAACCACTCACCTTGAGCATGGTCCTGGCACAAGGATATGCACAAAACAGGGTGATGCACAGCAGGGTATAGACCTCTACATTCTCTCATGCCTCGGCCTACAAGGTAGGCCCACTCCTAGGTGTCTAACAGCAACAAGGTCATAGACACCTTGGAGGGACCCACAGACCATCCTATTTTAATAAATAAAAAAGGGGGAGATGTGGGAAGCCGCCTATGATGGCGCCCATTTCCTGATTCCGGGTTCTTCCCGGCCTGAACAAGCCCGCCAAATTGTCATATCTGCCCAGTTACCTGTGACGCTAGCCTATCAGCTTGTTAGGCGCGCTTCTCTGTGATTGGATACTGCTTCCCCTTATAAGAGGTTGTTCCTGCCCCCAATGGACGGAAGAGGAACCAACGTTGAGGGTGGCGGACCTTGTTAGGTCCGGTTCGCTGTACGCAATAAAGTTTGAGAGCTGATCCTGCTCGAGTCTGGCCTCCTGTCTCCCGCGGCTCCGGTCAGGAGCCCACCCCTGTGTTGGCTTCTGAATGTGTGGGCCAGTTCGCTTGGCCTTGGGCTTCCCATTTTTTGTTGTTAGTTTTGTTGGCTCTGGACTCTGTCCTCATCCTTTTATTTCCTCTTGAATGAGACAGGTGACAGGTTTAGAGCTTCCCATTCCTTCTAGCATCAAGGAACACACTGACCAGGTAGATAAAATTTTTTTCCCTTCTGGAAGAGGAAAGATTTGGTATAAACCAAGGCCTCTCTGACATCAGCCCAGGAAAGGTTTATTCATATACAAACCCCCCTGCTGTATGGCTATTTGCCTCGGCTTCTACCCACTGCTGTAATGACCCAGAAGTTTGCCTGAGTTGCGACCAGGCTGAGATCACAGGAGCCACCTCGGCACTGCTTTGTTGTGTTTGTTGTCTGTCCCACAAGCTTCTGAGATCCTGAAGCTCAGTGGTACCTGCCTTTTAAAAAGGACGCCTGGCCTACAAGACATGATTGTGAATTAGTCTTGTGGCTTTATTCATTGAGTTTTCCTTATCAACAAGAAGATACTGCATGAAAGAATTAAATCCAGGAAAGCCTGATTTCTTAAACTGATATCACAGACTCCATATCACACTGCAAAAAAATTCTACATTCAGATTTTAATAGTGACAAAAACACATTCACACTATGCCTATTTAGCCTAGCCAGCTTTTGATCACTTACTTTAAACATTTCTTTCAAGACCTCACTGGGAATCATCTAGAACACATTTCAGAATGATACCAGGATCATTTACAGTGAAATTACTATGTAGATTCATGGTGCTAAACTTTTTAGCAGTCACAAAGAAAATGAGAAAAACTTAAGCTACTTAAGGGACACAGAGTTTTAAATAAATGTTTTGAGAGAATCTTAAAAGCTTAAGCATTTTATTCTCCTGGGCAATTGCATCACTGTGTGAACCTGGGTTGCAGCTACACAAAGGGAAAGGGCGTGGCCAGCACCATGATGCCCAGAGGACCACAGAGGGGGCCAGAAGGTGCTGGGCCCAGCCAACTCTAAATCCATCTTCGGTTCCGTGTGGCGAAGTGAGGTGGAGATGTCATGTCACTTCTTTGCATAGCACATGGACGGAGAGGTTTCTTGCATGAGGAGTCAAGGCCAGGTAAGGGGGAGAGCGGGGCACCCTGATGCCCAGCTGGCCCACCCCGGAGCTGCAGCCTCTCCACAGCGATGGGCAGAATGCGGCAATAGAGCAGGAGGGCTTCGATCACAGCACATGCCATAGCGATTCACGTCACCTCACTGAAAGAAAGATCTTTACAGTACTGAATTTACAGAAATTATTCTCTAGATTACATACAAAACACGATCGGTCCAAAAGTAGGACTGACATTACGGGCAAAAAACACACAGAATCATGCAAACAGTGTGACAGTGAAAAAAATAGTACAAATTTAGGATGGAGGAGCACGCTTGTAATCCTTCACTCAGGATGCTGAGGTAAGAGGATTTTTACATATTCTAACCTATTCTGTGTATTCAGATCAAGGCCAGTCTGAATGCCATAGTGAGACTGTATCTCAACAAAACAAAAGAAATGCCTATTTAGCCTAGGAGGCTTCTGACTAAACATTTTTTTCAGGATAGGTGAAGAGAAACTGTAATTGCCATCTGAAGCAATATATATTAGCTAAACAAAGATTTCTCAAAAAAAAAAAAAAAAGAGTTAAAAAATTCAACAGTTAAGTCTGTGTTTTCTTCAGCAGAACTGGGGGTTCATCCTGTACCCAAGTGTACCTGGAGCAGTAGCTGTGCGGCTCCAAGGAAAATGGTCGATGCAAAGTTGAAATCCGTTAAAGGCTACCTCGGTAATTCCCGCAAAACTTCATCAGTTAGAAAAAAACGAAGGCTGTAAGAATTTATGTGCGTCATAAAAGTGGGGCCTTGAAAGGAGGAGCCCGAGCTCCACAGCCCCCGCAAAGGTTAGGGCCAGGCAGCAGCTAAGGTCATCATCACCTCATCACCGTAGTTTTTATTTGTTGTCCATTAGCGGGCTTTCAGCAGTAAGCAAAGCCTGTGCAGTCTCCTTGGCTGAGATCACCCCTTTTCCGGGAGGATTAACGGTCCTGGGGAACCACTAGGGCTCTCAGGCCCAGAGTTCCTGAGTCATGTTGCCTGGAGTCCAGCAGGATCGGAAACCGGGATTACCCTCCGCTGGCCTGGGAAAGCCTTGACAAGGAAGCCCGGAGAGGCCTGCACCAGGCTCTCAGGGTGAAAACCCCTCGGCTTCCCGGTCTCTGCAGCGGCCTCCTCGGCCCAGCGCGGGCTCCTCCTGCAGTCCTTCTTCCAGCTCTGCCTGAAGCGAAGAAGCAGGCTTCGGCAAACAGAGAGTGAATGGGCAGAATTACAGAGGCCTGCATACAGGGTCAGCCTGGGAGCTCAGAATGAAGGCTGGAAATTACGCTGAAAAAGGGAAACAGAAGACTCAGGAAGCTGGACATCTAAATCACTCCGAAAGATAAAAATGAAGTACAAAATGCTAGGGACAGAAAAATGATCATTTGGAAATATTTGAAAAAGAGACATGGAATCATCATAACAAAATACTGAGACTTAAGTCTGATCAGACAGCTAAACCTTTGAAAAAGACTTACCTGTAAGATAATTAGAATATAGAATTAGCAGAAATAAGAAGTATTGCTTTCGCAGCCAAGTGGGTTCCAAGCTGAAAAATGTTATTTGGTTCTTAGAAGAGCTGCAGGCTTAGGCGCTGGCAGGACTTACACAGGAGACCGCGCGCCCTCTAGAGGTCATAGAGGGGAACCCTTTTCCTTCTTTCATACAAATCTCACCTGGTTTTTGCTTGTCTCTCGGTACTTTCAGTTCATACAGTGATCATTTTACACAGGAAGATTGTATGGAAAAGTCGGCATTGCTAGACGTATTCAGTCCAGCAAAGAGGAGGCAACCTGTGGGATAGTTAAGGTGAAGAGACATCGATGGAACACAGCAGGGAGAAAAGGTCTCAGGGAGCATTAATATTAGACAAAAATTCAGAGCCATCTGCAAAGAAATATGATCACAAGGAAGAAGACAGGTGCACTGGCTCAGCTTCAGCCCGGACTTCTGTGAGTTTAAATGAGTCCAGATGTTTCCCAGACGAAAAAGGAGAGCAGGATACAATGTCTTTATTTCGAGAAATCTGAGACCTAAGACCTAGACCCAGAACTAAGAACCACGTCACCAGTCTCAAAGGAATTTTTCTTGTGACTGCAATCTTCAGTGGGACCCAATGTTTACGTGAATAAACTTCTCTCCCTTGGCAATTTTAGTCTAAATTATAGATGCCTAGTGTGTAAAGGGGTTGTAACTGAGGGCTGCACAGAGAATGAGGTGCATGGACACTCAAGTTTTCTGAACACTGATATTTATTTACAAGAACAGCAGATTTATGCAATAAATGAGAAATATTGTGAAACAATTTAGCAAATTTGAAGCACTGTGTAGATATATTTCAGTGTGTGTAGAGCAATTTTCACTAGGTTACAGGGTTCTATTCCTTCTGCTCAGGTTTGTATTCTGCATGTGTGCGATTTATTCTCTCAAAATAGCAAATTTTTCTCCTAACACATCAGTTCCATATCGGACATCATAGGTCCTCGGGAAGGGGAAGGAGCCCAGGAGATGGGGGACGAGACAAGAGCCTGCCTCTGCTATGTGTGTGTACGGACTCCCCACCGTGAGTGCAACGATTACATCCTGCAAACATGCACTAAGAAAAAGTTCTTCAAAACAAATATTTTAATTAGGTAAATCTTAGGTTATGGCCACAAAGTCCTCATGCTTGTGTTAGTCAAGGAACAATGAATGGAGCTCTAACTAAACAAATCGGCACTGATAGCTCCAGGTTCCTCTGAGGTCATCACTGTCCTAAAGCAACTCAGTCACACAGTGAAGGCCAGGAAACTGATGGAAATGTTTTACTCCTGATATCGGAAAACAGAAAGGAGGTGAAAAAGTTATGACTAGTGAAAGACACTTCAGTGTATTTCCTGAAGTTTGTGTACTATATTATTCTTCACTTTTATTGGGAAACTATAATTTAAAATTTAGCCTTTTCTTGAAGACCAAAATTACTCATTGAACAAAAGTAGTGTAAATCTACAGGACTGGAACTTTCCAAAGATATTTATCCTTATTTGTCAGGGTTTCCTAGGAAATGTTCTGTGCAGCTTCTCTTGGACTTACAATCCTTGCATTAGGGGCACTGAGGTCTGCTCTCCACCACTCTAAGTTGGTAACAATATGTTTATATTCTCTGAGCTCATTTCTTTGTGGCAGGGAAGTTCTCGGGGACTGTTCAGCAGACAGACACCCAAGGAGACTGAGGATATCAGGCTTTCCCGCCTTTTCATTTCCTTCTGGCTGTCAAAGGTGATCAGTTTTTCTCTGCTGCGTATGTTTCTTCAGGCTTCCACCCTGAGGTACCTCCAGCCATGGGCCCAATACCATGTGCCGAGGCCTCATTGACTGAAAGAATGACCTGAAGAAGCATCCTCCTTCTTATAAGCTATATGTCCCAGGCATTTTGTCACAGTGACAGAAGGCCGATCCACTAGCTTGCCATCCTTCCCCTTTCCCAGGGCCATCTGACCAGTGATCACTACCTAACCTCTTTATCTGCACCCTGAAATGGAGGTCTTTTGTGTAGGGAACACAATCCACTATACTGTTTTCCTGGGGCTGGAATCTTCTAGATGCAGATTTCATTGACAGCAAATTTCATGTTGAAGTGATTTCAAACTTTAAAAATTTGGAAAAATACATAACAACCATATCTCCTTCATCCAAACACCTCCATGCTATCATTTGACCATATTTAAATAAATCAGCACTCTATCAATGGAAGACAAGGAAACAGAGAAATAGATTCTTGTTTCTGAACAATTTGAGGATACGCTGAAGATGACTAAGAAATTCTTGAAAGCACACAGGGTTGCTTCTATATTTTCAGTAACTGAGCTGTAAGGAAATACTTCAGAGATGTGAGAATGTTGCTTCTAAGAATGATCATCTGTGTTGCTTATCACAGTTGAAAACTAAAAATGGCCTTGGTGCCCCAGAATAAGAATTTGGCTGCGCAGATCTGTATAATGCATGACAACTTCTTGCTACTGGGGCCACTAAGACTAAGTTTAAAGTTTTAACCCAGAGTTCATCTCTGCTAGGATTCTTTTGATCCTGTCTGGGCCTCCTGAGAAAAAAATATCACCCAAGCTCCCTCAACCCTGATGATCACTGACCTCTCTGGAAATAAATATTCACCTCCTGTGGCATGTGAGAGTCACACAGGGGAGCAGCGTTCATAGAACTCGCTCAGGCTTCCACACACCTGTCCTGGAAAACCCTGAAAGCCATGGGACTTGGTAGGAACGTGTTTGGCAAGACTGTAGTGAGATGGAATTTCTCATCCTTTGTATGTAATGCTAATAGGAAGTGTAAAATTATATTCATATTATAGTTGAGATTGTTACACAGATCGTTAGGCATTAACCAGCCAGAGGATAATATTCAAGTCCTTCTACTATTCAGGTTATTATTATCTGATGCATGAAAACATCATCACTGCATAGATTAGTGGGATTCAAGGTAATGCTTCAATACATGTTTAATTGTGGTTAAACATACCTATCTCCTCAAACATTAGGCATTTCCTTTTGGTGAAAACTTCAAAAACGTTTTCTTTGCAAATTTTTAAAATAACCATCTTGTTGCGCAATCACACACCAGTACTCTGCTCTCCTATTTAACTGTAATTTTTGAACCCAGCTAGTTTAAAAACTTTAAAAAGTCTTAGCTTTTCAGGTGAGCAATGTACAATCTTGCAATGTGGTAGTTCTACCACAAGAGGGCACTTTGCCCAGGCTCCTTCTAAAAGAAACCAAATTCACAGTGGCAGAAGCTACTGCTCTTTCTCAGCTTTTTCCGGCTGCTGAGAAGCAAAGTTTGTGTGACCTCCTGCACCAGGATGGAGACAAATGGAGAAAGAGGTGCAGGTCCAGCTGCCAAAAAATGAATGCAACCACTCTGGGACAGAGCCATGGAAGTCATTTCTCACGCAGTCCACAAGGTGGCGCCCGCTTGTAGGTTACAGCCTTTGGGCACCCCAAGCTGGCTGTCTCCTTAGAGCTTGGCAGTCACACTGTCACTTTGCAAACAGGGTCTTTCTAACAAGTGGATGCCTGATCAAGCCGTTTATGTGGCTCTCAGCTTAGCTGTATTTTCTCATCTTCCTGTAAACATCTGCTGCTTTTATGGAATGTTTCCCTGTTGGAAATGACAGAAGTTAGCACCAAAAAACGACTGTTTAATTTCACCGTGCACTTGTAGGATCAGCAGTTCCTAAACGGAGAAACCCACTGCATGGAGATCATGAGAATTTCCCCCAGATTCCAGGACTAGCTTCAATTCCTCTCTTAAAATGGGACCAAAAGATTAAGTAATCCACTCATAATAATGCATGCATTCACACCATTAAAATGATAATTTTTGGAGAAAACTGATTTCAATACTTGACCTTGCAATTTGATTTTCAGTTCTATGGGTTCAGATGAATAATTTTCTAAATCCTCTTGTCTTACCTTAAGATTTTTATCTTTTGTTTGATTTTCTACACTTTCCTCTTCCTTGGTCCTGGCTGACCTTGACTTCCAGGGCCGATGTTAAAATAATTGGGTGTAAGTAGTTTTGAGTTGTACTGAGGCACTGTGAACTGTGGTCCTTCTTTGTCACATAGGGCGGCTTCCTCTGTTGTGGAGAGAGTGTCAGTGGGTTTATAAAAATAATCACACTCATAAGTAGCAGTACGTATACCAACCAGTATTTGTGAAACTTCATGCTGTGGTAGGAATGAGGTAGGGACTGGGTGTCCACACCGATACAAAACGTTCCAGACCTTTCACACACAGGTCCAGATTTCGGAATCACTCACACGGAAACTGTGGTGCAAAGCCAGCTGAACTGTATTCCTAATTTGAAATGAACCCACAATCGCAAGTATGTTAAGACGGGGGGGGGGGCAGGCACTGTGACCGCTGAAGATGAAGAGAATCTGGATGATCCCCGAGTGTGGGCAGTGTAAATGCAGGGAGGGGCGTGTTGGTTCTCTGAGAACAGGAAACAGCAGAATGTATTTCCTGAGGAGCGAGATGGTTCTAAGGGGAGCTGACAAACATGGGTGAGTGTGCACCCTCACATCTGAGTATTCAGTCCAGTCCCCAGGTCAGGAGAAACCAGGATGCAAAGTTGAACCTCAAGACACAAACAGCAGGCCTCAGACCAACATTTATGCCCGGAAGCTGCAGTTCACAGACAGACAGGTTACCCGCTGTGCTTCTCCTAACTGCTGGTTGATCATTTCCTTGCTTTTTAGGGCATGGTTGCTACTCAGTTCATCAGCTCAGGCAGAAGCAGTGGGCAGTTTAGGGAAAGATGGAAGACTGGGGAAGGATGGCTGAGAGCACGACCACAAGAGGGAATCACTAGGCAACCAGGAGGCTGCGGCCAGTGAGCTCAGTGAGGCAGAGACCTTTGCTGACTTGGTGCCACAGGTGACCTCACTTCCTGGGGGTCCTTCATGAGAGAAGTGCATTTATCCCACAAATGTTCGTTAAGTCCCTGTCTCTTCCAGCATGGGTGAGTGGGGGGCTCCAGGGGGAATCCTGAGGACAGGACCTCAGAGTGGACCCTGTTTGGCTTCTGAGAGTGTCGGCCAGTTCACTTGGCCTTGGGCTTCCTGTTGTTGGTTGTTTGCTCTGTCGGCCCTGCCCTCTGGCCTCAGCCTTTTATTGCCTCTCAAACGGGGAAGCCCTTCCTTCCGGCCACAAGGAACCCATTAACCAGGTAGATAAAATTCTCTTCCCCTGGAACAGGAAGGATTTGGGTATAAACCAAGGCCTCCCTGACATCAGCCCAGGAGAATCTTGTTGACGGCAAATCTGACAGCTGTAAGACAACCTGCCTTGGCTTCTACCTGTGCTGTAAGGACCCAGAAGTCTCCAGGAGTTGAGACTAGGCTGAGATCACAGGAGCCACTGAGACACTCGTTTGTCATCCACCCCAGACGCTTCTGAGATCCTGATGCTGAGTCCTACCTTCATTTTAACAAAGAAAACCCTGCCTGTGACACATGTTGTTGCTTTGTTTGCTGAGTATTTCCTGCGAATAGGAAGAGATTGCGTGAAAGAATTTTATCCAGGAAAACCTGATTTCTTAAATGACATCCCAGGCTCCATATCACACTGCCACAAAACATTCTAAATTCACATTGTAATAGTGACAAAAACTCATTCACACTAGGCCTTTTTAGCCTGGTGGGCTTTTGATCGCTTCCTTTAAACATTTCTTATAAAACCTCACTGGGAAGCATCTGAAAGTACACATTTCAGAATGATGCCAGAAACTCTTACAGTGATATTATTACTTAGAATTCCTGGTGCTAAACTTTGTAGCATTCACAAAGAAATGAGAAAAGCTTAAGCTACTTATGGGACACAGAGTTTTAAATAAATGTTTTGAGAGAATCTTAAAACCATAAGCATTTCTTTCTGCTGGGCAATCAAGTCCCAGTGCAAAAGTGTGTCACAGCTACACAAAGGAAGAGGGCCCGGCCAGCACAGCCATGTTTAGTGGACCTACATGGGAGACAGAGGGTGCTGGGTCCCAGCCACCTCTAAATCCATCTTCAGTTCCTTGTGGCGAAGTGAGGTGGAGATGTCACGGCAGTTCTTTGCATGGAGTATGCACGGAGAGGTTCCTTGTGTGATGAGTCAAGCTCAGATAAGGAGGGAGCAGGGTGTCCCAGGCCCAGCTGGTCCACTCCACAGCCCCAGGCTCCCACCCCTGTGGGCAGAATGCTCGAATGGAGTAGGAAGGCTTCAATCCCATCATTTGCCATTTGCGATTCACCTGTACCTCAATGAAAGAAATATCTTTAAAATACAAAATTTGCATAAATTCTTTTTTTTTTTTTTTTGTCTTCTTCATTTTTATCAGTACCGGGGATCGAACTCACAACCGCCTGCTGGCAAAGCAGGTGCTTATGCCACTGAGCTAAATCCCCAGCCCCTATAAATTCTTGTCTAGATTATATACAAATTATGATGGGTCTAAAATTCTGACTGACATTGAAGACAAATACAACACACCATGATACAAACAGTATGATAATGGAAAACATAGTACAAAGTGAGGTGCTCTCTTGTAATCCCTCAGGGAAGGTGAGGCAGGAGGACTTCTACAGATTCTAAACCAGTGTAATCTGTGCAGTGAGCTCAAGGCCAGCCACAGTGAGATCGTGAGATGCCATGGTGAGACTCTGTCTCAACAAAATATAAGAAATGCCTGTTTAGCTTAGGAGACTTTTGACTGCTTAAACATTTTTCACTATACTGTAGGTTAAGAGAAACTATAATTGCCATCTGAAACAATGTACATTAGCAAAAACAAAGATTACTCCAAAAAAAAAAAAAAAATTTAAAAAAAATTCCACACTGAGATCCGTGTTTTCTTCAGCAGAATTGGGGGGTTCATCCTGTACCCAAGTGTATCTGGAGCAGTTGCAGAACGGCTCCAAGGAAAATGGTGGGTGAACGTTGGAAATCCGTTAAAGGCTACGGCGGTAATTCCCGCAAAACCCTGCATCAGTTAGGAAAAAACGAAGGCTGCAAGAATTCTATGTGCGTCATAAAAGTGGGGGCTTTGAAAGGCGGGGCCCGAGCTGCACAGCCGTCCCGCAAAGCTTGCGGGCAGCGCAGGAGCTCTGGTCATCATCACCTGAGCTCTTTATTTGCTGTGCATCAGAGAGTCCTCAGCGGTTAGCAAAGCCTGTGGAAGAGATCAGGCCATTTTCGTGACGACTGAACGGTCCTGGGGAACCAGTCAGCCTCTCAGGTCCAGCATCCCTGAGCGATGTTGCCCGGAGCCCAGCAAGATCAGCAGCGGGGATTACCCTCCTCTGGCCTGGGAAAGCCTTCACAGGAGGCCCCGGAGAGGCCTGCACCAGGCTCTTTGGGTGAAAACCCCTCGGCTTCCCGGTCTCTGCAGCGAGCACCCTCGGCCCAGCGCGGGCTCCTCCTGCAGTCCTTCATCCAGCTCTGCCTGAAGCGAAGAAGCAGGGCTTCGGCAAATAGAGGACAAATGGGCTAAATTCAGAAATCTGCATACCGGGCCAGCACCGCAGCTCAGAATGAAGGCTGGAAACTACACTGGAAAACGGAGACAGAAGACTCAGAGAGCCGCAGATCTAATTCATTCAGATAGAGAAAAATGACGTATAAAACGATAGGGACAGAAAAATGACTATTTGGAAATATTTGAAAAAGAGACTTGGACTCATCATAGCAAATTATTGAGACTTAAGTCTGATCGGACAGCTAAACCTTTCAAAAAGACTTACCTGTAAGGTAATTTGAAGTTAGAATTAGCAGAAATAAGAAGTATTGCTTTGACTGCCAAGGAGGAAAGTGGGATCGAAGCTGGAAAAGGTGAGGGCCAGTTCTTAGCTGAGTCCCCATGGCAGGGCCTGACCCAGGCCTGGGGGATTTGCATAGGAGGCCGGGCGCCCTCTAGAGGTCACGCAGGGGAAGCCTTTTCCTTGTTTCATAAATCTCACCTGGTTTTTTCTTCTCCATACTTTCAGTTAGTACACTGGTCATTTTACACAGGAAGATTATATGGAAAACTCTGCATTGCTAGACGTAATCAGTCTAGCAGAGAGGAGGCAACTTGTGGGATGGTTAAGGTGAAGAGACATCGATGGAACACAGAGGGAAAGAAAGGTCTCAGGGATCACTAATATTAATCCAAAAATTCAGAGCCATCCGTACAGAAAGCTGATCAGGAGGAAGAAGACCGGTGCACTAGCCCAGCTTCAGCCCAGACTTTTGTGAGTTTAAATGAGAGCAGAGTGCTTCAAAGTGGAAAAGGGAGAGAAGGATACAGTGTCTTTATTTCCTGAAATCTGTGACTCTAGACCTAAGAACCAGGTGACCAGTCTCAAAGAAATTTCTTTGTGACTGCAGCCTTCTGCGGGACCGGACCCCAATGTTCACTTGAATAAACATCAGTTGCTTGGCAATTTCAATCTAATTTGTAGACGTGTAGTTTGTAATGTGGTTTTAATTGAGGGCTGGAGCAGTGAATGGTACGTGGACACTCAGCTTTTCTGAGTACAGGTATTTATTTAGAAGAACAGATTTATGCATTAAATGAAAAATATTGTGAAATCACTTAGCAAATTCCAAAGGACTGTAACATGTATGACAGTGTGTGTAGAACAATATTTACTATGTTACAGGGTTCATTTGGTGTTGTTCACGTTTGTAACCTGCATGTCTGTAGATTTTTTCTAGCAAAATAGCAAATTTTTCTCGTAACACATCAGTTCCGTATCAGACATCATAGGTTCTTGGAAAGGGGACGGTGCCCAGGGGACGGGGGATGAGAACACAATGTCCCCATGTTATGTGTGTGTCCTGACTCCCCACCATGACTGCAATGATTATATCTTGCAAACATGCACTAAGAGAACGTTCTTTAAAAGAAACTGTTAAATCTCTCCATAAAATAAATGTTAGGTTAGGGCCCCAAGGTCCTCATGCTTGTGTTAATCAAAGAACAGAGTGAATGGAGCTCTAACAAAACACAGTCACACTGATAGCTCCTGTTTCCTTTGAGGTCACCTCTGTGGTAAAGCGACTCAGTCACACAGTGAACACAAGAAAACTGGTGGAAATGTTTTACTCCTGATAATGGACGCCAGAAAGGAGGTGAGAAAGTTATGGCTGGTGAACGTTACTTCAGTTTCCTAAAGTTTGTGTCCAATTTTTTTCCTCCTATTATTTGGAAACAAAGCATCATTTAAAATATAGCCTTTTGTTGAAGACCAAAATTAATCATTGAACAAAAGTAGTCTGAATCTACAGGACTGGAAGTTTCCAAAGATATTTAGCCTTATTTAGTTAATGTTTCTTAGAAAATTTTCTTTGCAGCATCCCTTAGATTTACACCTTTTATTACAGGTGCTGAGTTCTACTCTCCACCTCTCTTAATGCATAACAATATGTTTGGATTCTCTGAACACAGCTCTGGGTGGCAGTGAAGGTCATCTCTCTGATCCATTTTAGCAGACAGAAACACAAGGGAGCAGTGGTCACTAGGCTTTCCCACCTTTTCTTCCTCCTGGCTGCCGGAAGGTGATCAGGATTGCCCTGCCACCATGGTTTCTTTAGAGTCCCACCCTGAGGCACCTCCTTGCCTTGGGCTCAGCACCACGGGCTGAGGTGCCATGGACTGAAGGGATGACCCAGAGAAGATGCCGAACTTCTGCTGAGCTGTGTGTCCCAGGCATTTTCTCACGGCGACAGAAGGCTGATCCACTGGCCTGCTGTCCTTCCCCTTTCCCAGGGCCACCTGACAACTGAAACTCTCTCTGCACCCCGAAATGGAGGTCCACTGTGGAGGTAAGAAAACCTACTATACTGCTTTCCTGGGGCTGGATCCTTCCAGATGCTGATTTTCTTGACAGCACATTTCATGTTGAAGTGATTTCAAACTTTAAAAATTTGCAAAAATATGTAGAACTCATAGCTCATTCATCCAAATTCCTCCATGATATCATTTTACCATATTTAAATAAGTCAGCACTTTGTAGATGAAAGATAGATAAACAGAGAAAGAGATTTTTTTCCTGAACAATTTGAGGATAAGCTGAAGATGACTAAGAAATTCTTGAAAGCACACCTGGGTGCTTTGATATTTCCTTTTTCAGTGGCTTAGTTGTCAGGAAATAGTTAAGAGATGGGAGGATGTTGGTTGTAAGAATGATAATCTGTTTTGCTTATCACAGTGAAAGTGTAGAAATGGCCTTGCTGCACCACAATAAGAATTTGTCTGAGCAAAACTGTATAATGCATGCAAGCTTCTGGCTACTGGGCCACTAATACCAAGTTTAAAGCTCTTAAGACATGGTTCATACCTGCTAGGATTCTTTTGATCCTGTCTGGGCCCCATCAGAAAATATAATCACCCAACCTCCCTCAACCTTGATGAACACTGGCCTCTTATTCACCCCACATGGCATCTGAGAGTCACACAGGGGAGCAGTATTCATAGAGAAACAGTTCTCCCTCAGGCTTCCACACACCTGCCCTGGAAACCTCTGAAAGCCATGGGACTTGATCCTGAGGCAGTGCCACTTTCCTCAGGGAACCTCGGCTGTGTCTCAGTATGACAACAAGCAACCTAGAATGTAATTGATAGAGTATTCTGATGCAATGGAAAAGCAAAAGTACAAAATGAACAGGTTTATTGAGTTGAAGATGTGGGAAGGAGCATACGACTCATGGTGGCTGAGCTGTCTCCTTGTACTAGATACAGAGAGGCGGAGGGTTATATGAACTCTGATTGAAGTGATGCATGGGGTGGGTATTGATGATGTGTAGGGAACCGATCGGAATTCTCTGTGTGTGCAAACAGGAAGGGGAGTTGCAATTAGGACTGAAGAAGTAGGAAGTCGTAGACATTCCCACTCTGGCCTTCCGCCATGCTAGACCACCGCCATAACTGTATAGTAGTTTATACTAGGGCAAGTACCTTTCATTCCCATCTTTGTATTGTTAGGAATAGGGTGGTGTCTCTCTTACTATTTCCTGCTGAAAGGGGGGGGCCATATAGAGGTTTAGGCAAGTTGACAGGATGACAGTTGATGCTCCTGTAGAAGCTGGTTCCAGGTGGTTTAGCCAGGACAAGAAATTAACCATTGGTGAACACTTGTATCCTAGATTGGTGAAATAAAAACACATGGTGCTATGAGGAGCAGATCACTGTCATGATTAAAGGACCCAGGAATAGTGGAAGGAAAGGTGCCTTTGATCCAATTATATCATTCCATCAGGGCCATGGTGAGGAAGAATCTGAAAAATAAGCATGGAGTTGGGAGGGTGGAGCTGTGAGAGGTAATTATTCCCCCATCTGAAAGGTTAAAAGTTAAAAGTGAAGGTAGGACTTGTCTTTGCTGCAGGAGTTGAGCTGGAAAGAATAAGAAGCATAAGAAATATAAGGCCTGATGATTGAGTCATGTTGGAGAGATTATAGAGTAGGGGTGGGGAGGGCCATGGCTGTGTCACGATAAGTGACATGAGCTCTTAGACGTACAGGAGTCTCATGTTTAACTAAACATTTGAGGGCAGAGAGAACTAAGACAGTTATAGCAAAAAAATTAATCAATAGAATGTAAGGGATCAGGAACCAAATAGGATAATAAAACATGATTTAGCCTGAAAATTATGGCTGTGGGGCCTTGGTGAGATGGAGATGGGAGATAGGAGATGAGATGACCATTCAGGGTGTTTAGAGTCAGGGGAGTTAGGGTTAGGAGGGCACTGTTTAGCTTGTGTGATGTGGAACCCATGAGGCAGTCCAGCAACCTTGACCAGGTAGGGGCCACTCCATTTTAGTAGTAGTCCTATTGAGAGATCTGAGAAATAAAGGCTGGACCATTATCTGACTGAATATTCTGAGGTTAAACCAAAACTTGGGATGATTTCCTATAACAGAAGTCTAGGAACTACATCAGCAGTGTCCTGGTTGTGGGAAAGGCTTTTATCTATCCTGAAAATGTGCAAACAAAAGTGAGAAGATATTTGACAGTTTTGTGGTGGGGCATGTGTGTAAAATTTAGCTGTCAGTCCTGAGCAGGGGCGTGTCTGCGAAACTGATGAATAGGAAAGGAAAAGAGTGGTATGTATCCTTGAGGAGCCGTTCTACTATAGAGACGATAGGTATGAGTTGTTGAGACCTCAGAGTGTCTGGGTCAGTCTATATAAATGCAAAAGAATCCTGACAAGGTATAGGGGGAATGATAAAAAAAAAAAAGGCATTTTTAAGGTCTAGGACTATGAAGTGAGTAGTGGAGAGAGGAATATGAGAGAAATAGTATAAAGGTTTGGCACCACTGGGTGAATTGGGGTAACATCATTAATTACCCTAAAGACTTGTATCAGATTATAGGACCCATTACACTTGAATGACAGGAGAATGGCACTATTGTAGGGTGAATGGGTAAATTTAAGAAAATGATTGTCTAAAAGACACTTGATTATAGGTTTAAGTCCCTGTAAATGTTTGGGAGCTATAGGATATTGAGGAATTCAAGGAAAAATTGAAGGATCCCTGAGATGAATTAAAATAGGCATAGAAAGCATGAGTAGCATGGGTGGGGTTGGAGGGATCCCAAACTATGGGATTCACCAGACAAGAAGGGAGAAAAGGGGATGGCTTTACAACGCACTGTGAGCGTGTCTGGAAGACAGAGAGAGCTGTGGGGAGGGAGAAGGTAGTGGAGAAGTTAAGCTTTTGAAGAAGATCTCTACTTTAAAAGGGTGTGGGACATGTTGGAATTACCAAAAAGCTATAGATAAGAAGAAAGTCTGGAACCTGCATGGAATAGGCCCTGTCTGCAGAAGCTGTATAAGTTGGCTGTCAACACCCACTACAGCAACTGAGGACTTAATACAACAGCTTGAAAACTCAGGAAGAACACTATACATGGCCTCTATGTCCACAAGTACAGAAAATGTCTTACATGAGACCTCCAGTAGGACTTGGGGCTCTAAGAAGGATACCATAATGAAGGGCTGTGGACCCTGCCCCATCAGTCTTCAGCAGCAAGTCCAAGTAGATCAGCCAGAGATGAATACAGTGGTGATGAGATTTCCTGTGAGGGCAAGGATTTAGAGGATGGTTTACCTGCTCTCTGGTGGCCAGGACAGTCACTCTTCCAATGACTCTTGAGATTGCAGAAGGGACATTCTCCTGCCCAGCATCCTTCTTTTTCACACTTGAAGCATGGTCCATGAGGGGCTTGGGCAGTCCCATCTTATCTTAGATAGTTTACCTGTCTTAGAGCTCCACTCCAACTTTCACTGCTAAAAGATCAGATTGTTACTTTTCTTTTGATTTTTATCTATGTTGTTGAAAACACAAAAAGCCATATTGAGATGATCTCTCGGTGGGGTTTGAGGGCCAAATTTAGCCTTTTATCTTGGAATCTGGCCCACAGTGGAAGGTATCCGCCTCCTCGACAGTCACAAGACATTTGGTCCTCTGTGCTGGCTACTTTGAGGCCCGAGCCCTGTCTGGCTGCCTATAATATTTTTAACTGACTTAGCTGCCTATAGCATGTTTTCTCTGAAGAAGTAACCCAAAAGTGCCATGAGGGATAATGGTCGGTGACCAGTCTGATTCCTTCAGGCTGAAGGGGGTTGAAGTTGTTGAATAGCAGTCAGGGATACTCTGCAGGGCTTTTAACTAGTGGCCCTTGGTAGATAGCAGTCATTTTCATCTTGGGTAGGTGTACAGCTTTAAGTCTAAAGGAGACAAAAGCAAAGAATCAATTAAGTATGAAGGAGTCAAATAATAGAATCAACAGGGTATTTATGAGCATAATTTTAGTAATGGCTTCCCATAAGGAGCATAAGGCTAAGGTCCAGGGAATTTTAGAGACCGACATGTCATTCGTCGTATACACTTGTAGGTTTTACAATTTTACAAGTACCTCTTGTTCTGTTAGAATGTCTAATGTTATTTGATTTTTGGAGGATGGCCTGTTTTATTAATTTGACCTTTTATTTAGGAGAGAGATCAGCTGAGTGTCATTTAAGGTCAGCTGAGTATAGTTAATTATGGCCCCAATATGCATCATGTAACCTGTTTCTGGAAAAATCTGGTAGATTCCAGTAAAAGGAATCTAAAAAGAATTTAGTATATTTGTTATGCTGCCTCAGGGTTTGGCACTTTTTAGGCAAGAATAAACTTTAATCAAAGCACGTATAATGAAAGTTTAAATCATGTATAATCAAAGCATGAGCAGTAGCAGTTGAGTTTAGAAAGTGCTTTTAGGTTATAGCAATTGTAACTCATTGGCTCTTAGGTCCTTTTGTTAATGGACATTACATAAATTTTTGTTTAAAAATAATCATTTGACTGATGACTTCATGTTGATTTGATTTGAATCTCTTGGCTGGAGCACAAGAAAAAGGCAGATGTCGGGTTCTGAAAGAAAATATTTATCATCATAAACAATCCAAATTTTATATCTGAAAGCATGAATATACCATCAGATCAGCAACAATGAATTGTCTTAGTGATATGAACTTTACTTGGGGTGTCTCCCATAAGGCTGTGGAGATTATTGGAGCCTCCAATTAATGAACAAGAGCTGGTTAAAGTACCAGGTGGCCACTTTCTTATTTATCAGTTGAAGTCTTGCCCAATGTCTCCTCACCCCAAGGGATTTTGTTTAACAAGTTTTAGCATCATTTTGACCAGCTGGCAACCCAGGTGGAAGCATGTTTTTTAAATCTATAACCCAAATAAACCTTGATTAAATGGTCTGAAAATGCAATAGAAAAAGGAAAAAAGATTGTTGAGCTCAAATATAAAGAAACAGCTGCTTATAGAGCAGACAATGGATAAACATGGAAAGACAATCTGTGCAGTATAAACAGAATGGACAAACAGACAACAGATATATAGACTGACAAACATCTTACAAGTTCTGAGTGCACTCAAATATATTTGGCCAACGTGGACTATAATAAATAGGCTAGTGTGAACCTTTTTGTAGATTAATTAATAGAGCTTTCTTGGAATAAGAATAGCAGAAAAGGAACCTATTTATGTTTACTCTGAGATAGGTCAATGGTGGGGGCAAGAACATGACTATGAACTGGTCCCTCAGGACCAGCCTGTTTCTGAAGTGGGAATAGGGACTGAGGCTGAGAAGACTGTGCAGTGGGACCTGTAGATGGCCACTGAGCAGCCAACTGCCCAGCAGGCATCTGTGGGCAATTGCATGGTGACTGACTGTAAAATGGCTGCTTGTCACTATGTAACAGGGAAACACAAGATGGCGACTGATTACCATGAGACCCACAACTAGATGGCTACTGCTGGTCCCATGATGAAGGACTCCAAGAAGGCAGCCATTGACTCTGTGACCAACTGCAAGATGGTGGTGCACTGTCTTGTGGCAGAGGGCTACAAGATGGCAGCTGTCCTCCACATGAGCTGCAGCAAGATGGCTGCTGAGAACTGTGTGACTTGCTGGAATGCTGGAATGCAAGAGACCAAGTATGGTGGGCTGGTGGGGAAAATGGCAACGCAGGGATAGAAGGCAAAGAACAGTCCGATGGAATAGATGGCTCAGGTAGAGGGGATTGAGAAATTGGAGACTGGGGACAGAAACTAAGGGAAGGATTAGAGGCCACTGAGGGTGAGGAAGGGGGAGAGGATGGCACAGGGGACACAGAAACCTCTGGCTGAGAAGGCTGTGGGGTTTGGTCTTGGAGGTACAGGGAGGAGCCATAAAGACAGGCCTCATCTAAGGATCCGGTGGGCAGGGAGAGAGATCCTGGGGGAGCAGAGTGAGCCAGAAGTGTTTGGGCCATCACAGAAGACAGTGTGAGAGAAGGACACGTCCTCAAAGTTAAAAAGGCCTAAAAATGAAGAGTTTCAGCCAACTTGCCGCCATTGTGACAAAAGTATAAATAAAGATTAGTTTTTTCATTTTTATAGCCTTCTAAAGGCCAAGAGCACCAAGGTTATGAACCAGGCACCCCAGTGGTGTGTTTTTCAGGGGACCGGAAGTGGTTCCCATGACTGAATTATAAGTGAGCTAAGAGGACAACTTCACCTTGGGACATAAGAGCATTAGCTCCCCCCAAGGAACGTGGAAGCTGTGCTGGGTCACACCTATCAGAAGGGGTCCTCACCTGTTTTGAAAGTGTGACACGGAAGATCCCAACACCCCTTCTCCTTGGCTGTCACTGAAGAGTGTGGGGCGGGGCCCCAGGGAACAAAAATAACCGTTTTGCCTCGTGTGCAGCCTAAGGACCATGAAAACTGCTGTCTCTGTCCAGGGATGGCAACAGAGAGGCTTTCTGACTCATGCTTGCAAATTTTAGGAATGGAAACAGAGAACCCCGGACGTCAGCTCACCTGTCATGAGTGAGGAAGGTCTCTGTTGCATGTGGATTAGTGGCAGCAAGTAAATAGTCCTGGAGGAAAAAATAGGGGGTTCATAGGCAGGGAGCTCGGACTGGGAGTGACTCCCAGGAGCTAGCGCTCTGCCATCTGAGTCACAGCACCATAATGTTAGAGAATTCTGGTGCAATACAGAAGCAAAAGTACAGAATGAGGACGTGGGAAGGAGCACACAACCCATGGAGCTGGGCTGTCTCCTGCAACCAGGTACAGAGAGGCACAGGGTTCTATGACCTCTGATTGAAGTGGTGCATAGGGCGGATATTGATGACGTGTGAGGAACCGATTGGACTTCTCTGTGTGTGCAAACAGGAAGGGGAGTTGCAGTGAGGGCTGAGGAAGAAGCAGGAAGTGGGAGGCGTTTCCACTTTGGCCTTCCACTATGTTAGATCACTGCCATAACTGTACAGTGATTTATACTAGGGCAAGAACCTTTCACTGCCCTCTGTGAACCTGGGCTGTGTCTCAGTGTGAAAGCAAGCAACCTAGAATGTAAATACAAGTCCACAGAGTTCCTAGCAGATTTCAGAGAAAAAGCTAATTCCTTGAGGCTGTACACATGCTTGCAAATCTCTGGGAGAGTAAAATTCTGACTTTCAAGCTAGGCATGGTGGTGCATGCCTGTAATCCCAGCACTCAGGAGGCTGAGGCAGGAGGATCACTGCAAATTCAAGACCAGCCTGAGCAAGAAAGTGAGCTCCAGGCCAGCCTGAAATACATAGCAAGACACTGTCTCAAAAAGACCTCCCCGCAAAAAAAAATTTAGACTTTTTTCTCAGGAACATCAATCAGCTCTTGGCTGAATGCACAAAGAAAAGATTGTAAGATTTCAAAGTTTTTTGTCCCTTTCTGGTTGCTGTTTACCTTCCATACCAAGAACAATGAAAATAAATATTAATTTTCAATGGAAATCATTTGACTTTGACATTTTGGATGTAGTAGTTTTGAAGTAAAAATAAAGATGGAATTTCAAAATACAGTGTGTATGGGATGATCATGTTCCTCATATGAAAATCTGAAAGGAAAATCATAGAAGCTGATACAGTACTTACGCCATAAAAGGAAATAAATGTAAAATACATTTCATAAGTGTTTCAAACTTTTCATCAGAAGTACAATTTCTATCAAGAAAATAACACTCCAAAACATCATGTTTACTAAAAGACAATACAGTTTATGTTGAAGACATTGTTTTGGGACAGAAAGGACTGAAAAGTAGAACAAAAAATAAATATGCAACATTCTCAATCAATTTTATTGACAACACCAATGGAACTATCTGCTTCTCTGAGTGCATAAGATACTACACAAAAATTTAAGTGCATTTAGTTTACTAATATGATCCAAATGGATTTAGCTTAAGAAAATGAGGATAAGACATAAAATAAAACTTGTCTAAACTTTACAAAGAGAACTGAAAAAGCCACAAAACTTTCAATGGGTGAAACTATATTCAAAGTTGGTTTGTTAACTAATATAAAAAAAATCTGCAGAGGGAACCACGACTCAGGTGGGCCAGCTTGCAGCGTGTGTGAAAGCCTGGGCAGTCGGTGAGGACCAAGGCAGACTTCCTCCCTCCTGGCTGGGCCTCTCACTGTGCAGGTGGACTCTGGACCTCAGAACCAGCTCCACACAGCCAGCGACGCTTTCTTCTGCCTCCCACTGGTGACTACCAAGCCTACACTTCTCAGAACCTCTTTCTTTGTACATAGTGGCAGAGCTTCAGAAGAAAACTGGAGTACTGAGCACAGAGGGGTAACAGCACTTCGTGACTGGTGTGGACAGTTTGGGGTCACCAGTAGATTTTGACAGCAGGAGAGGGAATCATTAAAAAATACCGAAGGCAGGGGCTGTTCACCAAACAGAGCACACCCGATGTCCCTCAAGAAGAGTGGTCAGGAGAGGGAGGGCAGGTAGCAGTGGACAAAGTTCAGTCTCCACGCTCTTCACACGGGAAGTGGACAGGCTTCAATCTGCACTTGAAATGACAGATCCAGGTGGCAACAGACATGGTCATCAGGTGAGCAGGATCGGGATCACCAGCGCCAGGTACTGAGCACCCCACTGAGCAGCAGCATGCACAGGAGCAGCTGCAGAGAGAGACCTCTGGGAGGAGGAGCGGGAGAAGACGTCCTGCACACCACAGGGTCTGCCCTGTACGGCCTCTCTATGTTGGGGGGCAAGGCTGTCATTCCTTGGATCTGGAAAGCAAAGTGAAGAAAATGCCAGTGAGCGTGCAACTGAAGCCCAGGCCACCTCTGCCTCTGCAGGATGTCACGCCAACAAGGACGGGTGTGGAGAGAGGCAGACACTGGGAGACACGGAAAGCCAGGTGCGCAAGGGAGGCGGATGGGAAGGAACTACATACACAGCCTACACAGCTGGCTTCGGGGCTTTAACTTCAAGCTCTGACCCATCCTCTGCCTGCTCCGCCACATGCTTGGTTTCATGATAAATGTATTTCTTCAAGGGGAGCTTGCAGGAATTAGTTTTCAGTCAACCCAAATAATCACCGAACAAATAACCGATGAGTGTGGTGGCTTCAATCTAGATGTCCTCCTAAAGCCTCGCAGGTGGCTCCATCTAGTCTGTGACACTGCTGGGATTGAGGGTGTGATGCTGGGATTGAGGGTGCCCCACCCTGGGCTGCCTGCCCAGAGCAGCTGGATGGCAAGGGACAGAAAGAGGGCTGCGGGGGCTGAGCTCGGCTGGCCTCCCTGCTGTCTGCCTGCCCTGCCAGGCCCGGGCTGCTTCTCCTCTTCGATGACCCCTCCTTGCAGCCAGCTGACTGTGGATTGAAACTCCTAGAAACTGAGCCCAAGTGAATTTTTCTTCCTTTGACTGTGAATGTTGGGTAATTCGTCTCAGCAATGAGAAAAGTAACTAAATCCCTCAGCCATATGGAAAGACGACCCGACCATTGGTGTACAGATGTGTGTCTGATCCTCAGATCTAGGTAAAATATTCTTTATTTAGTCTCTATCAGCGGTGAGAAGGAAGGGGAGCTTACCGACCACTCCGCGTTATCTGTCTTGGAACATCTCACGTTCACGGGCAGGCTCAGGACAAGCTTGTTGAAGGACAGCCCCTCTTTCTTAGTCCATTTAAACTTATTCATTGCATCCATGAAAGAAAGGTTTTTATACTGCTTGGGGCTTTTGATAATGAAAGGCCATGTCCTGAAATTAAATAATCACAGCTGTATTTAGAACAAAAACATCACCTGTTCCTTTTGCTTTAAGCATTTTAAAGTAGGCTTTGTACTCATTTTTCATACATAGGTAACGCTATGTGAAGCACTTGTGAACTCACTAGTGCTTACTAATATATATACATCAAATGAGGAGTCTTCAAGACACGTCCTATGCTATCCTTCACATCTCGTCCCTTCCTTCCCTCCCTCCACACTCTTCCTTCCTTCCTTCCTTCCTTCCTTCCTTCCTTCCTTCCTTCCTTCCTTCCTTCTTTCCTGCGGGGTAAAATGAAGACTGAAACCAGGAGTACTCTCCCAATGAGTTGGATCCCCCTCCTTATGTTTTACATTTTCTTTGGAGACAGGTCTTGCCACGTCATCCTGGCTGGCCCTGAGCTGCAGCACCACCTCAGCCTCCTGCAGTTCTGGCTTGCTCCTGCGTTAGCAGCAGGTGGATATCATCTCTAACAAAATCATGTTGGCCTCAGACAGCTTCCCGAGAGTCTCACAGGCCTAGTTAACCACGTCAGTGAGAAGCACTCATCTCTGGAGAGTCCACGCTAACAGTGGGACAGGGACACGCAGTCGGTTTTTGAGAGACCTGTGACAAGCACAGAACCCAAAGCCATGCACTGGGAAAGCCCAGCCCCTGCTGTCAGTCTGCGTTCACCTTGCCTGAGCGAGAAGACACAGAAGGGTGGAATTTGAGCCAAAGGTCTAAAAATTGTATGGAGAAAAAAAAATCTCTATACCCAATACAATTTTCTCCCACTTTCCACATGTTAAATGTTCAAGAAAGCAAGAAGAAATCACCAAGAATGACTCAACCAGCTTGAACGATGACTCTTTTGATACCTTTCGTTAAAATATAGTATTTAATTTCTGTGCTCGTCAAAAAATTTACATGAGCTAATTCGTGAGTGTTACAGGAAATTATTGTGGGAGACCACTGGGTGTTTGGCTCCACGGCACCCCAAGCAGGAGGTCCAGTAATTTCTAGTAGTTACCAAATGATGATCAACCCACTAGGAAATCAATATTTTAAATATTTAATCTTCACAATTTCTTCATTTATTTTTGTCTTCACTTTTCCTATAGGCATAACCTACTCAGGCACATTGAACATTACTTTTTAAAGTAAATTAGACAAACTTTATTAACTTTTTGGAATTAAGAAGATAAAATCTTTACTACAAAGATTGAAAGTTATTTCTTCTATAATCAAATAAGTGAGAACAGCAGGAAAATATAGGAAAACTCTTATATTCTTCAAAATTAATTTCTTTTTTACTCTAGTTAAAGTTGTTGTACCATCATTGAAATTTATTTAATTTTGGTTGTTTGACACAGGGCCTTGCTTTGTAGTTCAGGCTGACCTTGAACTCCCTGTGTAGCCTAAATTAGTCTTGAACTTGTGGCAATGCAAATGCTTTAGTGCACTGAGTGCTTGGATTGCAGGAGTGTACTGCCATGCCCTGCTTTTCATAGTTTACTTTTAAATACACTGCTTTACACAGATATCTTAAACTAAGTATCATAAATTAAGAGCTTCCCAAAGCAGTTAAACTACAGTTCCCACTACATTAAACACATCCCACCTACCAATGACCTAAAATCTATAACAATTATTAATCAAGTTATGGCTTGTATAGGTACATAATCTAGAATTAGTATAAAATGAAAGCTTGAAAGAAACCTACTAAATTTGCAGACAGTGTCCTTTTTTATTTTAAAAGAGAAAAACAGAAATTCATAACAAGATAATATGAAATTAACAATGGTTAATATGTTGCATATTGCTGTCTTCAAAGTAATTGCTCAGATTACAACATGTAGGCATGCAAAACTGATCTAACAATATAAACACAAATCATTCTTTTCAAAGAACTAAGAGAAATTAGTAAAATAATTATCTTAGATATCTTGTGTGTGTGGATTAGATAGACAGACAGATGGGTAGATAGACAGACAGATAAATGTTTTGTTTTCCCTTCCTTCTTTTCCCCCTTCCCCCATCCCAGTTGTTCTTTCCTTTGGCACAGTTTCTTTCCCCTTCACAATATCTATTGTACCTTTGGGATCTTATTTACTCTTTCAGTTTCTCATACTAGGCCAACAATATGATGTTTATATATGCAAATCTGATTTATTTCACTTATGAGTATTTTCTCTAGGTGCATCAATTTACCTATAAAAGCCTCAAGTTTATCCTTCTTTGTAGCTGTGTAATGCTCCATTGTAAAAAAATTATCACATCTTTTTATTCACTCTGTAGCTGCTAGGCATTTGGGTTGTTTCCAAGATTTAGCTAATACAAATTGTGTTGCTATAAACATGGATGCACATATATCTTTGTGGTATGATGTTTTCAATTCTTCTGGGAAAATACTCAGAAGGGGAATAACTGGGTTGAGGAGGACCTGTAACCCTAGTTTGTTGAAGAATCTCCATAATGACTTCCACAGTGGTTGCACCAGTCTATACTCCCACCAACAGCTAAGAAGGGTTCCTTTTACTTATAGCCTCTCCAGCATTTGTTATTAGTTGTTATTAGTTAGATGGCAGTCATTCTTTCCAGAGTGAGGTTGAATATCAGTGTTTTTTAATTTGCATTTCTCAACTGACCAATGATGTTGGACATTTTTTCATGTGCATTTGCCATTTGTATTTCTTCATCTGAGAAATGTGTATTCACCTCAGATGCCCATTTTTTAATGCAAAGGAACTGAAATTATACTATGAATGTTATATGAACAAAGTGCAATGAAATTGGAAATTAATAGCAAAAGAAACTTCAATAACTCCTTAAACACGTGGAAATTAAAGTGTCTTTTAAAGTGGTCCAACAGTTACAGCTTTTATTTAATAGAAAGTAATTTAAAAGCAAATTTTAAAACTTATTTAATATTTTCAAACCTTAGCATTATTGGACATTTCAAATATTATGTTAATATTTCCAGATATTATATATTTGGAAATAAAAGGGATCTATTTTGAAAAGAGAAAATCAATTTTATAACAGAAAAACACTGAAGGTGGGGTGGTGCCGCTAATCAGTCTGCAACTACCTGAACCACCACATGGTGGCGCTCGGAGCTTGAGCGCTGGGTTGAGGTGGGCGAACAGCAGCCTGCACTTCCCATGTAAGCCTTCTGCACAGGTGAAGAGTGGCCCTTCCCGAGATTGCACAGCACAAAGAGAAAAACGAACTGCAACCACATATGTCAACCTTTACTGCTGACAGGCAGAAAAGGGTAAACGCCTTGGCTGCTTAAGTGTAGGAGATAGTGTCTGAGCCTGGAGGCCCCCAGGATGTCTGTGCCTCCCTGAGCTGGCTTCTCTGTCGTGTGTTTCTTGTCTCTTTTCCACCCCTGCTGACTGTTTCCGGGATCCCAGCCTATAATGTTACTATAGCAATACGCGTTCCCCTTGTCATCTCTAACCTGCCCAGCTGGTCTAGTACCACACTGCCAGATAAACTACTGGAGAACAGAGAAAAATGTTATTTGGCTATCACTGTACAGTGGGTCCTCGGTTCACAAACTTAATTCTTTTCATGATACTGGTCAGAAACTGAATGGATGAGAACTGAACCAAATTCAGTGACTAGGTTCAACGTTGACCTTATGAGGAAATTTGGTTCAGTTTTCAGCCTATTCGGTTGTCGACCCGAATTGCGGAAAGAACTGGTTCAAAACAAAATGAGTTACTGTTGTGGTTTAATATTTATTGATAGGCAATTTTCCTTTGTAAATCCAATCTAAGTTCCAAAATAAGTTTTTTTTGAGTAGCAGCAAAATTTCTTCTGCACACAGTGAAGTACATAAGTTTTAATTTTCCAGCAAAAACACAGCAGTTTATATTTGAAATTCAGTCCGATCAATGAAAATTTTAAAACTTTAATGATTTTTAAAATCATGAAAATTTTAAAATTTTAATGATTTTTAAAATCAGCCTCCTGCATAAATTGAAAAGCAGATAGAGGAACTAATCTGTGTTTACAGTTTTTACCTGAGCCTCTGAAAATCCCTGTCCTGTTTTAAAAGTTTTGCTGCTGAGTCTTTCTTGAGAATAGAGGGAGAGAGGGAGAGAGACGGAAGGTCTCACAGGAAACAGTGTCCCAGCATGTTTAGCTGAATGACTAACATCACAGATTCTCCGTCTAGCAAACAACCATGTGATCAAAGGTAGTAAAATTTTAAAAATGTATTAACAGACTTTTATTTCTGGCTATGTTGGAATAGCTGATATCAGCTTACTACCGAAAATTTTTTTTAAAATGTGGAACATTTAGTTTTGGACACTGGAAACACCCAGCAAAAGCAGCAGAAAATGCAGGTGCCCTAAAGGCAGGGAATGGAGTGTGCCAGCGCTGCTCATCCCAGCTTCCTCCCGCAGCCACTTCTGCACCTGGTGAGGAGGTGTGGTTTCCATGGCAGTCACAGCAAGGGGACGAATATCAGTGCTAAGGAGTCCACAGAGACAGAAAGCTCTTTCCCACATATGAATAAAGAGCCCTACATCTGAACTGAGTAAGGAGCCAACTGAATTTAGGATAAACTTCCACAAGACTGAGCAAAGAATAGCTGTGTGATTCTAAACTCAGAGCTGGCAGACATTCAGAATCCAACAAGCCGGTGTGAAATGTTTTCACTGAGTCACAGGCACGTAGCAGGAGACTCAGGGTGGGTCAAGGGTAAGCTACCTAAGCCCTAAGCGTCCTTTTAGACTCCAACTAACTGCAAGTTTTAAATAAATAAAAACAGTCTAATATTGATCAACATAAAATCTACAAAGTCCAGTATCTGTGTTTGGTCAAAAGTTACTGGATACATGAAAACCTAGATAAAACATAAGCCTTAGCCGGGAAAGATCAGTGAATGCTCCAAAACCTAGAACTGACAGAATTAGCATGAAAGAGCATTAAAACATTAAAAAAAACTAACAAAATATGTGCAGACACTTCATCAAAAACTATGGAACACTGCTGAAAGAAAACAGCTCCAGGGAAGTGGAGATACACCCTCCACTTATAGAATAGGCGACTCAGTGTTGCTAAGCAGGCTGTTTTTTCAAACTGATGTAGAGATCTAGCATGATCCTGTCAAACCTCAGCAAATTTTTGAAAACACTGACAAGCTAACTTAAATACCCATGTGAAAGTGAAAAGAACTAGACTATCAAACTTGTTAGGGATAAAAAGGATGACAAAGTTCAGAGTATTCCGTGTTCTCTTATTTTGAAACTTCCCATGAAACACTAACAGGTGAGGATGCTTTAAATCTGTATCTATATCCATGAAGCAGGGATATATCCTATCCAGAGAGTCCCTCTTTGCTCAAATAACTTGCCAACAAATATCCAAAGGAATCGAGAGGAATGAAGGAGTCTTCTTGCTTGAAAACTTAGCGATTCGCTCAAAAGGAAAAAAACCACCACCTCAGTCTTACATGGGAAATGTATTCCAAGTGAATTACCCATCTAAAGCAAAAGGTAAAAGTGTAAACTAGTTAGAAGGGGAAAAGAGGTCCTTTTCACAATCTTTAGTAGGTACAAAACACATCAAAAAACGATGAAAATGGACTTCTACCCACAGAGCAAAAAATGAAAACCAACCTATAAACATGCATCTAACGAAAGATTAGCATCGCAGGTAAAAGAGTCCTTCAAATAGAGCGAACCAGTGTGGTTCACTAAGAAAACAGGTGGCCAGCCGAGCAAGACCTGGAAAGCTGAACAGGAGGTTTATAAGGAGAAGGACATGTGCACACATGCAGAGGCGGCAGCTCCCAGCCCTGGTCAGCAGAGCTGCGCCCTCGCCAGTGGGACCAGCGCCCTTCTGAGGGTCCTCAAGGGCACTCACATCCCTCCCCCACCAGCTGGGTGCAGGGCAGGGCTCGGATTTCGACCTCAGTTCCACGCCAGTGAGAGGTCAGGAAATCACACAGGCCGAGATGCTTCAACTGCAGCCCGCATGGCCTGAGAGGCCCCTCCTAACAGGGTGGCCTCAGAGCGCAAACCGCACTGCCTTGTCTTTCAGCTGCTCCTCAAAGCCCCACGCTGTGGTTCCAGGGGCATCAGAGTCCAAGTCCAGACTGCAGGAGCGGCTTTCCTGAGACTCCGCTCGCTGCTGGCCAGCAGTCTCCGACTTCTGTCAGGTTCATCCTAACTGAAGGATGGAGACTGGAAATGTTCCTAATGTCTTTCAGCTGATAAACAGATAAATAAATTATGGTGAAGCCATGTGGTGGAATATTACTCTGCAAGAAAAATGAATCAGTTGCTGATAACTCCCCCAGCATAGACCAATCTCACAAATATGCCGAGAAAAATAAAATAGTTAAACACAAAATGTTCATACTAATTCCACTGACACAAAATTTAGAAAGGACACACACAGTGCTATAAAGCAGATCTTCAGTTTCCTGGGGCTTTGACTGCAAAATGGGATTTTCTCCAGAGACATAGAAGAGACTTGGGGGGGGGGTGACAGAAATACTCCACACCTTGCTTGTGAGGGAGTCAGACAGGTGTACACATGTGATAAAACTTTCTAACAGTGTACTCCAAATAGGTGCAGTCTGTAGGCTATGCCTTAAGAAATCTGACTGGAGAACTCAAACAGAAAATGTAAGAGCACATCACCCAGCGCACCTGACAGGGAAAGCAGGGCAGGAGCGTAAGCCTCTTTCAGCCCTCGTAGTGTGGGAAGAGCACGGCAGCCGGAGCTCCCTGCTAAGGAAGACGCTCACTCGGGTGTGAGGCCTGGAGCTGACAGGATGCAGCGCAGGTCCCTCACGGGCAGCGACTCAGCCCTCGGCAGACAGGGAGCTCCCTGTCACAGAGGACGGCCCTCGAGTCACACAGAGGACGCAGCCCACCCCTCACACATGGCCCCTTACTCTCAGAGTGGAAGGACACGTGTAGGTAAAATAAGTCACTCAAACCTCCAATTCTGGTGTGAAAGAAAGGAAACTGCACTCAGATATGTTCAGAAGAAGTTCTGGGCAGAAGTAGCTCAGCAAACACAAGAACCGAGACAATGCAGAGAAACAAAGTCAAAATAAAAGTGTATGATGTTGTTTGTACAGGTACAGAAAACCTGAGTCTAGAACAAAACACAGGAGAACTACGCTAGAGAGAATTCTGGCAGGGATTTCATGCTTTTAGCTTATCTAGTAAGATGAGTCCAGTAAAATAGGAGCTCAGATGTAAGATCAAACAATAGAATGAGCTGAAAAGAGCTATCACAGCGTAAAGAAAACAAATTTAAGATAAATTTTGCATCAAGTGAACTAGAAAAACATTTTCAAAGAGTGCTTAAGAAATATTCCAAATAGATTAGAAACAATATTACAGATATGATAGATGAAAATTTCTCTGCCGTGAAAACAGTGAATACACAGACTGAAAGAACACTGCGTTTCATTAAAGTACGATTCAGATGCGTGACTCTTAAGGCAGTCACTTAAGTACTCATGAGTCCTGAAAGCAAAGGAAAAGTTCTCTTTTATCCAGAGAAATCACCCACCAGAAAGAACACAAGACCCCAAAAAGTGCAGAAACACTTAAACATAGAAGGCTTTGGGGGCATAAAGCACCCAGAAGCCCTTTCTGATTAAGTAATTTGAGGATAAAATCATGATTCAGACAAAAATCTCAGAAATGTAGATATCATATTAACATTAGAAGTTATCATCAAAACTATTTAAATACATATGTAAGTTACATTACTACCGTGTAATGTAAATGGTGGCTTCAGAGTTAAACATAAAAATTAAAACTCTGGTAAATACAAGAACTATAATATAAACAGTTTGCATTTAGTGGTGTGGAAAGCAGTAGTGTTCGCCTCTTTCATGGTCTAACACTGAAACTTTTAAAGCTCCAATACTTTATGTCCCTCCCAGCCTGAGATTTCCTTTATAAAATCTTAATTTTTTGTTAAAACAATACTTAATTGAATTTCAGAATGTTCACTTTTACTTTAGTTCCTCTACTGGGGAATAAATGACAACAAAATTAAAATTCATTGTTTTTGTTTAAAACTGCACAAGTTATATATTATTTAATCTATTTGTCTTATACATTGCCAAGAACAAGCTATACAAATGCGATAAGATGCTACTGTCTCTATTTTTTATTAATCCATTCTCTAAATTCCAAGATTATTACAGAATATTTAAAATGTGGTATCTAATGAATCATGATCTTTTTTTTTTTGTCTTTTTTTGGGGCAGGGTCTCAGCATGCAATGCAGGCTGGCCTTGTGCTCAATTTGTAGTCCAGGCTGATCTGGAACCTTGCAACAATTCTCCTGCCTCAGCCTCAGAATCAACATTTAAAAGCACAAAATAGAATGTTCCAGGATGTATGCTATATGATACTTCTTTTCAGAGCTGTATCCTAAAAACCTAGCAAACTTAGAAAGTACATAACCCGTTTCTCTCTGATGTTCTAGCCGAGACCTCATTGGTTTGGCCTTCACCATTATATGTCACTGTGATGAAGATTCACTATTATTTATGTCACTATATTTGAAAGTCTGATTTAAAGGGTAAACATGTTATTTTAAAATAGAGACCCTTTTTTATCCCCATAAATTTAGCCATGAAGTTGAATGATGTTTTCCTGAGCAATGACAGTTCAGAACTCTATGAAGCAATTCTCTGTCTCTCCAGCTCTCCAAGCTCAATTTCAGAATTTCCTGGGGAGACCAAAGTCAGGGTCACCACACAGCTCGCAGGGAAATGAAAGAGGTTTCGTGAGACGCCACCCACAGACTGAGTTAGCCATAGGATGCATTTCATGTATTTTGTAAGCTTGTAAAAGTGAACTGAATGTCTGCCTGCTTTTAAACGTTCTATCCAATAAACTCAGGATTGGTGAGAATTTCTATCCTAAATGAAAAAATATTCTAAGGGAAAATAAACTACTTATATCTAAATAAGAAGCAATCTTATGGCAGTACACTGGGACCAGGCCATGGTTTCACCCCCAACAGCATCAACTAAACCCCAAATATTGTAAAATAAGATTATATCCTGGTGCTTTTACGGTGTCATTTTATGTATCATTTTTTATTTATTTTGCTATTTTATTTTTTATGTGAATATTTTGTCCAATTATATCAGCTCCTTTCATTTTGAAAAGTCCTATCAGAACTTTATTCCACATAAATAAACACACAAATGAAAGAAGAGACCAGAATGTGAACTCTAACTTTCCTGTTTATTAGTACTATGTTACACTGCACAGTTTTTAATCTATTGCTGGGACTCCATGTCCTGCTCTCTTAAAATTGTGCAAAACTAAATAAAATCACTCATGTGAAAATCATAGGCTATAAACCCATTTACACAAGCATTTTGTTGTGTATTTTAGTAGATATAGATTTCTGTTCTGGTGGTTGTGGGATTGTTTATATAGGAATAAATCATATTTACATGTGATTAATTTAAAAAGAATGTCCTTAGTTCATAATTTATAATCCCTGTAATATTTAGCAAGAAAAATTAGACCATATGTATATTCTCCTTTAACATCCACATTTTACCATCATAGTGTTTTTCACTCTGTTCTTAAATATATTTTCTAAAAAGTCCTGTGTACATTTTCATCTAATTACACAATACTTTTCATTTTGAAAAATCCTACTTACTGGAAAGGTCTTTCTTACATTAAAACAAATTATGTCATCCTCAGATCTCCACCCATCTTTCTAATCCTTCTTGCTGCTATTATTGAGAATAGATGAAATTCTTTTTAAAAATCTTCTTTGCTATATTGGAACAGAACTCTCAGTGTCTTCTTCCCCTTGTTTGTTTACTGAGCTGTTTTTCTTTTCTTTCCCTTCCTGAGCTGCAATCATTCAGCAAATCCTGTGGGTGGAACCGCGAAACGGTAACCTGAGTGTAAACCACCTGTCCTCCACCGTAGGCCACCATCTTGGCCCAAGTACCCCTGTCTGCACCTGGAAAATCACTGACGCTTCCTGACGGGGTAGCATTTCTTGTTTACCTTCATCCAGTTCCAATGCATTAGCCAAACTCACTGCTTATGTCCACCATCGGCTCTGCACTGCCCAGAAAGCCCTCCGCTCCGATGCCCCTGCCCTGGCCCAGCCTCCTCACTGCAGCTACCGTCTTGCACTCTGCCTCAGCCCCTCACACCTGATGGGCTCACACCCGCCGCTGGGGGCACAACACCAGCTCTTCTCTGTGTGTAGAGTACATCTGTCTTTCTGTCCCTGGCTTTTCTGCATGTAACAATCTGTTCAAACATCACCTCCCCGGAAAGGCTTTTCTACCTGTTGCTAATAGCTATACACTTCCTTCACTTTGCTGTTTATAACATCTATTATTATTTAAATTTTTAAGCTTTTTTTTTTTTGTCTTTTTCATTTTTATTGGTACCGGGGATCGAACTCACGACTGCCAGCTTGCAAGGCAGGCGCTTATGCCGCTGAGCTAAATCCCCAGCCCCTATTTTTAAATTGTTTATTATCACTCCTCCACTGTAAAATATTATTTCGAGGGGAAAGGGAATAATGCTTATCTTGTCTACTATTTTAAGTGTTTTTTACACAGTTGTGGAGGAGGAGTTCACACAGCAGGCAGGTGGTAGATGGTGATCTCTGGGTGTCCTCTGGAAGTTAACAGACACTTATTTCCTACGGTGAGGTAAAGCTTTCCCTAAGTGATCTCAGTGACTCATTTCACCTAGAATATTTGCACAAGTAATTGGTTGATGTTAAAGTGCCTGCTTTTTGCTGGGATTCTGGCCTTTGGACACCTCTTAGGCAGACAGCACCTTTCACTCCCAGTCCCCTAAAAATCTAGACAGGGAGGCTTTAGTGAGAATGCATAGTAGACAGTGTTTCATATACGTCAAAACTCAATTCTGTTGAATTAGGAGAGGCCTCTTGGAAGCTTACATAACCTGGCACGCTCTGGATTTTTCTCTAGCAGCTTTCCCGTCTATTCATTTTTCTTTGCATCTTTTCATTATAATAAGTATGACCCATGAGTTTCCCTGTATGCTGAGTCTTTATCCTTAGCAAATCAGTGAAACTGAGTGTGGCTTGGGGACCCTGACAGCCCTGAAGATGGTTACCTGTTCTCCCCAGCTGCAGGTAATCAAACAGAATTGCACGGAAAGCAACCCCCCAGCACAGTGAGACCTCAGTCTGGAGGTGACACCCGTTACGGAAGGATTCCCCACTCACGTGACCGGCCTGTAGATCTCCTTCACACCGATGAACTGCAGCTGTTCCATGATGTCCGGAATGCTTGCGCATCTGGTGAGATTAACTCTTGGGTAGTAAAGCAGGTAGGAGAGACACATTTCATTTCGGGTGCTTAGCCCTCCCTGCAAATGGAGGTATTTTATTTAGCAAAGTGTGTGTTACAGCAGTTTCGACACATGTAATCCAAAAACCACCAGCTTCATACATATCCTTCCAGTTCTGCAATGTCTTTTAAGAATTTTAAAAAATTAAAAGTAGTGATTTAAAAGACAGCCTTCAAAAAGACAATGATATACTCAAAAATTACCAGAAGTATTTCCAGCACTTTAAAAGTTGCTTCTATTAAATAATTTACTAATCTCCTTAAAGTTCTTCTGATATAAACTTCATATTGCAGGGAATGTCTCAAATGACAATGAGAATGTTTGGTGAACACAGTTCCCATCAATCAGTCTGATAGGCTTTTTCTGTTTTAAGCTGAATTTTTCTGTGTCTTCCTATTTATGAATAGCTGCATGCTCCAAAGGATGCAGATGGTACTTTATATCTAAGCAGTTAATAACTTGTTAAATTTTAACGAAAAAGATTCTCAGCAGAATAGATTCTACAGTGTTTATCTAATCTGGTCAGTTTTTACCACCAAACCATTAAACCTGAAAAGAGACAGAAAACTATGATCTGTACCAAAGAAGGAAAATTAAGTAGAAGCAGACTGTGAGAAGACACAGATGTTGGGTTTAGCAAAGACTTAAAAGCTATAAAACTGCATTCAAATAGTTAAAGAAAATATATTGAAGTAATTAAGGACAAATATATTAAAAATAAGAAAGCAAATAGGAAATGACACCAGAAAAAGGAAACAATAAAAAAAACTCCAAATAGAAATTTTACAGCTGAGAAGCTCAGAGGTTCTAAAGCTCAGTCAATAAATAAATAAACAAATAAATAAATGTAAAGTGCTGAGATCAGTGGCAGATTTGAGATGACAGAAAAAACAATCCATGAACTTGAAGAGCAGAAATGAACGCATTCAAAAAATGGAGAGAAAATGGGAAAAAAGCACTTAGTGAAAAGCACCGATTTACAGACCCAAGAAACTCAGCAAGTGCAAACACAATAGTGAAAGATTCAGAGGGAGACTCAGCACAGTCCTACCGCCAAAAGCTAAAGACAGGAGCATTGAAAGCACACATGACTTGCAAACAAATTGATATGGTTGACAACCAAGATTTCACTATAGACAAGGAAGGTAACAAAAAGACATTGGAGTTAACATAGTAAAATCCTGCAGGAGAAAAAACTGCCTATCAATAATTGTGTACCCGATAAATCCCTCTTTCAAGGCTAAAGGTGAAAAAACTTGCCATGGTCATATTGTTCATGGTTATGAATGACTGAAGTAGTTACCATGAAAGGATTTTATTAACTGGAAAGTCTTGCCCTTAATGAACAAGGCAGGATTGGGAGAAGCCAGATGACAAGTGAAATTGTAACTGAGGTTTTTGTAAATATCATGCTTTCCTGATCGTCATTGTAGTTCAGCTATTTTCGAGCTGGGATGGCCATTGGGTCGCAGCAAATTGTAGCGGAATTCTGGCCTTTGCATGTTGACATCACACAGTTCCTGCCTCCCTGGAGGGGGTGTGACTGAGTCATTCTCTCTCAGCAAGGGCATTGTCCAAGGAGGGCCACAGCTGTGACTGTCATCTTGTCCTCTGATATTCCCAGTAGCTGGTTTGCCTGTGGTGGCCTTGAAGAGGGAATCAGGCAGGGCACCAAAACACCCACGCCAATAAAGGATTTCACTGCGTTTCGAATTGACTGTTTCATACACACAAAAATTATATATATGAGAAAAATTATATCTGTGTTTTCAGCTTCAATCTCTCTTTTTCTTACTCTAGTCTAAGATGATCAGTATCGTAATATTTTGGTAAACTTTCTATGGCTTTTCCTTGTACTTCACATTCAGTTTATTGAAGTGTGTGTCCCTAATCAATATATGGTTTACTTGGGGTGTTCTTGGACTTTACCTGTGTGTTACATTGCACATATTCCCTGTAAATTTGCTCTTTGAATCAACATTATACTCTTCAGAAAGATTCACGTTAATACACGTAGCTTTACTTTATTAATTTTGTAACTGTATTCTATTTTATTATATGAATATACTAGAGTATATTTAATGATTTTCCTTTTTTTTAAAAAATGCAATACTTTATTTCTGTGATTTTCTTTTATCGGTACTGGGGATCAAACTCATGACCACATGCTTGCAAGGCAGGCGCTTATGCCATTGAGCTAAATCCCCAGCCTTTGATTTTCCTTTTGATGGATATTTTGGTTGTTTCTTGATTGGTTTTGTTTGCTCGCTTAGTTTTTGTTTTATTGAGGTTAGGCGTCAAATCCAGAACCTTGCACATACAGGATATCAAAACTCCCTATTATAAAATTACCCTAAATTTTCTTTACTAGAATTATACCAAATTTATAGAAGAACTGTTTGAGTAGTATTTATTTTACTGAGCCATTGTATTCATGAATGAGGCATCTTTTAATTTTTTAACTGTTCTTTAGTGCCTCACAATATTTATATCTTCCCCAGAGATGAAACACATTTAATGTTAGATTTCATTTCGATGTTATTTAGAATTTTAAATTGCATTATGCAACACAGTTTTTTTAACCTTAAAATGAAATTAATTTTACAATTAATTGTAGAGAGGGTTTTGGTGTATGAAACCGTACTATCTGTGAATAATGTATTTTACTTCTCCATGTCTTTCTTTCTGATCTGTGTATTCTGTGTTTTTTGTTTTTAATACAATGTTGAATAGAAACATTGGAAACAAATATCCTTGCATTCTTCATGAGTTTAGGGACATATTCCTAGCATTTAATTTATTTTAATGTTGACAACAGATTTTCCCATAGCTAACTTTTGTCTCATTAAGGGAACTCCCTGGTACTCTTGACTTGCTAAATATCTTTTTCTTCCCTCGGATTGACTTAAATTTCTACCTCTCTTCAGGGATCATATCCTTTCCTTTCAATTCCTGAATGGTGAAGGATGTCAATACATTTTCTAATTTAAATCAACTCCACAGCTTTTAGTTAGCTCCAAATTGGTTGCAGTATTAGCCTCGTATATAATGCAGAATTTTGTCTAAACTTTTCCAAAGATGCTTCTATCAGGTACCTGTTACTGGCCTCTCTCATACTGTCCTTGTAAAGCTTTTGTGTTAAGACTGTGTTAATGTCATAAAAGGAGTTGGGGGGAGGTGGTCTTTCTCTTTGTCTTCTCTGGAACAGGCTGAGTAAGGCACAAACTATGTATTTTTTGGATATGTGCAGGAATTTCCAATAAGTCTGTTGGGACCAGACTTCTGTTTGGGTCAGAAGTTCTTGAGTTCATGTCATTGGTTCTTCCTTTAAATTAACAGTAATTTACTGTCCAGAAGCAAGTAGACAGTCAGTGAATGACTGCATCTTATCATATTAGTGGGGAAAAACTAAAAGATTAAAGATAGATTTTTCATGAAAGAGTAATAAATTACACTGCAGTTATTACCATAGTATCATCAGGTATTTTGAAGTCTGATCAAATGTTTAAACATCTCTGATTTTACCTTTATGATGTTACATGCTCAAGGTTTGCAGGAATTTTGTTTCTAAAGGGCAATGTTTGTTATTTTTTTCTTTTAAACTCAAAGCAAATTCCTCATTTTCTGTAAATAAACTTTAATAATAGTGAAGATTTTCTTACCCATGTCATGCCAACTCTATCCTTTGTATTGTAGCGGCATTCTGTAATGAGGTTATCTCCCTAAAATATAAAAGTTAAAGCTTTCAGGTGAAGTTCAATGCTGCTTTATTTATCTAACATATTTGTATGCCAACAATGAATATTTGCTGTTTGAAAAGATGTAGCAAGTAGTTCAGGATTAGACCGCTGATTTGTTTAACACTGCTAGGTTTGTTAGAACAGTGCTCAAGGAAACAAACAAATAAGACTATGTGTTGAAGCCAGATTCTACGTGGGTAACCTGGTTAAGGAACTGAACAGCCCAGCACACTGTATTCATTTAAAAAAATGATACAAATAGCACTTACTTTGCACAACTATTGTGAAGAAATTAAACACCATAATACATGTGTAGTCCTTAGCAGAGATTAAAAACCTAATGAAATATTAGTCATAGTCGTGAGTTATTGTGATTACTTATTCACTAGATTACTTTCTTTAAAGCTCTTCATTTCTTTATAGCAGAATTGTGAGGCAAATTAGCAATAGCTAATTGTTCCAGAGCTTTCCCATCTTTTGAACATTAGAATGTCCATGGAGAATGATGTTTTATGGCCCTGCTCAAGTAAGCGCTGGAACTCTCTGCGGGCCAGAGGCAGCCATTCCTGGGCACTGAGCCCTAGACTTCCCTTCCCTGCCCTGCTACCGGGAGGGCTCAGCACACCTGCCCTAGACTGGCATACCAGTTAGGACGTGCTGAGACAACTGGACAAAACTGGGTGGAAAGTCCTGAGCCCAGTGTGACGAAAGAGATTGCAGCCCTCAGGAATTCTAACAAATTGCTGTCTCTCCAAGTTTATCTTCCCACTCTCAGAGAATACCACAGAACTCATGAAAGGAACATCAACCCGGAGCTGTGGATGTCAGCATTAGACAAGCATTAGAAAGAAGTAGCTCTCTTTTCTGCTCCTAACACCATCTGTGACACCGCTTCTCCCTGACCATTTCCCCATTTAGATTTGGATATAACTGGCATTTGTCCCAGCAGGACTTAGAGAAGATACTGCTTTTAGTGTCATCTCATGAGTAGGATGAGGATCTGTCTTTGCAGAGTAAAATAGAAATTCTATGAACTTGGTGGCTGTGGAATAAAAATTTAGGGAAACAAAGCCTTTTCAAAATTAAAATTTATCATAAAGTGTAAGATTCTCTCCTCTCCTTTACTTACCCCAGGTACTGTTGCAAGCTCTATCACACAGCAGGGTATAGTTAGCTATGTCTGAGTACCTTTGTCAAATGGAAGAAATACCCCTCTATACAGTTTTACTGAAATGAACCTTGTAAAAGAATTCTTGTCCCTTCCAGATAGCATAAAGAAATTCTGATTTTACCCTTATCATAATTGCAAGCGAAAGCATCACTAATTGGAGTATTGATTTTTTTTTTTTAAAGGGTAAGGTTTAGTGATTCGAACTTGAGGAGTTTGTTTTTTAAATCAAGAACTTGAACTGCCTCAGGAATAGAAAGAAAAAATGAGTTTCGGGTTTGGAAAGCAGATCAAACACATTCACCCTGAGTTACACAACAAGCATGGTGGGCGGCTGTGAGATTGCGGATACAGTGAGCACCTATTTCCCCGGAGGAAACCTTGCTGCATCTCAGCTGATGTGGGGCTCATGGCTTCTATACCATTCAGGGAAAAAGAACCAAAACATGCATACTGGCAAGATTGTTTGCTCTTCCTTTAGATACTGAAACTCTTGGAAATTGAAGTCGAAATCGTCATCATAAGCAAGTAATTTCATTTCCTTCCCTTTGCGAAAATGCCGCAGCCTGACGCCTCTGCCAGCGAGGTGAGCGTGCAGAAGAACCGCAAACACGTGGATTCCATTCGGCTTTTCAGCCTCCAGAGCCTGCGGGGACACCCGGAAGACAGGATCAGCCCAAACAAGCACAGTTCAGACAGCCCAGGCTGAAACAGACTTGGAGGGACCGCGGAGAAGAAAGCCAAGCCAAGGCAGTCGCCAAATGCTTTGAACGCGAATTGTTCCACGTTCTCTTTGCAAAGCAACATTTGCTGGGAGATGAGAAAGCACATCTACAAGACCGCTCCTTCTTCCTGCTTTTAGGTGGGCAAGAGGCAGTCAACACTCCGGGCTAGACGATTCCAGCACAGTAGTAAGCTGGAAATGCAAACTCTAAAAAGGCAAGTTTTCCTCTCTTTTCCAGATAAAAATTCCAGAGAACTCAGGGGAATTAAACATAGCATTATGGTCTTGGAGTTAGTTTCTATCATCATGGGAGTTTGAATCACAGTCTAAATAACTCAGAAGGACATAATCTGTGCACTCTACCCATCTGCCATGCTGTCCACACCTACAGTGTCATGCAGTGCATAAAGACTGTGATCCTGCTGAAATACTTTTTTCAGTAAGAAACTAGAAATGGAAATAGTTATTGTCAAATGCTTATCCAGGACACTGTCTTTTGTCATATGCATTTGTATATTAGTTGGTCTTGCTCTTGGGTGAAAGAAGGGAAGGAAGCAAAGAAGCAGAGTAAAAAATGAAAATGAGTGATGGAAGATATAAATGTGACTAAAAAGGAGAGGCTGTGGATTTAGATCAGCAGCACAAGCATCTGCCTGGCAAGTGTGAGATTGTGAATTCCATCCCCAGTACCAAATGAATGAATGAATAAAATAAAATAAAATAAAAGTGACTAAAAGGAAAAATTGAGAAGAGAGTCTACATCAACACAGATAAGAGGTGCAAAAGATGGAATAAAGTGTCCAACATGAAACAAAGGAGGTGGGAGTGGGGGGGCAACCTCAAGGTCCCCTGGCTCCCAAACCCGGTGCCTGCAGGATCAAGGTTGGAAAATGCAGTCAGAGGTGCTGCTGGAATTGCAGTAATGTTTTCACATCGTTCCCAGAGGAAAAGGGATAAGAAAGAAGCAGGGAACAGCCTCCAGGACACAGGTTAATCTCTAGAGAGCAGCTTCCAGACACAGGCGTGGCCTACCTCTTGTAGGCATTCCAGGGTGCAGTGGCCCTCAGAGCGGAACTCGGGCATCCCTGGAGGGATGGTGTGGAAGAGGCTCACCCAGAGGCCAGCCTCGATCACCCCAGCATCATACTTCCTTAAATCCGTAGTGTGGTACAGCCTCAGCCCAGAACTGTCTATCAAGCCTGCAACATGAACACACAATTAAAAAACAAAGTTCTCATAGCCCATTAAAATGCATGTGCATATGCCTTGAAAATCATGGAGAAAAGCAATACAAGCAGAGATCATGAAAGGTAACAATCAGCTTTTTAAACAGAAACTAAAATGTGAGTTGCCATGTTGTCTGCAACCACTGTAGATGTGTACACATGCTATGGGGACAATGTTTGCTAACTGGCTGACATCTTTCACAATTATCCAACATAGAGACAGTGGAAATTCTAAGTCTAAATTATTAGAATACAGACTAACCCTCCTCTCCTGTGAAAGTTTATTTTGTATAGTTCTAAAGTGAAGTTCTAATAGTGGAAGATAGAGGGGCAAGTCCCTTGACTTCAAAACCATATGGTGGACAGAGAAGATTACTGAAGTTTAACTTCCTTATAGTTTGTAACCCTTCTCTTACTCAGAAGACAGTCATTTAATCAACAGCCAATGAGATCTATGATGTGAACAGTACACATAGGCATTATGGGGTTAAAGGTGAACAAGACACTCTCCTTGCTATCACGTAGTTACCATAAAGAGGGAGAACTTAAAGATCCCGTGCATTAACTTTGAAATTAATTGGCCCCTTCCCCAATGAAAACTGAGTTTGCACCGATAGCCTTGGAAAATTTGTTTTGTCAAGGGAGACTTTCTAGACCACCCACCATACATTGCTGGCTAGATTAGGTCATCAATTAAACACTCATTGTACCAGTGCTTGTCTGTTAGGTAACTGGTAATATATAATTTTATATTCGTTGCTATGATTTCTTTATTGTTTTTCTTTCCTAGTGGACTATAATTTAGATGAGATGGGACATGGTGTGTACTTCACTTATGTGATATCCTCAAACACAGATCCAGCATATTGTTTAGTGCTCACTACTGGTTGGATAACTGCACAAAATGAAATAAGATAATTACCTAGAATTGCTTCTGCTGATAATTTTGTATTGAATCTATCAGTTTTTCATTTGGGAACATTACATAAATAAATTCCAAAATCAAGTGCGTATCTTTATATCTACTGAACAAATACTTGAGAATATTTATGACTTGCCCATGAAACAACAAAATGCTTAGCACTTTTTAGTGTGATGACTTTTTCATAGGTACAGTTAGAAGGAAAATATTTCATAAGCCTTGTGGGTTTGGAACTCAATTTATATAACAAATGAAAAAAGTCTATCATTCCACTTCCTGGTACACAGTACAGAAAAGATTTGATGAGTGACCAAATGTCCCCATGTGCTTTCTGGTGTTGGTGAATAATGCCTATCATCCCAGTGTAATCATAAATGAGCGCCCTCTTTTACTCTGAAAAGTATCCTAGTTCAGATGACTGATGTACAGATTAACCTTTTCTAGTGTTTCCTATTTTTTTTCTCTTTGTTAAGACAAGAGTTGCAAAACTTTTAAAACCCAAACTATATAAAGGCAAAATACATAAAGAAAGAACTCACCTTTCTTATGTGTTGGATTATCATAATGGACTTCTAGAAGTACATAATGAGGATCTAGTGGAGTGCCAAGGGATAATCCAACATGAGGTGGGTAGGAAAAACCCTAAATATGGAAAATTCCATGAGATAGTTTCTTACGAAAATCCCCATGAGACCTCCACTGTGTTCATAAATCAACAATTCTCAGAAATCATTCCAACTGTGCAGAATTCCATTAATCAATCATTGAAAATAGTCTTTGCCTACTTAAACAGAAACATGCCACTCTGATACATGCAGAGAGTACAAGTTGCTGCACTTGTAAGTATGAGGGCCGTATCTGTGGTGAAAGAACACAACCCATTAATTGTGCTACATCTCAGCCAGCATTTGCCCACCTCTCCACCAATGGCCCAGGCGAAGATCACGGTCTCGCAGGTGAGGAAGGCGTCAGGCATGTTTGGGTGGTAGCACTCGTGGCCGTAGTCCAGGACACTGTCGTTAAAGCCACTGCTGCACTGATAGAGCAGGATGTGGTGGACCAGGCTCTCGTGGCCTCTGTGTATCACTGGCTCCACCTACACAAACACAAACGAGAGAGGATGGGATAAAGACAGCAGTAACATCCAGAGCCAACCCCAAACTGCCCTCAGGAATTAGTCCTTCTTCAGGGATGTTCTTTGCAGCGATGGAAAGCTTACAAGGTTCAAGGCTGATCTGCTCTGGAGACAATGAAGACGATAATGATGATGGTAACAGCCAAGACAGGATCACTGTTGACTCCACATATAACTATTCGCTGATCTGCTTCTGCTCTTATTTTTAACTGGCCTTTGTTTCCCTTACCCATTCATCTGAACAGTTATTTCAAAACCTCCCTGCTCGCTTCCAGACTTCACTGGGCAGTATTTCTCCTCCTCCATTTTTCATGCAGGAAAAATAAGCCTTCTTGTCTCTCCCAGTCTTTCTCTCCTCTACCTTAAAATGCTATTTTTACTTATTCCCATTGGAAAGGATGAGATCTTGTTTGTTTTTTATGTACATGAGCTGCATACAATGTACAGCTCAATGCTGGGTATTTTTAGTTGAGAGCTGAGGATCATACTTTAATTATTTTATTATTAGAGTTGAGAAGAGAAATAAGCATCATTAGGAATGTGGTCCCGTGACACTGCTCAGTTAGGAGAGAGGAACTAGAGAGCAATTCAATACAATGGACAATGAAGTGGGCGCTGATACTGAACACGGTTCACATAAACGTGCTCCTCCCACTTCCCTTCTGTAAGCTTCCTTCATAACTCTTTTCTGCTGGAGTCCAGCATCCTGCAAACCAACCCAGGCTGAGCTAAGCACACCCAGAGAGCCCAGAGAGCTCTGTATCCAGATGAAAGTGGATCCCTGCAGCTAGCCTCCGTGGGCTGCAGCTGGGGCCAGCAGTTAGAAGGGTTTTTGACTAAAGCCTGGTGAGCTTCTAGATTTCCAGGCTGTTAGCTGCCTGAGACCTCAGTGTGACTTCTTTTGGCCCCAGCTAATCAAATGCAGAAATGCCACTTTGAAATCCCTGCTTGGCCCCTACTTTAGATTAGCATATTTAGATAATGTGCTATTTCCCCCTAATTTTTAAATTTTTCTCTTTTGCAGGAAAGCCTAAGCAGCTGGAGGAAGAATAGGAATGTACTAGATGTTGGAATTTATGTTTTGTTTCATGTTCCCTAGTGAATCTTTCCATATCTATCTGCGTGTATATTCACAGAAGAAGCATTGTACATAGTCTTGCTTGAGCTTGTCTCATCTCTACAAGGTCACAGGCTCTAAAGGTAGAAACGATTTTCTACTTTATTTAAAAATGACAGTTATTGCTTATTCATAGTTGCAAAACAATGAATGCACAGACGGCTAACCAAACATTTAAATGAGAATTTAGTGTCCACATCTAGCCTGAGCTCTCTTGTGAGACTAGACGTGGGTATCTGAATACTCCAAGGACAGAGCACTGCTAATATATTTGTCAAGAGCAAGTCATTCAGATATGGGGGACTTTTGCCAAGAACCTTCAAGTTCAGGCAGAACCTGAGGGTGGTACTGAGCTCTCAGGCAGGTCTGCGAAGGAGGCTTTTGGGCAAAAGAGAGTAGGCAGTTGCCAAGACAGCTCAGGACCAGAGACCAGGGGCTGGTATCTTTATAGGAGAAAGGAAAAGGAGAGTTTGCATACAGAAGAGATGGCCATGGGTTCACGGGGACAGAGATGAGTCACCACAAGCCAAGGAATGTCAGAAGTCACCAGAAGTTGGGTGGGACAAGGAAGGATCCTCCTCCACAGCTTTTGGAGTGAGGCTGGCTCTGCCCATGCCTTGATTTCAGACCTCGAAGTCTCCAAAGACGGAAGTGGATGCATTTCTGCTATTTCAAGTTATAGTCAATTATTACAACAGTCCTAGGAACCTGACACAGCCCCTAGCCTTGATCTTCAATTTTCTACCACAAACTAACAATTGGTAGATTTGTTACTTTAAGCCAATGTCATGATTGTCCCAAAAGTATTTGTGATCAGATTTACTCACAAATATAAATGTTTCCCTTAATGATTGAGGTTAAATATTTTCTTTAGCTATAGACAAATATATATTTCTTTTGCTCTAGTTTTCAGTATTTGTCGGGTGCCTTTGTTGCCCAAGCGTGCTGAGCTATACATGAGAAACACAGGACACAGAGACGATCTCTTCTGAGCAATTTTCTTACATTCATTATTCCATTTAAGATGTGGTTCCTTGCTTGTTGAAACATGAGTGGAACACAGCTCTCCAAAAACAACCTGCAGCTCAATAAACTAATAATTAAGACAAAGAGAGAGAGGTGATGGGTGGAATCTGTAATGAGCTGGAAATTTTGTAAATCCCTCTCACTTCTCTTCTTGCCTCTTCTTGTTCTTGGCACCCTGCTTCATATCCCACTGCAGGCAGAGCTCGCTGTCCACACAAAGCCCGTAAACTCTCTCTGACAGAGGGCATCCAAAGGTTTCCTGGCTCCCAAAGTGGTGCTGCTCATGAAAACATCAAATGGGATGTAGAGGAAGGAAAGGGAAGCACTGAGAAGCAGGAACCAAAGAGAAATGATTCGCCCCTTGTTGCGATCCTGGATTCTTACAAGGGAGCACGTGGAAGGGACACTTTCCAGCACATGGGAGAGGTCAGTGTTCAGTGAGACAGTAAAGTCAGCACAGAGAGAAAGATCAAAGGCAAGACGGTATCAGCAGGGATTTTAATATCTAAATTCTTTGGGGGAACTGGGTGAATCTCTGCATTCTGTTATTCAGCCTTTCCTCTTAACTGATGAATCAACATATTCCTTTCTTTTTCTTAGGTTAGTTCAACTTGGGTTTCTACTATTTGCAATCAAAAATCCTAATAAGCGAACACCAGCCTGTATCCTCATCATATCGGTATGCACACGTGTTACACATGAGCTACTTCAAATTGTCTTTTATCTTTCTCTCACAAACTTTGCCACATAAAATTGCTTTTGTTGTACTCTTTTCTTTTATTTACTAGTTCTTAATTGGATCTGGGTAAGTTAATGATATAGTAACATCAGTAAATGCCCAGGAAAGAGCTGTATGGGAGGAAAAAAAAACCATTCCCTCTAATGCACACAATTACCCCTTGCTTCTAATTCTTGGATTTCCACACAGATGCTTAGTAGAAGGCTGCTGTGCTTCAGGAGTAATCAAAGTCCCTTGAGTGACTTAGCACATAAAGATTTGCTAAGAGTGCTTTGTATCTGAACCTGAGTTAGGTAAGACCTTTTCCAAACACCTCAGGAATATAAAAAACAAAACAAATGCCTTTTAACCAAGTTACAAGTGACATGTTTCATGTATGTGTTGTTCCTTGAATTTTAACAGGGGATCATGATTGATACATAGCTTCTGGTCCAACATTAATATGTGTTAATACGTCTGTACATGTTAAGTCAACTGAGATACTGAATAAACCAGCTTGCACATATAACTCTGAAAACTTTTAAATTAATGCATGAATATCCAGCAAGGAGTAGTTTGTTGGAGGTAAGGAGGCTGAGTTCTCTTCTTGAATGTGCCACCAACCAGCAGTGTGAGGACTCTAAGCAAGTTACATGTCACTTCTCATTAGTGCCTCTGTCCCATCCAGCTCTTCTTAATCAATCTCTCTCTCTCTCTGTCTCTTCCTTTAACTATATAGCTTTAGATACATATGGATATAGATAGATGTATATATACATATAAGAAGAGAGGGATATAGTCTACATATATTCATTTAGCCCTCAGAAAGATCCTTATAAAACTATTCCTTGTTTTATACATGGAAAATAAAGCCTGTGTCAGTTACCAAACTTCCCCAATGCCAGAGCCAAATCCGTCCTGGTGTCCAGATCAGGGACCCTTCCCCAGCGCTGTCCTGACTCATGTGTTCCCTGGCAGCAGAGTGGAAGGGACAGTGCTGGTGCTTCACCAGGACCATACCGAGTACTGTCACCCTTTTCTGTGCCCTCACCACCCACATTCTGTGCTGGGTGCCTTCTATCTAGTCACTGTGTGACTTTCTTCAGCAGACTCCCTTTGCAGACAGCAGGAAGTGCCATGAACCGCACAACCCCTGAATAGCTAAATGGTACCCGAAGTGACATGCGGCAGGCCTGCCTCCGACAGGACAAACTCCACGTCACTGATGTCCCACGTGGGATAAGGCGAAGGTTGGAACCACAACCGCCCACACCCGAGCTCAGTTATTCTTTCCCAGCCTTTGTCCTCACCCGCAAACACACACCTACACAGTGTGTCCTGGAACTTCCTTAACAAGCCACTTGCACACTAACCTGTGTCTGGATAGGCTGCACCTAGGAACCCAGCCCAAGTCAAGTCGCACAGTGAAAAGCAGTTTTGAGCTATACACTCTTAGGTTTCAGCATGACTTCATTACTTTTCACTTCTGTTTCCTAATTGGTTAACTTCTCTGTATCTCAGTTTCCTCATCAGTGGGTCAGTGATAATAAGGCTTATGTATAATGCTACCTGAGAATTAAATTGTTGGCATGTGAAGTAATAGCACCTTAGAGTTTCTCAAATATTTATCCTGGCATCAACAGCATAAGTTGGATACCACCTTTTAAATGAATTTTTAATATTGTACCCTCATAGACAGCAAGTGTAGCTATGTAACTAATTTGTTCACAAGCTCCATATTTCAAAAGCTAATTTTATAGCATGTATAGCACAAATATTCTGACAAAAATGTTGCCAGTCAAACCCATTACAGCAAACTTTGTAATTATATGAAGTATACATTTGTGGCATTTGATCTTCTAATTTGCATGTATATATAAGATCCAGTAAAGTTCTCTAGAGTTCTTTTTCTTAAATATAACCTATTTTTTTCCAAAAGAAAATCATATACTTTATGTGAGTTTATAAGTACTACTGAGTATAAACTTTGTTATCCTTTTGATGTAGCAATATCTTGTCTCAAAAATGAATAATCGTTCATTCATTCCACTAGCAAAATCCCAGTGTTCCTTCTACCCTTAAGTCTCTATCTGTGTCTACCTGCTTTGTGCTCTTTGCTGGCTTCTGAAGGAGGGAACAGTAACACAAAAACATAAATCCGACAGTCATAGGATCCACGGTGTCAAACAACGGAGAAGCTAAGGCAGAGAATAATGCTTTTTTGGATGCCTTCCAGCACCACACCCTCGGTGGACCAGCCCACCAGGACCCTGCACTTGTTACTCCACGTCTCTGAGAGTGATCCCCCACTCTCCTGAGTTGCCTAAATCCATTTACATAATCCCATCTCTGACATGAGAAGGTGCTAATCCACTTACAGGGAATCCCTGGATCAAGCTTGGTGGCCAGGAGTCACCCTCTGCCTTCCCTTGGCAGGGAAAGAGAAAACACTCCCAGCTGTGGGGGTTCGTGCCACGTACTCTCCGCCACTCGGAACAGCAGCCTCGCTATTCACATTACACAACATCAATACAAAAAACAAAACAAACAAAAAAAAAACCAGAAAAAGAAAGAAAAGAGTTCCAAAGATAATGCATGGTTGAAACTACATCTATAATATGTTTGAAAACCGCTTTCTTTCAAAACAACAGTGAGTATTTGGAACATGACACGACTCACCCCGTTTCCCATTTCCCTTCCTCAGATGTCTTGCAGTCACACCTGTCACCCTGGTCCACACTTCCCGTCCCTCTCACCCAAAGTCAACCCCAGCCCCTGCTTATCCCCTGGATGCTTCTGCGGTCTGATTGTATCCCCCACACCATACGCTGCAACTCTATGCTGGTGACAGTCCTAAGAGGTGGTGCTTTGGGGACGTGACTGAGCTATGAGGGCAGAGCCCTTGTTAGGGGTGTGATAGCTTTGTCTTTATGCCTCCCACCACGAGGACGCAGCGAGGAGGGTCCGTCTTGAAATCAGAAAAAAACTCAGCATTTAGCAATGCCGAGGCCACTTTTGAAAAGAATTACAAGGTATTATTTTATTTTATGAACATGCATTAATCCAACGTGGTCATGAGATTCAGAGTTGTGCTTCAGCACACACCCAGCACGTGTGGATCCAATCAGGCTAGGAACACCTCCTCCTTCCTGTCACTATTTTTATGTTTGGAACCTTCATCCTCTAATCCTCCAGAGCCTCATAGTATCAGTATCTTCAGGCTTGGATTCCCTACAATCCAGAGCTATGAGAAATAGCCTTTTATTCTTAATAACTGACCTGGGTTAGTGTATTAGGTCATAGCAGTGCACAGGGACTGAGGCAGATGCCCAGACCTTGCCTTCCGGACAACACTGGCTCCCAGCCGGACAACCTTTCTGAATCAGCACTTTCCCTTGTCAGTGCCAGGACCCGCGGCCAGGGGTCCGCATGGCTCATCCCACAGGGGACCAAGTCAACACTTTAATTCCTGACATTCAGGGCCACTGTCACTGGCTATGTGTTGCCTACGCAGTCACTTGCGGTGAATTCCCAGTCACAGAAATCCTTTCCTTCTGTGGAACACGTTCGCTTTCACTTCTGTGACTTCACTCACGCTGTTTTTCCATCCAGTAAGTCCCTGCTACTTCCTGTGCTGCTACTCATTTCCAAAAGCCCAGGCTTTGTTTCTGCCGGGTGCTTTTGTGGGTTACTTTGGCGCTTATCTTCCCTGTTCCTCCGAGTTTCTCTCAGGAGGCCATAAGGACTACAGGGAGGCCTGATGCCGAAGACTTTGGAATCCAAAGGCTGCCACCTAGTAACTGTGAGACCTAAGGCAAACTGGGCAACCTTAGTGAAATTCAGCTTTCTTACTTATAAAATGGAAACACAAATCAACTTTTAAGTCGTTATAAAAATTAGAGAAGAAATGTGTCTAGCACATCATCTATAGTAAATGGTAAAGAAAACTATACTGACTTCCACACAAGTTAGTAGATGTATAGGCTGTGGAATGCAGTGGCTTCATACATAATTCTTGCCTTAGTTAGAACATTAAATCATTGTTTTATCACTTGCTGCCAATACATTACATGCAACGGTTTCAAAGCCTTTATTGAGCGTGTGTGTAACTGATGTAAAAATATAACTTACATTTTCATAGATGTGAACTGTTTTCTTTCTTTTTTTTTTTTTTTTTTTTTTGGTCTTTTTCCTTTTTATCGGTACCAGGGATTGAACTCACGACTGCCTGCTTACAAGGCAGGCGCTTATGCCTCTGAGCTAAATCCCCAGCCCCAATGTGAACTGTTTTCAACTGATGAATTATTTTTTAGATTGACCTGTATTTTGAACTCGGGCAAGTCATAACCAAATGTGCATAGAATACATATAAAATATATATTTAGCTGCATACTGCAGAAAAATCTTCCAGAGTTGTTCATTTGCTGTTGTTTGGTAAGTACATGCCTTCAAAATAGCAATGACATCACAGGAAGGAAACACATCTCGATTTCTGTTGGTCCTACACAGGATAGGCACATGGCCCAATACATATTACAGAAAATGAAAACCATAGAAGCAGAAAACATCATATAAACATAGAGCTGTGTCACACAATGTCAGCGGAGGCAAAACTGAGCCATAAAATGTACCCATTTGCCATCTTTCTTTCATGTAACCCATCCTCACATGCGGGACAGGTGGACTAAAGGTATCAGGAGACACCACTCTGCTACTCAAAGGTGAGTGAATTAGCAAAACAAAGGAAAGGTCATTCGCACTCTTTGTGTCGTGATAACCCCCATACTATGAAAAAGCTCAACAGTAAAAATGGGCACAGTACAAAAGGAAAAGCTTTATAGAAAAGAGATCCAAATGGTTACACACAAGAAAGGATGGGCCAGGTCTGATGGCTCAACCTGTAACTCCACACTCCAGGAGACACAAGCAGGAGGATCTAAAGTTTAAACCCTCCCAGGGCAACAGCAATTTAGCAAGATCCTGGCTCACAGTAAGAAAATAAAGAAAGAAAGGAAAAAACAAAGGGCTGGGAATGTAACTCACTATGAAGTCCTTGGGTTCACTCCCAAGTAAACTGTATGCACACGTGCGTACATACACACACACAGAGGGATGTGTTTACACACTCATAGATGTTAAATTAATATTTAAGTACATGGAAATGAAAACATTAACATAATCTTTTTAGTCTATAAGATTGGCAACATTTTAAATCTGCTAATAGACATTGTTGGGTAGAAAAAATGTAATGGAATAAAACTAGAAATGCTTTAAATTATAATTAATTAAAAAGTACTAAACTCAAATAATGGAATATCACACAGTCATTAAAAAGATAGATCTATACATAGAAGTGGAATATTTCTAAGAAGGTACTACTAAGTACAAAAACAAATGTCAAAATATATCTTATCAGGATCTAACGATAAAAGCAAAGGGAGAAAGAGAGAAAGACAGGTATGAAAATAAACATACAAACACATAAAGTTATGTGACTTCATATGTATAGAAATTCCAGAAAAGTAAGATAAAATATTAATCATGAGCATTGAAGGAAGAACTTGAATGACAAATTAGGACATTTTGATTTCTAGTTTCTAAAAATCTATATTTTTCATTTTTACAATGAGCAAATGTTAGCTTCAGAATATTTTGTAGAATTCTGGTTTCATCACTTACCAAATCAAATATCCCACTTGGGCTGGAAGCCTTGAGAGCAGATTTAGGCTGAGAAAACTCTTTTTATTTAAGCCATTTACTCATTAATTATTACTCTGCATACAAATGTTAAATTAAAAATAATATAAAAAGGAAAAAGTATTTTGCATTGACAGAATGATTTTTAATTTTAATTCTTTTTTTAAACTGAAACATAAAAATACAACAATGCATGACATAATACATATATGCATCATGTAATGTTTAAGTGAAGCTGAACATAGCTTTCTGCTCAAACAATTACCCTTTCTCCATGGCAAGATTCAAAATCTTTCCCTGTCATTTTTTGAAATGCACGGTTGGGAATCGCTAAGCCATCACGCTGCGAAGGCGGAGCACGTGCTCTGCTCCTAGTTCGCTGTAACTTTGAGGGAGGAGAAGTGGATCAATAGGAAAAAAAGACTTCGGAAGTTTTTATTGCTTCCTCCCTGCTTTAGCTCTAAGGCTATGATAAATATACTGCAGGTGCAGGGAAAGTTAAGGATGACGTATCTAGGTACCTAACCAGTTTTTATACATAGTTGGCATACGTAAGATGAGTTATGGGTGGGAGTATGGCAGGAGCATTTGATGAGCTGCTGGCCCTGCCCTCTGTGGAGCTTTGCTATCTCATGTAATTGCCATGATCGCCTTGTGCACAGGAGAAAGAGCCTCACCCTGTGTGTTTTCTACTTGTATGCGGAGTAATAATTAACCAGAGCAGTTTTGGTACCAGGTCCTGGAACAACATACCGTATGCTTTCTCCGAAAACTCAGTTATATCCTCTGAGGTTTTAAGCCATTAATAAAACAGCCTAAATGGAAAGAAAATCTTCTCAGTAATACTCACTGAGGCTTTAGGCTGTTAGTAACATGGTTTAAATAAAAAGTTTTCTCAGATCAAATCTGCTCTCAAGGCTTCCAGCCCAAATGGTAGGAGGTGGCACATGGGCCCCCTTCCACCTGTCCTCCAAGATCCCAGAAAAGACCCCAAAACCCGCTTTGGCCTGTGCCCCTTGTTTTGTGTTTTTTTACATCACTCTCTTTGGTCTCCTTTGAAGTTGTTCTTGCTGTGTTGTTATTGGGGGAGGGGCATGGTGTTTATTTTATTTTGCTTTTTTCACGATTTCAAAGCCTAATAATTCTACCAGTGAAAGAATAGAACCTCATTACTCACAGATGAGCCTGATGATAAAACGCCTCAGCTCCAAATTAGGAAAAAAACCATTTTTCTTTTAGTCCAATACAACTTACGTATAAAAGCAAGTTAAGCCTGCCAATTTAATTCTGTATCTTTTACAACTAACTTCCTCTTCTTCAAACTGTTTTCACATCCTGAAACTCCTAGACCTGTGTTTACATATAATTTATCATAATCATTCTGACAGTTTTAAATAAAGTACATTATCTTAGCATGTATTCATCATAATTTAGGGGTTTTATTTCCTGGGGAAATTTAATAAATGAGACAATTTTTGTTTTCTTCCAGGAGCAGAGAAATAACAGTGATGACATTATGTATTCCTCTGGGCACAGTCTTAAAGATTAGGTGTAACTGTAGGAAATACCAATAATTTTGCCTCATGCAAAATTTTATGTTGGCCTTTATCCAAGGGCCTAGGATTCATTGTTCTAAATCCCTGCAAAATAATTTCTGTTTTGTTAAGAAAGTAGAAAAATTGATGTTCAGTGCTTTTCTCTAAGATTCAAAATAAAGTTTTTTTAGGTAACTGTCAGTCCTTTGAATCACAATTTATTTCACTGAATTCCACCCCTTCTTTGGTAAAATGTCTCTAAGTAGCATAGCAGAAGTACTCTGTTCAGTCCTTAAATTGGACATAGAATCCAGTTGTGTCACCCATTCAAAGTTCATTTGTCCTTGGGATAAAAGTGAGATTTTTCAACATTGTTGTCACTAACCATCACTAACTTAAATGTAGGCTTGAATCATTTATCTAGCAAACATATCCTAAACATGCTCAGGAAATAGCAGAGCTGAATATCCAAACATGAGACTGGTTCAGTTGTCCAGGGGTTTATATTCTATGATTAGGAAAAATACAACCTTCTGCTTGCCGTAGGTGCTATGATTTCAACACTAGCTGTCATTTGTCTGTACGTGTACTAAGAATATTACACATACTATCTCATTTGATGGAGCTCACTTACTTTTCAAACAACCATGAGACTGGTATTATTGTCTTCTTTTTATAAACCAAAAAACTGAGGCACAGTTCAGTAACTTGGAGCAGCTCCCACTTCTTAGCAGCAGGCTTGGATCTGCACTCAGTGTGGAGCAGGCAGAGTCTCCTCCTCGGGGCGAGGCTGCTTCTGCGCCTCTCCCATCTGTGCAGGCTGCAGCAGGGGTGCAGAGGCACAGCTGCAGGCAGAAAAGGACTTACACAGAGCGAGGGGGTAGTAATTTTGCCCTTGAATATGATCGTACTGTGTCGAAGAGTCACTTGGCTTATTTGGTGAGTATTGCCTTCTGGCTGGAAAAGAGATGAGCAAAAGGAACAGAAAAAAAAAAGGAGAAAAAGACTGTGCTTGATCTATTTTGTAAATTTATGACTCACTCTTCCTGAAAATAAGAAATACAGTCTCTTTTATTTCATGACAGCTAAATAAATGAACAGGAGTGGATGACTTCTGTTGTTCTGGCTCCTCTCTGTTTTTCTCTTATTCTTAGGTGTTTAAACATGAGGTTGCCATAAAAAAGTTTCATTTATAGACAACTGGGAAAGAGAAAGTATCAAACAGAACTGGGTCTTGGGCTACGGATGAATCAAACACTGATGTTCATGACTCTGGGTGAATCTCTCTTGTGATGAATCCCTCCTGTTCCACCAAGTCCTTGTCTTTCTTAGTAAACAGGTCCACTGCACCACTGTTTCAAAACATTTAAGGCTCTTACTGCCTTTCAGGTATTTGGATAAGTAAATTCTCTCGCACAGATGTAAGGCAAATGTCTTGTTAACCTTGGGATTCTTTGCTTGAATTTGATTTTATATGTTAATACACAGAAAATAATACAGCATTCTTCATGTAACAGCTATTCAGAACCCTTAACCCCTTACTGTGCTTATTTTGCTCTTCCTCTTTGCCCCTGCTTAACACTGCATGTTTCTGTGTCCCCAAACACATACTTAAAGGATAAAATAAATCACCAGCCTCATAAATCAGGGTATAGTGAACTCAGGTATCAACAATCTTAACTGATCGGACTTGTTTTCTTCCTAAACTATATCTTTGAAATTCAATCCAAAAAACTTGTAATATTTTTGTTGGGGATAAATATGTATCAACAGAAATTACATTAAAAATAAATTTACTTATGAAGAAAACATAAAAAGCATGAGTAATTTATTTTATCATTTTCCCAATCTGATAAAAGTCACAGTGAAATTACGTTAATCATTCACAATCTGCATAGGATATTCAAAGAAAAAATGTACAGTTCTGGAAACATGGCCAATCTCTTTCTTCTTCTTCTTCTTCTTCTCCTTCTTCTTCTTCTTCTTCTTCTTCTTCTTCTTCTTCTCCTTCTCCTTCTCCTTCTCCTTCTCCTTCTGCTTCTTCTTCTGCTTCTTCTTCTGCTTCTTCTTCTGCTTCCTCTTCTGCTTCTTTTTCTGCTTCTTCTTCTTCTTCTTCCTCCTCCTCCCCCCTCCTCCTCCACCTCCTCCTTCTTCTCCTCCTTCCTCTTCCTCTTCCTCTACCTCTTCCCACCCCTCCTCCTCCTCTTTCTTTTCCTCTTCTTCTTGCCAATCCCTTTTCTTGTAGATGAAAGAAGAGATCTAAAAAGGGCCTGATAAATCAGGCTATGGTCATGGTTTCAAAAACAACTCATCATATGTCTTCTTCGAAAACCATCCCTTCTTTTCGGATTTTTATTAAAGTCCTAGACCCTAATGTCAAATGAGTTAAACAGTTTCAACTTCTACCTGCATGACAAACCTCATGGGCTTTCTTTCCTTACTTATAAGGTAGCGCTCCTGGCTGGGGTTGGCTTTCCTCTCACCTACTGTTATGGCTTGTATCTAGATGTCCCCTAAAAGCCTCATGCGCTCATTATGCGGGACTTTATGAACTGGCTGGATCTCGGGCAGGTGATACTAGAATCAATGGTGCGTGGCACTAAATTACTCCACCGAGTGGGTTTAGCACAGTTGTGGGTGTGGATAAGGGGAAGGCCCACCCTGTACAGCCTGGCTGGGATAAAAGGCAAGTTTGCTGCTTGCTGCTTGCTGCCTGCCACAACCATGACCTGTTTCTCCTTTGTAAAACCAGTGTGCCTTGAAACCCTGCTGTGGAGCCAGTAGACTAGGACTGAAACCTCTATCGACCATGAGCTAAAACAGACCTTTTTCCCTTTAACTTGTAGGTGTTAGGTATTTCATTTCAGCCATGGGAAAGGAAACTAAGACAAATACACTGCCTTGATATGCAAGATTAAACTCTTGGCTCTAAATATCTGTATCCTAAAATCTCTACAACACATCCACACAGTCTGCCATTCCTCCAATCAAAACACAGTGATTTCACTTTGCCTTTGCTAAAAGACAAAGCAAAAAACAAACAAAACTTGCTTCTTGCTCTACTGTTCATGCTTCTTTTTTCTCTGTGCCTTTGGACATGGCATTCTAGCCTTTAAGTCTTCAATCCAGCAACACAAAGTTGTACCCAGAGCACTTGAACTTCAAGTAGGGAGAAAATTAGATGTCCAAAATACTCTTACTTGGAAAACACTTGGATTCTCAAAAATGACAACAAATATGCCTTAATATTTCTTGATAAACTCAGTGAAGATTTAAAAGAAGTTTCTCAAAGTTTAAAAAAGAAGTATGAAATTGATATTAAAGTGAATAATAGTGATTGAAGTCAGGCTCTGTGGAGAGCATTTGTCTGTCCTCTGCTCCTGTGCATCTCTAGAATAATGGCCACAGAAGGGGTTAATGGAGCCTTCAGAGAAATCTAAATTTATTCATCTCTCTCCTCTTGAATCCTTCCTTTAGACACAAAAGCTCAGACCTCTAAGTGTATACATCTCTGGTGAAATAGTGGGTTAGGAAAATCAGTTAGTAAAGCTATCCAGTCCAAACGTTGATCTGTCTCTGTCATAGTTCTGCCTTGTTTATGTTCCCCTAAATTTCTATGTTGAAGTACTGATTTCAATATGATAGTGGTTTTTAGAGTTGGATCCTTAGGAAGTTAATTAGGATTAAATGAGATCATGAACTAGAGGTCCTCACAATATTATCTTTTTTAGTCTACCAGTGCTGCTATACCAGAATACCTGAGACTAGGAAATTTATCATGAACAGAAAGTTATTTTGCTACAGTCAAGGAGGCTGGAAAGGCCACAGTCAAGGCATTGGTGAGGGTCCTTTTGCTGTGTCATCACATGACAAAAGGTAGAGAGGCAAGAGGGTGCAAAGTCCCTCCACCAAGCCCTGGCTAGCATCACTAATGCATCGTGAGACAGAGCCTCATGGCCTGAACACACTCCCAGTATGATCCACATCTTAATACCTGTGCACTGAGGGATAAATTTCAACAAGCAAATCATACTTGTGCCCTTATAAGAAGAGATACTAGATCTTAAATCAATCTCTCTCTCTCTCTCTCTCTCTCTCTCTCTCTCTCTCTCTCTCTCTCTCCATGGATGGACACAGAAGAGTCAGGTGAGTGCACAGTGAGACAGTGGCTACCAAGAAACCACAAGATGAGGTCTCAAGATGAAACCTACGTGGCTAGCAATTCTTCTTGACTACTCAGCCTTCAGAACTGTGAGAAGTGAATTTCTGTCGTCTAAGCCACCAAGTTTCTGGTATTCTGTTATGGTGAAATGATTCAAACACAGGTAAATGACCCAGCATGACCCAGACAGGAATGAAAAGAGAGTAATAATATGGTCACACGGAGTATAATCCTAGATCTACCTCCATCATTGGGTAGGGAAATTCTAAAGCAGTAAATAAAGGCTTCCTCATTGGACACATCCTTAGCTTCTGGGGAAAAATAAATATTGCATATTACAATACTTGCTGGAGGAAAACAACTTCCGCCAGCACCTTAAGATTCCTCTGGATTAGGTTTACTTTGCAAATTTAGCAAATACTTAAGGACACAAAAGGCTATCACAATACATTACAGCCTCAGGGACTTGAGCTATAGGAATTATCAGACATAAAATATAAAATAACAGTATTTTCTCTTAAAATATTATTTATTCTACTTACATGTTTAAAAAATAAAGACATGAAAAGAAGAAATAGCAAGATTGATTCAGTAGAAGACAAAATGGCTGGAAATTTAAAAATTTAATTGGAATTTAAAACTTGATGGATGAGTTAAATAGAATATTAAAAACAATTTAAGGATTATTGACTGAATTGAAAATATTCTGACGTCAAGCTTACCGAGGCAGAATATTTTTACTCTTAATATAATATAATTGACATACACTGATTGCCACGTATTTAAAATAAAATATAACATTTGATCAGTGACATTTTACACACACATAAAACCATTGTCTCAATAAAGATATGAATATGCCCAGTGCTTTCAAAGGTGCCCTCCTGCCTCTAATCAGCCTATTATCTTTCTTCCTGCTCTCTCCTCATCCCCAGGGAACTGATGAACGCTTTGTCACTGTAGATAACTTGTCCTTTCTAGGATCTTACTTTTTTAAAAAGGGAATGAAGTCAGGCAAAGTAATGCACACCTTGCCTTGCAACTACTCAGGAGGCTGAAGCAGAAGGATCTCTCAAGCCCATGAGTTTGAGACCATCCTAGCCAACGTAGAGGGGGGAACATATTACACACACCTTTATCTGGCTTATTTCATTTAGCACAATTATTCTCAGATCAGTCTATGAGGACCATGTCTATTAAAAGTTCATTCTTATTAATTGCTAAATAATGTTCCATATGATTATTGCACAGTTACTGCATGCACTCATTTACTAATGGGGATTGGGAGTGTTTCCATTTCTTGATTATGACAAAGAAAACCACTGTGAAAAATCTTGCACAAGTCTCTGTGTGGACATACACTTTCATTTCTTATGGACAAACACCTAGTAGAAAAAGAGCTGGCATCTATGGTAAGTATGTTTTTAATTATTTGCCAGAGTACCAGTATTTCAAAGCAATATTTTATACTGCCACCATCTGGGTGTGTTAGAATCCTACTATTCCCTTTTTCTTTACTGCTTTAATTTCAGATATTATGGGTGAGTTGTGGTATCCCAGGGTGGCTTTAAACTGTGCTTACTTAATGAGTTATGGTGTAGATCAGTGTATAAATGCATTGGGAATCAGGTAGAAAGTCAGAGAAGCTCTGAAAGAATGAGAAACATACGGTAAGTCCTGCAATGCCCTCAGTTTAATGCCTGCTGAGGTGTCCAGGGTGTGCGCAGGACAAGGAAACCCAGGCATACTCTGCATTCTCCCTGTGCTGTGGAGGGAGACAGTGAGCCCAGGGAGGGACAGCAGGTTACAGTCTATGAAGTAGCTTGGAGACAGAGCTGAAGGCCTTGTCAGAGCCCGCTTCAAGCCCTCTGCTCATACTGAGCCGCCCGTGCATGGAGGGAACCAAGTACGCAAGGCCAGATAGAAGTCACTGTACAGTGCTGTGGGGAGCAGCTACAGAAACATCAGCTCAGGACAGGCCTGCCACTTGAGTCACAGCAGGAAACCTCGTAACTTACAGAGGATTAGGAAGAGTATTCAGGAGTAAAATTAGAATCTAACAAAGCTTAAAAATAAAAGTGAGTAGGACTGATTCCAACAATTCTGAGACATCCAAGAACAAAGTGCCCAAGAATATTTATAAAAATACAAACATATCCAGCATTCAGAGAAGTACAATTTACGATATCTGCCAGTTCAACCAAAAATGACTTCTCATACAAAGAATTAGGAAAGTAAACCCCTAATAAGAAAACGCAGATAAATCACAGTAAGTGACAGAAGCAGTAAGCGGGTGGGCAGGTTAAGCAAGTCATGACGGTTGTGTTCTCTGGTACAGAAGACTGAGGAAAGCTCGTACATGTTATATACCACATAGAAGGTATCTAAAAGCATTCAAATCTCAATTTGAGAGATTGAAATATCCACTATGAGAACTACAGTGGGTGGTATGGAGATCAGACAATGAAGAATTTGAAAAATGGTGAATATAAACAATAAAACTACACAAAATAAAGAAGACTGAGCCACGGAACAAGTAGAATTAGCGTAATATACAAATAAATAGGCTCAGTATAGGAGGAAAGTGATAGAAACACCTAGAACCAAGCACCTACCTACCAGTATAGCCTACCAGTATAGTCAAGGATTTAGAAAACTTGTTTTTCTTTTTTCTCAAAGAAGGAGCAAGCAAAAATTCATTCTCACAATTTCTGTACAACAGAATACTAAAGGTTCTACACAGTGCAATAAGGAAAAGAATAAAAACAGGAGAGAAGAAAGATGAAGGAAGAAAAAAAGGAAAAAAGGGTAAGGGAGGTAAACACAGATTGGGAAAGCAGTAAATTGTCATTGTTGTCATATGACATAATCTCCACGTAGAAAATTCAGGGGAATCTTTAATAATGCTACTCAAACTAATAGGTAAATTTGGGCTGTTTCAAGGTTATGAAATAAATACACAGAAATCAACCTTATGCCTTAATAACAAACAATCCAAGAATAAAACTTAAAAGTAAATGCCATTTAAAAAGCAACAAAACATGTAAAATATCTATGAATACATTGGACAATAGATGTATTACATCTGTACATTAAAACCTAAAACACTGCATAGGTAAATTAAGAACGAAAACATGACTTTCACTTAGGCAAAACCATTCTACCAAAAATATAATCTACAAAACAAAAAAAATTGGATAAAGACTTGGTCTAAACTAAATATTTCTTTTCCCAAAAATACTGTTAAATGAACAGAAAAAATCACAGATTAAAACAAAATATTTTCAAACCACACTGTGATAAATGACGTATACTCACAATATTAAAAATTACTCATTTGAAGAGGCACCTCACCAAGGAAGATATCTGAATGGCAAATAAATACATGAAAAGATGTTCAAAGTTTTTATTCATCAGGGAAATGAAAATTTAAAATCACAATGGATACAAGTATCAAGAAGGCTAAAATGTAAAGATCCTTATTGTTTCAAAAGATAGTAAGAAAACAAAGCATTTAAAACACTCAGACATTGCATTTCAAAGACTAAAATGGCACAACTACCTTGAAAATTTTGGCAGCTTTTAAAAGTGTTAAATAAAACCCGACCTGAGTATAATGCTCAGTTATACATTGTTAGGTATACATCCAATAGAAAAGAAAGTGTATGTCTACACAAAGACTTGTACCCAAATGTTCTTTACAGGTTCATTTATGATAGCTCTCATCTAGAAACAGCAGAATGGGTAAACACGTGCTATGGCAGTCCTACTCAACAATAAAAATAATAAATCATTGAAACATTCTACGATATGAACAAATTTCAAAAAAATGCCAAGTAAAAATATCCAAGCCCTCTCCTCCCCGACAAAGTATACAACGATTCTGTTATATAACATTGCAAAAATTGTAGACTAAACTTAATAATGGAAAGCAGATATTATATGCTTATGAGAGAAAATGGTGGGGAAGAATGGGAGAGAAAAGAGAGAGGTTACAAAGACGAAGATGATATTGGGGGGCATTCTGCTTACCTTTATTATGTCAGTTATTTCATGGTATACTCATAGATGAAAATGTGTCAAATTGTACAATCAAATATGTAAAATTTATAATCAATTATACCTCAAGTGAGATGTTCTAAAACCCCCACATGCAATACTAAGATGACTGAAATAAAAAAGCACTGAAAATATACACTATTGGAGAGGAACACCACAACTATTCAACATGTTGAAACAACATCATTTGTTATCTATCAAAGTCTAATATCCAGCGCAAGCAATTCCTGTCTCTTCTCCCCCCCCCCCACTCTCCTCCAGAATTACACAAATATACCCACAAAAAGACAGGCATACTTGTGGACATAATAGCAGTACCTGACATATTAAAACTCTGGAAATGACTCAAATACCCATTAAAAGGAAAATGACATAAGTTAATTCTCAACCTGGCCTTGGTTAACTGGTAGATTTCTGCCATTCTTCTTTGCTCTGTTGATTCACACCTACTTCCCTGTGATTTTGCAGCACTCCTTAGTAACCATACAGGCCGCGCATGTTCCTTGGGGCAAGAGTAATGGTGTGTAGGGTTAAAGAGCACTGCATTCCCTACTCTCTCATTCGGAATCTTGTACCACCCGTCCTTTGAACAAGCCTGCCTACGTTTCTGGAGATCCACACTATAAAGCAGAACACACTTGCCTTGGCTGATGCCTCCCAAATTTCAAACAACAATGTACAGGACTCCATCACAGAGCTCCCTAGCCAGTGGTTGGAGCTTTGAGGGAACCCAGCTGCAAACACACCTGTGTGATCAGTAAACTATAGTTCCCGCTTATGTATTTAGAGTTTCTATTTGTTGGTTTTTTTTTTTTGTTTTTTTTTTTGTTTTTTTTTTTTGTACCAGGGATTGAACTCACAACCTTGTGCTTGCCAGGCAGGCACTCACATGGCTGAGCTAAATCCCCAGCCCTATTTTAAGTTTCTTTAAGGCTGTTGGTTTGGTATACAGCAGTAGCTCACTGATTCCAATTAATTAAAAATTCTGTCCATTCAGACAATGAAAACTGTACAAAGATGAAGACATTACTTTCTTCGTGCAACATGGTAACTTCCACACTGTGTCGAGCTTCAAGAGAAGTCAGACAAAAAAGAGCACTAATGTTTGATTTTCTCTGTATAAAGCTCACAAGACAAAAATTAGTAAGCGGTAATCAGAGTCACAGGGTGGTTAGCTCTGGGAAAGGACAATCCGTGGGAGAGGCACAGAACTATAGCAATGTTCGGATTCAGGAAGTGGGCTTACTTTATGAAAATTTGGTGACTTGTATACCAGTGTTGGTATGCTTTTATATATGCAATTTAATAATTCATTAAAAATTTATAAAGTTGGACAGCAGGCAACTCATTTGAGATCTCTCCTATCTCTCAGGAGCTATTTCTGTTCCCCACTCCTTTTCCCCAATAAATTTTCCTACTCTAGAAAAGGAGGAGGAGAAGAAGAAGAAGAAGAAAGAGAAGGAGAAGAGGAGGAAGAGTTGGACAGCAAATTCACAAGAGAAACTATAAATAAAAAACACTAGAATCACTAGTAGTCTGACAAAAGCAATCATAAACGCTATGTTTCACCCATCTGGCAATTCGAGTGAATGAAATATTTAGAGCTTGAAAGGTAATGAGAAAGTATTCATACAATGCTAATGTGTGAATTTTGGAAAGCAATCAGGCAAATATATTAAAATTTCCAATGCATGCAACCTCAACTCAATGAATTTAGTAATCTGTCCTACAGAATTAAACCATTAATACATAAGAATGTGCTTAAAAGAACATTTACTGAAGCATTACATATAGTAGCCAAAATTTTAAGTCACTTTGTATATGCATAAGTAGTAGAAGGCTACAAAATACATAGTTGATATATAATAAAGGTAAGTGTGGAAATTTAAAAATAAATTGCATTTAAACGAATGTATTTCACTTAATGATAAAGGGGGTAATTTCCAAAAGCAAATTCAAAGTTTCATATATATATATATACATATATATATATATATATCCATAGATATATATATCCATAGATACACATACATGTATATATGCTTATATATACTAAACTTCTAGCTTTTAAACAGTAAGGAAAGATTCACCCAATAAAAATCTACAGGCTATTGTGAATTTTTCTTGTGCATAAAACTATAGAGAGGTATAAGTAATTTTGTTAACTTTGGTTATTCCAGAGAAGTGATTTGGAGGAAGAGTCACTATTAATTTTTCTTTGCATGTCTTCTAGTGTTTCTTGCTAGTTTTAACAAGTGTATTTTACATTGGAAAGGAAACACATGCTCAAAAAGTACTGTCATTTTAGAAAACAAATTGCTCTCCTAAAGAAGCAGGATAGAAAACAAACTCCTTAATTTTCCAAAGGATGAAGGATGAAAATATAACTGTTTTGATTTCGTTCAAAGACTGCTAAAGGCTAGTTAAAGAGCAGATTATATAACATGTGAATTTCATATGATTCTTAATTCAAGCTGAAGAGGAAACACAATATTCCACAAAAGAACTTCTACCATTTGAAGTAAATATAGTTTGAAATAAAATCTGAAGTTTTAAATTCCTATATGAGTGGAAAATATTACTCAGAGTACTGACATTTCCTGTGTATCATTTTTAAACAAGAGCTTAGTTCTCTAAGCTTATGTATTTAATTTGATTGTGAATTTTACAAACTCTCACAGTGAGAGCTTGCCTCACATAACAAAGTGCATTTGGGGTAGCCTAGTTCTTACAAGAATGATGCTTTGTGTTAAATGTGAATATAGAAATCAAAAGCAAACATAGTGAAACAGTGAACTCCAAGTTATAAAGAAACTAGCACACATTATAAAATCAAATTGGAGATACACAAATTTATTTCAGTTTTCTCACTCTTAAATGTTCAGAAAAATCAATGAAATCAAAGTCAATTTCCAATTGGTATAAATTATTGGACAATTATTTCCAAGTAATTAAGCACTTTTATAGAGCTGAGAGATTCTTTAATTATAGATTATTAAAAGATGACAGTAGAAAAGGACATAAATCTTAGGGTTTTTTTTAACCTTGAAATTGTTTTGTATTTCATATGTTGAAAGAGAGAAACAGATAAGTAGCAACAATGTGTGACCTAAATTTGAACCCCAGTTTCAATTAACTGCATGACAAAGACAGCATTTTTTCACTGAATCCCATTTTCTTTATTTATGAAACTAATGCAGACAAAAGCAAACAGGTGGTTTTCTTAGCTGGGGAAGTTACAGCAAGATGACAATGTTTTACATCATGTCTCAGGTGCTTTCCAAACTCTTTCAAATAATTTTTGCAGTAATCTTGTGAATAGATAGTACCTCTGCTCTGCTAATGAACAAGCTAAGATTCGGAGCAGTTCTGTAAGTTACTTACCACGGATACAGCAAGTATTTGAAACAAGTTCTACTAGACATAAATTAAATTATGTGATCTTTTATTATATATAATGTATAAATCATATAAATTAAACTGTTCAATTACAGCACCCAGGACACCTGTATGTGCAGCCGTAATTAGGAGTACAGAAATTAAAATCCGATAATGCTACATTTCTTTCCACAGTTGTCAGTTTCTAGCTCTGTGGCATTAAAGATTTCTAATTTTTTTGAACCTCAGTTTCCTCATCTGAAAAATGACACAGGTTGTAAGTAAAGCACAGCATCTAACATATAATAAGTGATTAGTAAATACTTGATTTTTAAAATTCAACCTTTAAAAAGAACTTTCCAGAAGACAGCATTTAAGATAGGATTTCTAGTTTACATGCACTATCAAATGTCATAAAAGTAAAGGGAAAAGAAAAGGGGGATATTTGCTAACAGGCCATGGTATTAATTGCTGTGATGAAAAGCCTGTGTTCAGTGTTTATCCAAAAAAGGCCTAAAGTCATGAGGCTAAAATTAATATGAAGAAGATGTCCAGTAATAAAATGAATAAATATTGGCAATGAATTAATACAATTGATTTTTAGAAAACCTGTAGATGATAATGAAGAGAAACAAATATGCCTTTTTGGAGGGTGGCTTTAAGGCAGTATTAGTTTTCAAATGCTGGGTAACAATCTCAAGATGAATTCAGGCTTATGTTTTAATAAAAACTGAACGATGTAAACCACTCCTATAAAGAAGCCCACATACACCATGTACATTTAAGCTAAGAAAACATAGCCAAAATTGACAATGACATGGACATCATTAAAGCAAGCCCTGATCACTAGCTCTAGGGAAGGTTGCTTCATTTCTACAGGAACCCAAAGGCCACCGCCCTCTTCTGAGGGACTGACTGCTTGCAGCTTTACTCAGGAAGAGCTAATTGCTTACATGCAATGGGTGCCATTAAGAGGTAGCCCGGGATTTCTATTTTAGAGGATATGATGTAATCTGTCAGAGTTGTAACACTAAACAAAACTTGTGGAAGTCACACAATGGCACCATTCAAGATACAACTCATGACCCCATGTAGGTGTCAAAGGCCACAGTCTGCAGTCCCTTCCAGTATTTCACACTGGGGCCTCGGTAAGGGGAAGGCATTCTCTGATCAAAAAATGCAGTTTCCCTGACGACAAGTAACCGCAGGGACTCTGTGTTCTAACTTGACACATCAGACTGTGGATTTAACGTTGAGCCAGCAGCTGCTCCTCGGCTCTGGGACTCAAGCAGATGTTGGTGGCAGCATTAATGATTCTCTGACACATGTGGAACTGAGCAAAGCTTCTGCCACACTGCCGTGTCACACTGCAAAGTTTCAGTGGTAAATCACGTGTCCTGGTTTACAGTCAACGAGTGCTGCGTCCACAGATCATCCCACAGATCTTGGAGGATGAGCCATCAAAAACGTTTAAACATGTTTATTTTTAAAACCTGCTGTCTTCCTCAGGGAAAAAAACACCAATAGGAGAATTGTCAGAAATTGGTAAGGTACTCCACTGGGCTCTGGCTTCCTCCTCTGTGAAAGCAGTACAGTAATAATGCCTTCCTCAAACTGTTTTTCCTATTGAGAATTGATGAGAGTGCTCTCCATCAATGCTGGGTTTTTTTCTTCTATTTTTAGGATGCTCAAGTCCACACAAAGAAGTTGCCTGCTAGTGGTTCACACCACACCACCACTTCCTCCTACTGAAAATCTACTTTGTATTTTCTCCCAAATTACTCTTTCCATACCGCATGGGACTGTACCCAAATCTCTCTGCTCTCTCATTTCTTTTTGCCTTAATTGTCTGTACCATCCAGTTGGACATAAATGCTCATTTGTTGGTTTGGATTCTCTCCTATTTGTGAATGCATCCTTTCTCTCCATTGATTTGGTGAGGTCCTTTGGGTTAAACATTATATTTCATATCGCCTTTATCTGACAAGAGACACAGCATTGAGAGCTGTCTAAAGTAGCCTCCAGCTAGACACTTGTCAGTTCTCCCTTGTGATTTACAGATGTGTAGTAAAAGGATGTTTCTGGCTAAGTAAGATGTATGGTGAGTATGTTGAGTGTATATCTAACTTTTAAATTGCAACCTAAACCAAAGTGCTTCTTATATATTTTCAGGACTTCCTCAGCCCAACCTAAAATCTGAGAGACTATATATAGTATATACATATTTATTAATAGTGTGTACTTGGTCATGTCTTTATTAATATTTTAAACATCAGGTGAAGAAATTCAGTGAGAATTCAGTGTTTATAAGATTTCTAATTATTGGTAGTGGAATATAATAACTCAGCAAGGTGGCTTTCAGTATATTGTTTCTAAAATGGGCCATTACATTAGAACGTATGTTAATGTATAAACTTCAACGCATATGTTTCACAAAAGAACATAAATCTTTTTCTTCTCATAGAGAGAATTAGTTCAAATTTTATAAAGAAAGTCAGCTGTGGTTTCAGGAAACAGCTGGTGTTTTTGTCTCTCCACTTTCACAAAGAAATATGCAATGCACCAAGGAATAAACTATGTTGAAACCATAAACTTCTTAATTCTTCTTCATGTACAGACAATTGAAATAGTGCATTTTGGTAGTAGACATTCAGTGTATGTCCAATCTTTCTAATATTTGTGTAATAAAATATTTTCTCACTATAAAATTATGGTTTAATGCTACTCAATATGAAGGGCATTTTATTGGGTATTATAAAATATCACATAACAAATTTGGTGGCCTGGGAAATTTTAGTAAATATAAAACAGTGGTTTTTCAACCATGGGGTTTGTAACAGGCTCACTTGGGGAACTTTTCCAAACAAGTCAATCAAAAAGGCTTACATTCCACATCTGAAGAGTTCATGTAGATATTTCCAGTTCATACCCTAGGAAAAGTCAACAATGGCTCATTGAAGCAGTTCTCAACCTTAATGTATTTTTATATGTTGAGTAATATTTCTCCTTATAAAATAGATGTATTACTGAATACTATAGTCTGAATTTCTGATGTAAAAGTCTCTCTATCGTGAATGTATAAAGAGGGCATTTATATTTAAAAAATATCACCATGCAGCATTTTATAGCACGACAAAGTTGCAAAAAAACCTACATTCTCTGATTTGTGAATCACATAAACTTGAATTTAAAATATCTCATTGATAAAAGTGACTCTCCATTGTACATATATTTTTCTATTAATTACTAAAATTTCCATTCATAAAAACTATTTTAAAATTCATTGTGGTATAACGAGCATCACAAGAAGTATTTTATGTCCTATGAGAATTTACAAAAGCTATCTGTATTCTTTTTACAATTTTAAGACAATGTTTCATCACTTAGTTCACTTATTTCCAGCATTGTCAATTCCAAACTCAATGGAAGCCAGCCTTTTAAGGATTAAGGATCACCTAAAATGACGGAATTGGGCCCGCAAATAACTCAATGGCACAGCACCTGTCTGGCAAGCACAAGGTTATGAGTTTGATTCCCAGTACCAAAAAGCAAACAACAAAACAAACAAAACAAAAATGACAGAGTCACCATCTTTAGGTGATGTTATTAACATGAACTCAACTTCCTAAGAGGCCCTGGGGTGTGATCACATTAAATTGTAGGTGAACACTGGTGAAGACGGGATTAGAATTTGGACTCTCAATCTGGTCCTTGGGCCATTCTGAGATGCCAACGTTTTCCCTCAACCCCACGTCTCTTGTTTTAAGATACTTTGCCATAAATCTATGTGCCATGTAAAACTGTTCATATGCTCTTTCATGAGTCATTTGTCACAGGCCAGCATTGTAAAGGGGAATAAAACAGTCCATTGCCATTATTTTAATTTCCAAGGAGGATTTTAACTTAGTTTAAACAGAAGACCAGGAGCTTGTTTTCAACAAGCCTTACACTACAAGATATGTCTAATAAGATTAACAGGCTCATTACTTTCTTGACACTGAAATTACCACTAATTCTTTTCTCCTTAACATTATCTCTGAGATTTAACATTCTACCTTCTTTGTACCCATATGTACAATTATTAGGCTAATCATCTTAATTCTAATCTTAACTGAAATGACTTCCTAAATCACAAATGAAACTTTATGCATGTCATCTGTTGTGAATCAGTGGTTTCCCACCCTTTAGGGTAAAAGCACTGAGGCCTTTGTGTGCTCACGTGTCATCCTAAGCCTGCCAGTTGGTAGCTTCCTTGAACTGATGTTTCTGGAACGTTCTAGCGGGAATCTACAGCTGGAGTCTTGGGAACAAAATGGATTCTGAAGGATTGAAAAGTAGCCTGGAACAATTTGGTATTGTAGATTTAGAATTTTTTAAGAGGGTGGGTCTCATGTTAAATGTTCTTCACACACACACACACACATACACACCAAAACAAAACTAAGAGATGAAGAAACTTTGGGAAGTGATGAATATGTCTATTACCTTGCCTTTGGCAGTGATATCAAAGGCGTTCCTATGTGTCCAGACTTATCAAATTGTACACATTAATATGCACAGCTCTCAACAAAGACATACAGTTGGAATACAGTTGTCAGAAAATGAAAGCAGCCTGGGTGCTGAGAAGTATACTGAAAATACTCAAGGCCAGCATACGAATCTTGAAAATTCACAAGGCCTGACTGTAAAGTTGTGCGGAGAAAAGCCCATCAGTTTTGGTAGGAAACCTTTATTGAAGTCTAGCTTTTGCATATAATGTGTATAATATTTATCACATTACTTAAGCTTACTATGTCTCAGAGTATTCATCTTGGAAATGGTGGGAACCCCAATTACCTCATGAAAGGCTATGAAAATATTTAATGAGAGAGTGTACTTAACATCGAAAAGTACACAAATATTTTACTACAAATTTTCCTTATATTCATTCATCTCCTTGTATTACCAACCTCCTCAATCCTACTACACTGTAACATCTAGATCAACATAAATATCTTAGTATTCTTTTAGTAAAAGTGCTATTAATTAAATTATTTACCAGATTTCATGGCTAATAATTACCATTAAATATGCTAGTTCTTTCTAACATTGTTATCCAACTTGAAGAGATACACTAGATTGGAGGTAGACTTGGGTGGTAGATGAAAACTAAGAAAAATAAATAGGTTTTTATGTCTGTTGAAATGGCATTATTCAGGGTCACAGAATGGAAGGCTGATAGGTGACCCTTGAACGTGAGAGAATATTTCCCAGAGGATAGCTGCCAGTTGGTTTTTATCCTTAGTTAGACAAGAACAGGAGGAAATTAGCTTAAATTTCATTTGGTTGAGAGTAATGGAAGCAGGCTATGAAATCTAATTCCCAAGAATCTTTTCTTCAAAATAAAACAGAAAATTACTGCCCGCCATGGTTTCAGCGTAGCCTTGACTCCGAGTATGAGAAAATACTAGATGAAGTTTTGGTCCTCCATCTCCATAATCCCTTTTGAGGGAAGAAAACAAGCAATTTTGAGCCTATTATTTAACAGATGTTCTCACTTGTAGTCATTTCATTTTCACTGAAAATTATTTCTCCTGCTTTGCAAGTGAAGATGCAGGCAGTAAGAGTTCGGTTTGCCTCAGGGCACTGAGCTAATACAAAGCAGTTAGAGGATGCCACTGTGCACTCTGCCAACTTATTTCCATAAAACTTTGCTTTCCTCACGGTCTAATTTTTATCTTTATCTTTAAAGGACATTATTGTCCTGATTTAAGAAGCTTAAAATAAAAAATAAATTGTTAAGGTAACTGGTATGTATTGAGATAACTAGTATATGACAAAGATTTAAGTATTCTAAAAAATCTCATCTGACAGTGATAGTTAACACTTGGTTGGTTAACCTATTTACAAATAAAAACCTGAGTCTCCATGGGGTCAAGCTGTTTAGCATGGGTCACACGGTGGGTGGTGGGGCCAGGAGCCTCCATCTACTGCTGATGAGGTCTGATCTCACTGACCATGCACAGCCGCTGGATAACACGGATACTGTGAAGATTTGTGGTTTCACAGTCTGATTTGATGTGATAGCTTTATGTGCCCATAGGCAGCTGTTCCAGAAACTGAGCAGTCATTAAATAATATCGGGAACAAGCTCAATTAAATGTGTGTATATTTAAAGATTAAAAAGTGAGTAATTTCTAGCCCCAAAATAAAATGTCTCTGGACTTTGTAAAAACTCCAGCAGCCACAGATGTCTCTAGACATTCAGGGCGCTCCTGGGGTTCTGGGTCACTGTGGCAGGCTCTATGAAGGACTGAGTAGCATCGGAATGTATGTTAAGAGGGCCCAGGCTGAAGGGAGGAGGAAGAGGGGCTCTGAACGCTGAGGGAGGCATTTTCATCTCGGCCTGCTGCGGTACTAAGAAACAAGCGGGTCAGGATCTCAGACCACAGGACATCCAAGCCCCATTGCAGACTTTTTGTTTCCATCCAGTCACAGATATTTAGAAAGAGATCCTTTTTCCAGTCCCTGTATCTTACAGGAAAGGAATTTGAGGACCAGGATAGGGTAAGTACTTTCTCTAAGGTCAGAGGGCTAATTAGTAATAGAGTTAGCAATAAATCATTTCCATGAACAGACAGACATGCTTTCAAAGTGAATTCAATTACCTTGTGCTCTCAAGTGACTGAAAGAACACCCATGAAGCCGGATCATTTCAGAGGCTTGTGTGAAGAAGATGTAACACAAGAAGATCTGGAATGAACTTTTCAATATGGCCTACCTACGTCAATCATTTTTGAAATACGCCACTTTAAGTTAAATCATTGCTGTTCAGAGTTCTGTTATGCTTCTTTTCCCTCTGAAGTCACAGGCGCAGCCATCATAAAGAACTTTCATCACTTCATTAGTTGATAAAAGATATATATAACTTCAGATACGGTTGGATATTTAGGGCAAAGACACTTGACATTTGTAAATTTTGTACCACAAATTCTCCAGATTCAGAGTCTTTAAATTTTACACCATAACTTTTTCTAGGATTTAGATTTAAGAAACTGCCCCTGTTTTGAATCAGTGAACAAAGCCACAGGGTGTACTAGTCAGTCATTAGTACTTAAAATTTAATAACTAAATATCGTGCTTGCAAAGTACTTAAAAGGAGTGAAAAGTATCTTCACATGAGGCATATTGTGAAGCTTAATTTGTTTCAACTTGCTAAGTAGATCTATTTAAAGATCCAAAGATTTGCCTGCAGGGAATATGGTTAAATGACTCAAGGATGAAAGAGAAACATCAATGAGCAAAAAATTCCTACAAAGTTGGAAAGGATTTGGGGAAAACACAAGGATTCCCCCAACAGTCAATAACAAACACCTAGTTGTCTCACACATGCTACAATGAAACGGAAGGTGAACGTGTGAAACAGGGTAAGAACCAAGATACAGTGTGTGTAAATCCATCCTGATAATCAGACCATCAATAGAAACACATCTGTTAAAATGATTTTGAAACATCCTTGCAGGATGGGGGAGAAGGAGACAGACACAGCATCAAAGAACAGCACATTCTGATGGATGTAAAATCATATAGTTTAACTCTTAAAAACTTTCAAATTCCCACAGTTTACTGAAAGTAAACAGGAGGCTTGTACACTTCAGAAATAGAAACCCTGTGCCACACTTGACATGTCTGAAATGTGTTAATGATAAAGTTCTCCATGGAAAGTGCCTTTCATTCTGCAGAAGTAGTGAGCACAGCAGAGAAGCTGGGTGGCTGTCCCTTTAACATAATTTTAAATGTCCATGTCACATGCTGAGTATAGGGAATCAATCTTTTTGTTCCTATTTCATGGCTCTATATACTCAGGCTTCAAAGACATTCCAGCTATTTAATGTTCATTATTCTTAGATTTTTTTTTTGTCCTAGGAAACAATGCCTAGAGTGAATCAGTGAGATTTATGAAAGCTGACAACACAAGGGCAGTGTGCCTGATTTCATGGAAAGAAAGATGTGAGTAATAAAGCATGAGTTTCTAGTCTTTTCCCTCCTGCATCTACTGCTGATGAAAAGAAGGATGATGGTGTTTAGTTTACCTCAACTTTACATTTTTTTAAAGCGGAAAGTTTTTGAGGTAGCTCTGCTAAATAAGCAATTTACAATCCAGGTTTTATTTAAAACTATCTAGAAAGGGAGGATTTGGGATTCCTCAGCAACACAGAAACCTAAGATCAACAGATTAGCAATGTGAATGCAAATAACATACGAAATTTCTACTTTGTTTGATGGACACTATGTGTCAGGCACTTCTACAAATTTTGAATTCATTTGATTCACATAGTAGTCATAACAATTCTATTAGGTAAGCATTATCATTCCCCAGATTCAAGTGAGAAAGTGGAGGCCTAGAGAGGTGAATTATTTGCCCAAAGTCGTATAACAAGTAAAGTAATTCTCGCTGAGAACTTAACAATGATTACTTTTTAGAAAGACGCTCTATGCTTTCCTAGGTGTCCTCAATATATAGTTTTAATTGAAAGTCATTCAGAAGGTAACTTTAAAACTAAACTGCCCAGTGCTCACTTCGGCAGCACATGTAATAAAATTGGAACGATACAGAGAAGCTTACCATGGCCCCTGTTCAAGGACGACATACAAATTCGTGAAGTGTTCCATATTTAAAAATAAGTAAATAAATAGATAAATAAATTGCCCAGTAATGGCAGGTGGGTTTATTAAGAATTTTCTAAGTGTAAGATACTGTGCTAAATTAAAAAAAAATCTCCAGTTTACTCCAGCAATCCCATAACGACAGTACCATTTGCACTTAGATTAGGAGACTGACCCACAGGTGGCTAATGCTTCCCCATGGCTGCATGACTAGTGAATGGCACCAAAGAATTCAAACCAGGGTCATCTATCCAGTTGCTCAAAAAAATATCACAGTGATTTCTTAACCATTTTATTCATTATCTCTGGCTCTTCTTCAAAGTCAAAGTGGCCCTGAAAAATTTTAAACTGATTCAGGCCACTGAGGCAGGTACAACAGTGCGAACTAACAGACTCACAAAAGAGGATCTCCAGAATGGCTTCAGGGAGTGTAAGAATGATGGGATGAGCATTCAAAGTGAGAGGGACTATGTTGAGGCAGATTAATGGCAATGCATCCTTTTACTGTAATAAATTTTTAAATTTAAATTTAAATTTAAATAGTTACTTTTTAAAACCACACCACAAACATTCCTTGAAGCACCAATATATTTATTGGTTTTGTTTATTCTATCTACAGGGTGTACACTATGTATAGTATCAACATTTAAGCTGAAGATACAAACTATTTGAATTAGAGTCTAGACAATGAAACTGATGCCTGACAACATAACTGTTATCAATATTCTTTTCAAAAAGAGGAGTGTTTGAGTCTATGAAATTCATTGTATATAACACACTCCTTCATAAACATCACAAAAGCAATGTTTTGTAAAAATACTTTTTTAAACTAGAGAAAGACTGAGACTTTATGATACAGTGATTTTCAGGGCATAAAATTGGGAATAAGAAGAAGCACTTCACCGAATAGCTTTTCATACCATAGCAGTCTTTGATTCTATGAAAAGAATATATACCTTTCTCCTGTCATTAGAAATCATCTCTAACAAGAAAAAAAAAAAAGGAATGGAAATTGAATGAGTTCTTAAGGCAAGTTCTAGGCTGATGAATTCTACTTAAAAACTTACTGAAATTTTATTGTAACCTAAAGAAGCTGAAAATTAAAACCGATTATGGAAAATTGTCTCAAAGCCATTTAAATAACAAGTACTTGGACTTCCTCTTCCCCTGAAAATTTCTCTTTTTTGTATGTTATCTTGTTACTGTTGGAAGTGAATGCTTCATAACTCTCTGTGAACTTTAATATTTTTTAGGACTTAACAGTAAGTTCAGGAATCTATCCTGCAAGTGCTAATTTTAAGTAATAATGGAATTTTAAATTCTAGCCATGAAATCTCTGGAATCCTGCAAAAGCACTCCTCTCAGACCTCTGCCCCTCCCTCAATGTCCTCTTGCTTAAGGTGAAGACTTTTTGTGTTTGGTGGCCCTTCAATGATTGCAAAAAAAAAAAAATACCCCTACACCTGTCACGCCACTCAAGACCCTCTTTATACAAATGCCGAGTGAGGACAGCAATGTGGTCTCAAAAGTACTTAATCCTAAACCCACCCCCTTGTGAGCTACTGTGACAGAAAAGTCAGCCAAGAGGATTTGGTGAAGTGTTAGGAAATACCCATAGATAACTGAAATATACATTCTATCCTTAAGTGTAGAGAATGATTTTCATTTCATTCAACTCAATCATTACCATAAACAATGACAAGGAAAAATACATTAATGTAAATGGCTAAGGACTTTACATCTCCACAATGAATGTTTGTTAAAAATAAAAAAACAAGGTGTGTGATGCGCATGGTACCAACTACCCATGATGAATGTAATCATTATACACTGCAACATGGACTAATAAATAAATAAAATTTTAAAAAATGAATCAAGGACCTATTTGTGGAACATTCATTTTCATCTCTGAAATTACAGTTTTCTGTTTGTTCCTCAGTCCAGGTACCAATTAAAGTTATTGCAAAAGACACACAGTCTATAGAAATGGAAGAGTCTCTCTTTGAGAAAGACTTCACTGAGGAGGGAAAGGGCTATATTGCTGCCTTAAGCAGCTAAGATTAGAATTTACATTTCCCTCTCACATGCACAAAGTATGAAATAACTTCTAACACAGAAGTAAATAACTCATTGGCATTAGACTATTGGTAAGGCTTTTGCTGGCAAAGACACCCTACAATTACTTAGGACCACATACAGCTTGACCCTTCCGGCTCACCCCTTTTACCTCTTGTTAGCAAAAGCCAGATCTGTGCAACTTGTCCAATACATTACGAATGAACCAATCCAAGCCACTGTAGAGAACGTGTTTTCCCCTTAGTTAAAATTCTTTAAGGATGGCCCACCTTTCCAGAAGAGGAGAAGGAGGCCTTGAGTTTTACCTGCAGTGACTTCCCTCAGGACGCACAGTCAGTGGGGGAGAGGGGCAGCAGTTTAACCCTTAGGTTCCTCCTCTAATTCCTATGATCTAGACACCCACTTCTTTCCTCATAGCCACACCTCTTCATTCCCTAGTCTGGGGATGGACACAAAGGTGGCAGCATCTGACCTGCCGGGTACTTACAATACTCTACACGCACTGATTCTATTGTGTTCCTATGTTTTGGCCGTGTCTCCTCTAATGTCTCTGTAAGTTTTCAGGAACACGTATCATCAGCTTCAGACTCTACAGAACTACAATGATTACAAGGACTGAACCAAGAAGCTGTAATCTCTAAAACATACTAATCAGATGCAAAAGTTCTGGGCAATCTATCTCAGGGGACTGGGAGGGAACTGTAGGCCACAGGCTAACCGAGCTTATTTATTAAGCAACATTGTATTTTTTTAGACTTCTACAGAAATTTGCAGGTTTTCTTTTTTCTTATTTTAAAAAATACTATAAAATGATTTTTACATACTATCCAATATAGTCAATGAAGCAGATATTCTCAAACAATATTAATGGAGAAAAATAAGCTTCTTGGATATGATTTATCAATATCTAAACATTTTAAATTGTTATCCCAGCAATACCCATTGTCAGATTAGCTCCTAAAGAAATAACTGGGATAGTTCAAATACACCCCAAAACTTTTACCATTGACGTAGAATGAGCTGATAATCTAAATCCAAGATTCCAGATTCCTACAACAGGGTCTGGGTCAGCCAACCCCATTCTTTCTTCTATGTTTCTTACTGATTTCATTTTAAAACAGCAATTTCTTTTCCCATTTGAGCCAATTAAGATTAGCCCTGTGAGTGAGTTACATACCTTTATTACATGATGCTTTTCCTCGAACACAGGGATCTTAAACATTTGGCACCAGTACGTCGTACCCTTGTTTGGGATGGGGACCTGTCTTAATAAAAAGGGCAGAGAGAAACAAAGTCACATTCTGTTGACTTGCTGTTAAATGCAGTAATATGAAAAAAGAGTCTTCTACTTGGTCATTAAACTCATCCCCACAATCATAAGACCTAAAGAAACTTACGTCTTGATTTACCAGGTCAAAATACGGCAAGGCTGTTGGCAACACATTCGTGTTCTCAGGGTTGAGTAACCGTAGACTCTTGGTGCCCCGGTTGGATTCATGGTACTGGGGGCCGGTGTCTCCCACATCCTCCTGGTGATAGGCCCAGATCACTCTCACCGTGCTATCCTGATATCCAGAAATAGGCATGTTATGTCGCCTAAGAGCAGTTTCCTGATCACTTACTCGAGTGTAAACAATTTATTTAAAGCAAAATATAAAAGTGAAGAAAAGAGAATAATATTGACATTTGGAGTTCTTGACATGATGTATCATTAATTTCATGCATTGGGTGCGTGATTAAGGGTGCAAACAGGTCAGATCATTTACAGAAGGAGTCATATTTCTCAGCGTGGAAGTGTTCCAAAGCAGAGTGAAAGATGATTGTCGTAGGAACTATATTCACCCATGGGACAAGAAGAAACCATGGCCATGCCAGAATGCTCAACTAGCAACTAATAATTACCAAGCAAAAATTCCTATGAAGCAGCAGAGACTTTGAAAAAAAAAGACCTATTTAATATAATGGGGATTTTAGTATAAATAAACAAATAGAGTGAAAATTAAAATTGCCATGACTTTTCACAGAGTTTTTCTTAGGCACTGGTCCAGTCCCATGTATGAATTTACAGAAATGGAAATACAGAAGAAATTGTCTGGGTTTATGTATTACAATGTAGTCAGTCCACACAATCCCTTGGTGAATTCTGGGAGTCTCAAAGGACTAGCATCTCCAACTAGGAAAAGTATTGTGAGGTTTTCCACAGAGTCACCAGAAGACATTGCCCAGTGGGCTGTTGGGCTAGAAAGGTTTGCTGGGATGTAAAGAAAACTGTTCCGTCCTCCCACAAAGAAAGGTGTTTTTGTCAAATCTTTGTAATAAGAACTTCGAGAATAGAAAATAAAAGCTATTTATTTTAAATGTTCTCTTTGCTATATTCTTTCTCAATGTCAAATAATTATAACTATAATTATTATTCTAATTAAAGCATAATTGCACTGTGTATCAGATAAAAAGTGATCTATGTCTTAGCATGTGCTTTTTTTCCTGCCATTTTCACTCATTTTTCTGAATGTTAATCAAAATTATTTCAGATTTTTTATATTGCCTTTTTATCAAATAAAAATAACTTGATTGGCCTGTATAAAATGAAATTGTTGCAAGCAATTTTTGGACCTTCCTGAAGTGCCACATGAATTAAATATCCTCTAAACATTTCATTTGCATACACAAAATGATATTAATTTTTGCATGATATCTGAAAATGAGAAATCTTGTATCATATACCAGTAGGCTTGATTTTAGTTATTTACAAAGATGAATCAGTTACAAATCACATGAAAGCTATTCCAATTTTTTTTCATGCAGTAAATTTCTTCAAACTTTTAGCTATCAGCTATTTTTGAATTTTATATAGAAACTAAAACGCATTTATGAGTAAAAGCACACAAACTTTAAACAGCTCCTCAGAACATCAAATTCACATATAAATTACCTTTACTGAAATGTATAGGTTTAGTTTTTTGGGAGGAGAAGGCATTTCTAGAGATTCAAAAATATTCCTGAAGATGATGTGACTTTTTTCAAAGATTATCTTTCAGTGTTTATTTTTATTTCTGTAAAATGTTTCCCAAACACAAACAATTTATTCAAGCTTGGATCCACTTATACTCTCCTTACCGTTATACTCTTGTCATTTATGTCACATGTATGCAGTTCTCTGGTAAATTCAATTATTGTGTGTGTATCATTTTCCATGGCATACTCCAGGTGGTAATCTTGCTGGGTGTCTTTTTTCAACTCTTTATTTGCATTTGTAAAATAGTCCTGTGAAAACATGGAAAGTAAAATTCAGGATATTCTAAAATCAAAGTGTAAGGATTTTAAGAGAATTTACAGGAACTTAAAGCTTCATTTGGGGTGTGCTTACTACAAACATCCTTTATTTAGACTATTTTTGTAAATCTTGAGAATTTCCAACAGGGAGGAACAAATTACTCTAACTAAAGAATCAATTATAAGAAACTAGTTTACAGGAGACTAGTTTGAGGAGAAGTCAAAGTAGATTATAATATCATAAATAATCCAAATATTGAACAAATATTTGAAGTCACTGAGTACTTTACCTTCACTGAAAGAAGAAAGAGGGGAACTTCTGCACCACGTAATGTCCACCCCCAAACTAAACTGTCCAGTTAGCAGCCAAGCCAGAGGGCACTTTCTGTTATCAGGCCCTCACCATCCATAAAAGCAGAGACCCATAGGAGAGGGTACAGGTTGCTTCAGGTGATGTGTTAGTGGCACATGCTGATTACGATGAAATGCAATGACATATTCTTCAAAGAAAGGAAATGAGTTGAATTATAAAATACCGAATAACTCAAGAAGTTCTGAGTTTGTGGATTAACAATAACCTGTGTACTAAATTTCTTCTGTGGTGTCCACCACTTCCGGGAGGCAGACAAGTCCGACATAGAAAGCATGGACTTTGAATCAAAAGGCTAGGCTCGGACTCCCAGCTGGCCAGCTGGCTCCCACAACATGAGTCTTGTCCAATAGCTGAAGCCAAACTGTGAGAGCTTCAGTTTTAATATTAAACAAATGGACATAATATATATCTTTTTCATTGATTTTAAAAGATGAATAAATGAAATAATATGGCCAGTTGTATGTTTTCCACTCATTCTATGTTTGAGAAAATGTAATATACAAGGTCTTTAAATTATGAAGGTCAAGTGATTGGCATTTGACATTTTTCCTTTAATTTTAATTTAAGAATAAAGTTTAAATTTAAAAATAATTGTCAAGTGCATATAAATTTTGACATCCAAAGTCACATATTCCTTAATATGTGAAAGTCCCAAATTGCTTGCAGTGCGGAGTCTAATCCTTCTTCACCCTGGTAACAATAATGACAATTTATGACTATGCCCTGTGTATCAGGACTTGTTACATGTATTAATTGATTTAGTTTTTTATATTGTGTCTATGAGATCAATTATATTTCCATTTTGCAGATGTAGACACTCAAGCAACATGTCCAGGACTATACAATTGTTACATACACAACAGTCAAGCCCTGGCAATCTGATCCAAAATCTTTTCTTCTCCCCATTTGCACTGCAGTGCCCATTAGTTAAATGAGATGGGTCCATTTATTTTTGTTGTATTTTTTTTCTGTGCCTAGCAACTAGTTATATCAGTTTTGTTTTACATAAAATCTTCTACAGTTAAAGTTAGGGTTTGAGAAAACTTTTATTATGAAAATCAAGTTGTAATTGGGAAAACAATTTAAATGCAATACTCATGATAGTGTGATTTTCCCTTTTTTATCACATAGATTTTTGGTATGTAAATGAAATAATGCCTATGGGCAAAAAGAGATTTAGATCAGTTAACTGAGCCCTTATGCTGAACTCATATTTCATTACATTATTCATGCAATTATAGTTTTTGCAAACACAAACAGTACAATATATACTGCAATCAGTTCAAAGAGTGGAATAATCATGCTAGTACATTTCCAAAACCATCAATTCCATAAAGTATCCATTTTGCTTGCCAATTTTCCATTCATTCTATTCCCATTTAAGAAATTCCTTCCAATTTTTCATCTTTTCCTGGCTGTCCAGATAACTTAGCTCTGAGAATAAAGGATGAGATTCACTCACCTAATGCTAAAGATCCAGTTGAGCTCATCTACCTTTTGCAAACCAATGAATACCTCATAATCAGGAAGGATAACTGCCAATTATGCCAGAGCTCTAGACTCCTAGGAGAATTTGCTATCCAAAAGAAGCTGATAATGATAACCCCAGTGTTATGGTTTATATCTAGATGTCCCCCCAAACTGTAATGCTCTCCTCAGTGGGGTTTATGGAAGGTATTTGGATTACGGGATCACAATAACTGCCTTGCTGTTTGGAGCTCAGTCTTATATTAGAAAATACAGGTCACCAGGGGTGTGACCTAAAGGAGTGGGTCTCCCTCCCTCACTTCTCCCTTGTTCTGAGAAAGTAGTTTTTTTCTACCATTCCCCATGGCCATGCTGTTTCTTCTTTAGAACCAGCCAACCATGGACTGAAACTTCTAAAAAACATGAATCAAAAATAAACTTTTCCTGCTTTAAGGTTTTTTTTTCTTTTTTATCTTTGAAGTTGGATCTTTTTACTTTTTGTTTTATGAAAAATAAAATTTTATAAAAAATAAGAAAATTACAATAGCTAATACATATTTATCATTATGTTCAAGGTAGTCACTCAGAGTATAAGACATAAACCACAAGAATTCTTACAAAAAAAGAAAAGATAGTAACACAAAACTGTCTTTTCAATGAACTCAGGTAAGTGAGACAAATTAATGTGCATATGAAAATGTTTCTGAAACAACAGAAACAATCTGCTGGAAGATAAAATAGGTACAATTCTTGAAGACATGGTTATATGCAAGGAATTTCTGAACAGAACACAAGAAATAATACCAGAGTCAACAAATGGGATTATATATCAAATTAAAAAGCTTCTGGACAGCAAAGGAAGCAACCAAGACAGTGAAGAAACAATCTAAAGAATGAGGAAAATGTTGGCAGCTAATCCATAGACAGAAGATCAACAGTAAGAACACATAAAGAACTAAAACAATTAGACTCCCCAAAATAAAAAGCCAATCAAAAATGGGCAACTGAAATAAATCAACAGTTCTCTGAAGAATTACAAATGGCCAGCAGATATATGGGGAAAAAATGCTCATTATCTTTGGTCACCAGAGAAATGCATGTTAAAGCTCCACTGACACACCATGTTACTCCAAGAAAAATGATGATGGTCAGAAAATCTAACACTAAATGCTTTAAGCTTTGAGTGTTGGGTATCATTTCTGATGATATGAAAGGAAAAATGATTAAGATACTCAATGAGGAAAAATGTAGCTGGTTCTTGTTAAATCTGATACTGAAATGTGAACTTACTTAACTACCACTATAATTCCATTATAATTTTTTGCACTTTAATTCCATTATAATCAAAATGTTTTTATGATCTATTTTAGAGATACCTTCAGTTTTGATCATAGTATATATCTCAGTCATCTGAGCAGTTTTATTATTTACCTGAGATGGACACTTCCTAATAGTTGGAAATCCATGTTAACCCTTCATTTTCCAGAGACCTCCCAAAACAAATATTCTAAATCTCTTTTACGTAAGATTCCAAAATTTACCACCACAGTTTATGGTCTCACTTCTGACTTCATAGAAAAAAATTCAGCCTTGATAAGTAAGGGTTTTTATTCTGTCTCCTTTCCATCTTAGAAAATACCCACTTTATGAAATCATAAAATATAATAGAAAGTAGGAAAAGAAAAAAATTAAAAACTTGAGTAAAAATAAATAAACATAAAAATGAATGAAAGGAAAGACATTACCATAGATTGCAAAGACATTAAAACTTAATAATAATCTGACCACCTTTGTGGCAAAAATAGATAATTCAGATGAGGAATAAAGTCCTTGAAACACACAAAGCAGTAAAATTCATTCAGGAAAATACAGATATTCTGAATAGTCCTACAACTTACTCATATATTTTTAAAAAAAACTCCCTATAAAAATTGTAAGCCAATATGCTTTTACTTGGAATTTTATTAAATATTAAAGAAGAGATAATGTTGATTGTTGACAGATTCTTCCAGAAAATAAAAGAGGATGGATGACTTTCCAACTCATTTTTTGACTACAGCATTACAAATAGTTAAAGACCTTATGAAAAATTTCAGACTGATATCTCTTACGGACCTAGATAGAGATTTCTTTAAAAATATAAATAGACATATCTCTTAGCAAATAGGACTTCGCAATATGAGAAGGATAAGATATCATGGCTATGAAGAGTTGTTTCAACATTAGAAAAATCAATCATGCAATTTATCATATTGAAAGTCTAAAAAATTTACACAATAATCTCAAATGCAGAAAAAAAGAACAGATTCATGGCAAAGATCTCTCAGCAATGTAGGAATAGATGAATTCTTGTCCAGATAGCATCATACTTAACAATGAACAACTGAATTCTTCCCACCAAGTTGAGGAAGTTCTTGGAACAGGGCTTCCACATTCTCTACGCACAGTAAACTCCTTGGCTGTTTTCTGCCTCTGACAGTTCATCTCGGTTGTTCTCTGGCTCTGTTTTCTCCTCTGTTTCCCTAAGAACTTCACAGTTCTGTTTTGACTTCTGATCACCAAACTTCTTTGAAAATCTTGCCTATTCCAAGTTTCAGATCATTACCTTTATCTGAAGACTTTTCACATTTCCAGTCATTGTGCTTGCAAATTCTACTATCATTTCAAGTGCAATAAATAAAAATGGTACACCTGATGATGGTACGCCCCATTATGGTACACCTGATAATGGTACACCTGATGATGGGAAACTTGGAATAGTCAAGATCACCCTCAAAAAATCATCCTCAGTATGTCACTGGATTTTATTCAACAATATATTGTATAACTTCCTAAAATCCAGATATTCCAGGTTCCTGAAAATTTGGCCTATCCTAGCCTTTTAGGCTAGATTAAACCTATTATTAATCTTGCTATTTGACCTCCATTTCTATGTATCATTCCCCAAATACTCAATCTTTTTCCAGGTCTTTGTTTTTGTTCAAATTCTTCTACTCCATCTTCCCTACTCTCTTCGTGCAGCTAAGACACCTTTTCCACTAACTTCACATGTTGAATCTCTTCCTTCCCTTCAAGGTTCATAATGTGTTTCTTCTATGCAGTTGCCTTTAATCAATGAATCAATTTGACCAGGAGTGACTGTTCCTTTTCTGAAACTTTATTCTTCTATTTATGTTCCCATGTTGCATGTGATATATATTATCTTCCCAACTGTGTGGAAACTGACTTGAAATACTTTCACTAATCGAATTATAAATTTATACATTGGGACTGCATAGTTGTTTGCATTATAAATAGAAGCCCCCCAAAGTAAGACAACAGATTAGTTTCCCATCTGCTTTCAATTGCATTTACATATGGTTAAAACCTGGTATAGAATGTGTCTAACCAGATGCCACAAGAAACTGGGGTCTGCATGATGTGCCATGGAGACCCAGCTAGCACAAAAGCCCAGAAACATGGTGACACACTTTAGCCTCTATACAGACAAGGACCTCAGGAGACAGACCTTGACATTTAGAAAAAAGAATTTATGCAAGGAAGAACTCTGAATTCCTTTTACACAAGGAGGGAATTTTCTGCCTATTCTAAAGAAACAAGGAAAGAGTAGATGAGAGAAGAAAGTCGTGTTTCGGAATGTTTATATCCTCAGTACCAAAGAGACTGATTTGCATATTTAAAACACTGTTTTAAATACATGTACAGAAAAGAAGCACTGTCTCTTTCCTGCATGAGCAGAAACAGTAATTGTAATAATAAAAGAATATAAGAAAACCAGGCATGCTGGCACACACCTGTAATCCCAATACTCGGAAAACTGAGGCAGGAGGATCGCTGCAAGTTGGAAGCCAGCCTGGGCTACAAAGTGAGTTCAAGGCCAGTCTGACCCACTTAGTGAAACTCTGTCTCAAAAAGACACACACACAGAATGAGAGAACTGCCATCTGATGCACACATATTTCTCAGTGCTATCTTTTTTCTTCCTTCTATACCAATAAAATACAGGGACAGTGATTAAAGAGAACCTTAGTGGTTTCAATATTATACAGCAAAGATGGCATTTTGATCAATCTTAGAAGCACAGTTAAGGGAAATAAAAGCAAAGAAAAAGGCAAAATAATATCTGAGTTCAAAATTTTGTGCCATTCAACTATTCTTATTGAGAGAAAAGTAGGAAAAAACAGGAAGCCACTCAAAAACCATCCTTGAAATGATCTGTGTTAAGATTTAGAGTAAATTGAAATGCTCAATGAGTTTAAGAGTTTCCTGGAAGTTTGACAAAGGTAGACATGTTATTCGAGTGGATAATCAAAGGGGTAGTGATTGTGCTTTTCTCGTCTATCAGGAAAAGAGAACTAAAGAATGGAATTGACACAGAAGAATACTGACCAGTTAAGGGTTTGAATAATTATGATGTCACCTAGAATCTGATGTTCAAGAAGTGATACTATATATTACTTATAAGATGTGTGAGGAAATTTCACAGTTCATTTTTATTCCATCTGATTTCCACATTTATGGGAATGAAATCACACCTTTCCCTTTTCCATTTGTTAAATGGACCCAAGTGTGGCTCTGGGGTAAGCAGGGGGAAGGATTCCATCAATGGCCATCTTCCTAGGGAGCTTCTTCTCATAGGACCTAAAAAGTAAAGTAGGTACATTGCCCACTCATGATGCATAATCATTGCTTTGTTCTAATGTCACAGCCACTATAAAATCTTAGTAGTGTAATATATGAAACAAACATAAATATATAAATGTAATGTGCAATAGTGGTAATTAAAAGCAATTTGAGTTTAAGGATTAATTTTTAAAAATAGGCCAAATAGGAATAAGAGGGTTAGGGAATCACAGTATCATGATTCTATAAAATTTTTAGAAGAGTTAAGTAAAAATATGTAGATATTTTAAAAGTAAATATAAAAGCTAACATGCAAATATCATGCTTCTTGGCACCGAGTTTCAATGTTCTGCCAAGTGCAATATGAGTCGTGTTACCCTACATAAATGGTTTTATATGAACCTCAATCACATTCTAACTCATATACCTGATTCAGAGTCAGCATGGATTGTCATTCAGGCATTATTTTTTGTTTTTAATGTGATGTATTATGTTGATTATATACTTAGCTTGTTTAAATCTTTATGAATAAAATATTACCTATTACCCTTGAAAACCTGTTAATAAACTTCAATAAGAAAATAAATCCTCAGCCATGTCAAAAAATACTTCTCTGACTTCCAAAAGAGGAATAGCTCAAAAATTTAACATCAAAAAGTTAAACAGCCCAATCAATAAGGAGACAAATGAATTGAACAGACTCCTCTCAAAAGATGTTCAGATGGCTAATATGTACCTGAAACAATAGTCAGCATTTTTAGCTGTTAGGAAAACACACAACAAGATTACACTGAGATTTCATCTCATCCCAGAATGTCTATCATCAAGAATATAGAAAACACAGTTGGGTGTACTGAAATCCCAAAACTTGGGAGGCTGAGGCAGGAGGATTGCTCTGAGTTTAAGGCCAGCCTGAACTACATAGAAAGTCCCTATCTAAAAAAAAAATAATATAAATTAATACAGCCACTATAGAGGGTCCTTAAAAGTAGAGTTCTCATTTGACCCAGCTATACCCATTGTTGGTGTATGCAGTACCTGGAGGAATTAAAGTCAGCATACAGTAGGGATATCCACATATTCATGCCTATTGCAGCCAAAGTATGGAACCAGCCGAAGTGCCAATGAAAATGTGGTATGTATTTTGCAGGACAAATGGATGGAATTCGAGACAATCGGGTCAAGCAAAATAAGGCAGACCCAGAAAGAGAAAATTCCCATGTTCTCCCTAACATGAAGCATCTTAAAAAAAAAAAAAAAAGGTGAAGTGAGACTGTTATTAAACAAAAGGAAGAGAGTAAAGAGCAGGAGGGCCGGATATGATTGAAGGATAGTCTATTCATTTATACCCAGTATGTGGAAAAATTAATAAGCACTAATAAAAAACATTTCTCCCCAGACATGTTTTCAGAGATCACTTTTCCTCTGGAACATTTTGTGCTCTGAAAAAAGTTGTGAAATATATAACACGATTTCAAAACGCTGTGTGGCAAGAGCAGAGTAAGTTATCATCAACAGAATTTGGCAGGAAGTTGACATTCATCACTGAACAAGACGGCACAGACACTGTGGCTTTCACAGTAAGATAACAGCCCCAAACGGGGGCTTTGATAATTCACAAGACTGCTGCTGTGACCTCTTGTTCTATAACGTGATTACGCAGATGTTAAATTGATTCTCACTTATTGTCAGTTCTCTCCGCCCTCTTCAATAAAAATATCTCCTACAGACCAGAGCTTTGACTGATGCTGTGTTAAACAGGATGAAATGAAAACGCCTCTGTGTGTAATGAAACAAATGAATAGGCTTTCGATCAGCCTGGAGTGCGGGAGGCAAGCACAGCTGCGGGGAGATCCTTGGGAAAAGTGCTACCATCTGCCTCCTTTTCTCAACAGGTGCCTGCAGTTTGTCTTGTTTTTCTCAATCGCAAAAGCCATGTTACTTCAAACATTTCTGTTTCTACTATCAATTTGTATAATAAGTGCTCTGGTGGTTTAATAATATTGATGGTACAACCATAAATGTTTTGCATAAAGGAGAATCTTTGATCCTAAAAAAATCATAAAGCTGTCTATGCAAACTATGGAAACAATCTTCAGATTTCAATGAGTTTAAAATGTTATTCCTTCACTAATCTTAGAAATCTAAGAGGACTGTCAAAATAGAAAGGCTTTGTGTTTTTAGGAACCATAAAACTAAAATGCTGAGTCTAATAAGGGATGTGGGAAATCCCTACCAGAATACCTAACATGACCCCACAGCTTGCTTTCCAATAAGAGGCCACCTGAGCCATCTGTGTACTCTGTAAGTGTCACCTTCTGAAACACACATCCTACATGTTTTCCCACAGGCTGTCATCTCCTTTTAGTTTTCACATCAAATAATTTAATACTTAGCACTAAGTATAGAGCAATCAGGCGCTCTATAATAAAATCAAAACTCTCATTCTTCATCTTTAATACACTTCAACAGAAAAATAATCCTAGATCCCACCATTCAATTAACACTATTTTGTTATCACATTATCCCATCATCTGCATTTTAAGAAAATCTTAGAAGAGTTTTCTTAACTACCCAGGACTTATTTTTTGCAAGGAATAAAAAGTGTGGTAGAGGCTGGTTTCTTTTTTCTTTTCTTTACAACCTCTTTTCCCTTCTTCTCCCCCATCTCCCTCTCACCCTTCTTTCTTTCCTTTTCCCTCATCCTAGACTGTGTTAGAGTGTGAGCGTGAGTGTGTGCATGCATGTGTACAAGTGCTAACCACAACCATACGGGAGTCTCCTAGAAGTTCCACTGCCTCAATTTTCAGAGGTAGCAGAAAACGGGAAAAGTGATCAGGCTCAGGATGAGTTAGGAGAAAGGATTATCCAGATAGGAAGGCGGGTTAATATACAGGGTAAGAGAAGACAAAGAAACAAGAATGAGCCCTAAGGTTTGACTAGAACCTTCAAGAAGTGCCATTTACTGAGCTGGGAAAGGTTGGGTAGGAAACGGGAAAACGGTAAGGTCAGGATAAGTTTGAGAATCTAACTGTTGAGTTGGACAGCGATGAGACAGAGACTGTGGCTTTAGGTCAAAGCAATGGGCCAACAAGAGGAACACAGAAACTTCCCAGCTTTACACATGGCCTTGTTCTTCAAGCCCTCCAGATTCTTGCTTTTGGGTGAACACAAGTGGTAAAACATTTTCTTTGTCAGGTTTCAAAATGAATATATATCCATAATACCTAATTTAAATGCATTATGAAATTTATGACAGGAAAAGAGTGAATTAGTCTTATGACATTATAACAACTAAACACAGCCTTACAGAGACTAAGCGAATTTCTTGAGGTAAGTTTTTGAAACAATAAATACAGTTTCACAGCAGCTAACATCTTCATTTCAGTTAAAATGTTGAGTATTATTCACACTAACCTGAACGCTGCACAATCCTGGCTCCCACAACAGAAGGGTGAGGATGAGGGGCAGAGTGTCTACAGCAGTGTGTAGGCCCTGCATTAATCCTCAATACTACAAAAAAATTGGTTTTAAACTGTTTCAAGAGATGATCACAGGGTGTTTAGCACCAGCGGTGACCTTACTATCTCACAGGGCAGCGGCCCTGTGGTTGTCAGAAAGGTACTACTTACACTAAGCTAAAATCATGGACTCTTTAATGTATGTTACATGGGTTTTTTCCTCTTTCTCTCTCCCCCTCTCTCTGCCTAACAGGTTAGTATTTAATATGCATTTCTTAACAAAGGCTGTTCAAAGACAATGACCATGTCTTTCTAGATGTTCTTCTTCCAGGCAAAACATTACCAGCTATTTTTCAGTCCTCAGGTAGATTTCTAGAAGGTTCAACCAGTCTTGTAATCTTCCTTTACAACGCTCCATTCAGCAACATCTCCTTTAGTAGCGCTGTTTCTAGAAGGAACCCTCTGGTGTGATCAAATTAGGACAGAACTATGCTGACATTGTATCCATTGATACTAACATAGAGATTATGGACCAGTACCATGTATTACACTCCAATGTTTAGCAGTTACCCCACAAATGAGCTGAAAATGAGCTAACATTTAGGCCTTTTCCATATGAATTAAACAGTACATTTACACATTGTGTACATATAGAAATAATTTTTAATTAAGTCGTTAAATTTTACTTCTGTACTCAATGACTTTTTTTAACTTTTAGTTTCCCTTCATTATTTTAATATAATGCCCCATGTTTTAAATTATCATTTTATATTCCAATGTAGCCAGCCTGTAATGTGTTTTTATTATGGGTGCTAAACATTTATCATTATAAGGAATTCAGTTTTATTAATCTATAGTCTACAAGGATAACATGAGAAGCCAAGAAAAATGCCTTCCTATCACAGCGAGGCACCATTTATTTAATACCCTAACCTGCTTGAAGCAAATAAAATGCAAAACACTATGCAATCTTGCCTTATAAGTTATCTTCATTGAAATGATGCTGGCCTCTAGTCACTGGTGCTTGAAAAACATTCAAAAACAATTAAAAAGTATCCTCTGATATTTTACGTATCCTCTGATACTCTACTTAAAGAGTATCCTCTGATATTTTTTTAAAAATTTCCATCTATCTTAGCTATGAATACAGTTATGGCGCACTTTTTCCCAAGATAAAAAGCTGGGATAGCTGTCTTCATGTACTCTCCTGACAAGTCTTACAGTTCACTAAGTGGCTGATTCATCATGGTGATAACTCATTCACTAGTGTTTCAGTGCCTCCCAGACCTGTCTAAGTGTTTTACAAGACTATTTCACTTAATCCCCACAAAGACCCACGAATTACAGGCCATAGTTTCCCATCTGCACAAAGGGAAACTGTCACTTGGAGAGTTTTAAGGAGTCTGCCAAGAGCCACACAAGGACTAAGCAGCAAGCAGGACTGGGATGCAGACCCAGTCTAGAAGGTTTCCTGCTCTTAACTGCTCAGCAGTTATTCAGCAGGTATTTCTTGAGCATCTGCCAAGCACATGGAAATTCTCCTGGTACTCTGGGAAGACTTGGCAGCCCTGGCACAGTTATTAACTTGCAAATCCATCCATGCCCTAATAAGATACTAATTACCCATCATTCCTGTTACTCTTCTTCCCTCTGCTGTAACTGTAGCTCGGGGGAATTTCACTGCTTATTAGCAGCCGTGGAGGACAGGCAGGGAACAGAAAAAATACCATCAATTTGTGTAAAGAAAGACACTTGAGAATCTGCTCAAACACAAAGGAAGATAACTTTGCTACATGCATTCTAGTCAAATTATTTTAGATCAGAACACTTCCCTTGGCTTAAACACAAGAATCACCTGGGACTTTATTAATGAACTGAAATAATTTTTTGTTACCCCGTGACATGCATAACGGTAAATTTTGGACTCTAGGCAAACAGGCCTGCTGCCTAGAAGTGCAGCAGCCGGTACCAGCAAACGGTAAGTGCAAATGCCCTGGGGAAGGAGGCAAGGAGTTCTGGTTCACCATACTTTCCAACACACTTCTACTCTCAAATGAAAAATGGCTGTTCTTGTCTCAGCATGTAAATTTGAGGAAATATTTAGAACTATCAACAAATCATTAAACTTGCCTCAGAAGTGTTCCCATGCCAGGACCCTACACTACTTCTCTATTTTCAGAAAAGTATGACTAAATGTCCAAGTATATGCTGGTCCTTGCTTCAAATACCAAAGGGCCACGCTGAATGGCTCTGGATGGAATCCTGCTTTGTATGCCACACCCTGGGCCTGGAATTTTCTGAGTTTCTTCAGGCTGAGTCACGTGATTCCTAGCAAAGAGCCCAATCACATAAAGCCAGCAGTTATACTTGCTGGCATCCCTAAGAATTTGAAATGTGTTGCTACTCCGATACAAGTGAGTGGTACTGCACTCCCCTGGTTTGGAGGGGGGAGCCTGACCATGGAAATTTTTTAAAAGGTCCTCTAATCATTTTACATGTGGGTAAGTTTAGGAATTGCTGACATAGATTAGGAAGTAACCTGCCCAGTTCTCAGTTCTCTGTCAGCTCAGGACTGCAAGTGCCATAGCATGAATCCACCCTTGTCCTGGCTATGGGTCAAAAGTGTTCTAGGTACCTAAGGTGCCAAAGGTCTGGGTCTCATGGTTGTGTCTACCAGGAGGTTTCTTGTAAAAATGATGTTTTCTATGCATAAACTGTGCAGAGAAATTTTAAAAACAGCAATTCAGTTTTTTTCTAAGACATTGAGGTTTCCAAGTTTTCATTAAAAAAATTTCAAGAAAGACCCGATGTCTTTCCCAAGTAAATGTTGATGAATTGATCTACCTTCTGTGTTCTTGACTATTATAAAGATGAGAAAGAATCTAGAATATAAGAGAAAAACATTCACACACAGTACCAAGAAAAATGCTTACCAAAATTACCAACTAAAGTTTGAGTGATTCTGGTGGAGCTTAGTAAACACTTGTGTACAAACACCACAGAAAAGGAGGAGAGAGCTCATGCAGTTAGACATATTTTTTAAAATACTGTATTTTATCCAACTAGATAGTTTCCTATATTTGAGATCTTCTGGGTAGTTCTCAGATGCCCATGCTGACTCTCCCCGTAGCATGTAATATTTTGAATGGTAAATACGACTATTAATTTCCAAAAACAACCTTTAAAATTCAGAACACTTGTTTTTCTTCATGTTTTGATTTTTAGCATCCTAATCAAAAATAACCATATGACCACTATTTACCATACCACTCTATTTTAACTCTCTACTCAGCACTTACCACTTTCTGGGACTTTTCTTTTTTATTTATGTGTTTGCAGCTATGACTTAGCAAAATATGGTTCCAAATTACCCCTGATTTTATCTCATCCAATGATGTAGTAGGGGCATTTAGAATTGTCAATAAATACCCATTTAGTGCTGGGTGAGTTAATGAATGGTCACTCTGGCATTTTCTGCCTGTCTGTGAATATTTCGCTAAAGCAGCCATGTGAAAATCACAAGCCTGGAGCACAGTACTTGCCCATCCACAAAATGGGAGAAATAAGGTGTTGAGCTCACAGGACTATTGGGAGAATCAGAGGAAATACAGCCCATTTCATGGACCTCAAGATGTAGAGGATAGGTTAAGAAACACCACTATAAAGACATCACAGCATAGAAATCTATGTGTATAACATTTATAATGAAACAAATGTAGCAAGAAAAATACCATGATTTTATCAGTTTAAAATGTATCTTATTACACATGCTCTTTCATTATTTAGGAAAAAAACTGATGTACATTTTTATGGAAGCTTCTTATGAAAGAAGCATGTGCCTCAAACCAAGACTCAGAGGAAATAAAGGTAAACTGCACACCTCTGGGTCCTCCCTTCATGAGCCACTAGATAGTAACTAAGGTCCAGTCACCTCACCCACAAAACTGAGGGAGAAGGAAGAGGGTAAGAGGCTTAAGGGAAATCCCCCAAGCTCTGATCTGTTAAGAGGCACAAGGTAAATAAAACATTAACATTTAAGAAAGGCATAAAGATTTTCTCATAATTTTGGCTACATTTAATGAATTAGAAAAACCTTGCTTATAAATTATATTTGATCTGTACATTGTTTGTGTAGCATTCAGATATATTATCCCAAACCTGCAGTAAACAAAAAATACCCATTTAAGGTTATTTTTGCAGAAACCTTTGCAAATATGCTGTACATTACCCTTCTGAGTATATATATATATATATATATATATATATGTGTGTGTGTGTGTGTGTGTGTGTGTGTGTGTGTAGATATATTCTGCTGCTTAAAATTTTTTTTACTAGTGATTTATTTTAAATTACAATAGAAAGCATTGTGAGGCTTCCATGTGGAAAAAATGGATTAAGCATTTCCAGAAATAAGACGATGTGTAATGAATTCATCTCTCTTGCCAACAACTTTATTTTAATAGGACACCATTACAGATGATGAACCAGTAAACCACCAGCCAGTTCCTTTGAAGTGGACCCCTGCTTCTCCTTCTAAGACTTCAGGAGCGTGCCACTGGCCACCTAAAGCCTTGAACCCTATTTGGCAATTCAGGCACATTGCTTCCTTGGCTGTCAGGCCTGCTGACTTCCTTGTACTAATTACAAAAATCCACTGCCCAAGAGAAGTACACAGCTGAAGAGCATCATCATGTCTCAGAACACTGGCGTGTGTGTCCCCATTACTAATGCACCAAGCATGAAGCTTGGAAAGGTCCCCTGTCATCTGGAAATTGGGGGGCATCATCCCAAGACATAAATATCTCTTAACAAAGCACCAGCTGAGTTGTGTCAGGGCTGCACACTTCCTTGTCTTTCCCATACAGCTTTCAATTTGCTTTCCAAACATTTCTTTGTTGCATTTGGCTAGGGCACGCTTTAAAAGAAGCACATCGTTAACCACAAAGAATGCTCACTGTTTTCTGTGATTTCAAACCAGCTCTAAGCACTTTCTCAGTGAGCTGCCCGGCAGCAATTACCCTGCTGCTGAAGATACTTCTAGGCTCAGAAAGGCTTCAGTTTCTGAGACAGCCGACAAGCAGGACTCTAACAAATGATGACATATGTTTGGGTCGCCTTTCACTAGATGCCTGCCCCTGGAGGAAGGGTGAATCCATTTTTGTGCAAATTCCACAGGCGCATCTGACAATGCCGCCCTCTTCTCTCATTGACACAAACTGGGCATTCATTCATTCGGTGGATTACTCGCCTCAAATGGGCACTCACAGTTGCTAAATGCTGTGTCAAAAAAGGGCAAAGAACAAGGAGAGGACAGGAATCCATCAGGGAAATGAGAGTTGAACTGATTTCACTGTGACAAAACCGTGAGGTTTCGAAAAGCTAACAGTAAAGGATAAACTGCTTCCCGCCTCCAGCCCTGGTCCTTCTGTGAAAGACAGGGTAGTAACTGACCTCCTAGCATCCAGAGGGGACATTTTCACAAGTGTAAGCTGCTCCAGAATGACAGGGCCCATAGACTGCACGTCTACTGGCTCCACTTCACCACAAGAGCATCTCCGTCTTTTCTTTCCTGCCTGGATAGTACCTGGTCGTGCAGGCTTTGCGGGGGGGAGGGGGGGGATCTCTGGGCAAGCTACAAACTGGGCTCAGCAAATTTTCACAATGACAGCTATAGTTTTAAGACCAGCTTTTAACTCTTAAGCCTACATACAAATGTCACACTGCCCTCTGTAGGTACTCTTCTGGGTCTAAGTCTGATTAGGGATGGCCAACTGCAGACCTTAGGAGTGGACACAGTTCAGAGCTCTCACTCCAGAGAGGGGATGAGGGGAGGGAAAACAGGAGGGTGGTTAGGGCCTGGGCCATAATTGCACCACAAGACTGGCTGAGGATCCAGCCAATAGCCAGTCAGATACCCAGGCGAGCAAGCATACACCTTGGAGCTGGCACCAAGCAGAGCAGAAAGGGCTGTCCTCAACAAATCCTGCTCCTATTACAGATTTTTGCACAAAATAAGGGTTACTGTGTTAAAGTGTTATGTGCTGGGGCAGTTTGTTACTCAATGATGGTTGATAGACAAAGTAATGAGCAAGGCACCTTGATGCTAAATCTGATCTAAAGAGAAAATGGGACTTGCCTCTTGGCTTTCACTGATTTTCATAATTTTGGCTTATTTTTCATTAGTCTTGGTTTTTTCTTCTTGGTTTCCGATTGTGACATCTTACGATCTGTTTCAAGTGAAATTGCACGTGTGTGTGCAGTTCAGGCACACCTCAATTGTTGCCAGTATTTAGTAACTATAAGTTTGTTTCACACACATACCAACAACAAGCACAACAGAATAAAAACTTCTGCCTTCCCTGGCACACAAGACAAAAGACAGGGCCGGCGATGCTGTATTTGCCTTCCACTCTAACAATAATTCTCAAGCAATTCAAGCCCTCCACACTCTGTTGCATCCTGCCATTCCTACCCATCCCAGATCACTCTTAGATTTCCTTCCTGACCTTTACAGTCCTTCTGCTTTGTGGCAACTATGTAGCCAGCAGTTCTCTACCTGGTTAATTAGAATTTACTCTGAAGTAGCCCCTGTGGGAAAGAAGAGTTTGAGGTAATTTGAAAAATAAAATCAGAATCATAAAAACTTCAAGTTTAAAATGAAATTCAAAAAGATCAAATAAAGTACATAGGGCAAAGCCACCAAATGCAGTGAGAGGGCTGTCACCTCAGGTCACAGCCCATAACCTGCCACCACTGTCCACCCCTTGCAGGCTCCTGCACTGGCATGAATACTCTAGGACTCACCACTTTTTGCAAAAGTGTGTTATCACTGGGAGCAAAGTTACACAAAGTCCAAAGTCTACAAATAAAAATCACAAAAACTACATTTACAATCCTACTTACTTTTATATAGTTGATTAAAACACCCTTATCATACTAGTGTATAAAGACTCTCAAATAGTTTCTGAAGAGAGTTCAATTTCAAGCACACAGTGGGCAAAAGAATCTCCAAACCTGGATGATCCTGGTGAAACTGAAACCTATCTTTTTTTTATTACATCATTTGGTGTCCTTTCTTAATATTAAAGAAATTTTAAGTAAATTTTCAGTCCACTTAACTGATTAGTGTCATTCTATATGTCCTAAAATGAAGGACATGTTTCAGGAAATGAAATGGTAAAGTATGTCAGCCAGAGTAAATGATTAACCCTTACATATCAAAAGGATTATATCTTGGAAGGAGTAGAAAATGTCAGAGAAATCCCATTTCTTGCTTATTGAATATGAAAATATCCATTTCTAATTTATCTTACAGTACTATCTATTTACTACTTTGGGAAATCCCAATTTAAAAAGCACTCAAGCCTTTTGTGGTTTCTATAAAGAACCACCAATAATGGGAAAATCTTCTATAATATAATAGAGTCTATTTACAACACAGTGTATAGGTCCTGCTAGGGTAAATGGAATCATGATTCTACTCAATTTTTCAATGGATATCCAGTTGGATAGGCTTTCTGGAAATGCTACTCTTTTGACAAAATTAATAAACATTAACTTTCAATCTGTTCCCTGCTATGTAATAGTACCATGGTAAGATTTGTCATGTTCTTCTCTACAAAACATACACGAATAACTGAAGAATATATTACACTCCTCACTCTACAAAAATATATATAAAAAACTAGTTGAACTAGTTGTTTAAATAAGGTTGAACTAGCTGTTTAAATAAGGTATGCTTTATTTTCTATCACAGCAGAGGAAGTCTAGTCAAGCTTGAATTTGGGGTGGAATCCTCACCTAACAAATGTAAAGTCTGAGATGCTACAGTGGCAGAAAAATTATTCATCAGTGAATGTGATCCTCATAAGACTTCACTTTACTGGAGTTAAAACATGCTTATTAAGGAAGGAAATGATTAATTTCCTAAAAAATAGACAACTGGGCAGCTTTGAGCTTTTAGTGAAGACTATTACTTTATTTCTAGCCAAAGTCAATAACTCAGTGCCAGAATCTAGGGTTCAAATGTTAGGACATCACAGTTAGAACATTGTGGAGCTCGAACTTTAAAGTCAGGGATAAAATTACTGAGAAATACACTCTGAAATCCATCGGGAACATTGATTTTAATACTATCAAACCCTTAAGACAACCTCTGGACAACTAGAGTATTCATCTGGACTTTTGGCAGAGGGCAGTATTTCTGAAATAACTTCCATAAGTAACAGGGTATGCTTCCTGGAGATCCAAACGTGGGTCACAGTCACACTTCACAGGACCTCACCACCCAAGTGTTCTGGGTCTCTCTCTCTCTCTCTCTCTCTCTCTCTCTCTCTCTCTCTCTCTTTCTCTCTTTCTCTGTCTCTCCACCCTCATTCTCTGTGTGTCCCCCTCTCGCTCTCCCTTTCTTCGTCTCCTGTGCATAAAAGCATTTATGAATGGACATCAGTACTACTGCAGTCCCCTCAAAGCAAATCGGCAGCAAAGCAAAGCGAATCCACTTTCGTTGTCAATTAAAGCAAACAAGCACGCGCACACACACACACACACACACACACACACACACACACACACACACAATTATTTGCCACTGAATAGGGGATTTCGCCCGGGGGACGTTCACTTAGAAGGTCTCTGAACTGGGGCCCGACCAGCACACTCCCTTGTGCGTCTTAGGGACCCTGATCCACCTCTCTGCGGGATGTCTGACCTCCGCCTCCCAGGGGCTCCGGAAGAGAAGGGACTCTGGAAGACCCCCAAACGCACCAAAGCAGACAGCAGGATGGCGGGGTGCTAAGCTTCCCGCCCCTGCCCCTCCTCTCGCTTGTCCGTTAGCTCTCCGGGCCAGGACCCCTCCTTTCTCGCCAGGGACAGGAGGGCACCGGCAGGTGTTGTCGGTGCAGGACAGCGAGCGGCCGCGGGGACAGAGCGCTCAGCTCCCGGGACGGACCCTCGGGGTGCGCGGCCGGGCGTCCCGGACCCCGGTGGCCGTGACGGCACCGCGGGGACCCAGCGGCCCCAGGCAGCCCAGACACCGCCCATCTCGCTCACCTGGAGGTAGGGCCGCCCGTGGGCCACGCCGCCCACCACGATGTCGGCCGCCGCCATGGTGCCCGCGGGCGAGAAGCCGAAGCCCACGTAGCCGGCCGTGCGCACCTCGAGGCGGAAGGCGAGGCGGCCGCCCCGCGGGCCCCAGCCCAGCCAGTACCTGCCCTCGCCGTCCAGCATCGCGCGGCGGGGGAGGGACCCGAGGGACCCGCCCGAGTCCCCCGCCGCCGCCGCGGGGAGCAGCGCGCACAGCACGAGCAGCGGACACCCGCGCATCCTGGGCCCGCGCGCACCTGGCTGCAGCCCGCGGACTCGGCGGGCGCTGGGCCTGGGACCGCCCCGCCGCCAGGAAGGAGGGAAGGCACCGGGAGGGAGGGGACGACGGGGGTGGGTGGCTGGATCTCCCCGCACGCCGGGTCCGCGGCCTCCAGTCCGCAGCTAGAAATCCACCTGCCGCTCGACCCCCCGCCGCCGTCCCTGGGCTGGGGGTTGGTGGGAGGAAAAGCCAGGAGCACCCTGGAAAGAGACAGAGGAAGAGGCAGAGGCCCAGAAGGGGCGGCCTGGGCCGAGGGGAGGAGCAGGGGCGATTCCTGGGGAAGCCCGGGAAATGGAGGAGTGGAGAAGCTGGTGCGCTGGGAAGTGAAACAGAGGGTCCTCCGGCAGCCCCAGCGTCCCTGTGTCCTGGCTGTGGATTCTCTCGGGCCGTGGTACCCAGCGACGCCCACACCCACGGAAGGACAGATCCACCTACCCGGGGCGCTTCTTTCGGTCTCTGATGCACAGAAGCCCCAAAGCTTTTCCTTCCTGAAGGGAGTCCGCAGAATACTTGCCTTCCACCTGGGCTGGGTTGGGTTCCAGTGGGCAGGATAGAATCTACTGCTTTGCCATCAGGAGTGTAGATCAAGTTTGATTTTCTCATTAAACTCGTCCCCCCCCCCAGTAATAGTATACATTTAGCCGGATGTCTTGGTGCACCCCTGTAATCCCAGCACTGGGAAGGCAGAGGCAGGAGGATCATCGCAAGTTCGAGACCACCCTGGGCTACAAAGTGAGCACATGGCTAGCCTGAACTGCATAAGGGGACCCTGTCTCAAAAAGACGAGTAACAACAACAACAACAATAATAATGGTACACGTTTGCAGTCTGTAATAACTACATTCATCGTGGGGAGTTGCTGCATGTACACATCTTTTCTTCTTCATTACTTTCCCCACCCCATCCCTCACCATTTCTTGGTCACCTTTCCCCTCGTTATCTCTCTCGCTTTTCTTGACGTTTCATGTTCTAGGCATATCTGTGTTTGCTAAAAGTAGGTTTTGTTTAGTTTTTGCTCATACCTTTCAACAAAGCACTTCTGACTTTGTAATGCTCCATATTCAATACCACTTCGTTTATGTGTGCTCTGTATGTTTCCAAAAACATACAAACAAAAAGTTCTCAGGTGGCTCATTAAAATGCAAAAGCAAATGAGAGGAGATCTGGTGAAAAATATTAATCAGAAGATTACAAGTCCGTGCTATTAGTGTGGGCATATGGCTCCACACAATTTACCCCCACTTCTTCACCATCCACAAGTTCTATTACTGCTTTATCTTGCCTCTGACTTCTCTGCCTATAACCTTCTCATAGTTACCAGCATGCACTTGAATGAACTCTTGTCTCCTAAGGATCAAGCTCTCTGGACCACTTCTGGAAAACTACTTAACTTGGATCTGCCCAGTAGGGGATAGGGAGTTACCTGCGGAAGATTTGCCCCAAGGAGAGATTAGCCACTGGGTCCACAGATTAGCCAGTGACAGCTGGTCAACATCAGAAAAGAATGGTGTTGAAATCTTGGAACAAGGTGAGAAATAAAACAGCCTGCAACACCTTAAAAGTACCAAGGCACTGAGAATAGAAATAGCAGTGCCAGGTGCCTGAGTTCCCAGCAGGACTCAGTGAGAGATGCAGGGACAGCAATTTTCACAAAGCAGTCTTAGCCCTGGGTGTCTCCAGGCACCAGGAACTTTGCTCCTACTTGGTTTAGCCAGGCAGAACTGGGATATACAGAGAGAGGAACAAAAGGACGAACTCTAGGCCAAGAGTATGGCTGTGCACTTTGCACTTTGTGCTGTCCTGAATAGCGTTTTGCTGTACAGGGCAGAGACACTGGACATTTAGAGTATCACAACTGTAGAAGACAAACCTGACTTGTGAGCCTTCTTTTATTCCTAGTTTCAGGGGGGCTTGGAAGCAGCACATTTCTATTATCTGCTTCCTAGGGTTCCTAATATAGATCCCCTATTCACATCTAACGGAACATTTTCTATCTTGTTATGAAAATGAAATGATGCCAGACCTTCTTGTCAGCCGTTTGCCGCTCCATCACTCTGGTCTTGCTCCCCCATGAACCTTTAAGGCACTGAACTCCGGTAGGACCCTCAGTGGGGCGCTGTGCAGCTTCTTCCTATCACAGTGCCTCTCACAGTGCTTGCTGCACTTCATCTGCCTTTTCTCCTCTTTGTCCTTTGCAGGATTTTCTGATCTTCCTCCACACTTCATGGTCAGGTGACACCAGTCCCTTCTTGGTGATGCAGTGGTGCCAGAAATGTCCTGTCCAAACGACACGTGGTGCCAGGGACACTGGAGTGCACATGTGTCCTATCTCCCTGTTTCCTTCTAGTGGCTTCTTTAGGTCAGCAACTACATAGAGATGCTCATCCTTGACCCACTGCCTGGAATATGCCAGACACAAAACAAGTGCTTAGTAAATATTTCTAGAAAGGCTGAGTGGATGGCATTCTGATCCCAGTGGAAGCCCCTCTTAACAGAACTGAACCTCAGAGGAAAGCAAGAGCCCTAGACATGTTGGAGTCCTCTGCTTGCTTTGGTTTTGAGGCAAAAGTAGAAAAGACCACACACACAACTTCAGAAAAGAGAAATTCTTAGAATGTTTTTCATTATTTCATTAAGATCATGGAGTGTAAAGTTATTTCTTTTGTTGTGACTGGCATTACTTCTAAAGCTCTTAGGACTCAAGAAACATTAATACTAATGTATTCATGTTGAGATTAGATCAACAAGCAGAACATTATTAGCATAATTATTACTCAAGAGAGCTACTCTCTTAACCCAGTAACTTAAGACAAAAGAGAAACTGGTCTCTATGTGCACTTTGTAAGCATTTGAGTTCCCTGGATCAAAAGTAACTCCATGACTTCAAGTGCATGCAGGACTCAGTTACCCTCTTTGGAAACCAGGTACGCATTCGCCGCTTATCTTAAATTTGTAAGCGACACAGGAATGGGGCTGGGAATGTGGTCACTTAGCACAGAGAAGCCCTAGAATGGACTCCTGCGCTGCCCAGAAAAGTGGAGGGAGTGAGGGAGAAAGGGAAAAAAAGCACAAGCCCACTAAAAACTCAGGATTTAACACAGAGAAGAGAATGAAATCAATGATAGCAATTTTAAAAATTATTTCTGTAATTGTTTTTGTAAAATGGAACTGGTTTATTTAAAGAAAAAACTCAGGAAGTGCAGAGAAATATGAATGAGAGTAAAATAAAAAATATCACCTGAAATTCCACTATCCAAAAATAACTCTTGCATGCATTCCTGGAACATCATTGCAGAACCCAGTTCCACTTAAGTGTTAGAGGAATAGCTGTTGGGCAAGAATTTGCAAAGTAATAAATGAATTAGTTTTCTAAGACTCCACTTGAAATAAACAGAGTGACTCTACACATGCGAGTTACAATTACATCTCCTAGGCTTTTCTTCTTGCTTTGCATCCTGGGGACATATGAATAAACAGAAGAAACAAAATGAAATTAGAGATGCAGTGAGATCTTAAGTTCAAGGCTCTCCTCTAAATTACTCATTCCTAAAGTAAGTCATTTTCTCACACTTTTCAATTAGGAATTTACAATGTCATACTTACTTTGATTCCATTTGCAATCAGCCAACATGAGTGTATCCAACCTAAGCCTCCTCACCTCCAGACCCGCTGTTGTTAAAGTTTATTTAGTTTTCTTCAGTAGTCAACTGCAGGAGCTGGGAGAAGGGTGGGAGGAGGAAGACAAGGCAAAGTCTATATAAGGGTGGTTTGAAATAGGTTAGTTCTCGCGAGTGTCATAATTTTCTTGCCCACTTGCACCTAAGGCGCAGCAATAATATTAATGTTTCTAAAGTTCCTGTCTTCTATGGAGCTCAAAGACAAATATTTATGTAAGTATTCTCAGCAGTTCTCCAGCATTCAAATAGGGGGTTGAAGTGTATTTTTACTAAGTTGCTCATGTGGATAGGAGATTGGTTTAAATTCACAGAATGTGTCGGTGCAGGAAAGCTGCAAACAGAACTTTGGTTCCTCTTTCATTTATTTTAAACTATATATTTTTTCTAGCTATCCCTCATTTCTAATAAAAGATAACAATTTTCAAAGCTACCATGTCATCAGTAAGAAACATTCTTTCTTCCAGGCTGGGAGTTTTTAAATGAACAAGATGCTGTGATCTGTTACTGATAGTTGTTCTCCCCATTTTAATCATGGATGTGACTGCTAATGACAGTGGTGTGGATGGAGAAGCCAGGATGGAGGGCATTTGGGTTTATTATCAGAAAACTCTGATGTGCTTAACTGTGTCTTGAGGTTATTTTGAAACTGAGTGCCTATTGGCCCTGAAAAATCACACTTAAGTCTTCTTTAAACAATCATTGCAAGGAAACCACTTTGTGCAAAACCTACACTTCAATATTATTTGTAAACTATTCTCTAAAGTAAAACTGTGTCCATTGGGAAAAAAAAGTCAGTGGAAGAAAAAAGCAAGTTCATCACTGATGACATCTACCAGGATTTTCTTTTATTGATAAGCATGATATTTAGGTAATATGGGAGGGAAGAAACTGGTTTATGCTAAATACTCAGCCCATGTTACTGCAGTCAGGCTTTAAACAGCTGTGGTGGGCTTGGTGAGAGTACCGGGCTTGGAATCCAGCTCCTTATTGGAGTGATCTTCAGTATAAAAAAACTCCATGTCCTCACATCTTGGTAAATCTCACTTCTCAGCAGAGAGGCAGCTGGTGCTGTCAGTGACAGTCGCAGGAGAACTGAGGGCTGGCGAAATGCTGAATTAGTCATAGGGCCATCATCCACGAACAGAATCCTGGAGACTCTTTTCTTGATGCTCTTATATTGCATATAAGGTAGTGAGTCCTAATGAGAAGTAATCATTTAAAGCCACGTTTTAAAATCTATACTAAGAGTAATAGCAGTGCCTGACTCCACACCCTTCCCATAAAGGAAATTCCTTTGGGTATCTCATCTGTAAAAAAATACTGACTTTTACCAACTCGAAGTAGACATGCTGGAAAACAGAGGGGAGCAAGAGAACATTTGGAGGTGTGCTTTTCTCCCCAAGCGTAGAACTCCCTAGAAATCACCCTTCTTATGAGATAGATTTGGCTCTTAAATACTTCAGCATGGTTATTCTTCTATGACCATCAGTTTAAGTTTATGCTTAGTCAAATTCAGCACCTAGCATCAATTCCAAACTGAACACAAATTTATCTTCATACTGAGAATGCAAAGACTGGTCTCAACTTGATTCCAAAATTCCCCCTGTATTTTGGAAAATATAAAGACACCTGCATATGACAGAGTATAAAATTAAATTAAAAACATAAATTTTAAAATTTAATTATCTAAACATTTAATTGACAACATTACAGTCATTTCCAGGAATGATAACAAAATTTCCCTTAATAAAGGAAAAAACTAATGAACAATGGTTTTCGCATGAAAATTGCTAAACATAAGACGTATTCTGGGGATGGGGAAGGCTTTGAAGTTCCCCAATAACTGCATAGGTGAGGGAGAAAACTTTGCATGCTGTTTCCCATGTTGAGTGGTTCCATGCCCCCATCTCTAAATCTAAGCTCTCATCTCAAGTCTTTGAAGATTTCCACATCTCAAGATCCAGATTAGATCCTTAGCTTTACAAAAATACAATTTTGTTTTCAAAAAGAACTTTCCCTTTACTTAATTTAAATAGACTGTAAATTTTCACCCAAATAGATAGTATCACCTTTGTAATGGACCAGATAATCACTCCCCCTTTGCATAGTGTTTGCCCACATCGGATGTACCCAATCCCCGGAGTCCAACAAGACTGGCCTTAGGAGCAAAACTATCAATGATATTTCAGGAGAATCATGAGTACATGTTAAGAGGAGGCTGTGGAGGAGATATGCATTATTAGCAGTAGGAGTAAAACCGTCACCACCATGTGCCCCTGGCGTGGTACTCAGATTGTCTCATTTAAACTGTGCAGGAACTGTAGGAGGCCTGTGCTGTTCTTCTCTCCACTTGGAGGAAACTAAGGAAGAAAATTGTTTTACCAGTTCTACTAGCGAAAAGGCAACAGAATCGTGTCTTACTTGTGAAAGAAGAGATTTCTTATAACATTAAGTAATTCACCAATACCATAAACTATACCATATTTTAAAAAGTCTTTTATATTTCTTTTCAGTTCTGTTGGTAGTACTTTTGTTGAATTCAAATAAACAAACAACAGAGTCATTTTTTGCTATAGATGCTTTTCTTGACACAAGTTTCTAAAACCTTATATAATGACAGAGTTCTCAGAGTAGTGGTTATAAATTGAAATAGGTTACATGGCAATGGAATATATAAAATTGTAATGTTGCCAAGGTCACTGTGGGGTGTGACTTAGGAGAAATGAGTCTGAAAGTCTGTCACCACTTTTTTCTGCCTATTGCTCCCTACCTGCACACACACACACACACACACACACACACACACACACACACACACTTCAAAGCATAAAGGGAATGGCAGTTTTCAAATCCATGTTTCTCCTGCTTTTCAAATGCTAGGAGATGGAGAACTAGCCATGTTGAAAATTTAAACTTCATGCAACACAAAATGAGGGAAGATATCTTGTAACAAAATAAGTAACCTAACTCCTTTTCCAGTATGTAATCAGTGCTTAGAATTCACAGAAGCAAAAAGTTATGGAGAAAATTGCCATAATTGCATTTTTTAAATTGTGGGTTTATCTTGTGACCCCTAGAGACATTAAGAGCAAAAACATTTAGATAATTCAGATCCTGACTACAGATACAGCAGTTGTCCATCAGTGGGCACTAAATATTTTGTAAACCTAATTTTAAAATGAAAATTTGTGTTCTGTGTTTTTTTTTAAACTGACAATGTTTTATTATTAATACTTATATTGCATAATTGTCAAACTTAAAGCAGTCCAGAAACAACCATCATTTGGGAAATAAACATTATTTATGTGTCTCTGTTGCTGTAGACAAACTTTTCTTTTGATTATCAGGAACAAAGTTCTAATTGCAAAATATCTACTTCAGTGATATAATTTCAGCCATGTAGAGGACATTTAGGGGCCTAAATATTCAAGGAAAGGGGCCTGACCTGACCTGTGGGAATCATTTTAATTCTGCCTCCCTCAAAGGGGAAGCCAAATGATCACCCTAGAAAGATCATTTTCTGCTCCCTTTGTCCTGTTGGTTGAAAGTGATGTCTTAATTCCATCTTTCAGAAATCGCTGGATCAATCCAGTTCCTAGGGAAACAACCATTAAATACATAAGGAAACTGACTGTAATTGCTTGCCTCACGGGAGAGCAAGAGCAGCTGGCATGTGGTCAGCTGCAGGTAACTGGAAGACAACAAAGTATACAAAGTGATTCGCCGTATGTGAATCCTAAAGTGTATTCATTATCTGTTCTGCAGTAGTTGATGGAGAAAATGACCCTTTTAATATGAAGACATTATCTGAAACAACACAATCAGTTCTGGTTTTTTTTTTTTGTTGTTGTTTGTTTGTTTTTGGTTTTTTGGATGGTTGATGGATAGGAGAAGAAAGAACTAGAATCAGCAGCAGGTTAAATGTCTCTGAACCAATCAGAGGAATGAGATGTGCATAAAACTGAAGAGTCCTGTAGAATTCTTTGAATCTAGTTGCCTCAGCCCATACAGACTCCACCTCCGCGGAGTATCCTATTTCAAGGTAACACTTCTTCAGCAACAGCCTCTCAGCCAACTTGGGCAGTGGCATGTCATCCTAAAGCCTGTGAGCCAGGAGAGCAGGGGCTCCAGTTTTTCCCACAAAGTACAAGACTTACCCCAGTCAGGTCAGTCACTAGAGGAGCTCTGCCCCACTGACTGCGCTACGGATGAGCAGGAAGACAACTGGTGCAGGGCGATGGTCCTAGGGTGTAGTGCCCATAGAGAGCTGGCTGGAAAGGGAAATGTTAAAAGTTAAAGTAAGAGTCATATCTCATATAGTATTATATAATATGTTGCATAAAATATAATCTATATTCTAATGTATTGTAAGAGAAAGGCCACATTTGCGTGGGATCTTTTTGTGGTTTTGATCAGAAGATCTCTATCTAGAGGACAGATTTCTAGTTGGGGACCTCCAGAATGTTAAAATCAGAAACTAACAAAGCTGTGATTGTTATGGAAAGAATTATGTAAAATAAAAAGATATTACCGAACCTTTAAGCAAGGAAAGCATTCACAGTATATATTCTCTAATGGAAAAGATTTTTAAAACAGCCTTTTGTGAACAGCTACCAAGTTTTACAAATTTTGATATTTCTGGGTAGCTGATTTTCACATAACTAGAAAATTTCTAAACAAGCAAAATTGAAGAATTTGAGTGTATGGTAAATAATATTTCTAAGAAATCATCTTGTTTACCCAAGATGTGAACAAGATGTAAGAAATAAATTTCCTTAATTCATTGGAATTAACCTTTTTATATCCTTTGGTTGTTTGAAATCCGAGAATTTTTCATTCAAATTGCTCTCCAGGATAATCCCTTATTCCCTTATTCACAAACACATCTGAGAATCTGTTATGCATGTACAGGTTTCCATGCACTGGGGGTACAGTGCTGAACAAAACGCATTTTGCCCCCACCTGGATGTTCATTCTAGTGATTTATGTGACTCAGTAAGCATTAGAAAAAGAAGCAAAATACAGTCAGTCACAAGCCTGACAGGACTTTCCCCCTGTTGAATTGGACATGGAACACATTTTTCTTTCACATGAAATCATTTTTGAAATATTACCACTGTCTTATTATAAGTTTCATCAAAAGAAAGTACAAAATGAGGGCCTCCATTCCCCTAAATAAATAAAGCGTTGAAGTGTTTTCTCCATGTGGTAAGAATTATCGGAACATAGACAGTAACTAAAACAAAGCAAACATTTGGGGGAAGAGTATTTACACAAGGGAGAACTGCACTGAGATAGTCTTTGTGGAGCCAAGACACAAAGTTTAAACCAGCATGAAGAAATAATGTGCCCAAGTGCTGAACAGTGCGCTGGGGTGAGCCGCAAAGAGCAGGTCATGAGGACAAGGCTCATCGGTCTTTTGTCATGTGCCACCCCAAAGCCCAAAGCTGAGGAGTTTAGCCTCACTGACTTAGTTTTTTGGGAAGCCAATGCAGAAAACTCAACGAATGTTTGCTATGTGTGTTAGATTGCAATCCTCCGCTTTGCTGCACAGACATTCTGAGCCTCCTCTCTTGCTCACCTTTCTCTCGGTCTCACTGTTCCAAGTTTCTCATCTCTTCTTTCTTGGGCAGCCTAACATCACTCTGCAGCTCATGAGCCAACAAAGTCAAAACGCTTCTCCAATTCTGGAAGGTATTTTATAACCACGTGCTTAGGGGGAGCTGTATTTGCCTAGGAAATGTGTGTGCACATAAAGCATTACTCTAATCTTTTAAACTCCTTTTTTGCAAAATTAAAACTCGGTCATTGAACCTGTATTTTAAAACAAAACACAATTTTTAGGAGTATAACAAACTTTTCTTTCACTGTATTTTCCATTGGCAATTTATGCAAAAGCTTAAAAATATGACGGAAAAACCCCTCTCTTCTCTTCCAATCATAGTCTACTCAACAAATTAAAATGTTTGATTTGAAGCAGAGTGAGATGTTAATGAACATTTTACTACATGCAAGGAAGGGCAGGCATACTTTCCTTTGCAACAACTGTAAGAGGTCATTGGAACTATTGTCAAATGGAACTTGCTTGAAATGTATGCTGGTGAAATTAAAAAACACAGCTTGTGATGATGGTGGTGAAAGTGACTGATTATTGTTACTTATGATCTTTCTGCCTACTCCTTCTGGTCTCTCCTTCTCTGCTCTTCTCTCCTTTCTTGGTTCCACAGGTATGTCTACCTATCAGTAACAAGACATGATTTCAATGTCAGTCTTTAAGATTGGAAGAGCATGAGCTCTAGCACAGGGGATGTCCGTAATCCAGTCTCAGATCTGCCATTTATGGGCTCTGCAAGATTACTTACCTTAATTAACTCAGTTACCCTTAGTCAACTTCTCCATGCCTCATTTTTGCCATTTATAAAATGCAGATAAAATTTATAAATGTGTCATAAGACTGTTAGAGTTAAATGAGCTCATATTTGCAAAGTTCTTTGAGCCTGGGCCTAGGAAGCACCTGTATAAGTATGTGATAAATAAAACAAATATGTAAGCCTGAACACAAACTCTTCTACACTCCTTGAATTAATTGCTTTAGAGCAAAACCTTGAAAGTTAGTGACCATATCTAACTTTCTGTTTACCTCCATATCCTTCTTGTTCTTATATAACAAGTAGAGTCGATCTCAAGAAGTTAAAAATATTCTTTTATGTGACTCTAATTCACTTTTATAAATTAAAGTTCTAGAAGATGCCCATTGCTTCCAGTTCACAGGTCATGACAGAAAGGCAGGATTTCTTCTGAAATTATATGATAGTGAGAAATAGGAGAGATGAGTATACCAGAAATGACTAAAAGTGAAATACAGAATAGTGAAAAATAGGAGAGACGAGTACACCAGAAAAGACTAAATGTGAAATACAGGAAAGCAAAAGAAAATATTTACAAATCCAGTGATTAAAAGCATGCAAAGAGTTCTGTTAACCTTGGCTTACTCCTGTCCCATGGCTGTAAGAGAAAGGTCTCCTCCTGCACGTCATCAGCCATAAATACAGAGGTGAAGAGTTCCAGGGCAAATAACATCAAAGGCTAAGGGGAAGGGCAATGAGGCCAATGGACTCCACCCAGTCTCCTTGGAAGAGAAGGGTAAAAATGATTTTCCAGTACACTAACCAAACCAGCAGCTTTAATGCTACGTGTAAATTTTTTTACTAACTCTGCTACAGGAGACTGCAAGAGGCATTGTAAATAGTTGCTCCTGTGGATTAAGGAGCTCAACAAAGTTGTAATGTCTCCTGGGTGGGGACTACTTGGGACCTTTGAATGTGACCTGGATGAATAAAGCCCCCTCAGACTTACAGACCCCTAAAGGGTTTTGACATCACCCGTGTGGCACTCACCATGGCTGTGTCATGTTGACCTCTGGCCACTTGGAAAGTTAGTTCCAGAAAGAGCTCTGAGCTAGCTATTCATTTGTAAGGAAGTTGAAGCACAAGTCTGGGGCCCAGGAAATCATTTGGATTTAGTAATTAATTCTGGGGATTTAAAATGTGACTGTGTATTTTTTCTCCATTGCTATGTTTTAATAAATCACTATTCAATAGCTACTCTCCAAAAAATGAAAGATGTAGTAAAAGTGTGAAAATGTATAGTGAGATAAAAGTCCAAGAAATATTTTTCTTTATACTTATAAAGAAAATAGAAGTAATTCTTTTTTTAAGATCAGGAGTGAAATTTCTCAGTGTGGTGGAAGAAATACAGCTGTGCTGAGACTGCAGTGTCATTGGTGGGTTAAGTAGCTCTCCTTACCAAAAACTAACCACCATCCGTCTCCACCCAAAATGTAGCTATTTCTAAATATGAAATTACCAGTGAATTAATTCGAATTACAAAAACTCCTAACACATAAAAAGATCTAAAGAATCCTGCAGTGTGCTTTTGAAGAAAGGTGATGGGTTAGGTTTGGACTAGATTTGCCTGAATCTCACTGACATAAGTTTTCAGAGCCCTAAACCCATAAAAGAAAAGTGCATGTAAGACGAGAAACGTAAGCAAACTTTGGGAAATAGAGTAGAAACACATGAATGGTAACTAACTTGCCAAACCTCAGAAAATGAAGTCCTAATCTAGCAGGAGGCAAAGTTCAGGAGGAAAGATTTAAGTTGCAGAAATGCCAAATGGCAGCAGGGACCTGGGGTACCCTGGAGAGAAGACGATGAAGTGGGGAGGACCCTGGAAACAGGAAGTGTTGGAAAACTTAGAAGCAGGCAACAAATCCCCTTCCCTCTACTCTGCTGCTCCCCTAGAACTGCTTCTATTTTAGTGGCAAACTGAAGAATTCTGCAGAGAAGGTAATCAACCTTCCCCCGCTGCTGGGGGAGGAAGAGACCAGGCAATGCTAAGGTAAGAGGGGCCGACACTGAAGAGTGTTGATGAGAGAAGTGCCGAGTGGCCAATCACAACCCTCCTTGCAGCTCCTAGAGCTAAGAGGGCTGACATAAGCCCTCCAGACATGGAGTAGAAGGTTTTTCACTGGAGGATCTGCTCGGCCTACAGATAATGATGTTGGGCTCCTCAGTGAAACTGCTTAGCCAGACTCCTAAGTAGGAAGACAAGGGTTCAGTCCCCATTAGGTGCTTCCTCATTCCATTTCACTCTTCACCTTTCAGAAGAAAAGAACTGTAAAGAACCACAAGGTAATTGGGGAAACCCTCTACTCTTCTAAAATGGGAATCACAGATCAAAGTAACAAAGAAGTAAGAAAAAGATAACAAGTTATTAAAAAAAGGAATTTGGAAGCTTGGAAGCTTTCTTGAGAGAACAAAATACATGAAAATTTTATCATTAATATGCTCAGAGAGCTAAGAAATAATAGAGCATCTGTAAAATAAGACCAGAGTGCTGTAAGAAAGAAATGTTGCAATAACAAAAGAAGTTTGGGAGATTAAAAACAAAATATTGTCATGAAAAACTCAGAGGGAGATACTGTCAGGAAGGAAACTTCTTAAAGTAAACCTGAATTCAGAAAATGAGATGGAAAATGACTACTATTAGTAGTGCCAAAGTAGTCAAGTAGTTCCTAACCAAATAGCAAAAGTTCCAGAAAAAAGAAAGCACAGCAATACGATTGGGAAGGAGACAGATCAAATAATACAAAAAAATCTCCCAGAACTGTGAGATCCTGGGCTCAGGATGAAAATAAAACAACACCAAAAAGCATGATCATGAAATCACTGTACTTGGCTAAAAAATAATTTGAAAAATTGACAGAGGAGGGAAGCATTGCATTAAAAAGAGTGAGAATCAGATTGGCTTGAATTTCTTAGTATCCTACAGGAGGCCTGAAGTTACTAGGTAGTCATTCCACTCTGAAGAGTATTTCCTATCTAAAAATCTATATACAGCTACATTACCAGTTAAGCAAGGGTGAGTTCAAAAATAGAGAATTTCAGCTCTGCAAAATCTCAAAAATGTATTTCCTATGACTCTATTTTTAGGAATATGCTGGGATAAGAAAGAGGATGAGTACAAAGCCATGAATTCGGGTCTCAGACAAAAAAGAAACAAAGGGAGACTCCCCCACAACTGGATGGAGGGAGACACAAAGACAAAGCTCAGGACTAGAAAGAAACCAGTCCACACTGACACAGGGCAAGCAGATTAAGGACAACTTCCAAGTCACTAGAATAGGCAGAGCACCTTATGTGTTTTTAGGACTTCACACATCTGGGAGGCCTTAAGCAGAGGTACATGCCAGATACATGGGAAACTAAGCAAACAACACAGATAGGGAAAAATTTAAGAATTTCAGCTGTTAAATTTGATCTGTGATATATTTCAATTAATTTCCTCTATGGTATCAGGTAATGCTCTAAATTTCTCTTTTCACATGAAGAAAATGCTGGAGCCAGCATTTGTGTTTGGAAGGGCTATAATTCCCTAATAATTGCCTTGGCACCTTTGTTGAAAAATCATTTGACTACAAATGTAAGGGTTTATGTCAGGACTTTATATTCTGTTTCACTAATCTACAAACCTATTCTTAGGCCAGTTCTACATTGTCTGGGTTGCTATAATCATTTTAAAAATTTTACTTCCATTTGAAGCCACAAATTCTGTTTCTCAACATTTCCTTCTTCAAAATTATTTTACTACAGTAAAAGATACATTATCATTAATTTCTCTCAAAACACTTCTTCTCATTTTTAACACACTTATGCCATCATTTGTGCCACTTTCCAAATCAGTTCCAAAACCACTACCAAGATGTGAAAACCAAAGATGTTTATCAGAAAAAAGTCTCTTTAACAAGCGGCACTGGAAAAACTGGCTTTGTACATGCTGAAGACTTAAACTAGACCCATGCCTATCAACCATGCACTAGGCCAAAATCAAAATGGATCAAAGATTTAAATTTTAAAACAGAAACAGTAAGTCTGTCAGAAGATAAACTAGGTGGAACTCTTGAAGACATATGTGTAGGCAAAGACTTCATAAACAAGACCCAAACTGCACAGGAAAATACTAAAAAGAATCCACACCTGGGCTCTTATCTTATAAAAAGCTTTTATAGCAAAAGAAATTACCAACAAAGTACAAAAACAACCCACAGAGTGATAAAAAATTTAACCAGTTGTGTATCAGACAAAGGTTTAATGCCTCAACTACATAAAGAACTGAAAACAAATCAGACTCCTGCAAACTGAAAGACCCAGCCTAAACATGGACATCTGAGATGCACACACCCTTCTCAGATGAAGAAGTAGAAGTGGAAAATAAATGTAAGAAAAATGTTCAACGTCACTGATCAATTGAGAAATTCAAATTAAAACCCTGAGGTTCTATCTTCCTCCAGAAGGAATGCCTATTACAAGAAATCAACCAATCACAAATGCTGGGAGGGATGTGGGAAAAAGGAGCCCTTCTCCAGTGTTGGCGAGAAGGTAGAATGGGGCAACCACTGTGAAATCAGTGTGGAGATTCCTCAGAAAACTAGGACTAGAGGTCACATTTCACTCAGCTATTCCCCTTCATGGTATCTTCCCAAATGAATCAAAAGCATCGTACCACAAGGATACATGCCTACCCATGTTTATAGCAGCACAGTTTGGAATAGCTAAATCTTAGAAAAAAACCCAACATGCCCAATAACTAATGCATTAAAAAATATGTTTTTTGTACAGTGGAGTACTACTCATCCATAAGGAAGAATAAATGAGACATTTATAGCTAAATGAATAGAACCTGAGCCCATACTAGTAAGTGAAATAAATCAGAGAAACCTGTAAATATTGCATGGTCTCTCTGGTGTGAGAAACTAAAAGTGTACATAAGAACAACATGTATAAAAGATACTGTGAAATAGGAAGAAATTGTTCAAAAGGAAAGGGGAATGAGGAAGTGGGGAGTCGAAAAGGAGCAAAGAGAAAATTAAAAAATGAGAAAAGAGGGATAAAAAGGAAACAAAGCTTTGTAAACAAGGAGAGGAAGAGAGATTGAAAGGAGGGGAATAAGAAAAAAGAGGAATCATATCATGTACAGGTACAGATTCTCTGTGATGAATATGATCATTGTGTATGTCTAAAATGCACCAATAAACAATAATAAAAAGGTACAATGAGCCCCCTGTTGAGCACTATCCCTGGTAGAAGGGTGGGCTCATAAAATACAATTACAGTGTGTCCGCACTCACTTTATTCACACAATCTGGCACTATATAACTTCTGGCTCTGCCACAAAGTGACCATAAAGGCATTTTAAATTGACTCAGGATATCTAAGTGAGCCACGGCAGCACAGCTAAAGACATTCATGAAAGAGGACTTCCAGAACTGCTTCAGGAGGTTGGAAGAGCCAGGCGTGGTGGCACATACCTGTAATCCCAGCACTAGGAAGGCTGAGGCAGGAGGATCATTGCAAGTTCGAGATCAGCCTGGGCTACAAAGTGAGCTCAAGACCAGCCTGAACTGCATGGCAAGACTTGTCTCAAAAAGACAAATAAAAAAGAAAGTGGGAAGAACAATGGGGTAAGTGTGTTGCAAGATGAGGAGTAACTTAAAGGGGTTAATGGCAATGTGTCTTTTGTTATAATATTTTTACATATTCATCGTATATTTCAATTAGTTGTCATATGCATTAGACACAGGAAGACGGAGACCAGAAAATCAGAGCTATTTAGCACTGAAGTTTTTAGCTTCTCTGATTTCTTTTTCCTTATTTCTGGAGTGTACAGCTCTGTTTATGTAGCAGCATTGTATCTAGTTTCAGTGATCATTACATATCCACATCTTCCTGTAGTTTCTCCACTCTAAATTATGGTTGACCCATGTGGCCATCTGGATAATGTGGAAATGATAGAATTTGCCTTCCCGAGTTAGGTCATCTTGGCAGCTTCAGTCTCAATCACTGCTGTGGATCATGTGATTTAAGGGAAGCCAGTTTTATGTTTTGGGACATTCGCCTTGCCCACAAAGAGGTGCATATGGGAGTGAATTGAGATTTCCACCAATAATCAACAACTCTCCAACCATGAGAGTGAATCACCTTGAAAGCAGTTGCTCCTGAATTCCTGACCCACAAGAACTGTGAGATAGAGCTAATATTGGTTGTTTTAAGTCACTGGGTTTGAGGAAATTTGTTACACAGCAATGGAAATCTAATACAGGTGGTGTTTACTACACTGTATCCAGTATTCAATGTTTCTCAGTGTTTCACAGGTTTTTAGTCTGCCCTTTTCTCAGAAACAGAAGTACTGAGTGTGAAGTACACACATCTGATGTCCTCTGACCTCAAGGTCTTCTCCGTGGCACTAGTCCCTTCCCTGGCTACTCTACCTAAAATTTCAGTCTTCTATATTATACTTCCTATCCTCCTTCCTAACTTTTCCTCTCCCTTTGCTATTCATCATTTTTGAACATAATAATAACTTTATTTTTAACTGTTGTTATGGTTTATGTCTAGATATCCTCCCAGAGCCTCTTGTACTACTGGGGGAGGGGTTTGGGGAGTTACTAGATCATGGGTCTGTGATAAACTGGATCATGGGTGTGTGATATTGGATTAGTCCACTGATTGGTTAGCATAGTTTGGGGTGTGGGTGATAGACTTACTGCAGAGGGAAGCCCCACCCTTGGTGTGGGTGGCATCAACCCGTAAGCATGCAGCCTGAATGGAATAGAAAAGGGACAGAAGACGTGAACTGCTTCTCCTCTGTCATGCCCCGCTGCCATGCTGCCTTGCCTTGGAGCCAGGCAATCATGCACTCTAACCTCCACAAAATGTAAGCTGAAATAAACCTTTCCTCATTTAACTTGTAGGTGTTGATTATTTTGTCCCAGTACTGAGAAAGTACTTAGGGCAATTGTTAGCTGTCTATATTGCAGTTAAAGCATACGTCTTATAAACACAAAAATTTGGGTCTTACTATTTTACTGTTATATCCTACAACACAAGGTATAGTAATAGTAAGTGTCCAATAAATACGTGAAGATTGAGTAAAAGAGTAGGTGAAATTTTAGCATGAACTTGAGTCAGATTATCCTATGATACCCTGATGTTCATGATTCCCAACAGTATCAAATGTGAAGCCCAGCTGTCCTGATTCAGTGTGGGATGTACTATGATTTGCCAGTTTTTTATACTTCTTTTAATGTCTACAGCACTCATTAGGTTCTTGATCATTGTAAATTTTGGATTATTCCAACTCCATTAATGTCTCATTTTTCTACAACAGGTTTTTCTTTGATTTCAGTTTGATGTCTCCTTTTCTTTCTTAAATCTCGTTCAGACACAACAATTGCTCCATTTTAAAAGTAACATTTTTCAGAACTCTGAAATTGGAAGAAGTTCAGATTCACAAATTTTCCCATTTATCTCAGCTCAGCTTTTTTCCATACCTTACTTAATTTTTAAACACAGAAAATATAACCCTTGTTCCCATAATATTAGATTTTAAACATCAGGCATCTAGACAAAGTAATGTTGGGAAACTTCAGGAAGAAAAATGAATATAAAAGCTTTCAATAATTTTATTCTTCACATACTTAGAATAGTCATTTCACATTAGCTTAAGTGTCATACAAAGAATATGCTTATTTATTGTTCTCCACTAAAAAAGGAAAAGTTGTGTTTTTTATTATAAATGTTAAAGTGGAGAAGAATACTGGTTTCCAAATAATAAGAATGGGATCTAATTAAACTTATTCCTTGCTCTCTTCGAGGATTTTCGTGTGCCCACAGAACACTGATCAAAACACGGCCATTTATAGTCCTATAAGGAATAAAAGGAAGAGTTGTTTCAACTTAAGCTGTATTTTCCTCAGAAATATTGCTAGTGAGTTTACAGTTGCAAACAACATAAAAGGGAAGTTATTTTTGGTTCTTAGAAAATGTGGATGTTTTAAATGTGCCAAGAGGCCATTGTTGTGGCTGACTGAAGTTAGATCTGCACACAGCAAATGAACCAAGCTAATTAGACAGAAATGTTCATTGTTTTGAGGCTAATTCAGCTGTCATAGTGATAGAGCCGTGCAACTGCAAATAAGATGTGCTTCTAATTCTCAAGAGGTTTTATTATTGATTATATGAAAATTTAGGAAGAAAACATGGACCAGTTTCCCATAGTGTATTCTAATGAGGAGGCCACTATTACCATTACTGTTGAGTTCAATGGAACAGTTATTAATATGTTACCGTTCATAGTGACATATAAAATATTCTAAATATCTCAAATTTTCTTTGAGATAAACATAATGGTGTTTTATTGAGAACTCTGCATGAATCTAGACTGTTCCCTAGAGAAAGGTTCCAACGTGCACAAGGGGGCGAATAGAAGCACGCTTGGGATGGACGCAGCAGCCCTGCAGTGCGGCCATCTGATAACCATCTTCGCACACAGTACAGCTTGGCTGAGTCTGTTACAAGCTTGGGTGCAGTAGATGTAATTTTCTTGGAGAAAATTTCCCAATGCGCTTGTGCCCCTATAATGCCATTCCAGTAGGTATTCTTCTGGGGTATCTAAACTAGATTAAGTAATATGAGCTAATGAAAAATGCACTTAAAGATTCTAGAGTGATTACGGATAGTTTTTGAGTCATAAGGCTGATAGGCACCGAGGAGCCAAAGACTCAGGTCTCAGTGGAGGGTGAGAAGGGGAAGATTATGCTAATCATAGAGAACCCCTAAACTTGAGACTGCAGAGACGAAGAGAAACTTTGGCTGTTTCTGTCTCTCTGTCTCTCAGTCTCTATCTCTATCTCTGTCTCTCTGTGTCTGGCTTCTCTCTCTCTCTCTCTCTCTCTCTCTCTCTCTCTCTCTCTCTCTCTCTCTCTCTCTCTCTCTCTCTCTCTCTCTCTCTCTCTCTCTCTCTCTCTCTCATTTGAAGCAGCAAGGGTTAGAGAACTATAATGAAAAGATAAAGACTAAGAGACTGGACCAGACACATGGGTAGGACCTGGCTTTTACATGGAAATACTTGCGTGTTTAGGTCTCTGAGATCCTGCTTCCACAAAATACAAGTCTGGGAGGAGTTCAACATGGTTTTCTTAGAGCATCTTTTGAAGTACAAGATAAAAGAGTTGATTTCCTACCCTAAATGTGGGAGTCTCTTATGCTTTTTTCTATTTGCATCCAATAAATACTGACTCCTAGTTCTGTCTTCATTTCAAACAGGGGATTCCTGGAGAATGAGTGCCTGAGACAGGTCATTAATTATATTTACTCAACTGCTCTTTCAAAGCTGAAAATGATAAATATGTATCAAATGACTACGCATTACTCACTCAACAAACACTGGTTGGTGGGTAAAAAATAAAGAGTGGAGGGTAGAATAAAAATACCAAACTCAACCTCTCTCTGAATAAGCACATTCTGCTATAAATTTTTAAAATTCCAAACTCATACTTTTAATATATCTATATCCATAATATACTCCATTTTATATAAGATTTAACACTATATTTCAGATGAGAACTTAAATAGATTAACTGAGTAAAATATTTTATACGTTGTGTTTCTTTGACTATTTTGGTTATAAATCTGTGATTTGTTACTTCATAACTTGTTTCCTAATTATAGACCTACGAACTGTTCAACTTCTTGCTAATTTTTAAAGTCATTGTTAACTGGGGGAAATGTTTTGAACTTCAGTAATATGTAAATGAGAATTATGATCATTACCTGTAAGCAGATGGCTTCATTTATAGTGTTTACAGTTCCTGAACCTTAAGAAAAATGTAATGACGGAAAGTACTATGAGCACAAAACACAGTCTACTTAAGTGGTTGTCAGTCTTTTTAAATTCATTGAAAGACAATCTATACAGAATTTTGTAACTGTAGACAGTGCTGATTTTCAATTGTCAAAAGTTGCTCTCCCACTCATGTTTTTCCAACAAAGATAAATGGTAAAGTGATTGCCACTGTACATAATTTAAAAATGTCTGAGGATACAAACAGACAATGTCTCATTATTTCTTATTCTTCTGTTAAAGCCAAACATTTTATAAAATGTTTGACATCTGCATACCTTCTGCTGCAGAAGATAGCTCATACCTCTTTATCATTTATTGGTTTAAAACATGCTATGTGTTATTATTTGCTTGATTCTATATGTTGTATCATGATTTGGATCTAGAATGCCTTTCAGATCTCATGGGCTCAGAGTAAGGCTTTTGGAAGGTGATTGGGTCACGGGTTCCTCCACTAAGAAGTTCAGTAGCAGAGGTGGGGCCTGAACGGAAGTGGGTCGCTGGGGATGTGACCTAGGAAGACGTGTTTCCACCCCAGCCTCCCCTCTTCTCCAGGCCTTTCCACCGTACCATTTCTGCACTGGATCCAGCGAGTGTGGACTGAAACTTCTCCAAATTGTGACCAAAATGAATCTTTCCTCTTTTATGTTGTGGGTGTTGGTTTTTTTGTCCCAGCAATGAGAAAGTGACTAGCACAATGGCTAATGTAACCTACAAAATTGTTTAATAAAGTTTGGTTTTATTTTTTACTACAAATAAACAAGTAAACATTTCATTCAACGTTTCAAACTCTACCTTAGGGCAAAGTCATGGTTTTATATTTGAAAATAAAATGTGTAATTAATTGTGTCAGGTTTGTATCACTCATCCTGCATAAGTTTGATTCTTCATAAACCTCTTTAAGAACTATAATATTACACAAATCTCCTCGCTACCATAGAAAGGTTTTCTGATCTACCAATGTGATGGTCATAAATGAATCTTTGTAAGTGTAGTTAAATGCACCCACGTCATGTCATGTCCCTGTATTGGATTCCACAAACATGACAAGGGATTAAAACAAAGGAGTCCCAATATAACAATCAGCTTGTTCAACTGACATCATCAGGCAGGTGTTCAAACTTAAAGAAGAGTCATTCTATTCACTGACAATTTCCATTAAACTGATAACCTGTTTAATCGCTGGGAGACACTCTCTCAAGATTCAGATGAGGGAAAAACTCCTTTCTCTGCCAAGCACACTAGAGTCTTCTTTTAAGTAAGAAAAACTTGTTCCACAGAAGAAATTCCTGCTTGGGAGCAAAAGAAGCCAAGTGCTTTATTCAGACAAGTCTTTTAAAAAGTGGTTTTATCATCATGATCAGAGATGAAAGATTCATGTGCCCCAAGAAAACTAAAAATCTACCAAGCACCAACAGACAAGGGGGCTGTTATAAGTCATAAAATGTACAGATGGAATCCCTCCCTTCCTCCCTGGGTCAGGGGCAACTGCAGGAGTTTAACCTCAAGCACACAGACCACAAAGGATTCCCAGAAGAATACTGTATGGAGAGATAAAAGTTTCAATCTCATCTTCAGTTATCAAGTGGGAGCATCTCTAGATATATTAGATAAAGATAAGGAAACTCAGTCTCTAACTACAGTGGACCCTCGAGTTACAACTGACCATGCATGAACAACTTGGGTTATGAGTGGAATTTCTAAATTTAAGTTATGGTGAAAGTCTTAGTTATTACCCAAATGCCAGCCACTTGTGTGGTTTTAAACTAAGATTCACAATGCCAGAATAGCATATGTAAGCATCCGTATCAGTCTGAGCCCACATGTTAGTGCTTGTGGACGTGGTTTCAGCCAGTGATTTATATAATCACCATGATTACTGCTATCAAAAGAAGCTACAAGAAAAAGGGAAAGTAATCACAACAGAACAGTGTTAAAGAAAAGATAGGTAACCTTAGACCAGCTTTTAGTTCTGAAAAGTCTGAGTCCCAGGGAGCCAGAAGCAGGTCTTAGTGAGCTATAGATTCTCCAAGGAGAGAAGGGACACCAGAGAGCCTGCTGCGCGTTGTTCTCCTGTAAGGAGACTCTGCTTCCAAACAGTAACCACCTTCCAGGTCATCCTCTCTTGCTGCAAGTCAACGATCTCTACTTGAATAGTGAATATAGCATGAAATTATTGTTACAGGTACAGTAGGCACATTTTATAACTTTTTGGTGAATATCCTAAGAAAATGATTGTTGTGTCTGGTAAATTATACACATTATATCATCGTATTTTATTATGAGAGGGTTAGTTAAGGGATGCTTTGGGAGGTTTAGAATCCACTATGTGTATTTCCGTTATTTCTACAGATGAGATCAGGTGCATGCAGGGTGGTATGGCCATAGACTCCATTATTTCTTATGGGAAAAGCAGTCTTGACTTAGAACCAATTTGAGTTACAACCAGCCCTTGTGAACTAATTGAGTTCATAAGTCAAGGGTCCACTTTGGTGAAAATAGGTGAAATTTTGCCCTTGTCATATACCATGGTCTGTATTTGGGTTTGGAATTAGTATGTATCTGAATACCCTTACAATGTAAATATGTTCTCCCATGCTCAGATACGTGGAGTTATCTTGCTTTTTATTTTCAACTCCCTAAAATGCAGAGGATAAATGTACAAAAGCACTGTTAAAATTTTTTTGTTTTGTTTTAAATAGAAAAGCTAATTGATGAGAGTTTTTCTTAAGAGATACCGAACATAAGAACAATTTGTATTAATGAAATATAATTAACATTATCTTCCAAATCAATATTATTGTTGGATAGATTAATAGAAAAATAAAAATTTTCTTTGTTGGAGGTTATACAAATCTAATATTTTTGATAAATTAAATTTAAAACAAAGGATATCTTCAACATGTACTTTGTTTGTTCTTGGTTTTCTAGGCTGGAGACCATGGTCATGCCATGAGAGGAAAGTGATTTAGACAACGGTGACGTTTTGGTAGGAAGGCACTGGTGAATGTAAAGATCCTTCTAGCTCCCTCTGCTCCTTTCAGTGGTGGTTGGGCTGAGGACAAGCGTCAGAGACACAGATGAGATGGGTCCAAGTTGTTGAAGTGAAGAAGAATGTTTCTCAAAAGGATTGGAAAAAAATCACAATGCCAGAACAATGTGGATAAGCAGAAGTACAAAGCCCAGAGGTTCTGGGGATCCTAGTGAGCATGGAACTCAGAGATCAACATTGAGATGTGGCCAGGGAGGTAGGAGCAGCTCTGCCCTAGTGACACAGAGCTGGCAAGAAGATTACAAGGTGGGATGTGGCACTTCTGGTCTGGGTGAAATCTCCTGGACAGATGTTTAAGATTTGAATCCCAGCCACAAACTCATAGACTTATAGCCCTGTAGGTTTAGTTCAGGTTTTAAAAAATATAATCAACACAATTTTTGAACTTGTTCTAACTCAGGTTCCATTAACTACATTTAAAGAAATTCTAGCTGAAGCAATCAAATGGTTTTGGTGCTTTGGCCACATAGCATGGAGTTGGATTATTTTTCAAGAAGGGGAATAAATTTATGTACCAGTTCCTCTGTATGATTAATTTCTGAGTCACTGGAGGGGTAAGTAGGTCCACATGTTGCAGAAGTTGTGCACCTAAAACCATGGGCACTTATTTGTAGCTTTGAGCCTTTCTTGCTGAGGCAGTGACCCATGGAATAGGAATGCAAGGCAGTGTATCAAGGCAGTACAAAGAACAGGAGCTGGAGAACAATCTTGTCATGATTCTTCTTTCCTGGACATACAAGTACATAACATTAACATAATTTTGTATCTTATTTTTACTTACATTGTGCTGTCAACATCATTCCATTCTTCTGTTGAATATTTATATTTTGTAAAATGTAGAATCAAGTAGACATTTACTTATTTAAACAACTACTCTACCTGGGCATAACTTCTAAGTTTTTCCCGTTATACTGCATCTAACTTATTTGGTGATGTAGCAACTTTTCTTACTTTCTGAGACAAATTCATATGAGTTTCACAATACAGGTTGGGACTCTAGTTAAATGTCAAATGCCTTTAGTTTTATTGCTAAGCTGTGTTATTTTTTAGAAGTGCAACATAATCTTTTTTGTCAATATGATTCTATTTCTAGTAAAAAAAGAGGGTTAAAAAATCTTCTTTGGGAGGTAGTTCACACATTTGAAATCAAGGAAGTCATTTTCAAAGCAGCTGTGGCATTAGAACAGGCTTCTCAAGAAATATTTCATGCATCTGGGATAGAGTAGAGGGAAGCTAGTATCATTGCATCTGGACCCACACATATTTTATTAATTCACTTGATGTTAAGAGATTTTTTAAGCCTTTTGAGAAAGATGGAAAAAGAACAAATAATGCTGGTTAGATCAGCCACAGGTGTTCATCACATCTGATAGCTGCATCTTTACTAAGAAGTTGTGTGGATCATAAAGACCAGGACAAAGCTCTAAGGCACCCACACTCACGGTCAAGGACGATACTCCCTAAGCTCCTTACTCAGGCATGGTGCTACCAACAATTCCTAGAGTATTAAATGTAAACCCTCCTATTTGGCATTCCTGGAACCAGGAATTTTCCTTGTTTTGTAGGAGTGTGATTTCTAGAGTTCTTCAATAGGTTACTGTTATATAAGGAAAAGTTTTTGACCCAAGAATATGCATAAAAAGAGGTAACAGAAGAAGTTTAGCATAGATATTGATTTACCTTAATGACACAGTGATTCTTACAGCAAAATTAAAATAATCATGCTCATTCAAAATTATTAAGGCTAGAATAGCCACTAGGGGAAAGAAGGATGTTGGTTTGGAGGGACATTTGATAATAAGGCAAAAGAAATATTTTGAAACATGGATGACTTGGTGCATTTCTGTTGTGTAACAGAATACCTGAGATTGGATATTTTATAGAAAAAAAGACTCCTGATACTTACATCTCATAGCTCTGGAGGTTGGGCAGCCCAAGGTGAAGTGCTAGGAGGCTCATTGTCTAGACAAGGCCTGTTCTGCTATTTCTAATGTCATCTTGCCTCCCACCGAGGAGAAGACCACTATGCCCTCAGGAGGACACAGTCCAGTGTAAGAGAGAAGACCAGGAGGGCAAGAGAGCACTCCTTTCAGCATCCCTGTATAACGGTGTTAATCCTGTTTACGAGGGCTCTGCCTTCCAAAGGCCATCTCTCAAAGGGGACACCTCTTAATACTTTTGCATCAGGGATTCAGTTCCAACATGAATTTTGGAGGGGACACCACCATTTAAATCATAACAATGGAGATAGAGCTCACAGTAAAGTTTAGAGCTGCCAAATACGCAGTGAAGGAGGACTGACTTTTGTGAATAATCACTAGAATGAATGGTATTTGTGATAATCATGAAGGAATGTGGTGGAATAGTACATTTAGATGTGGGTAGGTATATCTGCACAGAAAAAAAAATTCTTGAAGGACATAAACTATTGGGAGTGAAATTACTGGACATCTCAAATTTTCTATTTCTATTGTTTAAAATTAGAATGGACTCTCCTTATAAACATGAAATCAGGGAAGACATATCCCAGTGGTAATTTGTTTGATGGTGTTGTTTGGAAGGCATCTTAATCACTTTTTTATTACTGGGAAAAATACTCGACAGCTTAAAAGAGGTGAGGTTTATTTTGGTTCCTGGTTTCAGTTCATGATCAGCTAGCTCCAGGCCAGAAAGAGGGTGGCAGAGGGGTGTGGCTGAGGACCAGGTACTGAACCTGCAGCAGCCATAAAGCACAGAGAACCCAGGACAAGAATGCACACTTTGAGGTCTTACCCACAGTGACCCACCTTTAACAGGCCCCACCTCTCATCAGAACAACACTCAGCAAGGAACTCAGCAGTGGACTTAGTATAGCATCCACAGAGCCAGACACCTTCCACACATGAGACTTCTGGGGAACAATTTAGATCTAATCTATAACAAAAGGTATAATCTTTGAATTTACCACTCCCTCTGCTGGCCTGTCAATAGGAGCGAGGAGGCCTCCTCTATTCCTGCCACATGTTCTGGGAGACTCTTGTGAGTAACAGTCAAAGACGAGTCAGGAAGGCCAGAGATGGACTGGGAGATTTACCAGGGAGTTGATGAAGCATAGACTCTGAGGCCCTTCTCTTACACTGGTCTATTCTCAGACCCACTGTGTTCTCTGGGTAGCCAGAAAGAATCATTAGTCTAGTGATGTGTACAGGCAAAAAGTACTGCTGCCCTGTCTGGGATTATTCTGAACAACCTTGGGGTCCCCAATAGCTCTGAGGGTTTTTTGGGTAAATAGCCTTTATCAAATGGAAGAGGTTACATTTCCTTTTTAGTCTGCTGAAAGTTCTATTAGGAGTGAATGATAGGCTTTGTCAAAGGTTATCTCTGGAGCATGTGTCAGTTTCCTTATTGTATTAAAATGGCATATTACATTATCCTTGAAATATCAAATCAACCTTCCAGTCTAGCATTCCATTGGCTACACCTCATCTTTCTCTTTTTTTTCCCTAACAGAGTTATTCTTTATGAGAAAGTATAGAGCTAGATCAAATGGAATTTCTCTAAAATTATATTTCTAGGTATATCTTTAGATGGATAATTATATTGCCAAAGTGAAAAACACAATCTTCCCAAGATGGCACGATGACAGCAAACCTTTCATAGATACCACCTCTAGAAATATTTAGCAATAACTCTGCAGCTGCTCTAAGATCCAATAGAAGTACCAGTGAAGTCAGATGGTAACTTTGGGTTAAATCCTTTGAGCCTTGGGTGCTCTATCTGCAAAATCCTTCTGTAAAATGAGGCAATAATACAATTTTCCTGAACGGGTTGTTAGGAAGACTGCCAGTAAATCTGACTAAATCATGTAGCCCTGTCCTTAATATGTATAGCTCAACAAACAGTAGAATTACTAGTATTATAGACAGCAAACTTAGGTAGAAATATTATAGGCAGTCCAGGGTAGGCTCTCAAAGGAGTCAGTGCAGAAGATGAGAACACATCCCAACAGTGGTAGGAGGCACATCCAATGGAGGCCAGCATTCAAGATAAAGACAGGATGGCCAGGCCTACACTACCTCCTCAAGGGATAAGCAATATATTATAATTGGCATCACCAAACCCAAATAAAGCCTAGAAGGACATCAATCACCCAGGTGGGTGGCCAGCACCTCCTGACTTACCTCTTTCAATAAAGGTCCTTGCTACCTGACTTGCTGCCCCATTGGGCCAACATCACCTAAGCGGCTGTTCTTGTAATCTGACAGGTTGGTCAGTTTTGTTCTGCCGACCTTGTAATTTTGTTCTATAAGCTTCCTCTGAAAAATGGGGTTAGCAGCAACCCATTTTTGGGTCCCCTTCTGCTGCTCAAGAGCTATCTCTCAATAAATATTTCTTTTTAACTTTGTTGTCCTCTAGAATTCATTCCTTGATTTTGGGGAACAAGGACTCGGAGTATCTGAAATCCAGCAGATTGGGAGTTAAAATATTTCACCTGTACCATTTGGAGGTCCTGTATCATGAAGACAGGTGTACGATCCTCTGACTGACTAAGCCTTAAACCAGTGTCTTGACTGTGCATGGTTCTCACATCACTTAATTTTTAAAATTTGCAATTGTAAATTATTTCTCTAACTCTTTGGAAAGCAGATCTTTTACACCACAGGAATGTCTGAGGAGCCATTCCTTTGAGATATTATCACCAAGAAAAGCAGCATCCCTCTGTCTTAGTCTCTGTAAAGGGAAAAGCCCATCATTCCTGAGTCTCCACTAGCAAACAGTGAAGCCTCATCTGGTTCACTAACCTCCTCACGAATGTCCCCACCACTCTCCACTGACTTTACTTTAATGCTGGCAAACTCTCCTCCTCCTGTTTCAGGCAATTTGGTTCAGCCTCTTTCCCAGTGTAGAAGACTTTGAATGAAGTCTTCCTTGCTTAACCCATCCAGTGCAACTTTCTTATGCTATCGTGATCATTATAACAAAAAGAAGTGTGGGTTTTACCTCTGGTGGTTTCAGTTGAGAAACTGACATCAGTGTCCAGTGGAGAGAATCATAATACAGGGAACTCTTTTGGCTGGTTAAAAATGATGGGCGAAGGGAATGGTGATAGTGAATATGCAAATGAAGAGGTATTACAGAGGAAGTAAGGGTGTCATTCCTTATGAGATCCTTTAATTGAGAACTAGAATTTAAATGGAGACACTCTTTCCCTTTAAAAACTGTCTTCAAGACTGTTCTCTCCCTGCTAACTGCTTTCTCAATATCATAGCCATTGAAGGCTTAAAGGAATTTAAAGGGAAAGAAGCTAAGAGATAATTTAAATTAATTAATGAGCAAAAGAAAAGCACCACATATTAAAGTGATTTAAATGTGACATAACACATAATACATTACAATTGTAAATTTATGAACCTGTGTCTATGTCTTTTACTAAAAAATGAATGTTTTAATGCAAAACAATACTTTCTAAATAGTTTTATCATTAATAAAAAGCAATTGTGAAGTAATGAGTTTGATCCCCAGTACTACAACAAAACCAAAAATAAAACCTAAAAAAAATCAAGGAAACAAAAAACAAAATCAAAAAATCACACAAACAATAAAAAACAATTATGTTATGAAATTTAGTAACTTGGAAATAGACTTGAGGAAACAAAAATTAGATAGAGTAGTGAAACATGAGGAACTGAGATAACTTTTTGTTCTCTTATTAAGGATAACATTTATATTTGCTTTAAAATCTTGATGTGACAAATGTTTTCCAGTTAAGCATTCATCTAAGAAAATTTAATTTCAGTCTGCCCTGTTTCTGAGAACCCCAGGAGACTTTGAAATTAAAAAAATAAAGCGATGATCATATCACATTGAAATGATTAAGCAGAGCTGTTGGTCTTTTAATTTGCTCTTTTAAAAAAACAGTTTTTACAAATCATAAACAGCTTTGAGGATGAGGAAAGAACAGACCTTCAAGCATTCATTTTTTCAGTCATAAAGGATGGCTCAACTTCATCCTCCTCCTCGGAGGCACATTCCAACCAAGCCTTGGAAATTAAACTCTACCAAATATGAGGCCTGACCTGGTCTTTGAAACTGCAGCGAATCAGTGATTCTTTTACTTTAAGGGTCTTCTCTGGTCAGGTGAATAAAACATTCTACAGGGTGAAGACTAAGATCTGCTGTTATGATTTCCATCTTCGATGTCCCCAAAAGTTCACCCACTGCGGCTTGCTCCTCAGTTGATGACACTATTTGGAGATGGAGGAAACTTTTGGGTGGCATTGATACATTGGAGGAAGGTCACTGGGCACCCATCCTGGAAGGGTATTGTGGGATCCTAGGCCACTTCTTTTTTCTTTTCACTTCTGGCCACCCATGGTATGAGTATATTTACCATTGCTTTACCATTCCCCATGGATTTACTTTCCACCATGATGTTTGCCCTTGCCTCAAATACAAAATGTCATAGTGAAGAGATCATGTACTAAAGCCTCCAAAACTGAGAGCCAAAAATGAATCTTTTCTCCTTTAAGTTGGTTTGTTTTAGGTATTTTGTCACAGCAATGGAAAACTGACTAAAATACCTGCATTATTTTTCTAAAACCTATATAAATTCATCACTGTGTGAGAACAATATACCTAGGATTGAAGGGTGCTCTTTATTAGACCTATTCAAGAATAAAACAAGACTAAAGTATCCCAAATCAAAGCACACTGTGTGCCAGTTTCTCTCTAAATAACATTCTTTCGCTCCATGTACATTTTGGAAAATTACAGAAAGATTAGTACACACTTGTAATGCAATCAATGCTGAATTAGGCTTACTTACTCAACATGCCAAGTAAGCACTGAGGGCACCCGCAAAACAGACAAATCAGAAATGACTAAGAAAAGCTTAACTTTGATGGATTATTCAGCATTCTGAAATAAGGAAACAGAAAAATAAAGCCATTTCAGTACTCATGCTTTATAAAATTTTGAAAACATTTTGTTTTGAATTACATATGGGGTTGTTGCAATCTTTTCAGCACTCAGGACTTCTAAATTTTGTAATCCAGCCCTGGACACAAAAGCTCAACACAGCGAGTAAAGGCATCCTAGATGAAAGATAGTACCCTTACAACTATTTATATTGCAAAAGCTTTGCTCTTCTGCAAGAACATGCAGTTTCCCAAACACTAACCTCTCTTTACAAGGTTATGCTTATTAGCTGGGATTTGTAGCTCAATAGCGACACTGTTCATCCTTGGTTCAATTCAGATTGTAATTTCTTTTTAAACTACTTGACCCTTATAATCATATGGTGAGTAGGTCTGATCATTCATCTTCCCAAGGCCAAGTACTCGGTTAGAACACAGAGTCATTTGTGCTTCTGAAGTCACTCTGGGCATCATGATGATCAGGGTGAAAAAAACTGAAGACTGAAAGAAAGCCTTTATACAATGTTTTCATTGTTTTACTCATTTTCTGGGACTAACATTTCTGATTGGGGAAACAAAAGTCTTCCTAGAAACCAGGATGAGATTTTAAGAGATAATCTTTGTTTCTAATTAAGTGTGGAAAGTGTCAGACTATTTTATTGTTGGCAGTGTTTGGCTTTGCTAAATAAGATTCTGCTTTTTCTCAGGGCCCATACTTACTGAGCTGCAACAAACTGCTGCTCACTGAATGAAGGAATGACTCTACCCACCATCATGTCTTTGCCCTGAAGCTGTAAACATTTCCTTAGTGTCCACTTTCATTTCTAGGGCATCATATTGCATAAGTTGCCTTAATTGGGTCACAGATTGAAGAGAAGTCAGGAGCTGATTGCTTTCTGTCCATCTGTGAACCAATCATGGAGACAAAAGGAATATGACTGAATTGATTTATGTAAAGCAGTGCTCATTACCTCTGAAACAAAGAAGGAATCAATTTCACCTCTAAAGAATAGGTCCTGCTAACAAACAGAAGAGAGATACTATTCTAAAGAGCAATCTAGGGATCATGAAGACATGAGTGCCATGGATACTGGTTAGGCAATCCAGAAATACTGATAATGTAATTTTTAGTTTTTAAAATATGACTCAAAGGAAAACTAATGAATATAACTTATACATTAGAAATAATTCCACACCACTTAAACATTTAATCCTTTTTCTCCCTTACATTGCTGAGAAGAAAGTACTAAAAGGTTTTTTGTGACATTTGGCACCACAGTCTCGCCTTTAAGCAAGTGACTTCAAAAATGGCACTGACTGTGTGGTGGAAAGCTTTTTAGACTAAGTAGACATTGGTTAGCTGACCAGCCTAGAATGTCCCCTAGCCAATTAACAGCAACCAGAGAAGTCTGAAATAAACAGTGAATGACTTTATGCAGATCATGGTCAGTATCTTGTGCATATTTTGTAAGAAGTCTTTCCTTAGTCAGATATCATAAAGACATTTTTCTATCATCTTCCTTCTAAATCTTTTATGAATGCTCTAATTTTGTAGTATGTCATCTTTTAAATGTTAATTGAATCAATCTTTGTTATTGTGATTTTTCTAGATATTTACATTTTGATTTCCTGAGCTAAAAATGAAGTATGTGAGATGTAGGTTCTAGATGTTTTTCTGCTTTATTTAGATGTGTTTAAAATTGTTAAATTTGCTTCAAATGTATTATTTTCATACCCTCCTTTATTCTTAATAAAGCTTTTCTTGTTAACATTAATGAAAGTTAATATTGATAAAACTATACTAATTAGGTTTATTTACTAACTTTAGGATTTTTCTTTAGTGCTTTGTCTTTTGTAAACTATATTATTGAAAAGCATAGCCTTTTATATCTGGTTACATAGGTCATATATATTTATTATAATGATTAACTTTTTTTTCCCTATGCTTTGTCTTTTTCTCGCATTTTTGGTCTGTTGAATTTGGAGTTTTCTTTTAAAAGCTTTTTTTCCTTTTCCAGAATGTTTTACTTCTGCTGATATGCACAGTACATTTTGTTGCTATTCTTTAACAGTTATCCATGAACACATAGATTAAAAATCTAGAACTATCTTAACTTCTAGCAATGGGTACAGGGTCCTTTGAAAATATATACTGCTTTCCAAGTGCTCCTACACATCTTCTCCACATATATATTTCCAAGATTATATTATATTGGTAACATTTTATCTTCTTTTTAATCCAACAGAACCAACCATATAATATATATATATGTTTCTCATAGGGTTAGTAGAATTTAGCTCAGTATTTCTCTTGCATCTCAGACCCTCCTTCTAGAGTCATGTTGCTGTAGGCTAAAATTCACCCTTAAAGTCTACAGGTCATAAATTCTTATTTTGAAAAAATCTGTCTGGCTTTATTTTACCTTTGTTCTTGAAAGACAGTGTCACTGAACACTCTGTTGAGTTATTTTAAGAAGATACTTTGCTGTTTTTTTGGCTTCCATTTTTCTTGACATTGAAAAGTCTCTGTTCAGTTTGTCATTTCTTTGTAAAATATTTAGTTATTCTGGCTGCTTTCAGGTCTTTTTGCCTTCATTCTGAAGATTCATAACAGTGAGTTGACATTGGTTACCTTTTAAATTTCTTGCTTGGCATATATTTTGTGGATTTTGTTTTTGGCTAGTTTGTAAATTTCTCAAGTCATCTCCCTCCAAGTTTTCTAGTCCCTACTTCTGGAACTCCATTTAACCCATGTAAGTTCTCATCCTATCCTTTGGGTTTCACACTTTTGTTATTTTCTATCTCTTTGCTTATCCTTATTGCACTATATGTCAATTTGTCAAGTGTGTAACAATTGCTTTGAGACAAATCTGCTCTCAAAACATTAAATTGTGTATTTAAATAATTCTATTTCACACTCCATTAAGTTCCTTTTGGCTCATTTTAACATACCTGTGTTTTTCCTGATATATTTTATAATATACTTATTTTCATTATTATATTATTCCTTTACACATTTTTATGCTATTTCTGTTAAATACTGCACAACTACTTTATTTAAATCTGCCATTTCTCAGTTAAAATAGCTTGTTTTCTTGTGTTTATTTAAGCTACAAGGACTAATTACAGAGGCTTTCTTTTTGTTCATTTTAAATAGAAAGAAGAAAAATCAAGAAGCAAAAAAAAAAAAAAAGAGCAAAAAGCAAAATGACAGCAGCAACAACAGCAACAAATAGTAGCTATATATATTTTTAAAACAAGATAGGAGTTTAACAATGGTGGTTATATATTGAAAATTGTTATTTTCAATAGTTGCTCAGGTTGCCAGATACAGGAATAAAACAAAACAATAAAATGGAACAAAACATTGGATTTCAAAATCAAGACAGAAGGATATCGCTCAGTTGCTATAATGCATATTGTTACACTCCAAATAGATGCTCAGTCTACCAGCTTTAGGCTTGCAAAGTCAATCAAACTACATGAAAATTGCCACTATTATTCTTTTACTTTGGTTGCTATCATCTCAGCCTGACTTCCTCTGAAGCAGCTCATTGCTTATCAGTGAGTGGGGGTGTTGCTCTTTTGGTTTCCTGGCCTGTGCACCAGCTGGCTCCACAGAAGGCCTAGTTTGGCTTACTGATTCTCTTCCTGTTCCCTGTGGCGGCTTCCCTGGTTCACAGGAAGTCATGTTTTGGCTTCCAAGGCTTTCTTTCAGAGAATATTCATGCATTTCTTGGAGCAACCAGCAGAACCCACTAAACTGGCCTATTTTAATACTATAAGAATTCCTGGTCAGGGGTCGTTGGTTCAGTTTTCTTACCTCGCCTGTTATCCATGGCTTAGTTGCAGTTTTTTTTTGTTTGTTTGTTTTTTATTATTGTAGTTTTGGCTCTATCATTTGTAAAAGCTCTCCGCAATGACCTTGCTTTCTAATGAGCCAGAAAATGAACTAAGTATGTGTTGCATTTTATCCAAGAACTAACCGTATTTAGCAAGATTACTGAAATTCGTAATCAAGCATACTGCCAGAAGCAGAAACTTGTTTTAGTCAACTTTGGTAACTTGCATCTTTTATGAGTTATTTAATGTTTTGCAATACATTGATACTGTTCATTTAGTCTTATTTTTACAACTCTGCTGTGTTTATTTCTTTACCCATTTTCATTCCTAGCATTTTTTGTCTCATCTATTTTTCTCCCTAATCAGCTTTAGTAAATTGTGTGCTTTTTATTTATTTAAAATAAGCCAACTTTTGTTTAAAATGGTCCTCTTTACAGTAGCAGTATTTTACAGTCTGGAAATCATAAACACTTTTTGTAAAGGACCGTAAACTTTAGAGCTAAAAACTGTAGCAAACAAAATGAAACACCCAATTGATGGGCTCAAGAGCACAATAAAGAGGAGCAGAAAAAAAAATCAGTAAAACTGAAGATTAACAACAGAAATTAATCTACATAACAGACAGAACATATGCAGAACAAAGACCGCCAAAACTTAGCAGATCCCTTTTAGCAGGTAGTTAATCTGTGATACAACCAAATCACGTAACAGTGCTGACACCAAAAAGGAAATGGATTTAATACAATTGGGATGAGATGTCAAAAATTATGTGAATGGACAAAGTCAAGCTCAAAAGGCTACCTACCATTATGATTTCATTACATAATTCTGATGAAATGAAAATAATGTAAAAAAAGGAGAACAGATTATGGTTGCCCAAGATTACAGAATGGGGAGGGGAATGAAGTTGGTATAAGTATAAAAGGCAATGTGAGGGATCTCTGTACTAGAAAACATTCTGTATGGAAATAGCAATATCCTGGTTGTGTGATAGTGTACCGTAGTTTTCTAAAATATTCATTTTTGGAGGAGACAGGGTGAAAAAGCATAAAAAAGAGATCTCTGTACATAAAACCAGTTATCTCAAATTTAATTATGTTAACATTAAATATATTTTACACATTATGGAGTTTACACATTTTAGAAAAGTGAACTCTTTATCTCAAATATCAGTGCCATTCCAAAGTATACTATTAGTTATTTCCCAAATAGAACTAACATGAATGATGTGACAAAGGTAATTCTATCAAAATTCTGAATATGCTCTACTGCAAAATATGAAGTAGACATTAAAACCACAGTAACCTGTAGGGAGGCTAAAACATTAAAAATGGCACTAGAAAGAGGTCAGATGTGGTCAGACATACTGAAAACACCTGGAAATGAATTCACAAAGACCATAGCACCCAGGTTTGGAAACAGAATGCAATAAAATATATTCTTCAGCAAAATGTGGCTTTATATTTTCAAAATCATTTGTAACAGAAAGATCAGCTTAGATCTTTGGAAGTAGAAGTACTTAAAAATAATAAAAAGATTACATCTTACTCTAGTTAAATCCCTAATTTCTGGAAAACTATTCCTCTTTCTTCTAGCCTGGGTTATGTACTTCAGATCTACCATTAAACCGCTGGCATAAAGCTTTCAGTGAGTATTAGAAAGTGAAACTAGGCATCAGTAAGTCTTAGTAGAGGCTAAATGAATACATTTCTATGTTACTTATCAATGCTAATGAGCAAGTGCTACCTGATAGTACTTACAGTAAACACTTAAAAATTTGTATTCTGGGTTGGCCAAAGTGGGAATTATTTCTCTTTCAAGTTTATTTAAAGACTCAGTTCAGTTCTAGAAGACTCCCTCTAAAACAAGTAGAGGTGTTATGCATGCAGCTACTGCACAGGAAATCTGGTTTTGCCTTCTACCACTTACATTTTAGGTAAAATGCCATCACTACCCAAAGCCTATGGGAATCCTGCTCAGAGTAGCCAACCTCTTAAAAACTGCCAGAAGAAACAATGTCTATCAAAACCTAGTTAGTCTGTAAGTTACTTAGTTCTATTTTTGCATTTAAAATTAAGATTACTGGGAGCAACATAAGACATTACTTTTCATGTTAACCAAATGAATCTGAAACAAATGATTAAAATTGGCATATTGATGCAGAATTTGAATGATGAAAACTGGCAGGAGCCATTAAGTAGTTTTCCTTCTATGTCACCTTTTCACTAAAAAATATTTGCCAAAGGATAGGGCAAGGGTGAATTTAAAACATTTTAAGGTGCATTTTAAAAGAAACATACTTAATGCATTTGGGTTAATTCTGATGAAACAGTGATCTCAAATTCTTGTTTGCCCTTTCTCTTCCTTCTAATAACTGGTCTGCTCTCTCTTGGGAGTCCGAGATGCTTCGGCTCTGAATATAAGTACTGCCATCACAGCAGCTCCTCTGGGAGATATCACACATCATCACTCCAATTAGTTGCTTCTACTTAGAAAACCACTGATGTTCTAGAACTCTAATTTGGAAAAGAAAACAAAATTTAAAACAAAAGGCGGGTCCTTAAAAGTATAAAATGCCAACTGCTAAGTTGTCCCAAGGCTGATAAATTCATCTTCATACATTCTTACTTGCACCTTCTTTCTCACCCATCATTTGCTTTCTTTTTATAAGGCCAAGTGCTAAAATACAATCTCTTTGAGGGTAAGGATCTCATTCTTGGGGTTCACTCTCTTGTTGTTTTGCATTAATTGAGCTTGAATGCAGGGTCCTTGCATTGAGTTACATCCCTAGTCTTTCTGTTTAGACACTTGTTGAATGTTCTCCAGGTGGACTGGAACTTGTGGTTCTCCTGCTTCAGCATCCAAGTGCTGATATTACAGGCGTGTGCCACATTTGACTGATTAACTCTGCAACTCCCAGTGCCCATGTGCATAGCAGCCTGGCAAAAAGCTAGCCCAAAATGAAGTGTCAAATTAAGTCACGCATTTATTGAGCAACTATTATACAAGGGAAACAAGGGGATGGAATGGGGAAAAAGGAAACTTCTAGATGCTGGGGCCTGAGTCTTGACATATACACCTTTTAGTGGTTGACAAACCTGACATGTTCACCACTGTAACAGTGCTTCAAAGGTTTTAAAACATTTTTTATTTTATCAACACATCTCTAATTGAGGATTCTGTTTCATGTGGTCTTCCCTCTGGACATCAGTGCTTTATCACGTGGTAGAATAGTCTAACCTCTGTGCAACCACCTTCTTCTTTTGCAGTTCTGCACTACAGGAAAACCAGAAACTACGTTTTCCAGAACGTGTTTCTAAGTTAAAGTGGGCCAATGAGAAGCATTTCCATGAGATCTGGAAGGCAAAGGAAGGACATTCTCCTTCCTCAAACGCTGCTGCAAGGCCTATGTGACTTCCTATGCATATATGACTTCATAGTAGCTTCCAAATGTCTTCACTCTCCTACTTTGGAGCCATCAGCAGCAGAGACAGCTGGTGACAGCTCCTTGACAGTGACACCTCAGTGATGCAGGCAGACAGAGAGCGAGCTTCTGGAGCTCTGAAGACTCAGCAGCTCCTGACACTCTCACTTCTGCACTGCAGTGCCTCCCTCTCCCACAAAGGAAGATTCCCAGAGGAAGAGAAGGGAAGGAAAGGAAAGGAAAAGAAAACAAGACACGAGTCCACACTCTTAAGTGAAACAAACTGCACAAACATTTAAATATCACATTATTTCTCTGGTGCCACAAACTAAAGGGTAAATAAGGACTAGTATGTGTAATAGATACTGGGAAATAGAGGATACTCAAATGGGACAGTTAGGAAAGGGATGCGGGAAGGGGAGAGGAAGAAAGGGAAAAGAAAGTGGAAGAAAATGGAAACACGGGAAGAAGGGTTGGAGGGAGAAGGGATAAGGGGAAAAAAAAAGAGTAAAAACATATCATGTACAAGCACAAACCCCCTCTGATCAATGTGTTCATTATGCACATCTAAAATGTACCCCAAAATTAATCAAAATAAAAACAAACAAAAAAACCTTTTACATTTACAATTCATGGAGTGGCGCCTGTTTTCTTGACTGGAATGTAAAAATATGGATGAGGCAGTCTTGGTGACAAATACCTGTAATCCCAGTACTTTGGAAGGCTGAGACAAAATTGCCCAGGCTGGGCGATTTAGCAACTTAATGAGACCCTAGCTCTAAATAAACAAGGAAATAGCTGGGGATGTCACTCAAGGCAAAGGCCCTTAGGACCCAGGCAGTTAGGACCAAAGGACAAAACACACAAAGAAACAAACAAACAAAAGGCACTTAGGAGAAAAAAAAAATTTTTGACCTGTGTTATTAGAATTGAGAATGAGAGGCTACTTCATGGAGTCTACTGATTTTTGTAGAACCCAATTGAAGAAAAATAACCCTGTGTGTTCAGATAGGCAGTTTCTTTCCTATCGCATTTGTCACTGTATTTGAGGACACATATTCCTAAATAAGTGGGGAAAATGATCTTCTCTTCAGTGACTGATGAATTACGCGAAGGTGCTTAAGCTGAGAAATCAAATTTTGTCAAAGCGGGATACTGGAACACTTCCGGGTTGCTGCTGCTGTCAGTTTAGTAAGTGTATTTTCTTACTAACAAGATATGGTGAGCTTTTGAGGCCTAGAATTTAAAGGTTAGCTTTTGTCTTTATTAAATGAAATTGTGAAACCATGTAACTTTCTTTTCCAGGAAGGACAGGTGCATGATGTTCTTTACCAATAATGAGGAACTTTCATCACATTAAACTGAACTGAAATGTTAGTCCCCTCCCAACTTCCCCAATCAACCTGCTTCATCCTATTTTGAAATTTTAGCTGTACTCTGGCATTCTGTCCATGTAAGAAATATATTTGGTTTTGGCTTTAATGAAATAAATGCTGAGTAAGTTACTCTTGTCAATTGCTCTTAGCTATTAAGCTGGACAATGACTATTTTCTTTACACAGGTTTTACTTTTTATTATGACATTAATTATTCTACATGAACAAATTAAAATTACAGCAACTATAAAAACTATTTTACTTATACTTTGCTACATGACAGATCCTTTTCAAGGAATGGGAAGCATTCAAAGTCACTTTTATTCCATTGCAGATTCATCTAAGAAGAGTAACATACCATTTTGCATGTAAGATTTCATCATTTTTAACAAAAGCAGTGAAGACACTGACTGGCCCAGTGACCAAGCTGCAATGTTGCTGGTCCCCAGTGCAGATGGTGGCAGGCACCTTGCCTGCTAAAGGGGCCCAACTGCAGACACTGTGTCCCTGGCCCGCGGGCTGTGGCGGGCTCTATTCGTGGCCGCAGACATTCTTACTTTACAGATCATCCCAGCCTACTGAAGCACACACCCTCCATCCCTGTGGCGCCAGTTATTCTTTCACTGTCAGGCACTGTGCAAAGCTGAAACACTTTCAAAATACTTAATAACTAATACGACAGCCAAATAACTGCACCCTGTCCATTAAGAGCCGGGCAATCTTTCTTTGTCTCTGTTGTTCAAGGATGTCTTTCGAGCATAATACGTGTGTCACTTGACAAGGAAAGGTCTTCAATTTGAATCAAACAGATTCAGACACACTGTCTAGTCATTAAAAAAGTCTACATTTTACCTTCCACAGTGCAACCTTCATGTTTCAAAGCAATTCTAAAAATGGTCTAAAACTATTCTTTTTCATTTAAAACTATCCGTTTTTTGTTCCATATATTTTGTGTACATTTTTGTCTTAAAATTAATGCTGTTCAAAAAATTGCAAACCATTAAAGTTCCTGCTTAAATCACTTATTGGCATCCCAATTAATTTATATATGATTATATTTCAAATAAAGGCACTAAAATGTCAAAGATAGCTTTTTCAGTCCTTTTGTTGTTATTGAGAATTCACTGTGAAATAAAAATAAATGTACTTGGCTTCTATGAGAATAAGCATTTTGTCCAGTAGAGCTCTGAGGAACGGTGAACTGACTTGTGGACACCACCAGCTAGGAGTAGCTAGGAGAGGCCAGCACGCTGCATTAAGCAGCGTGTGTCTCTGTGTACTTCCCTAAGGAAAGGCCACTTCAGCAGGCCTGCTGGGCCAGCAGGTATTTATCTGAATTCTCTTGTACTGCTCATCTTGTTTCCTAAAGCAATCTTGCTCCAGCAACACAGAGTCTCAATATACCACTCACAGAAAAGTTTTCTAAGGTTTCCTTTGGAAAAAAAATTGAGTTTTGTTGACAAGCAAAGCAGCAGCTACTGGTCAGTGACAAAACCGTTCTGGATTCCCAAAATAAAACTCTGAGTAACCCAGTGATCAAACAGATGCAGAATGTATAACCACAGTGCACGTGGTTACATCTCTGGAGTATATTTCAGCCTGTACAGCACCAAAAGCGTGAAGCAAGCACTGGTACCAGGTATGCGTAGTCCTCAGAGAACAGACCTATCCAAACACCTTTTAAATCTTCTTTATTTTTACTGCAAGGATACAATTTATTTACTTTTTTATTTATTTCATTTGTTCCCATTTGAAGTCTCAGAGCTTGCCATGTGAAACAATACCTTCACTACCAAATGACTATATAAGAACATTATAAAATACAAACTACAAATTAAGTTAATCAATCTTCTTTACAGTATCAGATTAGTGCACTGAAACAACTTCGATTTAAAAAGGCAAATGAGTTAAATGCAAACATCCAGTTTCTCTTCTAATGAAGCATGGTACAAAATGGCATACAATGTAAACAATATAATTTAAGTATTGGGTGTTCAAAACCAGTGACTATGGGAAAATTACTTCCTAAAAGTAAGTTTGACCCAAAGACACATATGTAGTTAGTCATCAATCTTTAGGCATAAGGGAAAGTAAACAATGGCCCACAAAACCTGATGGTACTGTCAAGATAGTTCAGTGGAATAACAAGTTGAACTCTAGAATCTAAACAAAATAGAAATCAATATGAATTCTTTTAATATTCTTCCTCCAAGTTACATTAAACATTTATAACATCTACACTTTTCCTAGTAAATATCAAACTTTAACAGACCATATGTAAGAACAATCTAACCTTACTAGTTTTACTCAGTAATCTACCACAATGCTTAATTATACACATCAAATGCATAAGATATACCTGGAAATTACTCATTAATATTAGAGAAAACAAGGGTCTCAAAAAATCCAATAATAAAAATGAAATAGGTAATTTGTGCTACAGTAAACTGGAAAATGAATACAGAGATTTGTTAATTTTTATAATTATTGAGAGCATTTTTTTTTGCTGGTCCAAATCAAAATTAGAGATTTTAATTGAAGTAACCTAAGTCTGGTGTATGTTATGCAGTGACAGACAATGTGAACAGAACATGCATATCTGTAAGTTCACTAATTCCAAAGTCAAACAGATAAATTACAGATGAAAGTCATGTGTGATGTGGGCAGCAACCCTATAGTTACTAAATTAAAAAGCATGACAATTATGCCAGCAATGATACTTAGAAAAACTTTTGGTATTAGAAAATATCAGATTTAATCCAAACGAAACCCCTCCCCATAAAAATAACTAAGTAAGGGAACTATCATTTGCAATAGCTTTAAAATAATAATAAAAACATGATTGCAGGCATCTTCCCACATAATCTAGACAGCGTAGTACAGCGGTGCTTTCGTATAACTTTAGGACTTCAGTCCCCATATGAGGAGACTGACAACCACGACTCCAATGACAAGGACTAAAATGATGATGCACAGAGTTTTCCTGGATTTGCGCTGTAGATGCAAAAACAAAACACATATACAGATTTAGTGGGATGCCTCCACAGCGACTGAACAGAATCTGGCTCATTTCAAGAGCAAAATTAGTAATAGTTTATTGTCTTCAAATTTTCCACAGTGCTTTTTGCTTCTCAAAAATCTCTACCATACAGGGCACTATTTTTTCAAAAAATATTCTTGAAGTAGTGCTATAATTCAGTGAGCAGTTTTTAAATAATGTTGCTAAGTTTTTTGGGGGTGTAGTTATGCTTTAGAGAAAAGACAAACACTTTCCTGACAGAAGCAACAGGTTGAGCTTACCTATAAATGAAAAAAGAACAACTTAAAAGTACATTTTTAACTTTTATCAAGAGGTTACTCTTAAAAATGAGTCCTTTTAAAGGATGAGCAAGTAGAAATATTTAGTAACATTTACTGAAGTAAATTAGTTTCAAAATTGTTCCCATTCTCTGGTAACTGTATTCAAGAATGTCAACAGAGAAATAAAACCCAAAAGTTAGCAAAATTATAAAACTGTCATTCAAAACACAAAGGTTAACAGTTTTGTTCCATTCTTCATTCCTGGTTTGTTTTCTGTAGTATCTCGCATAATTCACACCAACACGCAGGGGTCTTTTTTCTTATAAAGTAGAAAAATTTGTGAATTTACTTTATGCCAAAAAGGAGCACTATACAATTTATAAAAAGACACATATAAGACTCTGAAATTACCCTGAAAAACATGAATACTTTTAGTATTCCACATATTCATCTAAGTTTTCAACTAAACATTCCTCAAGTACCAAAAACAATTTTGTTGGTTTCAATACCATCCTGCATAAATATTTCTCCTGCCATCTATTTGCTCAGCAAAGAACTGCTACCACCCCTTTTTCAGGCAGCATGGGCACCCCACCATGATGTTATTTGTCACCCAGGGAGCACCTCCCTTAGGGTAGTGTAATTAAGTCCTTGCACGTTACAGCAATACTTTTTTATTACCTTTAATTCACCCAATTATTCAGAAACATCATGGTTTTCAGGGCATAAATTTAATATAAATCCTCCAAGCAGAACTACATGGAAGGCTGCTTCCTTTCTTAGCAATTGTGTGGCACTGTACTTATCCCTTGGGGCCTGCAGGAATTAAATCTGCAGCCAGCTCCAGACCTATTTGGGAAGGCAGGTACCTTTTCCCCAAGGTGCTTAGAGGATTGTTCTTCCATAAGGAAGAGAAAAAAATCCAAAAGCAAAACAAAAAACATGTAAACTCAGTCACTGATGAATCCCCTCACACACTAAGTTCCAGCAATTATACACTAACAGTCTGCAAGACTCTTGGCATTTAAATTTTCATGTATGTGCACACACACAGTGCATGTGTTTCCAGCTATTCATGAGATCATCTAGAGTCCATGACAGGCAATGATAATCCTGCTGAGCTGCATTTTGATTTATATGCACAAAGCTGGTAAATAGAAGTCACCTCATCACTGAAGATATACCACTGAATATGCAGTGATGTGTCTGGAGAAAAAAAGGCAACGATCTGAAAGGTGACTTCACAGGTTAATTACAAAAGTAAGGAGCAACTGGAGATGTGCAACATGCTTAGACAGCTCATGAGAGAGTAATAAGACCGAGCAAATAATTATGAATGACAAGAAAAAAATAAAACTTTAAAAAGGAAATCAAATGCTATGGGCCTGGCTTTATTCTTGTTGAACATCAAAGTTCTAAATATTGTATGATACATTAGTAGATCATATTCCTGACATGCACATAGTGTTTGAAACATAATTCATATTTGACACTTATTAACAGATTCCTCATAGTCACCTAAGTCCCTGCGGAATTCTGACAGACTATCAATTAATGACATTCCAAGTTAATACAGTTTTCACAGGACAAGGAGTGATCTTTCTAGAACAAGGATCTCTGCCACTTTAGTCAACAGTGGCACTGACATCAAAAGAAAAGGTAAAAATAAAGGGTAAAAGATGGAAGACAAAGCCTACTGAAGAGGTTTCTGGGTGGAATGTCACAGTGACATCTGACCACCATCAGAAAAGCCAGGAGCTGTCCACTGCAACCTTCAGGACTGTAAAAACAATCGCATCCACTAAACTTCCAAACCCTGCGGGTTGCTAACTGCTTTATCCTGGAGAATACACAGACTACAATCAATTTTAAGCTGGCTGTGTATTTCTAACTCCTTCCTCTTCCATAAGATTGTAAAATTAACACCTGCAGCCACTTTAAAGCTGATGATGCTCTGAAACCTTTGCAATCCCCACACACTGTAAGTTCAAATGTTTCAGTTATAAGAAAACATGTTACGGTTACTGTTACCTGATAATTCGCTGCCCTGGACAGCTGCTGGTTTGCCTGCTGAACGTGTACCTCTGCACTCTCCACATTGGCTTCTATACTGTCTTTAAAATAAAACACAAACACACACATAAAACTGTTAACATACACTGATGCTCAAGGAACAAATGCCTAAATTTCATTCAAGGTGCCACTACTATGCTCACTAAGTATTAGTAATACTCTATCACAAAGCTGAATCTAAGGTAGATGTAATTTTTTATACTATTTCATGGGAAATCCAAGCAACACAAATGTTTGAAGAAAATGAGATTGATGATCTTTATTACAACTCAACTCCAGTTCTACCCCAAACAGCATCATCACCCACAATTACCAAATCAGGGTCAGCACAAGGGCTTGTCTCTGTCTCAAACTCCACAGCTTGTTCCAAGTCAAGATCGGTGAGCACAAAGGGAGGTCAATCCCTCCTTCCCACTACCCATGTTCCCCATCACATGCAAAAAAAATGATACCCTGAGACTCTGCTGAGAATACTATCTCACCAGAGGGAAATAAAAATGATCCAAATACTAAAAACTTGAATGGATATATCCCTGATATTTCTCAATTTGTTAATCATTTTTGTCAACTCAATTGGCTTTTAAAACATTACAGTGCAATACCTAGGCTCAACCAGTTTGCATTCTGCCAAGGCCAGCTCAGTCCTAGGCATATGGTAACTGATTTTAAGGTGAACAGAGACTGAAGACTGGTGCTTGCCCTGCAGCCATCACCACTCACTTCTGTACTGAAACCCAGGGCCCCCAGGGATACACATAGCCTCTCAATGATAGCTTTCCTCCCTTTCACAGGTGGAAAAGGGTCACTCTGCAGCACGAGAAGCTCGTGCCTCTTTCCTCCTCCCTACCAACTCTCAGGGCTAAAGTACATTCTATCAAATTCGTTGCAGACATTCCTGGGGCTCAGAGTCTTTAATTCTTTGTGTGTCTCAACCCCTGGCCCGCTGACTTCATTCAGTACTTACGATAGACACTAGTGATCCCACCATCCACTGTCTGATCCTTCTAACACTCTGGTCTCTCTACTCTTCCATCACATTTTCCTCAGAGACACTGCTTGTTACCCCAGCCACTCGCATCTATGGTCACAACCCAATACCTGTAGCTACTCCCTGACCACAGTTTCAACCCTGATCACCATCTGCCATCTTTAAAGCTCAGTCTTGGTCTCCAGTGACGATCCTACCATATGTCACTTTTCCTCACATACTATGAGTCTCCCTTCCCTTTTTATTTAGCTTGGACTCCATGGCAATTTTGTAATGTCACCACCTTGATGCATCTTGAGCTCCCTTTTCCCTGCAGTTATATTTACATGACAAAAATTGATGCAGCTGAACACAGATGCAAAAAGAATAATCTCCTGCTGACTTACTTCATTTTAACACCTGACTGCTGATGGCAAGTTTCCCTCATTTGCCTAACAGGTGGAAGACTTATACTCCCCTCTTTCTTCCTCAATTTCATATTCCCTTTCAGGCATTATCATGGTCAGTCAGAAACCCTGACTTTCAGCTGAGACCACAGGAACAATCAGAAGGTATTTCTCCCTTTCTCATGACCCGATTTACCAAGTATATGCAGAGCCTGAGTGGTCAGCCTGCTCTCCTGTTACCAGGAACTGCACGCACATTGAGCAGGGCCTAGATTCTGTCTGTGCACTTTAATCCTGCTTTAATGGTGTAACTCAAGGATGTACGTCTAGCCATCCTTTTCTCTCACTCACCATCAAACTTAACATATCCAAAAATTATTGGCTTATACCCCTCTAAAACTTCTCCAGTTACACACTGCTCCGTCTAAGAAAATGACAGTAACACTGTGTTAGTAGACCGGGTCAAAACCTTAGTGTTACTCATCAATTGACTATTTCTCTCACACTCACAGTCAGTAAATCTTTTGGCTCATATTTTAAAACTACGCAGAATTCCATCACTTCTCACAACCTCTGGGCTTCCCCTGTGATCCAAGCTGACATGATTGCTCACCTAGCACTATCTTTCAAGTGCTCTCCTTGATTTTGGTCTTGCTACTTTAGTGTGCCCTAAATCCAGCAGGCAAGGGAGCATTCAAACTACCCCAGTGTTGTGGGGTAGTTGTGACACCGTTCAGATGCTACTGTTGCTTCCCATTTGTCATGAATGCAAGTTCTTGCAGTGACTCAGGCTCCTCCAGATACCATTCCTGACCTCAGACAGGATTACCATCTTCCTCTTGCTCTTATCACTCCAGGAAAGTGCAGGGCGTGCTCTTCCCTCAAGGCCTTTACATTGTGGGTCTCCGTACAGGAACATCTTATCTTTGGTTTTTTGTTTCTACGAGGCCAAAATGCCACCTGGTCAGCACCACGGACTCTTTCCTCCATGGAAACAGTAATGTTCCCATCCAAGCAGTCCCTGGCCTTGTTTGCCATACAGCACTCATTTATCAATATTTATTTTTTAAAAATTGTCTCTAAAAATTGTCCCCAATTATAATAGACATGAAAGCAGGGTCTTTTATCTGTTAATTCCAGCTGATCCTAATGCCTAGAATTTGTGCCTGGACGTGCTCAGTACTCAATAAAGCTTTGTTGGATATAGAATAAACTGGTTTTTCAAAAAAATTTTTACTCTGTGATCTATGGGGGCTATAGATGTGGGTGAAAATGAACAAATAGTCATTTTAAATTAAAGGTGCAAGGATTTCAATTTAACCAAATTTAGAATGCATATAGAAGGTATTTCAGATCTATAAATGCAGAGGCACACCCTCTGTATTTTAAAATGATAAAAATAACAAATACTTTAATCAATCCTGATAGATACATCTTAACAGAAGGACTATTATGTTTAAACTTACAAGGACCTTTCATAGTTCTTTAAAAAACAAATTCCTATCATATTAACCTATATTAACCTGAGTCAATAAACCGAAATTTATTAGAATGAACAGCAAAATGCTACCTATGCCATAACCCAAAGGCAAGATAGTATGCACAGTCCAAACACCACAACTATTTCTAAAAGTCCTGGTGAAGGGGAATAGAGGCTCAAGGAAGGTAGGGAGGGGAATGGGGAAAAAAGAATTAAAATATATCATGTATAGGTACAAATTCCCTATGATGAATGTTATCACAATGTATATTGAAAACGTATCAATAAATTAACTTTAAAAACATGATAAAAATTGAATTTGGGTAAGACTGAAACCAAAGGCCCTAGAAATACACTAGAATAATAATATTTGGCATCTTTTCCTTTTTTTCTTTTTTTTTGGTACTGGAGATTGAACTCACGACTGCATGCTTGCAAGGCAGGCGCTTATGCCGCTGAGCTAAATCCCCAGCTGTATGGTATCTTTTATAGTTTTAGTACCTGATTTTGGGAAACTTCTGAAATAAATGAAGCTGGTTGTTTTAACCACTAACATCGAAAAATAAAGTCCATTTTTGATAATGCCATTCAGGATACTTTATTGTAAAGTCTATGGGGAACTCAAAGAGACAGGAAGTAATTACTCTTGCTGGAGAAAAGTACTGTAGGTAAGTGACATGTAACTTCCTCCCATCCCATGGAAATTATACAGCAGACTTACCTATCATATCTCCCTGTTCATGAATCATTGTTCCTAAATGTTTAAATATTTCATTAATATCCATAATATCAGCCTAAGACAAAAAGACATGTATTACTACATATTATTATAAATTTAACCTTATACCACAAAAGGGAAAAATTTAAAAACTTCAACTATTACTCATATGGGTGATGATGTATTCTGATTTGATATATAAATTTTGGAACTATCAGGAAACTTTTCATTATAGGTTGAACAATAGCTACCAGTTCTCTAAAATAAGTATGTGATATTAAAAACACATGTGAGCAGTATGAAAATTTCAAGCAATACAGAACAGTCACAGAATTTAGACTTAAATCCTTTTGGTCTCTCTGATAGTAGGTGATACAATTTAATACTTTTGTTACCAAAGGAGTAGCTGTTTATAAGAGTATAAATATTCTTATAACATATATCTAATAAAAATTCATACATTGATAGTTTAAAATGGCAAAACATTAGGTACAAATTTAAAGTCTCACATTAGTAAATTTGAATATGCAATGTATTAGTGAGCTTATAGATTTCAGTACTGGATAAGGAATTTATAAATTTATTGAGTAACGAAGTTATAAATTTACTTTTCTTCAATATACAACTATTATTTTGTCCAATTAAAAAGTAACATGTAATAGTTCTATCATGTGGGTGGGACAATTTACATATTCATCATGGGCCTTCATTTTCCCATCTGTAAAATGGAGATGATAATGACACTGAGACTGATAATGACAGTTAATCCGTCACAGAGCTTCTGTGATGATGGAGGTAAATAACACAGAATATATCACTTGGTGCCTGGCACTCTGAAGGCTCTCAATATACTGTACAAATTGTTAGCTATTATTAGTGCACTTTCTAAAAGCAAGATAGTTTCCACAAGACTTAACAAATCCTTTAGGTCTCTCGGATGTTATAAACATACTATAGCGAAATAAAATACCTTTAAAGCCATTGTAACAAGTTTTACTCAAGCAGGTATGATGTGTATTATATGCCATGGGATGCAATTCCTAGTCCAAATTGATATTTTTTAATATTGAAGTGACTTAACAGAATTAAAAGAAAAAGCTCAGGCAGGGAAAACATATTCTCTTATCCTAGATTAGATACTACAGAGATTATTAGTGTTCCAATTTATACATTAGAAATGCCAGTAAACTCAAACCTTTACTCAGTTTCTTTCTCTCCTAGTATTAGCTAAGCTTGTGAGCATAAACTCACTAAGTCAGCGGCAGTCCAGTTCTACAAAGCCAGGCTTACTTCAAGCTGCCTGATGGAAGACTCTCTCTCGTGAATGAGGCGGAGGTCATCTTCTGTAATCTCATCATCCTGCACTTGCACTTGAGGCTGTGCTTGGCTAATAAAAAGAAAAAAATATGAGAAAAATGCTGGCATTCAACACAATAGGAATTATTCCATATTTAAGAAATTCTCAACAGGATACACTGTTCTTCAAACTCAGGAAATTGCTCATATTAAAAAATGCTGAGCTCAAAATTTATTTTTTCAATTGTCACTTTATCTTACATGGGTTTAGAGTTGTTATTTAATTATTGAAAACTGTATTTGGCGGGGCTGGGGATTTAGCTCAGCGGCATAAGCGCCTGCCTTGCAAGCAGGCAGTCGTGAGTTCGATCCCTGGTACCAATAAAAACGAAAAAGACCAAAAAAAAAAAAAAAAAAAAAAAAAAAGAAAACTGTATTTGGCAAGTGAGCATCTTCTAAGCTGACGTAAACCTCATAAGGAAATAATTCATTTGAAAAATTATGTCAATAAATATTTGGGTAATTTATTTCACATATCTTATTTTCAAATTTATTGCTTCTAAACTTGTAAGTAATATGGATTATTTTTAGTACCATATACTGAAAGCTTCATTTCTGCTCCAGAGACTACAGTTACTTTTGGCGAAGTGTGAGGGTGCAGGCTCTTAGTACTAGCAGGAGAAAGCTAACAAGGGAGGACCGTGAGTCTGAGGAGGACATGGCCTTTACAGGAAGTTCCAGTGCCAGCTTGGACTACCCAGAAAGACCTTGCCTCAAAACTAAACAGTACAATGACAAAATATTATCTTTTGACTTACAAAATATTTTATATTTCTTACCTTTCCCAGGACACAAGATTCTTTTCTTTTGAGTTGTCCTCAGGAAAACCACCCTGATTAATTAATAGGATTAAGAGACAGTAAAGAAAGCAAAGACAACAACAAAAAAATAACATTCACATTTTACCTCAAAATGATCTAAATTTATTTATGTATTTAGGATGTGTACAAATATGTGTGTCTATGTGTATGCCAAGACAAGAAGAGAAACTCTTGTTCTAATTTTCTAGGCCAACTGCTTTAAGTAATAATAAAATTATATCCTGAGCTAACAAGGAAGGAATTCATTAAGTATTCTCAAGAACCAAATAAACATTAACCAAATATTATTTTTAATCAAATAGTTATTTGGTTAAAATTAGTGTAGTTGTGTAACTTTCACATTCAAGAATAAAAAAATAACATGATCGTTCCTCGAGGAATTTAGTATTGGAGTATGTAAAAATTCCACTTTCACTCATCCTCTTATTTTCTCCAGGCCCACACTCAATATTGCTGTTATAGACACCGTGTACGCTGCTCAGCCACTCTGCGTCTTCTCTGGATCTGGGAGCACGGTGCTGCCTGCCTTAGCACAGACACAGTGCAGGGCCATGGTGCTGACTCATTGTGAGAAACCCCACCACGTCACTCCCAATCTTTGCTGACAGTTTCTATACTGTGTGAGGTCTGTAATTGTGGTTCCAAAACACAGGCAAGATAACAACAATCTATAGCCATCACCCTTAAAAACTGAGCCAAAAACCCTGAAAATAAATACTCAAATATGAATTTCCAAGATACTCAGATATTCATGACTTAAAAAATCATGCGAAAGTAGATTTCCATGAGACCTTGAGAAAATATCAAGTTCATTTTTACAGTGCTGTGTAAAGTACTTACAGACACTCTGGAACTGGCTCTTACTCGAGCAACAAATTCCTTCTCTCTCTCAGCAGCTTGCCTCTGGACCTTCTGAAAGTTTGTCAGTGCTGTTGTGAATTCGGCCACTAACCGATCCTTCTGTATTTTCCTTTGACGCTGGAGGACAGAAGAAAGAAGCCTACTAAATCAAACTATTTAATATAAAAATTTTATTAAATCCCCAATTTACTGATTCATTCTCAGTAAAATTCTGGTTATATGTAAACAATCTTGCTGGGTTTCTCACCTCAAAGTTTTGTAGCTGCTAGAAACAGGGTGGTGATTTTGGAGTTATTTTAAAGTAGTTTTGGAAAGGTTAAGTAAAACCTTTTACTCTTACTTATGTCACAACCTACTTCCATTATAGAGGCATGGAAATAACTATGTGCCCCTGGGCAGCCTCCCACGTTGAACGTGTGTGTGTGTGTGTGTGTGTGTGTGTGTGTGTGTGTGTTGTACAGAGCCAGGCCTGGAAGGCCACACAGCATTTTCTGAGCACTTACTTAATTACAGGTCAAGGCAACCGCATGGAAATAATTTTTGCCTTATTGAATCACAGGATACTACCTGAGCAATTAAATATAGTTTTGTGTTCTATGAACTAGTCTTAAATAGGATTTTTTTTGTCCCTTAACTTCCTTTTCTAGCATCAGAGCTCAAAGATTCTGTAACGCATTTGATTTCTTCCACATTCCACACATCACATATATATTAAAGGCTGATACCTGTTCACTGGGGGTGGTGGGCAGAGATCCAAACTCTTTAATGTACTTATCCGTTTCTTTGGCAAGTTGGTTAGTATACTGCTGCTTCTGTTGCCTAAAGTGAGAAAACACATATTACAGCCAAAGAACAGATAATATTTCTTTATGCTACATACAACTCTGCCACTTTCATCAGCCCTGATGAATAGCTTCATAAAATCATTTTACAAAATATTTACAGTTTTGAAGTATAAACTATAAAACTGCTTAGTTTTATAAACTGGCTCTAAAATTCCTCTATCAAACCCAAATTTTATATGCCATTTGTCATATTATATGAAGTTTTTCATTCACTTAGGGTAAACAAACTTCCAGAAATACCGATAGCCATTTAGAAAAGAGAATAACTCAAGTCAGGAGAGGATTTAATCGAGAGATGCTGGCTGTCTTTTAAGTGTGAGACACTGGAAATGTGGGAGACTTTGATCTGTGTCCCACACTTAGGGAGTCAGATGAGCAAGTAAGCTTTGCTGCCATCCCCTTGGCCCAGGTCCTGGGTCTTGGGTACATCTGGTCTCTCTTATTTCTCTACATTTGCATCCTATGAATACTTTTAAAAACAGAAGAAGTAATCATAGTATAAATTTACTATTATTCAAGCATGATTTGGAAAAAAATTAATAGCATTTCCTTATAGGGGATACAAACTTATCCAGACCTGTATCTTTCTAATTAACATAAAAAAACTTTTCAACTAAAAAACCTGATGCTGAGAAAAATAAGCTTATTAAGCTGATGCATTATAGATTTCAACAACAATGCCTGTCATATATATTAATCTCTCATTTTAATCATGTACTGGCAATACTAAAGGGATACTATATAAGAACACACCTAAGTATCTATATAGAACTAATAAGAAAGAAATATAAGCTATTTATATCTTTATTTACCAAATAGCCTATCTTTGATGTGTTTATTTAAATCTTTGGAAATGGCAGTACAGTGCAAGTTCTAAAGAAGATAATGATAATGGTCATATACTTGGAATTTCCACTATTAATATCAAAATATAGTAAATGTTAAATTCATGCAGTTTCTTTTCATCTTAACTTATTTTAATAAATGATAATACATTGACAGATTTGGAGCATTCTATCCACTGAAGAAAAAAGTAAAATATGACTTACAAACAATTTTAAATTCTTCAAATTCTGCTTCTTAAAAACAATTGCTATTACCTATTTCCTCTTTATAATTTTCCTTCAATAGCAGGAGATATCACTTTGGAGATACCACATATTAGGTATATACTACTTGAAATTTGTAGCCAAGCCAGCAATGAGAATTTAAGTCAGGTTGTGAATAATTCTGGGCAAATCACCAATCCCTTAAGACACATTTTTCTCATGGGCACACTAAAAATAGTTTTTAAATCTCTCTCACTTCAATTGTTTAGATGAAAAGTTATGTTTAGACGAAAAGTTATGTAAAGACACTGTCAGTTCTGTGATGTATTACAGAAAAGTATAGTTACGAGTCCAAAAGTACATCAATTTACTGGCATGTGTAATATTTCACTATAATTGTTTTTTAACAGAAGCTTTTTGAAATTCAACAATGTGGGATTTAGGGAGGATAGTTCATAGAAACTAGTGTATGTACTAGATGTAAACCCCTAATAAAAATCTGATCACTCAAGGGATTGTTAGCTATGGGAAATAAATCACATAAATTGAGAAGTATAAGCCCAACAACCAATTTAAAAAGCATATGAAAGGCCAATTCAGGAAGATTTAGTTTGATAGAGTAAGCTTGATCTTTAAAAATATCATGTTACTCTGCACAGGGTCAAACCTACATAAACACATGGTACAAATGTCTAGACGAGGTAGATAAAAAACCTTACTAATTTTCCATCGTTTTCCTTAGTAAACACATACTAAAAAAGCAACGTATTGGTAAATTTTCTTTGTTGTTGTTGTTAAATACTTACAGCTGTTGCCTCAATTCAGGTGAATCTTGAGGTGTTCCAAGTTGATTCAGTGTCCTTTGTATTTCCACGGCTATAATAATGGAAATAATGCATAATTTTTACAAATGTTAGGGCCATAGAGGTAATTAAATTAGAAGCAAGTAGATAATTAGGCAGTTAAAAAAGAAAAATAAAGAGATAATGATAAACAACATTAACTGCAAAAAAGGGAAATAGTTTATTTAAATCTAATTAGGAACAAAAATGTGCTAATTATCAAAAGAATAATATCATGTGAACTGCATTTATTACCCCAAAACATTATCATCTTCCCTGTTCTATCAAGATAGCAAACAAACAACAGCACAAAGCATTGTACTTGATTTTATTGCAATAAAATTTGTGAGAATAATAAAATGATGTATTTCATTGTAATAAAAGTGAAATATTTCCAGTTAGTATGTGTGAAAGTCAGTACATGTGGAAAATTCTTTACAAATCATTTTTCAATTATCTATATAATACTGATTATTAAAAGCAAGATCATTAGAGGATACTGAAACCACAGACCATTCATGTAATTTCAAATTATTACTACACATACAACATTCAGGGAATGATTTTATCACAGATTTATCTGTTGTTTAAAAAATGATCAAATTTAGCACCAACAATGAGACAAACTGACATAAATATAATTTCAAATTATTACTACACATACAACATTCAGGGAATGATTTTATCACAGATTTATCTGTTGTTTAAAAAATGATCAAATTTAGCACCAACAACGAGACAAGCTGACATAAATATCTTCATAGGACGGGACAAGAAAAGTTTTAATATGACTTACGTAATTTTTCCCTTGCCCAAATATTTAACCTGAATTAACTATGAGGTAAAAAAACCAGACTAATCTAGACTGGTATAGTCTACAAGATAATTAGCCAGGACTTTTAAAAATATCTTTCTCTCTCTCTCTCTCTCTCTCTCTCTCTCACACACACACACACACACACTACAGAGAATGAGTGCTTCATCTTCTACTTTTAATACTATATAAGATCTAATCGAGGATCTTGTGTATGCTAGGCAAGGACTCTACCACTGAGACACATTCCCAGCTCAAGGGAAGCTTTGGAAATTGAAGAACTGAAACACTCAAAATGCTAAAATATCCAAAAGGTACAGTGTCTTTTTTTTTTTTTTTGTATTGGAGTCTGAATCAGGAACACATTATTATAAAATATAGTGGAGACAACTGGAGAAATATGAATATATAAAAAATGTAAAACAGAAGTTGAAAAATGTCTACAATTGTTGTGTCCAGGTGAAGGGCTGTCATTGTACAATTTTACCTTTGCACAGATTTAGAAAAAAGAATTTGATGAAAAGTCAGGAGTTCCTAATTCATGCTAAACTCATATTCAGATGTCTATGGCCACTGTAGCAGGAAAAGGATTCCTCACAAAGGAAGGTCTATAGTTTATACATGTTTACACATACAATGTCAAGTACAAATAAGAATGAAACCTCATCTCAAGGAACTTTCACATTTCTAATCACTGCAGAACTATCCCAACAACTCATTATTTTTATTTAAAATAAAGTTTATTTATGTATGTTAAATATCTTTATAGTAATCATTATTTAGTTGATCAAGAGAATGATAAGCTATTGCAAAATACAGGACAACTTTTGCTCACTGAGGATGAAGCAATAAACACTGCTTTCAAATGAAAGCTAACAAATACAAATATGGAAGAGGAAACATAGCAACAGTTTTGAAATAATTTCTTCTTGCTGTTTTGAGGGTCAATTTTCCTTTTGTAGGATACAGAGGTTTTGTTTGTTGTTTTAAATTATGGCTGTTTGTAATTAGTTAAATAATTATAGAGGCTTAAAGTTTTTTGTTTTAATGCTAATATGCTGACAGTGTGAAACAGTGTGGGCCTCTGTAGAATAAGGGCAGGTATTCATTTCGACTGTAAAGGAAATTTTTTTAAGAAGTAATGAAAATAGATTTATAAATTACAAGGAACCTGACTCAAAACATTTTTTGGGAAAAACAAAACCCTATCTCACCCCATATAGCAAAATAAATTTGTTTAAGCATTAAGAATTGAGGACCACCAATGGTGGAATAAAGTCTGGTAGCAAATAATGGTCTCTGGGATGTGGAATCAAGAGACCTAAACACAAGTCAGCAAAGACAAAAAAAAAAAAAAAAATAGAACTCAGGGAACCAAGAAAGTATTGACAGTTAAATCTAGAAACCACAGAGAAACTGAAAAAATGGATGATAAAGATGACCCTATACAATGGAAAAGGGAATGAGTCAAAAGAAAGAGAGAACAATTATAACTATCTATGCACTGGATATTGGTACACACAACCTCCTGAAAAAAATCTATTAGACTTAAAAGAACAGATGGGTACCAGTGCAATCAGAATGGGGAAGCTCAGAACTCCACTTGCATCATTAGGTCAACCAAACAAAAGTTCAACACAGAAACATTAGTGTTAAACTGCATCACTGAATAAATGAACTAGATATCTAGAGTGCTTCATCCAACAGCAATGGAATATACATTTTTCTCAACCACAACAAACTTTTTCCAAAATAAATCGTATGTCAGGTAGTGAAACAAAGTTAGAAGTCAATAGCAAAAGAAGCCACAGAAAATATGCAAATACACAGAGATTTAAGCAACACATTAAATAATATATTATTGATTCAGAAAAAATCAAGGAAGTAAAAGTTCCTAGATTCAAATGATAATGGAAAAACAACATACCAACACAATGAAAGCAGTTCTAAGAGGGAAGGTTGTAGTTAAAAATGCGCATATAAAAGGACAGAGCAATCCCAAGTAAATAACCTCAGGATGTATTTCAAGGTTTCAGACAGACAGAAACAATTAAATCTGAAACTAATACAACATACAGAATTATAATAATCACAGAATGAAATTAAGACCAGAAGAAAACAATACAAAGGATCAATGAATAAAAGAGCTGGTTTTCTGAAAGGATGAGAAAGGGTTCTGTGGATGAGGGGAGACAAAAGGGAAGGACCAGAAGGGTAAATAAACAGGATCAAAATGCAATGTGTACCTGCACAAACTCTCCCAAAATGAATGTATACCAAAAAACATATATTAATAAAAAATGAGAACAATCTGAAAATAAATTATTAGATGGAAATGTAAATACGATCTAATACATAATCTTAGAGTGAAGGATAAAATATTAGCTAAGCATGATATAAAACTACAACAGTGGAGGGAAAAAGTTACCTACTTGACTGCACATGTTTCTAATGTACATGCAAAACATTTATATATATTATAAATATAAGTATATACTGAATGAAATGAATACAGATGGAAGAAAACAAAGATTATGACAAAGAAAGAATACCCATAAAATAGAAGAAAACACCTCCTTCAAATTATAGATTTCTCCTTCAAACAAAGATTATGACAAAGAAAGAATACCCATAAAATAGAAGAAAACACCTCCTTAAATTATAGTAATAGAAACAACTCAAAAGTGGACACAGGTTATAATTTTAAAATTTACAAGAGCAAATAGATATTTGAGAATTTGACATTACTCATCAACTCTTCATACATGAAACTGATAAAAAGTAATGAAAGATAAGTGGATGTGGCTGTTATTACAATCAAATATCCTTAAAAACAAAAGTAGAGATTACATAATTTATAAGAGGCAGTATTTGTTAACACATAAAGAACTAGCGTAACTGTAAAAGCTGGAAAATTCCATAGAAAACAGGCCACACAGAGGAACTTTAATAATACTTGTGAATAAGTTGATAGTCAAAATCTTACCTTAGAAAGAATAAATAACTATAATATACAAAACACTGCATAAAATTATCCAACTTTTAGGAATTAAAGAGAACTGTGCAGCCATGGCCAGTGGGGTCTAAGTCCACCATGTGGCAATGTCCCTGTTTTGAGCAGATACACTCAGCACACCCTACTCAGATAGTGACTGATTTACCAGGTAAGGCCATCACAATCTCTGGCATCTGTAAACTGCTCATGTGGGAAATACTTTTTGTTCCATCACTTCAGAAATAGAGAAAATAAGGAGTCTGCTATCAATTGGAGGAGGCAGGCGCAAGACTTCATAGCTATATGCCATTTATTCTCTGCATTTGCCAGCATATTAGCCAACTATTAAAGATATTCATGATGCATTTGAATTAGCATAACTTCAATATTAAAGAAAACATTCATGATAGAATTAGAAAGTATTTCTCAAATTATAAAAATATTTAACCTTATTCCATGTAATAAACAGTTTCTTAAACTAAAACTTATCTAATATATATAGTCTTTGCCAAAACAGGAAGAAAACATTATTTCTGACAAATTGTTTTTTTTTTTTTTTTAAAAAAGGATTATTTCATCAAGCACAGCACCATTCCTGAAACCCATTCTGTTCCACTTGGGTCTGCTGCCACCTAGTGGATCAGCATTTAAGAAAAATCTACATTTTATTAGAGAAGGTTAGGGAGAAGTCCGTGTAGGGCTCTGTGATGTCAGCATGTGAGAATTCCCTGAGAACTAGGGACGAGTGAGAGGGCCAGGCTGCATGGCACCACCACACTGGAGTTCAGACAATTGCCTTTATATAATCCTGGGCAAAATAGGGCACCTTTTCTTTTATGAGAAAATACTGTACCTCACAGAAAAAAAAAATGGTTAGTAAAACTCTCAGCCGAGTGACTGAGATTCAAACTCAGTCTCAATTTAATGTTGACTGGCAAGTAGATGGGGGTCAGCTAATTTCACCAGGAAACTTTATCTCACTTCTTCCTGCTGTAGGCTTTGGGTGATTTACCTAAGATCTTCCAACTGTATTGCTGTTACAGTCAGCTGCAGAAAAATTACCTACTTTTCTGCCATCATGAACTTTAACTGAGAACAATATAAGGAAATACCTTGTACCAGACATAGTAAAAGTTCACTCAGTAGGTGACATCTAAAATAGGAAGCAGTTTATGTTTTTCTCCTGAAAGTCAGAAATGAACAACACAAATATATTTATTAACACATCTTAAAGAACTATAGTGCACTATGCTTCAGGGGACTATAATAATTCATGACATACTATGAGAATCATAGCAATAATGATCAGCTAGCTAGCACAAGAGAGTTACATGCTGTAATTAGGAAAGAAGAGTCAGTTACCTCCTGATAATGACATATATCTAGCAGTTACATACAAGTGATACAACAGAAAAAGAACTAAAAAAAAACCTAAACATTAAAAAGAAACAAACTGCTTTAAACTCAAATCTTTTCCCATCAAACTCTACCTGTGCTAGAGTTCCAGGAAAGCCTGGACTATATACTGAGCTCAAGCTCAGCCTAAACTACATAGCAAGACTCTGTCTCAAAAAAAAAAAAAAAAAAAAGAAAGAAAGAAAATAAAAGAAAAAAAAAAACCCAACCTCAAAACAACAAAAAATAACATAAAATGGTACATGAGAAACATTTTAGAAATGACACAGATATCCATCAGAGTACAAGATGGTACACTACATAGAAATTATGTTAGAAAGGTTCATTATAAAGCTTGAGGTACATAAGGAAAACATAATATTTTAAAATCTTTATCAGTTGAAAATATGTCAACTATCAATATAAAATGTTTTTTAAAAATGTAGTTGATTTCACTTACCAAGCGAAAATGAGAAAATTATATTTCTAAAAAGCACATCACTAGTGAAAGGCCTCCTGGAGAATTTGAAAGACAGCAACTAAAGTAATTTATAATAGGAACCTACCAAGATCCCCAGCTGCCTGTATGAGGGGTGGTACTGCAAAAAGGATGAAATAAAAAACTAATTTAGTAATGCATAAAGGCAGATCGGGAGGTCAATGCCTCAGGATGGGTAGAGCAAAGACACTCCAAACTAGTTATTATTTATTGTGTATATAAAATGATAGGAGGGGCTATGAAAGATTTGGGTCTTGGGAAGACTGAAGGGGGGGTGGAGATGAGGAAGGACCTTGCCCTGGAGTACTTTTTAATCTTAGTGGTATTAGTTTAGTCTTAGCCAGTGGGAAGAAGATGGCCCATCCCTAAAGAGTTAACGGGAAATCCAAAAGGGTGATACCAGTAATCCCAAACCTCCATTTATCACTTAGGGAAGTGTGCAAACTTAGCTATAGTGAATGTGCCACCCCAACAGTAATTGTGGCTATTGGTCAAGGTGCTGTTTTCTTCTCTGTTCTGTGACCCGAAGAGGGAGGAGCCTGTCTCCACAGATTGCAAAGCCTGAAGCAAACCCTGGAGATCTAACCTGTAAAGAATGAGTCCAGATGGGAGAGGCTCACTTAGGACCTCTGCTTCCAGGGCCAAAGTCTCCTTGTCACTCCTAGCACAGAATTTCTGCAGGCATGGTCATGGTAATCTCAAAACTACCAGATCTTTAAGGTTGGTTTTCATCCCAGAAGCCTCAAAGGTAGGAAGGAATACAGGTCAACAAAGTAGAAATTTAGGGTACTTTACTACTATGACAGGTTATTTAATAAAAGGTGGTATCTCAAGGCATGGTTCTTTACAATAAAATATAAAGTGCATCATCCAAAAACTATATAAACAATACTTAGACTTTTAGATGGCTGGAACATTACAAGCTAGCTCGCTGAGCAAAGATGTTCAGTGCCTATGTTTTATCTCTCGCACCTGCTCAACGTATATACTCTGATATGCTGTGCTTTTCACTCGATTCTCTAACCCTAACCCTAAAAACTCCCAATAGTGATGCCACTACCTCAACATTAGACCGCTTTGAAATTTCTTCCACCAGATTAAAGATCTGCTGCCTTTAATCTCAATCTCCTATGTCTCAGAACAGGAGCAAAATGTACACAAATCTTTCCAGAAAATAATACACAAGGCCTATAGTCCACATGCCAATGGAATCCTTCTTTCCAAATGAAACCTTCTGGGCATGGTTTTCGCTAGCTGCATTTCTATCAGCATTCTGGTTTTCTGAGCTCTGACCTGTGTCCCATCATCAAGTTCAACTCAGAGAATTTTACAGCTGCTTCTCCTGCCTGCATCTCTAAACCTTTCCAAATTCTTCCTATAAGCCATTTCCAAAGGCTTCTGAATCACATGCTCAAGTAGCATCATAGCAATGACTTCACTTCCCTAGTACCAAAGTATGTCCTGGATACTTTCATCACTGAGACACAATACCTGACACCCACAACTATGAAAAGTTTATTTTGGTTCACAGTTTGTAGAGGAAGTTTCAGTCCATAAACAGCTGGCTCCAAGACAGGGTGGCTGGGCAGATGGAAATGGAAGAGAAGAAATACCTCATGGGATGGCAGGCAATAAGCAGACTGAGAATCAGGGGAGAAGAGAAGGAGATAGACCCTTGCAGGTCCTCACTCTAGTCCTCCAACAAGGCTTCAACTCCTAAATCCCATCTAGCTATCAACTCATCAGTAGATTAACCCACTGACCTGAATTATGCATTCATATTCTAGTCACCTCCCAAAAGCCCCACCTATGATCTCATGAAACTGGGTTGGGGGGATCGGCACATAACCATAACAGTTATTTTGCAGGGAAGGACTACTGAATTACTTGGGTAATATCACACAACTAAAAGCACAGATGTGGCCCACTCTGTTCTGTTTTCTATCCATGCCCAGAAGCAAGGCAGTGTTCAATGTTCACAAGTAAGCAAGGTTCCTTGGCCTTTAGTTGAAGACTTTCACAATTCCAACAGAAGAGCTATATTCCAAGGTTAGAAGCAGATGATGGCATTGTCTATGGGCATTCTCTTTGACTGTACATGAAATCTAGATCAAACCCTCTCAGAGAAGCAGGTGGTCATACTCAGTACTACTAACTTGTTAACTGCATCAATGGTTTCTTTAAACAATGGTTGTAACAACAGTAGGACAAGAAGAAAACTGGGAAAAATAAATGTTTCAAGACTCACAGAATACTATTTTGTATGATACCTGGGTTCTTTTAAAGCAGTTAATAAAGAAATTAACAACTGCTTAAGAAAAACCCTGCATGAAGAAGTACAAAAGGCAATTACTGTTTAATAAAAAATAATGCTCAGGAATTAGTAAACAACAAAGAAGGATCACAGAGTGATGAGGACAAGAACAGCTAAAATCATTTCAGGAAATCAAAATTAATTACTACAATCTAACTCCTGCTACCTGACTCCCTTAGAATCTCTGAGCCAAACAAAGTAGACAAGAGGCAGACTCACAGGGCAAGTGAGTGGCCATGACACAAGTAGCACAACTGCAATCAGTACAAAAGAAGATATCCTGTAATACAATACTATATTTATGGTGAAAAAGCTAATAACAATTAAAATAATTTTTAAATAAGTGTAGTATCCGAATACACAACACAATCACACTTTATCTACACAGAACTCAGAGAATCAATATATAGAGCCAGCATAGATGGGCAACGTTTAAACATACATTCTTAGGATAAAATGTCCATCAGTTAAGAATTGGTTAAATGATGTATGGTAAATCCATACGGTGAAAAATATGCAGCCAACACATGAGAAAAAAAATGCAGAAAAAAACTCAAACAAAAACAACAAAACAATACCCATATAATATGACCTCATTCTCATAAAAAGTAATAACTGTCATTATTTATAAGATATTAAAATTTTTCTCTCAAGGATTTACAGCTTGGTAGGAAGACAGGAAAAAAGTAAACAATAATAGTACTTTAATTTACTGATGCAAAAACATTATAAACATACATTAATGATAAAAAGAATAATCAGAAACAAAATAGGTCAGAGAAAACACTTCTAAGGAAATGATTTTTGTACTGAGCCCTGAATACTGAGTCAGTTAGGCTCCAACTTGAGAAGATGTGTAAAGCACAAAATGAACATGTGCAAAGGTGCTGAGATAAGAGTGAATCAGTTTACTCAAGCAGTAGTGGAAAGTCTATGGGGGAGATGTGTGTGCCTGTACGGCAAGAAGGAATAGCAGGACTGATAAGGAGGGGCAAGGAGTAAATCCTGGAGCACATTGTAAGGGCATGACTGGTTTCACACTTGATTATAAGTGCCAAGGAAGTCACGGTTGGATTTTCAGCTGTAGGATAACATGATCTGATGTACGATTTTAAATTTGTCTTGGTTACTAAATGGAGAAGATTATGAACATGTGACAGAACAACAATTTGGAGGGTGCAATCATTTAAAGAAATAGCATTAGCTTGGACCGGGATGGTGACAGGGGAGATGCAGAGAAATGGACAGAACTGGCATTTAGAGCCTACAGGGTTTGTACTGTGGTTGAATACAGGGAGAGTATACACCCAACAGGGTTGGAATCAAGGCTGAGAAAGTTCATGCTCAGGGTAGAAGCATGGAGGTGGTTCACAAATAGGAGTAATCAAAAGATACAATCTCTTGATGATTAATTCACAAAATGACTTCACATATGTTCAATCATAAATAGCACTCATGCTCAATCACATAAGGAAAGTCACTAGAGAGAAATGGTCACTTCTGTTAAAATTCACTTGGATAGGTTACTAATTTTCATAGCTATCTCTATACTATATCAGTACTTTAGGCACCAAAAAATTTACAACACTGAAATCAAAACCACTGTTTTTCTCCTCAAATACTTTCAGATGCATGACATCAGAAATAGATATATCGGACAACATTTTGGGAAAAGGGCAAAATTTCAACTCCTTTTGATTCTAAATCTGCCTACTCGTTCCACCAATGAAAAACTAGCCTGCAATGCTGACTACATACATAGTGTCAGTAAATTCACTGCCACAGACTTGGAGCTTTTTTTTGTTTTGTTTTTTTCAAGAAAAGCTTTCACAGGCACCAAAGAGAAGTAGATCATACTAGCTTCCTTTTTGTGTAATCATGTGTTAAGCTGCAAAAATAAGTGCCCCTTTTACCAGACTATAATTAAAGTTGTACACTCTTTAAAAACAATAAAAGGGCCCACACTTTAATATAAACTTTTTTATCTCAAAATCCGTAGAGACTTAAGAAGAATAAGTGCACTAATTCTTCTTAATAATCTATATAAATACACACACAGTATGAGAAGTCACTTAAAAACACAGAGAAACTTATATTTTTGAACTCTAGCTTTAGATTAACTAAAGATTAACTTAGATTAATCTAACTCTAGATTAATAGCTTTAATCATAGGACATAAATGATAAGAAAGAATTCAATAAAAATATTTTCAGTCACTTCTTAACATTTATAACAGGGGCTTAAATTCATACTTTATGCCTCCTTAGAAACTTCTACCTTCCCAAATTTTCTGGAAAATATATACAGAGAAGCCTATGTGATAAATTATAAGTTTTTTAGCAAAAACTTCTACATTCCTAAATTCTGATGTGTAGACTGCATACTGTCAATGAATCTGTTCAGTTTATTTCCCAATGGCTAACCTTTAGCCATTCTCCATTTCCCTTTTTCAGACTACTCACTTAAAAAATACTTATACAAACGACAGAATTCTCATTAGCACCAGTAGTAAGACTTTACTGTACTACATACACATGAGAATATTTTGCCTCAAGAACTATGTTTCATGGTTAGCTGTTCTCATTTTTATTTCTCAGACTCCTTCAATCCATAATTTTGTTAATTCTGACATGGCTCCCACCAGGAATTTTTGTATTCATAACTCTCCCATCTCCTAATATTTAAAAAGGATATATAGATAACTCAGAGTAACTCTAGCCAGTCTTGGTTGTTTCTATAATGGAATCTTATGAACATGTATTATGGATAAAGATAAGACAACTAGTCTCTTAATGGCAAAGAATAATACTGTGTATTTTAGAAGAGCTTTCAGGACTCTTACCTATTAGAACTGGAAGAGACCATAATCCAGCCCACCAAAAATACAGACAAGAAAACCATATTCTGAGTAATTAAGAGCTCATTCTATTTGGATCTGACTTCAGAAAATGCACATGAATGCCACACAAGCTTGTGTATTAGAAGTTTTCTTACTGCCCACTGAATGTCTTAAATACATTCTCAAAAATTTGAGTCTAAAAAATATTTTTGAGTCTAACTAGGGAACTATACAGCAAGCCATAATGAAAGAAATCTACACCTAAAATGAGCAAAAATTAAAAGACTGTAAATGTTGGCAGGGACTTTGAGCATTACCCACTCTGACACATTGACTGGTTGGAGCAAAGCCTGGTACAACCTTCTTAGCAAGTTATTTTTGGTATAACTAGTACACCTGACCACACATACCTTATGACCCAGCAATTCAAATCCTAGGTATATACATGCAACAGAAGAACATATAAGAATATTCAGAGAAGCAATGTTAAAATAGCAAAGACCAAAACAAAAACAAAAACTGGAAAGCTACAAATGTCCACCAATAATAGAATCATGGAATGGCTGAATATGGAATAACATAAATGAAAATAAATGGCCTCACAGCTACATAGATGAAATCTGCAAACACAAGAAAAAGAAACCCAGCACAAAATAAAATATACTTCTTTATCTATTAACATTTAAGAGTCAGAGAAATCATACAAAGATGTTGAATATCTTTGAAGAGCAAGGAAGGAACATAAACATGAGAATGATGTCAAGGGGTTCACAATATTCTATTTCTTCATATGTGGTGCTTTGGTGGATCATTAATGACTTCATATTTTGGGTACTTCTTAATAAATACTTCTACTTTTAAAAAGTCTTATAAAGACCCAGTTTATGTCATAGATTTTGACATATTTCTTCTTTTAAACACATGAGTTCTCTGTATTTTCCTAAGATATTTTCCTATATTATTTGTATTTTGGCCAAGGATGAATGGTCCAAATGAAAATATCCTTCTGTGGTTTGTTCATATGATAGGCTCACACATTTCAATCCCCAAAGGTTTGCTTACTCTTATACCATATATCACAGGTAGGAGACTGTCTCAAAGAAAATAGAGATGGTAATACAGACATTAAATGAGTGTACATCTCACTTCCAACTATTGCTAATAAAAATGTTACTTTTGAACATCTCAACTCAAAGTTTGAGAACTGAATCTCAGCATTTCTTAGATGCAAGATGCTCTTCCAGACATGGAACAACAAACAGTTTCCTCTGCTTCACAGTCTTCCAGGGACAACTGCCTGGAGCAGCTGGGTTAAGGATGACTGGATGCCATGTTAGGCTTGTGGAGGAGAGCACTGTGTACTCACAGGCCTAGGATGGAGCACTGGGGCACAGGTGCCTTACCAATCCCATTACAGAGTCAACAGGCTCATGGGATAAAAATATTTGATTAATCACTTTAATACTTCATAGAGAAATCCATGATAAAGTTCTAGTTTGTAATACAGTATCTATTTAACTTTCAAAAGTTGTATTATTTTAATACAAATATATATCTTTAATATGTAATTATAATTTTAATATATTTATCTATGATATATATCTATCATATGCAGTATATATGTAAGTACGTACAACATTTAAATATTTAACATAAAGTATATCACTGTAATATGGTTTAAATTTTTACTGATGAAACAAATTCATAACACTACGTGCTATCTTTAACAAAAAGTGGTTTAACAACAACTAAAAATACTTAAGTTTAAAAATATTTTCTCATCTATTCCCTCCTTTGTAAAACAGAACTGCCATAATACAATGCTGATAAAAGAAAACAAATTCCAGTATTCTGTTATTCTTGGATTTTTGGTGGGAGAATCTAGACCATACAGCACAGTATTTTATACCTGTCATTTATCTGATCAAGACTATTAGGAAAATTCACTTTTCCCACTGCAGCTTGCAGAAAGCCTCTAGCTCTGGTTGGACAGATGCCCATACCCTACCTACCTCACTACACCCTCTCTTCAGACCCTTTGGTGAAGTCAGGTAATTCACACTGATACAGATTCAAAAGATGCAAATGTCAGAGTTAAGAGAGGAAGTTAAATGTGTGTAAACCGCTTCTTCTCCAGTCCCATCCAACTAGTATTAGTATCGCCAGATGGGGGGAATGGGAAGTGAAACTTCGCACTTCTGCCTTGCGTGTCCATGCCGATTTCTGCTTCTGTGTGGCTCTTGCTGTAAGGTATACTGGTTTAGTAAATCTGAGACCCCAAATCCAAGTGTGTACTCAGCTTGCTCTGCTTCCTCTCCTATATTCATTCTCTCAGTTGTCTGAACCATAAGCAGTTCAGCAAGTGTTTTCTTTCCAAAAACTTCTAACTAGATACTATCATGTTCTATCTGGTGATTTTGCTTCTATTTTACTTAAAAACATACCCGCTCAGACAGAAACTTTCCACCTTTGCCACCACATCTCCATCTTGGTCATACTCGCTATGCCTCCCACAGTGGATGAAAGGTAAACCACTCACTAGCAGTTTAGTCCCAATTTCCTCAAATCCTTCTTTGTCAAACAGAATTGTTGAGTGGCTGAATGTGAAATACTATAAATGAAAATAAATGACCTATAGCTATACAGATGAACCCTGAAAACATAAAAGAATGAAGCCCAACACAAAATAAAATACATTTATTGATCTACTAAAGTTTAAAAGCCAGGAAAACTATACAAAGATCTTGAAAGTCAGGAGACTGATTATCTTTGAAACACTTTACCCTTGAGATACTTCTCAAATGCAGCAGGCCTCAAATTTGGTGAATACACAGCAACCCAGCTATCAGAGATTTTCAGCCCTGCTACAGCTAGAGGTAGTCTTTCAGCCAATAACAGAAGGAGAAATGCGCAGGATTTGGGGAAGTCTTTTTAAATGGATAAAGCAGCTACCTTTCCTTTCCCTTTTCCTCCCTCTATACTTGAAATACTTAGACACAAGACCTCTCCTTTCAAAGTTAGCAGTTTTTAAAATCTAATCTTTCATCTTAGTCTCTCAGTAGCTCAGAACACAGATAATGCTTCACTTTTGAAACACTGCTTCTACCATGTTTTGGTTTTTGCTCCTATCTCCCTGGTCACTCCATCTCACATTCTTTGTGCTGCTTTCTCCCAGCCCTTTTTTCTTAACCTTTGCTTTGAGGATTATTTTAGATCTACAGTTTTAAAATCACACTAATGCTCTTACAAGTTCCTAATTTCCAAATTTATACATCTAAACTGTTTGATATCTCACTTAGATATGTATAAGAGACATTTTGAAATTTACTTGGCTAAAACACAGTGTTCTCACATTAGTCCTGAACTATAATCCTCTCTATCTCATATATTTGCCACTTTCCACCTGGGTGTTAAATGCAAAAACTATGGAGTCATCCCTGACTCTTCTCTTTCCCTCCCAATTCCACCCACATTCATGGCAAGCCCTGTTGGTTTTGCCTCCAAAATACACCAGTCACTTCTCTCTCTGCTCACTAGCACACTAGTGCAAGCCAATATCTCAACATACTTCTGTAACAACCAATTTAATGCACCTGCTATTTCCCTAAAATGTATTTTCTAAGTAGCAGCCAGAGCAATCTTACTAAATTCAGATCTGATTGTGGCTCCTTTCTGTTTAAAAGCTTCCAATGATTACCACTGCCTTAGTGTGGAATTTAGACTTCACACATAGCCTACAAAGCTCAGGGTGACTCATGGACCTCCTCTCGGAGTTCCTCTCTAGTCACTGTTGCCTCAAGTGCCATGCTTTGGACACAGTAGCTTGGTCTCTTTTTCCTGTCTTCTGAGTATCCATAGCCTTGGACTGCTTTGGAGTTCTGAACACTAGCCATTTCCTGTATCTGAAATGCTCTTTCTCTACTCTTCTCACTGCCAGCCTCTCCTCATCCTTTTTCAGGAACCACTAACATGCAGGTAGTGACTTGCTTTCACATCACTTTTACTTTTTTCTTCATATTAAATTGTGTTGTTTGCTCATTTTATAAATATCATCTATTGCTTCCTATTCCTTCATAAACTACGTGAGAGCAGGACCGCAAAGATTTTGTTTCCTGCTAGAGATTCCTATTGTCTGAAATTGTGTGGTAAGTAACAGATGCTCAAATTACTTGTTAAATGAATCAAGACAGAATATAAAAGTTAAAGATCACTCAGTCTGAACCAGTATTCCAATGTTTAAAACTCTTTGTAACAGCCTTGAGACATTGTGATCACTATTCCTGGTCACTTAGTGAAGGCATTCTCAGCCCTGAGGGAAGCAATGTCATCCCTTAACTTGCATTAATTAGAACCCTTTATCCTTCTTAAATGGACCTCTATCTACAACTTCCAATGGGTAGAACGCCCTGTGGTCCTGAAGATCACCTGGTGCTTCACCTATCTGACAATGGTGACTTTACCTACTCTTGGCTCAATGGTTTCAGCCTTAACAGCTCTACACATGGCATAGTTTAGGGACCTCCTGTTCATTCCAAGACTTCCCTGAATCACAGTGTTGCCTTAGGGTATAAATATTCAACTCTGACCCAATTTATTACTTCTCATCTGCTGGTCAAAGGATCACTCTTTCAGCAAGCATGACTTGATTTAAGGAAGCTTCATCAGTTAAAGTTCACAAATAATCTCTAATCCTGTACTTTTCATACCACTTCCTGCTTACTATTTCCAAAATCTTAGTACAATACAATCGTTTCTCTTCTTCTTAGAAGTCCTCACTCCATTAACATTCCCCTCTTAACTATTCTTTGCAGGAAAGCTTTTGGCTTCCTTTCTTGCACAAAGTCTTGATTTTCCACCTGTGTACATTAAAATTGTAAGCACTCTTAATCTTCCCAAAGGTACCTAGATTCATCTAAGGTAGAGCCATGTCGTTTCTAACCAGCAACAAGGGCACCATGAGAGGCTCCCCTGTGATCACACGAGAACAGATCAGAAGCTGGAAGACCAAAGCAGAGCCTCAGACTAACCAGAATAGTCCCTGATGGAACATACCTACACGGTCCACTACAGATGCCATGATACTCAATGGTATTCACTTCCTTGCTGCTCTAAGGCTAGCCAAAGAAAACATGACTTAGCCCATACCAGAATATGGGATTAAATTTCATGGCTGTACACAGTGACACCTTTCTGGAACAATCTATTTTCATATCCTTTGCCTTCAAAACACAGTCATTTAAACCATTCAGATGTAGTAGAAACTGCTGGAAGCTTCATGATTAGAAAAACATAGTATGGTGTTCTAACAACATTCTTCTTTATTTCAGCAGTGTATTAATACTGCGATAAAGAAAGCAGCCCTAAGGATGCAGGCTAAAGAATAAAACTGTATTATCACATTTTCAGAGTCCTGATGGTCAAACGAAAACAGCAAAATGACTAGGATAATCTATGATATGTGAGTTGTGCTTTAGGCATTAAAAACAAAACAGAGAATATGTAGATTCCAACCTGACATGATGGTATTTCTTTACTTTGTACATGTATTCTGAGGATTCACAGTTTCTAATAATATGTCACAATGGATCACTTTGCTGACATTCTGCTCCTGACAAGTGTAGCAGGGATAATTCATGGAAGTTCAAGTCATCACCTTCTATAGCATCTATCTTAATAAAGATGTTCCCTCTTGCTGTGATTCAAATATAATTTGTTCCTACCATCAAAAATCATGATGGCTTGGTCTCCAGAGTGGTGATATTGGGGTGTCTTTGACAAGTAGGTAGATTATTAAGAGAGATTAATGTTTTCCTTTATCACTCAGGACTGGACTGGTCATTATGATGGCACACTGTTATAAAGAGAGTTCAGCTTCTTCAGCTCACACTCTCCTACTTCCTGTCTTGCTGTGTGGTCTCTTCTGCCATGATGTTCTCATCAGAAGCTGGGCAAATGCTGGTGCTATGCTTGGACTTCCAACACTGTGAGGTAAATGATGCATTTCCTTTATAACCTACCCAGCCTCAGGTATTTCATTATAGAAACACAAAATGGACTAAAATTTGTGCACCTCTGCTCCTATATAACATGTATTTACATTTACTAAAATCACCTAATCAATATCGAGTCATATATTTAATAACCATATTTCTCTTGAGCTCCTGATAGTGCTCCCCAGTTCCAAAGTTATGGAATTGTGACAAGTCTCATAATTTCAGAGAACCAGATGCCTTAGAGTAAATACAACTACCTACTGTATTGCCCTTTTAAATCTTTCATTAGTGAAATAATGTATTATATGCTTGGACCTGGCACTTTACAGAAAAAGGCAAAGTTATTTTTTCTATCGTAATTATTTCATTCATTCATATAGCACTATGATTTGAAGATCTGTTTGTAGAGAAATGCTCCTCCGTCCCCACACTGCCAAAAATATTCTTTCATGAACCTCTAGGCTCTATTAAGCCTTGAAACAGAGAAGTTGATTTGAAACTAAACTTACAACACTGTGTGATCTTCTGGATGTTGGAAGAGATGCGCTGGGCCAGCTGGGCAGGGTCCCCACCAATCCCTGGAGTGTAAGACATGGTTGACTTGTTGACTCACTAATTTCATCAGATGCTGGTAGGCTAGCAGTGCAATATTCTAGGCGGTCACCTAAGAAACACAGAATTTCAAAAAAGTTATTGGTTTATATTTGAGTTGAGGTGAAATCTGGCAATGTGATTCATCCATCAGGAAAACTCTTATTTTTATAAAAACAAAACTGGACCTTTAATGCAGTCATGTTAAAAACGCTTAACAATCAAAGTAAGGTTCAAATAGTATATTTCCTTTAAAAACTACTTTGATCTCACTAAGGAAGACTATTAAGTCCTTTTTCTATGAGTAATTTTAATTCTTTATACAGTTTCTTTCTAACAAAACTGTAAGCAACTGTAAGACAAGGCCCAATACTATTTATCATTCTCCAACATTTAAAATAATTCTTAACAGAAAATAAACAGTTAAATATTAATGGAACACAGACATCAGCCTACTCCTAGACACTTCATTATATCTAATGTAACACACAAGAGGAGCTCAGGCTCTCTAATTTTAACGATAAAGGTTAAATTTCAAACAACAGAGCCAAGAAGATAAACAGCATCCTATAATTGCCCATCACAGTTTCTTGACAGAGTGAGAAAGAAATGACTCTTCTCTTCCAGCAGCCAACATTTTAGAATAGAAGGAAAAGCTGGGGTATTGCTATTGGAGGGAGGGAGACCAAATTCTTCCTTCTTCAATCTATGTTACACAACACAGGGTGTTTTTCACAGAAGACCGTGAAAGAATGTTTCACCATACAGGGCTGTGCACAGCAAGTAATTTCAATCAATCCTACACTCATCTCTATAATGAGCACAAGAGAACTACAAAACTGTTAGCAAGTATTTGTAAGCCAAATCTTTACTAAGAGCCTGACACACGTTCACCATTAATTAAGCACTGGGAAGATACAAAAAAAAAAAAAAAAGTCTTGTTCAAATCAAGTTGGTCATTTAAGAGAATGGATAAAGTTAATAAAGTAAGGCAAAAAGAGTAACACAAATCAATAAAAGTCATGTGCTAGGCAAAAGTGGCAGGGACCGCAAAAAAGGAAAAATCACTATTGCTCATTAGAAAGTATTTACAAAACAAAAGCTTCAGATTTGGATAACAGGGCATGACTATTACAGAGAACAAAGGCCAGAACATGGAGATCTGGGCAGACAGACCTAGAACATGTGAAAGGACACATGCACATTTATCAAAGAAGGGAGGTTCTTAGGTAGGCTGGATCAGATGATACATGGCTGGGATAGGTGTGACGCCACATAGAAAGGAAAAGAGTAATAATGACCTAACATATTTCACTTATCTGTTAAATGAGAATTATGTCACATAAACTGCCTAATTTAATTTTCACAATCTCTCCCACAGAGTAGATATCATTATTACTATCTTAGTGATGAACTGTGTGACTTAAGTAATTGGTTCAAGGTAGTACAACACACCCACTGGTGGAGGTGGGATTTGACTCCAGGGTTCAGATTCCTGTGCTTTCATGCTTCCTATCATCCAAAATACACGCCACAAGAAAGAGGGCCTGGCCCCGGGTTTAGATTGATATGTTGTAATGAAACACTGGAAATTTATAGTAGGGGAGAAGAGGTCAACAAAGACACTGAAGTCCAGAAATCCTTACATAGTATGTATATGCAATAACCTACACATGTTCTCTGTATACTTCATCTCTAGATCACTCACAATGCCTAATGCAATATATATGCTATGCAAATAGTTTGATATTCTCATTGCTCAGGGAATAATGATACGTAAGAAGAGTATATATTTTCTGTACAGATGCAATTTAAAATATCTTCCACAAGCAGTTGGTTAAAGACTACAGATGTAAAACTCGGGGATGTAAAACACACAGGGCCAACTACACGTGCGTTTGTCTTCAGGCACTGTACTGGCAGGGGTACAACAGCTGAACTCTCACAACTGGTAGACCAGTGCCAGTTCCATGCCTGGAATTCAGGCCACCCAAAAGTCCCGGGAGCTTGGAGACTTCTTTATTCTTTTTCCTTGTTCTGTGGGTTCAGTTTATCTCTTCCGGACCAAGTTCTGTCCCCAAACCAAACTCATTAAAAGGCAAATTCAAACCTCACCTCTGACAGCTGAACTTCTGTAGCAGTGTGGCAAGAACAAAGGTCCTTCCAGGAAGCCTTGGACCTGGACCTGCAGCCACAGGACATAACCAAACCAGATCTAGATCAGACCCACATGGTTTTTAACAGCCTACAAACCCTCATTCAGATCTGTCAATTCAATAAAGAGTCTCACTAAGGTATAATTCATATACCATGCTATTGATCCATTTAAAGTGCATAATCCAATGGCTTTTTAAAGGTTTGTTTATTCTGAACAGTTGATATAAATGGAATCATATAATACGTGCTCTTTGTGGTTGGCTTTACATATCTTTTCATGGTTCATTTATACTGTAGTATTCCTCAGTACTTCTTTCTTTTTATTGTCACATAATATTCCACTGTCTGGGTAGACAATTTTCTCTTGGTTCAATGACATCTTTCCTCCTTTTCCTCTATTAACTAGATCTGGCCAATAGCTGTCACGAACACACTGTGAATGAGAAAATACTGTTTCTTATTAAGTATTCTTGGGGGAAAGGGCTCCCCTACTCATATCATTCCATTTTAACCATAGACCACAATGAATCTCACATCCATGTCTCTAAGCCACACTCTTACCTCTCTCTAGTTTCCATGTCTTTGAAGCCAATGAGAACTCACCAGCTGCTTCTTCAGCTAACAGTGAAAGTGACAACTGCTAACTCTTCCTTGGGCAAGACATTTGGCAACTGGGCCTCTGTCAGGGGACTAAATGCTTTTGCACCCTGCACAGCAAAGGTATGACGTTCTTCTGCACCTGCAGAGCTGCATGACATACCAGCAGCCGTGGCATCCCTTCTCCTTACAGAGAGTATCCCCAGAGTCCTGTCAACTCATGCATAGTACTGTAGCCCTCAAATTCACACATGGCTAGTCTGACTCTGCTCACTGTCTTCTTTTAAGGGAACCTTCTTGCTTTCCAAAGATCCAACCAATTAGATCCAAACATAATCTTTTTACTTTGTATTTTTACTCAAAAAACTAAATCTGAAAAAGTTCCTACTAGTGAGGTAATAGGGCTTCATTCATCCAAAGAGCTGCTGTTCTTCAACTGTCTTCAATTTCTTACAGAAAGGTACAGGCAGACTGTCCTTATTACAGTCCTGGGTGAAGAGGAAAAAGTAATTTGCTACAGGACCATTTCCTGACATTGTGCATTTTACATTTACTTTCTCAGCTAGTTCTTACAACAAGGCTATGAGTTACTATTGAAATTTTTCACATGAAGAAAATAAGACAATGAGAATAAGTAACCTGTTTAAGATGAGCAAAACAGCTAAAATCTGAAACTAAGTTTTAGGGCTTACATCTTTTCCCCCGCCCCATACCTGGGATCGAATTCACAACCTTGGGCTTAGCAGGCAAGCACTTGAGCAGCTGAGCTAAATCCCCAGTTGGGCTTACATTTATTTAAACACTAAGCTATCCTGCCTTCGGTATAGCAAAACAGGAACAAGAAATCTCATTTAACTAGGAAAGTCAAACTTACCACCTTTCTGCAAGCCCCATAAGAAATTTTTCTATCTTGACTACTAAAATGAGGAAACAGCTTCAGGATAACTATATCAGCTGATGAAAGTAACTGACAGGATACTCCTTTTCTAACTCTATCTGCTAATAAGTCATATCTAAAAGGCAACAATGGTTAGTTCTTTGCATGAGATATTAGAATAAAGGGTTCAAATGGCTAACTTTACTGTAAAAAGAAAACCACACCAAATGCACAGATAAGTATCTATTAGCTCACTTTAAAAGTTTGTAATTTTTTAAAAAAAGTTTATGATTCTTGAAGGTAAATGTTATATTTTTAACTGTTTACTTTGTATATCCACCTCCAGTAATTCAAGTTGTTATATACCAACGTACTCTTGCTGAATGCTCATTCAGAATTCCTAGTGTCATTTCTCAAAATAGTAATAGATGACTCATCAGCTATACCTACATTGTCTGATAAAGTAGCTACTAACTACATGGAATATTAAAAATTAGGTTAAACGAAAGTCACACGAACCACCTTCCAAGTGTTCAAAAATTTTATGTGTCTAGCTTTACTGGCTAACATATAGTCCATATCCATCACTGCAGACAATCCTGGTGCTTAACTTGACATCTCAATAATTATCTTTCTATGAAGACACAGAAACCACAAAGAGAAAGAGGGTAAGGGAATCAAAGTGCAACACAAAGAAACACCATAGAGAAAGAGGGTAAGGGAATCAAAGTGCAACACAGGGTTTTTTCCTCAAGACTGCTTCTCAAAAACAACAAAGAATGAACAAAGAGAATTTCAATACAGAATCTTCAGTGTCAAAATTACTCCCCAGCTACTACTGGATATCTTTTAGCACCTTTAAGATTTCCAGTAAACATAAACCTCATATTTTATAAATATAGCTTGGGCAAAAAGGTTTCATTTTCACAGTCATGAATAAGCACCAACATAAAATACTGGAGTTACTTGGCTACTTAACAGGTGCTGAATAAATGTTTGTAGAATGTCTGAATAAATGTTCTACTTCCTAAGAACACACATCCAGCCTGAGGGAAGATAATATCATTCTAAAACACTGAATTGCCTTGCTTTTTTTCACATCTTATTGATGCAGGACTATTGCTGTCTTAAATCTTTCTCGTGTGGTCACCTCACTTCAGAAGGCTCTTCCCATAATCTCCAAGGGACAGCTTTTTCTCCCACCAAATTGACACCACATCCTAAAGATGCCTGACTCCAAATGTAAAGTCATGACTCCTCCACTTTCCGTTACACTTTTGTTTTGTTTTTTCTTTTTTTGATACTGAGACTCAAACTTACGACCTAGTAAGAACTGTCAGGCAGGCACTTATGCCACTGAGCTAAATCCCTGACCCTATACTTTCTAATTTACTGCTCCACAACAAACATTATTGAAAATGATCAAATTAGTATATTTATGATCTATCCTTCTCTCTGGAATGGAAACAGGAAAGCGTTCACCCAATGCCCAGCAATGGCAGATGCACAGGGAAGATCAGGGCATTTGGTCTACAACATACTAGTGGTCTCTACCCACAGGACACCCAGTGCATTCTTTAGCTCAGCTATTCCATCAGTTGAACTATCACACTGTAACATTTGGCTTTAGTTCAAAGCACCAAGGACCCTTTTTTTCACTCTTGTACACATTAAACTTTCAAATACATGACGCCACAGCAAACTTAAGACTTAGTGTCGGTGCTTTATATACTTTACTTTTCATCCACCACAACCAAAATAAGCACAAACTTTGTTAATCAGAAGCAGCTTAAGTAACATGTATGAAAGAAAATGATAATAAGTTATTGTAGTACCACATTAACTGCTACAGCCTAATTCTTAGTCTGAGGCTTTCTCCAAGAGGCCTGCAAAAGAAAGGCTCATGTACATCACAAGACACACATTTTTATCAGTCGGGGCTGGCATGTTGCTCAGGGCACACCCAGAGCCAAAGAAATGTCCACCTCCGACATTACCCAATGGCACAGCCTTTCATAATTACTTCCTTTCCTTTCAGATTCTGGGCGTTTTACATTATATGTATAATTAGAATCCAGTGATCTGAAGTGATTAAAAAATCAATGTATGTCTATAATGCCCAGCACAATGTAAAAATTGGAGCGATCAAGAGATGGAGAGAGGGACAGGCTAGGGAGGAGAAAGGGAGGTTAAAAAAAAAAAACAAAAAAAAAAACGAGATGTGTTAAATGTCGTCATGTGCTGCCAATATGTACTAATAAGAATTAAAAAACAGATGAAAATAAAAACCAAAAATAAATCACGCGTGCACACAAAAAAGAGAAAATGTATATAGCATTCAACCAGAAAGGCACTCCCTCTTTTATCATAAGTTAAAGTAACCTAGAAAAACAAAGGGGAAGTGGGAGTTCTAAAAATATTTTAAGTATTTTGAAGGTCTTTGTGTAAAGCAATAAGGATATAGACGAGGAAGGTCACACAAAGTTGGCGAGTCCAAGTCTGCGAGCCCGACAGACACCGAAATACCAGGCGCCTCTGATCACCACGGCCACGGGCAGCCCGCACAAGCGCGGCGTGTTTTTCCCATTAGTGCTTGGAAATAAGGAAGCGCTAGGGAGGTCGCGCCCGGCCGCTCGGGAGCGCGGCGCGCACCTGCGGGCCCGCCCACCCCGTGCCTGCGCCGGACCGGGACCCAAGGGCGCATCGCAGGGACCCGGCGACCCCTCGCCGCGAGCCCGACCGCGCAGGCGCAGTACCGATCCGGTCCGGGGGGCGTGGGGCGCGCGTGGGCCCTCCGCCTCGCCCCAGCCTGCCGCTGCGGCCACCGGCCCACGCTCACACACGAGGTGCGACAGTGTCTCCGGAGCGCCCAGTCAGGGACCTTCCCCTCTCCAGGATCCTCTTACCCTGTCCTCCTAGGTTTCCTCCTCCTCCGGTGCCCACAGACACCCACAGGCCTCTCAGCTGTGAGAGGTAATTCTCAGCTGACGGGCGGCGGCGCGATGACGCCCAGTGCGCATGCCCTGAACACAGCCAGGGAAGGAGGCGGAACTCTCTCCCCTCCTATTGGCTCCTAGGGCTGAGTGACAGCTATGCTATCCCCGCCCCTTCAGGGTCCAAGCTAAATAATGGAACTACAAGCAAATTGTAGAGGAGCTGTTGTTTGAAGGTTGCCATACACGCAAAGAGACAGGGAGGAATTGCAGAGCAACTATTTTCTTTATTCTATTCGGTGAAGCCAACTTCTCTAGGCTTATGTCTTCACCTCACCTCATCAGTCATGCCTATAGTGTTTCTTAATCTTCAACTCTGCTGTAGACTGTACAGCCCCATTTAAAAATGCAAACGGAAAGACTCAAACCTATCAATAACTATGAAGGAATAAGTGAAGAGTCACTTCCAGGTGCTCTCTTGGTAGACAAATTTTTGTAGCGCATGCAAGCTATTCTAAGTATCCCACAGACAGGGATATCTTTGCTGGAGGTGCTGGAAAATTACAAAGAGGACGTATAAAGAGAATGAATGTTGAAAGATGTATCAGAGTTCACTGGAAAGCAAAATGGAGGAGTCTAGGCAACATCAGAAGTATGTAAAAAAGTCTTTTGACACTACACAAACGAGTGAATTTTTAGGCATCACTTCATAAATTTATTTAGGTAAAGCATAATAAGTGGGTTGGAGACACATGAGATTGGAAAGGCAAATAGAGTTCTTATAACAAAAAGCTTCTAATCACATTAAATGACTGTGTAATAGTGATTAAAGCATTAAGGGATTTTAAACAAAGGTATACGGCACTCAAAATTCCATAACGTGGGGCGGGGAGAAAGCCCACTGGAAAAATGGAGGAAATGAAAAGGAATAACACTGAAAATAAAGGCAGAAAGAACACTCGGGATCATTGTGATAATCAATAAAGACTCTCCCAATATCAAAGATTTTGAAAGCTGCACTAAGGTAAATACAGTAGAGAGGAAGAGGCAAAGGAACTGGATATGAAAAATGAGAGACTATCCCTAATGCTGCAACTTATGTAAGTGAATTGAACATGATGGAGCCCTCTGAGATCTCAAAGTGCTAATAAATCACTTGCAGTTTGAGAATAAATGTGGTAAAGTGAGGGAGCAAAATGATGACAAATTTAACATTGGACATGTTGTTTTCAGATACTGGAGAATATTACATGTCCATGTTTGAGGTTTCAGTATACCTCTGGTACTTGAAAATATGAATTGTAGTTCAAAATTAGTGGGAGGTGTGGGAAGATATGAATTAACTCAAGTATGGAATGTTACGGATTATTTGTGCTTAAACATTTGGCAGAGAAAACAATACTGAAAAGAAGAAATTAGAGAAATAGGAAATAAATCTAGGAAAAGATGAACTACAAGGTAAAAAAATTTCAGAAAGAGTAATTAGTCTATGATGTTACCTGTCACAGACAGTTCAAGAAATTTAATAACTGAAAATCATATGTTGGATGTGAAAATTAGCAAGTGGCTGTTGAATTCAGGAAGAAGCATTTCAGCAATTCAAAGAAATATCATGCTAGGAAATTACATCTGTGTAAGGATCTTACATCTGTGTTTCCAAACATCCTACCAGGTTACTTTTGCTAGAGCCATAGGCATTGAGAAAGGGAAGATGGGATGCCCAATCAAACACCCTATCCAGGTGTCCTCTTCAGGTTGTCTTACTAGTTGCTGACTATATTGGGACCAAAGCTGGTTGTGCCATTCCTACTCCTGAACTTGTTCTAATTTTCTATATTTTAAAATATATTATAAATGGATTCCTTCTCAGTCTTTTGAAAACTTGAGAGTAGGATTTTACCAGTTGTATTTCAAGTGTGTGTGTGTGTGTGGGGGTGTTTATGTGTGTGTGTGATAGTTTAAATCTAAAAGGACTTTCAAAAATTTCATGTGTTTGGAAGGCGACTACATCATGGGGTGCTATACTCATCAGTGGATTTACCCATTGATGAATTTAGTAGCTGAATGTGCTGCTAAGGAAGGCCTGATTGAGGGTGAGACTCTGACTTGGAAAGGTATATTACATTCCCAGATCATCTCTTCTCTCTCTGCTTCCTGGCTATCATAATATTAGCACATTTCCACTGCCATGCCCTTATGTCATGTGTGGCTTCTGCATCAGAGCTGCTTCACCATGGACTGAAACAAATGAAACCATAAGCCACAATAAAATAAACCTCTTCTCTTTCAACTTGTGGGTGCCAGGTATTTTGTCCCAGTGACAGGAAAACTAACTAATGTATAATTTAGTGCTACAAAATATAGAGGTACAGAGGATAAATGAATTCTTAACAGAATTCATGACATTTATATTACTTCATTTTAGTATTTGCCTGATGGTTAGTGAAATTCAGACAAATGACTTGAAACCGGTACAGTTAATAATTCTGCTAAATGAACAAATGATTAAATAAATAATTTGTAAATTAACAAATGATAAATATTATCTTTCTCAAAACAAATCCTTTATATTTGAAGGGTGAATTGTCTATAGTTAAGGAATGTAATTTGGATTTTTCAGTGCCACTCATGTTTGGTATTTGGGCCTCTTGGAGAGATTTTGAGCAGGAAGCAGAAGTCATTAAGTAGAAATTGTTATCAGCATATTTATCTCCTTACTAATATAATATTTTCCTGTTTAAACTCTGCCATGTAGTATGGGAAACTCTCCAGTGCATTTCTACTAGAGCCTGAACGAGCAGTTTTCCCGAATGCAAGGAAAGGATTCAGTAGTCACTGACTCAAAAGTTTTTTCCAATGGTCATTATGTAATTTGGGGGGAAACCTATAGAAGTAAGGTTTACTTTTCTTTTTTCTTTGTTCTGTTTTGCTTTGTTTATTGAGACAGTGATTGTTATGATTGTAACAGTCCAGTTTCTGTTTCCATTACACAATATGAGACTGATTTATAAATAATGAAAGTTTACTTCGGCTTATGATTGTGGAAGCAGGAAAGGTCCCAGCATTGCCCCAGTATCTGCTTGGATACTAGAGAAAAACCTTGAGCTGCAGCACTAGTATGGTGGAGAGTACCACATGGCAAAACAGAGCAAGTGTGCCAGTACTTCCTACAAAGCCACCAGTCCCGTACTGGAACAGAAACCCTCATGACCTATCTAACCTTAATTACCTCCCAACAGCCTCACTCTCAGGCTATTAAAATAGGAATTTGGGGTTGTTTCTAACGCATGAACTCAAGGGAAGATGCCTTTAAACCGTAGCTATTTGTTTCTAATTTTATCTCCTCGATAATGCTCATACATGTCCTTTTTCTTTGTCTCGCCTTGTCTGTGTCCCAGTCCACTGCAGCTAGAATGTCCAACTTTACTCAACTTTTTCATCTTTACAGCTGCTACTGAACTGCCTTGAATATGTAGCTGAAACTAGCATTCCAGACTCCACATCCTTCCCATGATTGTAGCATGGCCCAACATGCACTGTGTAGAAATCAGAGGGCTTGAGTGGGGTGGGAATTGTGGGTGGGAATTGTGTGAGCTGGGGTAAGGAATCTAGGAATTGGTCTGTGTTAAAGTCTTTGAGAAATGTATTATATTTGTGAAGATTCACAGATCACAATTGTAAATTAAAAGCTCTGAGAAGTAATTCAATTAAAAAACAAGTATTATTATAGGCAGCTAAGTTGCATAGAAATTAATAGGCAGAGAGGGACTGGGTCCTCAAGGAAATAAGCACAAAAAATAAAGACATCAGAATTGTGATGAGAAGCTCATCTGAAAAAGGCCAGTCTGAAGATGGAGATGCATATCCCCTAAGGAATAAACAGAAATTTGAAATTATACTGTAATTAGTACCACCTGGTTCAGTAAATCCAGATAGGCATCAGCTGTCCCAGTGGATGAACACAGCATCTGGACCCACTCTCTCCCAAAAATGCATTTGTTCTTTCCATGTACCCTTACTATGTGACTCATTTCCATATTAGATCAATGTTTGTTAAGCAGCTCCATGTTGATTGTAGTTTGACCTGCTTTGTTCCCATATGATGGTTTTGCTGTATAAACTACCCCTATCAAAAGGCCTCAGTGTTCACCCCATTGTGGACCTTTCTTGGAAATTAAGAGCTATTCTTCTTTCCTTATTTCCAATAAAACTCTTCTAATTTCTTGCTTTGATTTACAACTTCCTTCCTCAATGTTGTGGAGCCAAAAACAGTACATTTGATATCCAGCAGGTTGGGAGTTACAGTTCTCCTATATCAGTGTAACTTTCTTTTGCTCAGTATTTCTGAATGTGTTTGACTATGGAAGATATTTTACACTTAATATCTATGAAAACTATCTATATACATTATGGAAAATGCTGCTGTTGGAATCAAGTCTAAGTCAAGTCTAAGTTTAATATGGCAAAGGATGGTGACCATATGTCTACTTTTCCTGTGACAGTCCTGTTTAAGCTTATTGTTCCAGCAGCCTGAATCTGAGTACCCCATTCATTTTCAGAAGTGCTCCAGTTTGGATGCATAATACATGATCACTTAATGGCTAACGTCTGTGTAGCCTAAATCCTGCCTTACCTTGTACCAAAATTATGATTTGGAACATGCTGGCTTAAAGAGTTTCTGCAGCTCTGCATGAACTTACCTCCTACCTAGGGGCAACTTAACTACACACCAGGGGTTTTATGGTTTTTGCACTTTGATCATGTAGTTCTCTTTAACTACCATATTTTCTTTCTTCTTCCCCATCATTAAGTAAGCACTTTAGCTTGGAATCACTTTAGATTTACAGAAGAGTTGCAAAGGTAATGGAGTTTCCACACACATCATTCAGATTCCCCTAAGGTTGGTATCTTATATAATCATGGTACATTTGTCAAAACTAAGAAATTACCATTGGTAGTCATATGAACTAACCTACTGACTTTATTCAGATTTTATCAGTCTTCCATTAATGTCCCTTTTTGCTTTATAGTTCAGTATAGGATACCATGTTGTATTTATGCAGAATGTTTGCTTTATCTCCACCCATCCATAAGTTTACAAGTCTTTCCTTATTTGTCATAAACTTAAGGCTTGTATTGGACTAGTCAGTCATTTTATAGAATGTTCTTCAACTTAAGTTATAAGTGTTTGGAAAGAATACAACAGAGATAAAATGTGCTTATAACACTTCATGCAGAATGTGCTGTCAGTATCATCTATTCATAATGTTACCCTGGATCCCTTGATCTAGGTGAGATCCATGTATTTTCTTCAAAGCAAACTTACTGTTTCTCCATTTATACTATTTTTTTTAAGAAAATCACCCAGTTCAGTCTGCAATCAGGGGAAGCACAATCAAGGGTAAGGATAAATCATGAAAATTGATGGTCAGGTTGGAGATATAGCTCAGTGGTAGAGTGCTTACCTAGCATGTGCAGCATTCTGAATTCAATCCCCAGCACAAGACAAAACAAACAAAATATATGGGCATATGTTGAAACCTTCACAGTAGTTCTTCAGTATTTGGAGAGAAATATTTTGAATCTATGAATGTATCTTTTCTCCTTAACATTTTCACCATTGAATTTAGAATTCATCTGTGCATTTTGAACAGTATTTATCAGTTGTATCCTAGAGGAGAATTTTTTAAAAATTCCCTTCAATGCTTTGTAAGGAGGACTTGCCATTTCTTCCATATTTATTTGTTTTCCTATTATTTTCATACAAGTAGTGAATTGTGGACATTTATTTTATTCTTTAGATATTGGAATTTTTTTTCAGGTTGGGCCCTGGCCCCCTTCTTAACTCTGCTTGGCAAAAAATGGTCTAGGTTTAACTTCCAACCTTATTTTTCCTGCTCCATTTCCAAAACCAGTCATCTTACTAGCACATTCGTGTTCCTTAATTCTGTACTAAGGGTTTTCATGAGAAAAGATTTAATGCAGGATGCAAAATTTATAGGGTTATTTTATAATATCACCCAAAAATCAAATGCAGAAGAGTGCAGAAAATCTGTCCATGCACTACAGACCCAAAGAATCCAGCTGAGGGCCTGGGTCCCATGGCAATGTACTACTGCACGAGTCCAGTTGAAGACCTAGGGCCCAACGCAATGTCTTCCATGGTCCAACTGGAGAGCTGGAGTCCACAATCATGTCTCATGGAAGTCTCTGTCGAGGATTTGCCTTGTGAAGGCCCAAATGTCAGTGGTGAGAGCTAGAAAATCTCCACCAGCAAGACGAAGGATCTGTACCAGCAGGCTGAGGGTTCTGCACTGGAGCCAGGAAATGACTCTCAAGGTAAGGACCAGAGCTCCCCTGAAAAGAACTACAGCCATCATCAGGGGCAACAAGGAGCTGAGCTCCTCCAGTGATAGAAGAGTAGAGTTCCCCTCAGGAAAGCCAGCACAATAAGCTTCTCCAGAAGAATCAACAGTACTCCACTTTCCCCTCTACTTCTCTTTCTATGCTGTTAGTAACAACCTTCACCTGAGCTTCCCACACCCAGAGTCATGTTGATTTAGTTCAGATGGGTGCTCCAAGTTGACCATTAGTTCTACACTTCTGTTTCAAAAATGTGTTTAGAGACCAAGATCTAGATGCCATCCTTCTATTGTTTCTTGGCTGTCATTGCTTCCATGTGATTGCTTTCAGAGCATAAAGCTAGGAAATAAATGTTTATGTAAAAATTCGTGAATATGTACATATTCATATTTGGTTCCATTTTTAGTCATTATGAATAAAAATTGTAGATATTTGAATATGGGGTTTGGTAAAAATATAAGTTTTGTATACTTGAGTAAACATCTATAAGAGAGAGTTATATGAGTATGTATTAATTTTTATAAAAACTGCAGAATTGTTTTAAAGTGACTGTCAACACTTTATACTCCTACCAGCAATGAAGTTCCCTGCTGCTCTCAAAAATTTTTATTTTCAATACTACTGAACTAGAAAAATTCATTCTCTATCAGTGGTAGTCCCATAACATTGTGGTTTTAACTTCATTTCCATAATGAAGTTGAGCATCTTTATTATGCTTATGTGAAATTCATGTCTCTTTTTTAGTCAATTTTCTATTATCATCTTTTGCTCATGTTTTTAACTGGATTGCCTTCTTCTTGTTGATTTTAAGAATTCTTTCATTTTTTGTGCTTTATAAAATACATCATTTGCAAATTTTTCTCCCAGTTTGTATGTAGCTTATAATTTCATTCTTATAACAGTCTTTCACAGAGAAAAAAAATTTTTTTAAATTTTCATAAATCTTAATTTACCAAATTTTTCTTTTGTAGATACTGCTCAAATTTATCACCAAACTGAAAATTACACAGATTTTGCTCTCATATTTACAGTTTTATGTTTTATTTTTGTATGTCATCTGGATGATTTTGTGTGGTGTTTTTATTTTTATTAGTACATGTTTTCAGTACATAATAATTACATTCATTGTGGCGCAGTGGCACAATTACATTTTTTAATACTTTTAATTCTCTTCACATCCCCTCTCCCACCTCTCCTCCATTTCTAGATACCCTTCCTATTGACAAAAGATCAATTTCACTGTTTCTTATTGTCTTTTATTTTGCTCTTTAAATTATTTTTAACTTGATTTTCTCATACCAAAGAAACCATGCAATATTTAAGCTTGTGAGTCTGATTTATTGCACTTAAAAGTATGGTTTCAAGGTGCATCCATTTTCCTACAGATACTTCTAATGTATTTTTCTTTATGGCAGAGTAGTAGTCCATTGTGTACAGGCTATTACATTTTCTTTTTTCACTGATTTGTTGATGAGCACACGTAGGCTGCTTCTTGGATTTAGCTAGTATGAACCTTGTTTCTACAAACTTGTGTACACATGTATCACTGTAATTTCATGTCTTTAACTCTTTGGGAAGATACTGAGAAATGAAATAGCTGGGTCAAAGTGAATTTCTATTTTAGTGCTTTGAGTAATCATTTTAAATTTAAGTCCTCAGTTCATTTTGTGTTGATATTTTTGTGTATGTATCAACCATGTGTCAATATTCTAATTTATTTATTTTCATGTGGATGTATAATGATCCCAGCATCTTTGTTGAAGATTGTTCTTCCTTCACTGGACTTGTCTTTGCAGTCCTGTAAAAAAAATAAGTTGACTCTGGGCTTATTTCTGCATTTTTTTGAGACAGGATCTTGCAATGCAGTTTGGCCTTACCTTAAGCTCACTTTGTAGCCCAGGCTGGTCTCAAATTCACAACGATCCTCCTGTCTCAGCCTCCCCAATGAATTTCTGCATTTTATATTCTGTTTCACTGATCTATGGTGCTTATATTTTCTCTAATACCAAGCTGTCCTGATTTCTGAAGCTTTAGATTAAATTTTTTCTTCAATTTATCAGTAGACACTCAAAGTGTATAATGTGAATCCAGGGAGCTGAAGCCATACAAGGTGAGTTCCAGTGTACCAGTGTGGGCCCAGGAGAGTTTAAAACCATTGCTCCCAGTGGTAAAGTGCCTGCCCTGTTTCCAGACACACTGGACTAGACCATGCCCAGCAATCATCGTTCATTCAGGGGAGCTGAGGGCATGCGAGATGAGTTGCAACTCATGGGTGCTAGCCTGGGGAGAGCTGTGGACCATCACCCACAGTGGTTAGGAGCCCACGCAGCTAGCTGGAACACTGAAAGTGGCACGGGAGGTCTTGCAGGTCTGACTGGACCACACTCAGCAACCTCCATTTGGTCCTAGAAGCCAACAGCATAGGAGGCAGTTTCCAATATGCCCAGGGGGAAGCTTTGGAACATCACTTGAAACACAGAAATATAGGAAAATGACAAGATGAAAGATCAAACTCCAATCTCAAGCCTCTAGCCCATCCTAAGAAAGCCTAGGAGCCATGTATATAGAAGAAAATATAAGCCATACACCTGAAATACCTGAAATAATAGTTGAAATAAAGAAGCAACTCTGGGAAGCTATAAAGGAATTCAAACTAGAAAGAATCTCCCAGGTAAAAGAAGAAATGATAAAAGTAATGAAAAAAATGCTGAACACATCGAAAGAAGACAGCTAAAAAATTACAGGAACAATGCAAAAACATAGAATACTTGGGTGAACAATATAAGAAACAAACAAAATACATAAAGTAGATTCAAAGAGGTATACAGGAAATAAAAAATTCCACTGAAAGTTGTCAAAGCCACCTCAACAAAAGTGAAGATAGAATTTCAGACCTCAAAGACAATATTACAGCTAGTGAACAGGAAAAGAAAGATCTTTTAAAAATAACAAGGAATCAGGAAATAACAATTCAATAGCTGTAAGATGATGCAAATAAAAACAACCTAAGATTGATAGGGATAAATGAAAAAGAAGGGCACAACATAAAGGATATCAAGAGGCTATTTAGAGAAGTAATAGCTGAAAACTTCCCAAACATGAGAATGGAAACTGACATATGGGTTAGTGAAGCATATAGAGTTCCAAATAGCCACAACCAAAATAAAACTACAGACATATAATAATAACCATCCCAGAAGTCCAATGTAAGAATAGAATATTCAAAGCTATTAGAGAGAAAAGACAGATCACCTATAAAGGAAAACATAGCAAAAACACAGCAAGAATTCTCAGCACAAACAATGAAGTCAAGAAGAGAATGGAGTGAAGTATTTCAGATCCTAAAGGAAAATGATTTCCAACCTAGATTGATGTACCCTGAAAAACTGTCCTGCAAAATGAATGGAGAAATCAGATACTTCCATGACAAAGAACAGCTGAAGAACTTCATGATCACCAAGCCAACCCTGCAAAGAATACTGAAAGACAGTCTAGATACACATAGGAAAAAACCACTAAGCAAGGCAGACAATTAAACAGAATGGAAAGATAAAGACACAGCAGCAGAAAGATAGTGTGTCAACAATAAACTAATATATAACAGTCATAGCCATTAATGTAAATGGTCTCAATTCACCAATTAAAAGAAACAGACTGGCAGAATGGATCAAGAAACCACATCAACCATATGCTGTCTGCAAGAAACCCATCTAACCTAAAAGCAAAATAATAGACTGAAAGTCAAAGGATGGAAAACAATACTTCATGCAACAGGAACCCCAGAAAGAGTAGGGGTAGCTATTTTGTTTGCAGACAATTATGAACTTCAAACCAAGAATAATCCAAAGAGATAAAGAAGGTCACTACATACTAGTTAAGGGAACACTTCAAGAAGAAGAGATAACAATTTTAAATATATATGTACCAAATTCCAGAGCTCCCAACTACACAAAGTAAGTATCAACAGAAATTAAAACTCAAATAAGCAATAACACAATTATAACAGAACACCTTACCACACTATTGACATGAAGGGACAATTCAACCAGAGAGAAAATCAGCAAAGAAATAATGGAACTTAATCACACCTGTAAACAAATGAATTTGATAGACATATACAGAGTGTTCCATCTAACAACATCAGAATATACATTCTTCTCGGCAGTACATGGGACATTCTCTAAAATAGACCGTATACTAGCCCACAGAACATAGTTAAGTAAATGCGAATGAAGCAAAATTATCCCATGCATGTTATCAGATCATAGCGCCATGAAACTAGAAATTAGTGATAAAAGAAACAGCAAAAACCTCACAAACATATGGAAATTGAATAGTACACTCTTGAGCAATCAGTGGGTCATAGAGGAAATTAAAGAAGAAATTAAACAATACCTACAAGCAAACAAAAATACAAATACAACTTACCAGAATCTGTGGGATGCAATGACAGCAGTCCTCAGTGGAAAATTTATTGCACTGAGTTCCCACATCAGGAAAACAGAATGAACACAAATAAACAATCTGATGCTACACCTCAAAAATCTAGAAAAAAAGAGCAAGTGAAGCCCAAAGCCAAAAGAAGGGAGGAAAATTTAAAGATAAGAGTAGAAATTAATGCAATAGAGACTAAGAAAACAACCCAAAGAATCAATTAATCAAAGAGTTTGTTCTTGGAAAGAATAAATAAAGTTGATAAGCCCCTAGCCAACCTTATTTAAAAAAGGAAAGAACCCTCAAATTCATGCAATAAGGATTGAAAAAGTTGAAATCACTACAGACTCTGTGAATATACAGAAAAACATCAACACCTATTTCAAAAACTTCTACTCTCATAGGTTTGATAACACAGAAGAAAAGGACATTGGGTCACTGAGACAAAATACCTGATGCCCAAAATTGGGAAAGGAAAGGTTTATTTCTTACAGTTTTTGGAGGTTTCAGTCCATACTAAGTTGGCTTCAAGACAGGGTGGCATGGCGAGGCCACAGATCATGGCTTGCTGCAAAACAGCAAGACAGAAGCCAGCAAGAGAGAGAGACATACCTTCTTCCTGATATTACACTACATCCTGGCTCCATTTATAGGCCAGTGTAGCACTCACACCCACAATCCAAGTGCTAGACAATGAACCAATCACAAATGCGTAATGCAAAGACATGAGGCTTGGGGGCCACTGAGATAAACCATGACACATATGAATACCAAAGCTGGGTCAAGAAGATAAAAAACTGCAGAATAACCCAATTTCTATTAATGAAATTGAAAATGTAATTAAGTCCTTACCTACAAAGAAGAGCCCAGATGCAGACAGATTCACTGCGGAATTCTACAAGAAATACAAAGAAGACTTAATGCCAACACTCCTCAAACTCTTTAATGAAGTCGAAAGGGAAGCAGTTCTTCCTAAGTCATTCTTGGAAGCAATTATTACTCTAGTACCAAAACCTGAGGAAGACCCAACTCAAAAAGAGAACTACAGGCCAATTTCCCTAATGAACATAGATGCAAAAATTCTCAATAAAATATTGGCAAACAGGATGCAGCCAATTGTCAAAAGATTATACACCATGACCAAGTGGGATTCATCCCAGGCATGCAGGGATGGTTCAACATACGTAAGTGAAAAAATGTAATCCACCATATCAATAAAGGCAAAAGTAAGAATCACATGATCATTTCTATAGATACAGAAAAAGCTTTTGATAAGGTCCAGTACTCATTCATAAGAATCTTACAGAGAATTGGAATAGATGGTCTTTACCTCAATATGATAAAAGCCATCTATGATAAATCTACAACAAGCATCATATTAAATGGCCAAAAACTGAAAGCCTTTACCTTAAAAGCAGGCACAAGACAAGGATGTCCTTTATCACTTCTCCTATTCAACATAGTACTGGAAATACTAGCCAGAGCAATTAAATAAGAGAGAGAAATAAAAGGAGTAAAGATAGGAAAAGAGGAAGTTAAATTATCATTATTTGTAGATGACATGATACTCTATATGGAAGACTCCCAAAACTCCATTGAAAGACTCCCAGATGTAATAAATAAAATCAGCAATGTAACTGTATACAAAGTCAATACTCAAAAAGCAATAGCATTCCTATACACTAACAAGGAAATCACTAAGAGAGAAAGAAGAGAAGCCACACACTTCACAATGGCATCCAAAAAATTAAAATACTTAGGAATTAATCTCACAAAAGAAGTAAAAAATCTATACATTGAAAATTATAATATCCTGAAAAAGAAATTGAAAAGGACCTCAGAAAATGGAAAGACATCCCTTGTTCATGGATAGGAAGAATAAATATTGTGAAAATGGCCATTCTCCCAAAACTGTTATACATATTCAATGCAATCCCAATGCAAATACCACTGACATACCTCATAAGAGAAATTACTCCTCAAATTCGTCTGGAACCAAAAGAAACCTAGAATAGCAAAGAAAATTCTAAGCAGCAAAGGCAAGGCAGGAGGCATGGCAATCCCTGACTTGAAGTTATACTACAAAGCAACTGTAGTAAAATCAACATGGTACTATAGAATAAAGACAGATCTGAAGATCAGTGGAATAGATTAGAAGATACAATCACAACTACAAGCACACCCAACCACCTTATCTTTGATAAAGGAGCCAAACATGTTAACTGGAAGAATGACAGTCTCTTTAATAAATGGTGCTGGAAAACTGGCTCTCCATATGCTCAATACTCAAACTAGACATATGCCTATCACCATGTACTAAACTAAAATCTAAATGGATCAAAGATGTGAATATTAAAACAGAAACACTACATCTGTTGGAAGAAAAATTAGGTAAAAATCTTAAAAGACATAAGGGTAGGTAGAGAACTCATAAACAGGAATCAAACCGCACGGGAAATACTTCCCAGAATCAATAATTGGGATCATGTCTTATTAAAGAGTTTCTGCAGGTCAAAAGAAATCTCCAGCATAGTGAAAAGAAAACCCACAAACTGGGAAAAAATAGTGAACTGTCCCTCAGACAAAGGACTTCTGTCTAAAACATATAAAGAATTAGAAAAAATCAGATCCCCGAAATTCAAAGACCCATTCCAAAAATGGGCATCTGAGATGAATACACAGTTCTCAGATGAAGAAATACAAATGGCAAATAAATACATGAAAAAATGTTACCATCATTAGTCATTAAAGAAATGCATATTAAAACAACACTGAGATTCCATCTCACTCCAGAAAGAATGACCAAGATCAAGAAAACTACGAAAAACAAACGCTGGAGAGGCTGTGGGGAAAAAGGAACTTTCCTGCACTGTTGGTGGGAGTGTAGACTGGTGCAACCACTGTGGAACTCAGTCTGGAGATTCCTCAAAAAGCTGGGATTAGAAGTCTTATTTGACCCAAATCTTCCACTTCCAGGCATATTCCCAGAACTGAATACATCATACCATATTGATATATGTGCATCCATGTTTATAGCAGAACAATTTGTAATAGGCAGATCTTGGAAACAATGTAAGTGTCTGTCAACTGAGGAATGGATAAAAAAGATGCAGTATTTCTATACAGTGGAGTACTATTCAGCTATAAAGAATGATCATATAAATAAATAAACACACCTTGAGAACATACTCATAAGCGAAATAAATCAAACTCAAATGTATAAATACCGAATAGTCTCCCTAGTATAAAAAATGGTAAGAGTACATAAGATTTTATGGGAATCATGATTCCCCATTACATTGCTTTGAAGCCTTATAATATTTTCATTCATTAGTTGGAATGGTTTTATTCTGTATTTTATAATTTTATTATGTGTGATCTTATGAACAGCTATCTTGAAAAAATCAAGACATTATGGCAGCCCCTGATGATTTAATATCATCTTGCTTTGAAGTCCTACTATGCTTTTGTTCTTCTTTTTCCATTGGTTCTAACTCGTTGTGTCTTATTGAATATTAATATATGTGTTAGTATAAACAAATTTTCTATGGAAAATGAGATAATATAGTAACCATTGTTCATTTTCTGTTATTTGGGTCTGAATACCATGTAATACTTTCATTCTCTTGAATGGTTTTATACTATTTTGTTATGTTTGATACTATTGTATGTGAAGGTATGCTCAACTATTTCAAAGAAAGAGACATGGTAGCTACTGTTAATATCTGGTCTCATTGGAAGCACTGTGTTGCTTACATTGTTCTCTTCTGATCTCTTTTGTTCTGTCCTCTTTTGTCTTAATGTCTTTAAGATTAAAAAAATAAGTTCATAATTTTTACATTCCTTGTGTGGAGTTGGTCCAAGTAGATAACACATTTTTAAGCTTTTTTTTCCTCCCCTTTTCTTCCCCCTTTTCTCTTCCCTTCCATATCTGAGTTCCCTCTCACTTTGAGAAAGATATATCTCCCTACTTCCTATTACCTGTATTTTTTTTTCTTGTTCTTTATCTATATTTTGAATTTTCATATAAAAGATACCATGTGATATTTGAATTTGTGTGTCTGGTTTACTTCCAACAGAATTAAGGTCTCAAGGTCCATCCATTTTCCTACAAATGACTCAAGTTTATTCTTTATGGCAAAGTGGAATATATAAAGTACTCAAAAGGTTAGGCCTCCCCAAAGTAAAAGACTCAATAAAAAAATGGACAAGAGAGAATGAGCAGACACTTCATAAAAGTGTAAATGGCCAGTAGATATGTTCAGTATCACTGGCCATCAGGAAATGCAAATTAAAATAACACTGAGATTCCATCTTACCCAAGGAAATATGGTCATAACCAAGAAATCAAATAACAAGTTCTGGAAAGTCCCTCCCCTTAAAACTGAAACTACAGGAAGTTTCAACATTGGAAAGATTTTTTACTTTGGAGAAAGACCAAAGTTTGTTGCCTTTTATCTATTAAGCTTAGAGCCAGCTAGTGGTATCTACAAAATATTGGTGAAAGTTTGATTGGGATTACACTGAGTTTATGGATTTCATTGGGAGAATTGACACCATAATAAGATTGAATCTTTGAATTCATGAATACAATATGTCTCTATTTTTACATCTCCTATTATTATTCAGTATTTTGTGATTTTTCAACACACAAGTCCTGCAAATATTTCATGAGCCACATGTAATTTATTCATTTACCTTGATGTTTGTCATAAATGTATTTTTTATTTGAACTTCCAATTACTCATTCTAATATCAGAAATACAACTAGCTTTTATATATTGACTTTGTATCCCTTAGTAAACTACTTTATTAGTTCCAAGAGCATTTTTGGATAATTCTTTGAGATTTCAATATATATGCAATGATATAGTCTCTGCATAGAGATAACATTGTTATTTCTTTTCTTATCTGTATGCATTTTATTGCTTTTCTTGTCCTGTCTGTAAAGTTAGAACTTTCAGGATGATGTTTAATAATAATAGCAGGACAGGACATCTTAAGAGAATATCACTGTAGTTTCTCACCACTAAATAGGACAATAATTGTAAGTTTTTAAAGATTCCCTTTTAGCTATTTGGCTGAGAATTTTTATCATTTGTTGATGCTAACTTTCTGTTCACTTTGAAGAAAGGTTTATCAGTGTTACTGAATATTTTTTTTTTGGTCTTTTTGAGACAGCGTCTCACCATACAGTTCTGGCTGGGTTTGAGCTCATTTTGTAATCCCAGATGGTTTCAAAGTTGTAATGATCCTCCTGCCTCAGCCTCAACGTGCTGGGATTACAGGTGTGCACCACCATGCCTGGACTGTGCTACCTATTTTTTGAAAAAGGTTTTAGTTTCATTGATTTCTCTCTAGTATGTTCTTGTTTTTAAATTTTCTGTATTCCTGCTCTACTTTCTTTATCATTTTGTTTCTTCTTGCTTTGAGCTTAATTGCTACTTTCCCCCTCTAGTTTCTTAAGTTGGGAGCTTAAGTTACTGATATGAAATTCTTCTTCTTTTCTAATATAAACATTACCAGGGTACATTTCTATCTGAATTTTATTTTAGTTGTGTCATATACATTTTCATATATTATGTTTTCATCTTCACTTGGTATGTAGTCCTTTAAAAATAACTCGAGATATCCTCTTTGAGCAACGGATAGTTTTAGAAAGCTTTTTTTTCTGATACTAGGAATTGAACCCTGGGCTACATCCTTCTCCCCTTTTAAAAATGTTTTGAGAGTCTCTTCAAGTAGTTAAGTTTCCCATGCTGGGCTTGAACTTAGATCTTCTTGCCTCAGCCTCCTGGAGTTCCAGAATTACAAGGATGTGGCACCATGCTCGTTTAGAAATGTGTTTTTAAATTTCCAAATATTTTTGGTGCCTTGGGGACTTTTCTTTTATTAGCTGATTTTCCAGTCTAATTTCTGTAATTTCTAATTTCTTTTTTTGGTAATTTCTAATAAACAACTATCTGATTTCTATTCTTTCAAAAATTTGTTAGGTTTTGTCCAATGGTCCAGAATATGAACTATTCCATGTGCCCTAGAAAAGAATGAGTAATGGCAATTGTTAAGTGGAGTATTCAAGCCACGTCAGTTCAAGATGCTTGATAGCGCTCTCGAGGGGTCTTATTGCTTGTCTGTCTACTTGTGCTATAAGTTATCAGGAAAAGAGTGTTGACTGCTTCAGCTCTGAATTTGTCCCCTTCTCCTTTTCTATGAGAATTTGCCTCATCTGTTTTGAAGCTCTGTTACATAAATACACACACTTAGGATTGTTACATTTTCCTGGTGAACTGATTGCCTTATAACTATATAATGCCCCTCTTTACCCATTCTGAGGTCCACTTTGAAGCGATCATAGCTACTTTAGTTTCCCCTTAATCAAGGTTTACATGGCATCTCTCTACCTATTTTATAATTACCCAGTATCATTATATATAATGAGTTTTTATTTTGCATGCAGCATACAGTGTCTTGATTTTTTACTTTATCTCACAATCCTTCTTTTAGTTGTATACATGGATCATGTACCTTTAAAGTTATTAATATGTTTAAATTAGGGTGTATCATATTCAACCTGGGCAGGGTGCTGCACACCTATGATCTCAGCCACCTGAAAAGCGAAAGCAGGAGAATCGTGAGGTCAGTCTTGGCAACATAGTGAAACCCTGTCTTAAAAAAGAAAAAAAAAAAAAACGGTATACAGTCTAGACAGTTGTTGTCTACTCAATTTGTTCTTTATTTTGCCTCATTTACTTTTCTCCTGCACTTAAGAATTTTAAGCTGATTAATTTTTATCTTCATTATTGTCTATACTTACTATTTTTAAAAATGATTTATACCTTTAAAAAGTTAATCGACATCTACCTTCATGTTATCTATTTGTAAAGACCTTGTGTAAGTGTGTTCTCAAGTCTTTCTTTTCTGTACTATTATTTTTGTCATACATTTCACTTTCATATACACTGTAAAGATATTCTACTTTCATATTTTGTTATAGACATTTGTCCTTAATTCAAAATATAAGAAAATGTATTTATTTTATATTTACATCTTCTAATTCTGAGTCACTGCAATTCTAAGAGATAGGAAGACTCCAACTGTAACTGGATTGTTTTCGATCCTTTCAGCTCTATTAGGATTTGCTGCATGGGTTTGAAGTGCATGCAGTTAGGATAGATAAACCCTCCTGGTGAATTCATCTCTTTGTGAAGACACTGATGTCAGCCTGGGGACTTAAAACTGAGCCCAGGCTGTGCTGTAACTTTTACTCCAAGCTTCCTTCCCTGTGAGGTCCAACCAAAGCTAGGCTCTGGTTGAGACCACCTTCTTAGCTTTTCCCTAACACCCAAATTTCCTTATTCTCCCTTTTCTGTGAGCATTCTTCCTAAATTCTGCTGTTTCTTACCTCAGTCTCTATCCAAGAAAGATGAGTTTAAGACATTAGAAAAATTAGGAAAACCTCAATAGAGACAACTGATAAAAGGTTCAGTCCAAGTTTCCTAAACAACTAAGCCAACTAAGCCTTTATATATATTAAGGTTTTATAGTACTCCTAGGGCAGGAAGAGCAAGGGAAAAGCCTTTTGAAGCCATAGAGGATGAAGAGTAACTACACAGTATGTTTGCCAACAAAACATGGCTCAGTCTCTTGAATCCATGTACCGGGAACATCTAGACAAGCTTCACTGAGCCACAATGTTTAAAGACAGAATTTGGAGGGGTATGAGGGAAAGGAGAGAAGAAAGAAGTATGCATTTTGTCTTTTTAACTTGAGTCCCAGAAATTAAGCACATACAGGGAGTAGTAAGACCTCCACACTTCTGGAAAATACTGGAAAAAAATTTAAAATAATTATTCCTAAACCCAGCATGATGGCAAGCACCTGCAATCTCAGGAGTCAGAAGGGAGAGACAGGAGGATCACCATGAGTTTGAAGCTAGCCTGGGCTACAGAGTGAGTTAGAGGTCAGCCTGAACTACATGGCAAGATTCTCTGTCAAAAAACCAACCAAATAAATAAATATATCCTAATATTTCTTATCTGGTAAATCTCTGTTTCAAACATTGAGTTTAGGGTAAGAGAAAAATGCCTGTTCTCATCTAAATCTCTGGATGGGGTGTAGGTAGTCAGGCTCTCTAAAAAATCAGAGCCTAAAGTGGAAACTGCATTGAGGAGGGATGTGAGAGAGAAGCTACAGTGTCCAGGGTTCCAGTTGGCCTGGAGCAGTGTGACGACACTGCTGTGGCCCACACCAAGAGTGCAGGATGAAGGCATGGTGGAAACCTGGCCTCTGGGTATAGAAGAAGTACAGAAAGCACACAAAACAGTCATCCAATAGCTACATTTGTAGACAGAAGTACACCAATAAGGGTAAAATAAAAATAATGCAAGCTGTTTTGACTTGAGAAATATGAAACAAATGAATCATTGAAAAGTTACTCAGTGAAGGAAGATATTATTACAAGAAGGAAAACACTTTGATCATAAATCTGTAAATGTCCCATTGGCTAGACCAAAGGATTCTCTGTGGGTAGAGAAGAGTAAAAAAATTAGAAAAAGCTGGGTGTGGAGAAGGGTGTTACATGGGAGATCAGAGAGTCCATCAGACAAGGCTTTTCCTGAGGCCAGCTTGTTTTCTGGAAGGGTTAAAAGGGGCTGAGCCTCAGCTGGCTCAGCCCGAGGATGGACCAAAGTCCAGGGACTGAGGGAAGGAGGGAGTCTTAACTGAAAGTTGAGTCACAAGGGTTCTGTTCTTACTGATCAACAGAGACCATAAGTTCATTTAATCACTCTGCAGCAAAGAAAGGGAACTTGGAGGGTCTGTGTCTGTCCGTGGGATGTGAGTGTCATCTGAATCAGAGAGGGAAGGGTGGTTCTTTGCTTTTATTATTTTCAAGAATACAAAAACATGAGAGGATTTCTTTAACCATCATTGTCTTCCAGGATCACAGGCTCAAGTTAAATTCAGCATTCTCAGAACTCAGAGGTGGCTGACTGAGGAAGCTGTGTTCCTAACTGCTGACAGGGCCTGTGTCTGTGGGGAGTGGGTGTTCTCTTACAGTAAGGAAGCTCTATAAGCCAGTAAAGCCTCTGTGAGTTCTGAAGGCTGTAAATGTAGTGGACTCACTCTTCAGACCGTCAGCCCAGCTTTAGAAATCTATCCTGAGAAGTCTTGGACAAGATGCTGAAACAACACATCCCAGTATTGTTGAGATGTCCAACATTTGGGAACAACAGAAACAGCTGCCAAGGGGACTTGTTAAGGACATTTGCATACACCTAACAGTAGGATATTATGTGTGTTGTACCTGGCACAATGTGGTATAAATATAGTCACGTAGCTTGTCTGGTTAGGTTTTATTTTTGACACCCAATGGTGTCTGCCATATGTTCAACATGAAGCTCCCTTTACAAAGCAAAATATGTATTATGGTACAATTTTTGAAAAAATATAAAGAAAGAGAAAAACAGTATCTGGAAGAATATACTTATAAACTTAAACTCACTTTTCTGTACACACACATACATATATATATATATATATATATATATACTCTGAGCTTTCAGTTTTTCTTTTCACAATGTACATAAAGCAATCTCCTATTTGAGTAGAAATAAAAGTCACTCAGGATGTGGGGAGAAGAGGAATACTAGAGCTCAGGTTATAGCTGGCCATGAGGTAACAACTCTTTGGACACTGTAGTTGAAGAGATAAAAATTTCCATAGTTCAACTTATGGTCAGATTACTCTGGGCTCTAGTCCTTCAGGGCATAAATATTTTTAAAAGTTGATAGGCTTCCTACACAGCTCATCAGCTAATCTGCAATTTTAAGATCAGGAGATAACTAATTGAACCTTGTCCTTAAATTTTCCTAGCTATGATCACCTAACTCCGAAGAACATTCTCCTGAAAACTCACTAGAAGCCACTCTTCTTCCAACATTTATTTTTCTTTTTAGGAGTCATTGATATCCCTTTGACATCTCACTCTCAACAAGTCACTTAGTGGAAGATAATTACAAAAACAGTGACTAAAATTACCATGCCTCCAGATAGACTGTAAGAAGTGCATAAGATGAGGACGCAGGTTCAGATCCTAGTTCTACCATGTATTCTCGGAATTTGAGTAAATTACTGAAAAATCTGTGTACCTCAACATGTACATGTAAAACAAAGATTAGGATACATCATAGAATTGTGGTAATTCAATGAGTTAAATGTGGGATGTTTAAGAGTACCTAATAGAAACCTATGTGGGGATGTTGGGGTTGCTTCAGGAAGGACCTCAGAAAGAGAGTGTTTATGTTTCCAGGCTACAGAAGCAAAAGAATCACAGAAATGAAGGTGGCGGGGGAGGGGGGAAGAATCACTTCGCTGTTCTCTCTGTCACTCTCTGGGTCTTTCTATCCTTTTTTCCTTTCCAATCCACTTCTATCTGTGGATCTGGCCTCCTCTCATCTTCCTTTACCTTGTTTTATTACCTATTAGGGACATAGGCAGGCTTAAATGACCACCTCTAGTCAATGCAAGATTCAACTGAAGGAGCACACAGATTTATGTTTGGCTGATAACAAAGACATATGATGAGCACTTAGGATCTCAACCTGTTTTAGTTGGAAGGATAGCAAACTGCCCTTCATAAGACACTGCATACAGATCACATATAGAAATAAGACCACCAAATGTGAAGCTGTCACTCTTTAGAGTTGGTGAATGGCATCTCAGGTCAGCTGTTTTATATACTACGAACTCACTATTAGTATTACAAACTGTGGACACTCTGTCAACAACAACAAAAACAAACAAACAAAAAAAAAAAAAAAAAAAAGGGAAAGATACCAGAAGCAGCCTAACACTAATAAACACACATGTAAAAATGCCTTATGCTCAGAGACTAGAGGTTATGCGCAGGGTGAATGCCACTTGTCCTAGTCAGTTCAGCCTACCTTTGCCTGGAACACTTGAACGCTTGACCTAGTCTTCAACCAGCTGCCACAGAGGTGCTCCTCTTCCTCCTCCCAGGAGTGCTTGGCCTCTTTCTAGAACACTTACCTCAAGGCACTGTGATTGTTTACTTGGCCCCTCCCAAACTAGACCATGACCTTATTCAGGCTGGGCACTTTCGCTGTTTACTGCATTCCTGGCACCTGGCGTGGATGCCTGGAGAAGTACTTGGCGGGCGCAAGTGGACATGGCACATCTGACTTTCCTAAGTTTAGAGCTCTTCTCCTTGTAACAGTGCTACCTCTCCTGGAGCTGCGTTTCTCTAGCAGTGGTCTCTGGAACCTCAGAACCATTCGGGAGTGCTTGATTTGAGAGGTGCATTTAAGTTTCACTTCAGATCTGGGAGTGAGAACTTCTGGGTAAGACCAGGAAATCTTAAGCACCTCATGTGATTCTAATGAAGACAATCTGTTCAAAACTTTGAGAGATTTTTATGAAAGAGTGACTTAGAAAGGAGAGGGTAGGCAGCCAGCCAGCTGGCATGCCTTAAAAGTGTTTGCTGTGGGGTCATTTTTAGACAGACACTTCCCTGTTTGACTTTGGAATCTCTCTTGATCAGGCCAGTTTTGTTCAGATTGGCCACTAAGGGGCAGCAGAGTACAGAAAAAAATAAAAGACCACAAAATGGCGTGGAGTAGAGTTCACATTCTAATAGTCCTGTAGCAAAGAAATCATGAGGAAGATGTTTCAGTCCCCTTCCTACGTTTATCTACTACTGTAAGGATCTTATTTTCGACTATCATAATTTATATTGTTGCTAAGTAAACTACTTCTATGAGTGAATTTCTCTCCAGCCATGTTTGGAAACCATGGTTTTTGTTTTTATCAAGGAAATTATTCTAACTGAAAATATCTTCTAACATTGAAAAACCAAGAAATGGAAACTTTATTGAAAGATATATCATTGTAACGATGTGATGGAAGATTCCGTATCAGTAAGATTTGGGTTAACAAAATTGTATGAATTTTACCAATTAGATTGTGGTCAGGAAACTTTAATGAAAATTTCACAATGATTATTATGTCAACTTATTAGTGTCCCATAAAATAAATCCAGAATCTCAGACAACATTTTTCAGGCCATGGGATAGAATTTTAAAATCATTAATTGATTTACATGTGACCTGAGAAAAGAAATTTCGTTATTTTTAGCAACAGGTAGTGGATGTCTGAAATGCAAGGCATAACAAGTCATCATTCCCTTAACGTTGGTTCCTTGGGTGGTTAATTCTAACGTTTAAGAATGATAGACTCCAAATACAACTTTCTAGTCTGTGGAACTCCGTAGAGACCTATCCATTTGTTTGTTGGATAGTTCTCAATTTATCCAAAAGGCATCTCAAGTTCAAGGTGCCCAACTGAAAATACCAACCCTTCCCGTCACCTGCCTTAACTGTCTTCTTCATCAGGCTAGTTAGACCACAATGTACACATTGTCCCGGAACTGTCATTATTCTTGCCCATGGCACAACACCATTTTCAAGTTGTTTTAGAAAGAAATTTAACTCATTAGAAAGGTGTAGAGAAGACTACAAAATCTAAAGGAAGACAGGAGAATATGTCCAGGGAGAAATCAAGGGAAGTTTCACTACTGAGTGATCTATTTAGAAAGCTGTCATGGGATCCTTGCATCTTCACTCTGTCATCATGGACACGGAGCAGTGTCACTGCAGCAGCTGTGAAGTGACTGACTCATGCTGTGTGTGTATTGCACCTGCAGGATTTGCGTGGCCCTGTGTGTACACCTTACCCACTGCAGAAGGAAGGTGCAGGGAAAGGGTCCTGCTATCCCCTATCTTTGTATTCTTCCTGCATAGAAAGAATATTTGGATGTTGGACAATCAAATTGACATTTCCAATTAACATTTCCTGCAACTGGTACAATTTCTCTTTCCATATTTACACTGAAATACTTCTGTTTCTCTTCACATAAAAATTCCTTATATAACCTAAAACACATGACTCAAACCTCCCAGTTACTGGTTCTACCTCCAAGTTTATGATTTCTAGGTGTCACCTACACCTCCACTAGTCCTGTTAGCTTTTAAGCTAAATTATACAAATAAATACCATTAGCATGCCCTATTGAAAGTAGTGAGATAGAGGAAGAGAAAAGAAATGGAAAAAGTGACTAATACTATAAAAGTTTAAAAATTAAGAGTTTGGTAAATTTAGATTAAATGAAAAATTCCCTTTTCTATTATTGGTTAAACACTTAACGTTTACGCTTGTTTTTCTTTCCCATTGCCTAACCCATCTTCTTTTTTGCAGTCACCATCTCGGCTGTCAAATTTCTTTAGTTGGTATGGATGCTTCATTACTGAGAAAGTGAAGGGTTGGCGAATTCCACCTTTTTGGGTTGTGAAGTTACTTTCTTAACAGTTAACATCCCTTTAATATTCATGGCTTCTAGCTATGCATTCTACTTGCCACACAGTGACAACCCAGGATTATTCCTCCAACAGCAAATATCTTAACCTCCTTTTATGTCCATTTGGCCAATGCCATCTGGAAGCTCAAGTGGCCCAATGGCAACCTCAGCTTTGAATTCAATGAAGTAATTGGCCAGATTCACTGAAATGAAGATGGAAATAATCCTTTACTGACTGATCAATCTCTAAAGTGGCAAAGACCTCAGCTACTATGTGAAAATAACATGTTTTCCAAGTAGATACTCAAGTGAAATACCACTCATATTTCTATTCTTGACTAAGACTCAACGCTTGGCTCAAAGGCTCATAATGTGATGATGAGATAAACAGCACTTCACATTGCTAGACACTTAAGAGTGCGTACCACATTCCTCAAGATGGCACCCTTCCCACCAAAGCTGTCTACAGCTAGCATCAGAAGTCTTCACTAGATCGCTGTGTCATTCCACAAGATAAGCTGCCTCTGGATATTTGAGTGTAGGAGTAGAAACCCCAAAGCCCACCATTAGCATACTATTTTACTTCTTACAACATCATTTCCTTTCTTGATCAGAAACAAAGTTGTGTAAGTACTATGATGTAAATCAGATGTTCAGTACACCAGCAGATGGTGGTGCTGAGGGAAGATGGCAAGAACACAGTGAGCTCTAAATTCATGTGATCGTCTGTTCCACAGTAGCACGCTCTGTCCCTACAAGTGGATGGAATTCACTATATCTTGCTTAGAGGTCTCTGGCTGGACCTTCTGCTGTGGCTGTTCAGGTGTGCACCCAGTAGAACCGGCTTAGTTTCCATTTCTGCTTCTATGGCCACTTAGTTCATTAAATCACTGACTGATTTGGCGGGGAAGTGAGATTAACTGACATTCTCAAATGGACCATCTTGCTACTCACTCATTAATCGATTTCCCTTCAGGTATGCCTTTCTGATAAATGCTCACATGGACCATAGTTAGTGTCTCTCTGAGCTCACTCTTAACACATCTGTTCATGTACTTTGTCTTCAAACTTCTTGGTTACCAATCTTTTCTTTCTGATCCATCCAAGGTTTTGATCATACAGCCAAATTAGTGCAGACCATCAGTACAAATCTGAAAAGATTATTTCTAGGTGAAATCTGCATTGACCTAACCTGTACTGCTCAAATATCTCTTGACTGGAAGGATTTCCTTCTGTGCAGTCCTTCAGGGCCTCATCATGGCTTTTACGCAATGCCTGCATTCTTGTGGGAGGTCTGGGCGTGTCCTTGAATCACACTTGAATTCATTTAATTTCTTTTTTTATCAAGCATTTAGAAATACCACAAATGCAGTACACACGAGTGAGGAAGGATGACAGAGCAGAAACATTGTTCCTCACTTTGTGGCAGACACAAATTGAAATGGCTTATCCTTAGAATCAGGCAATACATTTTGACATGCCCCAGATTCCAGCACTCTCTATGATTTTCTTTAAGTGGTACGTTCTTGTATTTTCAAGTTTAGCTTCAGTCTTTGAGATATATATATATATATATATATATATATATAGTGACCAAGGTACCTCTTATTTCCTGTTAATCATATTCTTTTAGCATAGGTGTAGTTTTCCAGCCTGACATCTTTTGAGATAACACTTAAGCTATTTCTTAAAGTTTATGACAAGCCAGATTCTCAAATACCTTGAGGAGATTACACACCAGGAAGACAGTCAAGCCTAAAAAGTAAGACCATGGAATTGAGCTGAATACAAGGTCTTGACTGTATCTTAGATAACTGAGACTTCCACAATCTGAAAGCCAATTAATAAAAGAAAGGGGAATTAAACAAGATGAACCAATAGGACAACTGATCTAAAAGAGAACTCAACATAGAAAATATTAAAATATTTAATCAATTTTTATTAGTATTATAGGAGATTTATATAGGAATTGCATGTATAGAAAAAATGTTACCTGTGATGATAAAAGAAAACTCTGAGAATAAGAGAAACTGCTTAGAAATTCAGCTCATGATCTCCATGCTTCTTCTGATTACTAAGTAAGATCCAACAAGTTTAAACTTCTGCACACCACACAGAGGAATTATAAATTTTGACCAAATTTATAACCAAAAGATTTCTACACAAAGTACTGGAGATAAAACACAACTAAGCATGGGTAAGATATATTGGAAGGAAGATATTTCCTATTTTCATGGCTTTTAGACCAGGGCTAAGCTGAGTTATGGTACATGGGTTGGCAGAGGAACTTGTGGGAAAATGCAATCTTTCTAATCTGGAGAATCAGAAAAATTAATCCAGGGAAACCATGATCATGATCATAGAGAGACATGGGGAGTCTCAGAAAGCAGGAACCATATTGAAGATTCCCAAAGTACTATGTGGTGACAGCTCTGTTTGATGTATCTTAGTCTACTCATGGTGCTATGATAAAAATGCCTTAGTCTGAGTAATTTATAAAAACTGAAACATATTTTTCACAGTTCTAAAATCTTCAAAATCCAAGTTGAAGGTGTGAGCAGGTTCAACATCTGGCCAGGGCTTCCTTTGCATCCCACATGCTATGTTTTTACATGGGGGGAGGGCAGCCAGTGTTTTGCCCCTGTTTTATAAGATCATTAAGTCACCCTTGAAAGGTTCTGCCTCTGAGTGCTATGACACTGGCTGTTGACTTTCAACCTAGAACTTTGAGTCGGGGACACATTCAGACCATAGCCATTGCTGAGTAATATGTGCCACACAGATTAAGTCAGCTTAGTTAAGACAATGGAAAAATGATGAACTGTTCTTCAAGTAACAGAGTCTAGTACAGCAGAAGAGGTGGTACTCATCAGAGGAAAATAGCAGGAGTCAAAATCCCCACAATACAATACTCCTGAAGTCTAGAATACAATCTAGAAAATTACATAAACATAAAGTCAGAAAATGTGACACATTCTCAAAAATGAATAAAAAAATAAATTGAGTCTAACCCTCATATAACACACCTCTTAGAACTAACAGTAATGGAGGTTAAATCATCTGTTTGACAGCCTCATTGAAACTGTTATGGTTTATATCTAGATATCCTCCCAAAGCCTCATGCACTCTTATGTGGGGCTTTTAAGGGTAACTAGATAAGGATGTGAAATACTGGATTCATCCACTGATTGCTTTAGCATAGTTTTGAGTGTGGGTGATGGACTTGATGAAGGAAGATCTATCCTGAGAATGGGTGGCAACAACCAATAGGCATGTAGCCTGCATAGAATAAAAAGGGAAAGAAGATGTCTGCTGCCTCCTGCCTGCCATGCCATGGACTGCTTCTCCTCTGCCACGCCCCTCTGCCACAGATCCCTGCCTTAGAGCCAGTCAACTGTGGACTGAAACCGCTATAAATTATGAGCCAAAACAAACCTTTCCTCTCTTAACTAGTAGGTGTTGTGTATCTCTTCCCAGCAACAAGAAAGTAACTAAGACACTAACAACAAATGAAACTTGAGACAACTAGTAGAGAATAAAATCAACATAAACACCATAAACATTCAAAAACTAAAAAGTGATAATATCTGCAATGAAATATTGCTCGAATATTCTATAAAATAGAAGAAATATTAAGCAACTTTATGGATTAAGTAACTTAACTAAGAAATATTAAGTAACTTTATGGATTAGAAATTGTGATTATTCAGCAGGCATGATGGCAGATGACTGTTAGCCTAGCTCTCAGAGAGTCTGAGGCAGGGAAATTTCAAATTCAAGTGAGTAACTTAGGGACTTAGCATGATCTTGGTTCAAAATAAAAAAAAGAAATAAATAAAGATAGCTAGGGATATAATTCAGTGTGAAGTCCTTGAGTTCAATTTCTGTTAAGCCTTAGATCAAGTATGTACCTCAAAGGTCTCATGTGCTCACAGGTGGGGCACTTGGAAGGGAACTACATAGCTGACCTGGGATAAGGATGCAGTATCTGGCTGGAAGAGGCTGGCCCTTGGGGATGTGGCTTGGAAGGGTTCATTTTCCTCTTCTGCTCCGCCCTTGCCCCTCTCCTTCCTGGCTGCAGTGCTGTGAATGCTTTTCCTCTGCTGTGCACCTCCACAGTGCCACTTTCTGCCTTGGAGCCAGGTGACCACAGACTGTAACCATTAGCCTAAATAAAACTCTCCTCTTTTAAACTACAGATATTGGGTAGTGTGGCTTAGTTATGAGAAAGTGACTAAGACAATTGCCTATTTGAAAAAAAAATCCCATATTAGATCTTTGCAAATGGGAAAGGGACCAAGACATGGAAGTGGTTTTAAGAAGACTTAATTTTGGTACTTATGTGTACTAGCTTTCCAGGTGAATGCAATCATTATGGGCTGCAAACATTTACTAGTAAAATATAAATCTATGTAATTAAAAAAAGAACAGAGAGGGAAAGCAATTTAAAAAATAAACACAGTGCCAGAGAACTATTATTATTATTCTATGGTTTAACAAAGTATACCTGTCACCCTAGATAGAGAGGAGAAAAATAATGGGGCAGAAAGTGAGATGGGAAGAAGTAATAGGCCAATAGTTTCCTTATGCCACAGTGAGGGTATCTACATGTCTAAAAACTGAAGTTTTCAGTAATTCATTTTTTTATTGTATCATTACAGAGTGAGGATTTAAGTTTGCATTCACCCAGTGCTGAGGTCTGTATTCTTAGCCACCTGCTAATGTCTCCTAATTAAGGTGTTTATTAAAGGGAAAGAATAAATCATGAAGAGTAAAACAAAATACTGTTTTCAGTTCGAGAAGTCGAATTCTGCTGCACCAAATCACCCAAACAAAGCTCATGTGCTGAAGCTCAGTGTTTAAAATTAAATCAATTAGTTGTGTTAGGTACATTTTTAAACATCTTATTTGGCATAAACTTAATTTCTCTAACACAGTAGTACTAAGCACATATGACTCTGTGAATTTAAATTAACCTCATTAGATTAACAGGGCACTACATTTTTTTTCCCTCTGACTTAAAGATTCAAACTCTGCCCAAGAATACTGCATTGTCAAGACTTGATTGGCAACTGTCCTCTTGGAGACCCGCTGTACCTTTGTGTGGCCTCTGTGCTCAGGACCAGGCCACTGTATGCCTGGTTTTTCTCAACCTTCTGTTGCATGGTTGACATCTCCTGTCTCCCATCCACTTGTTCCAGTATCTTAGAGCAGTAGTTCCATGGGTATGAGGTCATCCTGTGTGTAATGTGAATGCAAATCCTTCTACTACGTTGCCCCTCACAGGTGCAGTGCACTTTAGGGAAAGATCTTAAAGGGCAACAGTTTGGGAAAAGCTTCTGGCATCATGAAAAGTGTTAAAAGGAGGCTTAAAAGGAGCTGTTTATTATGATCACATCCCTTCAAAGAGGGCTGGTGGTACCCAGGTGTTTGTGTTCTTGCTAATCAATTATATCTGAGGGAAGTGTTCTATGGTACTGATTAAACTGCATTTCAAAAAATTTCCGCTAGGTGCAAATGTAACAGATAATGCTAACTCTCATATTTTTATTATTGTAAACCAGTATTCTTAGATTACCTTACATTTTGTGTGTGTGTATTCAAGGAGTATGGAGATGATGCTAGTAGGAGAGAAATATTTTCAGCAACCAGCCTTGCTTGTTAGATGATCTCAGAGAGAGGGCTGGAGTTGGATGGGATAGCAATAAAGATGGCAGAAATAAATGTATAGCATATGCATGTGTGCCAGGGATAGCCCTGCTTAACAGCAGTTCTCTGTCTCTGTCTCTATCTCTCTGTTTTTCAGTTTCTCTTTTTCTTTCTTGTGTTTTTCATTATGTTTTGATGACTAGAAAGGTTTGGATACAGGAAGCAATCAGTTGCTTGAAATATATTATTCATTTTCTGTTCACATAAAAGAGAACCAATACATCTGGGGAGCAGACTGGTCTTCACTTCTGCGGGAACATTAGTAGAAGGGCAGTTATAGCCACTCACATGTACTGTAATTTTATGTGCATTTTTTTGTTTATTTTTATGTTCATGTATGATTTCAGGGAAACCATAAAGTTACAAAATACAAATGTAGATATTATGTGCTATGCTTTGGTAGGGTAAATGGTAACATTATATTGAACAGAGAATATTAAGGGTTTTTTGCCTTTGGAATTATCATGGCCAGAAGAGGAGACATTTGCCAGGCAGAGAATCTGAATTTGCGCTTGTAGGAAGGTTTTATTTTGGTGAAGTGTTTGAGCGAGGCCTGCACAATATGATGAGTAGAAAAGGGTGAGATACTAAAGAGTCTGTTTTAAAGCTGCTTTCTGTAAAAGAAGGTTTTTATTTGGAAATAACTTTAAATCTGAAGACATTTGCAGAAAGTCATAAAAGAATAGTTCAATTTACTGAAATTCATTTACTGTAATTTTTTTCTATTTGCTTTAACATTTATTCTGTCTCCATCTTTGTCTTTGTATGTGTTTAGTTTTATTTCAAACTATCTCAGAGCAAATTGAGCCCTGAACATTTCTGTGACTTAACAGTGATAGAAACTTTACCCCACTACCGTCCCTAGACCCACGGTTGTTCACCGCCCTGGTACTGCACTCCATTTTAGGGTCACATTTGTTTCAGTTATTTCACCTTTATTCTGGGATGATTCTCCCCTTAGAACACTGACATTTTAAAAAGAATATTACCTGGCTGTATCATTCCCTTAGTTTTAATCCACAGGCTGTTTCCCAATGTGGTTTTGTCTAAAATTTCTTCAGGACTGGATTCAGGTGAGCATTCTAACTTCAAATTCATGTACAAGGTGTAAAGTGCTTTTCAGGGCATGCTATCCGGAGGAGAGCGGCACCAGCTCCCTGAAAGAGTGATGCTAATTTGGATCATCTGCTCAAGATGTTTGGCTTCTCCACAGCACAGCTACTATTTTTTCTGCAATTAATAAACTCTTGGAAACACTTTAGACATTTAAAATCTATCTGATTCTCATCAAAGATAGCATCCACTGATGATTTTTTCCTGAACCAATATTAATGTGATAGTTCCAAAACTCTAAGTGCTGCGAATCTAGCAGTTTTTCCTTATGTATCATCAGTACTTCCCATTCCATTGTTAGAAAACTCCTTTAGCATCTGTCTGTGTGTTTGTGTATTTATCCGTCCATCTATCAGCAGGAAGGCCTAACCAATTTCCTTTTTTCAATAGCAGATAATTTTTTTATTCTCCGAACTTTGCCACTTAAATTATTTCAGATTTGTACAGTAGGAGCCCATGTATGACAGCAACATTGTCCTTATGAAATGCCATACATTAAAAAAACCAAATCTCTTCCTTAAATTTTTTGCACAAAAATGGATTTGTTTAACCCTTCCCCTGCTTCATGGCTGGAATAAACTGCTTTTTTAGGAAGTCCTATTTCCTCTTATTTTTGAAAAGTATTAATCAACAAGATGCGAGCCTAGGAGTGCTTATCATTGCTCCAATGTCTTTGTTTCTAGGAAAGAACACATTTTATGATACTCAGTGAGATCAAACGCTGATGTTTTGCATTTGAATATAGATATCTGAAGAAAGAGGTCACTATTTTTTTGCACAACAGCATCATGTCTTGGATGCTAAAAAAGTGGGATTTCTAAGTCTTGAGGGGACAGAGACCTTTCAAAGATACTTAAACTCTCAGGCAGGACACCACCTATGGTGGCAGTGGTGAAATCCCTTTAACCATCTGGAGTGTAAAGCAAGAGATGTATCAGACCTTATCAGAAGGACTGGGACAGAGAAGAGTATAGGAGGAGAATCAGTGTGGTTTTGTTAGGAACGTGGCTTTGGAATACAATAGGGAACCCTAAGAGATCAGGGACACTGTGAGAAGGAATTTTAATGCAATGTTTTTCATCAGACCAGTGAGGAATGCTGTACAACAGGGAAATCAAAGTCAAAACCAATTTATTTTAAACTTGCAGATGAGGGAAGTCTGAAAATACCAGGAATGTGTGCATGTATGTGTGTGTGTGTGTGTGTGTGGTATTCTATGCTTTGATAGGGTAAATCATAGTATTACACTGAAATGAGCATTTTGACACTTCACTGACATCTTAAAGTCTAGGGAATCCTATTATCCAGAAAGTATAGACATACAGATATAACACACACACCTCCATGGATATAAAGGAGTTTTTCCTAAGATCCTGCACTTTTAACAGAGCCTGGTTGTGTTGCATGCAGTACATAGTAATAGAAGTAGTCGTCTTGACTTCAAGATTAAGATGTAAATGCCAGGTTGCACTTATTTATAGTCAAACAAATCAGCAATTTATTATTCACTTGTTAAGTGAATTCTATAATATGTTTTTTAAGACTGCACACCTGGCATAAGAACAACTCAAACATGTAGAGAAGCCAGCTGGTCTCTGTTTGAATCTTGGATGACAGCAACAAGTTACACTTCCAGGAATGTGTCCAACCTGCACTATCCCAGCCTGCTCTTGTCTTGCCTACTCCATCATGGTAAGTTTAAAACCATGTTCACTCTTTAAGTACTCAAAGGTAAGGCACTGGGCGAGTTATTACTTGTGTTAAGAAATTCTTATTGGTTTTAGATAGTTAAAAATTGTCTATTAGCCTGAAAAATAGTGTTACATGGACTATATGAGCATCTATTTGATAATCACAAATCACAAATGAGTGAAAAGGAAATAAACACAAATTCTGAAAATGTAAGTGGTAAAGTAAATGTGTCCCCAAAGTATGTTTAAAGTTCTTATGAGTTAGTCCTTCCTTAGTCTTCCACTTGATACTATAGGGATTTGGCGGTTATAATTTGAAGGAGCTGTAATTTATTTCTTACTTCTTAAAAAAATACAGTGTACTTTGTCATTACAACCAAAATGGCCACTCAAGGGAAATAGCTTTGTAAATAAAACCCAGCCTTTAGAAACCTAATTATTCTTTAACTCTGATGGTTACAGATGAGATTTTTCAAAAGGTAAAGACACACACACACACACACACACACACACACACACACACACACAGTGGCTTTTCTGAAAATAGGCAAAATATGTACTGTAATATATACATTGGACTCTTTGCATTGCCAACCATTTATTTAGCCATATAGCTGACTGTGATTTGAATGCCTTTCTGCAATTAATTTCAACTCTGAATGCTTTAAAAACTTGGAAAGTGTTTGGAGACTTGAAAGGCTATATAGGTTGTATGCTAAAAATTGTTACAGCAGTTACTCTTATTTGACATTCTTTTCCTTTTCCAAAAACCTTTGAAATTGTCTCTCTTCCTTGTTTTAAATTGCGGAAGTCAGGAACTCAGAAACTTTAAGATAATTAAAGCAAGAAGGCAATGTTGGACAATTTCCCCCAAGCTGGCCCTGTGGAACTCTGCTATGAGAACCTCAATGGATCCTGCATTAAAACCTCCTATTCACCAGGCCCTCAAGCAATCCTGTACGCAGTCCTTGGTCTGGGGGCCGTGCTGGCCGTGTTTGGAAACTTACTCGTTATTATTGCGATTCTTCACTTCAGACAGCTGCACACCCCTACAAACTGTCTGATCGTGTCCCTGGCCTGCGCAGACTTCCTGGTGGGTGTCACTGTGATGCCCTTCAGCACTGTGTGGTCCGTGGAGAGCTGCTGGTACTTTGGGGAGAGCTACTGTAAATTTCATACGTGCTTTGATACATCCTTCTGTTTCGCTTCTTTATTTCATTTATGTGGATCTCTGTTGATAGATACATTGCTGTAACTGACCCTCTGTCTTATCCAACCAAGTTCACCATGTCGGTCTCAGGAATATGCATTGTTCTTTCCTGGTTCTTTTCGGTCACATACAGCTTTTCAATCTTTTACACCGGGGCCAATGAAGAGAAGGCATTGAGGAATTAGTACTTGCTCTGACCTGTGTAGGAGGCTGTCAGGCTCCCCTGAACAAAACTTGGGTTCTGCTTTGTTTTCTTCTGTTCTTTCTACCCACTGTTGCCATGGTATTTATATATGGGAAGATATTTTTGGTGGCTAAGCATCAGGCTAGGAAGATAGAAAGCATGGCCTGCCAAGCTCAGTCTTCCTCGGAAAGTTACAAGGAAAGCGTGGCAAGAAGAGAAGAAAGGCTGCCAAAACCCTGGGGATTGCTGTGGCAGCATTTCTTGTTTCTTGGCTACCTACATTATTGATGCAGTAATTGATGCTTACATGCATTTTATAACTCCTCATTATGTGTATGATATTAGTGTGGTGCGTTCATTATAACTCAGCTGTGAACCCTTTGATTTATTCCTTTTTTTACTCATGGTTTCGAAAGGCAATAAAGCTCATTGTCAGTGGCAAGGTCTTAAGGAGTGATTCATCAACAGCTAATTTATTTTTGGAAGAACCAGATATAGATTAACAAGCTCATCACAGAAACTTCAAAATTATCTTGGAATTGAAATTAAGTGGGAGAATTAACACTTGAATTTGGAAAGGCCATGGTAATCATTTACCAAGCAGCAAGGTCTTTCATTTTGACAGTTGGTCTAAAGCATTTGCCATCTGGATCTTGACATTTTTTAGAAATTTGTGACAGATGAATAAGATTTGTTGATCCCTTCCTATTTAGTATGCTATAATGATTCTCTGATTTTCTAACCATCTTCTCTGAAATTGCTACTTGTTTTTCCTCAAATAATTTGAAATCCTTTAGTTTCTTCCCCACTCCTGACCAGTGTTCAGCTGTCTAAATTACACAGTGAGGAGGGAAATATGTACTTCTTTTTGAGTAATTTGAAATAGAGGATTTTTAAAAACCAAGTCAATTCAAATTATCATATTTTCACTTTTGAGTTTTTATTACAATCAGGTACTGTATTTGACACTGGAAATACATTAAAGTAAGTGATTCAAATACAACCAAGGATTATTTCAAGATAACAAATACTCAGTGTGGAATCACACATCCTAGGATTGCTCTAGTGTTTTCATCAGATAAACATTTAAAGTCATGTTAATTGAAAATATGATGTATGTTTCAGGAAACAGTAAAAATTAGAAAGAAAACTAATGATAAGATGGTTTGGTCTCTCAAGTCTTTGGGTCACTGCCTTTAAGTATCAGAGCTCCACAGACTATTTGGAAACAACCTTGTTTTATGAAATTAAATGCAAAGATAACCAAGTAAGTGATTCCATAAATATTACATGGTATATACTCAGAGATGGACCAGATGGGGATACTTTATACAAAGGGAAAATGTTTCATGAAGCTAAACTAAAATTTTGAAATAAGAGTTAAGACTATTGAGGTGAAATAAAAGGTTAAAAATAAAAGAGGACAAAAGGAATATGAAAGTTTTCATAGCCAGTGCCTATCTGTGGTTCAGATTGTATTGTCAAGGAACTGGTCTACTAACCACCTTTTATGTAATCATAACCAAAGTGTTTTACAACTCAGTTCTCAGGAAGCAGGTCAGAACTTGTGCTGCTTTGATTGTGAGTCAAAGTCAGTAGTGTCTTTTTACAGATTTGTGCCCCTTCTTGTTGGGAGCTGCAGCCCCGATCCCGGTCGCCTCACTTGGCGGACGTGAGGCCTGTAGTAAAGAGTAAAGCCTGAGGTAGATTACCCCTCCCATCGAGCACGTTAGTTTCCTGCTTACCGCGTAAGCAACCCGCTCAACAATATAGTCTGCCTGGCAACTGATGATGTTAGCCAATCAGCTTGCCTTGCTTACTTTAACATGATTGGACACTGTATCCGTATATATACTGGTGCCACCCCTGGGGGGGAAGAAAAAGCCCGAAAGTAAAAGCCCAGAAAGAGCCGCGGGGAGCGGACCAGAGGAGGCTTCGGCTGAGAGCGATCCCAGGGCAGGCTATACGGAGAGAAAAATAAAAAAAAAGGTTGTCCACTGCCAGACTTTGTCGTGTGTCCTTCCTGCCGGCCGGGAGCGGACATCGACACCTTCTTTCAGGTGCAACTGCAAATTTATACTGTTCCTTACAAGGAATAAGTAAAACAATCATAGGGCACTGAGTATATACTAGTCTTTTCACTTGAACATGCAGAGTGCAATGTTTGGGTGAATTGAGTGGAGAAATAAATTCTGATTGGTGATATTTTGAAGCTCTTATCCACAATCAGTCAGTGGAGAATACATTCTCAGACTATTATTTTTCGCTTATTTTTCTGCTTTTCATGTAGTCCTTCATACAGGGGATATTTTGCTCAAACATTCTTGTATATTTTTCCCCAAACTAACTAGACTACTAGTGCAAATCACTCTTGCTTTCTACACTTAATTTGTTCCCACAAATCAGCTGTAAGCTTCTTTTGTCAAATGCATGGCAAGTAACTGCAGAGCCACATATACCTCTGGAACAAGCTGAGGAAGGAAGGAGACGCCACTCTGCAAAATTGCAGTAGAACTTGGGACACATAGCTGCGCGTAGTGTCTCAGTCCTGGTGAATCTTCATTTCAGCAGTGGTTGCTTCAGCCAATGGTAGGCCGTAGAACAGTTGCAAAGAAGTCACTGATCCACTTATGTCCCCGGTGTAGCTATAGTAATACCATGCCGCTCATTTATATGTAGTATTATTAAACTGTATGTTTACTTCCTTAATAAAATACAAATATATTTGAAATCATTGCATAACTCACAGTTGCTTTTGCTTGCATGTGTTTTCTCAATTAGTTGATAGTAAAAGAATAACTGCTAGATTCCACGGAGCCTTATGTGCGTTTTAAAAATATTGAAATAAAGTGCCAGACATGCACAGTTGCAAAACAATTACTAGAGCTTGCCTTAGTGTTAGTCAGGGTTAAAGAAATTTTTCCAATTATTTAGTGAGAAGACTGTGACAACTCCACCAATAAAAACATTAAGAAAACAGAAAAATGGGCTGGGGAGAAGCTCAGTGGCAGAGCGCTTGCCTAACATGTGAGGCCCTTGGTTCAAACCCCACTGATGATTACGTGGTCATTAACACCTCAGTTCTCATAGAGAGCTACCACTGTGGCTGGCTATTATTATAACAGACTTTCTACATTTATTACTGACATTATAATTGACGGATAACTGGACTTTCTGAATTCCCTGTGAATTTACAGATTTGTTGTGCTTATTTTTGCCTAAGTATTGTGCCTTGATCTCAAGTTTTCACTCATTATGGACTCACTGGAACACATTTAAATGTCAGTCTTAAAGAATGCTTCTGCATAGCAATGGAAAAAAAGCCAAAGCACATCAGTATTATTACTTGAAAAGTAAAATTATTAGGGGCTGGGGATTTAGCTCAGTGGCATAAGTGCCTACCTGGCAAGCATGAGGTCATGAGTTTGATCCCCAGTACCACAAAAAAAAAAAAAAAAAAAAGTAAAATTATTTTGAAGTCAGCATGAAAGGCAATATCTATGCCTGGGGCACTGGGGCAGAAAACTTATTCTATTTACAATGCTTTTTTAAAACTTTGCATTATTTATTTAATTTTGTGTGAGGTTTATAATGTGATGTCATAGGATACACATTTGTGGTAAGATGGCAAATAAAGTGACACAGATTAACATAATTTATCACATCCCAAGAGTGTGTCGCTTTTTACAAGAGCAGCTAAAAATCTATTTAATAAAAGTCTCTGTTACAATTTTGCCAACAACCTTATCCTATTGTATGTTTAACCTGTAGACTTGTTGGTCTCACATGTCTATTTCTTTGACTCTTTTGACTTACATCTTCCATTTCCTCCACTCTACATTGATTATGTTTTAAAAGTAAGTTTGTTGTAGTAAATAAACAATAATTTAAAAATACTTTGACTGACAGCTTTGTTTTGCCATATTTGACTTTATCCTCTTCTAAAAAAAAAGTAATAAGAACTAAGGGGTAATAAAACCCAAAATGTGTAAATTTTGTTGTAAAAAAGAGAGGGAAAAAAAGTGCTCTAAAGGATACAACTGCAAGTGTGTTTAGGGCTGTTAAATACCTGACCATATTAATGTTTTTGGTTGAATCATTGAACACAATTGTTTGCAGTCTCTCTGTTTGAATGTTTAATTTGTATGCTTTGATACTGTGACTTGAGCAACTATCTCTAAGACGATAATGTGTAATCTATTAACTGGTGATTTCTTACTGTTTTTTTTTTTTTTTTTGTAGTTCTGTATTACTTGTACCCTTGCACTGCTTTGTTTTGTTTTGTTTTTTCTCTTTTTCCTTTTAAATAAAATTTAAAAAAAAAACAAAATATAAGGTGATCAACAATGGTTAAAAAATACATTTCCCTTTACATGAATTCATTTCTGCATTTATATAATCAAGAAATATGATTTTTCCTGAAAATATTAAATTGTGGTTCTTTTTCCTTGTTGGCAAGTGTTTGTTCACACTATTTCGATACCTCCCACAAAGTATTTTTTAAATAAATGATCAGTTCTTTTTTATTCTCACTTATCTGTTCGTTGTCTACATTTAAAAAGTCTACCATTTTCATTCTCATTTGTTTTTCTAAAAAATAAAAATTTTAATAGTATGTATTTAAGAAAAAACCAACTTTAAAAGCTTGTTAAGAAGGCTTCATTAATGCAATTTTATATTTAATGTTAAAAAGTGCTATCATGTAAAGTTGCCTAATGTTGAATCTTCCTAGTTGAAGTTAAAATATGTAAAACAATACCTCAGAGATCTGTGTGACTGGCAGGTTTATCTTTGGAAATTGTCACCTTCCCTTTTCAGCAAAGACTGCCCATAAGACAAAGGCCCAAAACAAACATCAAGGTCAGGCCGTAGGTTGAAATCCCATCTCTACCATGGAGTAGCTTTCACTTTGGTTAAGTCACTGACCCTTCTGTCTTATTCATTGTAAAATGAGCTGATAATGGAATACTTTCATTGAAGTTTCAAAGTAATAATGATCATTGTGTAAAATGAGATTCTAGATTTTGAAACCAAAAGATCTAATAAAATCACAACTATGTTCCTTTTTTATTTTATTACACAGGGCAAAGAATTTTATCAGGATGTTTTATTTAAGGCACTTTCAAAACATGCCTTTATGGATTGATTTTCTTAATTCATACAGTCAATCCTATTAAGCAAAAGGACCACTTGACTTTTATACATAGCATTGAGAAACGTATTATTTTATAATTAAAACTAGAGTACCAGAGGAGCCGTGGTATTGTTGGAAGAGCCACTTGACATATTAAGAAGATGGTGAGAGTTCAAAAGCACACCCTTCAGAGAGAAGTCATAACTTTAAATCTTCAAGAAAGACAGCAGAAACCCAAACATGTAGATTAAAGATGATATATAGCCACAAAATGAAAAGCTTTTCATATGAAGACCTCACAGGATATTCTTATAATGTGATGTTTCAGAATTGGCATTTTGTTACTCTTACTATTAATATTAAGGAACTATGGATGAAGAAACAAGTTTTGGAGAGATTATATGCATTGAGTCCTGGAGCTGAGAGATGTAGATCTATGTCCATTGTAGAAGCTAAATTCTTTACTATTGTTGTGAGTCAGCTAGATACATCAAAATTTCCAGAATTAAATGTCATACACTATCTTCTCAGGCATTACACAGGAGTTGAAATTTATATTTGATTCTGTTCAAACATACCCACACTCACACTCCTCAACATCTAATGCTAAAAAGTAATATTCCATCATTTCCTAAGGATAACACAAAGCTAACCATCAGGGATAAGAATATGTAAGGTCCCTGTGATGATTCACCCTGCATGAATTTGTGAAACAAGAAAAACCCACTTGGAATCCTCCTCTTCTTAGCTACTTTCTGTACTCCCAGGAGCTGCCCTTTATTCCAGGCTGTGATCATTCTGAGTAAGCTGTGTCATTTCTCACCACAAACATGATAACCATTGGTTGAATTAAACCAATTTCACATGAAAATGTTATCAGGTGCTTTTAAAAGTGGTTAAATATCTCTTGCCTCTCCTACAGTTAGATTCCAGATTTTTCTCTTAAACACAGCATTCAGTGAGACAAGCAAAAAATAGTACCAAAAGTTTATTTGAAAAGTTAGGGCTTAAGGGGTATGGGAAAAACTCTACAAAGTGAGTTTGTTCAGAATAAGACAAAAAGAAGATAAAGGCAAAAACAAAAATATACACTGGATCTGGGAAATGCAGGATGGGCTACCATAAGAAGTCATGATAGCAAGGCCTTCTTGGTGTCTGTGTCCTTCACACTGTCCAAATCTGTGAGAACTTTGACATAAGGTTCTGAGAGGTAGTGCTTGGACCTCCATCCCATCTACACTGCCTCCTTTTCTGCAACGAATACTTCAGTAACGCAGGGTCATTTATTTGGATGGTCCTTATGCTGTACCCCATCCCACTAACAAGTCCTATCCCATTTCAGGCCCCACCCAAAGCTAGAAAATATTTTTAGAAACCAGTATATAGGTCAGAGTGATATACTGAAATCTATAAGATGTTGCTTCTACTTCTGAAATCGGTCTCCGGGGCATTTGCTTCCTTGTTTGCTGTAGGAGACACAAGATATAGTCATTTGGGGACACTGAAATAGCTGGACTGAGACACTTTGGATAACTTTAATGAAGTAAAGGGCCCCTGAGTCTTTATAGGGCTTTTATCCAAATTACTAGCAAACATGCATTTCATCAAGGCCTACCATGTGCCACGTAATGTCACCAGTCCAGGTTTGAGGAAATTTCTGAAACAGTGACACAGAACCTAAACCCAACCTATCTGTAGATTAAGTTGCAGAAAAGAATTTTTAAGAGTCATCAGTAAGAGGCATGAAGAGGTATATTAGATAGGATTTTAAATAAGCACACAGAAAGATAAAGATATAGAGTGCAGGGCTGGGTTTATTTATGGGGATTTAGGTGGAAACTCTTAGAACCTATAAATCTATGACAAGGGGAGATGAAAGGCAGTGATTCTGTTTTGCAGCAAAGGGGGTGATATCTATCACTAGTGACAGGGAAAATCTCATTTTGCAAGTGAAAAAGAATAGGGGAGGTCTACGTACACATAAAAGGAATGACCCAGGCTCATTGTGTCTTTTTTTTTTTCATTTACTTATTCCAGTATTTCAGTGATTTTTTTTGCAGTGGGGATTGAACTCACTGTTGTACCCTAAGAAAATAGCTTTGTTATATGTGTATTATAGCAAACCTGTATAGGGGCTTACTAAATGTGTTTGTTTTATCCTTTTTCCCTAACTGATATGTTAAGGGACCTAATTGATCTGTTGAGCAACACTCTCCTCTGTAAAGAATTGCAAGAATCTCACCTAATTGATATGTTAACCATTGTTGCTCTCTACAAACTACAGAAGCTGTGCTAAAACAAGCTAACAAGGGTTGTTAATCACTGCTAAGAGCCTCTATTCTCTGCTAAAGAGCTAAGGAAAACTAGAATGGCAATTAACTTACATTTGTTTAAAGTAACCTGCTTGTGTGCAGAGAGATTTGCGTGTGAGTTTAACCCTTTACCCTGACCTTGACACATTACCGCCGTTTTCTGTTCTGTATGGCGCCTTATTGCCTCCCTCTCCCCTCACCTATCTATCTAGGCCATAAAGAATTTGGGTTTCTGGTGACCTCCCCCTGACCCGGTGATGATCTGTTGTAAAATGAGCCTGCCCCAATTTTAAGAACTGCTTAGCTTAAACAAATTACCGGGTAATACTATGGCCCAAACCCCAATCGGTGCTTTCCTTTTGTTCTGTATGTATCAAATGAGTTAGATATCAGGTCTTCATAAAACTTAAGTTCCAGCGTCTCATAACTTGTGACCCCTTCGCACTCACTAGCGAAGACAAGCTGTCCTGAGATAATTAACTGTCCACTTTCTTCTCCAAATATTGCTGCAGACGTGCCACTCTGAGATAATGTCAGTCTGCAGGATGGAAATAATTTTTAAAAAACACCAGAAACTCCCTAGATTGTCAGAGCTAAGTGGACAGCAATACAGTTTCCAGACTCGGGTCAACAAGTTTGATGGCTCTACAGGTTTCTTTGTTTCTCTCCCCCCGCCCTTTCCTCCAGCCCCTTTTTAAAGTCCTCCCTTCAGCTCCTAGGGGACAGTCTCCAAATTGGCTCCCGGAGACTGGTCGCCAGGCCTGGAAATAAAGCCTTTGCCACTAAATTTTCGGTCTCTTGCCTCCTTGGATTTTATACCGGGGCTCAAGTTATAACATTTGGGGGCTCGCCCTGGATGGAAGCAAGACCCCAGACTCATTTCTGAACATTTGAAAGTAAGTGCTCTGGAGGATTTGTTTGGGCCGCGGTCAATTTGTAATTTTGAGGGGACGCCCTCAATTTGGGAGCGGGAACCACCCGAGGACAGAGTCAGTTGGTTTGTAGGACAAATTCTGTCCATTTGTGACTCTGCCCCGGGTGGGGAACAGCTCCGTTTGGAAGGGGACGCCCTTAATTTGGGAAGTGAAACCTCCTGAGGACAGAGTCAATTGGTTTTTGCCATTTGTGACTCTGCACCGGGTGAGGAACCACTCTGTTGGTTAATTTGTTAATTCCTCCAGATCCCAAAATTTGACTAATTTTTGGGCAAAGGCCATTTTTGCTGCAGCTTGTCTCGTCTTGTATGTCTGTTTGTTTGTCCATTTGTTCTAATTGTTCTCCTTTTGGTTACCCTAAATCTAACAGAACATTCTCTCCTAGGAACCCCTTCTACGAGCCCAGAATGGACAAAGGGATTGCAGTGTTTTTGTTCTTTAAAATTGTTTGCCTGTTTGGATTTGTTACTAACTTAGGGGCTTGTTGCCCATTTCTGTTGCAGGGTCCATATGGCTTATTAGATTCAAGCTTCATAATAAGAAAAATTATTTCCTTTAGCTCACCAAACTGTGCAAAAAGCACCCTTTGTTTGTGTCTTTAATGTTGTGGCGCCTTGTTTAATATGTAAGTCTTCAACTGATTGCTTGCAACCTTGGCATGCCTTTTAAAAGGAGTATTTTTCTTTCTGGTTAAAAAGTAAATATATGTGCACATATATGTGTATATTTATGGTTTTAAGAATCATATCAACTTTACCAAGTAAAAACCAGGTCATACTGTAATTGAGCCAGTTAAAAGGTTATAGCTTTAAAAAACCCAGCATTTTAATGTGGTAAAAAGACATAAAATTAATTAAATATGTTTTAGACTACTAGAAGGTAACTTCAAGGGTTTTGTTAAGAGTTTTAATGTTGTCTGAGAAGCAAAAAAAAAAGATAATTAACTGGTGATAGTAAAAAAGAGGGACAAAAAAGTGGTTTGTCTTCAAGTAAAATGTCTGCTGTGCCAAAATGTAAAAAAAAGATAAAACTTAGAGGTATATTGTAAGTTATAAAAAGCTCGAGATGATATAAATTTTGTCTTGGTTTATAGTACTGAAGATAACAGGTTTGACAAGAAGTAAATGTGTTCAAAGTTTGACAGTATTAGATCAGTTTTGATAGATTTATTTATAAGATTCTAAACCTTTGCTGCAAAGTGTTTCCATTAATATGAGATTATAGATGATAATAGAGATAAGATATAAGTTTTCACATGTGCTGTGGACCTCTGGGAGATTATATGGCACAATTTTGTTACCTATGAAAAAGCTTCTTTTTGTTAAGTATGTAATTTCAGTAAAATGATGGCCTGCCAGGTGGCACCCTGGGACAAAAGGTGGTGTGCCATCCAGATAAAGCCTGCTCTCTGGTATGGAATGCCAAAACCATGTTGTCCTTTTGTCCCAAGCCGATTGGACATCCAGAGGTAAGGAGGTTTCCCTAGTATCGCCAGTTGGTCTCTTTGCAACTCAGTCGGCCCCACATGTTAGAAAAAAGATTACAAAGGTTTGAGAGTTTAAAAAAAAAAAATGCCCCTCAGCCAGTTGATAGAGATAGCACAAAAGGTCTTTTAAAACTAAAAAAATTACCGTCTACTGGGAAATTTGTCCAGCGTACCTGAGTCCTCACAACTGACTTAGAGTTAAAACTGTTGGACAAATGGAATCAGGAGATTCCAGAAGTCTGGGCAGAAGACAATCCTCCAGGGCTAGCAGTCAGCCAAGTCCCCCTTCTGATGGAGCTCTTACCCCAAGCATGCCCCTTCTGCTTGTGACAATGCCCGATAAGCCTGCAGGCCCGGAAAGGGATTTAAAGTCCACATGCAGAGGCTAAGAGACAATGATATTCTCATTCCTTGTGTCTCTCCCTGGAACATGCCCTTGCTTCTAGTCACTGAAGCCAGGGACAAATAACTATCGCTCTGTACAGGATCTCGGAGAGTTAATACATGAGTTCTGAGTCTATACCCAACAGTGCCAAATCCTGAGAACACCTGGTACTCTGTTCTGAACCTGAAAGATGCTTTCTTCACTTTGCCACTTACTCTGGTGAGTCAACTTCTTTTTGCCTTTGAATGGACTGACCCAGATACGGGGGTAAAAAAACAGCTGACCCGGACACATTTACCTCAGGGTTACAAGAACTCTCCCACTCTTTTTGATGAGACATTAACAAGAGATCTTTTAAAATTTAAAAAAAAAAAAACACCTCACTTTTGGACAGAAGATTTCTGTAGTGACCTCCCACAGTTTAGAGACTCTTATCAAAACCCCTCCTGAAAATGTGAGTGCTAAAATCTCACACTATTAGGCCCTGCTCCTAGACCCAGAATTGATAGTTTTCAAGACTTCTTCAGTTTTAAACCCAGCCACCCTTATGCCTGACAACGACCTGAGAAATTTCACAGATGGAAGCAGCTTCATCCAGAACGGCAGAGGCAGATGAGTGGCCGGGGCAGCAGTGACCACCAAAAGGAGGTACTCTGGGTTAAGCGGTTAGAGCCTGGCATCTCTGTCCAAAAGGTGGAGCTCATTGCTTTGACTGAGGTACTAAAACTAGCCACAAAAAAAGAGGGTAAACATCTATACAGATAGTAGATATGCTTTTGCTAGTATACATGTACATGGAGCCATCTATTAAGAGCGAGGTCTCTTAACCTCGGCCAGGGCAAAGATTTAAAAAAAGGGGGGGTGGCTCCACAGATCCTAGATTTGCTGGCAACAGTCTGGCTGTCGGCAGATTGCTGCTATTCACCTGAGGAAACAATTTGGCAGATCAGGCCTCTCAAAGAGTAGCAATCACATCAGAGGGGCCAGCCGAGAAAGTAACTGCTCTGATGCGAGTCCCCCCCGACCTTGTCAAAACCAGTCTACACAAAGAAAGACTGCACTGGTTGTTGTGAGCCATCTAACAGATTCTAGTCCCTGTGACTAAAAGACAAGTGCAAAATTTCTAGGAGCCACAGGACTGATCCAGAGTTTGGGACCCTGGCAAAGGTCTGTTGTCTACCTTTCCAAGACACTTGATTCTGTAACAACCAGATGACCACCCTGTCTGTGGTGATTTCCTCAGTGGCCCCCTCATAAAGGAAGCTTAAAAATTGACTTTTGGACACAAACTCTTGTTTCTTCCTGTTCCCTGGAGACTCTCATCAAGGCCCCATCAGACTGCGGATGTCTAATTCCTGAGCCATACATTATCAGGCACTATTTCTGGAAACAGCGGCTTCAAACTCTGGCTACTTTGCTGCCTGAGGATGACCCCTCGTTGCCTCACTACAATTGTACTGAGGTCATTGATCACCTCACGGGACTTCGACCTTATCTAGTGGATAAGCCATTATCTAGAGTTCCATCCTACTTCTCTGATGTCCTTATCTAGTGGATAAGCCATTATCTAGAGTTCCATCCTACTTCTCTGATGGAAGCAGCTACGTCTATCAAGGTAAGCGGGTCTTGGGAGCTGCCGTTACACAAAATCTCAGGTTCTATGGGAACAAATCTTAGAGCCAGAGACATCAACATAGTGGGCTAAACCCATTGCCCACACTGAGGCCTCAAGTTGTCTTTATCAAAAATGGGGTTTATTGTCTTCTGGAGTCAAAAGATTAAATTGCTCCCCAAATTTAGACTTGTTGGCTGCCATCTAGATGCCAAAGAAAATGGCTACTATCTGCTGTATAAGCCATTGGGCAGAAGATGATCTTGTTATAGGAAAAAATAATTTGACAAATGCCACCTTCCAAAAGATAGCCAGAAAGCCCCAAAATCAGTGGGGATTGAGATAAGCTTGACATTACTGCTGATCCCACCTATTTTCTTTGTCAGAGCCCATTTATACTTAAAAAGACCAGCATCTGGCAGCTCAACTTCCGAGAGATTCCCAGGGGCTAATATCAAGCTAGCCCAGTCTGTGAGCTTCAGATGCCCTCAGTGCCAATTGGTAAATCTAAAAGTACTGCAACAAATAAAAACCACTGGTTATCGTGAGACTATGCCTAAAAACACTAAAAAATAGATTTTACAAAAATAAAAAGCCTAAAACTTCAAGGATATAAATGTTATAATGGTTGATACTTTCATTAGATGAGTAAAAGCGTTTTCTACTTAGTCTGAGTCAGCTCTGATAGCAGTTTCCCTGATTTGGTCTCCCTTTTTATCCATGGGGTCCGACAATGGCCTGGCTTTTATAGCCTAATAACTCAAATTAACCTAAGCTTTGCAGATCAATTAAAAACTCGATTGGGCTTACCAGCCTCAGAGTTCAGGAGAGGTAAAAAGATAAGTTAGATTTTAAAAACTATAATTACTAATGGCCTTAAAAACTGGCGAAAACTGGGTAAGTCTCTTTTCCTTCTGCCCCTTTGTGTGCGTGATGCATCCCCTATGTTGCAGATATTTCCTCTTTTGAGGTTTCATATAAGAGATCTTCCTCTTATCATTAAAGGTTTCTAAAAATTAGCTGATTTAACTAATCAAGATCTTATTAAGTCTCCCCCAGACTTTTCAGCCAGCTCTGACTTCCATCCACTGGTTATTTCGCTGCTGCCCACTGCGAGCTAAAGAGCCTAGGCACCTAGACAAGCGACCTCACCATAAATCACTTGAGCTGCAATGGACTGTCAAAGTAGCTAAAAGCCTGCCTGGATTCAACGTTCCCACTGCAGACAGGTCCCCAGCTTCAAAAGACCATTAGCCTGCGGATAAATAAACTGTCATTTCTTCCAAGGACACTTTAAAGCTTAAGATTGTCTAATATAACTGATAATTTTGTGTTCTCCTCTTTTGTAGAGACCCCTAAGAGGCCTCTGTCTGACTTAAAAATTGTTACTTGTATGATAAAACAGAGTAAATTTAAATGTTGGTTTTCTTTCTCCTTTTGGTTAACAGCTTTAATGACAGCTACAAGACCTTTGTTAATCCTCCTACTGGGCCTTGTGTTATAAACAAGTTGATAAACTATGTCAAAGTTCTTAAAAGCTTATAATTTTAAAGACACATACAAGGTTATAAACAGATGCTAAAGAGTCAATGATTTGACACACTGACTAAAATCAGTGGGGAATGTTGTACCCTAAGAAAATAGCTTTGTTATATGTGTATTATAGCAAACCTGTATAGGGGCTTACTAAATGTGTTTGTTTTATCCTTTTTCCCTAACTGATATGTTAAGGGACCTAATTGATCTGTTGAGCAACACTCTCCTCTGTAAAGAATTGCAAGAATCTCACCTAATTGATATGTTAACCATTGTTGCTCTCTACAAACTACAGAAGCTGTGCTAAAACAAGCTAACAAGGGTTGTTAATCACTGCTAAGAGCCTCTATTCTCTGCTAAAGAGCTAAGGAAAACTAGAATGGCAATTAACTTACATTTGTTTAAAGTAACCTGCTTGTGTGCAGAGAGATTTGCGTGTGAGTTTAACCCTTTACCCTGACCTTGACACATTACCGCCGTTTTCTGTTCTGTATGGCGCCTTATTGCCTCCCTCTCCCCTCACCTATCTATCTAGGCCATAAAGAATTTGGGTTTCTGGTGACCTCCCCCTGACCCGGTGATGATCTGTTGTAAAATGAGCCTGCCCCAATTTTAAGAACTGCTTAGCTTAAACAAATTACCGGGTAATACTATGGCCCAAACCCCAATCGGTGCTTTCCTTTTGTTCTGTATGTATCAAATGAGTTAGATATCAGGTCTTCATAAAACTTAAGTTCCAGCGTCTCATAACTTGTGACCCCTTCGCACTCACTAGCGAAGACAAGCTGTCCTGAGATAATTAACTGTCCACTTTCTTCTCCAAATATTGCTGCAGACGTGCCACTCTGAGATAATGTCAGTCTGCAGGATGGAAATAATTTTTAAAAAACACCAGAAACTCCCTAGATTGTCAGAGCTAAGTGGACAGCAATACAGTTTCCAGACTCGGGTCAACAAGTTTGATGGCTCTACAGGTTTCTTTGTTTCTCTCCCCCCGCCCTTTCCTCCAGCCCCTTTTTAAAGTCCTCCCTTCAGCTCCTAGGGGACGGTCTCCAAATTGGCTCCCGGAGACTGGTCGCCAGGCCTGAAAATAAAGCCTTTGCCACTAAATTTTCGGTCTCTTGCCTCCTTGGATTTTATACCGGGGCTCAAGTTATAACACTCACAAGTACTTGAGTTGAGCTAAATCCCCAGCTCATTGTGTCTTGAGAAGGAAAAAAATTTAATTTAGTTTTATGTCCCAAAGCTGCAGTTTTATTTAAAATATTATTACTTCCTTGCCTCACTTTTACTTATCTTTAGTTTTCTATCCTACCTTCATAACACTAGGTCATCCAACTTCGTCAGCATGTCATCAATGTAATGTTCAATGTGAGTTTTAAAAGGATGCCAAGTGGTCCAGGCTCCTTTCCTGAAGGGCAGACTTGTATAGTTCTGAGTAATGTCTGTGAGTCTGTCACAAAGATGCAGTGCATAATGAAAACATTATTTTGAATCTGGCAAACACACAATGTCACAGTAAACAACAGATACTGGTTAAGAATATAGAAAACTTAAAATGTTAGTCCACCTCTGTTGAGTCATCATGAGGTAGGAGTTAAAGGTGGGGCAAACTGGTTAAGCAAGTGGGCATGACTTGGCAGTTGCAGAGATCTATGAAACATGAGCAGAATAAAGAATTCAGGATGACTAAATTCCCAAACTTTGCATGTGGAACTGGCTGGACCAATCACAAAGTGCTATCTTCAGTTCTTCATTCACATCTGACGAAAAACCAGTTAGATCTTTGGTAAGACAGCTTAAATCTGCATGTTTCCAATAAGACTGTCCTTTTAAGTGTCTTGTTTACATGGGAAGAGGTGATACAAATGACCTCTGCTATTATCCTCATGGCCCCTTTGAGCCTTCTACCAGCCCACTCCCACTCTGTAGGAGATATTTCTTTTCCATCTTCAGTAAATGAAAATCCTCACTATCTTTTCTGCATGTTTTGTTCAATTCTTTGTTCAGGAACCTAGAAGGAATGTCTTTGAGACTCAAAAGCTGCTAATTATCAAGCTCTTCTGGAAAGCAGGCTTTCTCAACCAATGGCGTAGTGCTGTATTGCAAATGGGTTCCATACAGACATGGAGATACTTCCACCAGAGTAGGCCTGAAGTAGATTAGGACTGGCACAAATTGGACAACTGATGAAATGGAGTGTCTCAGAAGTCTTAGAAACTCAGGTAACTGATTGAATGCCATGACCTGTGAAGTTCTTGAGGTTCTTAGGGTGAAGGGTGAAAAGAGGATGAGAAAATAAAGAAGAGACAAAGCTGGGGTCAGGTGGAGCCTTTACTCTCCTAATGGGAGAAAAGGATCTGCTCAATCACTGTAGCACATTTAGTTGTACATTCAAGAGGAAGATGTCAATTTCAAACTGGCTGCCTAGCAACTTGTTTGCCTGGCTAGCCTGGGCCCCTTGCCTTCTTGGAGCTGGAATAGCTTGTTTAAGTGGGTTGTTTTGGGCTTTTTGTATTTTCAGGACTGTCCTTTATTTAGCCCTACATGTGAACAATCTCCAGTGGCTCCCTACAGTTGAGTGAGATATTGCCTAAAATGGAAAAGACATGGCAGAACATGAGACCCAAAATGACTCTATGTTTAAGGCTCCTGAGCACGGCTCATGGGATCAAGAGAAAAGCACTATTTCTAATTCTTCATTTGAATTTGTTTTCAGGACCAATTAGAAGATGCTTTTCCAGGGCTGGGAATTTAGCTCCGCAGCATAAGCACCTGCCTTGTAAGCAGGCAGTTGTGAGTTCGATCCCTGGTACTGATAAAAAGGAAAAAGAAAAAAAAAAAGAAGATGCTTTCCCCAACCCTTCATTTACATCTGGATATGAATAATCAAAAACTACTCTTCCTAATTGATTCTTCATTTCCATCTGGCAAGAGGTCACATAAGCTTTTGATAAGACAACTGTCCAAATGCCTTATTTATTTGACATGGGATTCATTCAATGTATTTGTGGTACTAAAGGGCTCTTTCTGTTTATCTTAAAGGCCTCTAAGTGCTTCTTTCACCAACCATCTTGATCTTTCAACCTTCAGTAAACACACTTTTGCTGTCTGTCTTGTGTTCAGTTCTTTGTCCAGGACACCAAGGACCTAGAAAAAACTCTCATGAACCCTCATCTGGTACCAGGCCTAAGGTAGCCAGTTGTCTTATATCACAAAATTCAGTTCAGAAGCTGCCTCATGAAAGCTCTACTGATGGTGCCCAAACTCAGCAGGCCGGTTGGGACATGTGTTTTCTGCAGGTGACAGGCACTAGGAGAACATTCAGTCACATCCTGTTCTTCCACATTGAGCTGAGAAACATCCCTTAATACTTTGGGTAGTTGATTTACTTTTCAAATAAGCCTCCATTCCCTATAATCATGCCCTTTGTCATGTAACTCTGTAGTTCTTTCTGATGTAGAATAAAACTAAAATAAGCAAAAAGAAGACAAGGAAAAGAATAATTTTAAAATTGTATTCTTAAGAAAAGCTGTAGCTTCAAGCCATAAAATCATCCAAGGTTACAATGCCTTTTTCCTTTGCAGGAAACTCATTGTGAGTGAGGAGAGCTGGGCAGGACGAAATTGGTTAAGTGTACATCACGGAAACCCAGAACCTATGCTCAGACAACAGTTCCCAATCATGGGCCTTTGATAGGACAGATTAGATCTGATGCCAGGCCAGGTGACCTTCTGAACAGCCATCCAGAATGCTTTGTTCTCATGGAACAAAAGCTGTATTGAAACAGGAGATATAAAAGACCGTTCATTAACCTCATGGCTGCTGTGAATCACCTCCTGGGTCTGCTGAGAGCCTATTTCCTTGTGAACCTTCTCAGCAGCACACTCTCACCCTGCAGAGTGTATTTCTTTTCCACCTTCAATACGTGCAAATCTTTGCTACCTTTTTAGCATGTCTTGTCCAATTTTTTGTTCAGGACACCAAGAACCTGGAAAGGACCTCTTTAAGACCTGAATGCTGATAACATTTCCAAAACATTTTGCTTAACATCTTAAAGATGCAATCAGCTCGTAAATTGGGCCTGTGTATTTCATGCATAAATTAAGGCTGTGCCCTTTGTCCTGTAGGTCTCCAACCTCAAGGAAGCAACACTATTACAGTAAGGGTACACTTCTCCAAACTTCAGACACAGGCTGACAGTTGGCATTTTAACATAGCCAACAGATGGGGTACCTGGAAGACAGTAAGAATACCCATGCAAGCTACCTATCTTGAAGACATCGTCAAGACCATATGAAAACACTCAACTCCAAACCATATAGCATCTCTTTAATGGCATGTACTCTATTCTTATTGAGTGTACTTTTAATTTTGCCTATTGAACTTTTCTAATGCCATTCACTGATATGCTATCTCATTGTCTTCTGTGATGTGAACCTACAGCCTCCCTGATGGGTGGGTTGAGCTGAGGTTCCCATCTCTTCTTTGGGAGGTTCCTCACAGCCCACCTGGTGATATTTTCACATGAAGAAGAATGACAGCAGTGGTGAGAATGTGCTGGTCCTGAGGCTTGGTTTTATGACACTTGTTCTTGTTTTCTCTCTTGAACTTTTGTCCCAGTGGAACTTAGATTGGCAGTTTCAAATCTGAGAAGGATGAGGGCTACATGAAGCTTTGCTATTTTTTTTTGTAATTTTTTAAAATTTTATTTAAGGAGTAAAAGAAAGAAAAACAGAAAAAGGGTACAAGTTATACAGAATTTCAGAAAAAATAAACAATAGGAAATCACTAGTTAATAGATTACATATTGTCATCTTAGAAATAGTTGTTCAAGTTACAAAATCAAAGCATATAAAGTGGACATTCAAACAGTGAGACTGCAAACAGTTCTGTTCAATGATCCAACAAAACTCAGTAATATGGTTATTTATCTTATACACTTAAATATACATGCAATTATGTCCTTTAGAGCACTTTCTTTTCCTCTCTTTTGTACAATGACAATTACACATTTTGGGTTTTATTACTCCCACAGTTCTTATTACATTTTTTTTTGAAGAGAGTAAAACCAAATATGACATAACAGAACAGAGTCAGTCAAATCAAAAGGATGGACATAATACATAATGTAAAAACAAAATACAAGGTAATCAACAATGGTTACCATAATGCCTCTTGCTATCTTAAAAAGAATTGCGTATATCATCAGTTATAATAAAATTGAACAAAGCAGTAAAGAACAAAACCAATAAAACCAAAACATTGGAGACATTAAAGGACTTCAAAAGAAGATAATAGTCAACCAGAATGAGCATCATAATGAATCTTATTGTCTTCACAGTTGTTGCCTATACTTTCGAACTTGGTACTATCAAGCAAACCAGAACAGAGGGAAATCAGTCAAAACAAGATGGTGAGAGCAATACAGGGTTTCAAATCAAGTTAATAGGAAATCAAAGTGCGTTACTATAATATATCCTGCTATTTTTATTTTTCCCTTAATTAAAAGGATAAAAATGAAAATGTAAATAATATGTTTTAACCAGAGTCCCTTCTCTCCTCTTGTTGCTGCTATAGCCTGAAGCATAGTCATCACAGCTCAGTGTCAGAGTGTGGAAAATAAATACCTACTGCTACACAAGATTGGGAACTTGTGATTTTTTTCCAGATGATAACCAACTGATCAATTCTGCAGTTTATTTTTATTATGTCAAAGCAAAAAGCATTGTACTAGATAAAAAGTTTATTCAACACTATTGCAGTAAGGGAAAAAGGTCAGAACTCACTCTGAGCTTAACTCCACTGAAACAAAGGCTGGTGATTTTTAAAGAGATAAAGGGGAAGAGATTACAGCCACCTCTAGCTTTAGAGAAAGGAAAAGTAATCTTCCTTTTACATTACCCAGGGATACCTTTCTAACTCTCGGAGCAAGTCACCTTCTGAAGCTACTCTTGCACAGAGAACAGAAGACGGGGATGTTATCTTCGCTGATGATTATAGTTCAGAAAGAAGGTTCCCGGTCCTTAAGAGACATGTTTATGGGTTTCAAAACTCTCAAGAAAGTTTTAGAAAGAGTTACAACTCAAAGGGGTACAGAAAATGAACAGTTATAATTTTTTCTAACATAAATGTTCTAATAAAAGAGAGTCAAGAGCCTAGAGTCAGGAATATCCTATTTAAAATTTAATCAGGGTGAGAGCAATGTTGAGTGTTTTTGTCAATTCTGGTAATTCTATAATATAAAGGAAATGCATCTTTCTCCTTTGAGGTCTTACACTGATATCCCCAACCTTTCTTGTTTACCCTATTGTGAAGTATTTATCCAGTGGAGTAAGGAGATTGGGTCACAGATGAGTATCCCATTTTCTTTAGGAGACAGACTGGCTATGGAGATGTCTGCTCATTCCATGGGGTTTCCAAGGCCATCCTCCTTCTGCAGGTGAGGCTGGGTGTAGCGTTTATTTTGCTTCCGCAGTGAATAGCTGCTGTTTTCTCACTAAGCTTCTCTTTAAAAGAAACCCCTTCTTTTGGTCCTGACCCTTTTCTGGGCATAACTGGTAGGGAAAAAAATTAAGAAGAGTTAGGCAGTGAATTACAAAGAAGATAGTAGGCAATACAAAAAAAGGACAAATAACGTGACAGATGGTTGTCTAAATCTTTATCAACATTTATAGCCTACTAACATCTTGAGCTGAACTGAAGATTCTAACCAAAAGTAATTCTTTCCCTAGTAAGTTGTCTGTGGTCAGTGCTGGAATCATCCATGAGTACTTGTTAAAAATACAGACTTTGAAATAGGGTTATAACTTAGTGTAGAGTGCTTACCTAGTAGGCAAGAGGCCCTAACTTTGATTTCAGCACTACAAAAACAAACGCTATAAAATGTGTGATAGATTTTGTTTTTGAGCAAAAGACACATAGAAGCATCTTGTTTTTATCAAACTATTTTAATTAATTTCTTTTGGAATGTTGTTTTAGTTGTTTTTATTGGTTCTATTTCAGCATTATGTTTTTTTTCATGTGCTTTGGATTATTTTGTCTTTGTTATTTTGAATGTGTGAACCTATGGATTTGTTTTTATTTTATTGTCTCTCCATCCCCAGCACATTTAATACCTGGTAGTTTTGAAGTTGTCTCCATGCAGCTCAGAAAGTCCTCAAAATACAATTCCACTCCACCCTGGTACTTTGGGTTCTGACTCTAGTGTTTTTTGCAAATGTCACTGATCCAGAAATCAGCCACTGGGCAGCTCAGCCTGATATGGTTGTGACAGTGTCTCTATCCTTAGATCTCTTCTGATGAACAGCTCCCCAAGAGACATTCCTGGGTGGACTGGGTGAAATCAGGTTGTTTCAAGATCCTTTTATGTGGGTTGTGAGATGAGACCTCAAACCAACCCTTGAAGCCCTGACCCGTCTGCATGGAACCCTTGATCCCTTGATCCCTTTAAAGGAAAACAATCCTGTATTCCACGGCCACTTCTAAATCTTCAGGTTACAACGTCTCCATTTTCAACCCTCTTTATATTATCCTTTCTTGGACACAGAGAATATTTTCTGTATTTTTTCTTTTTACATGCCTGTCCCTCTCCTATGACTAAAAACTAAAACAAAGCAAACAAAAAACCCAAATACCAAGCCATATGTATACTTCAAAAAGGTACTCTCCATAAAGGAAAGCACACAGACAAAGCCACCTTCAATATTTGGATCAGAACTGAGATATGAAATAATAATATGGATTACCTTTTATTATTTCAACAACTTTTTGGGCTATGGGCAATGAAATAGGAAGGAGAAAGAGTGACTTAGTTTGTGTCCCTGGAAGGTAACTCAAAGACAAACATCCCAATGAATGAAGTTCCTTTTGGAGGTGATGAGGATGTGTAGGGGGAGATGGGAGAGGGAGAAAGGGAGGGAAAGCAGCCAGCATGCTGAACTGCTGCAGAATCATCCCCCTGTTTGGCAGCATAGCCAGAGAACTGATACACAATTCAAGCCGCTCATTAGTTAAAGGCAGCTATTAAAATATCTCATTTCTGCAGCCCTAATGATCTATGTTGAGGGCTGCATAGGAGCTCAAGGTATAAGAAAAAGACCTCAGGCAAAAGACATTCTGGTGCCAGTGACTGGAACTGAAGCTAGAGAACAAATTTATTTTAAATCATATCATCTGCAAGTAATGATATTTTAACTCCCTAATTTTGAATTTGTCTATCTGTCCCTTCTCTTATCTCATTGTACAACAATATTTAATTACTGTAACAATATTAGGACAGTGTTTGTTTTTACCTGAACTATAAAGGGGATGTTTCTAGCATTCTATCTACCTTTGAGTATGTGCTGACTTTTGGTGATAAGTGTATTTGTGTTGTGCTAAGGGAAGGATGAGCAATCCAACTTTAAAGAATTAGAACTTAGGCAAGATCTAGGAAACTTCATTCTAACACTCAACCTTATCTTTTATCTCTGCTCATGTTTTCTTAAATGATGATATAACAGACTTAACCAAGGACATCGATTTTTGTTGTTGTTTTTGTTTGGTGTGTTAGGGATCAAACTCAGGATCCCAAGCATGTTAAAGCTATTGCAACTGAGCAACACTCCTGGCCCACAAGGCCTATTGAGTAGTTTTCCTGGAATCATGTGTGCAAATCTAATTCAGTCATTGATAGCTTGGAACATACTGTGATCCTAACAAAGGTATCATATGCTTGTGTAATCAGGCAACCACTGTTATTTGTCACTTTCCTGTTGGATAGGATTTAAAGGGGAGGTTCATTTTGGCTCATCTTTTAAGGAGATTCAGTTCATGGTCTGTTGGCTCCAAGGCAGAAAGCTCACAGCAGAAGGCTGTGATGGAACCAAGCTGCTTAGTTCATGGTGGTCAGGAACTGGGCCAGAGAAGAATGTACAGGGACCAGCCAGATTCTAAGACCACAACTTTATAACTCACTCAAACACACCCAGAAGTGTGCCCCATCAGTTCCCCAGGCAGATCTCAAAGCCAATGAAATTGACACTACACAAACCATTATAACAATTTTCATTGTGAAAGATAGGGAAGATTCTGCTTTCTTCTTTCAGTGAAGTTTCATATATCCTCTAAATGTTCAAACAAACTATGTCTACAGTTGTGTTGGAGACTTTTGTATCATTACTATCAAACATTTTGTTTCTCCACAAGAAAAATTTTAAAAATGTTTTATTTACCTTTGACCTTCTATTACATTCATAATGTATGTAACTTCATGACAGTACAATTCTACAGTGCATTTACTGAGTAGGAATATTATCTAACTATTCATTACTTAACGGTTTCTGCTTTGTTATACTCTAAAACAAGAGAGCATGATACTTTTTGTCAAATGTTTCACAGCTAGGTTGACCTGCCGAGTAAAGGCAGTGTTACAGCATGAGACTACATTTATTGCCTGTTGCCGTGCACTAATGTATTCACTGCCTTCTAATTTGCTAAGCTCAATCCTTTATTTATGAAAATGAGTGCTACTGTCAAAAAAGGTTTCCTCTCTCCTATTTACTTTTACAAGTCCAAACATCCTTGAAGACTCATTAGAAAACCTTCCCACATAAAAGTAAAGTCTAGTTTAGTTTCATAGTTAGGCTCTCAAATCATAGGATTGCACATGAGAGAGAAGACAATTTTACAGAAATGATTAACAGAACTTGGCTGGCACCATATTTATGAGGGAAGCTGCACCAGATTTCAGGAATTTAAAGCTATCTTCCAATTTCTTATCACACTGGCATGGGTGGGGTGGGGTAGGGGAGAAAGGGTTCACAGGAAGTTCAGCCATGTAATCGTCATTGGTGGGACTTAGTATTCCTGACACTTTTTAAGTTCTTGATGATAAAATTTAAAATGTGTCATCCATAGTAGTCTCAAAATTATTTTCCTGAAAGAAAACTGTATATATAAAATATTTCTTATCCTTATTTGTACCTGAGACAGATGCTTACACAAAATTATACTCATACAATATGGTATGAGTAATTTTAGAAAAAATTCAGAAGCTTACTTGGAAACCAGTGAGAGAAAAATAGTGTAACAACAGCAATCAGTGACACCATAGAAAAACACAAGAAAAAAGAATAAAAAAGTTTATAAACAATGATTTTAGCATCATTTAGTTTCATTGGACAAAATACTATAGATGCAAGTTTCAAATGACTTTTTTCTATAAACAATATTACAGACAGGTAATGTAAAATTACAGCATGCATTGTTTATACATTTAAAAAATATAGCCATTGGATTTGGGCCCTGCAGCATTCTGGGGAAGTAAAATTGAATAATTCCTCTTCCTCTAGGTTTCATATTTTGCCTACCTGCTGTGAACTCCAGTCAGAAAACATTAAATGAAGAATTCCAGAAAGAAATTATAATTTTAAATTGAGTATATGGTGTACAAGCTACCTGTCTGTTACTTACTGCTTAGCAGCCATCTCAGCTTTCAAATGCAGCATTGCAGTTTCACAAGGCTTATGTTCAACTAAACCTTATTTTGCTTAATACCAGCCCCAAAGCACAAGAGTAGAGATTCTGGCATTCAGATATGCCACACAGAAGCCATGAGAAGCTTCCTTTAAGCAAAAGCATACAAATTCTACAGTTTAAGAAGGAAAGAAAATGTCATATGCTGAGAATGATAAGATCTGTGATAAGAGCAAAACTTCTGTAAAACTGTAAATAAGGAAAAAACAAATTTGTGATACTTCTCTATTGCACATGAGATTCCAAAAGTTATTGTCACAGTGAGTGACAAGGGCTTAGTCACTTTTCTTTATCTCATCAGACGGGCATTGCATAATTTCACGTTACTTCAAGAAGAAAAAGGGTGAACACAGAAAAATAAAATATTTTGAGACAGAAAGAGCACACTCACATAAATTTTGTGAAACTATAATGCCACAATTATTGCAGCTTACTACTAGCTATTGTTATTAATCTCTTTTTATGCCTAATTTATAAGTCAAACTCATCATGTTATATGCACAGAAAATAACATGAGAGACGTAGGGTTCAGCTGGATGTCAGGATATAACCTTTGAAAGCAAGAAGGGACTACTTGACAGTCTATTTTTAAGTGATAAAAACTGACGAGAAAAGTTGCAGAAGTGAGTTGCACACTATTGTGGATAACTGAAGTCAACTGCAGGCTGTAATGTGATGGTTGTGCCAGTCTTTTTGTGGTAGATCATTCGCCTTACAAAATTTCTGGTCAGTATCTGTACTTATTACATGGCCCAAGCCTGAGTGAATTACTTATCCTATGATTTTGTGAATGAGAATTTCAGTATTCTCCCCCACTCCCATTAAGCTGAGAAGTTTTCCTGCTGTCCCCAGATCTCCTGCAAGGAAGAGGGAGGAGTAATCAGAGAAGGGTAGTGAATAACGAGATCCTTGGGTAGTATCATCACAGCCAGATGGGCTCGTTGTCACCCAAAATTGGTATGGTAAAGTCTTAACACAAAGAGCTCCAGTTTTTGATTAGGTTAAAATGGGTATTTAAGGTTGGGTCCTAATGCAGCTTGACTGATGTCAGTGTATGAAGATAAGATTACGATACAGACACATGGAAGAAGAGATTATGAGAACACAGATAAAAACAGCCATCTGCAAGCCCGGGAGCGATTCTTCCAAAAGAAGCCAATACAGTCAGTCACACTGGAATCCTGAATTTTGAGCCTCTGGAATTGTGAGGCAGTTCTGTAGTTTCACCACTAGTTTTTGGTACTTTGTTATGGCCACCTAACAAACTAGTCCAGAGAAGACAAGGGGACAAATAAGCCCTCTGAAGACAAATACAATTGAATACAAAAGAGAAGGTCATTGGAGATTTCACATCCCAAAAAAGAGATACAGAATTCAGTAAATTAGAAGAAACCAGGGGGTGTGTGAAGGATATATGCAAAAACATGCAGACAACTGATTTTATAAATTACTTCACTATTTATTATTTAGTGTGATATATATCTTCACAATGGTTTGATAGTTTACTCTCCTAAACCTAATTTGAAAAATAAAATACCTCATCAGTTTTGAGTTATATTTATTTTATTTCAACATAATGCTTAATTCTGAAATTATTCTTAATTTTCTTAACTCTGTACTTATTTTGAATCAATATATGTGCTTGATGAACTTCCCCTTAATGCTCTGCTTAAAATGAATTTTATTGTTTTCCTAAGCCAAGAAAAAAATAAAACATAAATCAAAGGATTCATAGCTGAATTATAATATTGTACACCAACAGCAAATTTGATAGATACAGGCAGGGGTGATGAAGCCCATAAAATAATCAATGACTGAATCTATCATATATGGTAACAATGAGATTAAAAATGCCACCACTGTGATCCCTAGGGTTTTAGCTGCTTTTCTGTCTCTCTTGGCCACTCTAGTTTTGTAAGAGCCTAAAGATGGATCTTCTTTACCTCGAGAATTTTCAATCTTCTTAGCCTGCATTCTGGCCACCAGAAAAAATATTACTGTATACAATTATTATAACACAGATAGGTATGACTAGTAACAGAAAATCTACCAAAACCCAATATTGATTTATAACAGGCTGACAATGTCCTACATAGTTGAGGGCGCCGGTTAATTTCTCCAGCCCATCGTCATAGACCCCGGTGTAGAACTTGGCACCGCTGTACACCAGGGGCAGAGTCCAGCAGACAGCCATGCAAATGCCTGACACAGACACCCTGTGAACTTGGTGGGGTAGACCAGGGGGTCGGTAACGGCCATGTACCTGTCCACGGAGATGAAGCACAGGTAGAAGAGAGAGGAGTAGCAAAATGCCACATCACAGCACGTGTGGAAAGTGCAGAAACTTGTCCCGAAGTACCAGCAGCTCTCCACGGACCTGAGCATGCTGAAGGGCATCACGGTGACTCCCACCAAGAAGTCAGCGCAGGCCAGAGAGGCGATGAGGAAGTTGGTGGGTGAGTGCAGCTGCTTGAAGCGCAGGATGGAAGCCACGACCAGGAGGTTTCCCAAGACGGCCAGCACAGCCCCACAGCCGAACACCGCGTAGAGGAGCGCCCGGGGGCCAGGCGTGTAGGGGAGTTTTCACGCAGGACCCGTTCACAGTGAGGAAGCAGAGCGGCAGGCCTCCTGACAGGGACCCCTGGGTGCTCATGGCACTGCTGTGTGCCGGTGCAGAAGTGCTGTTCTTGATATTCAAAACTGAGTAGGGTTCTAATCTTGTACATTAACAGCACCTCAGACATTGTCTCTAATATCATCTTTCCATTTTTATGATAAATTCCAAAAATTTTCTAGAAAAAATCAGACAAGAGTAAAATTGTGCGGATTTACTGTGATATGTCTCAAGTAACAAATAACTTATCCTTTCACTTGATTAAACACCCTTTCACACTGAAATAACTTTATGGCTTACTTTCATCTCTAGAATGCCTCTGAGCAACTCACCGATGTGGGACGTGGTAGTGCCTTTGGCAGGACACCTCTGTGGATTTTTATCTAGGATATGTGGCCTGCAATACTCTCTAAGGGATGTAGTCCGTTCTGTTCTATAGATGTCACCATGGCAAAATCTCGATAGATTCCCTGTACTGCAAGGTGTGAACTTGTAAGATTATTTTCAACAGTGATTATTAGGAAAGTTATCAGACAAAAAATTCTCTATCCTATATTACCTTTAATTATCCTGTGCATCCTTGTATATCCTTATGTACCCTTGTGCATTTCAGACCAAAGATTTCTATTTCTTTCCTGTTACAGATTAGACCTAATTTTTTGTTCCCACCAATGTAGGACTCACCCATCTTAATGAATTTCTGTTATGAAGATACACCATAATCTTAAGTGAAATGAACTGGACACACAAGTTTAAATATTGCATTGTTCCTGTTGCATGAGAAACTCAAAAGGTAAATAAGGAGCAGAAAGGAGGATAGATAGTTGGAAATGGGAAGAAGAAAATTGAATGGACAAAGAAGCAGAAGTGGGAAGCAGGAAAGAAGGTTAAGGAAAAGGAAAAAAATAAAAAAGAAAATGAAGGGAAAATATGCAAATGAAGGTTTGTAAATGGGAAAGGTAAGAAGAGTTGGAAGGGAGGAGAGGGCAATGGGAAAAAATTAAGATATATTATGTACTGGTATGAATTCCCTAGTATAAATGTTTTCAATATATATGACAAATGTGTATTAATAAAGATGAAAAAAAGGTTCAACAGGGTACAAGCTTCCAAGGTCAAACTGGCTGTTTTCATCCTGTTAAGAAATGTACCTACATCTGCAGTGGCTACCACAAGCAGAAAAGAGGAAATTCAGTGGGATAAACAAGAGACTGATGAGCTACACTGCCCACAAGCATCAGAGAATTACATAGGGTTAGAGGCAGCACATTGATGAGGAGGACACTAGTTTTCCACTCAGAACATTGTCAGTGGGAGCACACCCATCTCCATCTCTGTGACAAATGAACAAGGAAACCCTTAAATACACCATTGTTGGCAATTCCTAGTCGTTGATCTTTCTGCTTCTAATGTCAAAGAGTCATTGAAAAAGAATTAGAACCAGGAAGTAGGAAGAGGAAAAGGATTCCTTGGGAGCATTCCCAACCCTCGAATGGGAGAGCAGTGCAGAATGAAGAAAAGCATCTTCAGCTTTCCTGAAGATGGGTTCTCATCTGGCAGTGCAAGGCTGCAGCGGCTGAGAACTTGTGAAGTTGCTTTGTACATTATAAAGAGTGAAATGTAACTTTATTAGTCCATCTGACCATCTGATTGCTAATCAATAAGATTAACTGCCAAAAATTCTTTCATATTCCTCCTAATATCTTCTGAAGGACTCATTTTGTAAAATGATATCAATTGTTTGTATAGGCAAAAGTCTATGCCAGGCTGTCAATGTAACTACTGACACTTGAATTCTAATAACACTTGAAAATGGGGATATATTTTGTAGATTTTGTGAAATATAGTAGCATTCCTGCTACTAGATGTCAGTAGATTTCCTCCATTTGTGCCAGCCAAAAATATCTCCAGATATTGACAAATGGCCTTAGGGTGCAAAATCAACACTTTTTGAGATCTTATTTTAAGTATTTAAAAAGTAAATAGTGATTTCTGCAACTTTGGATAAAGGAATAATTTTATACTTCCCATCTTGTGAGATTTATTCACTAATTAAGTTATCTAAAATATATGTAGTACATTTCTTTAATGGGTATCAAGTAATTAACAAAGCACATGATCTTTATTTTCATGAAGCTTGAGATTTTAGGAGAGAAATGTGGTGCCTAGGATGGAGTTTCAAGTGGATTTGCTTTGGAAACTGTCCTGAGGATTGGTAAAACACATTTCTAAATATGTATGGGTGGGTCATGGAGGCATGATGTCTCAGACACTTTTCTCTTGTTGCTGAGACAAACTATTTAACATGCAAAATTGAGGAAGGAAAGGATTATTTAGTTCACAGTTTGAGGAGGTTTCAGTCCATAATCAGCTGTCTCCAAGGTAGAGTGGCATGTGGCAAAGGGCAAGTTAGTGGTGGTGGAAAACAACAAAAAACAATAGCAAAAAGGAAGGAGCACTGAGAGAAAACTCTTTCTATCCCTTATATTGTATGTAGGCCACACCCACTTGGGTGTAGCACTCTTACCCATAATCCTAGCATTGGACCATGAGTCATTCACAAACTCTGGAAGCCCACCTCCATGACTGCTTTAGGCTTTGGTGGGAAATCCAGACCAAACCATAACACATGGGTTTTTGTCTGTATCTGGTCCTCACCTCTTAAGCATGGGCACTCTTCCTCTGTTCTGCTTCCCAGACACCACAAGCAGCTTCATTTTACCACATATGCTTACTATATTTATTTCTTGGAGCCAGTTGATGACAGATTGAAATTATGAGCTAATTCTCTTCTCCTTTAACTTGTGGGTGTTGAATTTTGCATCTTAGATAAAAGAAAGTTTATACAAAAAATTTGTACCAGAGAAGAATGAAATGTGTCATTGCTGTGACAACCTCACCATGTGGGTTAGAAGCCTTTGACACTGATTTACAGGAAGACTTGGAAAGGAGATGCTGGCTAGGGAAACATTAAAACGCAATAGTGTCCTCACCAAGATTCTGGCCAGAGCTCAGAAGAAAAGAATACTGATCAGAATAAAGACAATAAATTTCAAGGCTAGGCGGTATCATTGGGAAAAAAGGACCCCATTGGAAAATGGACTAAAGGTCACATAAGTTGTGCTCTGACAGACAATGTGTCTATGTTGCCCATGTCCTGAGACTTTGTAGAATATTGAGAGTAGGAGAGTCAGACTGATTAATCTGGCAGATGCAATTATATGACAGACTAACATTTAGGCTGTGATATGAGTACTAACTATTGGCTACTTTTAGTCAGATTTACAGTATCATCAGGGGAAAAAGGTAAAAAAAAACTTTGAAAAAAATTAAATTTTGGCTTCATTTTGTGAAATTTAGTTGAAGCCAAACGAGGTGTGGCTGCTAAAGAAGTTAGTGTCATTAAAAAGAAACTAAGTTCTTTTTGTAGGGTTAGGGAAAAGATGGCTTGGAAGCATCTCAGAAATCTGACTCCAGTCTTTGCAGGTGAAAAGGTGCAAAGGTATCAACAATTCTTTGGTGAAGAGAAGCCCTGAGACCTCTGTTCAAGAAAGCCTTCAAGGAAATCAATTCCTAGGGATTCATTCCACCATGCTTAGGGATCCAGGCACTCAGAGACCACTGTAGCCATGGGTCAAGGTTGCCTGTAGCTTCTTCTGTTGACAGCAGATCTTTCTGCATTCCATGCAATTCTGATTTTACTGGGATGCAGAATGGAAGAGTTGTGTAGTCCAGGAAGATAACTGAATTTCAAAGGAAATTTTGGAAAAAGTTGCTAAGAGGGTAGTGCATGAAGCTGTGGAAATGAAGCCAATCCTGCAGTAGAGATTTAAGGAAATCAGAGATCCCATAAATATGAAATATTTACAGAGGAAAGTTTAAGGCCAGGGTGGAATCAATGCAAAGGAGAGACAATATGGGAGTTGAGGCCACTGAAACCCTTTGGAACTCACATTTTACCATCATGTGTCCTAGATGCCAGACATGGAGATGCAGAACTTGATGTTGTCCTGCTGGGTTGCAGTACTGCTTTGGTCTAATTCTTGTATAGTCTCCTATTCTTCCCATTTGGAAGGGAAATACTTGTCCTATGGCTTGAAATTCTGTAACTTTCTATTGATGTTACAGTGGTTCACAGCTGCGAGTTTGCCTTGAGTCTCAGATGAGATTCTGAGTTGAGCTTTTGAGACATGTAGAACTGTTTAGACTTTGAAGAAGGAATTATTATATTTCTGATTGTACATGGAATAGTTTTATTATGTTAGGCAAAATTCTGAACTTCTTATTGTCTTTTTTTGGAGATTAATTGTAGTGTAAGAATATGTGGTTATGTATCAAGCTGTCAAAGAGTGGGATGTCCCAGGGTGCAGATCAATTTTGTTGGTTTTGGAATCTGCCTCAAGGATTGCCGGAGCACAATTTTAGGTCTATCTGGGTGAGTCATAAAGGCATGGCCTCAGAGGTCTATATCTGGTCACTCACCTCTTCTGCTCTGGCATCCTTCTTTGTTTCCCAACCACCAAGAACTAAGCAGCTCTCCTCTCTCACGCCTTTTTCCTATATGATATCCTAGCTGATCAGGGGCTAAAACTGTGAGAAATTAAACCTCTCCTCCTTTAACTTATGTGTCTTATATGATATTTCATGATGATAAAGCTGACAAATGCAGGAAACAGAACTGAAAAATCTAAGTAGAGAAGTGGGTCTGTGCTTTCTAATACTGATCAGCACTGTGAATATGAAAGGCAATGCTTCTGATAGTACAGCCAGCTCAGTGATGGCAGCTCCAGACAGAGAAGCTCCTAAATTTGGGCTAAACAATATTTGATATTCTATTTTTCACTATATCATCTAAATTTTGTAGAGCAGTGTAGGCTAGTTTATAATTTTATGTTTGTACTTTGTCAGGTGCTGAGGTGAAATGTGATTGGAGGCTCTTTCCAAGGCTTCTAAACTTTTTAATCAGTTACAGTCCTTCCAGAGTTGCTCATACGATCATCCACAGTGAACAGTTTTTCAACAGATCAGATAAAGATTAGGTAGAATCCCTGTCTCCTGAGATTTAAAATTCTATCATCCAAGGCAGATTTAGAGGCAAACTTACGGGTTCTTTCATCCCATAAAGTTTTCAGTCTTATTTCTACACTTTAGTTTGAAGGCTGTAGCTTCCCTACCCTAATAAGATATTTCTGAAATAAAAGCCCATAAACTGCACCACCTTCCCAGGGATGGAAAATGTGCACCATTTCTGATTATGATTAAGCAAAAATGTGATAATGATGCCCTGTTTCATGGCAATGTACACACTCAGAAGATTGTTAAAAAGTAGAGTAATATTTTGTGCTCTTGGTTCTAAGGCTTGGAAGCTAAAAATAACAACCAAAGTGGGATCAAAGTGTTCAATCATAGATGATAGAGAGTGAGCTGTGGTTATATGTAATCAACATTCTGGAGCAATAGTACAGCAGTTCAACAGCAGTCCATTGCTGAATGGACTTGATTTCCTACCTAACTCATCTGGGAATGAAAAATTCCCAGTTAATTCATAAATTAACTGCTTACAGCCTTTAGCAACTTTTCCCGTGTTCACCTCCTAGTTACCCCTCATGCAAAATTCACACTTGTTCAGACACACTGAGTTTCTCTCCTGAAACCTCCAGTTTAAAACTTCAATCCAGAAGAAGCAAGCCCTCCCTGTGATTTGGTGACATGCATGGTCACTGGAGAAGAACCCTAGACCAGCCCCTTCTAGCACACAGGCTGGGAGACAAGTAGACCCAAGACTTTCTACCCCAGGCAACTAGGTGACTTGGAGAAACACAGGCTGTAATGATAGTGATTGAAGTAAAATACAACTTAATGCTTACAGTGTTTACTGTTTCACTGAATTTTCAGGCCTAATGCCAGTAGTTTGATCATCTATTCAGAGGATAATAATACACAGTGTAGCGTGTGTGGGGAATATCTTTCTGAAGGTGAGGTGTTAATTCCCTATTATCTTGTTTTGAAGTCCTATATAATTTTCATTGTTTTGTTGGGTTGGGTTTTATTCTGTTTTGTCTTGTTTGATTTTATTATGTCCAGTAACATGGGCAGCTATTTCAAAGATAACAAAATATATTATGGTAGCCATTTTGGATTTACTATCTTCTTGTTTCAAAGTCCTTTATTGCATTCATTGTTTTGTTTATATTGATTGTATTCTGTTCTGTTTAGTTTGATTTTTACTAGGTCTGAAATATGGGCGGCAGCTATTTGAAGACAACAAGAGACATTACGGTAACCATTGTTGATTTCCTATTATCTTGTTTTGAAGTCCTGTATCACTTACACTGTTTTGTTTTGGTTGCATTTATTCTGTTTTATTTTGCTTGGTTTTATTCTCTTTAAAATAAAAATTCCTCCCTACCCCCAAAAAGACTTCAATCCATACCTAATTGAGTATCTCTGCCCTCCTTTTAAGATTTATTCTTAAAGACTTGGTTATAGAGAAAGCAAATATATTTAGATGCTTTCCTGTGAGGTGCCCAGCCAAGAGTGAACAATTAAACTGAATGATTAATCTAGGAAGAAAGCACATGGACTCCATGAGAAGCAAGTGATTAAATGAGGAGCAAAATCACACACAGAGGATTAAACTGTGAGGCAGAGAGCACGCAGGCTCTGTGAGAAGTAAATAATTAAGCTGTGAGGCAGACAGAAGGCACGGTCTGTGAAGTGTGAATGGTGAAATAATCATGTGATTCTTACTTTTGGTTTTATTGATATGGTGGATTACGTTTATTGATTTATGTAGGTTGAACCATTCCTGCATGCCTGGGATGAATCCCACTTGGTTGTGGTGTATAATCTTCTTGATGATTTGCTGCATCCTGTTTGCCAATATTTTATTGAGGATTTTTGCATCTGTGTTCATTAGGGAGATTGGCCTGTAGTTCTCTTTTTTAGTTGGGTCTCTCTCAGGTTTTGGTACTAGAGTAATATTTGCTTCCAGGAATGACTTAGAAAGAATTTCTTCCCTTTCCACTTCTTGGAAGTTGTTGAGGAGTGTTAGCATTAAGTCTTCTTTGTATTTCTTGTAGAATTCCACAGTGAGTCCGTCTGGGCCCTTGTAGGTAAGGACTTAATTTTCAATTTCATTAATAGAAATTGGGTTATTCAGCAGTTTTACATCTTTTTGACCAACCTTTGGTACTTCATATTTTTCTAGGAATCTGTCCATTTCTTCGGTGTTATCGAACGTATGAGAGTAGAGGTTTTTGCAATAGCTGTTGATGATCTTCGGTATTTCCACAGAGTCTGTAGTGATTTTGCCTTTTTCATTCCTTATTGTATGAATTTGAGCTTTTTCTTTCCTTTTGTTAAATAATGTTGGCTAGGGGTTTATCAGTTTTATTTATTCTTTCAAAGAACCAACTCTTTGATTCACTGTTTGTTTTGTTTGCTTGGTCTCTATTGCACTAATTTCTACTCTGATCTTTATAATTTCCTCCCTTCTTTTGACTTTGCGCTTGATTTGATCTTCTTTTTCTAAATGTTTGAGGTGTAGCATTAGGTTGATTATTTGTGTTCATTCTGTTTTCCTGATGTGGGAACTCAGTGTGATAAATTTTCCTTTGAGAACAGCTTTCACTGCATTCCACAGATTCCGGTAAGTTGTATTTGTATTTTCATTTGCTTGTAGGTATTGTTTAACTTCTTCTTTAATTTCCCCTGTGACCCACTGATTGCTCAAGAATGTATTGTTCAATTTCCATGTGTTTGTGGAGTTTTTGCATTTCTTTTATCATTAATTTTTAGTTTCATGGCACTATGATCTGATAACATGCAAGGGATAATTTCAACTCTTTTGCATTTGTTTAAATATGTTCTGTGGGCTAGTATACGGTCTATTTTAGAGAATGTCCCTTATAGCTGAATAGTACTCCATTGTAAAAATACCACAACTTTTTTACCCATTCCTCAGTTGATGGAAACTCAGGTTGTTTCCAAGATCTGGCTATTACAAATTGTGCTGCTATAAACATGGGTGCACATATATCACTATGGTATGATGCTTTCAGTTCTTCTGGGAATATGCCTAGAAGTAGAATAGCTGGGTCTAATAAGACTTCCAATCCCAGCTTTTTGAGGAATCTCCAGACTGACCTTCACAGTGGTTGTACCAGTATACACTCCTACCAACAGTGTAGGAGAGTTCCTTTTTCCCCACAGCCTTTCCAGCGTTAGTTGTTGGTAGTTTTCTTGATCCTGGCTATTCTTTCTGGAGTGAGATGGAATCTCAGTGTTGTTTTAATTTGCATTTTTCTAATGACTAATGATGGTGAACATTTCTTCATGTATTTATTTGCCATTTATATTTCTTCATCTGAGAACTATGTATTCACCTCAGATGCCCATTTTTGGAATGGGTCTTTGAATTTTGGTGGTCTAAGTTTTTTAAATCCTTTATATGTTTTGGACAGAAGTCCTTTGTCTGAGGGAGAGTTCACTAAGATTTTTCCAAGTTTGTGGGTTTTCTTTTCCCTATGCTGGAGATTTCTTTTGACATTCAGAAACTTATTAATAAGACATTATCCCAGCTATTGATTCTGGGAAGTATTTCCTGTGTGGTTTGAATCCTGTTGATGAATTCTTTACCTATCCCTATGTCTTTAAGATTTTTACCTACTTTGTCTTCCAACAGATTTAGTGTTTTTGCTTTAGTATTCAGATCTTTGATCTATTTAATTTTAGTTTAGTATATGGTAATAGGCATGGGTCTAGTTTTAGTTTTCAGCATATGGAGAGCATTTTTCCAGCACCATTTATTAAAAAGATTGTCGTTCTTCCAGGGAACATGTTTGGACCCTTTATCAAAGAAAAGGTGGTTGAGTGTGTTTGTAGTTGTGGTTGTATCTTCTAATCTATTCCATTGATCTTCAAATCTGTCTTTATTCTAGTACCATGTTGATTTTATTACAGTAGCTTTGTAGTATAACTTCAAGTCAGGGAGTGTGATGCCTCCTGCCTTGCCTTTGCTGTTTAGAATTGCCTTTGCTATTCTATGTTTCTTCTGGTTCCAGATGAATTTTAGGAGTGATTTCTCTAGATGTGTGTGGTATGTTTGTGGTATTTTCATAGGGATTACATTGAATCTGTATAACAGTTATGAAAGAATGGCCACTTTCACAATATTTATTCTTCCTATCCATGAACAATGGATTTCTTTCTATTTTATGAGACAGTCTTCAATTTCTTTTTTCAGTGTATTATGATTTTCCATGTATAGATCTTTTACTTCTTTTGTGAAATTAATTCATAATTATTTCAGTTTTTTGGATGCTAGTATGAAGGGTGTGGCTTCTCTTATTTCTCTCTGTGATTTTGTTGTTAGTGTATAGAAATGCTATTGGGGTTTTTTTTTTTTTTGAGTATCGATTTTGTATCCAGATACATTGCTTAATTTATTTATTATATCTAAGAGTCTTTCAATAGAGTTTTGGGGGTCTTCTATGTAGAGTATCATGTCATTTGTAAGTAAAGATAATTTAACTTCCTCTTTTCCTATCTTTACCCCTTTTATTTCTCTCTCTTGTCTAATTGCTCTGGTCAGTATTTCCAGTACTATGTTGAATAGAAGCAGTGATAAGGGACATTCTTGTCTTGTACCTGATTTTAAGGTAAAGGCCGTCAGTTTTTGGCCATTTAGTATGATGCTGGCTGTTGGTTTGTCATAGATGGCCTTTATCATATTGAGGTAAAGACCATCTATTCCAATTTTCTGTAAGGTTCTTATCATGAAGGAGTGTTGGGCCTTATCAAAAGCTTTTTCTGCATCTATAGAAATGATCATGTGAGAATGATCACATTGAGATATTTATAAATAAATTGGTACAACTTGAGACCATACTCATAAGCAAAATAAATTAAGCTCACATGTATAAATACTGTATAGTCTCCCTAGTCTAAGAAATGGTAAAAGCACATAAGACTTTATGGCAATCATGATTACCCATTACATTGCTTTGAAGCCTTATAATGATTGCATTCATTAATTGGAATGGTTTATTTTGGTTTGTTTAATTTTATTATCTGTGATGTTATGAACAGCTATTTTGAAGAAACAAGTCATTATAATAGCCAGTGCTGATTTAATATCATCTTATTCTGAAGTCCTACCATGCTTTTGTTCTTCTGTTTCCATTGGTTCCATCATGTTGTATCTTATTGGATTGTATTATGTGTGATAGTATAAACAAATTTTCTGCGGAAAATGAGATAACAGAGTAGCCATTGTTTGATTTCTTTCATTTGGCTCTGAAAGCCCTGTAATCCTTTCATTCTCTTGAATGGCTTTATACTATTTTGTTATGTTTGATACTATTGTATATGAAGCTATGTTCAACTATTTCAAAGGAAGAGACAATATGGTAGTTAAAGTTAATTACTGGTTGTCTTCTGCTGAAATACTGTGTTGCTTCCATTGTTCTGTTCTGTTCTGCTTTGTTATGTCCTCTTTTGTCTTAATCTCTTTAAAATAAAAAAGAGTGAATTTTTTTACACAGTAAAAGCATGCAGGCTGTGTGAGAATTAAAAGGTTCAACAGGACGTTTAGATTAGTAAAGTGCATTGTGTCCAGCCTCTGTCCTTCTCCTTTCCCGCAGAAACCCTGTCTAGCTTGGGGATAGCTCCCACACCAAACTGCTGTTCTCCGTTTTTTTGTTGTAAATAAAATCCAGAGAGTTCTTGGCTGAGGCCCCTGGTGGAGCTTCTTTGAGACTCTCAGTGTCTCCACTACTTGTTGTCTCCAGGTAATTTTTCATCTTCTACACTGCCACCGTCACTCACTGTGACATTGCCTCTTCCTTATTGTACTTCCTTTTTCTTCTTCTATTCTGTAAGGATAAAGAAATTTGGGGTCAAAAAAAAAAAAAGAGCCAAGTAATACTACATGAACTTGATCTGCAGTGTCCTGCAACTTTTACTTAGCAGATGTGGCCTCTGTGTGTTAAAAGTCCAAATCACACGGGTCCACTCACCACAAAGCTGAATCCTTCTGTAATCTTTCCCACCCCTACTCTCCATGAGCCTGAAGCTTGTGATTATTCTGGTCTTCATTCCTCGAATAGCTTCCACATTTCCCATGGGAGGTGTCACAGACACTTGGTGTACCTTGAGCTGCGGCATCTTCAGAATGGGCTGAACCTGACAGCCTCCCACCTGTCCTCTGGGCCACATGGAATAGCGCCTTTGCTCACTGGATGACAGCAGCGGCTTCCTTCCCCTGCTCCCATCGGTCCAAACTTGCTCTTGCAATCTTCCATCTTCAACCTTCCATCTGCTCCAGATGAACACAGGGCAGGTCCTCAAAACTACTCAGGAAGGAAACCTACTGGAGAAATACTCTTGGAACTTCCTACCATTACTTTCTCCAATACAATGGTGCACTGGATGCAGTGACATCAAATGCAAAAGCCCTTGTGGTTTCCTCCCATGCACAGAAACTCCAACCAGGAGCAGAAGTGGGCAGCTGGAGTGGCTCTCCCACATCATGGTCTGTATGGTGGCAGGATTTCCCCAGAGGGGTGACATCCACCTCATCACCCAGTCTTCATCTGTAGGGCTTTCACAGAGCACTGCCATCGATACTCCTTTATGGGTGATCATGATAAATACTTTTGTTCCACTCTCAGTGTTCTCTTCCTTCTCTTCCTGCTCCATTCTGGAGGAGACGTGGGGCTGCATAAAGCCGAGGTGAGGGGAGTAAGCAATGAAAAGTGGGGTGCTATCTTTCCCTCCTGTAAGTCCCATGGGCTAGATCTGGATGGTGCCAGAGCAAGAAAGATGAGACAAGAGACAATTTTGAAATTGTAGTGACAGCTACAGTTGAGTTTTGAGTGGCCTTTAAATTTGGAAGTTGAGTGGAAAGCTATGGGAAGTACTCAGGTGCTTGGATTACTGTAAAAATGGGGAAAAGAGGACAAATGAAGCAAGTTCCCATGCTGGAGTTGAGAGAACACTAAAGCCTCTTTAGGTGTGTGATGTACTAGATTCAAAGTATGCCATAATCAGAGTTCTCAATGAACCACAATTCCTAACTAGATGGAGGGAAGCATGGTGCTGATGATTAGTTCCATTCTTTATGGTTTTCTTGAAAGGTTGCAAAGATTTCCCAACTAATAGGCCACACATTCAGCGATCCATTCAGTGTTAGAAACAATAATTAAAGTACTTGTACAGTAATCTATATTTAACCCTTAAATTTTCCCCTATGTAATTTTATATGACCGAAAATCAATTTATTGTTGTTGAACTCTTCCTCGGAGTGTGATCAACTTAATTTCTGGGTCAATATTCAGATTTAATTCCCAACACTAAAAAGCAGTGTGGTGAGATGTGGGTCCCTACCTAGCAGAAAGTGCGGTTCAGAGAGGCCGAGCCCCCTGGAGATCCTCCCTTGCCTCACACTGGTCTTTCAACATTCGGATCATGAAGAAGCTTGGGAGATGCAGATGGGAAGAGAGCAGCAAGGACTCGCATGGTGATTCACAGCAGTAGATGAGTAGGGAGAACGCTTCTATACCCACTCCATAAATGCGAGCTTAAGAAGCTCAGCCCTGAACATTTGGGATGAGGAAATAGTTACACATAATCTGACTATCTGTCCTGTAGTCTAACTGAGCACACAATTTCATTTGCACTCTTCCTGAAATTCACTTGAAACGTGCTCAAAATCCATGTGAATGGTAGAGGCGGATGGGATCCAATTTGTTCAGATTCTCGAGAGGAAATCACACAATCCATCACATAGAGCCACAGCCCAAGGTGGCCAGAAAGATAAGAGCAAGTCTACTAAGTCAGGGAAAAAGTCAATGTCCCTGAAAGTGCCACCAGAGAGAAAGAAGGAATGAAAGTAATAAAAGCAGATCTCAGCCAGGTGATGGGAAGAGGCCCAGCTCTCAGTCTTCAATGTTTGGAGTGCACGGGTATGTCATGGCCAGCAGCGCCGCCTGCCGGCAGGGGACAAGAATGCAGAGAAACAAGGTGGCAGCCCTGGAACCCTTGGAGTGCGTGAAGGGAGACGCAGGCACAGTGCCCCCTGCAGGCGGGAGTTTTCGGGACGACAAAGAGAGACTAAGGAGCTATGCTTAGCTCCTGGTTACAGCATCCAAAGCCGCCAATGGAGGCAGAGCCAGACACAAAAACACTGCAGTGGAAGCAGCAACACTGGGCCGCCAATAGATCTACACATCACAACCTAGGAAAGACGTGGCAAGCGTATCTGCGCCTGTGTGTACAATGCTCCAAAGTTGTGATTGTACAGGGGCCAGGTTGTGCCAGGCACACTCACAAAGCTACACGAAGCGCATACCAAGAGCCTTGAAGAAGCTAGAAGGAAGTTCCAGCACCAGCGTGAGCATTGGGACCAAGAACAGAGATTCTGGAAGTGACAACTAGAACAGCTGCAAGATCTTCATAAGATGGGCCGAATACAAAGGAACTGACAGCACTGGAGCAATCATGTCTTCAGATCCTTTGACTCAGAGCTGTAGGACATTGAGTGGGTGTCGAAAGCACCGAGTTTTTCCATGGAGGACAAGGGGATATTGTAAATGCCACTAACTTCGGTGATATGGATAATCTCAATACCAGAGTCAAACTTTGATTCCAGGAAGTGAATCAATAAAACACAGTCTCTCAAACTGGAGGAAAAAAATAATTCTAGAGAAGTCTTCTGGGCTGAAGAAAAGTCTCGGTTTTCAGACTCAAAATATCTGCCAGTACAGGAATCTATGTATCATGTGTCCTCTCTTCTGTGTGAAAACTAGGAAGAGATGAGCTGGTGGTAAGATACTCGTGTTGGGAAGGGTGTGGAGGGAAGTTTGGAGGAGGGAAAAGCGAGGTTGAATTTGATCAGTGCACGCTTTGGACATGTATGGAAACATCAGCTGGAAATGGTGGCACTCACCTGTGACCACAGTATTATACTCTGAAGGCTGAGGCAGGCGCCATGCCGGGAGTTGAAGGCCAGCCTGAGCTACACAGCAAGTTCGTGGCCCAGCAGAACTACATAATAACACTCTATCTAAAAGAAAAAAAATAAAACGAATGAACTCTCACAATGAACCTTATTAACATATGCAATCAATACATTTTAATAAATTTGTTTTTAAAAAATGTGTTTGCAAAATAACAAATGAAAAAACATGGCCATTAAACTCATACAAGCATAAAAAGAAAACTTCCCAGAAAGGCTCCCAGGAACAGGGACATGGGAGATCTAGTAAGTTTAAGACAAAAGGGATCATCAAATAGCACATCATCATTTCATGTCCTAGAAGGCAACACAGAAAGGATTTGAAAATTCTGAGAAATTTCTTTTTGAACTAAAATCTCAATTCCAGTTATAGTTAAAATGACCAGGAAAATACTGTAGGCTCCTTCATCACTAATTTGGAAGTTAATGTATATAATTATAGGAGAGCACTGACTAGAAGGTTGTGGATCTATAGACCCAGTCCAGCCTGGTCTAAGGGAGGACAATCAAGGCTAAGCTCACAAAGGCCAGCTTGCACCATGACTACTTGTTGGAGCAGATGAGGGTAACTTCTAGGCTCAATCCTGGCTCCATGAACACCCAAGGACCACAAGAGCCACCTCTTGTCTTCGCGATCCCAACTCACATAGCTGAAGATACATCCTGCATCTACAAAAATTGTTTGAGTTCATTCTCAAGGTGTCTTTTCATTCTAGTATTTTGTGTGTCTGTCACCATGGTATGGTCATTAGGGGACAAGAAGAATGTGAGGAAAAAATAACGTTTTTAGTTTGCAAATTTTATGTCCCTTGAATTAAAAAAATCTAACAACCTATATTTAGAGATGGAGGCTCTTTCCAGAAGGTAGTTCAAATAAAACTCAATGTCTACAAATGACATGCTTATAACTCATGTCTATAAATCCAAATACCACAAAATTAGCATGGATGATGTCTGCAATACAGATAACCACCATGATCCAAAATGATCCATATGGAATCATGTTTGATTAAGGAAGACATACATATCTTTGTACACACTCCTTAAAATGTTCTATAGCTAAAGGAAATACACACATAATTATTGTGCCTTTATAACTAACCATTCTGGCCCTTGTGTAGTGAGGCTGTCTGCTTGCAGGACAAAAATAGACAGCAAAGGATTTTCTTATGATAAACAAATTTTGGGTGAAATATATACAAAAAATATATCAGTAGAATGAAGAAAATAAAAAAAAGTGATAGATTAGGAGCCTCTTCTGGTGTCATGGCATCAATTGCGATTTCTGAGGGTAATCGTGACACAGGAAGGCTTAATATGCCTCATTTTATGGATTCTATTTACTATCCTGCTTCAGAAAAAACCTGGGAAACCTCAGGACATGCAATGGTATCTCATTATCACTCGTAGAGTATCAACACACCTTCTTGTGATCTTCCAGCTGCATTTTGATTTCACTGAGAATTTTTTTGCTGAGCAGAAATCCTTACTATCACTTTTTGTATCTTTTCAAAATCACCTTAAATTTTGTAGATTTAAATATCATTTCCAAGGATTTCCTAATTAATCAGCAGGTCATGACTTCCGGGAGAACATGGTGGATAGGTAACAGCAGCTATGGAGGCTCTCTGAGAAAGCCAGCTTATAATCCAGGAACGGTGCAGTGTGAGGAGTCCTAAGCAGGGGGAGATATACCCTGCTAACCCAGGAACGAACTAAGCTGAGAGAAATCATCTGGAAATGCAATCTCGGTGCTATAATTGGGACAGATAAAATCTCAGTGCTGAAACTGGAACCTGCGCCTCTGGAAGCCGCAATTTAAATTTCCTGCTGACGTTGCTGTGTCTGAATCGGCACAGCAGGGACAGAGAGGCAAAACCTCTGAGCGCAGGAATTGGCGAACGAAATTGAGAGCGGGACTGGCAATAAGCTCTGAATTGACCTGTGGTGAGTGAGAGAAACGGGCACCCTTCCATAGACTAGGAGGCTTCAACAGAGGACGTTCTGGGACCGAGCAGGCTAGACGGAACAGGACACTGCAGTGACTTTAGTCACATTTTCCCCTCCCAAGCGGGATTGGTAGGGAGCCCTGGCCTGGGTGACGCTGCGGACTAAGACCCCCTAGCCTAGCCCAAACCAGGTCCCAGTGCCTGGCAGTGCACCCTAGCAGTGAAGCCTTCAGTAGGTTGACTGACCTGGAGGGGCGGGCCCAGAAGGGGCTGCCCAGGTCTGTGTCTTTCTAGTATACTGCAGTGGGTGGGAACACCTAGCTGGCACAATTCAAACAAACTGTAACTGACAAAGAAACTGGGCTGCCTATATATGCTCATATGGAAGGAACAAAAAATATGGGACGAGGGAGCAACAAGAAAGGGTCCTTGGCCCCCAATCCTGAGAACACTGATCCAAGAAAGGTTAATACAAAGGAGAATGAGGACAGAAAACATGCAGTATCAGACACGGCACCAACAGACATAAAGCGATATCTCCGGAGCATCATAGACGAGTTCAAAAGTAAAGTATTTAATGACCTAAAGCAAGATATACGTAAAAGAGAGAAATGCTAAGCACGCCCAAGAAAAAACAGATGGTGGAAGAACAGAAAAAAAGGGGAGAATTGTTTGATGAAGAAAATAGAGAAAACATAGAATACGTGAAGCAGGTTCAAAGAGATTACCAGGAAACTAAAAACTCTATTGAAAGTTGGCATAACAGCTTGAAAGAAACTAAGGATAGATTATCTGAACTGGAAGACAGATTTGTAATGTGGGAGATGAAATGAAAAGCTTAAAAATAAAAGAAAACAAACAGCAATAATATAAAGGCTTGAAGATGATAAGAGGACCTATAACTTAAGAATTAAGAATGTAAAAGAAGTAGGGACACAAACAAATGAACTACAAAGGCTATTCACAGAAATAATCCAGGAGAATTTCCCTAATTTAGCAAAAGGTAAAGATACTCAGATGTATGAGGCATACAGGACCCCAGCCACCAACAACCCAAACAGAACAACACCCAGGCATATAATAATCAAAATTCCAGAAATCCAGTATAAGAACAGAATATTAAAAGCTGTCAGAGACAAGAAACAGATCACTTACGAGGGAACACCCATCAGAATTACAGCAGACTTCTCGGCACAAACCATCAAATCATGAAGAGCATGGTGGGAAATAATTCAAGCTCTGAAAGATAATAACCTCCAGCCAAGATGGATATATCCTGAACAACTGTCCCTAGAAATTGATGGAAAAACAAGGTGCTTCCAGGATAAAGAGGAACTAGGGGAATTTGCAACCACCAATTCAACTCTACAGAGAATACTGCAGGACATTCTAAAAAAAAGAAAAATACCAAGATTCCACAAACAGTGGCTGAGAGGCCACAATGAATGGAGCAGAAAGCGAAATGAAGAAGACAAACTGGCAACTAATGACAGAAAAAGAGCTCAACAGAAATGAGGCAGAGAACATTGGATGGTAGGAACAGCTATTTTGGAGAAAACAAGACATCATAATAGCTAGTGCTGATTTAATATCATCTTGTTTTGAAGTCCCATCAAGCTTTTGTTTTTCTGTCTCCATCAGTATTAAAATGTTGTATTCTATTGGATTTTATTATATGTGATAATATAAACAAAAACTTTTATAGACAAGGAGATTATAGAGAAACCATTGTTCATTTTCTGTTAGTTGGTTCTAAATACCCTGTAATACTGTCATTCTCTGAATGGTTTTACATTGTCTTATTTGTTTGATGCTCCAGTATACAAAGTTATACTCAAAGATTTCAAGGAAAGAGACACTGTGGTAACTACTTTTATGTCGGGATATCTGGTGGTGAAACACTATGTTGCCTAAATGGTTATGTTTTGACCTGTGCTGTTTTGTTGTTATGTCCTCTTTTATCTCAATCTCCTTTTTTTATTACATTTTTATTTTTATCTTTGTAAATAAGGGAAATATAAAAAAGCAGTATATCCACACTTTAAGTTCCTATTAACTTGATTTGAAACTCCATATTGGTCTCACCATCTTGTTTTGACTGATTTTCCTCTATTCTCTCTTGCTTGATACTACCAAGTTCGAGAGTATAGGCAACAACTGTGAAGACAATAAGATTCATCATGAAGCCCATTCTGGTTTGACTATTATCTTCTTTTGTAGTCCTGTAATATCTCCAATGTTTTGGTTTTATTGGTTTGGTTCTTTACTGTTTTGTTCAATTTTATTATAACTGATGATATACGCAATTCTTTTTAAGATAGCAAGAGGCATTATGGTAACCAATGTAGATCACTTTGTATTTTGTTTTTACATTATGTATTATGTCCATCCTTTTGATTTGACTGACTCTGTTTTGTTAAGTCACAATTGGTTTTATTCTCTTCAAAAAAGGTAATAAGATCTGTGGGAGTAATAAAACCCAAAATGTGTAACTGTCATTGTAAAAAAGAGAGGAAAAGAAAGTGCTTTAAAGGACATAACTGCATGTATATTTAAGTGCGTAAGATAGATAACCATATTACTGAGTTTTGTTGGATCATTGAACAGAACTGTTTGCAGTCTCACTGTTTGAATGTCCACTTTGTATGCTTTGATTTTGTAACTTGAACAGCTATTTCTAAGATGACAATATGTAATCTGTTAGCTAGTGATTTTCTACTGTTTGTTTTTTCTGAGATTCTGTATAACTTGTACCTTTTTTCTGTTTTTTTTTTTCTCCTTAAATAAAATTTTTAAAAAATTGATAGGATGGACCGCTTGGTTCTTAGAAAATAGGAGCTAATAAAAGGCACCCAGAATATTTTTTCTTTTAAATTTTTCTACATAGGAAAATAAAGATGGTTTTCCAAAATTGATCTAAACACATGAGAGTCTAAAGGCACATAACATTTATAAACATGGTCATGCAGTTATTCATAAAGATTAACTGCTATCCACAGAGAAAAGTTGCATGCAATTTTAGCAGTGTTTACCCCTATCATTTGTGGAGCCAAGATTCAAGAACCAAATGCCCATGGTGTGTGGATCAATTCTACCTTACTAATGAAAAAGCATGTTTATCTGAATGTCTCTCCTTTGATCCTTAAGGGAAAAATGTTGTATAACAAAACACTGCTTTAAATATAGTACAAATGAGTGAATTTTATAGATTAAATTGTTGAATTATATCAGTTATTATTTCCAATGGCTGTGTCTTTCTAAATATTTTTTGATAGTTTCTGTATGACAACCAAGTTGTTTTTCTGAAATAACCTATTTAAAAACTCTATTTTCTAATAGTTAGAAATGACCTGACTTCAGTAGCTGACCTCTTTGCCCTCTGGAGGACAGGAATGTTTTAGGGGGTGTTTCCTCCCTGTCTGAATCCCCTGGTCTGCACATTGATGCCAAGTTTCATAAAATGTGAATGAGTACAGTTATTTAAAATGCTGGTTTTCTTTTCCATTGTGAACAACTGAACTGATTTATAATTAATGTATCTTTTTCTTGATTTCTTTTTCAAAGTTCTAAAATTCCCTATTGGAGACATAAAGCTGATCCCCACAGAGATCCCTCATGGCTTCTCCGATCAAAGTGCCAGCATATCTTGAAATTTCAGTTTCATTCACATTTTATTAGGAAAATACAGTAAACATATTGGAAAGATGATATGTCCAGGGACTAAGCTATTATAAAGAAACAGATACAAGATTTAGAATTACAAATATACTATATTAGCTCCCTTACATATACTCTCTTAAATTTTCTGGAGGATACTACAAAGAAATGAGAACACCAATCCAGGATGACAGGGACAATGGCAGAGTGGCCTTCAATGTCCTGTCCCTGCCATTATGATTAGGTTTAATGTTATATTCACTGAGGGACACTGCACCCGAATTTCACCAGATTTGATTTGGGTCAAACTCGAAGCATAATTCAATTGTTTTGCATTATATGATTTTGCATGTAAATGATCTGTGGTGAAACTTTTCAGCTCCCCCAGTCAAAAACAGAAACCTACTCGGGAAAAAGTTTATCGTGAAGAAATTTTTTCTCAACACTCTGCCAGTGTCAGTTAGTTTGATGGCTTTTCAAAACCAAGGAAAAAAGAAAGCATACATCAGGGGATTCATGGCCGAGTTGTAGTAAGCGATCCAAACTAATATTTCATACACGTATGTGGGAGTGATGAAACCCAGGAAGGCATCAATGATGGAATCAATATAGTATGGTAACCATGAAACCAGAAAAGCTATCACTGCGATGCCCAGGGTTGTGGCTGCTTTTCTCTCCCTTCTGGCTACCCTGTCTTTGTAGCTGTCTGATGATGTTGCTGTCTTATTGGTCAGACTTTCAATTTCCCTAACTTGCTGCTTAGCATTGAGAAAAATCTTAGAGTAAACACTTATCATCACAAGTGTAGGGAAGAAAAATAATAGAAAGTCAATCAAGATCCACCTAACATCCTCCCACATAGGCAAGAGTATTAACTAGTTCCTCCAGCCCAGCTTCATTTAGCCCTGTGTAGAAAACAGAGAAGCCATAGACAAGAGCAAGCAGCCAGAAAAAGGTGATGCACATGTCAGACACAAACAGTGAACCTGGTTGGATAAGCCAGAGGGTCAGTGACAGTGATGTATCTATCGATGGAGATAAAGCACAAATGGAAAATAGGGCAGTAACAAAAGATGCCATCTGCCATGACCCATGTGGCTCTTGATGTTCCTGGGGTGAAGGCAGACGAGAGGATGAGGAAATGAAGAAGAGATAAAAGCTGGGGTCAGGTGGAGCCTTTTTCCTCCTGATGGGAGGAAAGGAACTGCTCAACTACTGTAGCATGTTGATTTATACACTCAGAAGGATGGTGTCAGTTTCGACCCTGATGCCTAGCAACTTGTTTGTCTGGCTAGACCGGGCCTCTTGCCTGGGAACTGAACTAAATAATGCAAAGGTTGTTTATCAAGAGCATATCTGGACAAAGGGAAAGGCTGGTTCCTGAAGCCCTGTGCAGAAGACTGAGGGAGTTTGCCAGTTTCCATTTCTAGTGTCACTCGTGTTCTGAACCGTTGGCAAGTTCTGCTGTGCTGGCTGCTGGTGTTTTGTATTAGCTCTCCTTTGCCTTCAGTCTCCAATGTGAGGGAGCCATGTCAGTGTGGTTCATTTCTACAGCAAACAGAAAAACTGAAATGTCACCCAGGATTTGGAGGCAGATTTATTTACATTGACAGACAATGACAAGGAATGGATCCTTATTAAAATGTCAAACCCCAAAGGCTCAGAGAGGGAGGCTTTTATGGAGTTTGCAAGGAAGAAGCAGTGTACTTGACTGCCTTTGATTGGCATCACAGTGACCAGCTGTTTCTAAGGGACAGAAGCAACAGGAACTGAAGTAAACTGGAGGTTACCTGGGCAACTAACAGAAAGTGAACATTGGCTGGAGTGTGTGTGTGTGTGTGTGTGTGTGTGTGTGTGTGTGTGTGTGTGTGTTTTATGCTATACATAGAGTTGTGCAGCTCTCTGATCCTGCTAACAGAAGCTGCCAGGATTCATACTGAGCGATCTCCCACTCAGCTTTTTTCTCACTTGCCATCCCTGCTCATTTTGGGCCCTTGTCCACACAATTTGAAATCTGTTAACTATACTGCTCTCAAAATGATTTTTTTGATGAAAATAGTGTACAAAATACATTTTTCCTATCTATTGCTGATCCAACACATAAACAAAATTGTGATTAAAATTTGTTATAAAAGAATTACAGCTTGTTAGAAATCAGTAATACTCATACAGTTTTGAATAATGAATCTACAATAAATATAAGAAACAGGAATATAAACCATGACTCTAACATAATTTAGTTTCATTCTACAGAAATTTTATTTAACTTCTAAAATTATTTCACTGAGTACAAAGTATTTCAGTAGGAAAAATGGAGTATTATGCCACGCACTGTTTATACTCTTATTAAAAAATTGTCCAGGTGTAGCTTATTACCTTTTAGAACTAAACCCCTTTCCTTAACATAAAAATAAAGATTAGAGCTATCTATCATCCCGTAATTATTAGTTTCCTTAAACTATAAGTGTACTCAGTGATTTTGAGTTATATAATGGATATGAATATTACCTAAGACAATTTACTAATATTATTTATTAAAAAATTTTACCTATGGGACAACCATTTCCAGTAATAATGAAATAGTTTCTGTGCATCACTTCTCCTACTGAGAAAGTCTAGGAAATCTGGGAAATATATTTTTAAAAAAAACTTTAAAATATTAGATACATATAAATATATCAAGAATTATTCATGACCCAGGGAAAAAGAACATTTGGAGAGGTGAATTTAAAACACAGGGCCACCGTTTTGTTTTTTTTTTTCCTTTTTGCACTGTTAGCTAATTCCAGATGAAACATCTGAATTGATGAGGAGTCAGGCAAAGCTTTGGTGACTTTGTTAGGTTAACAGGAAACAATTAGATTCTGGATCCTAAAGAGCAAAATGACCAAAGGCACACCTACCAGCAGGGTTTGAGCTTAAACCCTGCAATCCTGGGATTCCATAAATGTCAGGGTAAAGCTTTCCTTCAAATAGTCTCAGTTTCTATGATGGTGATCAGAATGATCCCAGTTGCTACCTCCCTAATATATATGCCATACGCAAATACAAATTGTCTAAGTCTTTAAATTGCTGAATTAATATTTCATAGAACATGCATCAAACTTAATAAATATAACCAAAATTAAAAGGCTCCAAGACAACTGTGTGGAGATAAATAGAAATAATAAACAGAAATAATAAAATAAATAGAAATAATAAAAAATAAAATGGGAAAAACATATGATTTACAATGACTAACTTGACCATTTGACAATTTTTAACATAACTATGTAAGCATATTCAAAGTAATAACCAAATTTGGAAACTTTAACAGAGAAGTGTAAACCATGTTGAGGCTAGATGTTCTAGATCTGAAAATCACTGGTCTCTGTTTCTCAACAACCCAGACATGAGGCATGTAAATGTCAGAATGTACATTGCCCCTGACTTTTGCTCTTATAAGGCAAAACTGATGGCAAAACTCAGGCTCGGTGAGATGAAATTCTAGGCACAGTATTATAAGAGTCTGAGGCAGGAGGATCTGGGTTTGATTCTTATCAAGGCTGTTGAGGGAGTAGGAAGATCATGACTAAAAAAGGGAAAGAAAGAAAGAAAAAAAGAAAGAAAGAAAGAAAGAAAGAAAGAAAGAAAGAAAGAAAGAAAGAAAACAGAGCTAGGGATGTAGCACAGTGTGAAGGACCTGGGTTCAAACTCCAGTGCTAAAACACAAAAATATGCACACACAGAGAGAAAGAGAGACAGAGACAGAGACAGAGACAGACAGGAAGATGACTTCCCTGAACTTCAAGGAATCTTCATTTGACCTCGTGAAACTGAATTTCCCTCATCACTTGGTCTGGGAGCTGTGGGCATTGGCTGTCTCTAAGCATTGGCCACAAATAGTGTAATCACACAGCACCGGTGGCTCTGATGGCTGCAGAGGTGACTCAGACACAGTGAGGTGCTCAGTATGGGGCCAAGAGAGTCTGAAGGCATATAACACACACCTTAATAAGAAGCACAGCGGACAATGGGAAAAGCTGGAGTTAAATTTATAAAGTGTCACTTGAATGGAGACAAAACTATGATAAACTAAAGCTAACAAATGTTGGAAGCTACAGAGAGGAAGCAATGGTGAAAACGCATATCAAGTTACTAAATTCGGAAAGGTAAGATGAGAACTCAGACACACAAAACAGTAATTACAGCACTGGAGAAACCCAGACAGCTTAGAATTGGTGGGTCAATTTTTTTAAGAGAAGGGAAATACATTAAGATGCAGTGAACCTCCACTAAAGACTTGTGTGTGTGTGTGTGTGTGTGAGAGAGAGAGAGAGAGAGAGAGACAGAGACAGAGACAGAGACAGAGAGACAGAGAGAGAAAGAGAGAGAGAGAGAGAGAGAGAGAGAGAGAGAGAGAGAGAGAGATTGAAAAGTGAACCCAGGGCCTCACTCATACTAGCCAAGAACTCTATCACTCAGGTGGTATTTCTGTTCTGGGAAAATCCCTGTATTCATGGCAACGTTTATCCCTGCACTGAGCAGGAAGTGCTGGGCTAATGACGTCCTCTGTTTCAGGTTGGTGTGTGCTGGGCAGGTAGGGGTAATTTTATTTTAAAAACCAAAGCTGCCAGGATGGGGAGGCCACATCCCAGAGAAATAAGAGCTGTGTAGAAATAAGTGCAGGGCACCGAGTGGTTCTTGACCTGGATGGTATACTGCTCTGTGGCAGAGAAACGAAGAATGTTATGACTCAGAAGCTGAGCAGGGCTTAGCAGTCTACGTGGCGGAGAGGTGAGAACTGGAGTTCGGGGTGTGTAACAGGGGCAGACTGAGGTAAACATCTCAGGATTTTAGTGGAGACATCTGAGTCAGGGAAAAATGAGAACAATGTGAACCTTTGCTCACTCTGAAATCTGAAGTGAACACAACACAGTGACTACCAGGCTGAAGAAATCTAAATCCTCTCTGTGGGAAATCAATGCCATTTAAAAATCTCTGCAGTGAAGATAACCATTTCTAGGACTAAAGAACTGAACAAATGGAAGAGACTGATGGACTTGTGATCTTGACATTGGAACTGACAGATACGAACCTTTAAAACAAAATATGTACAGAAAACAAATCTATAAGGAATGAAGTAGAAATTCTAGAACTAAAAAATAATACTAAAACTAAAGAGCTAAATTAGAGTCTAACAGCAGATTAAAAACTGAAGGAATACTAGCGAAATAAAAATAGATAAGGAGAAAGTGTCTAGAGAAATGCTCTGTAACAATGAGACTGATAAGCACAGAAAGCAATGAGTGTTAAGTGAAATACTTAACAAGTCCAGGTATGACTGAGACAAATCCCGGAAGTATAGAGTGGAATGATGAGCAGAGTTAGCCTTGAAGACGTGGCTTGCCTGCTTACTCTCCATATTGATGAGAAGCATGCAGATGACCTCCGTACAGGAGCTGTTACACCTGGAGGATTCCCTGGAGCTTCCAGGTTTTTGGTGTCTAACAGATTTGGACAAGACAAAGAGAAAGGCAGCAAATATGTTCACTTACTGAATGTAGGAAAGAAGTAGGCTCTGCAGAGTGAGAGCTGGATGATAAAAGGCCCCTTAGCAGAATGAAGGTATTAGGAAAAGGGATTTTTACATCCAAAAGTCCTGTGGTAGCTTCCCTTCATGTAAATAAGACATTGGGGCATTTGTCCTGTGAAAAACTCATTTTGCCTGGTGCTGGATTTAAAGTGTCCTATAGAAAGGCTTGCTTGGCTTCCCACTAGACATAAATGAAGGATCATGAATACTTCCTTCTGATTGGTTGTGACCATGTAGAAATGCAGCATCATAAAGAGCATCCCAAAATGGGTCCTATGAACATAGATTTAAATGAAGCACAAGAGTATACCACTGTTCTGATTGGCTTGCATATATATATATATATATATATATATATATATATATATATGTAATCAAGGTGTATATGAATATACACAGCTTGATTTATTTTTTTCTGAACTTGACTTCACATTTTTCAGTGTGCAAATCTGACACCACACAATGTAGCCTCTCCCTTCGGACCCTCTAAACATAGACCTATCATCTCTAAGTTTCTTAGCATAATTTATATTTTATTAAGGAATGCTAAAAAGAATATATAGTCAGGAAATAAACCTATAAACTGTTAAAAGCCAAGAATGCAAATTAAAAATATTTTCCAGTAGGTCTTACATATATTTTGTGTTATATATTCTCATAGATACTTCAAGGAAAAGGTTATTAATCTGACATACAAGCAAGCACAGAGAAAACTCAGTGGCCCAAGATCACTGTGCTAAAATGGAAGATTTGACTCTGAAGTCATGTCCTTTCCATTAAATTTGGGTTTTAATAACAATGCATCCGAATTTCACCTGGATTTGACTTGGGTAAAATTGAAGCATAATTCCATTATTTTAGAGTAAGGGATCATGTTGCATGTAGATGATCTTCACGTTCTTCCTGATGAATCTATTCTGAATCTCTTTTCGGTTCCTCCCATTGAAAACAAGAACCTACTCAGGAAGCAAATTGGTTGTGGAGGAATTCTGTTGGAACACTTTACCTGTAACAATTAGTTCAATGGCTTTTCGAAACCAAGGGTAAAAGAAAGCATAAATCAAGGGATTCATTGCCGAGTTGTAATAAGTGATCCAAACTAATATTTCATACACGTATGTGGGAGTGATGAAACCCAGGAAGGCATCGATGATGGAATCAATGAAGTACGGCAGCCATGAAATCAGAAAAGCTATCACTGCGATGCCCAGGGTTGTGGCTGCTTTTCTCTCCCTCCTGGCTACCCTGTCTTTGTAGCTGTCTGATGATGTTGCAGTCTTATTGCTCAGACTTTCAATTTTCCTAGCCTGCTGCTTAGCGATAAGGAAAATCTTGGAATAAACACTTATCATCACAAGAGTAGGGATGAAAACTAATAGAAAGTCTATCAAGACCCAGTTTTGATTGACTGCAACCTGACAGCCTCCCACACAGGTGAGGGCACTCACTAGTTCCTCCAGCCCAGCTTCAGTTGCCTCTGTGTAAAAAACAGAAAAGCTATAGACAACAGCAAGCAGCCAGGAGAAGGCGATACACATGCCAGACACAGAAGCAGTGAACCTGGTGGGATAGACCAGAGGGTCAGTGACAGCGATGTATCTATCGATGGAGATAAAGCATAAGTGGAAGATAGAGCAGTAACAGAAGATTCCATCAAAACAGGAGTGGAATTTACAGAAACTGTCCCCAAAGTACCAGCAGCTCTCCACAGACCTGACCATGCTGAAGGGCATCACAGTCATCCCCACCATGAAGTCAGCACAGGCCAGAGAGGCGATCAGAAAGTTGGCTGGGGAGTGGAGCTGCTTGAAGTGGAGAATGGAGGTGATGACCAGCAGGTTTCCCAAGACAGCCAGCACAGCCCCAGAGCCGAAGACCAGGTAGAGGAGCAGGCGGGGGCCTGTGGAGTAGGGAGTTTTGACACAGGATCCGTTCACATTTTCATAGCACAGCTGGACGGCTGAAAGAGGGATCAGGTCACCAGCACACATGATTGTCTTTTGGTGCCTGAGAAAACTGTCATCTTCTGTGGCCCACTGTGTAATTCCTTTCTTCAAAAATCCTCAAACAAAATATAAAATAGAGTAGTCTGTAATTTCAAATGCATCCATAAATTGTTCCTTTTCTTTATAATGTATTCCCATATCTATAAACTGATTGAAGTTCTCATCTAATAAAATCATTTCCTTCATTGTACCCAACTAATCAACCTCATTATTTCATAAAATGCTGAGTTTTCTTCCTATTTAAAAATATTTGTTTCTTACCTCTGTTTTCATACCTGTGCAGTGATTTTCAGTGACAGGAATGGTCTGCTTCCTGATGCATGTCTGAGTGCCACCTTTTATTAGGGTTCTTATCCTAATTAAGCAGAGCTAAGGTAAAGACCTGAATGATCTTTTCTCTCAGGAGAGTAACTTAATTATGGCAAATATTCAGTGTGGTTAAGACTGAATCCCATAGTGTAAGGAGGAAATTAAGACACTTCAAATAACTATTGTGTTTATGCCCAAACCAAATATGTGCCCATCCAATTTTCTGATGACATGTGGTGTATTCATATAACACAAATGGTCCCAATACTTCTTGGCTCAGAATTTGAAAGCATGTTTTTTTTTTTTTTTTGTTCTGATGAAGAATTATTTACCTTTTGCATGTTTTTGAGACATATTTATGAAGGATTCTCATGCTGCCACTAATAGTCCTTTTCATGAGCTCTTCATATTTTCTAGCATTGATTGTACTTTTAAATACATTTATGCAGTGCAGTTCTGTGATACATAATAAATACATTCATCAGGGGAATTGGCTGATGCACCTGCCATATCTCAATCATTTTTTCCCTTCCCTACTCTCTCTCCCGTATTTCCTGTCACTTGATTCTTTTTGATTCTTTAAATCAACCAGATCTTTGATTTATTATTGGTCTGTTGTATTTCTTTGTGTTTTTATTCTCAAATTCATTAATGTTCTGTTTCTTTTTTCAGTTTTAAAACCAAAAAATAATAAAAATGGTAACACAAAATTTCAAAAGAAATTAATATATTAACATACTAGATATTATTATTCTCAGATTACAAAATGTAGCTATAAAAAAGTGATCAATCAAACAACGAAAGCACAAACTGTTCTTTTTGATGAACTAACAAAGAGTAGTAGTATAGTTATCTATCCTGTGTATATGTATATATGTATATGGACATATATCTTTTCCCTTCTTTCTTTTCACCTTTATCCCAGTTGTTCTTTCCTTTTGAGCAATTTCTTTCCTTTTCATTTTTACACTACCTATTGCATATTTTGAAACTTATTTACTCTTTCAAATTTTATTCTAGAAGACAATACAATATTTACACATGTGAGTCTGATTTATTTCACTTAGGAGTATGGTCTTTTACCTATAAAAGCCTCAAGTTTATCCTTCTTTATAATGCTCCATTGTATAAATACATCACATATTTTTTATCCATTTCAATGTTGTTGGGCATTTGGGTTGTTTTCAAAATGTATCTATTACAAATTGTGTTGCTATAAACATAGGTGCACATCTATCACTGTAGTATGATGTTTTTATTCGTCTGGTAGAGTACCTGACAGGGGAATAGATAGATTGAATGAAATTTCTATTCATAGTTATTTGATGAATCTCCACAGTGGTTTTATCAGTCTACACTTCCATAAACAGTGGAAAAGGTTCCCGTTCCCTACAGCCTCTCCAGCATTTGTTATTGGTTGATTTCTTGATTGCAGCCATTTTTTTCTGGAATGAGATGTAATCTCAGTGTTGTTTGAATTTACATTTCTCAAAAGACGAGTGATGTTGAACATTTCTTCATATATTGTTTTGCTATTTGTATTTCTTTAACAAAACAATGCATAATGTATTTTAGATGCCCATTTTTGGATTGGGTCTTCGAATTTGGGGGGCCTGATTATTTTCAGTATTCTATGTGTCTAGATAGAAATCCTTTGTCTCAGGGACAGTTGGCTAATTTTTTTTCTTTTCCCATTCTGTGGGTATCTTTTCACTCTGTTGGTGGTCTTTTTTTAAGTGCAAAGTCTTTTTAATAAGATGAGATCTTAATTGAGATGAGATGTTGATGGTTTGAAGTACTTCCTAGGCAGTTTGCGTTTTATTCATGAACTTTTTTGCTTACTCCTATGTTTTCAAAATTTCTACCTATCTTGTCTTCCAGTATATTTAGTGTTTCTATTTTAATATTTAGATATTTGATATATGTTGACTTTATTTTAGTGCATGGTGATAGACATTGTCTTGTTTTACTCTTTGGCATGTGGAAAGCCATTTTCTCCAGCACCATTTATTAAGGAGGCTATCTTGCTTCCAGAGAACATGTTTGGTCCCTTTGTCAAAGACAAGGTGGCTAAGTGTCTTGGTAGCTTTCTCTGAAAATTTTAATGTTTCACTGGTCCTCAGGTCTGTTTTTTTTTTTTTTTTTTTTTGCCAATAGCATGCCAGTAGCTTTGTAGTATAAATTAAAGTCTGGCTTTTTCTTTTTCTTTTTTACCGGTACCAGGGATCGAACCCACACTGCCTGCTTGCAAGGCAGGCGCTTATGCCGCTGAGCTAAAGAAAAAGACAAAAAAAAAAAAAAAAAAAAAAAAAAAAGTCTGGGATAGTGATGCCTTCTTCCTTTCCACTGTTTCCCATTTTTCCTTTGATATTCTGTTCTATTTCCAAGTGAATTTTACAAATGTTTTCTCTAGATCTGTGAGGTGTGTTAATGGTATATTGCTCAGAACTGCATTAATTCTAACAGTTATGGGAGTATGGCCATTTTCACAATGTTGCTTGTTCCCATCTAAGAGCAAGAGATATCTTTTCATTTTCTGATATCCTGCTCAATCTCCTTTTTTAGAGTACTGTAATTTTTTTTTTGTCTTTTTGAGACAGTGTCTCACTATGCAATTCAGTCTGGCCTTGAGCTCACTTTGTAGCCCAGGCTGGTCTTGAACTTGCAACCACTCTCCTGCCTCTTCCTCCCAAGTCCTGGAATTACAGGTGTGTGCCACCATGCCCAAATCTGTAATTTTCAATATATAGATGTTACATCCTTCATTAGATTATTCCTAAGTATTTCATTTTTTGGATGCTATTGTGGAATATATTATTGCCATAATTTCTCTCTCGGTGAGTTTTTGTTCATGTACAAGAATGCTATTGATTTTTGAATGTTGGCTTTGTATCCAACTATACTGCTGAATTTGGAGGAGTTTTTGGGGTCTACTATATAAAGTATCATGTCATCTGCAAATAACGATAATTTCACTTCCTCCTTTCCTAACCTTGTTCCTTTTATTTCTCTTTCTTATCTGCTCTGACTAACATTTCCAGAACTATATTAATTAGCAGTGGTGATAGTGGATATCCTTGTCTTGCTCCTGATTTTAAAATGAAAACTTTCAGTTTTTGTAGTTTTAGTATGATGTTGGCTGCTTTTTGTCATAGATGGCTTTTATTAGATAGAGATCATGTATTTCAATTGTTGCAGGGTTTTTAAAAATCATGAATGAATGTTGGACTCTATCAAAAGCTTTTTCTGCGTCTATTGAGATGACCATATGATTTTTGTTTTTGCTTCTATTGGTGTATATTGTGTTTATTGATTTGAATATGTTAAATCATCCCTGCATCGCTGGGGTGAATACCACTTGGTTATGGTGTATAATTCTCTTGATGATTTGCTGCATTCTGTTTGCTAGTATCTTACTGGGAATTTTTGTTTCTATGTTCATTAGGGAGATTGGCCTGTAACTTTCCTTCTTAGCCGGGTCTTTCTCTAGTATTGGTATCAGAGTAATATTTGCCGCCAGGCATGAATTAGGGAGAATTGCTTCCTTTTAAATTTCATTAAAGATTTTGAGGAGTATTAGCATTAAATCATCTCTAAATTTCTTGTAGAATTAATCCATGAGTCCATCAGGACCTGGGCTTTTCTTTGTTGGTAAGTTTTTCATTATGTTTGCAATACCAAGTAACTGATATTGGGTTACACAAAATTTTTATATCTTCATGGTTTAATGTTATTAATTCATACGTTTCTAGGAATATGCTCAATATGTCTGTTTTCCAGCCTAGATGCATAAAGATTTTCAAAATAATTATTGATGATCTGCTGAATTTCCATGGAATCTTTAGTGACTTCATCCTTTTCATTCCTCATTGCTTGGAGATTTTCTTTTTCTTGATAAGGTTAAATAGGGGTTTATCAATTTTGTTTATTCTTTCACAGAGCTGACTCTTCTATTCCTTAATTATTTGTATTGTTTCCTTAGTCTCAATTGTGTTAGTTTTTGCCCTAATCTTGTAATTTCCTCCTTCCTTTGAGCTTTGGTCTTGTCCTGCTCTTGTTTTTCTAGAAACTTGAGAGGTAGCATTAGGTTGTTTATTTGTACTTATTCTGATTTCCTGTTGTGAAAATTCACTGCTATGTGCTTCCATCTTAAGACTGCTTTGTTTTCCACAAGTTCCTGTATGTTGTGTCTGCATTTTCATTTTAATTGTAGATGTTGTTAAATTTCTTCTTTAATTTCAGCTGTGTTCCATTAGTTCTTCAGGAGGGTGTTATTTAATTTCCATGTATTTATGAAGGTTTGCAGTTTCTTTTGTCATTAATTCCCAATTTCAGTTTACTATAGTCAGATAATATGCATGGGATAATTTCAAATGCTTTGTATTTACTTAAGCATGTTCTATGGGATAGCAGTGTTCTATCTTAGAAAATGTGCTAAGTACAGCCGAGAAAATATATATTATGATGTTGAAGGGAATACTCTGTAAATGCTTGTTAAGTCCATTTGTTCACATGTTTGGTTCAGTTCTATTATTTGTTTGCTGACTTTTTGTCTAATTGATATATATCTTTATAACAGTGGGGTATTAAAGTCACCCATTACAACTGTGTTACTGCATATTTCATATTTCATGTCTATTAGTATTTGTCATATATAGTAGAGTACTCCCATATTTGGTGCATATATTTAATGATTATTATCTCTTCCTCTTGAATTGTCTCCTAATAGCATGCAGTGACCTTCTTCATTTCTTTTGATCATTTTTGATTTGAAGTTCACATTGTCTGCAAAGAGAATAGCTACCCCTGCTATTTTGGGGTTCTTTTTTGGGAATATTGTTTTCCATCCTTTGGCTTTCAGTCTATGAATTTCTTTTTGAGTTAAATATGTCTGTGGTATTCAACATATTGTTGAATCTTGTTTCTTGATCCATTGTGACAATTTCTTTTAAGTCATAAGTTGAGGTCAGATACACTGATGGTTATAACTAGTATGTACTGGCTTATCTTTGTCATTCTGTTTTCCTATTGTTGATTTCTTAATTTTTCCTTTGTTTATTTGCTTGCTTGCATGGTGGTTTCTTTCTGTTTTTGTTCTGAGAATTGTGGTCCATTTTATCTCTAACTAGAATATCTTCCAGTTCTCTTTCTAGTATTGGTTTGGTGAACATGAATTTCTTCAGTTGTTCTTTGTCATGGAATTATCCTATTTTTCCATCAATTTTGAAAGATAGTTTGGTTGGAAGTTTTTTTTAGGGCTTGAAATACTTCACTCCAAGTTCTTCTTGACATTAAGTCTTGTGTTGGGAAATCAGTTGTGATTCTAATTGGCTTTCCTTGATAAACAATCTTTTTCTTTTCTTTAACAGCTTTTAATATTTTGTTCTTGTGCTGAATCTTGTGTGTTCTTGTGCTGAATTTCTGAGATTTTGATTGTAACATGTCTGGGAGTAGATTTGTGGCTGTTTGGAGTGCTATATACCTCCCTTATCTATATATCACGTTCAGTTCCCATACTTGGAAATTTTCTTCTATTACTTCTGCAGGCAGTTTTTTTATATGTCATTTTCACTGACTCCTACATTTTCATCGACACCTATGAGACTTACATTGTTCTTCTATGCATCATCTTAGAGCTGGTGAATTATTATTTCATAGTCTTTTGCTATTTTTAAGACATCTTTCCTTTTGTAATTGCTCATTGTAATCCTGTCTTCAAGCCTGAAAGCCAGTCTTCAGTTTTGTTCAAGCAGTTTTGCCAGCTTTAAATGAAGTTTTTAATTTCTTGGATATCTCTTTGAATCTGTTTAATGCATTTTATTTCTCTGCTATGTTGTTCACTCAGGTATCTGTCATTTTTCTATGGTCCTGAATTTTTTTTAAATCTGTGTCTTCTCTATGCTGAGCAATTCCTTCATTAAGGAATTAAGTTTGTCATTTCTTTCTTAACCTGAGATATTACTTCTGATATGATTTCTTCTATAGGTTCATGGGTCTGTTTCTTTCCTTCACTTACTATTTTTTCAGGAATTTCAAGTGTGTGTCTTCCATTGTCTTCAACACTGATTTCTCTTGCACTTGTTCCAGATGGGTTGGGCATTTGAGATTGCATTTTGATTTTTTGTTTTGTCATTTTCACCTCTTTATTTATATTTCAGTGTTTTCAATCCCACTAGAGTCATCTGTCATGTGTGTCTGAAGGTCCTACTGTGTGACTGGTGTTCACCCAGTTATTATACTCATTAGTAGCCTAGTTGTTAATGCCTGTACCACAGCATAGGGGGTTGTAGTTATTTGAATTCTTCCCATGGAGTCAGATAGGTGAGCCCTGGCTTCTTAGTTGCCTGTCTAACCCACGCTCTCACCTGTCCGCTGAGGTCTTCCAGGTGGGAAGAGGGTTTGCCTGTTGGACCATCAAGGTACTGAATGTGGGGAAAGATCTTATGGATATCCCACTTGCTGATGAGTTCCTCTGGGTGGGGTTTCCAAGGCTCCTGCCAGCCACTGAGCTCCTCTAGGTGTGTGTGGAAGTGTCACTGACACTCCAACTGACCCACTGAAGTCCTCGGGATGGCAGCATGCCTCACTTACACACTTGCCAGCCTGATGAGTTCTTCTGTGAGGGATCATTGACAGTCCTGCTAAGCTCCTCTGGGTATGGAGCAAGAATCTGAAGTTTTATCTTTTAAAGTTTTTCCTGATAAAAGATGCTCTTCCTCATATCTTCTATATGACATAGGATATAACAGCCTGGGCACAGGTGCATCAGAAAAGCAACTTGAGCAATGGGACTCTGTTATCCATGGGATGTACTTCACATTGTGCAGAATCAGGTGAATGTTTGGATTAGCCAGAAAAATGTCACTGAATACATCAAGTCATAGTCCACAGAACCTGTGAATATTTTACTTAATATGCATTACACTGTATAATTGAGTACAGCACTACTAGGTAAGGAAAATCATTCATAATCCCAAGGCAGCTGCCCTGCAAGTGTCTCAGACATCTCCTCAGGGTTCAGTGCTTTTCTAACCATTGAGCCCACCTTCTCTAGAAAACAGCACTGCTAAGAAACTTCACTTCCTTAATACAGGACACAGGGAGTTTATGGTCCCCTGACTGTGAGAAACCTGTCCACCTTCTGCTCCTTTCAACCTCAGATCCTTGGTCTATGTGTGAATATTTTCTTGCTTGACCTTAATTTTTCCAAAAAGAGTGTGATTTTTGGTGCCATATTCTTCAATTTTATTTAGCACCCCTGAATAAAGTATCACACAAGTCTTTATCTAGATTCAGCAACATACATAAATAACAGAGACGCTCTCAAATCTCTGTCTCCAGCTATCTTCCATAAAACTCTCTTCCTCTTTACAGTTATGCATTGTTCATTATTGTACTTTCCTGCCCTATCCATGCCCATTCATCTGAAGCCACTACAATCCAGATTTGTCTTCACCATTCCTCTAAAGTTTAACTACACCCATTAGTCACACAGTTGATAATGTAAAGCAAGAATTCTCAGTGTTTATTCAACTTGACATTTCTACGCCACTCGACACTCTTGTTTATGCTATTCACTGAATAATGTTTTAATTCCACAAGGTCTATGGGATCACTTTTTGCTGTTTCTCTGTTTCATTCTTCATATGCTTCCTTTTTCAGATGGTGTTTTGAATGCAGTATTTCCCCAGTTCTTTCTATTTTCACTGTGAACGTTTACACCACCCAACACACGCTAAGTATTTTTTATATCCTAGGCTCTACAGCAGGTTATAGAAAGCAATTACATTCTTTTATATGGTTTCAAGAGCACCAGTACATGAGAAATCTTAATTGCCTGTCTCAGAACTAATTTCTTTATGAGCTAAAAATACAGTAGCCACACTATCAATGGATGGCTCTGGTTTCCTTTTTTCTACCCTTTACAAACCTAATCCATTAACCTTCCCAAAGGAACCTATCTTTCCTTTCACAAGATATAAACCTAGGGATCACCTTTCACTCCTGCCTTCTCTTCTGCTGCTCAAAGTACCTATGTGCTTTCAGTCTTCAAATTGCCTATATCATATTTTTGGAAAAATAGGGAGGCAAGATTACTGAATGAAAGTGAGCAAGACTGAATTAGAACAAACAGAGAAGGTAAAGAAGCATCACTAGAAAAATTTGCTTCATGAACAACAGAATGACTGTTTTCATGTCATACTTACACCCTCTTCTACATTCATTCCTATGTATTTTAAAAGTCTTAATCCTTAATATAAGATGATGTTTCTCCAATCCTACATATATTGGTATGAAAGACAAAAGTCTTTATCATCTCCTACTTGTTCATTGCTTTACAAATGAAATTTAGTTACTGTTCCAGACCTGAAATCTGCTCTATTTCAGTTCTTTATGTCTTTTCTCAGTTACCTAAATTTCTTTTTTTTTTTATTTAAGAGGAAAAAGAGAAAAACACAAAACAAAACAAAGCAGTGTAAGGTTACATATAATACAGAACTACAAAAAAAAACATAACAGTAAGAAATCACCTGTTAATAGATTTCTGATAATAATGTTAAAGCAAAACACAAGTTCTGGAGAACTGTCAGAACTGCCTGACCTGAAGCTCCTACACTCACCCAACTGCTGTACAATTACTTTTTGCTTCATTCGTGAGTACCTGTTATGAGAAGATAAACTCACATCTGAAGTGAAATGGGCAGAATTGTTCCATGGGCTTCTGGCTGCTAACTTCACATAGACTGCTGATTTGTAGTCTGTTACTTGTAGTGGTTCTCTTAATTTCTTAATGATGTTATCTTTGAACCTGTGTTCTGTTAAATGAATCAAGAGAGTAATGGAATGTGTGCTGGACACTTGAAACCCAGAATTACTTGTGGTCCTGCATGACACTAAGTCTCTTGCTCCCTGATATGTTCTTTGCCACCTGCTTCTCCAACCCATGCCAATGTGGGTCCTATTCTCTTTTCCTCCTACACTGGCCAGCTTATGATCCTCTTCCCACTAGAGTGCAGGATGGAGAGAGTCAAGATTGGGTGCCGTTTTCAGTCTTGGGACTGGGCACAGTGTATTGTCCTCATCCCAGACTCATAGAGCGACAGAAATTGTAGGGGCTGATTTGCAGGGCAAATTTGTACACCTCAATCCACATCTCAAGTGCCTCCTGGTATTGAAGTTGTAACCATGCCAGGGTTGCCTGTATGCCTTTGGTTGAGATAGCTACTGTGTAGGCAGGCAGATGTCTGCCTGAACTTCCTTGCCCTTAGTCCTGGCATACTTGGTTCAGTGGATGATAGGCATGGAATCTGGCATTGGATGGTTCACATGCGTTCCCTACCATTAGGGCATCAGCCATAAAGACACCAGTCAGTGTTTGCATTTACTGCCGTAACTTCTGTAGCCAAGAAAGTGGAACACGGTAGGAAATGCCAGATGTTCCTATAGAACATTTAATGACAAATTTTTCCTATATTTTTGGAAAACTGTCATTTCCTTTGTTGATTTTTATATTGTTCAGGGCCTTGAAAATTATGTAGGCAGTCAATGCTGGGCCTTAGGCTCTTTTAAAATAGTTGAACTTAAAACTCTTGGTTTTGGAAATCAAGTGGTTCTCCAAAGCAGCAAAAAAACATGTTTCTCAGATGAACTTTTTAGTTGTAATTATTAATATAATTTTCCTTTCCAGATTCACACCTTGTACTGTAGGGATTTGTGAGGAGTTTAGACTGAGTAAAGTTGATTGGCTTGGGTCCTAAAATATCTTATAAGTTGGAAGCCTTTTAAAAGGTGAATCTCAAATATGTAAATATCCTTTGCAATAGAGAGCTTCACAGGAATAAAAAAATCAGGTATTAAATAAATTATCTTCAATTCTTCAGATTGTGGGATTTCTGGGTTGATGAAAAATTCATAGATTAGCATGGGGTTAGTTAAGATGTTTATGTGTAATTTTGCAATTTAAGACAAAATGATTTTTCTGAGTTTTAAAGTTTCTTTTATTTTCTTCATAATTAAAATGGAAAAGGTATATAAAATAAGGTGGTCTTTGAAAGCAGTCGCCCAGACCTGCGGTCTGATGTGTTTATTATTATTCCCTCCAGCAGCAGAGGGCAGGAATACACCAAGCATCACACATAGTGGAACCATGAGCAGCAGCCTCTCCCACCCTGCTTTGCTGCTTTGCTATGAGAATGTGAGCGGGTCCTGTATGAAGACTCCCTACTCTGCTGCCTCCCAGGTGGTGCTGTATGCAGCCTTTGGCTCTGGGGCTGTGCTGGCTGTCTTTGGAAACCTCCTGGTGATGATCTCAGTCTTCCACTTCAAGCAGCTGCACTCTCCGGCCAATTTCCTCATCGCCTCTCAGGCCTGCGCTGACCTCTTGGTGGGAGTCACTGTGATGCCCTTCAGCATGGTCAGGTCCGTGGAGAGCTGCTGGTACTTTGGAGCTAAATTCTGTACATTTCACAGCTGCTGTGATGCGGTATTTTGCTACTCCTCTCTCTTCCACCTGTGCTTCATCTCCGTGGACAGGTACATGGCCGTTACCGACCCCCTGGTCTACCCCACCAAGTTCACGGGGTCTGTGTCAGGCATTTGCATTGCTGTCTCCTGGACTCTGTCCCTGGTGTACTTTGGGACCATGATCTACACAGGTGTCAATGATGATGGGATGGAAAGTTTAGTAAGTGCTCTCAACTGTGTAGGTGGCTGTCAAATAGTTATCAATCAAGATTGGGTTTTGATAGATTTTCTGTTATTCTTCATACCTACCCTTGTTATGATAATCCTTTATAGTAAAATTTTTTTGGTAGTCAAACAACAAGCTATAAAAATTGAGAGTACTGTGGGTACTTCCTCAGAATCAGCCTCAGAGAGCTACAAAGCCCATGTAGGCAAGAGAGAGAGAAAAGCTGCCAAAACCCTGGGCATCACGGTGGTAGCTTTTATCATCTCCTGGCTACCATATACCATTGAAACATTAATTGATGCTTTTATGGGGTTCATCACGCCTGCCTATATTTATGAGATTTGCTGCTGGTGTGCTTATTATAACTCAGCCATGAATCCCTTGATTTATGCTTTGTTTTATCCTTGGTTTAGAAAAGCCATAAAAGTTATTTTAAGTGGGGAAATTTTAAAGGACAGTTCATCAACAATGAGTTTATTTTCAGAATAAGTTTAAACACTAAGTTGAGAAAATAAAGAATATTTTCATAATTAGGAACTTATGAACTAAGAGAAATGCCACCTTTCAAAATTGGAAAATTAGCCAGAACTAAAGTTGTGGGTATGTTAAAATGAAGTCATTGTAAAGATATTTACTACACTACTAGTCAAGAATAAAGCACTTTACGCATGTTACTTGTGTCAATGTTTGTACATCACTTGTTTCCTTCCAATTTGCTGATTTCTAAATCTCACTTTTAGATGTGCTATCTCCTGTTGTCTTTTATGGGTACATCTAGTTTCCCTTGAAATGTTCTTCTTTTTCTGTCTCCAGGGACACTGTGTTAGTTTACTAGGGCTTCTGTTAATCTCTGCCTCCAGTCAGGGGGCTCAGACCACAGACTCACATTCTCAGAATTCTAGAACCTAGACGTCCTGGATGAAGGTTTCCTAGCTTTGTTATCTTTTGAGGGGCTCTTTTTTCACATCCTCTTCCTCTGAGTGTTTCTCAGTCCTAATCTCTTCTTTGTGGAACAGCAATCATGTTGAATTGGGGCCCACCCTACACATCCCATTTTAACTTAGTTACCTCTTTAAAGACTGCAGCGCTGAGGCTTAGGAGTTTCTCATGAATCTCAAGTGACACAGCTCAGCCCACAGCTCAGCCTGTAACAGCTCAGTCATGATGAAGCTGCCAAACAGGCTGTTTATTTGCTGCTTTTGTGAAGTTCTTTTCTCTTCCTTCAATGTCTGTGGCTCCTTGGAATTCCTGGGGCACTGTTCTCCTCATGTTAATGGCTGTGCAAAAAGTATTGTGGGAGCAGCAATGCAGCCTTAACTACCTCTGTTAATTACAGAAATTTTGCAGGCAGAGAGATCTATGACAAAGTGTAGTCACAATGATCATTTTAAAACAGTGAAAATGCAAATAACTGATTATTACCAGCAGCTGACCTGCAGAAAGCGATACCTAGAGGAGGGAGGAAGGACCTCTGCATTTTATTTTTTTCAGAAAGTTCTGGGCTGAGGATTATATGCTAATCCTTCGAATAAAGTACATTGCATTAGAAATAGTAAAAAAAAGTATGCTATAATTTTATATTTCATCTCCTGGGATTTTTTACATGATTGATTCAATAAAATACATTTTGAAATTCATATCTAGAGTACTATGTATAAACAAACCACATTGTAGAGCAGTAAGGATATACAAACCTTCATTTCTTTTTTCATATATTTATCTGTAGATTCATTAACTAATGATTGGGTTTTTTTTTCATTGGTTTTCAATAAGCCTTAATTTTTTTGAAATATTGAGTACGTTGTGTAAGTATCTGTGTCAGGAATGATTTGCTCTTTATGGAGCTCTTTCTATGCGTAGAACACTTGTATTCAGTTTGCCAAGAAACTCCTTTCAGAAATGAATACATTTAAAATTTCATTAAATGATTTTTTCTGCATTTTCTCAGATGATTATAAAGTTATGTTTTTAGTCTGCTAAATAATGATTTATATGGATTAGTTTTCCTTTGGTAAGCACAATTTAATTCATCATATAGACTTCAATTATGATGTGTCATCTTTTTGTAAAATGAGCTTAAGATTTTTATGTATTATTTGTGGCAATGTATTTTCATTTTTCTTTTCATATAGTCCTGCTAAATTTTGTTACAAAAACTATTCTGCACTAACCAGTATATTTAAATAGACAACATAATAAGTATTTTTTCTCTTTATTCATATTCACTCTTTGGACTTCAGAGACTCTATAAGGTCTTTTGAATGTGGCATTTGGCTCTGGCATTTGGCATTTTCTCGGGGTATTGTCATTAACTTCTCAAGCAGCCTTATGTATGCGCAGTAATAAACGTAATTTGTGAATCACCAATCCTATTATTTTGACAAAGAGGGAGATCTCAGAAATCCAGAATAGATAGCAAAAGATGACCAATGAACTGCAACATTGGATGTCATTGGTGAGACTACAAAGTGTGCGGCAGAAGTACTTGAAGTTAAATTCTTGTGAACTTAAAAAATTGCTTCTCAGTTCTATTCACAGCAATAGGAATGATACTGCGAATGATAACATTCATGCAGCATTTATTCTGAACGGATCATTAAAGCATAGTTCCAGAAATAAAAATTCAAATGGTGATGGACAGAGCATAAGGAAAATACACAATAACTATAGCATAAGCATTCAATGTAGGGAATCTTCTCCCTCTCTGGAAAAAGACATCTGTTCTATAATGTGATTAGAAAAGGACAGAACTTCTTCACGTACAAACAGCTCTTCCTTACCACAGCCCATAGCTCTGCTTCCAGAGCATGAATGGGTCCTTTGTGAAATCTCCCTGCTCATTTGGGCTCTGGCTGGTTCCCTTTGAGATGTTTTTCTTTGACACTGTGCTAATTCTGTAGGGGTAGGGAACTCCATTTCAAGTGATTAGTTTCATCAATAAATTTCCTGATCACCTCTCTGGCCTGTGCTGAGAGACTCTGATGGGAGAGACTCTGATGCCTTTCAGCATGTTCAGGTCCATGGAGAGCTGCTGGTATTTTGGAATGATATTTTGTGCCCTTTACAGTTGCTGTTATGTGGCATCTTGCTTTTCTTCTCTCTTCCACCTGTGCCTCATTTCCATGGACAGGTATCTGGGTGGTACTGACCTCCTAGTCTACCCCACTGAATTCACAGTGTCTGTGGCAGGCCTTAGTATTGGTGTCACCATGCTCCTGCCCCGGGGACTGCAGTACTGGTTCAGCACAGGTATGGATGATGAAAAGCTGGAGGAGTTAAACAATACTTACCAGTATTGGAGGTTGTCATCCTGTCATAAATATAATTTATGCTTTATAATTTTTATATTATATTTAATATCTATCACTGATAATTTTATAGTGAAAATTTTCTAATAACTAGAAAACTGGCTAAAAGAATTAAAATTCTAGGTAGCAAAACAGAATTACTATCAGGAGCACATGAAACTTACAAGAGAGAAATGCAGTTAAAACCTGGAGGTTACAGTGGTGTAATATTTTTTATTTCATGATTAGCATATGTGAGTAATTCATTCATTAATAATTTTTTGGGTTTCATAACATTTTCCTATGTTTATGAGATATTTTATTGGGTTGTCTGCTGTAATAACCTCTAAATTCTTCATCTTATGCTTCATTTTGTCCTAGTTTTAGGAGAGCAGTAAAGCATACTGTGGTTGGCCAGGCACTAAAAGACAGTTCATCAACCATAATTTTATTTTCTAAGTCAGGCTAAATTTGGAATTGAAGAATTTGTTGAGACTATGAGAACTTAGCATATTGTGACAGATATTATACAGTGCACGAATATGAAATATTAAACAGGATGGGAGAAATGGAACCTCAGCTGCATAGCATGACTTTTGGACTAGTAGTTCTTAATGAAATGACCATCTTGAGGGATTTGATAGCAATATATTTATTAAATGATTATTGATACAAAGTTTACATTTCCCAATCTCCTCATTCTTCCCTGTTCTTTTATAATAAGTGTACTTTTCCTTCAAGAGCTCCTAGTGGTGCTTAACTTCAGCTCTTTCCAAACATCCCAATCTCATTGTATCCCTAAATGTCTTGTCCCACGTCTTCCCAGGGGTAAGGTTTACCTGCAATCATTTTCAGCAGCTTGTTCCTTGAGTTGCATTTTTGGGGGGCTCTTAACAGGGTCTCTGAGTCCTCAGCATCAATCATGTCAGAGTCTGGAGAGGAATCACATGTATTTTGTAAGATGGGAGATATGCAAACGTGAGACTAACCATGAGCATATGGTCAACTTCTGCAATAGTGGTTATTTTGAGATGGGATTGTTTTTCTTGTTGTGTGTGGTAACTGTCACTTTCTGTAATAATACAGTGCAATTTTCTGTCTCTTTTTTAAATAAACACTATCCAAAATGTTTATAGTTAAGTTATAAGGAAAGACTATATTATCCCAAGGTGGTTATGGGGCATACGGTTTTTTAGGAAAACACTGTTTTCATATTCCTCAGTAAAATATTTCATATTTTTCAAGAAAATAGAACAGTTTCTTCTTGATGTTTTAAATTTAGAATTAAATACTGCTTTTATAATTATTCATTAGTAGAATTCATAACAAAACCTTGTGTATGTTTACATTCAACTTAATGTTGTTTAAACTTCAAAAGTAGAAGTTAAATCAAGAAAAAGTGAAGAACTTGGGAAATCTATTAACAGCTTGAGTAATGAAACATGGTAGAATGCTTTCGGGCTGGAGATTTAGCTTTGTGGCATAAACACCTGCCTGGCAAGTGCAAATCCAGTACCAAAAAAAAAAAAAAAAAAAAAAAAAAAAAGAATTCTTTGAAAATTTTTATTGAACAACAGCATTTCACAAGATGTATCTCCCCTTTCTGTACTCAGTAAGAATTAACTGAAGTGTTCTTAATAAAGAGATTTAGGAATAGAAGTTTGAGAGTTCAGTGAGGAAAGAGTGAATATGAAGTATTTTTGTAGGAAATAAATCTCATATTAATGTATGGCAGTTTCTATTAGCTCAGATCTTCCTGATAGAAATAAGAGCAACTTCCCAGTCTTCTCAGCTGCTTCATGCTGTAAATACCTGAACTCCAGACTGATTGAAGCCTGATTGAAGATCTTGACCAGGACCTGGTTAGAACACTGGTTGAGAATGGAAATAGTGCCCCTGCCAAGCTGAGAAATATCAGAAATGTGAAGAACCGTGTTTAGAAGACTTCTAGACAGAGTTTTTTCATTACATAAACAGAAATGAGGTGATTAAAAAGGCAAATTTCAACACAAAGGAGAGCAAAATGAAGTGTTTAGGGTCACTGGCTGCTGGAAAATGAGTGTGTTTTCAGATCCCCAGTTTTTGACCTTGCAATCCTTTTACTGCTTATTATTTCCTTAGCTACGAAGAGGAGGCTAAGTGTAGCCCATCAGCACCAGACACAGGGTGCAGAGCCTGAGGTTGTGGTATGAAGAGAGGAGGCTCACTTCTCAGCCAGGCTGGAGAAAGACTTCCCTTTGTTGGAGGGAGAACATTGCTAATGTCTGCTCCTCAGAGTTCAAGAAATGCCTTGCATAAGGCAATAAAAGTGAGCATCTATAGCTACCAATAAGCAGACCTTAGAAAGAGGAAGTGGATGCCACTCTGGGTGAAAAAAACCTTAAATTTATTTCTTATACTTGGCATAAGGTAACTTATTTCCTATTCTTGGAGGACAAAACCCTTTGTATAAATTTAAGCAAGTGCAGAAAAAATCAGTTGCATTGGTAGCACACCTAAGAGTGCATTGATGAACATTTTCACCTGTGACAAGTAGGACTATATTTTTACCTTCCATCTCTGAACACACTGACCTCTGCATGAATTCAGAATCCTTGACAATGCACATAGTAGGTTGATCAGTATTAGCACCTTGTATGTATCTCCTGCTTTTCCATACAACCTGCCCACGTGAGAGAAACTCAAAATTTTGACAAGCCAGATAATCATTTTACCTCATCGCTGATACTTGGCACATGCTGACTTTTCTTTTTGGAGACCTCTTCTCTCTTTCACCATTGATCTCTCTCCTCAAGCTAACATATGCAACAGGAAGGGCTGTTATTGGCAACTTCCCTATGTATGCTTGATAAATTATTTATCCATCATGATCTTACTTTACAACCATATATATGTCGACTATAGCAATCAACACATGGTTCTTTTTATTTGTTCTGATGTTCGTGTCCCATAGCAAAGTTGGAGACATTAAATAAAATTTTGTGGCTAAAGGTTTTATTTATTGAAACATTATACTGAGATACAGGTGATCAACCAAGAGAACATAAATGAGAATGACTTAGTGTATTTCCTCTAGGAGGTCACTCAAAGACTAAATTCCAATGGAAGAAGCTCACACAGGTGGAAAAGGAAAGAGGAGGGGGAGGGAAACCAGGGAGGGAAATCAGGCAGTATGAGGAGCCTCAGCAGCATAGAGAGAGCCCTCTGGCAGGGGAATCTGACAGCCACTGTCAGCACAGACTTTAGAGCTGTCCCATCTAATTGGGAACAGAGCAAGAGAATTTATATGCCAGTTCACACCATCTTTTGGTTAAGGGCAGCTGCCAAGATGATCAGCTTAGTACATGCCTTCACCCACATCGTGGGTTGTACTGTGATTTTAGGTGTAAGAGACCTTGGGAAAACTAGTATGTGTGACATTTGGGATTCAGGTAGCTTCCACACAGAATAGCAGGAAGAGCAAGAAGAGATGAGAGTCCAGTATCAGTGCTGAAGTTTCTGTCACTCCAGACCTGGGACTGTGGAACCAAGTGAAGCACAGTGATCTGGCTTCATCCTGACCATAGGAACTGAAGGGACAGGTGAGCTAACACAACACTGGGAGTTAGAACAGCAGAACTAGCCAAAAGTTCAGAACTCAGATGACACTAGAAATGAGGGAGGTGAGAAATATGTCACTAGGCTTCCTTTGCATATTCTAGGGTCATCGTTTCTGTTTATCCAGAATTGTTCTCAGTAAACTACCTGGGAGGGAATGAGAACAGGTACAGCATACAGACTGTGTCTGGATATTGGTCCTTCTACCCTGAGCTTGGGAGAGGAGGCCAAGAGGGACACTCAGCTAAGGACAAGAGAATGTGGCAGAACACAGATGAATCAGAACCAAAGCAGAGCTACCCGAGACGTAGGGAAAAGGACAAAGTCAGATGTGATGCTTTCTTCTGATTGCTATTGCTTTAGTCAGATGTTAGGATAAACACAAATGAGGAAAATACCCACAATTTTTCTTTCCTAGCACTCACACATTTCCTTTAGCTGATTATTCAATATTATCCACTGTAGAAATTTGTGTTGCTCTTATAGGTAAACAACTCTGCAGCATATTTCACAGGACTGAAACTCACCAATCACATGAGACCTATTGGTAACAGTTAGTCTCAATACAATTTAGAATAATAAAAATATATGTTAGGAATTCTGATTGCCTGAAAATGGAAATTGTTAATAAAAGAAGGTAATGACACTTTGGGTACATATTTTAAAGCATCATTTTGTTCATCTTGAATTCATACAGTCAAAATCATATGACAAAATGCTTTTGAAATACAAAATAGAAAGCTGTTAATAGATAATTTGCTGTTAGAGAAAAAAACAAATTACTCATTTGAATATGAAAATATGTTTATCCTTTTTTCACTTCCATACTTGTGAATAAGAGCATGTTATTTTTGTGGTTTATAAAATGTAAGTTAAGTTTGTAATGTTGACAAATCATAACAGGAATGAGTATGTTTGCATTTGTTGAGGAAAGTGAAACTCACATTATATTATACAGTACAGAATATCAGAATTAAGAGGTTTTCAAAGAAATATTATCTCTCTGGTTTTAAAATATATGCAAAAATCATTCATCAAAAACTCTTATCAAAGACTACCATGGGTTCAGTTTTAGACTTCTGAGAGTAAAGGAATTTTGTCAGAGGTAAGATGGAATCATGTTGACTTCCAGGAGAGCATGCAGATAGATAACAGCAGCTATGGAGGCTCTCTGAGATAGCCAGCTTAGAATCCAGGAATGGTGCAGTGTGAGGAGTCCTAAGCAAGGGGAGATACCCTGCTGACCCAGGAATGAACTAAGCTGAGAGAAACCAACCAAAAATACAATCCCAGCGCTATAACCACAACAGATAAAATCTCAGTGCTGAAGCCAGAACTGTGCCTCTGGAAACCATGATTTGAATTTTATGCCACCGCTGCCTCATCTGAATCGGCATGGCAGGGACAGAGACACGAAAGCTCTGAGAGTGGGAATCAGCGAATGGAGTTGAGAGTGGGACTGGCAGGGAGCCCTGCATCGACCTGCAGTGAGTGAGAGGAACAGGGACCCTCCCATATACTAGGAGGCTCCAACAGAGGACATTCTGGGATTGGGCAGACTAGCTGGAACAGGACACTGCAGTGACTTCAGTTGCATATTCCCCTCTCAAGTGAGATTGGTAGAGAGTGCTTGGGCTGGGTGATGCCATGGATTAAGACCCAGTAGGCTAGCCTAAACCAGGTCCCAGTGCCTGGTGGTGCACCCTAGCAGTGAAGACCTGGAGGGGTGGGCCCTGGAGAGGCTGCCAAGTCTGTGTCTCCCTAGTACACTGCAGTGGGCAGAAACACCTAGCCAGTGGATTCAAACAAACTGTAACCCAAAAAAGAAGAAACTGCTCCTCCTAAATATGCTTGTATGGAAGGAACAAAAAGTATGGGAAGAGGAGGCAACAAGAAAGGGTCCTTGGCCCCCAATCCTGAGAACGCTGATCAAGGTAAATGCAAAGGAGAATGAGGACAGAAAACATGCAATATCAGGCACGGCACCAATAGACATAAAGCAATATCTCCGGAGCCTCATAGATGAGTTCAAAAGTAAAGTATTTAATGACTTAAAGCAAGATATAAGTAAAATAGTTAGAGAAGTGCTAAGCACCGCCCAAGAAAAAACAGATGGTGGAAGAACAGAAAAAAAGGGGAGAACTGCTTGATGAAGAAAATAGAGAAAACATAGAATATGTGAAGCAGGTTCAAAGAGATTACCAGGAAACTAAAAACTCTATTGAAAGCTGTCATAACAGCTTGAAAGAAACTAAGGATAGATTATCTGAACTGGAGGACAGATTTGTAATGTGGGAGCATGAAATGAAAAACTTAAACATAACAAGAAAACAAACAGCAATAATACAAAGGCTTGAAGATGATAAGAGGATCTTATCATCTTAAGAATTAAGAATCAACTTAAGAATTAAGAATGTAAAAGAAGAAGTAGGGACACAAACAAATGAACTACAAAGGCTATTCACAGAAATAATCCAGTAGAATTTCCCTAATTTAGCAAAAGGTAAAGATACTCAGATGTATGAGGCATACAGGACCCCAGGCACCTACAACCCAAATAGAACAACAGCCAGGCATATAATATTCAAAATTCCAGAAATCCAATATAAGAACAGAATATTAAAAGCTGTCAGAGACAGGAAACAGATCACTTACAAGCGAACACCCATCAGAATAACAGCAGACTTCTCGGCACAAACCATCAAATCATGAAGAGCGTGGTGGGAAATAATTCAAGCTCTGAAAGATAATAACCTCCAGCCAAGATGGATATATCCTGAACAACTGTTCCTAGAAATTGATGGAAAAACAAGGTGCTTCCAGGATAAAGAGGAACTAGGGGAATTTGCAACCACCAGTTCAACTCTACAGAGAATACTGCAGGACATTCTAAAAAAAGAAAAATACCAAGGTTCCACAAACAGTGGCTGAGAGGCCACAATGAATGGAGCAGAAATGAAATGAAGAAGACAAACTGACAACTAGTGACAGAAAAAGAGCTCAACAGAAATGAGGCAGAGAAGGTTGGATGGTAGGAATAGCTATTTTGGAGAAAACAAGACACCATAATAGCTAGTGCTGATTTAATATCATCTTGTTTTGAAGTCCCATCAAGCTTTTGTTCTTCTGTCTCCATCGGTCTTAACATGTTGTATCTTACTGGATTTTATTATATGTGATAATATAAACAAAAACTTTTATAGACAAGGAGATTATACAGAAACCATTGTTCATTTTCTGTTAGTTGGTTCTAAATACCCTGTAATACTGTCATTCTCTTGAATGGTTTTACATTGTCTTGATTTGTTTGATGCTACAGTATACAAAGTTATACCCAAAGATTTTAAGGAAAGAGACACTATGGTAACTACTTTTATGTCAGGATATCTGGTGGTGAAACACTATGTTGCCTAAATGGTTATGTTTTGACCTGTGCTGTTTTGTTGTTATGTCCTCTTTTATCTCACTCTCCTTTTTTTATTATTTACTTTTTTATTTTTATCTTTGTAATTAAGGGAGAAATAAAAAAGCAGGATATATTATAGTAACCCACATTGGTTTCCTATTAACTTGATTTGAAACCCTGTATTGCTCTCACCATCTTGTTTTGACTGATTTTCCTCTAATCTGTCTTGCTTGATACTACCAAGTTCGAGAGTATAGGCAACAACTGTGAAGACAATAAGATGCATTATGACACCCATTCTGGTTTGACTATTATCTTTTTTTGAAGTCCCATAATGTCTCCAATGTTTTGGTTTTATTGGTGTTGTTCTTTACTGTTTTGTTCAATTTTATTATAACTGATGATATACGCAATTCTTTTTAAGATAGCAAGAGGCATTAGGGTAACCATTGTTGATCACCTTGTATTTTTTTTTTTTTACATTATGTATTATGTCCATCCTTTTGATTTGACTGACTGTGTTTTGTTATCTCACATTTGGTTTTTTTCTCTTAAAAAAAGGTAATAAGATCTGTGGGAGTAATAAAACCCAAAATGTGTAATTGTCATTGTATAAAAGAGAGGAAAACAAAGTGCTCTAAAGGATATAACTGCATGTATATTTAAATGTATAAGATAGATAACCATAGTACTAAGTTTTGTTGGATCATTGAACAGAACTTGCAGTCTCACATGCAAACAGTGAGTTTGCAGTCTCACTGTTTGAATGTCTACTTTATATGCTTTAATTTTGTAACTTGAACATTTCTAAGGTCACAATATGTAATCTATTAACTTGTGATTTCCTACTATTTATTTTTTCTGAAATTCTGTATAACTTGTACCCTTTGTCTGTTTGTTTTTTCATTTTCTCCTTAAATAAAATTTTAAAAAAATTTAAAAGAAGATGGAATCATGTTGGAATATTTCAGTTCCCACTTCTGAATATTCTTTGACGATTTCATTTTTAATAACTCCATAAATTCTTTTTTATATTTTTTACTTTAAAGATAATAAAACTAAACAAAATAAAGACAATGAGAATAGAAAAATGAAAGCAATACAGGACTTCAAAACAAGATAACAGGAATTCAACAATGGCTACCACAATGTCTCTTGTTTTCTTCAAAATAGCTGTCCTTACTATCATATATAGTAAAATCAAACAAACCAAAACAGAATAAAAGCAATCAAAATAAAACAATGAAAATTCTTGTCAAAAAATACACATAACAAGCAAACCTTAAAAGTAATGAATTTGACCTTTCTGGGAAGATGGCAGAACAGTAAGCAGCAAAGTAAAAAGCCTCTCTGAGGCAAACAGCCAGACACTGGAATACAGCATTCTGGAGAAGACCAGAAGGAAAGAAATGGATCCCCTGAATCCCAGGAAGAAACTAAAGTGAAAATTGAAGCCCACAGAGAGAATGGGGAAAAAAAACAAAGAAAGAAAAGAAAAGAAAAACTGTAACAGAAGGCAGTAGCCAGACATACTTTCACCAGAGTAGGTCTCACTGTGCAAAAAGTGCCACTGGAATCTGGAGACGCATGGTCACAGTGTAGCTGGGGGTTGGCAAGCATGAAGGCCTCAGTGGGAAGATGTGGTGGTAGAGGGGAGCAGTGGACCTGAGAAGTACACTGGCTTGGGGTGAGTGTGGGTGACTCAGTCCTCCTGTAGTAGTGGGTGATTGGTTAGGTGCCATTTTGGAGTAAGGCAGTATAAGCCTGGAACCAGAACTGGCTGGCTTCATTCAGGCACTGCTAGTGCAGAGGAGATTGGTAAAAATTGCTTGGACTGAGTCTCACCCCTGTGTGTGATCCAAGCCAACTCCGAGGTTTCCCTAAAACTAACCCTAACCAACCCTGCCTGAACAGCAATACTAATGTAGTGAAGACTCCCAGTGGTTAACCAGCTCAGAAAGGAGGGGCAAGCTGCCCTGCTCCTGCTTATACTCCACAAGTCAACAGCTGATTGAGGAAAGCAGCAATCCCTATCCAGCATGCTTCAGAGTAATTATAACCAATACAGGAAGTGCCAGGGACCCCACTACTGACTTCTCTGAAGAAAACAGGAACATGACAAGAGAAAGAAACAAAAGGCAGTCTCTGGCTTCCAACCAAGAAATACTCACCCAGGAGAAGTAAACACAGAAGAGATCAGGAGTTTCACACTGGCAATTTCTTAAGCAACAACATCTGACATTAAAAAAAACATATTTGTAAAATTATAAAAGAACTTAAAACAGAAATATTACTACAATTGAAGGTAGATACAATAAAAATAATAAAAGAAATGCTAAGCACCTCTCAAGAAGACACAGATGGAAGAATAGAAAAGCATAGAAAAAGAAGAGAAAGCTTCAATGAAGAATATTTTAAAATTTATGATACATGAAACAGATTCAAAGAAATTAGCAGGAAATTAAAAACTCCATTGAAAAATCGCAAAACTGCTTGAAAGAAACTACAGATAGACTATCAAACCTTGAAGAAAGGTTTGTAACTTGCAATTGTGAAAGGAAAGATTTCTTAAAAATAACAAGGAACCAGGAAGTAACAATACAAAGGCTGGAAGATGACAAGAGGATCTATAACTTAAGAATTAAAAAAGTGAGTGAAGCTTCAGGGGTAAACACAAATGAAGTACAAAGCTATTTTCAGAAATAATTAAAGAAAACTTCCCAAGCATAGGAAAAAGAAATGATATTCAGATATATGAGGCATACAGAACTCCAGCCAAGTATAACCAAAATAGATCTACACCCAGACATATAATAATCAAGTTTCCAGAAACTCAACACAAGAACAGAATATTAAAAGCTGTCAGAGAAAAGAAACGTATCACCTATAAAGGAAAAACCCATCAGAATCACAACAGACTTCTCAACACAAACCATCAAATCAAGAAAACTTGAAGTATTCCAAGCCCTGAAAGAAAATAATGTTGAACACAGATTGATGTACCCTGCAAAAGTATCTGAGAAACTTAATAGAGAAACAAGATGCTTCCATGACAAAGAGAAACTGGGGGAGTTCCTGACCACCAATCCAACCCTACAAAATATACCAAACATTCTAGCGAGAAAGAAAAAATAATATGGTTTCAGGAACAGCAGCAGAGGGGGCTCACTGAACAGGGCAGGCAGTGGAATGGAGGGGAAAAGTAGACAACCAATGGCAGAAAAATAGCATGTCAGAGATGAGCGAGAGAAGGTTTGCTATAATCACTGTTATACATGGCTTCAAATACACAAATAAAAAAAACATAGGCAGAGTGGATTAGAGATAGGGTCCATCAATATGCTCTATAAAAGAAATATAATTAGCCTGTTAAGGAGGTTTATAGATTGACAGTCAAAGATGAGAAAACAATGCCGTATGTGACAAGGAACCAGGAAAAAAATCGGAGTACCTCACCCATCAGCTGCAGATTGGTTGAAAAGCCATAACACTTATGCAATGGAGAACTACTTAGCTATAAGGAAGGAAAACTTGAGCCTCTTGTAGATAAGTGGATACAACTTGAGATCATGCTCAGGGACACAAAGGTTCAGAATCACTTCAGTAAATAGTGGGTTGCCTCCCTTATCTAAAAACTAAAGGAGTTAGTGGGATACAAAATGTACATTGCTCCTTGTGAAAGTGAAAGGGAAGGAACTGTCTAAAAAGGGAAGACAGTGGACACTGTTAATCTTGTGTCATGATTTGAAATTCATATTGTTTTCATCGCTCTGTTTAGTTTGGTTATATTCCATTCCAGTTTGTCTACTTGTACTAGACTTGATGGCTTTACAGCTATTTCAAAGATAACAAGATATACTATGGTAACCATTTTTTTTATGATAACCATTTTTGACTTCCTATTAACTTCATTTGGAGCCCTGTATTACTCTCACTGTCTTGTTTTGACTGATTTTATTTGAATCTGCTTTGTTCGATTACTGTCTTTTATTGACTGATGTTATTAAAATATGTTTTGTTTGATAATACCAAGTCTGAGAGTATAGGCAACTATTTTGAAGACAATAAGATTCACTATGATTCCCATTCTAGTTTGACTATTATCTTCTTTTGAAATCCTATAATGTCTCCAATGTTTTGTTTTTATTGATTTTGTTTTGTACTGTTTTGTTCAATTTTATTATGCCTGATGATATGGGCAATTCTATTGAAGATAACAAGAGACATTATGGTAACCATTGTTGTAATTTGGTTTTAAGTCATGTATTGTGTCCTTCCTCTTGTTTTGACTGACGTCATTTATTTTCTCTCATTTGGTTTCATTCTCTTCAAAATAACAAAACAAAATAACAAAAAAAGTAATGAATTTTACTTATATTGAAAACTTATCTTTCCCTTTGATTCTATAGGAAAATAACTTGCTCTCTACTCCCCTAGTTTAGTAAATCAGGACTATTAAAATAAAACCCACAGTATTCTAGATGTTATTAAAAAACTGTATATACTATTCCATTAACACAAAACCATATCAGAAGGCATGAAGTGAAGGCATAGTAATGGCAGTCATCATGAAAGTCATTCATAATAAATAGTTCTTGAAACAATGAAAAGCTAATCTCAGATAATTAACCACAACAAACAGTATGGATTCTAAATTTTGAGCAAAAGTTTCTCAGGATGTGTATTATTTCAATTTCTATTTCTCCTAAAGTTTGTATCAAATTTATGTAAATTAGAAGGCCTTAAATTTGCTTTTGAAGTGGTTATATAAAAACTCATCACTTGCCTCATTTTGCATTATAGGGAATCAACCTTAAAGGATTTAAATATTTGCAATAGCTAAATTACTTTCTTGAGAGAAAAGAGAGCTTTAGACATTGCCCTAGCTTTAATTAGGATAAGAACCCTAATAAAAAACAGTAATGAAATATACATCAGACGGCAGACCATTCCTTTTGAAGACAAACACTTCTCAGATGTGAAAAAGCAGATAATGAAAAGAAATATTTTAAAAATAGAAATACATAGCATTGTAATTAACATTGCATTGAACTTAATATTGAATGTTGAGTAGTTGTATATTATTTTTAATTTTATTGTTATGCTTTTGATACACATATTGATGATATTTATCACAAGGAATATATACTTGTGCAAAATGTATCTTGATTCTTCTATTTCCCCATTGCCATCTCCTGCCTTCAACCTTTCTTCCCCTCCTTACATACTAAAGCTTTGTTTCCAATTTTTCTTTCTACTTTCCCTCTTTTTTTCTTTGCTTCTTTCACTTTCCCCTTCTTCCCCCCTTGTTCTCCTTCCCATTTGAACTTTTTCTTTCTACTTCTCAATATCTCTGATCCATTTTGGTCCTTATTTGCCCTTTCAGTTTCTCACACAAGAGGAACAATGTGGTATTTAAACATGCGTGTCTGATTGCCCTTAAAAATGTGGTCTCAAGATTAGTTATATGTTAGAAAGGAAATGATTTTATCAGGTGAGGAAATGAATCAGTTCGTAATATGGAGTAAGTTAAAAAGGAAAGGGACAAAATGTGCTTACACTTATTGATACTTTTTATATATTTTGAGGAATTCTGAAGACTATAATGACATGATTGGCCACAGAAGATGACAGTTTTCTCAATCACCAGAGGACAGTCATGAGTGCTGATGACTTGACCTGTCCTGCAGCTGTCCAGATGTGCTATGAAAATGTGAAATCTCCCTACTTCCTAGGCCCCCACCTGGTTCTCTATCTGCATGGCCTTGAAAAGATTTCCTTTGCCTTGTCATGGGCTGTCAGATAGCTGCATCCTTCATGGCTAACTTAGGAATCTTTCAGATTCTGTACCCTAATGCAATTAGAGAGGTATGAAGGCAGAAGTGAATGTAAACTACAAATCCCAGTTAAATATTTTAGTAGTCAAAATCACTAATCCATGTATACCATCTGAAAATGAATCTAATAGGGCACCTAGTTTTATTCTTGAAATTTTTACTGAAATGTCCTGAAAGGTGATATGAAGGATGAAGATATCAAGCTGATTCAAAAACAGATAAGCACACCATCTCAACAACACAGAAAGTGGCCAGACAGAAGGACTACTCTAATAGAACCAGAGAAAAATTCTGAGTTCCAAAATTAGCAATCATTGAGAAAGAAGGGATACTTATAATAAAAACAATCTTGGAGAAATATTCTACTGAGATAACACTGATTTAAGACTTCAAATCCAAAGCCTATCTAGGGAATAGAGGATAAATTAAACAAAAACTAAAACACTGTCCTCCAATCAGCTTAAAATGAGAATCTTAAAAAACTCCAATGAGAGTAGCCCAGGCAAGCTAACTTAAACAAAAGAATGAGTATCATATTTTGTCAGACTTCACATATGTATACTTTCTCCTGAAAAGTAGTAGAGAAATGATTTAAAATTTTGAAAGCCTTTTTGACAGACTGAAAATCCCAGGTATAACTTATATTATAATACAAATAATATGAAATCTTTCATGACTAACTTACGAATAAATGCAGTATGTGGTCATAATAACAGCCAATAGACCGTCACAGATCTATAGCTCCAAACTAGCCTGATCTAAGGCAAAGAGATCTGGTAGAGCCCAGAAAAGAGAGCTTAATTTGTGGCCAGTTGTCACAGAAGTGAGAGTGGTCATCTGGTCTGTCCTGAAAGGGCTTGTCTTGACTGTGGACAGCCAGATACCACTGAAGTGTGACCAACCCTCCTACACATATTTACAGAGTCTTACATGGACTAAACTATTTCCTGCATCTACAAATGATGGATTAAATCATTGTAGCACAGATCATTCTATGTAATTTTTTTTATTTTAAGAAAAGTAAAAACCAATAAAAATGATACAGAATTTTAAAACAAGATCATAGGAAAGTGACAATGGTGATTATATTGTTGTCTTCAAAATACTTGCTCAGATTACCAGATATAGGCAAGCAAAATTGATCACATAATATATGTAATAATTGTTCCTTTCAATGAACTAATAGAATGAGTAGTACAGTTATCTTAGCAGTTTCTTCCCCATTCATGATATCTATTGTACTTTTAGATCTTATTTATTCTTTCAGTTTCTCACACTAGGGAGACAAGTTTTCACACATGCGAATCTGATTTATTTTGCTTATTAGTATGGTCTCTAGTTGTATCCCTTTACCTATAAAAGCCTCGAGTTTATCTTTTTTAAAGCTGAGTAGTACTCTGTTATATAAAAATACTACATTTTTATTATTCACACCTTGGTTGATGGAAATTTGTGTTGTTTCCAAGATTTAGCAATTAAAAATTGTGCTGCTATAAACATGGGTGTACATATATTGCTGTGCTATGATGTTTTCAATACTGGGAAATACTCAGAAAGGGAATAGCTGGGTGGAATGGGACCTCTAATCCTAGTATTTTTTTGATAAATCTCCACACTGATTTGCACAATGGTTGCAACAGTCTACGCTCTCCACAACAGTGGAGAACTGTTACCTTTTCTCCACAGCCCCACCAGCATTTGTTATTGGATGATTTTTTGATGATGTACTTGTGTCTTTAGATGAAGACACAACTAGAAACACACTCAGACAAAGATACTCTTATCTTTGACAAAGGAGCCAAAATGTTCACTGGATGAAAGATAGCCTCTTTAAATGATGCTAGGAAACACTGCTGAAGACTAAAACTAGACCCATACCTATCATCATGCACTTTTTGGTTTTAATAAAGTCAAAATGGATCGAAGCTCTAAATATTAAAACAGAAACACTACTGTAAGAGAAAGTAGGTAGAAATCATGAAGACGTAGGGGTAGGCAGAGAGTTCAGGAACAAAAACCAAACTGCATGGGGAATACTTGAAAGAACCAGCAATGGTATCTCATCTTATTAAAAAGTTTTTGTGCATCAAAGCAAGTCCCCAATAGAGTGAAAAAAACTCTCAAACTGGGAAAAGTATTAGCCAATTGTCCCTCATAAAAGAACTTGTACGTAGAACATACAAAGATTTAAAAAAATGCCCCCCAAAACAAAGACCCAATCCACAAATGGGCATCTGAGATGAGTGCACAGTTCTCAAATGAAGAAATACAAATGGGAAATAAATACATGTAATATTTTGTGAGTCTACCGTGAGTTTGGGTGATAAATTGAAGTGGGAAAATATAACATTCATTGTGAATTTTTTTGTCCCAGAACTCAATAAACAATGCCCTACTCCTAGAGAAGGAGGCTCTTTCCAGAAGACAGTTCAAGATCAGCTCAATTTCATGATTTTTCACAGTAAAATAGTGCAAATTTAACCTCTATAGTCTTTTCAACTTTCATAATGATAACCATTTTTGAACATAATGATCTACACAGAATCTTATTATTTAATTTATAGATCTATATTCTTACATACATTTATTGAAATACTTCCATATTTAAAAGAAAAACACTTTCAATTCAGGAAGCAATTATTGGCAAGAATGTTACATGTGTAGTGGAGGGCTTCTACAGCAGACATAAAGATAAACAAGAAAGGACATTCTCTGGAGGATTTTTAAAGGAAATAAATATATAAAATGGATGATCAGAACGCAGATCAGAATATGATAGGACGAATATGGTGGTTCCTAAAAAAAGGGACACTAGAAATGAACCCATATATTTTTGTTTCACACTTTTATACAAGGAAAAATAAAAATTCCAAAGTGGTATTAAAAACAGCTACTGAAGGTATATACGATTCATAAACATAATACTTTGTTACTCAAAATAACAATATGGTTTTCATAGATGAAAGTTAAATTTAATTTTCAACCTCAAAAATACTTATGGACATAAAGGACTTTGAATGTGGCGATCTTGGGATGAAGCAGCTCAGTGGAACCAGATGATCAATTAGTTTAAAGTAGCAAGACCACAGTTTTGCTCGACGTGTGGACAAATTCTGCCTCCGTAGCTGAAGTGTAGTTTATCTGCACTTTATGACTCTACCTTGAATTTCATGATGAAAAAATCTCGTGAAATAAGAACATTATTTTAAAAACGTGTTTTAATGAAGAAGTATAGATGGATGACATCTTATAATTATAGCTTTCTGATAGACTGAGCCAGAAGATTTCAAGTGGGATCCCAGCCTGGTTAACAGTGACTTAGCAAGACTTTGTCTCAAAAGGAATATTTACAAAAAGAAAGAAGGAACTGCATGGGGGGTTGGGGGGACCTAGTTCAGTGTATAGACCCTGGGTTCAAGACTCAATATGGCTAAAATGTATAACAAAACACTTATATCCTCTTATGTTAACTTTGTAGAACTTTGTTTAAAGTTTTCTTTATGAGTATCATACTATTCCTATGAAATAATTTCTACAAAAGTTTTTGCTTTAGTAAGCTGGGCATGATGCCTGTAATTCCAGAACTTGGGAGGCTGAGGCAGGAGGATCGTTGTGGGTTCAAAAACCAGCCTGGGCTACAGAGTGACCTCAGGGACAGTCTGAAGTGCATAGCAAGTCCCTGTCTCAATAAAGAAAAAAAAATCTCTTAGCAAGTCATGTGTAGCACCTGGACACCACACCCTTTCAAGTGGGAATATAGCTAGGGAGAATCTCACTCATTCTGTGACTGCTGGGGTGTGAATATTCATTTCCGATTACTAAATAAGTGACATTGAACATGAGAATTCATCTCTTTATCCCTTGGTTTTCTCAGTAAAAGGAGTAACATTGACTACTTCACAGGTTGTTATAGAGCAAATGAGTTATTATAGCTAAAGCAATCCAATATATGGAATGGATGTTTCATAAATTTACATATAAAGCTTACAAGATTTAAATATCTTTCTTGCTATATTTTCTGTTTCCAGGACCCCAGAATTAACTAGCGTAATCAGCTCATGAATGTTCACTGAAACAAAGGCTCACATTCTAGATACCTTGGAGTTGTTTCCAGAGAATTATGAAAGCGGGAGTTTCTGTCTGTTATAATAAAGGTTTTTAAATACTTACAAAAATAAAGATACCAATTTATTAATCTTGGAAAGGACATGGTGAAATTCATTGATTTTCCTGTTTCTCTTGTGTAAAATTGAAACATAATTCCATTATTTTACACTAAGAGATCAAGTTGCATGTGGATGATATTTTCTTTCCCCTGATAAATCTCTTTGAATCTCTTTTCACTTCCTCTCATTGAAAACAAGAACCTACTCAGGAAACAAGTTTATTGTGGAAGAATTCTGTCTGAACAGTTTCCCGGTGACAGTTAGTTTGATGGCTTTTCGAAACCAAGGGTAAAAGAAAGCATAAATCAAGGGATTCATTGCTGAGTTGTAGTAAGCGATCCAAACTAATATTTCAAAAACATACGTGGGTGTGATGAAACCCAGGAAGGCATCGATGACAGAATCAATGAAGTACGGCGACCATGAAATCAGAAAAGCTATCACTGCGATGCCCAGGGTTGTGGCTGCTTTTCTCTCCCTCCTGGCCACCCTGTCTTTGTAGCTGTCTGATGATGTTGCAGTCTTATTGCTCAGACTTTCAATTTTCCTAGCCTGCTGCTTAGCGATAAGGAAAATCTTGAAATAAACACTTATCATCACAAGAGTAGGGATGAAAAATAATAGAAAGTCTATCAAGACCCAGTTTTGATTGACTGCAATCTGACAGCCTCCCACACAGGTGAGGGCACTCACTAGTTCCTTCCAGCCCAGCTTCATTAGCCCCTGTGTAAAGAAGGGAGAAGCAGTAAGTAATGGGAAGCAACCAGGAGAAGGCGATACACATGCCAGATACAGAGGAGGTGAACCGGGTTGGGTAGATGAGGGGTTCACTGACAGCGATGTATCTATCAAGGGAGATAAAGCACAAGTGGAAGATAGAGGAATAACAGAAGGAGCCATTAAAACAGGAGTGGAGTTTACAGAAACTGTCCCCAAAGTACCAGCAGCTCTCCACAGACCTGACCATGCTGAAGGGCATCACAGTCGTCCCCACCAAGAAGTCAGCACAGGCCAGAGAGGCGATCAGAAAGTTAGCTGGGGAGTGGAGCTGCTTGAAGTGGAGAATGGAAGTGATGACCTGCAGGTTTCCCAAGACAGCCAGCACAGCCCCAGAGCCAAAGACCAGGTAGAGGAGCAGGCGGGGTCCCGGGGAGTAGGGAGCTTTGACACAGGATCTGTTCACATTTTCATAGCACAGCTGGACGGCTCCAGGAGGGATCAGGTCATCTCTGCTCATGATTGTCTTTTGTTGCCTGAGAAAACTGTCCTCTTCAGTAGCCCACTGTGTAATTCCTTTCTTTAAAAATCCTCAAAAAATATAGAGTAGTCTGTAATTTCAAGTATATCCATAAATTGTTCCCTCTTTATAACGTATTCCCGTATCTAGAAGCTAATTGATGTTCTCATCTGATAAAAATATTTCCTTCCTTATGTACAAATAACCAATTTCATTATTATACACAATGCTATTTAAAAATTTTTCTGTTTCTTACCTCTGTTTTCATGCCTGTGCAGTGATTTTCAGTGACAGGAATGGTCTGCTTCCTGATGCATGTCTGAGTGCCACCTCTTATTAGGGGTTTTATCTTAATTAAACAATGCTAAGGTGAAGCCCTGAATGGACTTTTCCCTCAGGAGAGTAACTTAATGAAGGCAAATATCCTGTGTGGGTAAGACTGAATCCCATAGTGTAAGGAGGAAATGAAGACACTTCAAATAACTATTATGTTAATGCCAAAACCAATATGTGCCCATCCAATTTTCAGATGACATGTGGTGTGCTCATCCAACACAAATGGAAATAATGCGTCCCAATATTCCTCAGAATTTGAAAGCACGTTGTTTGTTCTGAAGTATTCTTTATTACCCTTTTTTATTACCTTATGTTTTCGAGACATATTTATGAAGGAATCTCATGCTGCCACTAATAGTCCTTTCCATGAGCTCTTCATGCTTTCTAGCACTGATTGCATTTTAAATACATTTATACAGTGTATTCTGTGATACAGAATAAACACATTCATCAGGGAAATCGGTGATACAAGTGTCACATCTTGATCATTTTTCCCCTTCCCAGCTCTCTCTCCTGTATTTCCTGTCACCTGATCCTTTTTGATTCTTTCAATGAACCAGATCTTTGATTCATTATTGGTTCTTGGGTTTTGTATTGTCTTTATAGTCTCTATTTCATTAATTTCCTCTTTGTGTTTCTAATTTCCTTCTTTCTATTAGCTTCAGATTTGAAGTGTTCTTGTCTTTCTAGAATGCTGAGGTGCATCATTAGGTTGTTTATTTGGGTTTTTTTCTTTAGTGTGTGCATCTTAACTGTCACCTTGCTTCTTATAACTGACTTCATTGTTTCTGATTGGCTTTGGTATATTTTGCCCTATTGTCATTTGATTCTGAACTGTTCAATTTCCTTATTGGTTTCTTCTATGATCCATTGATTATTCAATAATGTACTATTTGATCTTGTGCTTGCATAGTTTCTGTGGAATCTTCTGCTCTTTATTTCTAGTTTCATTCCACTATGACTCAATTTTATACAAGGGATTATATTAATTCTTTTGTACTTATGTAAGCATGTTTTGTGGCTTAAAATATGGTCTGTTTTGCAAAAGTTCTTTGTGCTGTTGAGAAAAATGTATATTCCAATGCTTTTGGATGAAATATTCTGCAGGTAATCTGTTAAGTCCATTTGCTCAATGGTGTCATTTAACTCTGATATTTATTCATTGATTCTTCAGTTTACTCAATTGTGTGAAGGGGGTATTGAGGTCCCTTACTATATTGTTCCAATGTTTATCTGTTCTATTAACTGAGCAGTAGTTTTTATTTTTATGAAATTGAGTGTCATGAACTTTGATACATAGATATTTACAATTATCTTTTTCTGTTGTTCCCTTGATCAATATGTAGTGGTCTTTTTGCTTTCTGATTATTTTGATTTGTAGTCATCTATTTCTGAGTATGAGATCACTACCACTGCTTGTTTTGGGGCTCTGGTTGAGTGGAGTATCCTTTTTAATGCTTTCACTCAGTGTACGTTCTCATTTTGCATGAGGTGTGCTTCCTATGGGTGACTGCTTTTTTATATTATCCAACCTGAAAAATCTTTGCCATTTAATTGATAAGTGAGACCATAGACATTAAGTTATTATTGTAAAGTGTTAATTGAATTCTGTTATTGCATTACTTTTCCCAGGCTGATGCCTTTATTTTCCTCCTTTTTGTAACTACTCTCACAGTTATATCTATGTGCAATGTGGGTTCTTTGATTGAGAATTTCTTTGTGAAAAGTCTTCAATTCCTCCTCAATTTCAAAGGCTTATTTTTCAGGTTATTGAAGCCCAGAGTAACAATTGTTTTCTTTGGGTTTCAAAAACTTCTTTTCAGTATCTCTCCACCTTAAGGTTTGTGCTGAACAACCTACAGTTATTCTGATGGCTGTGCCTTTATAGGTTTTCACTGTCAGTTTTTAGTTTTCTCTCCTGTGACTGAATTTCTAAAATACCAATTATGATGTGGATGGAGAGGATCTTTATTGATCATGCTTATTGGGTTTTATGTGCCTCTTGTACTTGAATTGTGAGTTATTTCCCTAGACTTAGAACTTTTTCTATAATTTCAGTGAATAATTTATGGCTTCTAATTTTTGGTTTATTTTTATAATTATCTTCTAATTTTTGCTTTATTTCTATAATTTTGAAAATGATTTTTAAATCATATTGTACCTATTCCATCTAGCTTGCATTGTGTCTTCATTTTAATGTATCATTGTTTGTATTCTCTTAAATCCACCTTGTCTTCTACTCCTGTTAATCTGTACTCATGTTGGTAAAGTATGCTATTCATGCTTTCCATGAAATGTTTCATCTCTAGCTCTGCTTGATTTCTTTTCATAATTTATAATTTTTTTTGAAATCATCATTCGTGTCATGTGTTATTATCCTTGACTCAATTAGACGTTTTATTCGTTAAGCTTGTCAAACATATTTTTGGTGAGATCCTTTTTCTGTTTAATTAAACTATCATGCATTTGCCTATAAATTTCTTCCTTTATCTCTTTAAATAATTGAAAAGTGTTTTTTGAATTTTTTCTATACTTTCCTCTATTTTTGGATCAGTTTTGGGGGAAATAAGGATTTGGGGGTGCAACTTGTTGAATGTGTTTTTAAATTTTATTTTTTTTATTGTGGATTGGAGATAAGTTAGCCTAGTAATACTCTGTCACTACCATAGAATTCTCTTTAGATTCTGTTCCCCTGTAATGTGTTTTTGTGTTTATTTATATTTTGATTTGTATACCTTTTCAACCTATTCATCATAATATTTTTTCATTGTTATTTTATATTAGTACATGTCATCTTTCATAATGATTATATTCCTTGTGGGGAGTTGGTACATGCATATAGCACACATCCATCCTATTTTCATGCCCTTTCTCTCCATCTCCTCCCCTATTCCATCCTGTTTGTGAAAGATCTAGCTCATTACTTCCTGTTATCTATCTTTTAATTTGCTCTCTATTTATATTTTGCATTTATCATATAGGAGAAAATATATATTACTTAACTTGTGTGTCTGATTTATTTTACTTAATGTTATGGCCTCAGAGTGCACTCGCTTCCACATAGATCACTCCAATTTATTCTTCTTTATGGCAGAGCTGTGCTCTTTTATATAAAAAATCACATTTCTTTATCAGTTCATCTCTTGATGGACAAATACACCACTTCTATGATTTAGGTATGAGTTGTGTTCTTGTAAATGTGGGTATGCATGTATTGCTATAACATGAAGTCTTTAACTCTGTCCAGAAGATATCTAGGAGGGAAATACCCGGGTCAAATGAAACTTCTAGATTTGTGTGAAGAATTTTCATACAGGTTGGATTAGTATACATCCCCACCAACAGAATAGAAGTGTTAATTTTTCATTGCAGCCTTGCTAATATTTCGTATTATTTGAATTTTAGATTGTAGCCATTCCTTCTGAGGTGGAACACAGAATCACAGTGTTATTTCTTTATTTATTTGCATTTCTCTAGTGTCTAGTGATGTTGACATTTTTTCATATATTTATTGGCTATTTATAGTTCTTTTGAGAAGTGGCTACTCATTTCAGTTGCCCATCATTTGAATGGATCTTTTATATTGCAATGTCCAATTTCATCCAATTCTTTGTATATTTTAGAGATTAGTACTATGTTTGAGGAATAGCTGGAAACTTTTTTTCCCATTCTGAGTGTCATCATTTCAGTCTGTTGGCAGTTTCCTTGGCTATGTAGAAGCTTTTTAATTTTATATCATCGCATTCGTTGATTCTTGGTACTATTCCTTGAACCATTGGGTTTCTGTTCAGAAAGTGCTTTCCTATACCTTGTCTTCAAGAGTTTTATCTGCTTTTCTTCTTGACTATTGTTCCTGTTTGAACATTTAGATCTTTGTTCCAGTTTGATTTCATTTAGTTCATGATAAGATATATCTAATATGGATAACCAGCTTTGCAAGCACCATTTGTTAAAGGAACTATATTTTATCCAGTGTATATTTTTGGACACTTCATCAAAAATAAGATGGTTAAAATTGCCTGGGTTTTTTTTTTCTGAATCTCCACCATTGAACCATAAATCTGTTTTATGCCAATACCACACTGACTTTATTACTACAGCTTTGTGATATAGTTTCAAGTTTGGGATTGTGATGACTCCTGTGTTGCTCTTGTTGCCCAAGATTGATTTTAATAGTTTATATCTCTTTTCATTCTGTATACATTTTAGGATTGTTTTCTCTAGTTCCGTGAACAATTGTGTTGGTATTTTGAGATTGCATTAAATCTACCTATTAGTTTTAGAAACATGTTCATCTTGACCATATTGCATCTGCCTATCTAGGAGCAGGGGATATATTTCCATTTTTGATGCTTCTTTAATCTGTTTTTCCAGAGTACTGTAGTTGTTGTTGTAGAAGTCATTCACTTCCTTGTTAGGTTAATTCCTAAGCATTTAATTTTTCTTGATATCATTGTGAATGATATTATTTCACTAGTTTTTTTCATAGTGAGTTCATTATTGATGTACAGTAATGCCATTGATGTATTTGTGCTATGCAACATTTACATTCCTTGTGAGAAGTTGATATGTATACATAGCACATTTTAATTTTTTATCCCCCTCTCTTTCCTTTGCCTTTCTCTCCCACCTTCTATCCATCTCTTGATCATATATATATATATATATATATATATATATATATGACAGACACATAAGCTTTACATTATTTTTGTGCAATTGATACAAAATGATATAATCCAATATATAAAATGTATATAACATGTCTTAATTCTTTTCTGTATTCACTTTCTTTTCCTTCCATCTATCTCTCTATCAATTCCTTTCCTCTTTGATGAAGATGAATATCCTTCTTATTATTATCTGTCTTTTATTTTGCTTTTTATTTATACTTTGTTTCTTATATCAGAGAAGCCATGTGATAGTTATGCTTGTGTATTTGATTGATTTCACTTGATTCTGTGGTTGTCAGCCACATCCATTTTCCTACAAATCACCCAAGTTTACTTTTATGGTGAAGTAATACTCCATTGTAGTACACTTTGTTTTCCCATTTATCTGTTGATGGGCATGTAGACAGCTTCTAAGACTTAGTTATTATGAATTGTGCTGCTATAAACATGTACATACATGTATCACTTTAACATGAGATCTTGGAAGGGAACCCTCTCCACTGTTGGTGTAAATGTCAACTAGCACAATCATTATGGGAATTAGTATGGAGATTCCTCAAAAGAGTGAAACTAGAAATTTCATTTGTCTTTGCTATTGATCTTAGTATGTTGTCTTATATCCTGCTACATTGCTGACTTTGGCTACTAAATCTAGGATTCTTTTGCTCAAATACTTTGGGTCTTCAATAGAGACGATCAAGATGATTTGCCTTCTTCCTTGTATTCCATATCTGTTTTACTTCTTTCTCTTTTCTGATTACTCTGACTAATGTTTTGAGTACATGTTGGACAGGAGTAGTAATAATGGACATACTTGTCTTGTTTCTGATATTAAAGATAAGAAAGGATATTTTGAAGGAGCAGTTTTATAATTAAAATACATATGCAAAACAGATCATTGGAATGTGAATCATAATGTGAAGGGATGAATAATGAGGTCCCTAAAACAGGAGGGAGACTACATACAAATACACCTGCATATTTTTTTTGTTTTAATCTTTGGTACATGGAAAAATACAAATTTCAAGGTAATATTAAAAACATTAGCTACTAAAGGCACTTATAATTCATAAACAGCCACGTTTTTCAAAATAATGAATTTATTCTCATGAGAAAAAAGTTAAATTAATTTTAACCACAACAAGGACATGGTGACCAAGAGGATGTGAGTGTAGTAGTCACGTTGCAGAGAAGAAACTTAAAGGAAACAAATGATCAAATAGGATCAAGTAGCAAGACTACACTTTAATTTGAGGAGCAGACAAATCTTGCCTCATAGTTAAAATGTCCTCCTTTTAGTCCTAGGTTACAAAACTTCTGCATAATAAAAACCCTATTTTAGAAACATTTTAAAAATGAAGAAATATGCTTGACAGCCAGTATTCTGAGACTGACTCAGAATGATTCTAAGTTGGAGTCTAGCATAAGTAATGTAGTGACTTGGAAAAACTCTGCCTCAAAATGAAAATTAAAAACTAATTCTCAGGATGTATCTTTCTGGGAAGGTCCTGGGTTCAACCTTCATTACAGCACAAAACAAAAGATTTAACTAACCAGTTATTTTCTTTTGTGTTTATATCTGTCTGTAGAACATTGTTTATAATTTTCTGTATGACAACCATATTGTTCCTGTGTAATAATGTTTATAAAAACTTCATGCTCAAAAAAAAAATCTCTGAGCAAGTTATGTGCCTTGTCTGGGCATCATTCTCTTTCGAAGGTGAGCACAGTTGGGGGACTCTCATTCTCTGAAGGCGGATGTGAGAACTCATTCTGATAACTAAATATGTAACCTTGGATATGAGAATTCGCCCCTTTATGGCTGAGCTTTCTCAGTAAAGGGAATTATATTGCCTACTTAAGAAGTTGTTATAAAGATTAAATAAGTTATGCAATCTAATATACAAAATGAACATTTCATAAATTTATGTACAATCTTTGTGAGAGGTTTAAATTCTCTTTTTGTTATATCCTTCTGTTCCTAGAACTTGTGAATTGACTACTGAGATCACTCAGTGATGCTCTCTGAAATAAAGGGGCACATTCTAGACACAGTACAGTGCAGTTCCCAGAGAATGAGAGGGTGGTACTTTCTCCATCATAAAGGAAGTTTTAAAAGGCTTATAAAACTAGAACAATGTATTACCTTAGAATAGATATGGTAAGATTAACTGGCTTGTCTAATATACTTGAAAAATAGCATTGAGCTAGAAGTACTTTTTGAAGTACATTTTCAATCCTGAAAGAAACTTTGAAGTATTCACCAGATATCTTTAACATCTGGGTTAAAATGACATCTGATGTCTATAAGTGAAAGACATCTGATATCTATAAATGAAAAAATAGGACCAAAAAAGGTTAGTTTTTGTGTGACAATCCTTATTGGGGGAAGTAACCAATAAATGTGTCTGGAAAACAAATGTAAATAAAAGAATATTGGACATACTCGATATGTATATAAATTTTTCTATTAGTTAATTTAGGAAAACTTACTCAGATTTAAATCACTAGAATCTAAATAGACAGCATTTAACACTTGAACTGAAGAACTGTAAAGGATAGTATGACATCCAAGGTGAATTTATTTATCTTTAAATCACATAGATATATACAGTTTCTCTCAATCAGTATAATCAGAAATAGTACATGACATAAACATAGCTTTACCAACTTAAAGCGCTTATTTAATATTAGAAGAAATAATGTGCTTGTAATAAATAGTATCATTGTGTATCTAAGTAGAAATTAGAGAAAATAGCAAGGACACTTTTCTATATTAGTTCTTTCCTCAAAGATATAATGCTGATTTTTAAAAGTTGGTCCCTGTCTCAAGCATATTTTTTCTTGTATGAGAAACCTAACATACACATAACAATCAAAACAAAAGAGAAATAATATGAATGTGGAGAAACATCATTTAGAAAAGAGAAAGGGACCAAGAGATAGAGGGTATGGAGAGGAGCAAAAGAGAATTAGAAATAAAAAGGAATAAAGATGTGTTCTGTGGGGGCTGGGGATTTAGCTCAGCGGCATAAGCACCTGCCTTGCAAGCAGGCAGTCGTGAGTTCGATCCCTGGTACCGATAAAAACGAAAAAGACAAAAAAAAAAAAAAAAAAAAAAGATGTGTTCTGTGGATGTACCAGCTCTCCATAGGAATGTATTCATCACATACTGCAAACATGTATCAGTAAAAATAAAAACCTGATAAAAAAGGAAACATAAAATAAAAACAAATAAAGTTTGGTGCCCAAAAGAGACAAATTGAACTCAGCAGCTTATTCATTGATGCATAGAACATGCTGTCCTCTGATTTGAATACCAAGAGCAATTCACCGCTAATTACCTGCCATTTGCAATATGTTCTGAATTACAGAAACAATTCAGTTGCTTTGGAACTATGAAAATAAATGTTTCCACCCTTGGTAATAATCCTCATGCCAGAGTTCTTTCTTCCTTTGGTTGTATTAAGATGTATACTTTAATGTACATCTTTGAAAAATTCTGTATTTGGAACAATTGCAAATTTAAATGAGTAATAAATTAATTTAGAAGTAAATCATAACAAAAAAACTTAAACTCCATGATTTAAACATATAATAAATTTTAAAGTTTCTTATATTCATGTAATTTTTTATAAGTGTAGTTACTAGCAAAACGCTCACTGAATGGTGAATGCTTTTATTTATGCCACCCATTTCCTTTTTTATTGTAAATAATGGAACTGATATTAATTAATAGATATGCTCCTGGCTTATTTTTCCTGACCCTGACATACAAATCTGACACTATTCAATGCAGCCTTTCTGAATAGCCCCTCTGAATAAAGAGCAATTACCTCTGTAAGATTCTCTTATTAATTTATACTTGATGAAGGCAATGCTACAACAGAGAGGAGTGTATTCAGATTGTTAACTTACAAAAACTAATAAAAGAATCAGAACTTTAAATATTCATGTTATTTTTATTATCTTTTATGTTAAATGTTCTCAGTGATACAAAGACACAGTTATTCACCTGACATAAAAAAGCTCAGACAAACCAGTAGCCCAATATCACAGTGATAAATGGCAGATTTGACTCAAAAGTTATGGCTTCTATTCAGTTTGGCTTTTAATGCTAGATTTATCAAAAACATTACACATTAATTTGATCTGAATTTGTCCTAGTTTAAGATTAAAAGATATTTAGTTATTTTACATTAAGAAATCTTCAACATTGATGATCATTTATTTTTCCTCTAAAGTTTTTAGCATGAATCTCTAATTTTCAGGGAAAAAAAACAAGAATCTACTCAGGAAAGTTTATTGTGAAAGAATTCTGTCTGAACAGTTTACTTGTGACAATTAGTTCAATGGCTTTATGAAACCAAGCATAAAAGAAAGCATAAATCAAGGGATTCATGACAGAGTTGTAGTAACCGATCCAAACTAATATTTCATACACATATATGGGTGTGATGAAGCCCAGGAAGGTATCGATGATGGAATTGATGAAGTATCGACAGCCGTGAAATCAGAAGAGCTATCACTATGATTCCCAGGGTTGTAGCTGCTTTTCTCTCCCTCCTGGCTACCCTGTCTTTGTAGCTATCTGATGGTTTTTCTGTCTTATTTCTCAGACTTTCAATTTTCCTAGCCTGTAGCTTAGCTATCAAGAAAAGCTTGGAGTAAACACTTATCATCACAAGTGTAGGGATGAAAAATAGTAGAAAATTGACCAAGACCCAGTTTTGATTAACTCCAGCTTGACAGCCTCCGACAGTTGAGGGTACTTATTTGTTCCTCCAGCCCAGCTTCAGTTGCCCCTGCGTAAAGAACAGAAAACTATAGACTACAGCAAGCAGCCAGGAGAAGGCGATACACATGCCAGACACAGAAGCAGTGAACCTGGTGGGATAGACCAGAGAAGGTCAGTGACAGCTATGTATGTATCCATGGAGATAAAGCACAAGTGGAAGATAGAGCAGTAACATAAGATGCCATTAAAACAGGAGTGGAATTTACAGAAAATGTCCCCAAAGTACCAGCAGCTCTCCACAGACCTGACCATGCTGAAGAGCATCACAGTCGTCCCCACCAAGAAGTCAGCGCAGGACAGAGAGGCGACCAGAAAGTTAGCTGGGGAGTGGAGCTGCTTGAAGTGGAGAATGGAAGTGATGACCAGCAGATTTCCCAAGACAGCCAGCACAGCCCCAGAGCCGAAGACCAGGTAGAGGAGCAGGCGCGGGCCCGGGGAGTAGGGAGCTTTGACACAGGATCTGTTCACATTTTCTTTTTTTTTTTTTTTTTTTAACACAATAGATACTTTTATTTAAAGAGTATTCTGCTCCATACTGAAACAACTGAATACATGTTCTCAGCAATATATGGGACTTTCCACTAAAATAGACAATATACCAGCTATTAAACCGTCTTTAAATGAAGGCAAAAGAATCCAGTTATACTGTACATGTTATCAGATCATAATGGTATTTTTTTTTATTTAAGAGGAAAAAGAGAAAAACACAAAACAAACCAAAGCGGTGTAAGGGTACACGTAATACAGAACTACAAAAAAAGAAACAAAACAACAACAACAACAAGAAAAAAAACATAACAGTAAGAAATCGCCTTTTAGTAGATTACATATTATCATCTTGAAAATAGTTCCTCAAATCACAGTATCAAAGAACACAAGGTGGACATTCAAATAGGGAGACTGCAAACAGCTGTGTTCAATGATCCAAAACATTGATATAGTCAGCTATTTAATACCCCTAAACACACTTGCTGTTATATCCGTTAGAGCTCTTTTTCTTTTTTTTTTTTTCCCTCTCTTTTTTACAACAAAATTTACACATTTTGGATTTTATTACTCCTTAGTGCTTGTTACTTTTTTGGGGGGGAGAGAATACAGTCAAATATGGCAAAACAAAGCTGTCAGTCAATACCAAGGATAGACATAGCACATGGTGTAGAACAGAGTACAAGTTTATCAACAATGGTTATCAACGTTGTCCCTTGTTTCCTTAAAAAGAATTGTCTATCTCATTAGATATTATAAAGTTGGACAAAACAGTAGAGAACAAGACCAATAAAACTTAGGCATTGTAAACATTACAGGACTTCCAGAGAAGACAATAGTCAAACCAGAATGGGTATCTTAGTGAATCTTATTGTCTTCAAAGTAGTTGCCTATGTCTTCAAACTTGATACTATCATATAGAATGGAACAGAGTCTAATCAGTCAAAACAAGATCGTGGGAGTACTACAGGACTTCAAAACAAGTTAATAGGAAATCGAAAAGAGTTACTATTTATATATCCTAATTTTTTAAATTTTTTCTTTAATTAAGACAAACATAAGAAATGACTAAATAATTTTTTTAAAACAATAAGGGGGAGATTGAGATAAAACAGGACATAACAATATAACAATAGAGGTCACAGCATGACTGTTTCAACAACCTAGTACTTCACCACCATATAACCTGACTTAATAGTAGTTACCATAGTGTCTTTTTCCTTGAAATATTTGGATAAAATTTCATATACTCTAGCTTCAAATATTTTCATATCAAGAAGGCCAGAATAAAGCCTTTCTAATTAATGAGTGAAAACTTTATAAGGCTTCAAGGCCACCTAGTGGGGAATCATGATTACCACTTATTTTTATATATTTGAATCATTACTTACATTAGGGAAACTATTCGGTATTCACACATGTGAGATTGATTTATTTCACTTATGAGTATGGTCTCAAGCTGCGCCCATTTATTGATAAATATCTCAATGTGATCCTTCTTTATAGCTGAATAATACTCCATTGTATAGAAATACCACAACTTTTTTTATCCATTCCTCAGTTGATGGACACTTGGGTTGTTTCCAAGATCTGGCGATTACAAATTGTGCTGCTATAAACATAGGTGCACATATATCACTGTGATATGATGCTTTCAGTTCTTCTGGGAATATGCCTAGAAGTGGAATAGCTGGAATAAATGGGATTTCCAGTCCCAACTTTTTGAGAAATCTCCAGACAGATCTCCACAAAGGCTGTACCAGTCTACACTCCCACCAGCAGTGCAGGAGAGTTCCTTTTTCCCCACAGCCTCTCCAGCATTTGTTGTCGGTTTTCTTGATTCTGGCCATTCTTTCAGGAGTGAGATGGTATCTCAGTGTGGTTTTAATTTGCATTTCTCTAATGGCCAATGATGATGAGCATTTTTTCATGTATTTATTTGCCATTTGCATTTCTTCATCTGAGAATTGCGTATTCATCTCAGATGCCCATTTTTGGATTGGATCTTTGAATTTTGGAGGTCTGAGTTTTTTTAATTCTTTATATGTTTTAGACAAGAGTCCCTTGTCTGAGAGAGAGTTCACTAAAATCTTTTCCCAGTTTGTGGGTTTTCTTTTCACTATGCTGGAGATTTCTTTTGACGTGCAGAAACTTTTTAATAAGAAGTGGTCCTAGTTATTGATTCTGGGAAGTATTTCCCGTGCGGTTTGAGTCCTGTTCATGAATTCTCTACCTACTCCTATGTCTCCAAGGTTTCTACCCAATTTGTCTTCCAATAGATTTAGTGTTTCTGTTTTAATATTCAGATCTTTGACCCATTTAGATTTTAATTTAGTACATGGTGATAGACATGGGTCTAGCTTTAGTTTTCGGCAAATGGAGAGCCAGTTTTTCCAGCACCATTTATTAAAGAGACTGTCGTTCTTCCAGTGAACCTTCTTGGCTCCTTTATCAAAAATAAGGTGGTTGAGTGTGTTCGTAGTTGTGGTTGTATCTTCTAATCTATTCCACTGATCTTCGGCTCTGTTTTGATTCCAATACCATGTTGATTTTACTACTGTTGCTTTGTAGTATAACTTCAAGTCAGGGATTGTGATGCCTCCTGCTTTGTCTTTGCTGCTTAGAATTGCCTTTGCGATTCTAGGTCTCTTCTGGTTCCAGATGAAATTTAGGAGTGATTTCTCTAGATCTATAAGGTATGTTGATGGTATTTCTATTGGGATTGCATTGAATCTGTATAACAGTTTTGGGAGAATGGCCATTTTCACAATGTTTGTTCTTCCTATCCATGAGCAAGGGATGTCTTTCTATTTTCTGAGATCATCTTCAATTTCCTTTTTCAGTGTATTATAATTTTCACTGTATAAGTCTTTCACTTCTTTCGTAAGAGTAATTCCTAAATATTTCATTTTTTTGCTTGCTAATGTGAATAGTCCAGTTTCTCTTATTTCCCTCTCTGTGATTTTGTTGTTCGCGTATAGGAATGCTATTGATTTCTGAGTATTGATTTTGTATCCAGCCACATTACTGAATTTATTTATTGTATCTAAGAGTATTTCAACGGAGTTTAGGGGGTCTTCTATGTAGAGTATCATGTCATCTGCAAACAATGATAATTTAACTTCTTCTTTTCCGATCTTTACCCCTTTTATTTTTCTCCCTTGTCTAATTGCTCTGGCTAGTACTTCCAGTACTATATTAAATAGGAGTGGTGATAGAGGACATCCTTGTCTTGTGCCTAATTTTAAAGTAAAGGATTTCAATTTTTGGCCATTTAGTATGATGCTGGCTGTTGGTTTGTCATAAATGGCCTTTATTATATTGAGGTAAAGACCATTTATTCCAATTTTCTGTAGAGTTCTTATCATGAATAAGTGTTGGACCTTATCAAAGGCTTTTTCTGCATCTATAGAAATGATCATGTGATTCTTATTTTTGGCTTTATTGATATGGTGGATTACATTTATTGATTTGCGTATGTTGAACCATCCTTGCATTCCTGGGATGAATCCCACTTGGTCATGATGTATAATCTTCTTGATGATTTTCTGGATCCTATTTGCCAATATTTTATTGAGGATTTTTGCATCTGTGTTCATTAGGGAGATCGGTCTATAGTTCTCTTTTATAGTTGGGTCTTTCTCAGGTTTTGATACTAGAGTAATATTTGCTTCCAGGAATGACTTAGGAAGGATTGCTTCCCTTTCAATTTCATTGAATAGTTTGAGGAGTGTCGGCATTAGGTCTTCTTTATATTTCTTGTAGAATTCTGCAGTGAATCCATCTGGGCCTGGGCTCTTCTTGGTGGGTAAGGACTTAATTACATTTTCAATTTCATTAGCAGAGATTGGGTTATTCAACAGCTTTATATCCTCTTGATCTAGCTTTGGTACTTCATATGCTTCTAAGAATCTGTCTATTTCTTCTGTGTTATCAAACTTTTGAGAGTAGAGGTTTTCGAAATAGGTGTTGATGATCCTCTGTATTTCTATTGGGTCTGTAGTGATTTCTCCTTTTTCATTTCTTATTGCATGAATTTGAGCTTTTTCTTCCCTTTTTTAAATAAGGTTGGCTAGGGGCTTATCGATTTTGTTTATTCTTTCAAAGAACCAACTCTTTGATTCGTTGATTCTTTGGATTGTTTTCTTAGTCTCTATTGCATTGATTTCTGCTCTGATTTTTATAATTTCCTCTCTTCTTTTGGCTTTGGGCTTGACTTGCTCTTCTTTTTCTAGCTGTTTGAGGTGTAGCATCAAGTTATTTATTTGTATTCGTTCTGTTTTCCTGATGTGGGAACTCAGTGCAATAAATTTTCCTCTCAGAACGGCTTTCATTGCATCCCACAGATTCCGGTAAGTTGTATCTGCATTTTCATTTTCTTTTAGGTATTGTTTAATTTCTTCTGTGACCCACTGATTACTCAAGAGCGTGTTATTTAGTTTCCATGAGTTTGCGGAATTTTTGCAGTATCCTTTGTCATTAATTTCTAATTTCAGAGCGCTATGATCCGATAATATGCAAGGGATGATTTCAACTCTTTTGCATTTGCTTAAATATGTTCTGTGAGCTAATATATGGTCTATGTTAGAAAATGATCCATGTACTGCTGAGAAGAATGTGTATTCTGATGTTGTTGGGTGGAACATTCTGTATATGTCTATCAAACCCATTTGTTCACAGGTGTGATTCAGTTCTGTTATTTCTTTGCTCATTTTCTGTCTGGTTGATCTGTCCCTTGATGTCAGTGGTGTATTAAGGTCTCCTGTTACAATTGTGTTACTGAGAATTTGAGTTTTCATTTCTGTTAATAATTGTTTTTTATAGCTGGGTGCTCTGGAGTTTGGTGCATATATATTTAAGATAGTTATCTCTTCCTCTTGGAGTTTTCCCCTTACGAGTATGTAGTGACCTTCTTTGTCCTTTATGGTCATTGTTGGTTTAAAGTTCACGTTGTCTGCAAACAGAATGGCTACTCCTGCCTTTTTTTGGATTCCTGCTGCATGAAGAATTGTTTTCCATCCTTTGACTTTCAGTCTGTGAGTATCCTTCTGGGTTAGATGGGTTTCCTGTAAACAGCATATGGTTGGATTTTGTTTCTTGGTTTTTTTAATTTTTTCTTTTGTCTTTTTCATTTTTTTTATCGGTACCAGGGATCGAACTCACGACTGCCTGCTTGCAAGGCAGGCGCTTATGCCGCTGAGCTAAATCCCCAGCCCCAAGGATCTGTTCACATTTTCATAGCACAGCTGGACGGCTGCAGGAGGGGTCAGATCACCAATGCTCATGATTGTCATTTGAAATGTGAATATACAATCATCTTCTAATATTTATCTCTTCCTGTTGAATTGTTTGGAGTAGCATCATCATGCCTTGCTGTCTTGTATTTATTACCAAAATCACTTTGTAGGTATCAGTCTCACACCTGGCAATATTACACATGGAGGGAAAGAAGACAAAGAGAAAAATCTGCAGTTGAAAGGACTCTGGGATGACCCATTGCTCTTGGTGGATAAAAGGGCCATGAGTCAGAGTGCTCACAGCAGAGTGCAAGGGAAGAGAAGCTTTGTAGGCATTGGCTGTAAGGAGAAACAGAGCACTCTAGCACTGTCACAGAGGCCCTCCAATTACTGGTGCAGTGGAGAGCTTGACACATGCCAGGGTAGCACATTTATTATCAAAAAGGTATAATTCTTTCTGGGTTTCATGGCCTCAGCTGAACTTGTATCTCATGTTTTAGACCTGAAAATTCACAGCCTTTTGCTCTAGCCCCTATTTAGCTCTCAGTAGGGGGACACAGTTCTCACTCATGTGTTGCAATGAGACATACTAGAATCTTGAATGGACTTGATTACATTCTTTTTGTCAATTAAGGGTACATCTATTTCTATGTATGCGTGTATCTCAGTAAAAAGTGTTGAAGTAAAAGTCAAGTAAAGATGGAGATCCGGGACTTAATATCTCAGGGATGTAGTTTGGGGCACCATTTGTATTGTTTTGGCACTATAGGTTGAAGATTACTTGAGTTGAGAGAAACTGTGTCACAGTTGCAGAGATTTCTTTAGTTAGGTTGCTTTTCCCTGTGATTTGTCCTTCTGCTTACTTATATTTTAGTGTTTCTACTGCTTTTCAACATTTTGAGCATATTTTTTCAGTTTTCTCATTAGTATATATTGTATTACAAAATGATTGCATTCCTTGTGGGGAGTTAGTACATGCACATAACTCATCTCAATTTTTTATGTCCCCATTTCCCTCCCCTCTCTCCCTACTCCATCAATCTCCTGATCATCTTCTTATGTGCAAAAGATCTACTGATTCACATTTTGTATCTTCTATGGAGCTCTTTATTTGTATTTTGTTTTCTCATATAAAAGAATGCATGTGATATCTAAGCTTGTGTGTCTGATTTACTTTACTTAACATTACAACATAGAATAAAAATAATAATGAAATAAAAATACTAACATTGTGAACCCCAGGATTTAAATGCTCTTCTCTCTGTCCTGGTTATACTCATATTCATAATTTTCTGATATTAACTCTGTTTTGGATCTAACACTTTTTAATCCCTTTAGCTTGTTTTCTAGTGATATAAATATATTGTTGCATTAAACTCTTATACAAAAGACAGAAGCCAGTTCACCTTTCCTGTGAGTCAGCAAAAGCCATGCTGGGTCTGGGAAGAGTACAATAGGAAGCCAATTCCTGTAAGCCACACAAACCATGAGTGGCCCAGGAAGAGAGAAGCCAGTTCATTTTTCCCATAAGCTAACCAGTGTTTATTTAGACTGAGAATCAAGAAGCCACCTCCCACCCCTGGAAGCACCTGAATGGCTTAAAGAACAGGCTGAGTTGATAACAGTTAAGTTACAAAAACAACTAAATACTTGTATTGTTTGATTGGCTTTGCATGGCCAGGCTCAATAGCATCTATTAGGAGGATAACAATATGCAATATAAAAAATGGGAGATTTTCTTCCCTCTTGTTTTTAAAATCTAATATTTTTCTCACTATTTTATTTTGTTCTGATTTATTGTTTCATTTTATTTAATGTTCTGTTTCATTGGTTTTATTCTGTTTTTTATTTAATTTTACTATGTCTGCTGGGATGGACAACTATTATGAAAATAATAAGATTATGATGGTAGCAATTGTTGATTTTCTATTATTCTGTTTTGAAGTTCTGTGCCACTTTCACTGTTCTCTTTTAATTGACTTTATTTTTTTGTTTTGTTGGGTTTTATTCTCTTTAAAATAAAAAAAATAGAATAAAATGAATTACCATACAAAGTATAAGTATGAAAAACAACAGAAAATCAATCAAAGCCCGTTTGATTTTTGACAAGATGACAAGCTCCTACGGAGCTGAGGGTGCTGGTTAATTGCGCCGGCCTTTAAGCATCGGCACCTGTGTAGAACACGGCACTACTCTACAAAGGACAGGATCCAGGATCCTAATACAAATGCCTGACACAGGCACCTTGAACGTGGTGGTATTGGGTGTAGGTTTAGTAACAAACATATACATGTGCGTGGGGATGAAACATAGCTGAAAGAAAGAAGAATAGCAATATACCACATCACAGCAGCTTCCAAGGGTACCAAACTTTGCTCCAAAGTTCCAGCAGTTCTCCATGACCTGACCATGCCGAAGGGCATTGCAGCAATTAGGAAATTTGTTGGTGAGTGCAGCTGCTTGAAATGAAGATTAGAAGTCTTAATTTGGAGGTTTCCCCACACAGCCAGTACAACCTCAAATCCAAACCCCACATGGAAAAGCAGCTGGGACTCAGGCAAGTAGGGAGTGTTCATCAAGGGTGCATCACATTCTGGAAGCTGAGCATCAGGGCTGTCTGAGGAGTTGAGCAACTGCTCAAGGTGTTGCTATACACTTCAGCAGAAAGTCTGCCCATTCCCACTGCATAACACAGAGAATTTTCAACTTCCCAAAGGGAGAAGATTCTCTGAACCGAATATCCGTGCCACAGTAACCAAATATTTTCTCTATGCCACGACCTATCTTCATTTCAATTGTCCATTATTATTATTATTATTTACTTATTTATTTTGGTGCCCAGAATCAAACTCACAACCTCGTGGTTGCCAGGCAGACTCTTGTGTCCCTGAGCTCTATCCCCGGCTCAGTTGTAACTTTAAAGGTATGAAACTTAGCATAAGTAAGTTACATAGCTCATTCTATTAACATGATTTTGTAAAGAATTGCTAAAATTCAGTCAAAATTTTTAATAAAATCAAAATTTATTAACTTCTGAAAGTAATTCTCAGCAAATTGAAAGTGCAGAAGATCTTTACATAGAATGATCTCTTCAAAAAGGGTAAATTATTTATGAAAAGATGAAGTTTGAGAGCATTTTCTTTAAGAATAGTAACAGAACAGAGGTATTTCAGCAATTCAGTATTCTTGGTGGCTGGATTAAGCCCTCTAGGACAACCCCAATTACAACTGCAGCCCAATGATTTATGCATTCTACATTTACGTTAGATTTTTAATTAGGCATCTGTTTATACTACTATCTTGTGTGTTCACGAATAAAAAAGATACATCCCCTGCAGGTAGGGTAGTCTCCCTATAGTAGAGAGACAGATCTGAAACATGGCAGCAATGTGATGCACTTCAAGCTGAACACATGAAGAAAGTGTAAAGGCAACAGTGGCACCAGACATTGCATAACCTGAGGTGCATGAAAAAATGCACTGAGGACATGAACTCTGAGCCAAGTTTGGAAGGATGGATAGAAAAAATTAAGATAAAGGACCAGGAAAAGCTTAAGTTTGTGCAAAGTTTTTTGTATTCTACTTATATTTTAAGATTTTATCCTATGATTAATGTTGGGAAATCTAGAAAACAATTTTAATAGCAATTAAAAATATCAAATACCACAAACTTGAGAGCTGCAATATGTAATGTCTTTGATATTTGTGTAACTGATTGTTAATTCTCCTGTGAGTCCCTCTCATGGGCCCACTATACTGAAGCTCAGAGATTGGGGCTTCCCTGTTGTTTCATCTCAGACTGCATCTGGATTCCAGGATTAGTCAGCCTGGTTCCATACACGAATACTCAGATTGTTTTTGTAAGCTCCTTCTCCTATGAAGTGGCCATATTTTCACAGTGGAAAAAGAATGCTCACAGCTCCTTAATCTCTCACGGTGTGCTAGTGCATCTCTTTTAGAGCTGGAATCTGCGGATCTCTTTTGCACATCTATTCAGTGAAATGCTGGCTTGGCTTTTTATGGAGCTCAGAGACAAAATATCATAACTGGCTTTTCCTTCTAGCTCTATGAAAAAGCTCCAGTTTTAAAGAAACTCATAGACTAATTAGACAATGATTATAATATTCTGGGGAATTCATTTTGATTCCTTTAGCTGAGACCCAAAGATTCTTCTCTATCAACTTTTCTTTCCACTTCTTTCCTTCTTTTTAACTCTCCATCTCTTGCAGTTACTCTACATTTGCCCATGGATGTGGAAACACTTCACACTTCTCATGTAAACCTTCTCATCACAGTCACTTGATACTTCTGAAATCAATTAGACTTCATGGGCCTGGATACCGTTTCACAGCAATTTTCTTGGAATGCTCATCTTAGTTCTTAGTTTATGAATATTATTAAGTATTGGAAAGCTATATGCTGCCTAAAATATGGTGAGAATTCCAAAAACACAGTGTTCAGTTTTGATTAATCACAGGGCACAATTCAAGTGTACAAAGTAGGTGACAATTTTTAGTGCAATCATTATCATAACAGTAGCAAGCATTTTTGATGAGCCTGTTTACAGTCTTTATATCAGGCCTGTCTACATGCCTTTATCAGTGTTAGAAAATTATCAGGAAAATGGGTTCTGAAATATTGCTTCTGGTTTACACATTCTGCTATATACTTTCATATAGTGCGTACTAAGAACTTTTCCTTATGTCTTATAAGACTCATTGCCACTCATCTTTTCCAAATTTGTTCTTTGAGTTGATTTCTGGATATTTTCTACTTACCTTCTTTTAGTTTTTTAGTCTTCTTTTCCAGTTTCTAATCTGTTGTTACACTGTCATGGAGCTCTTTGTTTCAGAATTACACTTTTCAGTTCTAGAATTTCTACTTACTCCTTTTAGGTTTCCGTTTTCTGTTGAAGTCTCTTTTTAAGATGGGATGCATTCGCACACCCTGGGAGTTTAGATCCATCTAACGTAAGAGTCATTCTTTTGCTCAGTGCTCAATCATTTCCTTCTCCCTTGTGAAACGTCTACTTATTTTTATAGACTACTGGCGATTACATAAGCAAATCATGGAGGCTCTCGTGTTGCTGTTTGCTCCCTGAGATGATTTAATTATCTTCAGCCCAGCAGAGCAGAAGCAGAGTGGATATTGTGCAATGTCCCATTTGGATTTCAGATGTGAAGACTCATCTTTTTCTCATCTCATCTTAGTCAGAAGTCTCCTCGATATGCCGTGTGTTTATTGGGTTGTTCCCGGTGGCAAACAGTGACCTCCAGATTTTGCTCTCCAGCTGTGAGAGACCCTTCTCTTCACTCCTGCTCAGCTTCACACCAATTGCTTTGTTCTTGGTTTCTGATGCTCTGACCTGAGATGAGAATTCAGAAAAGGGCTCAAGGGCAAAAACAATATAGCATCCTACATTCACTAATCTCTTCTCCTTGCTACTTAGGCATGTACCCAGCTCTCTCCACTTGTGCCCTAGTTACCCTCGAATCCTGATAAGCATGATGGATGGGAAGGCTGATCTGCGAGTGGGGCGGCTTTTAGCAGCATCCCTGCTCCTACATCCAGTAAAATCCCCCAGCTGTGTCAACCCAAAATGTCTCCAGACGTTGGCCAAGGTTTTAAAATGCAAAATCAACCTCCTTCCCCCTTGAGATCTTCATTCTAAGCAACAAAAAAGTAACCAATGATACCTGTCATTTTAGGCAGAGAAATGACTGTGTGTCTCCTATCATTCTCAAACTCATTCATTAATTAAGGCATTTACTGAAAACAAGCAGAGTATGTCTTTAATGGGCACTGAGTAATGAATAAAACATATGATATCTATTCTCATGGAGCATGAGATCTTAAGAAGAAAACTAACCTGAAAAAGTGAGTTGAGGAGCAGATCTATGAATTTAATTCTGATAAGCTCAGTAAAGGTGAAAGATACTGCTTGTGATAGTGCATTAAGCATGATGATGTACTAGTCAGACCAACAAACAAAACAAAACAACTCCAAACACAAAAATACTGTTTTGATAATATGCATAATTATAGGGATTTTTCAAAACTTATATAATCTAATTTAATAGAAGAATCTAGGTAAATTTATACTTTCATGATTGAGGTTAGTCAACAAAGACCTTGGAGGTTCTTTCTAAGGATTCCCGAATGCTTCCTCTGTTGCTGATAAAAGCATCTTTATTAAGTTTTGTGTCAGATCAGAGCAAGATTAGACAGAAGTTCCTTTAAGGGAAGAGACATGACTGCTTCTTCAATTCCTATTTTACTCTTTTAACTGCTCCTGTTCTATAGGGAAAGAAAGCAGGAGAAAAGGTCAAAATAATTGTATAGCAAGAATAGTCTTCCTGTAGCTCTCACTTGGTGAAGCATCCAATGATGTCAATGTCAAGGACAGCTGTGGTACAGCAGCTTCTGCTTGAAACATCCTCACTCTCTAGCTATGTGATGCCTGTGACTGACCAGTGCTGATTTGATCTTTTTCAACATCCTCCCCAGCTTGTGTTTGATGTCTGCAAACTCCTGGAGCACCCTTAATGGGCACCTGCAGGAAGGTCCAAGGCTTTGCTACAAATGAGGCCCAGTGGAACTCATGTATGTGGGGTAAGCCCCTTTTCCTGTCAGTCCACTGTCCTACAGTGCTCTCCCTTTGAACGTTTTGACTGTTAAAAATCAACATAGGGACAGTTTAGGAATGTGAGTCCATTAAGAGGCCTAAATATGGACTAAGCCTTGATTCATCAGTGCCTTCTTCAATGGAGTGTCTCCCGGAAAACCTAAAGCCAGATACAAAAATCCATCCTGCATCCTCCCATGGACAGCCTTTAAACAGGAGTGCAAAGGGGCCTACTGGATGGTTCACTCACATCAGGAGTCTGTCCAGTGGGGAGGGTTCCTTCAAAGAAATAGCACATGGACTGTATCACAGAGCCTATAATTATGTGGGAGCCATATGTGGATGGTGCTTATCAAGCCAACAAAGCTACAAGACATGATAAAACTCCTTCACAGTATTTATAAGCTGTCTTATATTGAGTATGCTATTCCCTGAGCATAAAATAATGTGGCTTAGATAATTTTAATGGTGCTTTTCTGCATTAATATTTCATGAGTCTACCACAAGTTTAATGGTTGGTTGGTAAAAAAAAAACACAGAAAAATGTAACGTTCATAGTTTGTGAATTTTTATGTTCTTGAATTCAACACCAGTGCTCCACTCTCAGAGAAAGAGCTGCTTTGCTAGCAACAATTTAAATAACATTTGGTTTGATCAATGCTCACTGTAAAATACCACAAACTTAAAATTTATAGTGTCTTCAACTTTGATAATGATAACCACCTTGACACAGGATAACCTGTAAAGAATCATATGTAATATAATGTATATATATATATTCTTACTAAATTTATTAAAATATTTCTACATTTAAAGCAAATACATACTTTTCATTCAACAAACACTTCTTTACAGTTCCATGTGTAGTGGAAGGTTCCTACTGTTTGCAGAAAGATGAAAATCATATTCCTTAAGTAACAGTATTTTAAGAAAATAAATATGTAAAACATCAATAGAACATAGAGCATATGTGATAGGAAGCACGGTGAGGTTTCTGATAAGGGGAAGACCACATTGAAATGCATCCATGAATCTTTAGTTTTGAACTTTTTTGCATGGAAAAATAAAATATTGACCTTGGTATTAAATACATTAGCTACTAAAGGTATATACAGTTCACAAGCAGTCACATTTTTTACACAATAACGAACTGGTTTTCACAGAAAATAATTAAATTGAATTATCAGCACAAATGCGTAGGGGAATCTTGGGATTTGAATATTTTGCTGGAGAGAAGAGGCTCAAAGCAACCAGTGTTCGAATATTATGAAGTAGCAAGGCCAGGATTGTTTGATGTGTGGGCCAGTCCTGCCTCGGTAGTTAAAACACAGTTTGTCTACATGACCCTGCTTTGAGTTTTAGGAGAAAAAAAATGTATATAGTAAAAAAACTATTTTTCAAACATTTTTAAATGAAAAATTACACATGACAGTCTATAATCCTAGCATTCTGAGAGGCTGAGTCACTAGGACTGCGAGTTGAAGTCTAGCCTGGGCAATTTAATGACTTTTCAAGACCCTGTCATGAAATCAAAATTTAAAAAATGTTCTGGGAATGTAGCTCTGTGTGAAGACTCCTGACTTCAAGCCAAAAAGGAAAAATAAAAGTAAATGGATAAAAATTGATGTCCAAGGGAAAGTAAGCTACAAGAGATTTCACAGTGGAGTCACATTTTCCATGGATCTGTGGCTCTCTAATTGGAATACCAAGAGCAATTTATCTCTACTCCCTGGCCTGTGTAGTATGTTGTGAATTGTATGATTAATTCAGTTACTTTGGAACTGTATTAATAAATGTATTTTCCTCTCTTGATATTAGCTTTGTATTGTAACTTATATGCCAGCGTGTTTTCTTCTTTTGAATATATTTTGGATTTATATTTTCATGTATAACTGTGAGAGCTGTAAAAATTCAGAACAATTCCTAAATTAAGTGAGAAATAAATTTAAAATAAGGATGAATCACAAGAATAAATCTTAAAGTTCCTGTCATACTACTTGTAAAGTTTGAAATGTATGTAATTTTTTATGATTTCAGTATTTACCAGCAAAAAAAGCATTGAGAACATGAATGTCTTTATTTATTTATGACAACACTGCTCCTTTCCATTGTGAATAATGGAGATGACGTTCCTAGAAATGAAATCTATTGATTTAATCTTCCCAAGCCCATTATCATCTTTTCACCATACAAATATGAACACAAGACAGTGCAGCCTTTCTCTTTTGCTCCTCTGACTGAAGAGCTATCAACTCTCTAAGTTTCAATTAGTTAATCTGTATTTTATTAAGGGAATACCACAAAAGAAGGGATATGTATCCAAGGGTTAAGCCTATGTAAAGTAATAAAAGCCAAGATTCAGAATTTAAAATTATTTTTGTATCTCTTTCTTTCTGTGGAATATTCTCAGGCCTACTGCCAGGGAATGGTTATATGCTGGGCATATCAGAAAAGTCAGAGAAACGCCAGTGACCCAAGATTGCACAGTGGTCCCGAGGCCATGCTACTTCCTCTATATTTATATATAAAAGGACACTAACCCACAATATAAAAGATATTAGGTAAACTGACCTATATATGTGAATATACTTGATATATTTTTGTTTTAAGAACTGTAACCCTAATCCTATCCCAATCTATTATAGTCAAAATTCCAGAAGTCCAACATAATATAGTATCTTACAAACATATAATATTTTTAAATTTTAAAAGAATGACTAAGAAATTAGACTGTGAGAACTGAACTCCAAATAAGAGTTGAGAGTGTTTTGTATATCTCTGAAAAACATTTTATTATTTGCTTACTGATGAGGATCAGAAAGTTTAAATAAAATTTGAAACATGCATGTCATTTAACACTACAATTCTTTCTAGTAAGAAATCTTAGAAGAATCAGGTGAGTAATTACAATGAAAAGGATATTTGTTGGATAACTTAATGAATAATTGCAATAAACAATAGATGAATGTGAATAAATTAAATACATTACATTCTACTTGTGTAATGGTGTGTTATGGAGCCATTTAAAAACACCAAGTACCAAATTCTGTTAAATTGAAACAGTAATACAATTACAACACGTATTTTAACTAGGAAACGAAACAAAACCTCTAACACATTAAGAAGTAGTCCAGGCCTATTTATGTATAAAAGAGGATATTCACTTTGTAAATTAATTCTGGAATTACACCCCTGGCCATAGAATATGTCAGCACTTTCTGCTATCAATAGAGAATCCTGAAAAGTCCCTGACACCTCTGTGGTTGTTTCTATTCTGTTAAGAAATGTATCTGCGTCTACAATGGCTGCCAGAAGCAGAAAAGATCGTATGCAGTGGGCAAACTTGGGACTGATGAACTGTACTACATGAAAGCACTGAAGAACGGCATGATGTTTAGAGGACAGGAGCATCGATGAGGTCCTGGTGGGAAGGACACCTGTTCTCCATTCAGGACCTTGTAACTAGGAGCACACCTGCCACGTGTCTCCATTCCCATAAGAACTAGAGTTCCCTGAGTACAAACTCATTGTAGTTAATGGTGATTGACACTTCTGTCCCTCGTGTTAAAGAAATGCCAAAAGGAAGAAAGTGCAAGAACACAGGAGGGAATTTCTTGGGAAGCTCTCAATCCAGGAATGGTGGAGCACTGCAGAGTAAGGGAACGTATTTGCAGCCTTTTTGAAGTGGCATTTAAGACTCTGGCAGTGCAGGGCTATGTTTTGGAAAGACATGCAAACTTAGTTTGCACATTATAAAGTGTGAAAGGTATTTTTATTAATCTGTCTGTCCATTCAATCTCTAGTCAATAAACAATAGCATTTTAACCAAGTATTCCTCATTTTGTTCTTCCTAATGTTTTTGAATGTCTGATTGGTGAAATGCTGTTAGGTTCTTAGGTAGTAAAACTTCCACGCCAGGCTCTGTCAGCCTGTGCACTACTGAAATTTAAGCTTCAGTAACACCTGCAAGTGGGGAGGGCAGTTGTGTAGGTTTTGTGGCACACAGTACTGTCCCTTTTCTCATATGCCTGTAAAAAACCTGTTATGCCAGCCAAAATGTTTTCACACATTGATAGGTGACCTCAAGGTGCAAAATCCACTCCCTTTTATAATATTGTTCTAAAAAAAAAGTATAAGGTGACTCCTGCTATTTTGAAATGAAAAGTGACATTATACCTCCATTATTCTAAGATTTATTCATTCATTATGCCCTCAAATCGTATGCAGTGAATTCCTTAACTGAGGAACAGTGATGAATGTAACAGGAGATCTGTATTCTGCAAAAGCTTAAGATCTTAACAGGGGAACAAACTTGAAACCAGGCTGTGGAGAAGTGGACCTATGAATTCAAGTTCTCATAAACCAGTGGTGGCAAACCTTTTAGAAACCAAGTGCCCAAACTGTCACCCATTTCTTTGTTGCAAAGTGTCAATAATGCAATTGAACCTGAATACTGAGGTTTTAGCTTAGAAGAGAAGCAACTCATAGAATAACTCCTTTTGTCTTCTAAGAAGAACAAAATAACACCCATGTCATAGGTCTGCCACTACTGTCATAAACACTGCTGCACAGGTGGAAGACAATGTCTGTGTCAGTATAAAGGCACAAGGATGACCAAGTGTAAAACAAGGTGCTCTCAAAATTGGGCTAAACAAAATGCTGTTTGTAAATTGGCGAAATTTCAAAGACCTTTTTATTATATCATTAAAATTTAATAGGGAAATCAAGGGAGATTTATACTCTCATATTTGGTGTTGTTAATATATAGCAACATGCCCAATGCTGACGTGGGATGCACTTGGAGGTTCTACCCAAGGCCTCTACCAGGCTTTTCCTGTAGCTCCTAAAAGCATCAATCAGGAATGATTTTGCAAGTGAACAGACCAAGATTAGACAAGATCAGTCCTATTTGCAACAGTTTATGATTCTGATAACCCAAATAAGATTTACAGGTCAACACTTGTTCTTGCATCAGGTAAAGGTGTTTGAGTTATTTCTGCATTTCACCTTCAATTTGCAGGAGTAAGTGACTCAAAGACATTCATACAATGAGAGCCTACTAACTGGACCATCTCCCCGGTGACTGAGCATGTGAAATATTGCTCATTATATAATGTAAGAGAAAGATGTGATAATGGTGTTGTGTGCTCCAGAAAGTGCCCACATCACATCACTATTAATTAGGGAAAGCAGAGAGAAATGTTTGGACCTTGTCTCTGAACTAGAGGCCAGAAGGGGCCACTTTGAGTAAGGACAAGGTGTTAAAAGTAAATGAAGTCTCGGGGGCTTTTATCACACGCAGTCACCTTGAGTAATTGCCTAAGCAGTTCACAAGTGAATGCATAAATGAGACAGTCCTCACCAGAATCATTATGTAATTCATTTGCATTTGAAAAGTTTTTATTAGAAATATGTGAGGTACCTGAAAGACTTTGCATCAGGTGGTAAATGATTTGAAATTATGTTTGCTCAAATAATCCTTCAAAGAGTCTGTCACAAAACTTTTTTCAGCCTTTAGTTGCATATCATCCATAATTTATACTGTTCCATCATTTGGAAGTTGAAAATTTTAATTTTTTCAGCTTCAATTTAAAACTTTAATCCTTAAATACTTGAATATCCATGTCCTCCTCACTGTGTCTGAATATCCGAGTATAGGCATAAAAGTATTTAGGGAAAGGGAAAATGTCTGCTTCTTCATTTTGTGTCCCATACTCCTTTTCTTCTATTCCACAGTGAGAAGAGAGAAAAAAAGGTGAAAATAATTTCAACTCAAATTTATTCTCCATGTGACCCGCATTTGCTGGACTTGGCCTTCCTGTACTTAGCATCCACACAATGTCAGCTCTCTAATGACACATTGGTTATGGCTGGTCAGTGCTGATATTACCTTTTGCAATGCATGTGATGTCCCACAGATGCTAGCGACACCCTTCATGGGGCACCAGCAGAAAGGTCCATGGCTTGCTTTATTTATGTTCTTCAGGCCATGTGGAATTCATGTATCTCTGCCATCTGAACCACTAACAGTGTAAGCTCCTCCCACTGACAGTCATTTCTCCTTCCACTATGCTTTCCATTTCTACCTTTTGGTCAGTAAAAGTTAACACAGGATAAGTCAGATGCTATTCCACAAGGAAGCTCACCCTGGGACTAAAACTTGTGGCACTAGTACCTTCTCCCATGGAGTTGTCTCCTAGACCATCTGACCCCAGATACAGAAGCCCGTGCTGTTTGCTCCCCTGGACAGAACTTAAACAGTGGCTCACTCCCATTAAGGGTCTATGCACTGACCAGGCTTTTCTCAAAAGAACAACACATGGACTTCATCACACAGCTTATGTTTGTGTGGGCTCTACATTGTGGACATCGCTCATCAAAGCCACAACACCACAAGGTATGGTAACAACCTTTCTCTAACAATATTTTCTTTATTCCCTTTTTGGTTTATTCTAGATGTCATGGGCCACAAGAAGAGTGAGTAGGGGAGAGAAAAGTAAATTCAGGTCATTCCTTCCTGGGTCCAGGTAACTTTATAGCATGGACAAGAATGACACAGTGATGACCTGGGTATGACCTTTGAGCTTAAGTGAATTGGAATAGATTTTGAGTGAGATTTTAAAACCATAAACAGAGGGCAGGCTATGGAATCCATTCACAGGGTTGTTAACGATGGAGAATGGAGGGGCTCCAGGACAAGTTTATCTAAAGGAAGAGGTGAAATGACTAAGCACTTCTTTGTTTGTGATAGACAAGTTTTAGCCTGTCCCACACTAGTGACACATCTGCTGTGTTGGGCTTCTCAATACAGCTGGAGAAAAGAATGAGTTCCATGGCTAGTGTTCAATTTTTCATGGCTGTCAATAATTTGAAAACTATGTCACACCAAACTATCATACATTTTCAGAACTAACACTTATTTAATAGAAAGTAATAAATCTTTTATTAGTTTCTTTCTATTAATATTTCTATTAATATTTTCTATTAATATTTCTATTAATAAAAGATAGATCTTTTATTAGTTTTGGATGCATTCTTCTTACATTTCCCTTATTTTTGTCTGCATTACCAAAAAGAAAATTGATTGTTGATGGAGTGCTCTACAAGATGTGAGAATGTGACTTCTAGGTCATCATTGAAATTCTGTATTCAGATACTAAAAAACCAATAGCATAGGACATGAGCAATGGCCAGTATATGCCTGCACTCTCCTGAGAGCTGCAGCAAGCCCTGAGCTGCCTTCCTTGGCTTTGTATTGGTCTGATAGATTCTGGATCCTAAGGTAGTTTGAGAGGATTTGATAAAGAAGCCAGGTTTCATGAGGATTTAAGTTAATAGATATTTTCCAGTAACTCATGAGCATTAAAATAGTTTAACATGCTAAATGGGCATGTGGTATTATTATAATTTCCTGAAATTTCACAAAGCATGTCTCTGAAATATGAGGAGATCAAGTTGATTGAAACACTCAAATAGACAAGGATACAAACCAACACATACCAAGGGAGCTAGAGAGGTAAGAGCTATGCTTTCCAATAGAACCAGAGGTAATACCAAATCCAAGGCCAGGCATGGTGGCGCATGCCTGTAATTCCAGCACTCAGGAGGTTGAAGTAGGAGGATCACTCTAGCTCAAGGCCAACTTGGGCTACAAAGTGAGTTCAAGGCCAGCCTAAATTTTACAGTGAAACCCTATCTCAAAAAGACAATAATATTTCTAAGTTCCAGAAATATCAGCCAGCAAGTAAAAAAGAATGAAAGCAATAAAAGTAACCCTGGAGAAAGATTCTTCTGAAATTAAAGAGATCTGACATTTCAAAAACAAAATATCTATCTGGTACACAGAGAACAAATGAACAAAAAACTCAAACATTGCATTCAGCTAAGGATCAAAAGTAAATCTTAAAAATTTCCAAGGACAAGAGCCACAGGAAGCTAGTTTAAGAAAAGGAATGATTCTCATACTGCTGTCAAACTTTTTGTCAGTGTGCTTGTTCCTGGAACGTAAAGGAGAAACGATTTAGCATTCTGAGGTATTTCTTTTGACATGGACCGAAAATCTACTTATACATAAAATTACAATTCAAGTAATCTGAAATTCTTCATCACTAATCTAGAAATAAATTCATATATAGCCATATTATAGCAAGAGAATAAACAGTCATGGGTCTATAGATTCAGGCCAGCCTCATCTAAGGGAGGCAAACCAAGGCAGTGCTAGAGAGGACACACACTACAATCAGTTGGAGCAGGCTGGGGTGAATGTCCACACTGCGTCTGAAAGGTTGAACCATCCATATAGACATCCACCTGTCACTAAAACGTACCAACCTTCTGTATGTATTCAGAGGCAACTTAGATTGACTAAGCTAGTGAACCTTTTAAATACTCACTGTCTAAAACACCAACTCAAACTACTTATTAATTGCACAGTGCCAACACTGCAAATAAATATGAATACTGAGGTTTTTGTTTATTAAAAAACAGCTCATGCAACTTGTGATGTCATTGCAGAGAAAACTCTGTATGCTCACTTGAGCCTATAGGTTTGGCAACACCTGAACTGAGGTGTTCTCTGTATCTAAAAGTTTAGATCATTCTAGCAGTATTTTTCTGTAGTAATATTTTGTGACTCTACCATAGGTTTAATGGTTAGATAGCATTGAGAATGTAGAAAATATAACACTAAAGGTTTGTGAATTTTTCGGTCCTTGAATTCAGTAACTAATGCTCTACTGTTAGAGGAGGATCTTTCCAGAATATCGGTCAAATAAAACTCAATTACATGAATGCTCACAGTAAAATACAACAAATTTAACAGTTAATTTTCTTCAACTTTCATAACCATAACCATTTGGATGTACCATGATGCATATAGAATCCATTTTGAAGATGTATCTACGCATATTCTTCTAAAAACTGATTATTTTTGTATTTAAAGGCAATGAACTTTTTTTATTTAGCAACATTTATTGAAAGTTATGTTTCATGTGTAGTACAAGAATTCTGATGGAGGCTTAAACATGAAAAAAGCAATGCTATTCTTTTAAGGAATATATTTTAGGAAATAAATATGTAAATAGAACATTAGAATAGAGATCATGATGTGACAGTGATATAAATATAATTCCAAGCATCCTATGTACCAGATGTGTTGAGTTTGTGTCCCTTGAAATATAAGAATGACTTCTAACAAACAATGGCAGTTAACAATAGAAAAGATTTATTGAGAAATAGCTCCTGAGAAAGAGGAAAGGTTCAGAAGGTGGGTTGCCACTGAGGCCATTTGTCAGGGGTAATTTATATAGCAAAGTCACAATATGGGTACAGTGTGAATCAAACTACAATCAACCTACAGGATTACAAGTACAGCTGCTTAGCTAATATTAATCCAGTAGGGAAGCAAGTCACGTATCAAGGGCACATGGAAAGAACAAAGGCATTTTTGTTAGGGGATGGGCCCAGATGCTCTGGTCATCCACCTGGGTGACTAGGTCCAGATATTCTGATCACCCATGTGAGTGACTGATGTCTATCTGGACTTTACTGCTCAAAGTAGTAACAATCACAGCACAATCTCAGTGAAGTATGGCAACTGTGAAATGAGAAAAGGTATCACTGTGATTCCCAGGGTTTTGCTGCTCTTCTCTCTCTCCTGGCTACCCTGTCTTTATACCTGTCTGATGATGCTGCAGTCTTAGTGCTCAGTCTTTCAGTTTTCCTAGCCTGTTGCTTAGCTATCAGGAAAATCTTAGAATATCTGTTATCATCACAAGTGTAGGGATGAAAAATAGAAAACTGACCAAGACCCCATGTTGATTGACTGCAATCTGACAGCCTCCCACACAGGTGAGGGCGCTCACTAGCTCCTCCAGCCCAACTTCAGTTGCCCCTACATAAAAAACAGAAAAGCTATAGACAACAGCAAGCAGCCAGGAGAAGGCGATACACATGCCAGACACAGAAGCAGTGAACCTGGTGGGATAGACCAGAGGGTCAGTGACAGCGATGTATCTATCGATGGAGATAAAGCATAAGTGGAAAATAGAGGAATAACAGAAGGAGCCATCAAAACAGAAGTGAAGTTTACAGAAACTGTCCCCAAAGTACCAGCAGCTCTCCACAGACCTGACCATGCTGAAGGGCATCACAGTCATCCCCCCAAGAAGTCAGCACAGGCCAGAGAGGCGATCAGAAAGTTAGCTGGGGAGTGGAGCTGTTTGAAGTGGAGAATGGAAGTCATGACCAGCAGGTTTCCCAAGACAGCCAGCACAGCCCCAGAGCCAAAGACCAGGTAGAGGAGAAGATGGAGGCCTGGGAAGTAGGGAGCTTTGACAAAGAATTCATTCACATTTTCATAGCACAGCAGGATGGCTGCAGCAAGGGCCAACTCATCACTCATGATTCTATTGCCATACCTGATAATGCAGTCATCTTCTTTGACCAAATATATACTTTTCATGTATAGCAATCTTCAAAAAATATGAAATACTCATTAATTGTGAGTTATTTCTTTCCCTTTGTACTTTATTCATATATTTGAATTGATTAATGATCACTTCCAAAGTTACCTTTATTGTATGCAACTAATCCATATTCAACACCCAATACAGTGCTATGTATTTCTATTTTTAAAATATTTGTGCTCATTACCTACTTCACATCCGAACCCGAACCGTGTTTGTGTTTGAAAGGAATGGTCGGTTTCTGATGCATGTTTGATTGTTCTCTTTTTTTTTTTGATTGCTCTCTTTTATTAGGGTTTTCATCCTAATTAAACAAAACTAGGACAATGTCCCAAATACTTTGTTTCCCTTAGAAAAGTTGCTTAGTTATTGCAAGTATGTGAAGCCTCTAAGATCAAATCCCTAGAATGCCAGCTGATATATAATTCTATATAATTGTTGTGTTTATAGTAACAGCAAATTTATGCTCTTCTAAATTACTGATGACATTTAATATTCCATGAAATAGTAATTGAAATAATTACTGTTTGTTACTATACAGCAATTCTGAACAATCTTTGCTTAAACTTTGGATGTTATATTGCTTGTTCTCACTCTTGTGAAAAATATTTTCCATGATTTTCAAAATGGTTTTCAGTAACCAGCCTTCATTTAAGTATTTTACACTTTCAGAAGTGTTTTGTGTTAAAGAAGTAAAATTCAGTCATATTGTAATATTTACAATATTGCAGATTTCCAATTTATAGATCTGAAATAATAAACTATGAGAGTAGAGTATAAGGTAATTTCTTCATGATGCAAACATAAGGAAGTTAAGTAAAAATAAAGTTTGTTCTTTCTAAGACTTTTTATTTTGTTTCTAATTGTAATTATTGAAAATACTAGAAATAAAATGCATAAAGAATTTTCTGAATTGGAATCTTAAAGGATTCTAACACATGACTCTACCCAGGTGTCATGGTTTATATCAGTGACTCCAAGCCTTATGCAGTTATGAGGGCAACCAAGTCTGGCATTTGTGCTTGATTCATTGTCTAGCACTTGGGTTGGTGGTGTGAGTGTTTTACCTGTCCAGGGGTGAAGCCAGGAAATGATGTATAGGCAGGAAGAAGATGTACCGCTCTCTTGCTGGTTCGTGCTTGCTGTTTACAGCAGTCATGAATGGCTGCCTTGGGACACCAGGCTGCCTTGCAGCCAACTGAGTGTGGACTGAAACCTCTAAGACTTGTAAGAAACAAACCTTTCCTTTCCTAACTTTGGTATCAAGTATTTTTCTCAATAGTGAGTAAAAAGCAACTGAGACACCAGGGCAAATATTTTATTCCTTAGAACTTTAGGAAAAGCTTTGATAAGATTTTTTCTAATGAACAATTCTTGGACATATTTTAAAGCCAGAGTTTTAAAATTCAGATATAATCTCTACCTGGGGAGAATTCAGTTTGAATGTTGGATACTACATAAAGTAACTTTCAAGCATATCATTTTCTTTAGTCAATATAGCATATTGGTATATTTTTAATATTTGCCAATTTATGAATCATGAAAAGCTAACATGATTTGATTCATCTTTATGAAAGGGAAAAAAGAGTGAACAAATTTTCAAACTTGTATTTGTAATATGTTCTTTTTTCTAATTGCAAATTATCTATTAATGGGTTTCTATTTTGCATTTTCAAAAGTCTTTTATCAAATGTTTTAATTGTACAAGTTTAAGATGTATGTATGCACAGTGACTTGTATAAGAAATATTTTAACATATTTATTAACTTCCTTATTTAAATTTTTCTTTTTTTTAGTGAACAGAATACCTAATATCTATTTGATTTTTTAAATTACACTCATACAGTAAGTCTAACTTAAAATTGTGTACTCTTATGGTAGAATATTGTTAAATTCTATTCATTTGTAATCTGACACAGTGATTCTTTTATACAGTGATTCTTATGCAGAACTCTCATAGAAGTTTAAAATTCAAATGTCTGGAAGTCAGAGACTTACTGTACTTTGTTTTTTTAAATAGGTATCATGTTATTGGTTGCTTTTGATCTTGTAAAAGATGCTGCAGAGTTGTTTACCAATAAAAGGAACACAAATTTCTACAAGTTCATTATACTGAATAATCAGCTAAAGGAAATGAGTTAGTGTTGGAAAGGAAAATTGTAGATATCTTCCTCATTTGAGTTAATCCTATCAGCTGACTAAAGCAACAGCAATCAGAGGAAAGCAACACGTCTGACTTTGCCCTTTTCCCTGAGCTCCAGCAGCTCTGCTTTGGTTCTGATTCATCTGTGTTCTGCCACATTCTCTTGTCCTGAGCTGAATGCTCCTCTTGGCCTCCTCTCCCAAGCTCAAGGTAAAAGGACCAATATCCAGACACAGTCTGTACACTGTACCTGTCCCCTCTCCTTCCCAGGAGAAAAAGGTCGGGCAGCAAAGATTTCTCTATTCAGCCTCTCAGTACCCCTCGTAAGAACAACAGTGACTAGGAAACAAACTGAGTAATGAGAGGTGATTTACTGAGAACAAATCTGGACCAATGGAAAGGAGGACCCCAGAATATGCAAAGGAAACCCAGCGACACAGATTTCTCACCTTCCTCATTTCCGGTGACATCTACGTTCTAAACCTTTGGCCAGTTCTGCTATTCTAACTCCCTGTGTTCTGAATGTTAGCTCACCTGTCCCTTCAGCCCCCATGCTTTGGATGGAGTCAGGTTAATGTGGCTCACTTGATTCCAAAGCTGTGGGACTCTGGTGACAGAACCTTCTGCACTAGTATTGGACTCTCTCCTTCTCTTGTTCTTCCCACTGCAGAGCAGGGCCGAGCAGGCTGGCTGACTTATGAATGTCACATGTAATGGTTTTCCTAAGGTCTCTTATACCTGAAACCCACAGTACAACCCACGACATGGGTGGTGACATGTGCTGAGTTGATCATCTTGACAGCTGTCCTTAACCAATGGAAGGTGTGAACTGACATGTAAATTCTCTCAATCTGTTCCAATTAGTGGGACAACTCTAAGGGCTGTGCTGTCAGGTTCCCCTGCCAGAGGGTCCTCTCCATGCTGCTGTGGCCCTGCACACTGTCTGCTTTCCCTCCCAGGTATCCCTCTACCCACCTGCACCCCCTTGCAGCCTTATGAGAAGTGAGCCTCCTCTCTTGGTGCTCATTCCCCAGCCACACGGCTCTGCACACTATGGCGAGCACTGAGGTTTTGTGCTCAGCCTCTACTCTATAGCTAGGGAAAAAATAAGTTGATAAAAATCCTAAGGTTAGAGACTGGGGATCTGGAAAATATACTCCTTGGCTGTGTAACTCCTTTTCTAGTAAAATGCAGCCGCAAATACCTCACTTTGCTCAGATTTGTTTTTAAATTTCCTTGGCCAAGCACCTCATTTCTCTTCATGTAACAAAAACACTGTGTAGAAGTCTTCCAAAAACTTTCCATGATTTTCTGATATTTCTAAAATTGGTGTTGACACAGGAGGAGACATTGCTGTCACTCTCCACCTGTCCTCAGGACCCTTCTCAACCAGGTCACGGCCAGGTCAGTCTGTTAGGACTCAATCACCCTGGAGTTCAGGGCTCCACAGCATGAGGCCTCTGAGGAGACTGGGGAATCACTGGAATCCTAGACAGGAAGCTCTCAGGTCATATCCCAGGGCTCTGTGCTAACTGAAACTACTACACATTAATATTAGATTTTCTTTCTATAGAAATCTTTCTTATCCATTATTTGCTCACTGAACTCTCAAATTTCTGTTTTTTAAGCTCTTTCCTCTATTACAAAACACTTGAAAACACCTCAAATACCCATAAATTCAGCAATAGAATAAAAAAGTGGTATTTCTATATAATGGAGTACTACTCAGCCATAAAGAATGATAAACTCAAGGGTTTTATTTGTAATGGATGCAAGTAGAAACCATACTTAGAAGTGAAACAAATCAGACTTACATGTATATCTCCCCTCCATCAGCTTACGGTTGACTCATTAATTCTGAATTCTAACCATATCCAGTTGGTACCTGTAATTGAGTAGGATATGAGTAAATTGTGATTTTTTTTCATGACACTTAAGATTTTGACAGCAAAACAAACCACCCAAGTTGTGGACAAGTAGAACTGTGATTTCAAATTCTTATAACACTGTAGAGGAGGAAGACAGTGCTTATTTTTTTAGGATGACTGTCAGAAAAAGTGCTCTTAAATTTCTATTAAACAAAATGCTGCTCCAACATTTGTAGAATTTCAAGTACTTGAACAAAATTTTAACAGAGGACCCTAGGAAAACTTTCACTTTGATGCTGCTGTTGTTAATGTGAATCATCGTATCCAATGCTGAGGTGGTATGTAATTGGATGCTCTTCCCAAGGCCTCTACCATGCTGCCCCTGTTGCTTGGGATTTTTTTAACCAAGGATCAAACTCGTGACCTTGCACTTACCAAGCAGGTGCATGTGCCACTGAGCTAAACCCCTGGCTGCCCCCTGTTGCTTGTAACAACATCTCAGTAAATGATTTTGCAACAGATCAGACCAAGATTAGCAGAAGTCCTTTTCGCTGCAGTTGCTGATTGTGATACTTTGGATAGGATTTACAGGTAAGCTCTTGTTCTTGCATCAGTTAAGTTGTTTGAGTCATTTCTGAAACTGACCTTTAGATTGCAGCAGTAAGTGACTCAAACACATTTGTAAAGTGAGAGCCACTAATTAGACCATCTCCCCAGTGAATGAGCATGTGGAATATTTCTCATGTGACAGTGGTGCCCTGTGCCCTAGGCACTTCCTAGACTTAGAAAACAGTTAACAAGAGAAAGGTAAGAGCAGTGTTTGCACCTTCTCTCTGGATTGGAGACAGAAGGGAGCCAAAGTCAGCATGATGGGTCAGGTATTCAAGTAAATAAATACTGGTGGGCATTTATCACACACAAACAACGTGAGTAACAGTCACCCGCAACAGTCAAGTAGTTTTGCAAGAAGATGAATAAGTGGGTTAGTTCTCAAATTACTCAGTGCATAATTCATTTACACTTGAAAATTGTTACTTAGAGAATCAGTTAACAGTCTACAAAATAATATTCAGTGATAAATAATATGAAATTTTGTTTACTCTGATCTTACAAAGACAGTAGCAAATGTCATTTCATGTTTTTGTTGCTTCTCAGCCATAATTTATACTCTATAATCGAGAGTTGAAAATTTCAGTTTTGTTCAACATCAATTTCAAACTTCAATCCTTGTCTAGGACAATATCCATGAGCTCCTCACTACTCCCAGTAGCCAGTTGTAGGTTTAGGAGACTTGGGCTAGTGAAGATGCAATGCCTGCTTCCTTACTGCACATCCTCTCTCAATTTTGTTTCTATTCCATAGGGAGAGGAAGAGGAAGAAGGACAGGGGGAAGTAATTTCAAGCCTAATTTGGTTTTCACATAGTGCTTATCTGGTGGAATTGTCCTTGCAGTACTTAGCATGGAAATAAGTGGGTGTTGATGAGGACAGTCCTTGGAGCAATCTCTGTAGCAGCATCCACTCACAGCTCACATGAAGTAAGCCTGTGATTACTAAGTGTTGTTTGATTTTTTTGTAACCCCCTCCTAAACTTGAGTGTGATGCAACACAGACTCTAGGAACATCCTTAATGGGAAGCCTGTGGGATGGGCCACATCTTCCCTTCTACCTAATTTCTAGACTGGAAAAAGCTTATATATCTTTGGTTTCTCGATCATTGACACCTTATGCTCTTCCCACTGACAATATGGTCTCCTTCTACAACACTCTCCAACGTTGCCCTTTTTCTACTTAAAATGAGAACAAGTATATTATTTTGTAGGGACATTTATTAGGGACTAAAATTTGAGTCATCTGTATCTTTTTCAAAGATGTAATTCCCTGGACAATAGACCCCCAGATACAAAAATCATGCTGTTTCATTTCAAGGAAAGATTTTAGATAAGGGTGCAAAGCGGTCCGCTGAATGTCATTTGCATCAAGGGTCTCTGCAGTGGGCAGGCTTCTCACAGAGAATAATATATGAGCCTCACTCCAGAGCCCAGGTCTGGGGGCTGCCACACTGTGGGTGTTGCTCATCAAGGCTGTAGCACTGCTAGACATGACAAAAACTTTCCCCCACCCTTCAGAGTCTCTTTATTCCATTCCTGATCTTTTCTGGATGCTGTGAGGCTTAGAGAACAAAAGAGCAGACAGAAAAGAAAATCTAAGATTACACCTACCTTTGTGTTGTAGGTCCCAGTACTGTAGCCTGCGTGGCATTGCCAGGAAAACACAGAGTGCTAAACTGTGTGAGGTTTCTAAGTTTTCTTCTTAATTAGAATGGATTTTGAGGGGGTTTAAAGCCATTGAGGGGAAGGCTATGAAATAATCCCAAAGTATAGCTGTGGGAAAGGGAGATTCAACACAGCAGATTTCCATGAAGGAAGAGATGAAACGGTTTGGACATTTACTGTTTGTGAAGTATGGAAGTTTAGCCTGTCCCATGCTAATAGTATACAGATGTGTCAGGGGTCACAGCACAGTCAGAGGGAAAAATGAATTGACACTCAACCTTTTTTTAATAATTTGAAGACTTTTTATACCCCAGTTTCAAACATTTTGAGATCTCACTGATTTAATAGAAAGGAAAAAATAAACAATACTTTAATGTTATGACATAGTGTTATGTCTACACTATAAATTATAAAATTTGCTGCTGAAGTAGTGTACAAGTTGTGATCACTTGATTTCTAGATCATATCAGTCTTCAGATTTTGTATTCGAATATTACAAAAGAATAGTATAAGATGAAGGCAATGATGAACCAGTATATCAGCACTATTTTGAGAGCTAAAGCAAGGCCTTGCGATGCCCTCTTTTGCCTTGGTATTGTCTACCAGATTCTGGAACCTAAAGCAGTTAGAGGAATCTGGAGAAAGAACTCAGATTGCCTGAGGAAATATAAGATATCCTTCAATAACCAATGAGCATTTCAACATTTTAATAGTTGAGATGGCTGAATGGATGTATACAATATGAAAATCAAGCCAGTAAGACGCATAGTTTTATTATAATAATACTGAAATTCCATTGAAATATTCCAAAGCACATATCCAAAAGTGGGGCGGGGTCAAGTCAATTTAAATAACCAAGCAAACACACATGGAAAGTAGCCAGGGCAGAGCTACTCTTTCCAGCAGAACTTGAGAACAATTATAAGTCCTAGAAATAGCAATTAGAGAGAAAAAAGGGGTGCAAGTAGTAAGGGCAACCCTGCAGAGTGATTTTTTCTGAGGTTAGGCAGATCTAAGGCTTCAAAACCAAAGTCAGAGCACAGAGCTTGTGTAGAAAGCAAATATCAAAATTCCAAGAACAAGAGCCAAAGAAGGTGTCTTAAATATTGTTTATAGTTCCTGCTCAAGTGTTCCTGAAAGTTTTGAGAGGAATGATTGACAATTGTGAGAGGTTTTTTTTTGTTTTGTTTTGTTTTTGACAGAACTCGTGATTTATTTAATATTGCAATTCAGGTAACATAAACTGCTTCTAGTACAGGTAGCATTACTTGGGCTGCGGAATTATTCCCCCACATGCACCTGAACTGGAGCAACACCCTAGGACCAGCAGCAAAAAGAAGAGTAACAGACGCCCAGGAAATCTCTCAGATCGCAGGCCAGAGCACATGTGTGTGAGACCCTGCTGCTTGGACTACAGTAACGTTTTCCCCACTTGAACTTCATGAAAGATTCCTAAGTAGCGACTATGTGTCATGCATGTGAGTAAAACAGAGTGAACTGTGGGAGACCCACGTGTCCTGCAGGCCCCTGAGAGGACTGCACACTCCGGCAATGATTTCTGGAAGTCCTACCAGGGAGATCCAAAGAGGCGCACCCGGTGAGGGGTCACAACTTTTTTGATCCATCACCTGATTGTCTCCTTCTCTTAGTCCCCTGCTGTCACAGCACAGTGTTCTCCTCTTCGTGTCACCTTTTGTTTCTGTTGGTGCAAACCCACACAGCAGAGCATCTTCTCTGTTAGTTTCCATAAAGGTAGCTGCTTTTTCCATTGTATTTTTCACGATGTGGTGCATTCTTGCAATTCTTTGCTTCATATAAACACCAACCTAGAATCAATTCTCAGACCCATCCTTTTTACAATGAAAAGAACTGCTTTACAAAACATTGTTGTATATATCAGCAGTCTTCTTGAAAGAATGTAATTATGCCAGGAAAATGTTATAACTTGAGCCCCGGTATAAAATCCAAGGAGGCAAGAGACCGAAAATTTAGTGGCAAAGGCTTTATTTTCAGGCCTGGCGACCAGTCTCCGGGAGCCAATTTGGAGACCGTCCCCTAGAAGCTGAAGGGAGGACTTTAAAAAGGGGCTGGAGGAAAGGGCGGGGGGAGAGAAACAAAGAAACCTGTAGAGCCATCAAACTTGTTGACCCGAGTCTGGAAACTGTATTGCTGTCTATTTAGCTCTGACAGTCTAGGGAGTTTCTGGTGTTTTTTAAATTACTCCCATCTTGCAGACTGACATTATCTCAGAGTGGCACGTCTGCAGCAATATTTGGAGAAGAAAGTGGAGAGTTAATTATCTCAGGACAGCTTGTCTTCACTAGTGAGTGCGAAGGGGTTACAAGTTATGAGAGGCTGGAACTTAAGTTTTACAAAGACCTGATATCTAACTCATTTGATACATACAGAACAAAAGGAAAGCACCGATTGGGGTTTGGGCCATAGTATTACCCGGTAATTTGTTTAAGCTAAGCAGTTCTTAAAATTGGGGCAGGCTCATTTTACAACAGATCATCACCGGGTCGGGGGGAGGTCACCAGAAACCCAAATTCTTTATGGCCTAGATAGATAGGTGAGGGGAGAGGGAGGCAATAAGGCGCCATACAGAACAGAAAACGGCGGTAATGTGTCAAGGTCAGGGTAAAGGGTTAAACTCACACGCAAATCTCTCTGCACACAAGCAGGTTACTTTAAACAAATGTAAATTAATTGCCATTTTAGTTTTCCTTAGCTCTTTAGCGGAGAATAGAGGCTCCTAGCAGTGATTAACAACCCTTGTTAGCTTGTTTTAGCACAGCTTCTGGAGTTTGTAGAGAGCAACAATGGTTAACATATCAATTAGGTGAGATTCTTGCAATTCTTTACAGAGGAGAGTGTTGCTCAACAGATCAATTAGGTCCCTTAACATATCAGTTAGGGAAAAAGGATAAAACAAACACATTTAGTAAGCCCCTATACAGGTTTGCTATAATACACATATAACAAAGCTATTTTCTTAGGGTACAACATTCCCCACTGATTTTAGTCAGTGTGTCAAATCATTGACTCTTTAGCATCTGTTTATAACCTTGTATGTGTCTTTAAAATTATAAGCTTTTAAGAACTTTGACATAGTTTATCAACTTGTTTACAACACAAGGCCCAGTAGGAGGATTAACAAAGGTCTTGTAGCTGTTATTAAAGCTGTTAACCAAAAGGAGAAAGAAAACCAACATTTAAATTTACTCTGTTTTATCATACAAGTAACAATTTTTAAGTTAGACAGAGGCCTCTTTGGGGTCTCTACAAAGGAGGAGAACACAAAATTATCAGTTATATTAGACAATCTTAAGCTTTAAAGTGTCCTTGGAAGAAATGACAGTTTATTTATCCGCAGGCTAATGGTCTTTTGAAGCTGGGACCTGTCTGCAGTGGGAACGTTGAATCCAGGCAGGCTTTTAGCTACTTTGACGGTCCATTGCAGCTCAAGTGATTTATGGTGAGGTCGCTTGTCTGGGTGCCTAGGCTCTTTAGCTCGCAGTGGGCAGCAGCAAAATAACCAGTGGATGGAAGTCAGAGCTGGCTAAAGAGTCTGGGGGAGACTTAATAAGATCTTGATTAGTTAAATCAGCTAATTTTTAGAAACCTTTAATGATAAGAGGAAGATCTCTGACATAAAACCTCAAAAGAGGAAATATCTGCAACATAGGGGATGCATCACGCACACAAAGGGGCAGAAGGAAAAGAGACTCACCCAGTTTTTGCCAGTTTTTAAGGCCATTAGTAATTATAGTCTTTAAAATCTAACTTATCTTTTTATCTCTCCTGAACTCTGAGGCTGGTAAGCCCAATCGAGTTTTTAATTGATCTGCAAAGCTTAGGTTAATTTGAGTTATTAGGCTATAAAAGCCAGGCCATTGTCGGACCCCATGGATAAAAAGGGAGACCAAATCAGGGAAACTGCTATCAGAGCTGACTCAGACTAAGTAGAAAACGCTTTTACTCATCTAATGAAAGTATCAACCATTATAACATTTATATCCTTGAAGTTTTAGGCTTTTTATTTTTGTAAAATCTATTTTTTAGTGTTTTTAGGCATAGTCTCACGATAACCAGTGGTTTTTATTTGTTGCAGTACTTTTAGATTTACCAATTGGCACTGAGGGCATCTGAAGCTCACAGACTGGGCTAGCTTGATATTAGCCCCCGGGAATCTCTTGGAAGTTGAGCTGCCAGATGCTGGTCTTTTTAAGTGTAAATGGGCTCTGACAAAGAAAATAGGTGGGATCAGCAGTAATGTCAAGCTTATCTCAATCCCCACTGATTTTGGGGCTTTCTGGCTATCTTTTGGAAGGTGGCATTTGTCAAATTATTTTCTCCTATAACAAGATCATCTTCTGCCCAATGGCTTATACAGCAGATAGTAGCCACTCTCTTTGGCATCTAGATGGCAGCCAACAAGTCCAAATTCGGGGAGCAATTTTAATCTTTTGACTCCAGAAGACAATAAACCCCATTTTTGATAAAGACAACTTGAGGCCTCAGTGTGGGCAATGGGTTTAGCCCACTATGTTGATGTCTCTGGCTCTAAGATTTGTTCCCATAGAACCTGAGATTTTGTGTAACGGCAGCTCCCAAGACCCGCTTACCTTGATAGACGTAGCTGCTTCCATCAGAGAAGTAGGATGGAACTCTAGATAATGGCTTATCCACTAGATAAGGTCCCGTGAGGTGATCAATGACCTCAGTACAATTGTAGTGAGGCAACGAGGGGTCATCCTCAGGCAGCAAAGTAGCCAGAGTTTGAAGCCGCTGTTTCCAGAAATAGTGCCTGATAATGTATGGCTCAGGAATTAGAAATCCGTCAGTCTGATGGGGCCTTGATGAGAGTCTCCAGGGAACAGGAAGAAACAAGAGTTTGTGTCCAAAAGTCAATTTTTAAGCCTCCTTTATGAGGGGGCCACTGAGGAAATCACCACAGACAGGGTGGTCATCTGGTTGTTACAGAATCAAGTGTCTTGGAAAGGTAGACAACAGACCTCTGTCAGGGTCCCAAACTCTGGATCAGTCCTGTGGCTCCTAGAAATTTTGCACTTGTCTTTTAGTCACAGGGACTGGAATTTGTTAGATGGCTCACAACAACCAGTGTAGTCTTTTTTTGTGTAGACTGGTTCTGACAAGTTCAGGGGGACTCACATCCAGAGCAGTTACTTTCTCGGCTGGCCCCTCTGATGTGACTGCTACTCTTTGAGTGGCCTGATCTGCCAAATTGTTTTCTCAGGTGAATAGCAGCAATCTGCTGACAGCCAGACTGCTGCCAGCAAATCTAGGATCTTTGGAGCCCTTTTTTTTTTTTTTTTTTTTTTAAATCTTAGCTCTGGCGGAGGTTAAGAGACCTCACTCCTAATAGATGGCTCCATGTACATGTATAGTAGCAAAAGCATATCTACTATCAGTATAGATGTTTACCCTCTTTTTCGTGGCTAGTTTTAGTACCTCAGTCAAAGCAATGAGCTCCACCTTTTGGACAGAGATGCCAGGCTCTAACCGCTTAACCCAGAGTACCTCCTTTTGGTGGTCACTGCTGCCCCGGCCACTCATCTGCCTCTGCCGTTCTGGATGAAGCTGCTTCCATCTGTGAAATTCCTCAGGTCGTTGTCAGGCATAAGGGTGGCGGGGTTTAAAGTTGAAGAAGTCTTAAAAACTACCAATTCTGGGTCTAGGAGCAGGGCCTAATAGTGTGAGATTCTAGCACTCACATTTTCGGGAGGGGTTTTGATAAGAGTCTCTAAACTGTGGGAGGTCACTACAGAAATCTTCTGTCCAAAAGTGAGGGTTTTTTTTTTTTTTTTTTTTTTTTTTTTTGCCTCTTTTAAGTAGCATTGCCACAGCGGCCAGAATTTTAGGCATGGAGGCCACCCTCTTGATACTGGATTGAGCCTTTTGGAAAGATAGGCTATAGGCCTCTTTCAAGAGCCAATGTCCTGGGTTAGGACTCCTTTGGCAATGCCCCTGAGTTCATCTACGAACAAGGTGAATGGCTTGGTAACATCAGGGAGTCCCAGGGCTGGGGCCTCTGTCAAGGCCCACTTGAGCTGCCGCAAGGTCCAGTTTACATTTATCAGTCCAGTTTAGTGAGTTTTTTCCTTAAGGGAGCCCTACAGGGGGTGAGCTGTTTCAGTAAAATTTAGAATCTACAGCCTGGAGTATCTGACAGCTCCCAGAAATTCGCGCACCTGTTTCTTAGTTTCTGGGAATGGGATCTGCAATATAGCCTGGACACTTTTTTAGACAAAATCCTCCTTTTTTTTTTTTTTTTTTTTTTTGCAATTTGTAGTCCAGATGAGTCACAGCCTGACAGCACAATTGTGCCCTTTTAGTCGAGACTTTATAGCCTAATTGCCCCAAAGTCTTTAACAGTTTCTCTTGACAAGCTTACAAGCTTCTGTGGGGGTCGAGGCTATTAACAAGTCATCTATGTGCTGGAGGAGCACTATCTCAGGGTGGTTTTTTTTTTTAATTTTAAAAGATCTCTTGTTAATGTCTCATCAAAAAGAGTGGGAGAGTTCTTGTAACCCTGAGGTAAATGTGTCCGGGTCAGCTGTTCTTTTACCCCTGTATCTGGGTCAGTCCATTTAAAGGCAAAAAAAATTGACTCACCAGAGTAAGAGGCAAAGTGAAGAAAGCAACTTTCAGGTCCAGAACAGAGTACCAGGTGTTCTCGGGATTTGGCACTGTTGGGTATAGACTCAGAACTCATGCATTAACCTCTCCGAGATCCTGTACAGAGCGATAGTTGTTTGTCCCTGGCTTCAGTGACTAGAAGCAAGGGCATGTTCCAGGGAGAGACACAAGGAATGAGAATATCATTGTCTCTTAGCCTCTGCATGTGGACTTTAAATCCCTTTCCGGGCCTGCAGGCTTATCGGGTATTGTCACAAGCAGAAGGGGCATGCTTGGGGTAAGAGCTCCATCAGAAGGGGGACTTGGCTAACTGCTAGCCCTGGAGGATTGTCTTCTGCCCAGACTTCTGGAATCTCCTGATTTCATTTGCCCAACAGTTTTAACTCTAAGTCAGTTGTGAGGACTCAGGTACGCTGGACAAATTTCCCAGTAGACGGTAATTTTTTTAGTTTTAAAAGACCTTTTGTGCTATCTCTATCAACTGGCTGAGGGGCATTTTTTTTTTTAAACTCTCAAACCTTTGTAATCTTTTTTCTAACATGTGGGGCCGACTGAGTTGCAAAGAGACCAACTGGCGATATTAGGGAAACCTCCTTACCTCTGGATGTCCAATCGGCTTGGGACAAAAGGACAACATGGTTTTGGCATTCCATATCAGAGAGCAGGCTTTATCTGGATGGCACACCACCTTTTGTCCCAGGGTGCCACCTGGCAGGCCATCATTTTACTAAAATTACATACTTAATAAAAAGAAGCTTTTTCATAGGTAACAAAATTGTGCCATATAATCTCCCAGAGGTCCACAGCACATGTGAAAACTTATATCTTATCTCTTTTATCATCTATAATCTCATATTAATGGAAACACTTTGCAGCAAAGGTTTAGAATCTTATAAATAAATCTATCAAAACTGATCCAATACTGTCAAACTTTGAACACATTTACTTCTTGTCAAACCTGTTGTCTTCAGTACTATAAACCAAGACAAAATTTATATCATCTCAAGCTTTTTATAACTTATAATATACCTCTAAGTTTTATCTTTTTTTACATTTTGGCACAGCAGACATTTTACTTGAAGACAAACCACTTTTTTTGTCCCTCCTTTTTACTATCACCAGTCAATTATCTTTTTTTTTTTCGCTTCTCAGACAACATTAAAACTCTCAACAAAACCCTTGAAGTTACCTTTTAGTAGTCTAAAACATATTTAATTAATTTTATGTCTTTTTACCACATTAAAATGCTGGGTTTTTTAAAGCTATAACCTTTTAACTGGCTCAATTACAGTATGACCTGGTTTTTACTTGGTAAAGTTGATATGATTCTTAAAAACCATAAATATATACATATATGTGCACATATATTTACTTTTTAACCAGAAAGAAAAATACTCCTTTTAAAAGGCATGCCAAGGTTGCAAGCAATCAGTTGAAGACTTACATATTAAACAAGGCGCCACAACATTAAAGACACAAACAAAGGGTGCTTTTTGCACAGTTTGGTGAGCTAAAGGAAATAATTTTTCTTATTATGAAGCTTGAATCTAATAAGCCATATGGATCCTGCAACAGAAATGGGCAACAAGCCCCTAAGTTAGTAACAAATCCAAACAGGCAAACAATTTTAAAGAACAAAAACACTGCACATCAATATCTAAATCCCTTTGTCCATTCTGGGCTCATAGAAGGGGTTCCTAGGAGAGAATGTTCTGTTAGATTTAGGGTAACCAAAAGGAGAACAATTAGAACAAATGGACAAACAAACAGACATACAAGACGAGACAAGCTGCAGCAAAAATGGCCTTTGCCCAAAAATTAGTCAAATTTTGGGATCTGGAGGAATTAACAAATTAACCAACAGAGTGGTTCCTCACCCGGTGCAGAGTCACAAATGGCAAAAACCAATTGACTCTGTCCTCAGGAGGTTTCACTTCCCAAATTAAGGGCGTCCCCTTCCAAACGGAGCTGTTCCCCACCCAGGGCAGAGTCACAAATGGACAGAATTTGTCCTACAAACCAACTGACTCTGTCCTCGGGTGGTTCCCGCTCCCAAATTGAGGGCGTCCCCTCAAAATTACAAATTGACCGCGGCCCAAACAAATCCTCCAGAGCACTTACTTTCAAATGTTTAGAAATGAGTCTGGGGTCTTGCTTCCATCCAGGGCGAGCCCCCAAATGTTATAACTTGAGCCCCGGTATAAAATCCAAGGAGGCAAGAGACCGAAAATTTAGTGGCAAAGGCTTTATTTTCAGGCCTGGCGACCAGTCTCCGGGAGCCAATTTGGAGACCGTCCCCTAGAAGCTGAAGGGAGGACTTTAAAAAGGGGCTGGAGGAAAGGGCGGGGGGAGAGAAACAAAGAAACCTGTAGAGCCATCAAACTTGTTGACCCGAGTCTGGAAACTGTATTGCTGTCTATTTAGCTCTGACAGTCTAGGGAGTTTCTGGTGTTTTTTAAATTACTCCCATCTTGCAGACTGACATTATCTCAGAGTGGCACGTCTGCAGCAATATTTGGAGAAGAAAGTGGAGAGTTAATTATCTCAGGACAGCTTGTCTTCACTAGTGAGTGCGAAGGGGTTACAAGTTATGAGAGGCTGGAACTTAAGTTTTACAAAGACCTGATATCTAACTCATTTGATACATACAGAACAAAAGGAAAGCACCGATTGGGGTTTGGGCCATAGTATTACCCGGTAATTTGTTTAAGCTAAGCAGTTCTTAAAATTGGGGCAGGCTCATTTTACAACAGATCATCACCGGGTCGGGGGGAGGTCACCAGAAACCCAAATTCTTTATGGCCTAGATAGATAGGTGAGGGGAGAGGGAGGCAATAAGGCGCCATACAGAACAGAAAACGGCGGTAATGTGTCAAGGTCAGGGTAAAGGGTTAAACTCACACGCAAATCTCTCTGCACACAAGCAGGTTACTTTAAACAAATGTAAATTAATTGCCATTTTAGTTTTCCTTAGCTCTTTAGCGGAGAATAGAGGCTCCTAGCAGTGATTAACAACCCTTGTTAGCTTGTTTTAGCACAGCTTCTGGAGTTTGTAGAGAGCAACAATGGTTAACATATCAATTAGGTGAGATTCTTGCAATTCTTTACAGAGGAGAGTGTTGCTCAACAGATCAATTAGGTCCCTTAACATATCAGTTAGGGAAAAAGGATAAAACAAACACATTTAGTAAGCCCCTATACAGGTTTGCTATAATACACATATAACAAAGCTATTTTCTTAGGGTACAACAGAAAACAAATACATACAAGAGAACATGAATGCATGCTTCCATGTTGTTTTTTGTATTAATTTTATTTAGGAACAGCTATTGTGCTTGAAACCACTGGAATCAAAATATATTGATGGTATTCAACCTGGGAACTACAGAATTGTGAGCAAATGAGTTGCCTCTAGGGTGCGTTTAATTACTTGTGTACTACATAGAGAGATTAAGTTTCTTGAAACACAGTATTGTCAGAAATAATGCAATACGTCAAGAAACATTTGGTGATTCAAAGTCATTGTTTAATAATAGAAGAAGCCACATTGTAGTTATAAATACTATTGATGTATGATTAAATAGAAGTTGGAGAAAATAGGAAGAATATTTTTGTATGTATTCTTTCCCAAAAGATGTGATGCTTGGATTTTTAAAATTTGGTCTTTGTAACTAGCTTAAATATCACATCGTTTCTATTATGTGACAAACTCAATAATTAATACAGAGCAAAATAAAGATAGATGATAGGAAATAGGGAGAGAGAACTTTTACAAAGGAAAAGGATCAATAGATGGAGGGAGGGAGCAGAGGAGGATGAAAAATGATGAACTCCTGTACCTGTGCTGGCTTCCCAAGGGGAATGTGATGATCGTGTGCAGCAAACATGTACCAATAAACATAAAAATTAGTCAAATAAAAAGAAAAGAAAAATAGTGAATAACTGCAATTTGGTGTCTATGACAAACTAATCTAGAACAGAACCCAGCATCTTATTCATGTTATTCATACAACATAAGGTCCTCCAATCTGAACACAAACAGCAGTTCTTTTAGTTAACAAGCATGTGTAGTGTATCCTGAACCGCACAATTCAGTTATTGTTGAGCTGCGTTATCAAAATGTATTTCCCACCTTTGTTCCTACCTTGGCCTTGTGCACTGTTTCTCAGCATTCTTTTCCTCTTTGAATATATTTAGGTTCATATATTCATGAATATATTTGAAAACTTCTCTAAATGTTTGGAACAATTCTAAATTTGAATAATACAATAATTTAGAAATATGTTAGACTGTAAGAGTCTTATGCTTCCTAATTTAAACATATAATAATTTGTAAACTTTCAAAAAAATAAAAAAGTATTTGTAAAGTTTCTAAACTTCATGTAATAAACAGTGCAGTACTTACAACCAAAAAACTCACTGAACATGTAAATATTTTATTTGGGACACCAGTTTTCTCCTCCTTTATAAACACTGAAACTTATATTAATTAATGATATACTCCTGACTTATTAATCCTGGGACTTCTGTATCTATCAATACACAAATCTGACACCAGCAATACATACTCTTTCACTCCTCTGAACTTAACTATCACTGATCTAATTTTCTTTTGGTTAATTTACATTATATTGAGGAAATGCTAAAATAGAGAAGGTATATATCCAGGAAATAAATTTATGTAGGCTAATACAAGCCAAATATCAGTATTTAAATAGATCTAATATGTATTATCCGTTGAATATTGTCAGGAGTTTAATAAGGGAAGGGTTACTCACCTGACATTTAAGGAAATCACAGAAACTTGTGTACCCCAAGATCACAGCAATAAGTGGCAGATGTGGCACCATGGTGATGGTGCTCTCATTAAATTTGGATTTAATGTAACTTTTACCAAAGGACATTGAACTTGAATGTCATCTGGGTCTGACCAGAGTTACAGGTCACATTCAATTGTTTTATATTAAGACTACGGAACATGGGTGAGCAAGTCTTTCCCCTATACTGTGATTACCACAAAATTCTTTTCAGTTGCCTCATGAAAACAAAAACCTACTCAGAAAACAACTTTATTATTGAGGAATTTTCTTTGAACAGCTGGCCTGAAATGATTAGTTTGAGGGCTTTTCGAAACCAAGGGTAAAAGAAAGCATAAATCAAGGGATTCATTGCCGAGTTATAGTAAGCGATCCAAACTAATATTTCATACACGTATGTGGGAGTGATGAAACCCAGGAAGGCATCGATGAGGGAATCAATGAAGTACGGCAGCCATGAAACCAGAAAAGCTATCACTGCGATGCCCAGGGTTATGGCTGCTTTTCTCTCCCTCCGGGCTACCCTGTCTTTGTAGCTGTCTGATGGTTTTGCAGTCTTATTGCTCAGAATTTCAATTTTCCTAGCCTGTTGCCTAGATATCAGGAAAATCTTGGAGTAAAGTGTTACCATTACAAGAGTGGGAATGAAAAATAACAGAAAGTCGATCAAGACCCAGTTTTGGTTGACTGCAACCTGACAGCCTCCCACACAGGTGAGGGCACTCACTAATTCCTCCAGCCCAACTTCAGCGGCCCCTGTGTAAAAAACAGAAAAGCTATAGACAACACCAAGCAGCCAGGAGAAGGTGATACACATGCCAGACACAGAAACAGTGAACCTGGTGGGGTAGACCAGAGGGTCAGTGACAGCGATGTATCTATCAATCGAGATAAAGCACAAGTGGAAGATAAAACAGTAACAGAAGGAGCCTTCGAAAGAAGAATGAAATTTACAGAAACTGTTCCCAAAGTACCAGCAGCTCTCCACAGACCTGACCATGCTGAAGGGCATCACAGTCGTCCCCACCAAAAAGTCAGCACAGGCCAGAGAGGCGATCAGAAAGTTGGCTGGGGAGTGGAGCTGCTTGAAGTGGAGAATGGAAATCATGACCAGCAGGTTTCCCAAGACAGCCAGCACAGCCCCAGAACCAAAGACCAGGTAGAGGAGCAGGCGGGGGCCTGGAGAGTAGGGAGCTTTGACACAGGATCTGTTCACATTTTCATAGCAGAGCTGGATGGCTGCAGGAGGGGTCAGGTCGCCACTCAAGGTCCTCTGGGCACGTGATGATGGAATCATCTTCAGTTTTCAAGTGTGTGATTCTTGCTTTCAAAAACTTCCAAAAGACATAAAATACTGAATAATTGCTATGAAATTCTTAATTTTTCCCTTTCTTTTACCTTGTTCAAATTCTTTGGAGCTGATTAATATCTTCTTCTGAGAATATTATTTCCTTCCTGATACATACGCAGTCAACTTTCATTATTGCATAAAATGGTATTATTTTCTGTTTAAAAATTTTTCTTTTTTACTTACTTTTTTATATCTGAGTGTTTGTCTTCAAAAGGAAGAGTCTGTTTTCTGATGTGTCTGAGTGGTGCCTTTTATTAGGATTCTTATCCCAAATAAATAAAGCAAAGGTCATATTCTGAATGTTTTTCCCCTCAGGAAAGTGGCTTAATGATTCCACATATCTGATACTGCTGAGACTGAATCCCACAGTGCAGGGTGAGGCAGCAAACTTTAATGATGTATTGTGCTTATGCCACAACCAAATATGTGTCCTCTAATTTGCTATTGGAATTTGGTGCTTTCAAACACTTGAGAGGGTAGTGATTTGTGTCCCAACAAGCCCCTGCTGGGAATTTGAAAGCACATTGTTCTGATTAATTATCATACAACATCTTTTTTCATGTTTGGGGAAAGTGTTTCCCAGTGAATCTGGTGCTCCTTCAGATAAACTCTCAATCTCATCTCGCACTGATTTGTATGTCTAAATTTCATCTCTTTAGTGTTTTTGTGATGCACAGCAGACAGGTTCATGCTGAGGCGCTGTGTGGCACACACATGACATCCTGAGCCTTTCTTTTCCCTTTGCCTCTCACCCTCCTCCTTCTTCTTTGCCTGACTTGCTTATTCTTTCAAAGAATGAACTTTTTGCTTTAGTGATCCTCTGTATCTTAATCCAGATTGTAATAATTTTCACTTTGATCTTTCTGTTTCTTTCTTTGTATTAGTTTTAGATTTGTGCCTTTCTTGTTTTCCTAGAACCTCGAAATGCACCATGAGGTTATTTCTCGCTCTCTTTATGTATGTTTTTTTCTTAAATTTTTATTTATTTATTTATTTATTTATTTATATTTAAAAGAAAAAACAAAACAAAACAGTATAAGGGTACAAGTAATACAGAATTTCAAAAAAAACAGTAAGAAATCACTAGTTAATAGATTACATATTGTCATCTTAGAAATAGTTGTTCAAGTTACAGGATTAAAGCATACAAAGTGGACCTTCAAACAGTGAGACTGCGAACAGTTGTGTTCAATGATCCAACAAAATCTTAGTAATATGGTCATCTATCTTAACACACCTAAACACACTTGCAGTTGTATCCTTCAGAGTACTTTTTTTTTCCTCTTTTTTTTTACAACAACATTTACATATTTTAGGTTTTATTACTCACATAGTTCTTATTACTTTTTTTTGGAAGATAATAAAACCAAATATGACAAAACAAAGCAGTCAGTAAAAACAAAGGATGGACATAGCACATGATGTAAAAACAAAATACAAAGTAATCAACAATGGTTACCATAATGCCTCTTGCTATCTTAAAAAAAATTGCCTATATCTTTAGGTATAATAAAATTGAACAAAATAGTATAGAACAAGACCAATAAAACCTAAACATTGGAGACATTACAAGACTTCAAAAGAAAATAATAGTCAAACCAGAATGGGCATCATAGTAAATCTTATTGCCTTCAAAGTAGTTGCCTATACTCTCAAACTTGATAATATCAAACAGAACAGAACAGAACAGAACAGAACAGAACAGAGTAAAATCAGTCAAAACAAGATGGTGGGAGCATTACAGGGCTTCAAATCAAGTTAATAGGAAATCAAAAAATTTATGATAATATATTCTGCTAATTTTTTTGATTTTTTCCCTTAATTGAAATAACAATAAATAAATCAATAATTTTTTTTAAAAAAGGGGAGATTGAGATAAAAGAGCACATAACAACATAATAATACCGGTCAAAGCATAACAATTTCAGCAACCTACTGCTTCACCACAAGATAACCTGACTTAATAGTAGTTACCATAGTATCTCTTTCTTTAAAATATTTGAGTATAACTTCATATATTATGGTTTCAAACATATCAAGGCAGTGTGAAACCATTCAAGAGGACAAAAGTATTACAGCGTATTTAGAACCAGCTAACGGAAAACGAACAATGCTTTCTATATTATCTCATTGCCTATAAAAATTTTTGTTTATAATATCACATATAATAAAATCCAGTAAGATAAAACATGATAAAACCAATGGAGACAGAAGAACAACAGTCTGGTGGGACTTCAAAACAAGATGATATTAAATCAGCCCTAGCAATTATGATGTCTTGTTTTCTTCAAAATAGCTGTTCATATCATCACAGGCAATAATATCAAACAGCCTAGAATAAAGCCATTCCAATTAATGAGTGAAAACTTTATAAGGCTTCAAAGCCACATAATGGGGGATTATGATTACCACATACTTTTATATATTTGAACCATTTCTTACAATAGGGAAACCGGTATTGATACATGTGAGTTTGATTTATTTCACTTATGAGTATGGTCTCAAGCTGCGTCCATTTATTTATAAATATCTCAATGTCATCCTTCTTTATAGCTGAGTAGTACTCCATTCTATAAAATTACCACATCTTTTTGATCCATTCCTCAGTTTTTGGATACTTAGGTTGTTCCCAAGATCTGGCAATTACAAATTGTGCTGCTATAAACATAGGTGCACATATATCACTGTGGTATGATGCTTTCAGTTCTGGGAATATGCCTAGAAGTAGGAGAGCTGGAACAAATGGGACTTCCAATTCCAGCTTTTTGAGGAATCTCCAGACTGACCTCCACAATGGTTGCACCACTCTACACTCCCACCAACAGTGCAGGAGAGTTCCTTTTTCCCCACATCCTCTCCAGCATTTGTTGTTGGTAGTTTTCTTGATCCTGGCCATTCTTTCAGGAGTGAGATGAAATCTCAGTATGGTTTTAATTTGCATTTCTCTAATGACTAATGATGATGACTAATGATGATTTTTTTCATGTATTTATTTGCCATTTGTGTTTCTTCATCTGAGAATTGTGTATTCTTCTCAGCTACCCATTTTTGGATTGGATCTTTGAATTTTGGGAGTCTGATTTTTTAAAACTCTTTATATGTTTTAGACAGAACTACTTTGTCTGAAGGAGAGTTCACTAAGATTTTTTCTGGGTTTTTGTGGGTTTTCTTTTCACTATGCTGGATATTTCTTTTGACATGCAGAAACTTTTTAGTAAGAGGTGGTCCCAGTTATTGATTCTGGGAAGTAATTCCTATGCGGTGTGAGTCCTGTTCATGAATTCTCTACCTACCCCTATGCCTTCAAGGTTTCTACCCAATTTATCTTCCAATAGATTTAGTGTTTCTGTTTTAATATTCAAATCTTTGATCCATTTAGATTTAATTTAGTACATGGTGACAGGCATGGTTCTAGTTTTAGTTTTCGGCATGTGGAGAGCCAGATTTTCCAACATCATTTATTAAAGAGACTGTCATTCTTCCAGTGAACCTGTTTGGTTCCTTTATCAAAAATAAGGTGGTTGAGTGTGTTTGTAGTTGTGGTTGTATCTTCTAATCTATTGCATTGATCTTTGGCTCTGTTTTGATTCCAGTACCATGCTGATTTTACTACAGTTGCTTTGTAGTATAACTTCAAGTCAGGGATTGTTATGCCTCCTGCCTTGCCTTTGCTGCTTAGAAATGTCTTTGCTATTCTACATCTCTTCTTGCTCCAGATGAATTTTAGGAGTGATTCCTCTAGATCTATGAGGAATGTTGATGGTATTTTTGTTGGGATTGCATTGAATCTGTATAAGACTGTTGGGAGAATGGCCATTTTCACAATATTCATTCTTCCTATCCATGAGTAAGTGATGTCTTTCCATTTCCTGAGATCATCTTCAATTTCTTTTTTCAGTGTATTATAATTTTCCTTGCCTAGGTCTTTCACTTCTTTCATAAGACTAATTCCTAAATGTTGGGAGCCGTGGCACTGTCAAGTCATCAGACGCGGTGATTGTGAGGCCTGTAGCAAAGTACAAAAGCCTGAGCTAGATTACCCCTCTCATCGAGCCCGCCTGTGTGGCGTCTGTTTCCTGCTTCCTGATCCCTATCACCCCACTAAATTCCCGCCTCACAGGGTAGTCTGCCTAGCTACTAATGTTGCTAGCCAATCAGCTTACGCGACCCGCCTTGATTTGATTGGAGGCCACAATCCTATATATAGCCAGTACCTCCACCCCTGGGGAGAGAAGCATGGAAGGAGCCGCGGAGAGCGGACCGGTAGAGGCTTCGGGGCAGACTGAAGCACGGAAGGAGCCGCGGGGAGCGGACCGGTAGAGGCTTCGGGGCAGACTGTACGGAGAGAAAATAAAGAAAAGCCTGACCACCGCCAGATATTGTTGCGTGTTCTTCCTGCCGGCCGGGAGCGACACCGACACCTAAATATTCCATTTTTTTGGTTGTTAGTGTGAAGGGTGTGGCTTCTCTTATTTCTCTTTCTGTGATTTTGTTGTTAGTGTATAGGAATGCTATTTATTTTTGTATTGATTTTCTATCCAGCTACCTTGCTGAATTTATTTATTATGTCTAAGAGTCTTTCAATGGAGTTTAGGGCATCTTCTATGTAGAGTATCATGTCATCTGCAAACAATGATAATTTAACTTCTTCTTTTCCTATCTTTATACTTTTATTTCTCTCTCTTGTCTAATGCTCTGGCTAGTATTTCCAGTACTATATTAAGTAGGATTGGGGATAAAGGACATCCTTGTCTTGTGCCTGATTTTAAAGTGAAGGCCTTCAATTTTTGGCCATTTAGTATGATACTGGCTGTGGTTTGTCATGGATGACCTTTATTATATTGAGGTAAAGACCATCTATTCCAATTTTCTGTAAAGTTCTTATCATGAGTGAATGTTGGACCTCATCAAAAGCTTTGTCTGCATCTATAGAAATGATCATGTGATGGTTACTTTTAGCTTTATTGATATGCTGGAATCCATTTATTGATTTACGTGTGTTGAACCATCCCTGCATACCTGGTATGAATCCCAGTTGGTCATGGTGTATAATCTTTTTGGTGATTTGCTGCATTCTATTTGCCAATATTTTATTGAGGAGTTTTGCATCTGTGTTCATTAGGGAGATTGGCCTGTAGTTCTCTTTTTTTAGTTGGGTCTTTCTCCGGTTTCGGTACTAGGCTAATATTTGCTTCCAGGAATGACTTAGGAAGGATTGCTTCCTTTTCAATTTCATTGAATAGTTTGAGGGGTGTAGGCATTAGGTCTTCTTTGTATTTCTTGTAGAATTCTGCAGTGAATCTGTCAAGGCCTGGGCTCTTCTTTGTAGGTAAGGATTAATTACATTGTCAATTTCATTAAAAGAAATTGGGTTATTCAGCAGTTTTACATCTGCTTGACCTAGTTTTGATATTTCATATGTTTCTAGGAATCTGTCTCTCTTCTGTGTTATCAAACCTTTGAGAGTAGAAGTTTTCAAAATAGGTGTTCATGATCTTCTGTATTTCTATAGAGTCTGTAGTGATTTCACCTTTTTCATTTTTATTGCATAAATTTGAGCTTTTTCCTCCTTTTTAAAATGAGGTTGGCTAGAGGCTTATTAATTTTATTTATTCTTTCAAAAAACCAATTCTTGGATTCATTGATTCTTTGGATTGTTTTCTTAGTGTCTATTGCTTTGATTTCTGCTCTGATTTTTATAATTTCCTCTCTTCTTTTGTCTTTGGGCTTGACTTTCTCTTCTTTTTCTAGATGTTTGAGGTGTAGCGTCTGGTTATTTATTTCTATTTGTTCTGTTTTCCTGATGTGGGAACTCAGTGCAATCAATTTTCCTCTGAGGATGGCTTTCTTTGCATCCCACAGATTCCGGTAAGTTGTATTTGTGTTTTCATTTGCTTGTAGGTATTGCTTAATTTCTTCTTTAATTTCCCCCGTGACCTACTGAATACTCAAAATTCCATGTGTTTGTGGGATTTTTGCAGTATCTTTTATCATTAATTTCTAATTTTAAAATGTTATGATCCGATAACATGCAAGGGATAATTTCAACTCTTTTTCATTCATTTAAATATGTTCTGTGAGTTAATATATGGTCTGTTTTAGAGAATGACCCATGTACTGCTGAGAAGAATGTGTATTCTGATGTTGTTGGATGGAACACTCTGTATATGTCTATCAAGTCCATTTGTTCACAGGTGTGATTCAGTTCTGTTATTTCTTTGCTGATTTTCTGTCTGGTTGATCTGTCCCTTGGTGTCAATGGTGTGTTAATGTCTCCTGTTACAATTGTGTTACTGATAACTTGATTTTTCATTTCTGTTAGTCCTTGTTTCATATAACTGGGTGCTCTGGAATTTGGTGCATATATATTTAAGATACTTATTTCTTCCTCTCGAAGTTTTCCCCTAACAAGTATGTAGTGACCTTCTTTGATTCTTCTGATCATTATTGATTTAAAGTTCACATTGTCTGCAAACAGAATGGCTACTCCTGCTTTTTTGGGTTTCTGTTGTGTGAGGTATTGTTTTCCATCCTTTGACTTTTAGTCTGTGAATATCCTTTTGGGTTAGATGGGTTTCTTGTAGAGAGCATATGGTTGGATTTTGTTTCTTGATCCATTCTGCCAGTCTATTTCTTTTAATTGGTGCATTGAGACCATTTACATTAATGGTTATAAGTGTTATAGTTTAGTTTATTGCTGACATGTTATCTTTCTGCTGTTGCATCTTTATCTTTCTGTTCTGTTTAATTATCTGCTTTGCTTAGTGGTTTTTTTCCTTTGTGTATCTAAACTGTCTTTCAATATTTTTTGCAGAGTTGACTTGGAGATCATGAAGTTCTTCAGCTGTTCTTTGTCATGGCAGTATCTTATTTCACCATCAATTTTGAAGGACGGTTTTTCAGGGTACATCAGTCTAGGTTGGAAATCATTTTCCTTTAGGATCTGGAGTACTTCATTCCGTGCTCTTCTTGACTTTATTGTTTGTGCTGAGAAGTCTGCTGTGATTCTGCTAGGTTTTCCTTTATAAGTGATCTGTCTTTTCTCTCTGACAGCTTTCAATATTTTATTCTTATGTTGGATTTCTGGGATGGTGATTATTATATGTTTGGGTGTAGCTTTATTTTGGTTTTGAGTATTTGGAGTTCTACATGCTTCACTGATCCTGATGTTGGTTTCTCATCTCATGTTTGGAAAATTTTCATCTATTACTTCTATAAATATCCTCTTGTTTTCCTTTATGTCATCCCCTTTCATTAATCCTTATCAATCAATTTTGCATCATCTTGCAGTTGTAGAATTGTTATTTCCTGATTCTTTGTTATTTTTAAAAGATCTTTCCTTTCTTCTTCACTAGCTGCAATCTTGTCTTCAAGGTCTGAAATTCTATCTTCACTTTCATTGAGGTGGTTTTTACACCTTTCAGTGGAATTTTTGATTTCTTGTATATCTCTGTGTATCTGCTTTATGTATTCTGTTTGTTTCTTGTATTGCTCATCTAGGGGTTCTATCTTTTTGTTTAGTTCCTCCAATTTTTTAACCATGTTTTTTTTAGACATATGCAGCATCTCTTTCATTTCTTTTATCATTTCTTTTTTTACCTGGGACATTATTTCTAATTTTAATTCCTTTAAAGCTTCCCGGAGTTGCTTATTTATTTCAGTTGCTATTATGTCTGATATTTGAGGTGTATGGCATATATTTTCTTCTATATACATCGCTCGTAAAGTTTCTTAGAATGGGCTTGAGGTTTGAGAGTGTAATTTGGTCTTTCGTTTTGTTATTTTCCTATACTTCTGTGTTTCAAGTGTTCTGAGTGTTATTCTAAGGCTTCCTCAGGGTCTGTTGAAAATCTTCTTCTATGCCCTCTGCTCCTGGGACTCTGGCACCCAGTTCCCTGGATTGATAGAGGGTCAGTGGGGATGGAGCAGGCTGGCTCAAGCCCAGCCTCTGGAACTGATGGCACCAGCCTGCTTGCTTAGCACTCCACAGTCCACCAAGCACATCTGGAAGAGGAGAGGCTTACACCTGCTTCCAGAACCTGCCACGCTGCTCCAGTGCACCCGGAAGCTTCAGGATTCCTTGGCCTGGACTGAGAAAGGGTCCCAAACTAGCTGGGCTTGGGGCAAAGTGCTCAGGGCACTTACGCCAAGCTGCCAGGCCTCTGGAACCATGGCGCCCACCTGTTTGCTAAGAACTCCACAGTACTCCAAGCACAGCAGGGAATGGGGAGGCAGATGAGGCGCCTCAGACTGCTGAGCTGCTCCAGTGCACCTGGAAGCTGCAAGGGTCCCAAACAAGCTGGACTTGGGGGAAAGTGCATGGGGCACTCATGCCAGGCTGTGGGGCCTCTGGAACCGGTGGTGCCTGCCTGCTTGCTTAGAACTCCACAATCCTCCCTAAAAATTTTTATTTAAAGAAAGGCAAAACAAAACAGGAAATGGGTAGAAATAACACATACTTTCAAAGAAAAAATAAACAGTACTAAATCGCTTGTTGATGTTTATATATTGTCCTCTTACAAATAGTTGTTCAAGATACAAAAGTGGAACATATAAATAGGAATTCAAACAGTGAGACTCAAATAGTTCTGATAAACTGTCTAATAAAAACTTAGTAGTATGGTTATCAATCTTGTACTCTTAAACATACACGCATTTATCTGTAGCTTCATTTATGTTGAGATTAAACAAACCAAAGCAGACTAAAATCACTCTGAACAAAGAATAATAGTATTGCTATATTTCACATCATGATACTCCAGAGTCATCACTGGGTGCTGTAGTGCCTTTTTTTCCTTCAAAGTATTTGTTCATTTCATCATGTGTCTTAAGATTAGTCCTCGTAAACTGTTTATGGGTTTTACTCCAGCATGAGTCTTAACATGTATTTCTATCCTTTCTATATTAGAGGGAGAAACAGAACAAAGCATGACAGAACAAAACATATTCCTATAGACACATAAAAGTAAGAAGACATATAAAACTGCTGTACAAGGAGTTCTATCATGATTGCTGTATTTTCACTTGTTATCATCAATAGAATTGTCTATATCATCAGATATGGTATAATTTATCAGTACATAACAGTATTACTAGAAATACAACTTTGTAGGTAGTGTAGAACTGCAAAAACAGGTAGTAATCAAACCAGAATGGGTATTATAGTGAATCATTTTCGTTTTCAGTACAGTTGTCTATACTGTCAGACTTGATACTATCAGCCTTAACAGTTTTGAAGAAAATCTGTCAATTACTAACAGCAATCAAACAAATCAGATTTAACTAAAATCAGTCATAATATAACAGTATAAGTTTTACAGGGATTCAGATTAAGTTAATAAGAAATTAAAGATGATTACTGTGCTACATCCTTATGTTTTTAGGATAACTGTCTGTGCCCTCAGATCTAGTGCTGGTATACAAACTGGGATGAAATAAGTTCAATCTAAGTAGAGTGGTGCAAGTAATATGAGCTTTAATTCCTGATACACTATTAGCAATATATTCTGCTGTCTTTTTTAAGACTATTGCTCCCCTTTCACTCCCCCAGGGTGTACTGTGCATTTTTAGGTCTCCCCAACACCCTCAGTTTTATATTGGGGAGATAACCTGCTGTTTACCTAAGTGGTTCCGAACCTTCTCCCTCCTGGACTTGATCTCTAGTTGTATTTCTTTACCTATTAAAGCCTGTCTTTCCAATTTATCCATAAATACTGGTCCAGTTGCCCCTATTACTCTCTGGCTCCCTATCACATAAGAGTACTGTTTTCTCATATTTGATTTTTGGTCCATATACCCTTCTTCAGGTTAATTATATTTCTTATAAAGAGCATCTTGGTGGACCCTACCTCTTGATCTACTCTGCCTGAGATTCGCTCTTTTTTTCCTTGATTTAGTGTATCTATATGAGAAATTATATCTAACCTTATCTGACTCATTTCTGTTGTGCTCTTTTTCCATCATTAGTTGTCTGTCTGTCTTCATTTCTCTTTCTGCTCCATTCATTGAGGCCTCTCTGCCACTGTTCCTGAATTCCTTTTACTTTCTCTCTCTCTAGAATGCTACAAGAGATTCTCTGTAGAATTGGATTGGTAGTTGAGAATTCCTTCAGTTCCTCTTTGTCTTGGAAGCATCTCGTTTCTCCATTAATTTCTAGAGACAGCTTTTCAGCATACATCAATGTGGGCTGGAGGTTACTTTCTTTAAGGGCTTGGAATACTTCACTCCAAGCTTTTCTTGTTTGGATGGTCTGTGTCGAGAAATCTGCTGTAATTTTGATGGGTTTCCTTTATAAATAATCTGTTTCTTGTCTCTGATAGCTTTTAATATTCTGTTCTTAGTCGAATTTTGGGGGTCTTGATTATTATATGCCTAGGTGTGGCTCTGTTTTGGTTGTAGGTGGCTGGAGTTCTGTATGCCTCATACATCAGAGTATCATTTCCTTTTCCTATGTTTGGCAAGTTTTCCTTAATTATTTCTGTGAATAGCCTTTGTTGTTCCTTTGTTTGTAACCCTGCTTCTTCTTTCACATTCTTTATTCTTAAGTTATAGATCCTTTTGTCATCTTCTAGCTTTTGTATTGTTACTGCTTGTTTCCTTGTTATTTTTAAGAAATTTTTCCTTTCATGCTCCCACATTGCAAACCTGTCCTCCAATTTGGATAATCTATCCTTAGTTTATTTCAAGCAGTTTTGCAAGCTTTCAATGGAGTTTTTAATTTCCTGATAATCTCTTTGAACCTGCTTCATGTATTCTATGGTTTCTTTATATTCTCCATCAAATGGTTCTCCCCACCCCCACCTTTTTTTTGTTTCTCTTCCGTCTGTGTCTTCTTGAGAGGTGCTTAGCATTTCCTTTATTATTCTATTTATATCTTGTTTTACTTGGTTAAATATTTCACTTTTGTATTTGTCTATGAGGTCCCAAAGATATCGCTTTATGTCCACTTGTGCCATGTCTGATATTGCATGTTTGCCATCCTCAATCTCCTTTGCACTTACCTTTCCTGGATCAGTGTTCTCAGGGTTGGGGACTGTGGATGCTTTCTTGTTGCTTCCTCTTCTCATATTTTTTGTTCCCTTCCATACAGGTGTTTATAGGAGGCCCCAGTTTCTTTCTTTGTTGGTTACAGTTCTTCTGAAGCACACTGACTAAGTGCTCCTGCCCACTGCACTGTACTAAGGAGGTACAAACAGGGGCCCCCTATGGGTCAGTCAACCTACTGAGGGCTTCACTGCATTAGGGTGCACTGCAGGCATAGGGACTTGATTTCGGCTAACCCAGTGGATCTCAGCCCAAGGTGTGACCCAGGCCAGGGACAACCCACCAATCCCACTTGATAAGGGAGCAGCTGACTGAAGTCACCACTGCTCCTTCTTGCCGGTCTGCCCAGGCCCAGAATGTCATCTGTTGGAACCTCCTTTTTCTGTGGATTAGTTTTATTCCTGTCACTCACCGCAGGTCAGTTCACCCTGCCAGCTCAGTTCTCTGTTCGGCTCGCTGATCCCCACCTCAGTGTGAGTGCGTCTCCAGTGAATTGAAGTGGCAGGCTTTCCGGTAGCTTGATAAGTCTCAGCTGTGCGATTTCAAGCACTGCAGTGGGAGTACTGAGCCTTTAGCTGTTCCAATAGTAACACCAGGATTGTATGTTTAATTGGCTTTTCTCAGCTTAGTTTGTTCCTGGGTCAGGTGGATCCATCTCCCTCTGTTCAGAGCTCCCAATGCTGTAATAATTTTGAAATCTAAGTTGACTATCTCAGGGAGCCTTTGTAGACTACTGTTATCTAACTGCCATCTTTACCAGAACCTCTTTATGTGTGTTTTGTACATATAATCTTCCTTCTGAGAACAGGTCTCATTATATCCCTTCTATATCATGCTTCTGTCTGTTGTTTCTGTTTTATCAGGCTTCTATTGTTGTTTGATTTTAGAAAGTTGATATTTCTTCCTTGGCATCTTCTGTGATCCATTGATTTTTCACTAATGTATTATTTAATACCCAGTATTTCCATATTTTCTGTGGCTTCTTTTACTATATGTTTCTAATTTCATTTCACTATTATCCAGTCAATGTTTGTGATTATTTCAATTCTTCTGTATTTGTTTAAGCATGCTTTATGGTTGAAGATATGATCTATTTGGGAAAAATCCAGATATTGTTGATAAAAAATATTTATTTGTTGTTTGATAAAACACTCTATAGATATCTGCTAAGTCTTTGTTCAGTGATGTGGTTTAACTCTGGTATTTCCTTGATTTGATTGGTTGATCTCATTAAGAGAAGATTGAGGTTCCTGGCTATCCGTATCTATCTGTCCTATTAAGTCCAGAAGTTTTTATTTTTCTTTTGCCGTTATACAGTGGCAGTATTTGGCTCTTCTGGTCGGTTTTAGCTTGACGTTGTCTGTGTCTGACATATGATAGCTACTCCTGCTTGTTTTCTGGCACTGATCGAATCTTGTATCATTTTCTATACCTTTATCTTAAGTCTATGTAGTTCTCTTTTTTTTTTTTTTTTTGACTTTTATTTTGAAGATAGTAACACGACAGAACAAAGCCAATCAAGACAATACAATGAAACTGGTACAGAACTTCATACCAGGATACAGGGATAACAGTAATAGGTACCATTATGTATCTCATTATCTTCACAATAGTTGTTCATTCAAGCAGGTATAGTAAAACCAAACCAAAAACAGAACACCATAAGACCAATCAAAACAGAATATTGAAGAGAGCAAAATAGTCAGAATAAAGCAAAGGAGTGAAAACAATATTTGCCTTCAAAGACAAGATAGAAGGAAATACCCCATATTTTCTATATTGCATACAGTCATCCTCCCAAGAGATGCTCAGACCTTTGGCTCCCAGTTGGTAATGGAAGGGGGGCAGGATGTTTGTTTCTCAGCACTGGTAGGCTCATGGAAGTTGCTGACCGATTCTCTTCCTGGCTTGCCCACTGCTCGCTTGTGCCATGGTTGATTCCCAGGAAGGGGAGTGTGTTGCTTTCTTGCTCAGTGCCCTAAGTTCCAACATGGCTGGATCTCAGGAGACACTGACTGATTCATATTTAGTTCCTTTTGAGCTGTTCTCTGTTAGACAATGTGTGCTGCTTTATGATTTTTGTTTCAACCTGTCAGTCTCTTTCTTTTAATTGGTGAGTTGAGACTATTGATATTGAGAATTAGTATTGTAAGGTGTTAAATTCTATTATTGTATGTTTCCAGTGTGAATTCTTTTAATTTTTTTGCTTTGTTTAACCACTCTCTCAGGTGCATGTGTACCTTATTTTGGGGTCTTTGGTTTGGTGCTTTGCCTGTCTCTGTGTAACATTCCATTAAATATTTTCTGTTACACAGCATTAGCGGTCATGTATTTTTTACAATTTACTTCTTGTTGTGCAATATCTTCATTTCTCCATTAATTTGAATGCAAATTTTACAGTATATGGAAATCGAGGATGGAAATTATTTTCTTTTTGATCTTGAATAAACTTCTCTATGTCCTTTAGATTTGTGCTGGCCTTTATTCTTGTGACTTTGCCTTTATAGATTACTTGCAGTTTTTCTTTTATGGCTTTTAGTACTGTCACCTTTTGTTGAAATTTTATTCTAAGTGGAGCGGGTTTTTTTCTGGTTATAACTATTTGGGGTTCTAGATTCTCCTGCACTTAAATAATGCATCCTTTCCCTGGACTTGGCCATTTTGTTATGATTTCCATGAATAATTTTTTATACCTTTGAGTTATCTTCTAATTTTTCTATCATTTCTATAAGTCTGTGTTCGGTCATTCTTAGTTCTCTAGTAGCTATTTCATCTAATTTTCATGTTGTCTTGTTCTTTAGGCTCAGTTTATGTTATACTATGTTCATCTTGTCTTTCATTTTAGTTACTATAGCTATTTTCACATTAATTAAATGTGCAATCCATGATTTCTAATAATTATATAGAAAACAAGATTATAAAAATCAACAAAAACAAACCTAGGTAATAGGAAGCAAAGAGACACATTTTTCTCAATTAAGGGGATCAAGAGATGAAGAGGGGAGAAGGAGGGAATGGAAAGGGGAAGAAAAATCAAATCCAGTTGCATAACATACGTACCAACCCCACCCTCGCAATGTAAATGTTTTGTACTGAAAACACGTACTAACGGAAAAACACTCAAATGTTTCTTCATGTCTGTCTCTGCTTTTATTTTAATATTTTCAAATTCTTTTATAGATAGTAATTCATGTCTTTCCTTGTCCTGTTTGACTCAGTTTACTGTCTACTTCTTCTTTAATTTCATTCAGCATTTTATATGTAAGGCCTTGATCTCTTTGAGTCCTATTTGAGCTTGTTAAATAATTTTGCATTTGCGTATGTGTTTCTCTTATATCTCTTGAACTATTTTGACCATTTCATTTTGAGTTCTTTCCCTGTAGCTTTCTCTACTCTTTTTTTGTCCATGAGATCAGATTTTGGGGAATTAGAGGTGTTGGGGTGTTTCTCTTGCTTTTTTTCCATGTATTGTTTTTGTACTGTGGGTTATGGATCAGTTAGGGTAGAGATTGCTACTATAGAGATCTCTTTAGTTACGTTCTGTTTCGCTGTGAAGTATCTTTGAATTTGCTTGTGTTTTGGAGTCTATTCTCCTTTTCAACATAATTAAAATAAGGATTTTCCAGTTTTTTTTATTAGCACATGTTTGCATTACATAACATTTACACTCCCTGTGAAGAGTTGGTACATGTACATAGCACTTCCCAGTCTTCATTCTCTTTCACTCCACTCCCTCCCCACTACTCCACTTCTTTGTCCCTTTCCCATTTGAAAATATTTATCTCCTTGCTTCCCATTATCTAGCTTAAATTTTGCTCTTTATTTATATTTTGAGTTTCTCATATAGGAGAAAGTAAGGACATTTGGACTGTGTATCTGATTTATTTCACTTAAACTTAGGGAGTTTCTCATATAAGAGAAAGTAAGGACATTTGGACTGTGTATCTGATTTATTTCACTTAAACTTAGGGACTCAAAGTGCACCCATTTTCCTGCAAATGAGTCATTAAATTATCTTTTTTTATAGTAGAGTAGAAATGCCAAAATTTTAATATTCATTTGTCTGCTAATGGACATATAGGTTGCTCCCAAGATTTAATCATTATGAACTGTGCTATTTTAAATAGGGCTATGTATGTACCTCTGTAATATGACGTCTGCAAACTTTAGGTAAAATACCCAGAAGAATAGCTGCATCAAATACAATTCCTGGTGTTTGTTTTATGAAGAATCCCCACAAACATTTTTATAGAAGTTGTACTTGTTTACATTTCCAGTCAAGAGTGTATGAGGGTTTCTTTTTCCCCAAAGCCTCATCAGAATTTGTTATTATTTGATTTCTTGGTGATAACCATTCTTACTGGGATATATGAAATCTCAGTATTGCTTTAACTAGAAGGTTCTAATGGCCAGAAATATTGAATTTTTTGACATACTTATGGGCCATTTTTACTTCTGAGAAGTGTTTGTTCATTTCAGTTGTTCATTTTTTGATTGTGTCCTGAAGTGTTTTGGTCTAATGTTTTGATCTCTTTATATTTCTAGATTTAGCACTATGTTTGAGGAATTGGACTAAATTTTCCCCATTGTGCAGATTGTCTCTTCACTGTGTTGGTTGCTTCCTTTGCTTGTGTAGATGCATGTTAATTTTATATGATCTCACTGTTCGACCTTTCGTACTATTTCTTGGCACTGCTGGGTTGTTGTTCAGAATGTTTTTTCCTGTCTTTTTGTCTTAAACTGATCTAGTTTGTCTTCCAGAAGATTAATTGTCTCCATGTTAACATTTGGATCTCTAACCCACTTTTATTTTAGGTTCATATGTAGTGAGATATATTGGTATAGATTCAAGTCTCTGTATGTGAAAGCTCAATTTTTCTAGCACTATTTGTTAAAGAGGTTATCTTTCCCCCAAAGTATGCCTTGGTTCCTTTTTCACAAATCAGGTGGCTGAACGTTCCTTGTGTTGATTCTGCATCCATCATTGGGTTCCGTTGTTCTACATGTTGTTGTGCTGGTGTCCTATCTCCTAGCTCTGCAGTGTATCAGACTGGAGTTGTGATATTTCTTGCATTGCTGTTGTTGCCAGGATCACTTTTACTATTCTAGATCTTGTAATTCCTTATGAATTCTAGGATTCTTTTTGTTGTACTCTAGGTAGGAAAAAAAAGAACAGCTTCATTATACGTGTATTATAACAAAACCTGTAACGTGGGATTATTGTATGTGCTTACCTTTTTCCCTTTGGATGACCTAATTGATATGTTAATCAATGCTCTTCTCTGTAAAGAATTGTAAAACCTTACCTAATTGATATGTTAACCATTGTTGCCCTCTACAAACAACAGAAGTGGTGCTAAAACAAGCTAATAAGGTTTGTTAATCAATGTTAGGCACCTCTATTCTCCACTAAAGAGCTAAAGAAAACCAGGATGGCCCTCTAATTTACACTTGCACTGACGAGCATCCCTGTTACCATTCACAGATGTCAATCAAATGCCCCCTTCTGCCAGTCATAAATGGTGACAGATATTAACAAATGAGCTCAGAGTAAAAAATTAATCTTCATTGGGTCCGTTGTTGTACATATTTAATGTAAAAAAAAGACACAGAGATAATGATCACCTTGGGTAGAGAAATAATTTTATACCTCCCTCCCATCACTCTGAGATTTGGTTACTAGTTTATTTCTCTATTCTAAACATGCTTAGCGCACACCTCTGGTGGGTACTAAGTAATGAGAGAAACATGATCTTCATTTTCTTGAAGGTTGATATCTTAAGATGGAAATATGAGTATTAGTACAGAGTTTCAACTGGACTGGATTTTAGATCTGTCCCTGGGTTTGGTAGAGCACTTCTGGGTGTGCCTGGTCATGGAGGCATGGTCTTGGGCTATGTCTGGCCTTCTCACCCCTCTTTGCAGAGAAATTGTTCCCCTGCTCTGCTTTCCAGGTGCCATTAAGTAAGGGGTTTGCTGGCCATGTCCTGTGCCATGCTGCTTCTGCAAAAAGCCAGTTGATCATGGGCTGAAATCACAAGCAAATTAAACTTCTTCTCCTTTATGGTATTTACATTGGTTGTTATATCTTACTTATGGGAAAACTGACTAATACAAAAATGGTAGCAAAGAAGTGGGGTCATGGCTGTGACCATACCTGACCAAGTGGTCCAGAGCCCATTGGAGCTGGATTGCAGGGTAGAATTTAGAAAGGTTTGAAGATGTTGGGTAGGAAAGCCTTAGAATACTATAAGCAGAGCCTGATAGGTGGTTCTGGTCAGAGCTCAGAAGACCAGAAAGTTGATAGCAATCCACACATTAAAGACGAAGCAGAGGAGGATTCAATGTGAACAGGACTCAACTGAGAGCCAGACTACAGGCCATGTGTGTTTTTGCCAACAGAAATTTTGTATGTATTTTCCCATGTCTTAAAAGCTTGCAGGCAACTGAGGTTAAAAGCATTAGATTAAATACTCTGGCAGAAAAATTACAGATCAGCCTGACTGTTAGGCTGTGTCATGGGTGCTGCCGGCTTATTTTATATCAATTTATAGTGAGAATAAGGGACAGAAGGCAGCATCAAAAAATGAAAAAACTTATTTTGGCTTCACTTAGGTAAAGTTGGGGCCAGAGAAAGTATGAGTAATAAAGAGATCGGTGTCATTAAATAGACACCACACATTTGTACAGGGTCAAGAAAAAGATGCTTTGAGGGCATCTTAGAAATGATGGAGGCCCCATCCATTGCAGGCTCAAGGGTACAGAAATGTCAGCTTTGATTGGAGAAAAAGAACCAGTGGGACTCTTGCTCAGGAAGACCCTCTAGACTATCAGTTTCAGGGCTTCATTTCATGAGGCTCAGGGATCCAGGCACACAGTGATCCCTGCACCATTTCTTCAGGGATCCTCACTACTGTTTCTGTTGACAACACACCTTGGTATCTTTCACATGATGCTGGTTTAACTGGCATGCAGAATGGAAGAGCTGTAGGGTGATTTCCACCTGGATGCTAAAGGAGGGCCTTGGAGGCCAGGCAAGGGGTCCTGGAGAGGGCAGTGCATCAAGGTGTGGGAAGGAAGCCAGAGGTACAGTGGAGACTCCAGGAAATTTGAGATCCCACAAATGTGGAACACAGCTGAGGAAAGCTGCTGGTCTTGAAATCTACTAGTGCAAGACAGGTCATGTGGGCTGTAACTGTTCAGGCCACAATGTTAGGTCTCCCAGACTCTTTGGGACTCACATTTTATCTCCATGTGCCCCAAATGTGAGATATGAAGTTACAGGAAGTAATTTTTTCTTCCTGATTGGTTTCCATCTTTCTTTGGTCCAATCCTTTTCTATTCCTCCTTGCTTCCTTTCAGAATGGGAATATTTGCACTCTGATGTTGTACTTTGGGATTATGAAACTTGTTTTCTATTTTTATAAAGGTTCAAAGATAAGAATTTTCTTGAAATGCTGGAACTGCTGTGTCTTTGAGGAAGGGAAGTTGGTTTTCTGGTTTTTCATGTGATAATTGTATTGTTGAGCAAAATTATGAACTTTGCTATTGTGTTTATTTGGAGATTAACAACAGTGTACAGAGATACGTTTCAGTATCAAGCTGACAAAGGTTGGGATGTTGTGGTTGATTTGATTGGCTGTAGAGTCTGCCCCAGGGCTTGGCAGACACATGTAGGTCTGTCTGGGCGGGTTATAACCTTGGGCTCCACATCTGGCCTCTTGCACTTTCTGCTCTGGCCCTCTTCCCTGGCTTTATTTCCCAATCACCATGAATGGAAAAACTTTGCCCTTTATAGTGACCTTCTTCCTTGATGTTGCTGCCTTTGATCCGGCGAGAGAAACCAGTGACCCAGAGACTGAAATTGTGAGAAAATTAAACTTCTTGTCTTTTAAGTTGCAGTTGTCAAGTACTGTGTTTCAGTGATGAAACAGCTGACAAATACAAGAAACAACCCTGAAACAAGCGAGTTGAGAAAGGGATGCACAAACTTAAATGCTGATCAGCTTGAAATGCGAAATACAGTACCTGCGAGTTCAGTAAGCAGAGTGATGGAGTTCCAGACAAAGAAGCTCCCAGACTGGGTTAAACAAAAATGCTGCTTCAATATTTGTAAAATTTTAAGTGCTCTATTTTTCACTCTACCCTTTGAATTTTATGGAGCAAACTAAGTTAATTTACATTTTAATGTTTATACTTAGTCAATAGATAGCACCTCATTCAGTGCTGAGTGGAATATAATTAGAGATTCCTACCAAGGCTCTAAACCTCTTGGACAGGTACCACTCTTCCAACATTCTCCATGTGACCATACTCAGTAATGATTTTGCAACACATCACCACAGAAATTAAGCAGTGGTTGTGTGCCCAGAGGTTGACGATGTATCATCCAGAGGAGGTTCACTGGTAAACTTCTGGTTCTTGCATCAGAGAAAGTTTTGCCTTACTTCTACACTTGAGCTTTAATTTGCAAGTTGATGTAACTCCCAAAGATATCTCTAAAGTAAAATCCCACTAACTAGACCATCTCCCCAGTGACTGAGAGTGTGAACCACTTCTCATTATGACCAAGAGAAGAAAGATGTGATAATGACGCCCATGCTGTTAATGAGAAGTAGGGGAGAGAAGGGTTTCTTTCTCTTAGCTCTAAGAATTGGGAGCTACAGATGACCCCAATAATAGGGCCAAAATGTTAAACTATAAATGATGAGCAGTGAGCATTGATTACAATGAATTTTTCTGAGCAGTGGTCTGAGCAGTTCCACAAATAGTGTCTACTGAATCAACTTGATTCTCTACTTAACCCATTTGGGTATGACAGTATTTAATGCACGAACTGCTTATTGAGTACTTCAAGTATGAGGAGACACACTGAGAAATCATCTTTTTCCAATTATCACCTCTAGCAAATATTTACATGCTCATTCATCTCCTACTTACACATCATGAAAAATTCAGACTTGTCCAGTAAGTAGAAAGATGCAAGTCTATGAAATGAAAAGTTCAAAATTTTAATCACAGTGTCGTCTAGGTTAAAACGTTAATCTATTCCTGTGTGAATATTCTTGCCTTTTCTGCCTGTGAGGAAGAGTAATTATAATCTTAAAAGGTTTAACTTGAAGGAAATACATGTGCTGTGTATTCTTTTTAATTTCATTTAACTCTTCTTTCCTGCTTCTATTTCCAATGGAGAGAGAAAAAATAAGGAAAAAAGAGCCAAATAATTCTAAATGAATTTGTTCTGCAATATCCTGTAACTTTTACTTGGCAAATGTGGCCTCTGTGTGTTAAAAATCCAGATCACGTTGGTCCACTCACCACAAAGTTGAATCCTTCTGTGATCTTTGCAGGACCGATCCCCACTCTCTAGGAACCAAAAGCTTGTGATTATTCTGGTCTGCACTCCTTGAACAGCTTTTTCATTTCCCATGGCAAGAAAACACTTGGTGTACCTTGAGCTGGTGTATTTGCAGAGTGGGCTGAACATGACAGCCTCCCACCTGTCTTCTGGGTCACATGGAATAGCAGCTTTGGCCACTGGGTGGCAGCATCGGCTTCCTTTCCTTACTTCCACTGGTCCATTCTTGCTCTTGCAGTTTCTCCATTTCTACATTCCATCTGCTCCAGATGAACCCAGCACAGGTTCCCAATACTACTGAGGAAGGAGACTTACGTGGGAAATACACATGGAACTTCCTACCATTACTTTCTCCAAAAAAATGGTACACTGGATGCAGTGACATCAGATGCAAAGGCCCTTGTGGTTTCCTCCCATGCTCAGAGATTCTAACCAGAAGTGGAAGTTGGCTGTGGCGTGGCTGTCCCACATCCATCACAGTCTTTATGGTGAGCAGGCTTTTTCCCAGAGGAGTGGCACCCACCTCATCACCCAGCCATCGGTAAGGCTGTCACAGAGAACTGCCATCGAGCCCCCTTCACAGCTGACCATTATTAAAGCTTTTATTCCACTTTCAGTGTTCTCTTCATTCTATTCCTGCTCCATTCTGGAGAGCGAAGTGGGGCTGCATGAAGCAGAGGAGAGGGAAGGGAGCAATGAAAAGATGGATGGTATCTTTAGTGGTTAGTTGTCAATTTGTAACACTCAGTTTAACTGAATGAGCATGGTGCCTGGTGTGCAAAGCCCACCTAAAGATTGTTGCCAACAGCATAAAAAAGAGAAGTGGGGTGTGAAAGGGAGATGGGAAGCTGTTGACTTTCCTAGAGAAACTTGTCAGGTGTCTTTCCTGATATGAAGTTGGTTCTCTCTTCGTTGGAGGAGCTTGGGACCCCACAGTGGCTGAGGATAGCTGCAGTTCTTTCCAGTGGGGAGCTCTGGTCCTTACCTTGACTTGAGCATGACTCCTCATTGCTTCCTGGCTACAGTGAAGATCCCTTAGTCTGCTGGCACAGATCCTTCATCCCTTTGGCACAGACTTTCTAAATTCCACCACTGATCTTTGGGCCCTCTCTGTACAGGATCTTGATACAGACTTGCATGCGGGAATGTCATGGGTTCTAGGTCTCCAGATGGACTTGTGCAGGATATTGTTATGGGATCTAGGTACTCAGCTGAATTTTTTGGATTTCTAGTGTGTGTACAGATCCCCACATTCTTTTGCATTTGACTTTTTGGGTGAATATTATAAAATAATCTGATAAATGATGTGTCCTGTATTCATTTCCCATGTAAACCCTGACTACAACAGTATCTTTCCATCCTGTAAGTCTTATAGGCTAAATATGGATGTCCCCAGTGCAAGAAAAATGAGAAGAGAGATGATTTCAAAATAATAATCACAGTTAGAGTTGACTTTTGAGTAGCCTTTAAATCTGGAAGTTGAGTGGAAAGCTACATGTGCTTGGATGCTTGGGTTTTTATAAAAATAAGGAAAAGAAGGCAAATAAAGCAAGTTTCCATACTCAAATCAAGATAACAGTAAAACCACTGGAAGTGTGTAATGTACAAAGTACCCCATAACCAGAGATTTCAGTGAACCACAATTCCTAACCAAATGGAGGGAAGCATGGTCCTGATGATTGGTCCCAAGAAAGCACGGTGCTCTGAGAGGCTGAGCCCCTTGGAGATCCTCCCTTAGCCTCCCGCTGGCTTTCAACATTCAGATCATGAAGAAGCTTGGGAGATGAGGAGGGAGAAGCCAGGTTGGGAAGAGAGGAGTGAGGACTCCTGTGGTGACGCACAGTGGTAGATGTGTAGTGAGAGAGCTTCTATACTCACCCCACAAACGAGTGTTTAAGGAGCTCAGCTCTGAACATTTGGGATGATGGAGTAGTTACATATAACCTGACTATCTGCCTTGTGGGCTGACTGAGCACGTAGTTTCACTTGCATTCCTCCTGAAATTCACTTGAAATGTGCCTGAAATCCATGAGAATGGTAGAGGGAGATGGGATCCTATTTGTTCAAATCCTCAGGAGGAAATCACACAATAGATCACATAGAGTCACAGCCCAAGGTGGCCAGAGAGGTAAGAGCGAGTCTACTGAGTCAGGGAAAAATTCAACATCCCCAAAAGTGCTACCAGAGAGGAAGAGGAATGAAAGTAATGAAAGCAGATCTCAGCAAGGTGACAGGCAGCAGAGGGCCTGCTTGCTGCCAAATAGTCAGAAGACCACGGGGCTAATGCCCCCAGTCAGGTGTAGAATCCATCACAATGAATTCAGAAATTAAGATACACAATTATACTAGAACCAGCCTGGTCCAAGGGAGGACAATTGAGGCAAAGCTCACAAAGGCCATCTTGCACCATGACCACTTGTTGGAACAGATGAGGGTAACCTCCAGGCTCGATCCTGGCTCCACAGACACCCAGGGACCGCAAGAGTCACCTCTGGTCTTCACAATCCTCCCTCACAGAGCTGAAGATACATCCTGCATCTACAAAAAAAAGCTTGAGCTCATTCCAGAGGTTTTTTCATTCCAGTATTTTGTGTCTGTCACCATGATATGGTCATTAAGGGGCAAGAAGAATGCTCCTAGTTTGCAAATTTTCATCCCTTTTATTCAAAATCTAACAACCTACATTTAAAGAGGGTTCCAGAAGGTAGTTCATATAAAACTCATGTCTATGAATGTTCATACTCAAACTGCAGAATGAGCATGGATGATGCCTTCAACATCATCGGACAACAAACTTGAGCCAGAATAAACAATGCAGGATCAAGTTTACTTAATACAAGGACACATGTCTTCATTCCCACTCTTTATGATGTTCTATGGTTAAAGGAAACACATATGGGTAATTATTTCACCTTTATTAACCAACCACCATGGCCTTCACAGGTGACTGTTAGGAGAACAAAAACAAGAAATGACTTTTTTCTGAGAAACAGTTATTTTGGGGCAAATATGCAAAACAGATCATTAGAATGCAGAAAGTAATGTGATAGGAAGAATCACCTGCCTCCTAAAAAGTGGGAACTACCCAGGATCTTTGTTTTATACTTTTATACATGCAAAGAAGGGAAAATTTCCAATATGATTTACATAAGTGAGCTAGTAAGGGTAAGTAACAGTATGAAGCATAACACACATTTATCCATAAAAATTAACTGGTGTCCACATGAAAAAGTTACATGCAATCTGCAATCTTAACAGTGTTCAGGGGTATGAATTATATGAATATAACAATCTCACTTCAGGCTAAAAGGTGCAAAGGAACCAAATAATTATTGTATAAAATAAAAATTGTTTTTTTGCTTTGTGTGAGGACACAGAATATGAGGACATATTCTGCCTTACTACTTAAACATGCTTTTCTGTATAGCCCTCCTTTCTCTCATAAGGGGAAAAGTTTTATAAAAACACTAATTGTAATGTAGTATAAATGAGTGGAATTTTATAGATAAAATTGTTGAATTACAGTATATCAATTATCTCTTCAAATATCTATGTTTCTACAAAGCTTTGTTTATACTTTTTAAATGTGAATCACATTGTTCTTCTGAAATAGTTCATCAGAAACCTTTGTTCCCCAATAACTTGAAGCAAGCTGACTTCAGAGGCTGACTTCCTTCTCCTCCATGAAGGGAGAAATATTTAGGGTACCTCACACATTCTCTGAATCCCCCGGTCTACATTTTTATGGATGAATAGAAAAATATGACAGGCTGAATTTATTCATAATGACAGGTTTTCCCATTGCAAATAAAGGAACTATTTTTATTTCTTAATTTCTTTTTCAAAGTTCTGAATTTTCCTTTTGCAGCCACAAATCTGATACCCATGCAGATTCCTCATGGCTTCACTGAGCAAGGGACAGGCACATCTTGAAATTTCTCCTCATTGTACCATGTGTTATTAGGAATATGTGACAAAAAGAATAAAATATGATACATCCAGGGAGTGAACATAAAACTCAACAGAATTTACTATCTTAGGTCCTTTATATGTATTCACTTAAATTTTTCTTGTAGAATGCTACAAGGAAAATGTTCCCAACCAGGTAAATCTAGCATAGGGCAGAGAATACCAAGCCTCAGGTCACAGGAAAAGATAGTTCTAAGGCACATTCCTTCATTACAATGAGATTTAACTTGATCTTAGCCTAAGATTTACAATGAAATTTGAATGGTATTCTTCGTGCAAAATTTTGCACCTGAGTGTATGCTAGATTAGATCTGGGTCACAAATGAAGTGGATTCAACTATCTTACATTAAGATATTGCATGTTGATGAAATTTCCTATAAGCAGGATGTGTCAAATGTAAACTTTTTCATTTCCCAATCGATACAACAACCTACTCAGGAAACAAGTTTATTGTGGAGGAATTCCCTCCAAACAGTTTCCCGGTGACACTTAGCTTGATGGCTTTTCGAAATCAAAGGTAAAAGAAAGCATAAATCAAGGGATTCATGGCAGAATTGTAGTAGCAATCCAAACGGGATTGTGGTTGCTTTTCTCTCCCTCCTGGCTACCCTGTCTTTGTACCTGTCTGATGATGTTGCATTCTTATTGCTCAGACTTTCAATTTTCATAGCCTGTTGCTTAACTAAAAGGAAGATCTTGGAGTAAACACTTATCATCACAAGTGTAGGAATGAAAAATAGTAGAAAATATACCAAGATCCAGTTTTGATTGACTGGAACCTGACAGCCTCCCACACAGGTGAGAGTACTCACTAGTTCCTCCAGCCAAGCTTCACAGTTGCCCCTGTGTAAAAAACAGAAAAGCTATAGACAACAGCAAGCAGCCAGGACAAGGTGATACACATGCCAGACACAGAAATAGTGAACTTGGTGGGATAAACCATTGGTGGGATAGACCAATGACAGCGATATATCTATTAATGGAGACAAAGCACTAGTGGAAGATAGAGTGGTAACAAAAGGTGCCTTCAAAACAAGTGTGAAATTTGCAGAAACTTTCCCCAAGGTAACAGCAGCTCTCCACAGACCTGACCATGCTGAAGGGCATCACAGTTGTCCCCACCAGGAAGTCAGCGCTGGCCAGAGAGGCGACCAGAAAGTTGGTTGGGGAGTGGAGCTGCTTGAAGTGGAGAATGGAAGTGATGACCAGCATGTTTCCCAAGACAGCCAGCACATCCCCAGAGCCAAAGACCAGGTAGAGGAGCAGGTTGGGGAGTAGGGAGCGTTGACACAGGATCTATTCACATTTTCATAGCTGGATGGCTGCAGGAGGGTTCAGGTCACTGCTCATGTTTCTGTTTTGATACCTGAGAACATTGTTGTTTCTGTGGCTAAGTATGTGATTACTGCCTTGAAAACCTTCAAAAGATGGTACCAAAAAAAATCTCAATTATTATGAGTGTATTTGATCCTTGTTGTTTATACCTACACACCCTTATTCTTGCATTTAGAAGCTGATTAATATTATCATTTGGTAAAACTATTACATTTATAATATATACCCACTCATTCATGATTATGTTCAGTAATATTCAGATCTATCTTAAAATCATTCTCTGCATTTCCCCTTCATTTTAACTGAGAAGTGTCTTCAAATGGAATGGTCTCCTTTCTGGGGTAGCTTTTATTAGCATTCTTATCCTAACAAAGCAGGTGACTGCCTCAAATGCTCTGTGTCCTGCGGGATGTATGTAGTTTAATTACTACTAATTCCTAAGCTGCTAAGATTGAATCCCATAGTGGAACGAGAGATGAGTAAAGAACTTTTACATAACTGCTGCTTATGCCGCAGCCCAGTCTATGCCCCTATGATCTGCTGAAGCCAACTGCCATTTTCATAAAATGGAATTGGAAATACTATCCGTAATCATAAACCTTTGTCTAAGAATTTCATGACCAAAGTATTCAGTCTTACTATTTTTTTGCAATCGTCTTTTCATATTGTGAGAATTGTTTAATATTCTCATATCAGTGGTTACTAAAACTCTTACACGTAAGTTGTCCGTGCCTTTCTCCTGTGATCTCTGTTATAGAAATAAACTGCAATCATGTAGTAATACCTGCTATCTAGCTGCTTAATCTTAATTCCAGGTCAGAAGACTGGGAGAAAAAACATGTTTCCTCATGGAGCTAAAGAAAAGAAGAAATTGGAAATGGAAGTAATATCATCCAAATTTTGCTTCTTGGCTAATATTATCTGTTTAAATGAGAATTATTAGAAAGATACTTTTAAAATATGGAAGAATGTTCAGAATGTGGACATTTTAGTATATGACATCATTTTACCTTTTTTTCTTTTGGACAGTGTGCCCAGGCTCCCCCAGAGCAGGGAAGACAGGCTGCGCAACCTGACCTGGCCTCTGCCTTTGCCTTTGAAAAGATTTTTCTGACAAATCACTGCTGGGAATTTTCTATAATTTGACTTTGGGATATCTGGATAAAATTTATTAAATTAAAATTTCCTAATTTTAATATTCTATACTGTAGGATTTAAAATTATTTTCACTTTTGTCATACGAACATGGTGATTCTTTTTAGTTTAGTCAATGCAACATGCAGTATTTTAACATTTTACAACTTTAAAGAGCTGAAAATGTAACATGTTGAAATACATTTATGGAACTACGAAGGAAATAAATACATTTTCATAGTCACACCAGTGATTTTCAATTCCTCATTTATTTGTAAATTTTCCACTTCAGTATGAGAGATGTTTTCTTTTTATCTTGGATTTTCAAGATTTAGTTTATCAGTCAGCTTTTTATTGTCTGAATTTAAGACACAAAACTTGATGGTTTAATATCCATATCCAAAGTGTAGTGATTCCTACAAGTTGTTTCCTCTATCATCAGCATGCTGAGTTAATGCCTCCTTTGTCAGGACTAGAGTATCTATAACCTACCTTCATTTTTAAAGTGTTAATAAATCTTTGGATGATGTAGCAAATATTTTTCCATGTTTTGTTGCATTTTAACTCTGTAAGTGAGGTTACTAAATCTGCATACAATCAAATGCAGCACAAAAGGAAATGATACTAAAGGAAATGACATTGAATATCAGAGCTACAGATGATGGATATTTGTAATTTAATAGAAAAATTAAAGTTTAATAGTCAATACAATTTATCTTCTCAGTAAACTAAAGAAATAGTAATCAAGAGCCAGGAGGACCCTAATTAAAATCTGCTCCATTTACCTGGACTCTCCTCAGAGGCCCCCACTTACTTTCCAGAAACCCACTGGACTAAGTTTCACTGGTGTCAGTTTCCAAGGACCCCCAGCCCTCCCTTCTGGTTCCTCACAGATCCTGAATTTGCAGCCTCCCGCTGGGTTGACATGGAGCCCTGGTGTCTGTTCCCTGTCCTCCCACCTGGCACATCAGACTTTTCCTGTTTCTCAAGTTCCACAAGGGACTTGGGCTGTGGAATGTCCCTCTTGTCCTCTTCTTCCAGACTCAGACCCTGTGGACTAGTGTCCAGTTGGGCTCTGTAACAACCTGTAACTCCTCTTCAGGTGAAGAAACACAGCTGGAACAGATTTTCCTGTCCAGCCTCTCACACTTCTGACTACAGGAACAGTACCTGGGAGCTGAGGTAAATAATGAGGTCCTTTATCAACAGCAGATCTGGACAAAAGGAAAGGTTGGTTCTGGAAGCCATGTGCATAGGAAACCTAATGAAGACTGAGTGAGTTTGCTGGTTCCCATTATTAGTGTCACTCATGTTCTGAACCGTTGGCAAGTTCTGCTGTGCTGACTGCTGGTGTTTTGTGCAAGCTCTCCTTTGCTTTCAGTCTCCAGTGTGTAAGGAGCCATGGTCAGTATGGTTCATTAGCTTATGCTGCTCTCCAATCCTGGTAACAGAATCTTCCAGTATTGATACTGGGCTATGTCATAGACTTTTTCTTTCTCACCTGCCATCCCTGTACATTTTTGACCTTTGACAGTGAAATTTGAAATATGTCATCCATGTTACCCAGAAATTGTTTTCTTTGATGAAAACAAGACATAAAAAGCATTTTCCTTGGCTCTTGCTGATATGATAAAAAATTATGCTCAAAATTTGTTATAAAACAATTAAAAACTTCATAAGAAACAAGTATGATTTGCATAATTTTGACTAGCAAATATGCAGATAAACTTAAGCAATAGGTATATAAAACATTATTTCAATGCTATTTAGTTGCATTCACAGAATATTCTCTATGAGTCCCAAAATGATTTGACTCAGTACAGGCTGAGAGAACCAAGAGATTGGCCTCTGCATGCCAAGTGCTGCCACCAGAAGGCCCCTTCTTCCATGTGGCCAGTGCAGGTCAAGGGAGACAGACATATCCACCTCTTCCTGCTGTGCAGCACCACCAAAAGCCATGTCCTGCAGGTGGATAGAATTGGCCGAGAGAACCAGCAGATCTGCCTCCACCCTCAGGGAACTGCCAGAAGACTCTTTCCTGCAGGCAGCCAGAAGGAGCAGGGACACACGGCCAGGTAAGCCCTGTGCATCTGTAGGCCACCACTGGAAGCCCTTGGTTCCCTCAGGCAGCCATCACCTACTAACAGAATCAGACAAACATACTCCTATGTGTCTGCTGCCATCATGGGAGTCCCAGTGTAGACACACAGGCTGAGAGAAGCAGCCCCACCTCCATGCACCCCTGATCATCAGCAAAGTTTCAGTGTAGCTGCACAGGTCTAGAGATGCCTGTTTCATGCACTGCTATCTCCCTGTTAATCTGGAATTAGAGGAATCCAGGTGCCTCCCTCATCCTTCTATACTACCTAGGGGCAGCCAACATGGGAAAAGCCTGGGGCCCCACAACCAGCTTGTTGGGAGGAACCCAGGAGAATGTCAAGGTGAAGGAGAAAAAAGGCAAATTGAGACCTCTAGCCCACATAGAATAAGTCTGGGAGAAACAGTTGTGGAAGAAAATGGAAGTCACACACCTGAAATCTCTGATAGGATAACAACTGATATAATGAAACAACTTCATGAGTTTGTGAAAGTAGTCAGATCAGGAACAATGTCTCAGGTAAAGAAAGAAATCCCAAACATACTGAAAGAATTGTTCAGCAGTTATAAAGAACATAGAGACAATAAAGAGGACCATAGGAAAATGATGGAAAGCTTGAATGAATATAGAAAGGAATTACAATGCAAGAAAAAATTCAAAGAAACATGCAAGAAGTTAAACATTCAATTGAAAGCTGGCAAAACCACTTGAAAAAGACTGAAGATGGAGTCTTGAAACCTTGAAGACAGGGTTGCAGCTAGTGATCATGAAAGCCAAGATCTCTTAAAACTAACAAGGAATCAAGAAATAACAACCCAACAGAGGCAAGATGATACAAACATGCATAACTTAAAAGCGATAGGTGTAGGTGAAGAAGCAACAAAAATGAAATTAAAAAGCTATTCACAGAAGTAATAGAAGAAAACTTGCCAAACATGGGAAATGGATCTGGCATGCAGATAAGTGAGGCATATAGGACTTCAACTAGCCACGACCAAAGGAAATCTACATACAGACATAGAATAAATGAAGATCCCAGGAATTCAGCACAATAATAGAATATTAAAAGCTGTTAGAGAAAAGACACAGTTCAGCTACAGAGGAAAACCAATCAGAATCACAGTAGACTTATCAACACAAACCTTCAAGTCAAGAAGAGTTTGGAGTGAAGTGTTTCAAACCATGAACTAAAACAACTTCTGACGCAGAATAATCTACCCTGCAAAACTATCTTTTAAAATTGATGGAAAAATAAGATACTTCCATGGTAAAGAACAACTGAAGGATTTCATGACTACCAAACCAGCGCTACTGAGAGTGCTGAAAGTTATTCTAGAGAAAGATAAAGCTGACCATGGTTCCAGGAACAGCAGCAGAAGAGGATTACCAAACAAGACAGGTAATTGAATGAAGGGGAAAAATGGAGGGCCAGCAACAGGAGGATATCAGAAAAGACACAAGCCAAGGAATGCTGGTTGTAGCCATTAATGTAGACGGCCTCAGGTCAGCAATAAAAGAAAAACAGGGAGAATGAATCAGGAAACAATATCTATCAATATACTGTACACAAGAAACATTTAACTGCAAAAGAAATTCATAGACTGAAAATCAAAGGAGAGAAAACAATTGTTTCATGTGACAGGAGACCAAAAAAAAAAGAGTAACTTGCCCATCAACTGCAGAATGGATAAGCAAGATATGCTGTTTTCAAGGAACCCAAGTATAAAGCAGAATAATCTCAAGGCCCCTTAGGTAAATGGACACAAGTGGAGATCATATTCGTGGTTGAAACAGTTTAAACTCATACTTGTGAACCTAGCATAAAAAACATAAGGAGTAAATGGGATCCAAAAGCAAAATAGTTAATATAAGAGCAAAGAGGTGGAAATTACTGTCAATTTCTTATTGTCTTATCTTGAACTCTTGCATTGTTTACACAATTTTACTAGGTTTGGCTTTGGCTGTTTTATTAGATTCCATGCTTTCAGATGGTAGGGGTGGATATTTTGAATATAATGAAATATATTTTGGTAATCCTAGTTTCCTGTTACATTGCTTTGAAATTTTATAATGCTTTCATTCATTTGTTTGATTGGTTTTATTCTGTTTTGCTTGATTTTATTATGTGTAAAGATACGAACAGCTATTTTGAAAAAACAAGACATTATGGTAACCATTGATGATTTACTACTATCTTGCTTTGAAGTCCTACCATGCTTTTGTTCTTCAGTTTTCATTAGTTACCTCATGTTGTGGTTTATTTGATTTTATTATGTGTCATGGTATAGACAAATTTTTTGAGGAAAATGACATATTTTAGTAGCCATTGTTCATTTCCTGTTATTTGGTTATAAGTCCTGCAACACTTTCATTTTTTTAATGGATTTAGACTACATTGTTATGTTTGATATTCCTGTTTGTGAAGGTATGATCAAGTATTTTGAAGAAAAGAGAGCTCACAGCTAGACACCACCCTGAATTTCAATGGAATTAAGTGTTCAGGCTTCTTGGGATTATCTACTATCCTGCCATAAAGCTATGACTGGATGTTCAGGGATTAACCAGTTCAGATCTGGACTCTACCTTTCCACTTTATCTAGCAGTGACTACAGAGACATACCTGAAAGTGGACATTTTATTTTATTTTGTTCTTTTCTTTCTCTTTTCCATTTTGGTTTTGTTTTTATTCGTTGTTCTTTTTTATATAAGTGTGAACATGGTTTCTAAATCTTTTTTGTTGTTTTGTTCTGTTTTTGCTTTTACTTCTTCCTTTTCCCTTTCTCTCTTACCTCTTTTGCTATTTCTCTAAAGTTTCCATGACCTTCCTTTGTCCTCCTGCTTTGATTTTAATTTTCTTCATTTCTTGTATTTCTCTATTTTTCCCTGTGATACTTTTACCATTTTTTCCTGAGAGTCAACTGCCATTTTAAAGGTTTATTTATTGCATACAATCTTATAGTTCATTTTACATTTTGTTATACAACCACAAATCTATTCGATACAGTTAAGAGTGGAAAATTAATATTTACCACCATTTGTCATTTTGTAGGCTGTGTTAAATATGAGTGTTATTGCTGTTTATACCCAGGTAGACAAGGTTATATAACTGTAATCAGATGTTTTTCCTGGTATACTAAGACTGAGAATGCCAAAGGTTTATAAATAATACTGTAGGCCAATGTCAGAGAACCAGGGGCTGGTTCAAGTAGGAAGCAATTTCTCATCTCCAATAGATTAAAGAGATACGTTCTTACAATGGACTCAAAATCCAACTCCAGCCTAACCTGGAAGACTTCTCTGTAACATAGTCATTTTCTAAGAGTGCTAAACACTACTAACAAAGCTACTCACCATAAGCAATTTACAAACATCTAACCATGTCTTAAATTTTAAAAATGGAAAGTAGGAAAATATTTAAAATGCAATCCCAGACTTCCAGCTCACCAAAGGCAAACTCAGGGGCAATGAAGTAGAACAATCTGAAAGCCAGTCATCTAGATCCCTTAGGTGGTCACAGAAAAAGTAACAAGCAAATGGACAAGGCTCTAGAAAAAAAATGAACAAGAAACAATTTATCAGATAACTATAGAGATGGTAACCAAAACGAATGGCATTCTTAGTGACTCCAGAACACATACACATAAAAAACAGAGTAGGTTAGGAAAATGATGGCAACCATGAATACCCAACATAGGAAGGAAATGGAACCCATCAAATAAATTCAAGGAAATGTCAGGAGATTAAAACTTCCAGAGAGCATACACAGCAGAGTGATCCAATGTGAGAACAGAATCTCAGCTACAGAAGACAGGATTGTGGTTAGATATTATGAAAAGAAAGACTTCTTAGAAATACCAAGGCATCGCAAGAACTAAGCCCAGTAGACTCTACATAATGCAAACAACAATATAAGATGAATTAGAATCAAAGAAAAAGCAGGATATAGTGCAAGTGATATAAAACATCTGTTCACAGAAGTCCTGTCAGAAACCCTCCCAAGCATTGAAAAAGAAGGACATATGGATAAGTGAGGCATATTAATGCCATTAGTCATGATAAACAAAATCTACACCAGATACATAATAGTCAAGATTCCAGAAATTCATGACAAGAAGTGGTCATTCAAAGCTGTTAGATTAAAAAAAATCACCTAAAAAGAAAATACATCAGAATCACAGCAAACTTTTCTACACAAACTCTGTGGTCAAGGAGGATTGAGGCATTCAAATCTTAAAAGAGAACAACCCCAAACCAGATTGCTGTACCCCACAAAATTATCTTTCAAAATTGATAAGGAAATAAGATACTTCCAAGATAAAGAACACCTAAGGAAATTCATGAACATCAAACCAGCACTCCAAAATATTCTGAAGAACACTCTAGAAGAAAAAGATAGCAAGGATTACAACTCCATGAATACCAATAGAATAAGTTTATCATACAAGGTAAACAATTGTAAGGTCAGAGGAGAGAGGAAGATAAAATAACAAGAATATGTCAATACATACCAGTTTTAACCACCAATGTTAATGGACTTGATTCAAACAACAGAGACAGGCTGGCAGAGTAAATGAAGCAGCAAAATTCAACAACATGCAGCATATGAGAAATACATTTGATTCAAAACAAAATTCATAGATTAAAAGTCAAAAGATGGAAAAATGATACTGCAGAATTCAGGATCCCAGAAAAAATTAAGGGAAATTATACTACTTGCAGACAAAGTGAATTTAAAATCAAGACTGATTAAAAGAGACAGAGAAGGTCACTATACCCTTGTCAAAGGAACAATCCTAGAGGAAGAAATAAAAATCATAAATATACATGCACCAAATATAGTGCACCCAATACCCTTGTCAAAGGAACAATCCTAGAGGAAGAAATAAAAATCATAAATATACATGCACCAAATATAGTGCACCCAACTGTATAAATTATTAAAGGGCATGGAATACCAAATAAGTACTAGTTAATACAATTGAATTGGGGGACCTCAAAACCCCCACTGTCACCAACAGATAGATTAACAAGACAAAAAAATCAACAATGAAATACAACACCTGAACCAAACCTGTGAACAAATTAGACATCTAAAAAAAGTTCCACCACACGGCTCTGGAATATACATTCTTCAGGGCTACATGTGGATGTTCTCCAAAATAGACCACATACTATCTCATAAAACATGCTCAAATAAGTGCAAAGGAATTGGAAATATCCCATGCATATTATAAAAAAATTTGTGCAGTGAGACTGGAAATCACTCACAAAAGAACAAGAATTTTATAAACACACACAAACTATGATCACAAAATAAATTAAACTAGAAATTAGACAGTTTCTACACTTAAATGATACTGCTAACTCAATATACCGGAACTTATGGAACACAATGAAAGCAGTCCTATGACAGAAATTTAAGTAGTAATACACATAACATGAAAAAGGACGTAGCACAAGTAAACAACTTAGTGTTGAACTCAAGTTTTGAGAAAAAGAAAGTCAAGTCAAACCCAAAGATTATATGAAGGAAAAATTATGAAGATTGAACACAAATTAATGCCATGAAAGCATATACAAAGAATGAATTAATTGAAAAGTTGATTCTTCAAAAGATTAAATAAAATTGACAAACCTTTATTCAAGCTTATCAAAAAGGTAAAGACTAAGATTCATGCAATTTGGAACACAAAGGATTAAATCAATAATAAGTTCTGCAGAAATCCAGAGGATCATCAACACCTACTTGAAGAACCTGTATTACAGTAAAATGGAAAACATAGAAGAAATGGACTGATTCCTACATGCGTGTGAATTGTCAGAGATGAATCGAGAGATTCTCAGTGAAATTCTAAACAACCTATATTGGACAATGATATTGAAGATGGAGTTTAAAACCCTGCAAAAAAAGAAAAGACACAGTGTAGGGTGTCTGCAAGCAAAGAGAAAATAAAAGGGCACACACACAATAAGGGTCAGCAAAATGGCTACTGTCTGGCCAGCATAAACAACCAGCTTTTACTGAGATAAAGAACAAAGAAACTCATACAGCACATGTTTAGATTATAACTGTTTGCTTCTTATCCTTATGGTCTTGTCTTGAGGGTTTGTTTCAAGGCTTGCACTTTCTACCAAGACACTGTCAACCTGATGTGTCCAGGAAAAAATAGAGTAAGTTAGGCTCTGCACAGACCTGACCATGCTGAAGGGTCTCACAGTCGTCCCCACCAAGAAGTCAGCGCAAGCCAGGGAGGCGACCAGAAAGTTGGCTGGGGAGTGGAGCCTCTTGAAATGGACAATGGAAGTCGTGACCAGCATGTTTCCTGACAGCCAGCACAGCCCCAGAGCCAAAGACCAGATAGAGAAGCAGGTGGGATCCGGGGAGTAGGGGGCTTTGACACAGGATCCATTCACATATTCATAGCACAGCTTGAGGGCTGCAGGAGGGGTCAGGTCACCAAGGTTCATTTTCATATTTTGGTGCCTGAGAAAACTGTCAGCTTCGGTGGCCAAATGTGTAATTCCCATCTTCAGCAATCTTCAAAACGTGAAATACTCGGTAATCGCAAATAGAGTTTTTCCTTTTCCTTTGTACCCTATTCCTATATTTAAGAGCTAATTAATGTCCTCATCCCATAAAATGATTTCCTTCATAGTATACAACTAATCCACATGTAATACCAAGGACAATGCTGTGCATTTCTCTTTTCAAAATATTTGTGCTCATTACCTACTTCTCCACATCTGAATCGTGTTTGCCTTCAAAAGGAATGATCTGTTTCTGATGCACGTTTGATTGCTCTTTTTTATTAGGGTTTTAAATCCTAATTAAACAAAACTAGGACAATGCCCCAACTACTTTGTTTCTCTGAGGAAAGATGGTTAGTTATTGCAAGTATGTGAAGCTTCTAAGATCTAATCCCTAGAGTGCCAGCTGAGATGAGTGAGGAGCTTGTCTATAACCCTTGTGTTTACACAAAAACAGTTTATGCTCTGTTAAGTTGCTGGTGACACTTAACATTCCACAATATAGTAATTGAAATAATAGCTATTCTGCATGGCCTTTGCTCAGAATTTGGAAGTCATATTTCTTGTTCTCATCCTTGAAAATGGTTTATTAATGGCTTTCTCAGTGATTTTCAGTAAGTGGCCTTTATTCAAGTGTTTTACACTTTCAGAATTGTTTGTGTTAAAGGAGTAAAATGCAGAGTCATACTGTATTATCTAGAATATTGCAGGTTTAAGTTTATAGTTCTGATTCAGTAAACTATGAGAGTAGAGTATAAGGTGTTTTCTTTGTGGATTCAAACATAGGAAATTAAGTAAAAATAAATTTTGGTCCTTTTAAGACTTTTTGCTTTGTTTGTTTTTATTAGTAATTACAGGAAACACTCAAGGAAATGTGTAAAGAATCATCAGAATTGGAATCTTCAGAGTTTCTAACACAGGACTACGTTATCTTTGTGAAATTTCCTTTACTCCTTAGAACTCTATGAAAAACTCATCATCTTGGACTTTCATAAATTTTTCTGATGAATGATTGCTGGATATACTTTAAAGTCAGCTTTTTAAAATTCAGATATTATTTCTATCTGGGAGGAATTCACCTTTAATGTTGGACATTGGATAATATAACTTTCAAGCATATCATTCTCTTTAATCAATATAGCATATTGATATATTTTTAATATTGGTCAATTTGTGAATCATGAGAAAGTAATATGTTTTCATTCTCATTTATGGAAAGACAAAAAATGAATATATTTTCTTAGTTGCATTTCTAATATATTCTTTTTTCTAATTGCAAACTGTCTATTAATGATTTTCTCTTTTGCATTTTCCAAAGCAGTTTGTCAATTGTTTTTAATTGTGTAAACTCAAAATGTATAAAATTATGCTTTAAATTATATATTCAAAGTGACCATATATGTAATAATTTAATATATTTGTTACCTTCCCTAGTTAACTTTTTCCATTTCTTAGTGTTCAGAATATCTAATGTCTACTTTTAGTTTTTAAGTTACATTATATAGTAAGGCCCCAATTTACAACTGATTTCTGTTCTGGGACAATGTACATAAACTGGATTTATCTGTAATCCAACACAGTGACTCTTTTAAACAGGACACCTGCGATTCTTACACAACTCTGTTGTGAAAGTTCTCACCTGAATGCTTATCCACGTGGTACTTAGGTACTTCATTTCTACAAACACATCTCATGTTATTGGTTCCTTTCACTCTTGTAAAAGATGCTGCAGAGTTGTTTACCTGTAAAAGCAACACAAATTTCTAATGTGAATTACATTGAATAGTCAGCTAAAGGAAATGGGTTAGTGCTGGTAAAGGAAACTTGTGCATATCTTCCTCATTTGAGTCAGTCCTACCTAAAGAGCAACAATGAGGAGAAAGCATGGCATCTGGCTTTTCCCTTTTCTCTTCATCTATGTTCTTCCACATTCTCTTGTTTCGAGCTGAGTCTCCCTGTTGTCCTCTCCCAAGCTGAGAGTAGAAGGACCAATATCCAGATACAGCCTATATGAGGTACTTGTCCCCACTCTCTCCCAAAACAAAATTCTCCACGTTTTCTGAGTGTTAGCTCACCTGCTCCTTAATTTCCCATAGTCAGGATGGAGCCAGGTCATTGTGGCTTACTTGACTCCACAGCCCCAGGACTTTGGTGACAGAAGCTTCAGCACTAGTATTGGACTCTCTCTTTCTCTTGCTCTCCCCGCTGAAGGGCAGTGCAGCCTGGCTGACACATTGAGTGGTTTTGCTAAGATCTCTTAAATTGAAACCCACAGTACAACCCACGATATGGGGTGGTGACATGTGCTGAGTTGACCATCTTGGCAGCTGCCCTTACCCAATGGATGGCATGAACTGCAATGTGAATTCTCTTGGTCTGTTCCTAATTAGATGGGACAACTCTAAGGTCTGTGCTGACAGCGGCTTTCAGGGTCCCTGCCAGAGGGTCCTCTCCACTGCCTGCGGCCCCAAACACTGCCTGCTTTTCTCCTAGGTCTCCTCCCCACCTGCACCCCCTTGCAGTCTTGTGAGAAGTGAGCCTCCTCTCTTGGTGCTCATGGCTCAGCCACACATCTCTGCACCCTGTGGCTAGCGCTGAGGTTTTGTGCTCAGCCTCCTGTCTATAGCTAGGGAAAGAGTAAGTTGAAAAGAATCCTAAGGTCAGAGACTAGGGATCTGAAAAATACACTCCTTGGCTTTGTAATTCCTTTTTCAGTAAAATGCAGCCCACAGACACCTCACTTTGATTGTGCTTGTCTTTAAATTTCCTTTGTCAAGCACCTCATTTCTCTTCATTTAACACAGACACTATCTAGAAGTCTTCTAAACACCCTTCAGGATTCTGTGATATTTCTGAAATTGTTATTGACATAGGAGAAGACATCACTGTCACTCTCCATCTATCTTCAAGACTTGTCTCAATCGGGTCACAGCCAGGTCCCTCTATATAGGGCTCCATTGCCCTGTAATTTAGGTCTCTACATCAGGAAGTCTCTGAGGAGATTGGGGAATTGTAGGAGTCCTAGACAGGAAGTTCTCAGGTCACATCCCAGGGCTCTGTGCTAACTGAAACTGCTACACATTAATATTAGATTTACTTTCTACAGAAATATTTCTTATTTACTCTTTTGCTCATTGAACTCTCAAACTTTTGGTCTTAAAGCTCTTTGCTCTAGTAAGAAATACTTGAAATGATGGCACATGCCTGTAATACCAGAAACTTGGGAGGCTGATGCAGGACAATTGATGAATTTAGGGCTAATGTGGACTACATAGTGACACTAGTGACACTTCATCTTTAAAAAAAAGAAGAAAGAAGGAAAAGAAATACTTGCATTAATTCTTGCTGGGTACAGGAAGGGAACTGGATCTCAGGAAATACTCTTGGCAGCTTCTACAGTCTCTGAATACTGCACATAATTAATACATAAGAAAGAAAAAAGTTGGAGAATCTTAAAATCCTGCAGGAAAACAAAATTAAAATATTTCAAAATCAGTAACATGTACCATTCAGTTTAGTTAATCATTCGAAGTTAAAAATTTTGACTGTATACTAATGCTGCTACAGTTTAACTCACTGTATAAAACAGATTATATGAAGAATGTGTTTAGGCGGTGTGGCAGATTGCATCTCCTCCCAGGCAGAGAACCACCAGTGCATCCTGAGATCCATGCCATGTTAAAATTTAGGACACTGGGAAACCAAGCAAGCACCTCATCTCCCTGGCTGCATTGTGGCAGACTGTGGCCCTTCCAGGGGGTGAGCCACCAGTGTCTTCTAAGATCCACACCATGTTGAAACTTAGGGCCCTGGGAAACCAAGCAAGCAGCTAGCCTCCCTGGTAAGTGGCTGCAGTGTGGCAGACTGCGGCCTTCCAGGGGGAGAACCCCCAGTGTCTCCTGAGATTCACTCCATGTTGGAACTTAGGATGCTGGGAAACCAAGCAAGCAGCTAGCCTCCCTGGTAAGTGGCTGCAGTGTGTCAGACTGCGGCCCTTCCAGGGAGAGAATCACCAGTGTCTCCTGAGATCCATGCCATGTTGGAACTTAGGGTTCTGGAAACCAAGCAAGCAGCTTGCCTTCCTGATAAGCAGTGGCAGTGTGGCAACTATGGCCCCACCACGGGGAGAACCACCAGCGTCTTCTGAAATGCACACCATGTTGTAACTTAGGATGCTGGGAGACCAAGCAACCAGCCTGCTTCTCTGCTAAGCAATACTAGTGAACCTACTGGTACATGGCCTAGAGTCAAACATCCCACTTCCCCTACTCTCCTTCCCCTGTCCCCCCATTAATGAATGAGAATCAGAAATCTGAGCATTTCTTGGGAGGTCGAACATAGCAAATAAGGGGGATTTCCTTCTATCATCTCTTTGAAGACAAATATTTTTATAACTGTTTTGCTTTATTCTGATGAAGGGTCCTGCTCTGTTCAATATTCTATTTTGATAAGTTCTATAATGTGATGTATTTCACTATAGTTTGATATCCGTGATTGAAAGAACAACTATTGTAAAGATAACAAAATATACTGTTGTAACTATTACTCTTATCCTGGTAACCTGCTGGGAAGTTCTGTACTAATTTCACTACATGGTCTCAGTTGGCTTTATTCTGTCTTGTTCTGTTGTATTTTACTACTTTCAAAATAAAAAAAAGGTTTTTTAAAAATAAAGAATGTGGTTAAGGAAACAAAGCTAAATTCATTATCTACTGAGAAATTCATTATCTACTGAGAAATTCATTATCTACTGAGAATTAAGATATTTAAGATATATTTAAGATATTTAAGATATTTAAATATTTAAGATATTTAAGATATTTAAATATAATATAAATTTTAGTTTACAAAGTAAATTCCCCTTGTCATACATGAAAACAGGACTTTCCACACCTGTGTATCTCCCTTCATCAGACTAAGATTTATTGATTCTTCGAATTATCAGTGCCAATGATATCCAGTTGCTGTCTGTGGGTATCATAATCTATTTTCATGATGCTTGAGATTTTGACAGGAAAACAATCTTGACCCAAGTGTGTGGAGAAATGGACCTGTGATTTCAGATTGCCATAAGCACTGTAGGGGAGGAAGACAAGGCTTGTGTTAGTTCAAAAGCACAAGAACGACCATCAGAAAAGGAGCTTCTAAAACTGGGTTAAACAAAATGCTGCTTCAAAGGTTGAGGAATTTCAAGTACTTGAATCAAATTTTGACAGAGGAACCTAGGAAAACTTATACTACGATTACGATAACCAGGATAGGATTTACAGGCCAACATTTGTTCTTGCATCAGCTAAAGGTGTTTGAGTCATTTCTGCATTTCACCTTCAATTTGCAGGAGTGAGTGACTTGAATACATTCATACCATTAGAGTCCACTACTAGACCATCTCCTCGGGGACTGAGCATGTGGAAGACTGCTCATGTGATAACGGTGCCTGGTGCTCTAGGCTGTTCCCAGGCTTAGAAGACAGATAATAAGCAAAAGAGGGAGTAAAGTTTTATGTCTTGTCCCGTGGAGTAGAGCCTGATGGGAGCCAAAGAAGAATAAGGGATGAGGTGATAAGGTAAATTAACAGCAGTGGGCATTTTTCATGCATAATCAACCTGAGTAATAGTCAAGCAATTCTGTGAGATAATGAATAAATGATTTAGCTCTCAGTTCAGTACATACTCCACTGGCACTTGAAAATTGTTCCTTATGGACGTAAATAACTGCCTAGAATATATACTATTAGGTGATAAAGAATATGAAATTTTGTTTAATCCTACAAAGATTCTGTAGCAAATATAGTTTCATCTTTTGTTGCTTCTCAGTCACAATTCATACTGTTCCATCATCTTGAAACTTGAAAATTTCAGTATCTTCCCTCCGTATCTAGGAGAATATCCACGACCTCCTCACTAGCCCCAGTAGCCATTTGTAGGCTTAGGAGACTTGGGTTAGTCAAGGTGAAATGTCTGCTTCCTTACTGCACATCATCCCCTCAATTTTGTTTCTATTCCATAGGGAGAGGAAGGGGAAGAAGGACTTCAAACCTAATTTGGTTTTCATGTAGACCTCTTTTGGTGGAATTGTCCTTGCAGTACTTAGCATGGAAAACAAGTTGGTGTTGATGAGGACAGTCTTTGGAGCCATCTGTGTAGCAGCAACCACTTCCAATTTATATAAACCAAGTGTTTGACTGCTCAGTGTTGTTTTGATTTTTTCCAACCATCTCCCCAACTTGTGTTGATGCAACACAGACTATAGGAGCACCCTTAATGGGGAACCTGTAAGATTTGCAAATCTTTTTTAATGGTACCGGGAATTGAACTCAGGACTTTGTGCTTGCTAGGCAGGTGCTTGTGCCACTGTGCTTTATGCCCGGCTCCTGGACCAGCCATGTCTTGCCTTCTCCCTCTTTTCTATGCTGGGAAGTTTTATATAACTTTGATGTCTGGGTCACTGATACCGTATTCGCTTCCCACTGATAATACGCTTTCTACAACAGTCTCTGATGTTCTCATTTCTATACTTAAAATGAGATCAACTATATTATTCTCTAAGGACATTTATAAGGGCAAAAATTGAGTCATCTGTATCTTCTTAAAGGACATATTCCCATGGACAATAACACACAGATAAAAGTCCCATGCTGTTTCATTTCATGGAAAGACTTTAGATAGGGGTGCAAAGGGGTCCACTGAAGGGGCTCACTCGCATCAAGGGTAGGTGCATTGGGCAGGCTTCTCACCAAGAGTTACACCTGATCCTAACCCCACAGGTCTGGAAGGCTGGCACACTGCGGGTGTTGCTCATCAAGGCTGTTGCGCTAGTGGATATGACAAAATATTTTCCTCCCTACTTATATTCTCTTTATGCTTTTCCTGTTTTGTTCTGGATACTACCAGGCCTAGAGAACAAAAGGTGAGAAATAAGAAAAATAAGAAAGATAGTACACTTCTTCTTTGTGTAGGTCCCATTGCCTAGGCCTGCATGGCATGGGCAGGAAAGATACAGTGCTAAACTGTGTAAGACTTCAGGGTTTTAATCTTAACTAGAAATTGAGGGAAAGCTATGAAATTTTCCCAAAGGGTTGCTATAGCTGAGACAGGGAGATTCAACAGAGCAGACTTACATGAAGGAAGAGATAAAGTGGTCCAGCCATGCACTGTTTGTGAAGTATGGAAGTTAGTCCATCCCACACTAATGGTATGTATGACATGTCAGGCTTTACAGTACAGCTTGAGGGAACAATGAATTTTTGACACTAAAATTCTGGTCCTCAACCTTGTCTTAATAATTTGAAGCCTACTTTATACCATACTATCGTATATTTGGGATGTCACCTATTTAATACAAAGTAAATAAATAATATTCTAGTAATAGGAGATATAGTCCTAATTTTTTCTTTTTTTGTCTATGCTCTCAGTGAGAAAATGTATTATTGAGGTACTGTACAAGTTGTGATCACTTGACTTTGAAATCAGTATTCTGATTCTGTTTTCAAGCACTACAAAATAATAATAGAAGATGTGGGCAATGTCCAATCAGAATTTTCACTATCATAGGGGCTGGGGATTTAGCTCAGCAGCATAAGTACCTGTCTTGCAAGCAGGCAGTCCTGAGTTCGATCCCTGGTACCGATAAAAATGAAAAAAAAAAAAAAAGACAAAAAAAAAAATAATAAAAAAATTTTTACTATCTTGAGAGCTAAATCAAGACCTTGAGATGCCATCCTTTGCCTTGTTTTGGGAAGTCAGATTATGGACCCTAAAGTGGTCGTGGACATGCTGAGGTATTGAGAAAGAAGTCAGGCTGCATGAGGACTTATACCCTCCAATAATTACAGAGCATTTCACCATTTTGATAGTTGAGATGCATGAATGGTTACATATCATCTGAACATCAAGACAGTTCACCGTATAGTTTTACTATTTTCCTGAAATTTCACTGAAATGTCCTAAAATACATGTCTGAAAATCGAGGGGATCATGTTGATTTAAAAAGCCAAGCAAACACACCACCCAACACACATGGAAAGTAACCAGACAGGGAAGAGCTACTTTTCCCAGCACAACTAGATCAAACTTCTAAGTCCCAGAAATAGCAATTAGAGAGAAAGAAGGGGTGAACGTAGTGAGAGCAATCCTGCAGAATGATTTTTCTGAGGTTATGCAGATCCAAGGTTTCAAACACAGTCAGAACACAGAGCCAGTGTACAAAGCAAATCTCAAAATTCCAAGAACAAGAGCCAAAGAAGGTGGCTTAAGTATTGATTATAGTTCCTGCTCAAGTGTTCCTGAAAGTTTAGAGAGAAAAGATTGACAATTGTGAGAGATTTTTGACAGAATTCTTCGTCTAGCTCTATTTAATGTTACAATTCAGGAAGCATAAACTGCTTCTAGTTCAGGTTTCATCACTGGGGCTGCGGAACCATTCCCCTGCGGGCACCTGAGCTACAGCAACACCCCAGGACCAGCAGCAGAAAGAAGAGTACCAAACCCCCAGAAAATCTCTCAGATTGCAGGCCAGAGCACACGTGCCTGAAACCCTGCTGCTTGGACTACAGTAACCTTTGCCTCACTCAAACTTCATGAAAGATTCCTAAGTGTTGACCCTGTGTCATGTATGTGAGTAAAACAGAGCAAACTGTGGGAGACCCACATGTCCTGCAGCCCCTGAGAGGACTGCACACCCCGGGAATGATTTCCTGAAGTCCTAGCCAAGGTGATCCAAAGAGGTGCACCCGGTGAGGGGTCACAGCTTTCAGATATATCACCTGATTGTCTCCTCTTAGTCACCTGCTGTCACAGCACAGATATTTTCCTCTTCGTGTCACCTTTTGTTTCTGTTGGTGCAAACCCGCACACGCAGAGCACATATTCCCTGTTAGTTTCCATAAATGTAGCTGCTTTTTCCATCGTGTTTTTGGCCATCTGGTGCATTCTTGCAATTCTTTGCTCCACATAAACACCAATCTAGAATGAATTCTCGGACCCATCTCTTTTACAATGAGAAGAACTGGATTAGAAAATTTATTGCATATATCTCAAATTCTTGAAGTAATTATGTCAGGAAAACAAATATATACCAGAGAAAACGAATGCATATGTTTGAGTTGTTTTCTGTATTAATTTTATTTAGGAACTGCTATTGTGATTTAAAGCACTGCAATCAAAATAAATTGATGGTATTCAGCCTGGGAACTACAGAATTGTGAGTAAATGACTTGCAACTAGGGTGCATTTAATTACCTGTTAATCACATAGATTAAGTTTCTCAAACTATGGTAAAGTCAGAAATAATACAATATCTCAGAAAGGTATAGCAATTCAAAGCAATTGTTTAATAATAGAAGAAATTGTGTTCTAATAATAAATACTATTGATATATGACTCAGCATAAATTAGAGAAAATAGCAAGAACACTTTCAAATGTATTCCTTCCCCAAAGATATGATGCTAGGATTTTTCAAATTTGACCTATAACAAGCTTAGATATCACATCATTTCTCTTGTATGACAAACTCAGCCATTAAGAAAGAGAAACATAAAGATCAATAATAGGAAGTAGGGAGAGATCTTTGACAAAGGAAGGAGACCAAGAGATGGAGGGACAGGGCAGAGGAGGATGAAAAGCTGAATGCACGTGTGTTCTGTACCTGTACCAACTTCCCAAGAGGAATAGTCTGTCACACACCATAAACATGTAACAATAAAAATAAAAATTAGCAACACAGGAAAAAAACAACAAACATGAATGAATAAATAAGGGAATAAATAAGGGAAACTATAATAGAACACTCTTCACATTATTCAGAGAACACAAGGCCCACTAATCTGAATACCAATAGCAGTTCATTTCTAATCACCTGGCATGTGTGCTGTGCCATGAACCACACAATTCAGCTGTCTTTGAGCTGTGTTATTGAAATACATTTTCTGCTGTGGTTACTATGTTGGCATTTTATACTCCATATCAGTATTTTCCTTCAATATATTTAGATTTCTATTTTCATGTATATCTTGAAAAGTTCCATAAATGTTTGTGACAATTGAAAACATGAATAATATATTTTTTAGAAGCGTGGTTAAATTGTAAGGATCTTATGCTTCTTAATTTAAATGTCTAAGAACTTGTAAACTTTCTGAATTTCATGTAATTTTTTAGAGTGTGGTGATTATAAACAAAAAACTCACTGAACACATGAATATTTTATTTTTTATATCACTTTGCTGTTTCGTTGAAAACATGGAAACTTATATTGTTATTCCTGAATTATTAATCCTGACCCTGCTATATTTATCAATACACAAATCTGACACTACCAATGTAAACTCTTTGGCTCCTCTGATGAGTTATTGCCTAACTTTCCTTTAGTTAATTTACATTATATTAAGGAAATGCTACAATAGGGAAGGCAAATATATATATAGGAATTAAACTTATGTAGGTTAATACAAGCCAAGCTTCAGTATTTAAATAGATCTAATATCTAATTTCTGTTGAATATTGTCAGGAGCATAATATGGGAGGGATTACTCACCTGACATTTAAGGAACACACAGAAACCTCAGGAGCCCAAGATCACAGTAAGTGGCAGAGTTGGCACCATGGTGATGGTACTCTCATTAAATTTGGGTTTAATGTGATGTTAAACAAATGACATTGACCTTGAGTGTCATCCAGGTCTGACTAGGGACAATATTGAATTGTTTTATATTAAAACTACAGAACACGGCTGAGCATATCTTTCCCTTATACTGTGATTACCACAAAATTCTTTTCATGAAAACAAAAACCTACTCAGAAAACAGCTTTATTATTGAGGAATTCTCTCTGAACACTTTTCCTGTAATGATTAGTTTGATGGCTTTTCGAAACCAAGGGTAAAAAAGAGCATAAATCAAGGGATTCATTGCCGAGTTGTAGTAAACGATCCAAACTAATATTTCATACACATAAGTGGGTGTGATGAAACCCAGGAAGGCATCGATGAGGGAATCGATGAAGTACGGCAGCCATGAAATCAGAAAAGCTATCACTGCGATGTCCAGGATTGTGGTTGCTTTTCTCTCCCTCCTGGCTACCCTGTCTTTGTAGCTGTCAGATGGTTTTGCTGCCTTATTTCCTTTTTTTTTTTTTATTTAAAGAAAAGGAAACGAAAAAAAAAATACATGGAGATTTAAAAAAAGGGTAGAAATAATACTAAATTACAGACAAACAAAAGGTAAGAAATTGCCGGTTGATAATACAAATTGTCATCTTGGAAATGGCTGTTCAGGTTATAGAATTAAAGTATTTAGAATGACATTCAAAAAAGTGACCCTACAAACCATTCTGCTCTATGGTCGAACAAAAGCTCCGTAATATGATTATCAGTCCCACCTATTTGTTTTACTTCTCAAAGAGGGTAAGGTTAACCATATCAAAACAGAACAGAACATTTAAAAAAAATAAAAAACAATTTAAAGAAATACAGATTTCAATTGCTGCCTTATTTCTCAGACTTTCAATTTTCCTAGCCTGTTGCCTAGGTATCAGGAAAACCTTGGAGTAAACAGTTACCATCACAAGAGTGGGAATGAAAAATTACAGAAAGTCGATCAAGACCCAGTTTTGATTGACTGCAATCTGACAGCCTCCCACACAGGTGAGAGCACTCACTAGTTCCTCCAGCCCAGCTACATTTGCCCCTGTGTAAAGAAGGGAAAAAGTAAAGACAACAGCAAGCAGCCAGAAGGTGATACACATGCCAGACACAGAAGCAGTGAACCTGGTGGGATAGACCAGAGTGTCAGTGACAGCGATGTACCTATCGATGGAGATAAAGCACAAGTGGAAAATAGAGGAATAACAGAAGGAGCCATCGAAACAGGAGTGGAGTTTGCAGAAACTGTCCCCAAAGTACCAGCAGCTCTCCACAGACCTGACCATGCTGAAGGGCATCACAGTCGTCCCCACCATGAAGTCAGCGCAGGCCAGAGAGGCGATCAGAAAGTTAGCTGGGGAGTGAAGCTGCTTGAAGTGGAGAATGGAGGTGATGACCAGCAGGTTTCCCAAGACAGCCAGCACAGCCCCAGAGCCAAAGACCAGGTAGAGGAGCAGGCGGGGGCCCGGGGAGTAGGGAGCTTTGACACAGGATCTGTTCACATTTTCATAGCATAGCTGGACGGCTGCAGGAGGGGTCAGGTCACCACTCATGGTCGTCTGGGCACCTGGTGATGGAGTCATCTTTAGTATTCAAGTGTATGATTCTTGCTTTCAAATACTTTCAAAAGACATAAAATACTGAATAATTGTGAGCAAGTTAATAATTGATTTCCTTTCCTTGTGTCTTATTCCGATTTGTAGAAACTGATATCTTCATCTAATAAAATTATTCCCTTCCAGACACACAGGCAATCAAGTTTCATCATCGCATAAAATGCTGTTTTTTCTATTTTAAATTTTTTCTTTCTTACTTACTTTTTCATATCTGACCAGCATTTGTCTTCAAAAGGAAGACAAATGTTTTCTGATGCATCTGAGTGCTGCCTTGTATTAGGATTTTTATCCCAATTAAATAAAGCGAGGATCATGGTCTGAATGCTTTTTTTCCCCAGGAAAGTAGCTTAATAATTCCACATATCTAATACTGATGAGACTGAATCCCATAGTGGCACATGAGGCGAGACACTTTAAAGAAGTATTGTACTTATGCTAAAACTAAATATGTGCCCTCTCATTTGCTGATGTCATTTGGTGCTTTCAAATAATTGACATGGGAGCTCCGGTAGAGATGGCAGATAGATGAGTAGATCACAGAAGCTCCCTGAGACAGTCAACATAGATGTCAAAATAATACAGCATCTGGAGTCCTGGACAGAGAGAGATGGATCCTCTCTACCCAGGAAGAAACTAAAGTAAGAAGATCCAATCAAACATGTAGTCCTGGTGCTACCACTGGAACAGCTAAAGATTCGGTGTTCCTTCTGCAGTGCCCAAACTCGCATGGCTGCAACTTACTGAGCTGCCTGGATTCCCACCATTTTGACTTACTGGAGTGGCGGTCATACCAGGGTCAGGGGTTGGCAGGCCCAGTGGAGAGCCGAGTTGGCAGGGGACCTGCACTGACCTGCATTGAGTGCCAGGAGAGGACCCCTTACACAGAGGGGGATGTCATTCCGACAGGACAACATCTTGGAACCAGGCAGGAGTTGCAAGAGCAAGGAACAGTACTGGCTTCAGTCAGTTGTTCCCTTCCCAGATGGGAATGGTGGGGTGTGCTTGGCCTGGATCACGTCCCTGCCTGAGACCCAATAAGTTGCCCCAAAACAATTCCCTATGTGCAGTGCACTCTAATACAGTGAAGGCCTCAGCAGGTTGATTGACCCTAAGGAGAGGGGCCAGCATTTGCTGCCCCTGCTTGCATCACAATAGCTACTGAAGAACTGTATCTATAACTTAAGAACAAAGAATGTGAATGAAGAAGCAGGGGTACAAACAAAAGAACTACAAAGGCTATTCACAGAAATAATTAAGGAAAAGTTCCCAAACATAGGAAAAGGAAATGATATTCAGATGTATGAGTCATACAGAACTCCAGCCACCTATAATCAAAACAAAGCCACACCCATTAATATAATAAAGATCCCAGAAATTCAATATAAGAACAGAATATTAAAAGTTATCAGAGACAAGAAACAGACTATTTATAAAGGAAAACCCATAAAAATTATAGCAGATTTCTTGACACAGACCATGAAAGCGAAAAAGCTTGGAGCAAAGTATTCCAAGCCCTGAAAAAAAGTAACCTGCAGCCCAAATTGATGTACCCTACAAAACTGTCTCTAGAAATTAATGGAGAAACGTGATGCTTCCAAGACAAAGAGGAAATTTTCCACTATCTACAAAGTTGTGTTTTTATTAATACTGTTATGTACTGATATATTCAGTTATACAATGTTTGATGATATAGCCAACTCTATTGAAGATAACAAGAGGAGACAACACAGTAACCATGATAAAACTCCTTGTACAGTGGTCTTGTACATCTTTTTCATTTTATGTGTTTATAGGAATATGCTTTGTTTTGTCCTGCTTTGTTTTGTTTCTTCCTCTAACATAGAAAGGATAAAAATACATGTTAAGACTCATGCATAAACAGTTTACAAGAACTGATCTTAGGACACATGATGAAATGAACAAATACTTTGAAGAAAAAAAAGACACTACAGTACAGTACAGTGCTGATCCTGGAGGGTCACGATGTGAAACACAGTAATACTGTTGTTCTTTGTTTAGAGTGATTTTAGTGTACTTTGGTTTGTTTAATTTCAACATAAATGAAGATATGGATAACTGCATGTATGTTTAAGTGTATAGCACTGATAACCATATTAGTAAGTTTTTGTTGGTTAGTTGAACTGAACTGTGTGCAGTCTCGCTGTTTTAATCCCCACTTTATATGTTTCACTTTTATATCTTGAACAACTATTTGTAAAAGGACAATATATAAACATCAATCAGTGATTTCTTACTGTTTATTTTTTTAAGTATGTACCATTTCTACCTGTTTTCTGTTTTGTTTAGTCTTTCTATAAATAAAATTTTAAAAAAACAATTGACATAGAAATAATTTGTGTCCTGACAAGCCCCTGCTGGGAATTTAAAAGCACATTGTTTGTTCTGATTAATCATTGTGCCTCATCTTTTTCATGTTTGGGAGAAATATTTATTAACGAATCTGGTGCTGCATGAAAATTCTTCAGATAAACTCTTAATCCTGTCTCTCACTGATTTGCATTTTTGAAATTTTATCTGCTTACTATCTTTTGTGTCATCCAGTAGATACATTCATCATAGGCAACTATTTCAAGCACATATTACATCTTGATTGTTTTCTCTTTCCCTCTCTCCCTCCTGTCTTCCCCTTTTCTTAGTCTTCTTATTTTTTCAAAGAACAATCCTTGTTTTATTAACCCTGTGTATTATCATCCTAATCTAGATTTCAATAAAATTCATTTTGGTCTTTCTTTTTTTTCCCTTTCATTAGCTTTAGATTTGTGCTTTTTCTTGTTTTTCTAGATTATTTATTTATGATTAATATCCAAGGTTATTTCCGATTGCTCTCTTTATGTGTGCTTTTACACCTATAACTTTCCCTGTGAATGCTGCTTTTAGTGTGTTCATAGTTACTGACATTGTGCTTCTATAGTCATTTGATTCTAGGAATTTTGTATTTCTTCCTTTATTTTCCTTGTGATCCATTGATTTTTCAATAATGTATTATTTAATATCCATGTTTTCATATTTTCTATTTATCATTTTTCTAGCTTTATTCCATTTTGATCCAATCAATGTGTGTGATTATTTCAATTCTTTTGTATTTATTTAAGCGTACTTTAGTACTGATGAGATGATCTATTTGATAAAAGGTCCCATGAACTGTTAATGAAAATCTGTGTTCTGTTTTTGTTGGATAAAACAGTCTGTAGATATCTGCTAAGTCTTGGTTCAATGGTTTAGTTTAACTCTGATGTTTCTTTGTTGTTGTTGTTTTTTCTGGCTGACCTGTTTGGTGGGGTTGCTTCTGAGGTCCCTGGCTATCAGTATCTATCTGTCCTGTTAAGTTCAGAAGTGTTTGTTTTATGAAATTAGGTGCTCTGATATTCAGTGAATAGATATTTATAATTGTTATCTCTTCGGATTTAATTATTTTTTCCAGTTATAGAGAGGCAGTATTTGTGTCTTCTTATCAGGTTTACCTTGAAGTTATCTGTGTCTGACATAAGATAGCTACTCCTGTTTGTTTTGGTGCTCTGATTGAATAGAGTAGCTTTTCCACGCTTTCATTTTAAGTCTTGGTAGTTCTTCTTGAGGTGTTGTCTGGTAGGCAATGAGTATTGTATTTTGTTTTTGATCCAAACTTCCAGTCTCTTTCATTTAATTAGTGAGTTAATTGTTATTGAGAATTCATATTGTAAATTGTTCCTTGAATTCTATTATTGCATCATTTTTTCAGTGCTGATTCTTTCATTAATTTCCCTTTGGCTTAACCATTCACCCAAGCACGTGTACAATTTCTGAGCTCTTTGATATTGGAAGCCTCATGCCTCACAGTCTTAGTGGTCATGTATTTCTTTCCAATATATTTTTCATCATGGATAAATAAAAATATTTATTTTTTCATTATTTAAATGCAAATTTTATAGGATATAGAAATTTGGGAGGAAAATAATTTTCTTCATCTTGAAAGATTTTTCCTACATTCTTTAGATTTGCACTGGCCTTTAAAGAGTGTGTGATGACACCCATAGTTATTCTGATGGCTTTGCCTTTATAGATTACTCACTGTTTTTCTCTATCAACTTTGAGTACTCTCTCCTTTTGTTGAAAATTTTATTATGCTGTGTCAAGCGGTGTTTTTTTTTTAGTCATCACTATTTGGGGTTCTATATGCTCTTGTACTTGAAAATTGTATCCTTTCCCTGGATTTGGAAACTTTCCTATGATTTCAATGAATTTTGAGACATCCTCTAATTTTATTGTGATTTCTGTAATTTTGCAGTTGATTGGTCTTTTTTGAGTTATTTAACAGTTGTTGCACCCAACTTGCAAGTTGTCTTGTTTTTAGGGTATTCCTTAAGTTTATGTTGTACTACATTCATGGTGTCTTCCAGTTCTGTTACTGTCTTCACATCATCAAGTGTGCCACCCCTGATTTCTAGTAAATTATATGCAAGGCCAAATTACAATAAAGAGCAATATGAGGGATGCATAGTAGGAATGGGTAGAGAGATATTCTTCAAATAAGGGAGATCAAGAAATGAAAGGAGATGAGAGGAGGCAAAAAAAGGGAAGGGAAAACGTGTGACAAAGCTAATCAAGTTTGTGTAACATACATGTTACACAACTTCACACTTGCCATGTAAACATTATGTACTGTAAACATGTACTAATGAAAAAACACTTAAAAATTTTTTCTGCAAACTGTGCTTTATTTCTTTAATGCTTAGAACTTCTTTTAGAAATGGTCATTCATGTCATGTTTTGTCTTACTTACTCGGGTTACTGTTTCTTCTTCAAATACTCTGAGGATTTTACTTGTAAGACACATTGTCTGTTGAAGTCTCTTTGAGCTTGTTAAACCATTTTTGTATTTGCTTATGTGTTTCATTTATATCTCTTCAAGTGTTTTGGTCAGTTGGTTTTTGCATTCTTTGCCTATAGCTTCCTCTACTTTCGTGTCCAGGAAATCAGCTTTTGGGACGTTAGAGATTTAAGGGTGTTTCGTGTTGCTCTACATTTTCATGTATTGTTAGAAGTCAGTTAGGGTAGAGATACACTGTCACTCTATATAGTAGTCAGCTTCTATCTGTCTGTGATGTGTTCTTGTATTTGTTTATGTTTTGTGTTTATATGCCTTTTCAACTTATTCCAAATAAGATTTTTTCAGTGTTCACTTTTTAGTAGCACATGTTTGTATTACACAACGTTTGCACTCTCTGTGAAGAGTTGGTACATGTCCATAACACCTCTCAATCTTCTTTTCATTCTCTATCTCTCCACTCCCTCCCCACTACTCTACTTCTTCATCCTCCCCACATTTGAAAAACGTTTATCTCCCTACATCTTCTTATTCTGTCTTTGATTCTGTTCTTATATTTTGTGTTTCTCATATAAGAGAAAGTAAGTAATATTTGGACTGTGTATCGGATTTATTTCACGAGGTGCACCTATTTTCCTACAAATGAATCAAGTTATCTTTATCTATGGTAGAAGAAAAATACAAAAAGGTTCTTATTGATTCATCTGCTAATGGACATATAGGTTGCATTCAATATTTAGCCATATGAACTGTGCTGCTATAAGCTTAGTTATGCATGTGCCTCTCTAATAGATGGCTGTAAACTTCAGGTAAAATACCTAGAGGACCATATCTGAATCCAATACAATTATTGGTGTTACTTTTTTGAAGAATCTTCATAGTGGTTTTCATAGAAGTTGTAATAATTTGCTTTACCCACCCACAGTGCACATGGATTTCTTTTTACTCACAACCTCACCAGAATTTGTTAATACTTGTTTTCTTTATGAAAACCATGATAACTTGATATTCCACATATTCTGAAGTACATGGAATCTCAATATTGATGGAATTAGAATGTTGTTAATGTCCAGCGATGTTGAACTTTTTAATATACTATGCGCCATTTTTACTTCTGAGAAATGTTTGTTCATTTCAGCTGCCTATTTTTTACTATGTCCGTTATTTAATTGGAATTTTTTAGTTATTTATATGTTCTAGATTTAGCAGTGTTTGAGAAAGGACTAAATTTTTCCTTATTCTGTAGACTGTCACTTCACTGTGTTGGTTTCTTCCTTTGCTGTGCAGAAGATTTTAATTTCATATGATCTGATTGCTGACTTTTGGTACTATTTCTAGGCACCACTGGGCTGCTGCTCAGAAAGTTCTTGCCTATGCCTATATCTTAAGAGATTGATCTATTTTGTCTAGATGAGATATGTGGGTATAGATTGAATTCTCCACATGTGAAAAGTCAATTTTTCCGGCACTATTTATTAAGCAGGCTATCTTTCCTCCAGTGTATGCTTTTGGTTCCTTTCTCAGAGATCAGATAGCTAACCCTCCTTGTGTTGATTCTGTGTCCAGCATTCTGTTATGTTGTTCTACATATCTGTTGTGCCGGTGTCGTATTTCCTAGCTCTACAATGTATCAGACCTGGAGTTGTGATATTTCTTGCTTTGCTGTTGTTGCCAGGATCACTTTTACTATTCTGGATCTTGTGATTCCTTACGGATTCTAGGATTGTTTTCTCTAGTTGTGTGAGCAATGCTTTGGGTATTTTACTTTGCTAAATTATGTATCTGTTTTGGAAGTATAGCCAATTTGACTATATTTTATCTGCCTATCAAAGAAGAAGGAATGTCTTTCCATTATCTTATTCCGTTTCAACCTTCTTTTTCAGAGTACTCCGATGAACATTGTAGAGATCTTTCACTTCCTTGGTTAGGTTACTTCCTAAGTATCAATTTTTCTTGAAGCTATTAGAATACTTAGCTAAATTTCATGGTGAGTTCGTTATTAAGATACAAGAATATTATTGATGTTTATTTATCCTACTACATTGCTGAATTTGGTTATTAACTCTAGGAGTCTGTTGGTGGAATGTTTTAGGTCTTCTATGTAAATGATCCTGCAGTTTGTGAATTAAAATGGTTTGCCGCATTCTTCCCTACATGTATTCCTTTTATTCCTTTTCTTGCCTGATTTCCCTGGCTAAAGTTTTGAGTACTATGTTGAACAGAAATAGTAAGACTGTAGATCCTTGTCTTATTCCTCATTTTAGAGGAAAAACTTCCAGTTTTTCCTATTCAATATGATTCTGGAAGTAGCTGTTTTCATAAATAGCTTTTAGCAGATTGAGATGAAGTCCTTCTATGTCTGTCTTTTCTTCAGTATTTTTTTCCATGAATAAATGTGGGATTTTTGTGAAAAGCTCTTACTGTGTCTATTGATATGGTCATGTGATTTTCTTCATTTATGTAATATGTAATATGTGTATTGATTTATGTAATATAATATGTGTATTGATTTCCAATGTTGAACCTACCTTATATTCCTCAGGTGAAGACTAGTTGATCATGATGTATAAATTTGTGAAAATTTTTGCATTCTGATTACCAGTATCTTGCATATTTTTGCCTCCATGCTCATTAATAAGGCTGGTGTGCACCTCTCTTGTTTGTTTGGCTCCTTAACTAGTTTTACAATGAGGATAATGCTAGCTTTCAGGAATGACTTTGGGAGTTCTCTTTCCCTTTCAGTTTCATTACAAACTTTCAGGTATATTGGTGTTAGATCTTTCCTAAAGTTTCTGTACAATTCAGCAGTGAATTCATCAGGCTTGGGCTTTTCTTAGTTCATCGGGTTTCTTTTTTAATTGTTGCTTCAGTTTTGCTGCCTGTTAATGGTATACTCAGAATTTTTAAATCTTGGTTTAATTTGCATACTTGATATCTATCTAGGTATACTCATTACTTGTGAATTACCCAATTTGTTAGGTTTGTGAATAGTAACATAATCATGTGGATTTTCATTATGTTTATTATTATTTTACCCTTTTCATTTCTAATTCTATTGTTTGTGTCTTTTTCCTTTTTTATTAAGACTGGCAAAAATTTTGTTATTTATTCTTTTGAAGAACAATCTCCTCAGTTCACTGGTTACATTGACTTTTTAGTCTCAATTTCATTAACCTTTGCTCTGAGGTTTATCATCCTTCCTTGTATCAACTTTAGATTCCAATTTTTCTAGTTTGTCTAGCACTTTGTGGTACATCATTGAGTTTTTATTTGGGCTAGTTTGTTTTCCTGCTGTGGGCATCACAGCTAAAACTTTCCCTCTCAGAACTGTTTACATTATGTCCCATCAGTTCTGGTGTATTTTGTTAGTTTGTACAATGTTTTGATGTCTGTTTTTATTCCTGTTTATTTGTGCAGATTTCAAGACATCCTATCTGAAAAATTAATTTAGTTTCAGATGATTTGATCTTCTGGAGAGACAACTTGCATTTGTGTCTGGTACATAGAGGGACTAGTATTGTTGTACTCTCTGAAACTCCATTATAGAAACTGAGACAATTTGGAGGAAAGATTTGCCCTGGTAAAAACGCTTGAGTCATGGGGCCTAAATATGAACACTGGCAGTGGGTGTCCTGGGCTCAGCTCTGTACTTAGGACTAAAATGTAAGAGTTACCATTAATACCTTGAGGTTGTCAAAGCTTTGCTCGACTCTTCACCTGCTCAAATGTTCTTTTGGAGTTGTTTTATAACTATTAAACACTTTAAATCCGCTTCTTCATATTTCCTTAATTCTTGGGTAGTAAATAATTCTTGATTGACTTTTTCTCTTTTTTACTTTAAAAGGTTTCAAAAAACAGCAAAGCTACCTTTTAAAATTGATGGATTGTTACATTATGCATTGTGATTTTACCCTTTTCATTCCTAATTGCTTGAATATGAATACTTTCTTTCTGCTAACGTTGGCTAGAGTTTTATCGATTTTGTTTAATCTTTCTAAGAACCAACTCTTCAATTTATTCTTTGAATTGTGTTCTTAATGTTACTTGCATTAATTTCTACTCTGATCTTTATACTTTTCTGTCTCATGACCTTTGAGTTTGATTTTTCCCTATCTCTTTGAGTTTGAAATTCAACATTAAATTGTTTATTTGAGCTCATTCAATTTCCCTGATTAGGAAATTTCCTGAATAGGGAATTTCCCTAATTTCCTAAAAATTTCCCTTGTAGCAGTGCTTTCATGGTGTCTTATAAGTTCCGGTATGTTGTATCAGCATGTTAATTTAATTGTACATACTGTTTAATTTCTTCTGTAATTTCCTCTGTGACCACTAGTTGTTCAAGTAGGTGTTAATTTCCATGTGTTTATGTCATGTTTATGTTTTCGTTTGTCATTGATTTCCCGTTTCATTGCACTATGGTCACATGAGATAATTTCAGTTCTCTGCATTTACATAAGCATGTTCCATGGGCTAATAAGTGGTCTACTTTTTTGAAAACATCCCATGTGCAGCTGAGAAGAATGTACTAAGTCCATTTTTTCACAGTTTTTGTTTTGTTTTGCTTTGGTTTTTGGTACTAGCGATCAAACTCATGACCTTGTGCTTGCCAGGCAGACACTTAAACCACTGAGTTAAATCCCCAGCCCACAAAGGTTTCTTGTAATTGTAACATTTCTTTGTTGATTATTTGTCGACTTGATCTATCTAACTTTGAGAGTGGGCTATTAAGGACCCACATTATAATAGTGTTAGTCCTTACTTTATCTTTCATGTCAATTAATGCTTGTTTTACATAGTGGGGTATATTGGTATTTGGGCCATACATATTTAAGATTGTTACCTCTTCTTCTTTGAGATTTTCCCTAACAACTAAGTAAGTGATCTTTTTTGCCTCTTTTCCTCAGTCTTGTCTTGAAGTTCACATTATCTGCAAATAGAATAGGTAACCCTGGTTATTTCTGGTATTCTGTTACATGGAATATTGTTTTTTATCCTTTGACTTTCAGTCTATGAATTTCTTTTTGAATTAAATGTGTTCCTTGAAGGCAGCATATTGTTAGATCTTGCTTCTTGATCATCTCCAACAGTCTGTTTGATTTGATTGGTAGATTGAGACCATTTACATTAATAGTTATAACAGGTATGTCTTGGCTTATCTTTCTCATGTTGTTTTCTTGTTGTTGGTTCCCTGTCTTTCTCCTTTTAGTCGCTTGCCCTGCCTAGTGACACTTTTTTTTTCCTCTTCCTTCAAAACACTCTAAAGAACTGAGTTAGTGGTCACGAGTTTCCTGTTCTTTTTATAAAAGTATCTTATTTCTTTATCAATTTTGAAAGATAGTTTTGAGGAGTACATCAATCTAGATTGAAGAGTGGATTTTTTATAAGGCTTAAAATATTTGACTCCAAGCTTTCCTTGATTTGAGGGTTTGTGCTGAGAAAATCCTCCTGTGATTCTGATGGGCTTTCCTTTATAAGTGATTTATTTCTTTTCTCGAACTGTTTTAATATTCTGTCCTTGTGTTGAATTTGTGGAATCTTGATTATTATTTACACTATTATAGGTTTATTTTGGTCATGGCTGTTTTGAGTCTATATGCTTCATTTATTTGTATGTCAAATTCTTTATCCATGATATGGAATTTTTCTACTATTAATTCTGTGAAACATTTTTATGGCACTTTTGTGGCCTCCAGCTTTCTCACCGACCCCATTCAATCTTATATTGTTCTTCTTTGCTTCATCATGAAACTGTTAGATTGATTTTTAATGGTCTTTTGCTATTTTTAAGCTATCTTTCTTTTCATGGTCACTTTTCCCAATTCTTTTTTCTAGATCTAATATTTTCTCCTTGCCTTCATTCAATCTGTTTTTTATACTTTCAGTGAAGATTTTAATGTATTGGATTTATGTTTGGTTCTGTTTCATGGATTCCATTTGTTTCCTACATTAGGTACTTTTGGTTTCTATCATTTTCCTAAGCTCTTTCATATTTTTCATCTGTGTCTGCTCTAATCTCTTTTATTTTGTTTGTCATTTCTTTTTGTTCCATTTTTTCTATTTGTTTTTCATTTTTGTTGCTGTCATTTCAGCAATAGAAATATCCAGTGCCTGACTTCCAATTTCCTCTGTTTTATTGTCCTCTGTGCTAATCCCTGGTGGACTCAGTGGCTGGGTTTGTATTTTGCTTTCTGTCTTGTCACTTTCTATTTTTATTTGTTTTGTTTTCTGTGTTGATGCTTACCAACTTCTTAGGTTAGATATCTTTATCACTAGTATCATGGCTTTGCTAGGAGATGTCTGTTCTTCAGGTATGGGTCTTTTAGGTATGGGTGGTTCTTTATATCTGTCCCAAGAACTTACCTTCCCAATTTGTTAAGGAGGAAATGTTATTTAGCTCAGCACCCAGGCCTTTGGTAGTGGGTTATTGTGATGATTATAACCCCATGTTATCAGAATGTTGTCATATAAGGGAGAAAATTGATTATAATATGAATAACATCCTGAATATAGTATTACAGTTAGCAATAACAATAGCATCAATTATAGTTTAACTTGACAAACTGCAGTAACTATTAACCTGATACCTTTAATCATGGGAGCAAATCCTACAGTTATATAACAATATCCATCAAATACAAAGCACTTGCATGCAATGATTTTCCTGAGTAGAGTGACTTTATCCTTTTTGAAGGGGTTCAGGAAGTTAAGAGGGGTATGGGACAAGACAGATAGATGGCAAATTAGTAGAAGCAAAAATGGAGGACAAAGGATGATCACTCACATTTTGGGAAAGCGGAGTAAAAAGAAGAAAAACAATAAAAGAGAAATCAATGGAACAATTAAGTGAATTAGAAAGAGAAGAGGCAATGTTTAGCTATATGTAAACATCATAAAATCAAGAGTTATTTGAGGGAAGAGAGAGAAAATGAGTAGAAGAAAATAAAAAGAAGAAAAACCTAAGTAGTAAAAAAAGAAAAAGAGAAAAACAAAACCAAAATACGAGTAGCCACAAAACAACCAACCAGACAGAAAAAGGATAACCAGCCAGATAAACAAAGAAAATAAAAGTAGTAAATTCTTTCTGTGTCCACAATTCTGTGGTTGTATGCAAGTCTGATACCAGAAATGTGCTGTGTATTTTCCACACAGTTATACAGTTTCATTTGTGCTGGCTATGGAGGTTATCTTAACCTCTGAATGTGGAGGCTAGGACCGGTCTTCTGTTGCTGGAGTTTTCCAGAGCATTTTGGTATAGAATGGCAATGCCACCTGTTTCTGCTCCATGTGCTTTTGTGCCAGAGAACAACACCAGATCACCTAATTTAGTAGTGCTGGCTCATCAGTGCTGCTTCAGACTTTTCCAATCTGCTGTTCCCAGCAGGGCCTGGATCTGTGCCCATGCTGGGGCCTGGTCTGGCTGAGCTGCACCCCGGCTTGTGTGCCTGCACCCAGGTCTGGCCCAGGCGCTCTCTCTCTCTCTCTCTTTCTCTCTCTCTCTCTCTCTCTCTCTCTCTCTCTCTCTCTCTCTCATCCTTCCCACAAGTATGTGCCCTTCTTTTCAGTTATATGCACACTGTGTTTGTGGTTTTCTTTTTGTACAGAGATTATCTTAGTTATTAGCTTTATTTTATTTCCTTTTCCTGTTTATATACATGGTCTTCTATATGTGGAGATAGTAGTTGATAAATGAATGAAATAAACTTCATACCAACAAATCCTAGTGAAATACTTGTATTATCTAAGAAGTCAAGATAGAAGAAAAAAATTCCTGGATTGCTTGGTTACATATATTTCCTAAATTTTACTGTTTTTTTTTTTTTTTGCTTTGAAGTGATTTTCTGGCTTTAAAGGACAAGAACATGAAGGTTTTGTCTTTCTGCGTCTTCCCTGATAAAGGATGTTCCTCCACCTACCTTCTGCATCTGACAGGATGCTGCAGTCTGGACACAGGTGCATCACGGAGACAGCCCAAGTAGTGCTGCTCCATTATCCATGGGATTATGTCACACTGGTGAATGCTCAAGGTAGCCAGAAAAATGTCACTGAATACATGACATCTTAGTCCACAGAGCCTGTGAATACACTACCCTGTGTGCACTATTAGTCAGCTTTTCTCTCAATGGACAAAGTATATGGTATTCAAAACTTAACAGAACACTTTTATTTCGTTCAGTTTCCAGTGGGTTCAGTTCACGGTTGACTGGTTCAAAGCCAGAAGTGGTATAGTAGGAGGGCGTGCTGGGGGAAAGTCACTCAATTCAACATAGTCAGCAAGCAGAAAGAGAGGCAAAGAGCCACCTCCAAGATGCACCCTCTGTGCCTGATACCCAATTTCCTGCTCCCCAGCCAGGCCGCAGTTCTCAAGCCATGAGACCTTGGGGGAATATTTTAGATCTAATCTATTACATATGGCATAGGAAACTTTGCAATTAAGGATATTAATTAGGTAACTTCAACGTTAAGGTATAAAGGAAGTGAGAGATGATATGGGATAGTTCAGGCAGGCCAGCTGCCTTCTAAAGATGATTAAAAGTGTAGGACAGAGTGGGGAGAGGCAGTGTGACCATCAGAAAGATTAACGATGCTAAACATTGCTGGTACTTGGATTTTAGTCCAGCAAAATCCATTTCAGGTTTCTAATTTCCAGATTTCCAGTCATATAAATATAAATAAATGTACAAGTTAATATATTTGCATTGTATTAAGCGACAGATAATTAAGTACAGTGCTACTAGGTAAGTAATGTCTTCCATGATCCCAAGAAGCTGCCCTGTAGATGTCTTAAACAACTCCTCAGGGTTCAGTGCTTTTCTAACCACTGAGCCCACCTTCTCCAGCCAACAGCACTGCTCAGAAACTTCACGTCCCTAATACAGGACACAGGGAGTTTATGGTCACCTGACTCTGAGAAACCTGCCCACTTTCTGCTCCTTTCAACAAAGTCTCTCAGATCCTGGGTCTGCATGTGACTGTTTTCTTGTTTGGCAATAAAGTTTTTTTTCAAAGAAGTGTGCAATTTTTAGCACCATATTCTTCATTCATTTTCATTTAGTACCTGTGAACAAAAAGTACCACACAAATCTTTATCCAGATTCAGCAACATATATAATCAACAGAGATGCTCTCTAAATCTCTATGTCCTGCTCTGCCCAATGAAACTCTCTTCCTCTTTGTACCTATGTATTGCTCATTGTTTCAGTTGCCAGACCAATCCGCGCCCATTCATTCTGAAGCCATTGCACTCCAGAATTGTCTCCATCTTGGTCCTCTCAAGTTTAATTATGCTCATTAGTAACCTAGCTGTTTCTGCACTTTCCACATGTGATGTGAAGTGGCATATTTTACTTCTCTCTTTTGCACCTGTGCTTCATCTCCGTGGACAGGTACATGGCTATTACCGACCCCCTGGTCTACCCCACCAAGTTCACAGTGTCTATGTCAGGCATTTGTGTCGTGTCTCCTGGACTCTGCCCATTGTGTACAGCGGTGCCGTGTTCTACACAGGTGTAAATGATGATGGGATGGAAAGTTTAGTAAGTTCCTTCAACTGTGTAGGTGGCTGTCAAATAGTTGTAAACCAATATTGAGTTTTGTTACATTTTATGTTGTTCTTCATGCCTTGCCTTATTATGCTAATCCTTTATAGTACAATTTTTTTGGTACCCAAACAACAAGCTATAAAAATTGAGAGTACTATGGATGCTTCTTCAGAGTCAGTCTCAGAGAGATACAATGCCCGAGTAGGCAAGAGAGAGTGAGGAAATCTGCCAAAACCCTGGGCATCACAGGGATAGCTTTTATCATCTCCTGGTTATCATATGCAGTGGACACATTAATTGATGCTTTTATGGGGTTAATCACATCTGCCTATATTTATGAGATTTTTCTATTGGGCTGTACATTATAACTCAGCCATGAATCCTTTGAGTTATACTTTCTTTTATTTCCTTGATTTAATTCCTTGATTTAGGAAAGCCATAAAACATTTTAAGTGGGAAAATTTTAAAAGACAGTTCATCAACTATGAATTTATTTTTGGAATAACTGTCAGCACTGTATTTAAAAAATAAAGAATATTTTCAAAATTAGAAATTTATGATGAACTTCAATATAAGAAGCAAATGCAACCATTCAAAATTATGGAAATATTTTTAAATTTCCCAAACAAATTCATGAGAAAATTAAACCTTTAAATGTTTCAAAGACAGCTACCACACTAATAGCAAAGAATAAAGCACTTTACACACATCACCTGTGTTAATATTTTGTACACATATTTGCCACATCAACCCCTCCCTCTTTTTATCCAATTTACTGAGTACCAAATTGCATTTTGAATGTGATGTCTCTTGTATTTTTTTAATGCTCATCTTCAGGTCACTTTCAAATGTTTTCTTTCCCTGTCTCCAGGAATACTGTGTTAGTTTGCTTAGGGCTTCTGTAACCAAGCGCCTCTGGCGGGGTGTCTCAAACCACAGACTCATACTGTCAGAATTCTAGAACCTACATGTCCTGGATGAAATTGTCCTAGCTTTGGTGTCCTCTGAAGGATTCTTGGTTTGCAGATGGCACCTTTTCCACATGCTCTTCCTTTGTGTGTGTCTGGGTCCTACTTTCTTCTTAGTGGGACAGCAGTCATATTGAATTAGAGTCAGCCCTACACACCCCTTTTTACCTTAGTTCTTTTTAAAGACTATGGCGTTGAGGGTTAGGAGTTTCTACTATGAATCTGGGCTGACACAGCTCAGCTCATCACAGCCACAGCCCAGCTGTGATGACGCTGCCCAGCAAGCTGTTTATTTGCTGCGTTTGTGAAGTTCTTCCCTCTTCCTTCAGTGTCTGTGCCTCCTGGGAGTTTGGGGTGGGGGGCAGCAATCTCCTCGTGCTAATGGCTGTGCAGAATCTTGAGTCATCCACCGAATATTGTGGCGGCAGTAGCTGAGACTTAGGAGCACACTGTTAACTGCAGAACTTTTTCAGGTGATCAAATATATGAAGAAGGTCAAACACAGTGATTATTAACAAAGTCAAAAATGCAAATGCATTTTTACCACTAGGCATTTTTATTTCAAAAACTTTCATCATCTGAAGAAGTAATTCACTTCTGTATCTTTTCTCAATAATTTTTTCTCACCTAAAAATTGTCAATACAATAGTCCCATCATTTATACACAGAATGCAGTTTAAGATCCCTGTGGATTCTAAAACTCTAAATAGTATCAAACCTTATATGTATCATAAATTTTCATATATATTCATATATGATCAAGTTTGTAAATTAGGCACAATAATAGCTCATAATAAAATAAAGCAATCCTAAAATATGTTATAATAAAACTTAGATAAATGCAATATCTAACACAAGATATCTTCTACTATGTTCATCATTTTTGTTCTTGTGATGTTGGGTGATACAAATCTTACATAATAAAATTAATTGATAAAACATGTTGTCTACTTATTGACCAATGGGTGGGTGGGTGGCTATAAAGTGGGCTAACACTGTACAATGGGATGATTCATGACACCAGAATGGTGCTCAGTTTAATGATCACATATTGTTTATTTTTGGAATTTTTCATTGAATCCAGTAAATAATTGAAAAGCAAAAAGAAAGCCTAGGGTAGGGGGATGGGAAGTACAACTGCATTTAAATTTCCCAGGGAGCTCTGTGCTGAAAAATTTTATACCAGTCATGCAAATGAAAGATATTGCATTAAAAATTTAATGCATGCCATAATTTTACATTTTGCTCTGGGAATAATTTACACTAGTGATTCAGTAAAAGTCAATTAGGAATTCACATCTAGAATGTCTTGTGTAATGAACCTGAATTGTAAAACAGCAGTGGTATATAACCTTTATTTCTCTTTTTGTATGTTCATCTGTGGAATCATTAAATTATTGAAATTTTTGTTTCATTGGTTTCAAATGGGTTTAATTTTTTTCAAATAACTTCTGTAGAGCACAATTATGTGTCAAGTATCTGTATCAGGAATGACGAAGGATGAAATAAAGTGTTACTTATAGCATTTTCTTTAAGAAAAATAGTAAGTATTTCCTATATGAGGGAAATATTAACAACACATTTTATTTGTTTCTTTTTCTCCAAACTTTTCCTGCTGTATTTTGCAATCTATAATAAATACACTGATTGAGGTGAATTGGTTCACGCACTCTATCACATCTTGATTCTTTTTACTTCCACTTCCCCTCCCCTCCTTCTTAGCTCCCCCAAACTAAAATCCCTTTCCAGGCTTTCAAAGAACCCACTCTTTGATTCATTCATTCGTTGTGGGGATTTTGTCTCAATTTCCTTGATTTCTACTCTTATCATTCCAATTTCTATTAGCTTTAATTTGGATTCTTCTTGTCTTTCTAGGGGCTTGAGATTTATTTTGGATCATTCTATTCTTTTTATGTGTTCATTTCCAGCTGTAACTACCTTCTTAGAACTGCTCTCCTTGTGTGCTAAAGGTTTTGGCCTCTAGCCAAAATTGCTATTTTACAATTTAGGTTCATTACACAAGATATTCTAGATGTGAATTCCTAATTGACTTTTACTGAATCACTAATGTAAATTATTCCACAGAGCAAAATGTAAAATTATAGCATGCATTTAAAAATGTCATTTGATTCTAAGAACATCTTTATTTCTTCTATGATTTCTTCTATGATCCATCGATTACTCAATGATATAGTATTTCTATTTAACTTCCATAAATTTGTATCATTTCAGTAGCTTATATTACTGATGATTTCTTGGTTAATTCCTCTGTCTTTATACTATGCTGGAGATTATTTCAATTCTTTGGGTTTATGGAGCATGCCTATAGCCTAAAATATGGTCTATTTTGAAGAAAGACCCATGTGATAACAATACCTTTTTAACTCAGGTTGTTAAGGCCCACATGTGAGTCAATGGAATGAATGATTAAAAATGAATTTAAAGGAAACTTTTTCTGAGTAAAAATACATTTAATGAGACATTGAGCATATTTAAGTTTGCACACATAAGAATATGCAAACTTTTTGACAGCAGGATTAATTTCCATTAATGAAATATTTGGAGGCAATTGGAAGGCAATAGTTATCCAGTATGACTATGGTAACCAGTAAATAAAGATTCATGGCATTGCTCAGTGACAACAGATCAGCCCAGCTGGAGCAGATGTTAAAAAGCAATCATACTTGGTCTCTATTTCTAGAAGCAGAAAAAATTAAGTGGAAGATTTGGTTAATAGTACATATAAAAAGATTATACACACAAACACACATGATAGATAATTACACTACTAATCTCTGTTAGTTCATCAAAGAGTCATTTGCACTTTCATTGTTTGATTTTTTATTATTTTTTCATACCTATATCTTATAATCTAATCAACTGCTTTGAAGGTAACAGTATGGAATATATTACCAGTGTTGGTTTCCTATTATTTTGTTTTGAAATCCTATATCATCATTTTTGTTCTTTTTTGTTTTAAAATAAAAAATAATACGTGATATGAATATCCTATAGATTGTACTATTGCTCAATTATATAATAAATAATATAATGTAAAGTCAAAGATAGGTTAAAATTTTTGAAATTTATCCTATGGGAAACCACAAATATTCGTTATAACCTTAAAATTGTGTTTGTTTTGTTTACTGAGTATGTAAAACTTCACAAAAAGGAGAGCAGATACAATATTACAGTTTTCTCTATCTTACTAAGTATAACTACCCCACATATGCTGATCATAGCTGTCTTGTTACACAAGCGAATAATGTTGTTCAGTACCACAGGATAACCTCATTAGCTATGGTGACAAAATTAAAGTTAGATACATGTTTCCAAGAAAATTTATTTATAGGTTTGATTAAGTCTATGATATTGTAACTCAAAGAATATGAACATACAAACCAGATCATGTTAATTAATATTATTAAAATGAAAGTTCATAGATCTAGCCTAAATTATACTTGTTTTACTTCTAATTTATGTTGTTTCTTCAATAATAAAATATCATATATTTACCACCAGTATTTTTAGCAAGGTAAAAATTCCTTCCAAATTCCTCGGTTTCTATAGTGGAGTTTCAGATAGTACAAGAATGCTAGTTTCTCTGTGTACCAGACACAAATGCAGATTGTCTCTGCCAGAAGATCAAATCATTTGAAACTACTAAATTAATTTTTCAGATTGAATGTCTTGAAATCTTCAACAAATAACCAGCAATAAAAACAGATTTGGAAATGCTGTAAAACTAATAAAATACTCCAGAACTTATGGGATGTAATGTAAGCGACCCTGAGAGGGAAGGATTCAGCTGTAAATGCCCACAGCAGAAAAACAAAATTAGATAAACAACTGAATGATGTACAAAATCACAGAAAAACAAGGAAAACTGGAATCTACAAGTAGTATAAGGAAGGCAATTATAAAGCGCAGAGCAAAAGTTAATGGAATTGAAACTAAAAAATCCATTTACATGATCAATGAATTGAGGAGCTTGTTCTTCAAGGAACAGACTAACTGGACAAAACTTTGCTAATCTTAGCAAAAGGAAAGAAAGACGCAAATGATGAAACTAGGAATGAAAAAGGTAAAACAATAATAAATGCCACCAGAATCCAGAGACTATTGGTTAATATTCACAAACTCAAAAATTAGAGAATTCACAAGTAATGAATAGATTTCTAGAAACATATCAAGTACCAAAGTTAAACCAAGAAGTTTTAACTACTCTGACTGTACCACTAACAGGCAATGAGATTGAGGCAGTAATAATAGTAACAATAATAATAAAACCTATGAACTAAGAAAAATACAGGTTCTGATTAATTCACTGCTAAATCATACTAGGACTTTAGGAAGATTTAATGCCAATAGGCCTGAAAGACTTTAATGAAAGGAAGGAGTACCCCAGGAGTCATTCCTGAAAGCTAGCATTATTCTCATTCTAAAACCAGGCAAGGAGGTAAACAAGCAAGAGAGGTGCACACCAGTCTTTTTAATGAACATGGAGGCAAAAACTTGCAATAAGACATTGTCAAGCAGAATCCAAAAAGATTATCATAAAGTTTATATGTCAGGAACAACTCATCTTCATCCCAGAGATGTAAGGTAATGATCTTGTAGTTTATGCAGTTCAACAGTGCAAATCAATAGACTTATTATATCACATAAACAGAAGCAATGATGAAAATTACACGACTATATCAACAGATAGAGAAAGAGCATTTCACAAAAATCCAACATTTACTCATGAAAAGAACACTGAAAAAAAGACAGACATAGAGGGACTTTATCTCAATCTGACAAAAGTTATTTAATAAAAAAGCTACTTCCAGAATCATATTAAATAGAGAAAAATTGAAAGCGTTTCCTGTAAAATGAGTTACATAACAAGCTTCTACAGTCTTACTATTTCTGTTCAATACAGTACTCAAAACTTTAGCCAGAAAAATCAGGCAAAAAAAGAAAAAAGAAATAAAAAGATATGGATAGCAAAGTATAAGTCAAACCATTGTGATTCATAAACTACAAGATCATTTACATAGAAGACCTAAAAAAATTCTACCAGAGACTCCTAGAATTAATAACCAAATTCAGCAATGTAGCTGGATATGAAATAAGTACACAAACATCAATAAGATTCCTGTACATTAATAATGAACTCATCATGAAATTAGTAAAATATTCCAATAGCTTCAAGAAACATTAATACTTAAGAATTAACGTAACCAAGGAAGTGAAAGAACTCTACAATATTTGTCAGTGTACTCTGAAAAAGGAAGTTGAAAAGGGCTTAAGATAATGCAAAGACATTCCTTCTTCTTTGATAGGAAGATAAAATATAGTCAAATTGGCTATACTTCCAAAACAGACACATAAATTAAACAAAGTGAAATACCCAAAGCATTGCTCAAACAGCTAGAGAAAACAACCCCAGAATTTATAAGGAATCATAAGACCCAGAATAGTAAAAGTGATCCTGGCAACAACAGCAAAGCAAGAAGCATCACAACCCAGGTCTGATACAATGCAGAGCTAGGAGATAAGACACCAGCACAACAGACATGTAGAATAACAGATTAAAATGATGGATGCAGAATCAACACAAAGAGCATTCAGCCATCTGATCTTCGAAAAAGGAAACAAAAACACACACTGGAGGAAAGATAGCCTCTTTAATAAACAGTGCTTTTTGGAAAAATTGACTTTTCACATGCAGAGGATCTATACCAATTGAATCTATATCAATATATCTCACTACATACTAACCTAAAGTAAAAGTGGATTAGAGATCTAGATGTTATCATGGAAACACTTAATCTTCTGGAAGACAAAATAGACCAATCTCTTAAAACACAGGGATAGGAAAAAATACTCGGAACAACAACCCAGTTTTGCCAAGAAATAGTAACAAAGGTCAACAGTGAGATCATATGAAATTAACATGCATCTACACAGCAAAGGAAACAACCAACACAGTGAAGAGACAGTCTACAGAATAGGGAAAATTTAGTTCAATTCCTCAAACATAGTGCTAAGTCTAGAAATATAAAAAGCTCAATACGTTAGACCATATACATTGGACTCAATACATTAGACTATAAGACACAGTCAAAAAATGAACAACTGAAATGAACAAACACTTCTCAAAAGTAAAAATGGCCCATAAATACATCAAAAACTTCAACATTGCAGGCCATTAGAAACATCTACAATACTGATATTTCATATACCCCAGTAACAATGGTTATCATCAAGAAATCAAATAATAACAAATTCTGATGAGGCTTTGGGGGAAAAAGAAACCCTCATACACTCTTGATTGGAAATGTAAACTAGCACGACTTCTATAAAAATGTTTGTGGGGATTCTTTATAAAACAAACACCAGGAATTGTATTTGATGCAGCTATTCCTCTGGGTATTTTACCTAAAGTTTACAGACATCAGATTACAGAAGTACACACATACCATGTTAATAGAAGCACAGTTCATATTGATTAAATCTTGGGAGCAAACTATATGTCTATTAGCAGATGAATGAATATGAAAATTCAGGCATTTCTCCTTTACTATAAAGAAAGATAACTTGACTCATTTGTAGGAAAATGGGCACACCTGGAGATCCTAAAGTTAAGTGAAATAAAACAGATACACAGTCCAAATATCACTTACTTTCTCTTACATGAGAAATGCAAAATATAAATGAAGAGCAGAATCTAAGCTAAGTAATGGGAATCAAGGACATAAATGTCTTCAAATGAGAAAGGGACAAAGAAGTAGAGTAGAGGGGAGGGAGTGGAGTTAAAGAGAATGAAAAGGAGACTGGGAAGTGCTATGTACATGTACCAACTCTTCTCAGGGAGTGTAAACATTGTGTAATGCAAACATGTGCTAATAAAAAAAAACACTGAAAAAACCTTATTTTAATTATGTTGAAAAGGAGGATAGACTCCAAAACATAAGCAAATACAAGGACACTTCACAGAGAAACAGAACCTACCTAAAGGGATCTCCATAGTAGTGACAGTGTATCTCTACCCTAACTGGTCCATAACCTGCAGTGCAAAAACAATACATGGAGAAAAAAGCAAGAGAAACAGCCTTACAACTCTAATTCCCCAAAAGCTGACCTCATGGACACAAAAGTAGAGAAAGCTACAAAGAACTCAAAACCAAATGGTCCAAACAGTTGAAGAGATATAAAAGAAACACTTATGCAAATGCAAAATTTTTAACAAGCTCAAATAAGATTTAATTAAAGAGATAAGGGTCATACATGTAAAATGTTCAATGAAATTAAAGAAGAAGCAAACAGTAAATTGAGTTAAGCAAGACAAAACAAGACATGAATGACCATTTGTAAAAGAATTAGAAAGTATTAAAATAAAAGCAGACACAGACATAAGAAAATGATTGAGTGTTTTTTTGTTAGTACATGTTTTCAGTACAAAACATTTACATTGCAAGGCTGGGGTTGGTACGTGTATGTTATGCAGCTTGATTCTCTTTTTCATCCCCTTTCCTTTCCCTTCTTCCCCCCTCTTCATCTCTTGATTCCCTTAATCAAGAAAGATGTATCTCCTTGCTTCCTATTACTTAGCTTTTATTTTGCTCTTTTTTATAATCTTGTTTTCTATATAATCATTAGAAATCGTAGATAGCACATTTAGATTAATGTGAAAATAGCTATAGTAACAGAAATAAAAGACAAGACGAACATAGTAGAACATAAACAGTAAAATGCTAAATAACAACTCAATGTGCAAGTTAGAGGTAATAGCTACCAAAGACCTAAGAGTGACCAAACACAGACTTATAGAAATGATAGAAAAATTAGAAGATGACTCAAAGGTATAAAAAATTATTCATGAAAATCATAAAAAAATGGCCAAGTCCAGGGAAAGGATGCAATATTCAAGTACAGGAGTATCGAAAACCCCAAAAAGTTATGACCACAAAAGACCCACTCCATTCACATTATAACAAAATTTCAACAAACGGTGACAGTACTAAAATCCTTAAAAGCAAAACTGAATGTAATTTATAAAGGCAAAGTCACCAGAATAAAGGCCAGCACAAATCTAAAGGAACTAGAGAAGTTTATTCAAGATTAAAAAGAAAATAATTCCCATCCCAGATTTCTACATTCTGTAAAATTTGCATTCAAAATAATGGAGAAAGAAAGATATTTCACAACAAAAAGTAAATTGTAAAAAAATACATGACCACTAATGCTGTGTAACAGAAAATATTTAATGGAATGTTACACAGAGACAGGCAAGCCATCAAACCAAAAACCCCAAAATAAGGTACCTGTGCACTTGAGAGAGTAGTTAAACAAAAGAAAAAATTAAAACAATTCACACTAGAAGCATAATATAATAGAATTTAATTTAATAAACACCTTACAATAGTAATTCTCAGTATCAATAGTCTCAGCTCACCAATTAAAAGAGAGAGACTGACAGATTGGAACAAAAAACACAATGCAGCACACACTGCCTACCAGAGAACAGGTTAAAAAGAACTACATAGGAACCATTCAGTGTCTCCTGAGATCCAGCCATGTTGGAACTTAGGGCACTGAGCAAGAAAGCAACACAATCGCCTTCCTGGTAAGCAGCCATGGCATGAGCAAGCAGTGGGCAAGCCAGGAAGAGAATCAGTCAGCATCTCCCATGGGCCTACCAGCGCTGAGAAACAAGTATCACATCCCGTCCCTTTCCCCATTAGCAACTTGGAGCCAGAGATCTGAGCATCTCTTGGGAGGATGACTGTATGCAATATAGCAAATATGGGGTATTTCCTTCTATCTTCTCCTTGAAGGCAAATATTGTTTTCACTCTGTTGCTTTATTCTGATTGTTTTGCTCTGTTCAATATTCTGCTTGGATAGGTTTTATAGTTTTGTTTTTGGTTTGATTTTGTTATATCTGATTGAATGGAAAACTATTGTGAAGATAACAAGATATACTATGGTACCTGTTACTGTTATCCCTGTATCCTGCTGTGAAGTTCTGTACCAATTTTACTGCATTGTCTCGATTGGCTTTGTTCTGTTGTATTTACTACCTTTAAAATAGAAGTCAAAAATAAAAAAAGAACTACATGGACTAAAGATAAAGGCATGGAAAATGATACAAAAATCAACCAGAGTATTATTCAGCTATAAAGAAGGATCACATTGAGATATTTATCAATAAATGGGCGCAGCTTGAGACCATACTCATAAGTGAAATAAATCAATCTCGCATGTATGAATACCGAATAGTTTCCCTAATGTAAGTAATGATTCAAATATATAAAAATATGTGGTAATCATGATTCCCCATTATGTGGCCTTGAAGCCTTATAAAATTTTCACTTATTAATTAGAAAGGCTTTATTCTGGGCTTCTTGATATGGAAATATTTGAAGCCATAGTATATGAAGTTTTATCCAAATATTTCAAGGAAAAAGACAGACACTATGGTAACTACTATTAAATCGGGTTATTTGGTGATGAAGCACGAGATTGCTGAAACAGTCATGCTTTGACCTCTATTGTTATATTGTTATGTCCTGTTTTAACTCAATCTCTCCCTTATTCTTTAAAAAAATTAGTTATTTCTTATGTTTATTTTAATTAAGGGGAAAAATTAAAAAAATTAGGATATATAATAGTAACTCTTTTTGATTTCCTATTAACTTGTTTTGAAGTCCTGTAATACTCCCACGATCTTGTTTTGACTGATTAGACTCTGTTCCATTCTGTGCGATAGTATCAAGTTTGAGGGTATAGGCAACTACTTTGAAGGCAATAAGATTCACTAAGATGCCCATTCTGGTTTGACCATTGTCTCCTTTGGAAGTCCTGTAATGTTTACAATGCCTCAGTTTTATTGGTCTTGTTCTCTACTGTTTTGTACAACTTTATAATATCTAATGAGATAGACAATTCTTTTTAAGGAAACAAGCGACAACGTTGATAACCATTGTTGATAACCTTGTACTCTGTTCTACATCATGTGCTATGTCTGTCCTTGGTTTTGACGGACAGCTTTGTTTTGCCATATTTGACTTTATTCTCTCCCCCCCAAAAAAGTAATAAGAACTAAGGAGTAATAAAATCCAAAATGTGTAAATTTTGTTGTAAAAAAGAGAGGGAGAAAAAAAAAAGAGCTCTAACGGATATAACAGCAAGTGTGTTTAGGGGTGTTAAATAGCTGACTATATTAATGTTTTTGGATCATTGAACACAGCTGTTTGCAGTCTCTCTGTTTGAATGTCCACTTTGTATTCTCTGATACTGTGATTTGAGCAACTATTTCCAAGATGATAATATGTAATCTATTAACAGATGATTTCTTGTTATGTTTTTTTTTGTAGTTCTATATTATGTGTAACCTTACACTGCTTTGTTTTGTTTTGTGCTTTTCTCTTTTTCCTCTTAAATAAAATTTTAAAAAAAATCAACCAGAGCCCCAAAACAGGCAGGAGTAGCTATCATATGTCAGACACAGACAATGTTAAGCTAAAACTTATCAGAAGAGACAAATACTTCCACTCTATAACTGGCAAGAGAAATAATTAAATAGGAAGAAATATAAATTATTAATATCTGTTCAATGAATGTCAGCACATGTAATTTCATAAAATAAAAACTTCTGGACTTAATAAGCCAGATAGATTCTGATAGCCAGGAACCTCAATCTCCCCTTAATGAAGTCAACCAGGAAAAAAACAAGGAAACACCAGGTTTAAAACACACCATTGAATAAAGACTTAGCAGATATCTATAGAGTGTTTTACCAAACAACAAATAAATACAGATTTTTATCAACAATATCTGGATTTTCTCCAAATAGATCATATCTTCAACCATAAAGCATGCTTAAATAAATACAGAATTGAAATAATCACATAAATTGACTGAAAATAGTGGAATCAAATTAGAAACATGCAGCAAAAGAAGTCACAGAAAATATACAAACACTGGGGTATTAAATAATACATTAGGTGAAAAATCAATGGATCACAGCAGATACCAAAGAAAAAATATTAACTCCTAAAATCAAACAACAATAGAAGCATGAAATATAAGGGACATAATGAAGCCATTCTCAGAAGGAAGGATGTATGTGTAAAACACACATAAGAGAACAATAAATAACCTCATGATGCATCTCAAGGTTCTAGAAAAACAAGAAAGGCACAAATCTAAAATTAATACAAACATAGAATAAGAAAGATCAAAGTGGAAATTGTTGCAGCCTAGATTAACATACAGAGGATCACTAAAGCTAAAAGTTCATTATTTGAAAGAATAAGAAAGGCAAAAGGGAAGAGAAGAGGGCCAGAGACAAAGGGAAAAGAAAGCCTCAGGAAGGGATGTGTGTGGGACAGAGTTCCGCAAGATGAACCTGTCTGCTGTGTATCACAAAGACACTAAAGAGATGAAATTTAAAACATACACATCAGTGGAGAGACAGGATTAAGAGCTTATTTGAAGGGTTTTAACTGGAGCACCAGATTCATTGATCAATATTTCTAGACATGAAAAAGATGATGTATAATTAATCTGAACAAACAATGTGCTTTCAAATTCCCAGCAGCGGCTTGTCGGGACACAAATTATTTCTCTCTCAAGTGTTTGAAATCACCAAATGCCATCAGCAAATTAGAGGACATGTATTTGGTTGTGGCATAAGCAGAATACTTCTTTAAAGTGTCTTGCCTCACCTTGCACTGTGGGATTCAGTCTCAGCAGTATTAGATATGTGGAATCATTAAGCCACTTTCCTGAGGGGGGAAAACATTCAAAACATGACCCTCATTGTATTTAATTGGGATAAGAATCCTTTTAAAAGGCATCACTCAGACATATCAGAAAACAGATTATTCCTTTTGAAGGCAAATGCTGCTCAGATAGGAAAAAGAGGCAAGAAAGAAAATATTCAAAACAGAGAAATCAGCATTGTATGTGATGATGAAAGTTGATTTGCCTGTGTGTCAGGAAGGGAATAATTTTATTAGATGAAGACATCAGTTTCTACAAATTGGAATAAGACACAAGGAAAGGAAATAAATTATTAACTTCCATTCATTCAGTATTTTATGTCTTTTGAAAGTTTTTGAAAACAAAAATCACACCCTGTAATACTGAAGATTATTCCACTATCAGGTGCCCAGAGGACCATGAGTGGTGACCTGACCCCTCCTGCAGCCGTCCAGCTGTGCTATGAAAATGTGAACGGATCCTGTGTCAAAGCTCCCTACTCCCCGGGCCCCCGCCTGCTCCTCTACCTTGTCTTTGGCTCTGGGGCTGTGCTGGCTGTCTTGGGAAACCTGCTGGTCATCACCTCCATTCTCCACTTCAAGCAGCTTCACTCCCCAGCCAACTTTCTGATTGCCTCTCTGGCCTGCGCTGACTTCATGGTGGGGACGACTGTGATGCCCTTCAGCATGGTCAGGTCTGTGGAGAGCTGCTGGTACTTTGGGGACAGCTTCTGTAAATTCCACTCCTGTTTTTGATGGCTCCTTCTGTTATTCCTCTATTTTCCACTTGTGCTTTATCTCCATCGATAGGTACACCGCTGTCACTGACCCTCTGGTCTATCCCACCAGGTTCACTGCTCCTGTGTCTGGCATGTGTATCGCCTTCTCCTGGCTGCTTGCTGTTGTCTTTACTTTTTCCCTTCTTTACACAGGGGCAAACAAAGCTGGGCTGGAGGAACTAGTGAGTGCTCTCACCTGTGTGGGAGGCTGTCAGATTGCAGTCAATCAAAACTGGGTCTTGATCGACTTTGTGTTATTTTTCATTCCCACTCTTGTGATGGTAATTGTTTACTCCAAGATTTTCCTGATAGCTAGACAACAGGCTAGGAAAATTGAAAGTCAGAGCAACAAGACAGCAAAACCATCAGACAGTTACAAAGACAGGGTGGCCAGGAGGGAGAGAAAAGCAGCCATAACCCTAGGCATTGCAGTGATAGCTTTTCTGATTTCATGGCTACCGTATTTCATTGATTCCCTCATCGATGCTTTCCTGGGTTTCATCACACCCACATATGTGTATGAAATATTACTTTGGATCGCTTACTACAACTCGGCAATGAATCCCTTGATTTATGCTCTTTTTTACCCTTGGTTTCGAAAAGCCATCAAACTAATCATTACAGGCCAAGTGTTCAGAGAGAATTCCTCAATAATAAAGCTGTTTTCTGAGTAGGTTTTTGTTTTCATGAGGCAACTGAAAAGAATTTTGTGGTAATCACAGTATAGGGGAAAGACATGCTCACCCGCGTTCTGTAGTTCTTAATGTAAAACAATTGAATACGTTCAGTTCACCGTTGACCCTGGTCAGACCTGGATGACATTCAAGGTCAATGTCTTCTGGTAATCATCACATTAAAAGCCAAATTTAATGAGAGCACGTCACCATGGTGCCAGCTCTGGCACTTATTGCTGTGATCTTGGGCTACAGAGGTTGCCATGAGTTCCTTAAATGTCAGGTTCCCTTATTATACTCCTGACAATGTGCAACAGAAAATAGATATTAGATCTATTTTAATACTGAAGCTTGGCTTGTGTTTTAGCCTATTTAAGTTTAATTCCTGGATATATATCTTCCCTATTGTAGCATTTCCTTAATATAATGCAAATTAACTAAAGAAAAATTAGGCAATAACTCAGCAGAGGAGCCAAAGAGTTTACATTGGTAGTGTTAGATTTGTGTACTGATAAATATAGCAGGGTCAGGATTAATAAGTCAGGAGTAATAATATAATTTTCCATCTGTTTCTTTGAAACAGAAAACTTGTATCACAAATAACATATTCACATGTTCAGTGAGTTTTTTGTTTACAATCACTGCATTCTAAAAAAATTACATGAAGTTCAGAAAGTTTACAAATTGTTAGACATTTAAATTAGGAAGCATAAGATTCTTACAACCTAACCACATTTCTAAAAAATGTGTTGTTCAGGTTTGCAATTTTCACGAACATTTATGAAACTTTTAAACATGAAAATATAAATCTAAATATATTCAAAGAGAATACTGAGATGGAGTGAACAATGGCACCATGTAACAAAGGCAGATAATACATTTTAGTAACACAGCTCAAAAACAACTGAATTGTATGATTTACACAATACATACACCAGAATTAGGACTTGATTCCTCTTTATATTCAGATTAGGGGGCTTTGTGTTCTATGAATAATATGAAAAACTTCTGGGTTCTATTCTAGTTTCCCTTATTTATTCCCTTATCTATTTATTCATGTTTGTTGTTTTTTCCTGATTGCTAATTTTTTTCTTGGCACATGTTTGTTGCATATGACAAACACATTCCTCTTGGGAAGTTAGCACAGGTACAGGACACACATGCATTCTGCTTTTCATTCTCCTCTGCCCTGTCCCTCCTGCTCTTGGTCCCCTTCCTTTGTCAAAGATCTCTCTCCCTACTTCCTATTATTTATGTTTCTCTCTATTAATGGTTGAGTTTGTCATACAAGAGAAACAATGTGATATCTAAGCTTCTTACAAGCACCAAATTTTAAAAATCCTAGCATCATATCTTTGGGGAAAGAATACACTTGAAAATGTTCTTGCTATTTTCTCTAATTTCATTTGAATCATATATCAATAGTATTTATTATTAGAACACAATTTCTTCTATTATTAAACAATTGCTTTGGATTGCTAAACCTTTCTTCAGATATTGTATTATTTCTGACTTTACTGTATTTTGAGAAACTTAATATCTCTATGTGATTCACAAGTAATTAAATGTATCCTAGATGTGAGTCATTTACTCACAATTCTAGAGTTTCAGGCTAAATACCGTCAATTTATTTTTATTCCAGTGATTTAAATTACAATACCTGTTCCTAAATAAAATCAATTAAAAAACCAACACATAGGCATGCATTCAGTATGTTCCATATTCTTTTGTTTGTATTTGTTTTCCCAGCATAATTACATTATTTCAAGAAGATTTCTGATACATACAACAAAGTTGGGTAAAGCAGTTCTCACTGTGAAAGTGATGGGTCTGAGAATTGATTCTAGATTGGTGTTTATATGGAGCAAAGGATTGCAAGAATGCACCATATAGTGCAAAATACAATGGAAAAAGCAGCTACATTTATGGAAACTAACAGTGAATATGTGCTCTGCTGTGCGGGTTTGCATCGACAGAAACAAAAGGTGACACAAAGAAGAAAACACCTGTGCTGTGACAGCAGGTGACCAAGACAAGGAGACCATCGGGGGATGAATCTAAAAGCCGTGACCCCTCACCAGGTGCGCCTCTTTGGATCTCCCTGGCTAGGACTTCAGGAAATCATTCCCGGGTGTGCAGTCCTCTCAGGGGCTGCAGGACACGTGGGTCTCCCACAGTTTGCTCTGTTTTGCTCATGTGCATGACCCACGATCGCTACTTAGGAATCTTTCACACACTTCGAGTGGGACAAAGGTTACTGTAGTCCAAGCAGCAGGGTCTCACGCTCCTGCGCTCCAGCCTGCGATCTGAGAGATTTCCTGGGCATTTGTTACTCTTCTTTCTGCTGCTGGCCCTGGAGTGTTGTCCAGTTCAAGTGCACGTGAGGGAATGTTTCCGCAGCCTGAGTTATGCTAACCGTGCTAGAAGAAGTTCATGTTACCTGAATTATAATATTAAATAGAACTAGATGAATAATTCTGTCAAAAATCACTCACAATTGTAAATCATTTCTCTCTAAACTTTCAGGAATATTTTAGCAGGAACTATAAACAATACTTAAGCCACCTTCTTTGGCTCTTGTTCTTTGAATTTTGAGATTTGCTTTCTACACTAGCTCTGTGTTCTGACTTGGGTTTTGAAGACTTAGATCTGCCTAACCTCAGAAAAAAATCATTTTGCAGGATTGCTCTGACGGCATTCACTCCTTCTTTTTCTCTAATTGTTATTTCTGGGACTTTAGAATTTTTCTCAAGTTCTTCTGGAAAGCGCTCTTTCCTGTCTGGCTAATTTCCATGTGTATTGGATGGTGTGTTTGCTTGGTTATTTAAGTTGACATGGTCCCCTCCATTTTTGGATATGTGCTTTGGAATATTTCAGTGAAATTTCAGGAATATTATAGCAAAATTATGTGCCTAACTGGCTTGATTTTCATATGGTGTACATCCATTCAGCCATCTCAGCTATTAAAATGATGAAATGCTCATTGGTTATTGAAGGATATCTTATAATTCCTCGTGCAACCTGAGTTCTTTCTCCAGATCCTTCTAACTGCTTTAGGTTCCAGAATCTATCAGACCCTATACCAAGGCAAAAGAAGGCATCTCAAGGCCTTGCTTTAGCTTTCAAAATAGTGCTGACACTGGTTCATCATTGCCTGCTATTGTTGTCCTCTACTACTGTAGAATACAGAATCTGAACACTGAAACACTGAAATCAAGTAATCACAACTTGTGTACTACTTCAGCATCAAATTTTGTCATTGATAATATAGACAAAAAAGAGAAACTTAAGAAAACTATGTCTTATAAAGTATTGTTTTTTCCCTTTCTAATAAATCAGTGAGATCTCAAAATGTTTGAGAATATGGTACAAATAATCTTCAAATTATTAAGAAAAGTTGAGTGTCAAGTCTACTGTCATGAAATTCATTTTTCCCTCTGACTGCACTGTGAGCCCTGATACATCTGTATACCATTAGCATGGGACAGGCTAAACTTCCACACTTCACAAACAGTAAATTCCCAAACCATGTCATCTCTCCCTTCATGGAAATCTGCTCTGTTGACTCTCCCTTTTTCATATATAACTATACTTTGGGATTATTTCTTAGCCTTCACATCAATTTCCTTAACCCCTTCAACATCCATTCTAATTAAGAAGAAAACTTAGAAACCTCACACAGTTTAGCACTCTGTGTTTTCCTGCCAATGCAACGCAGGCTTCAGTACTGGGACCTACATAAAGGTAGGTGTAATCTTAGATTTTAGTCTTCTGTCTACTCTTTTGTTCTCTAAGCCTCACAGCATCCAGAAAAGAACAAGAACAAAATAAAGAGACTCTAAAGGGTGGGAAAAGGTTTTTGTCATGTCTAGCAGCACTACAGCCTTAATGAGCAGTATCCCAGTGTGGCAGCTCCCAGTCCTGGGCTCTGGGATGAGGATCATGTATATTCTGTGTGAGAAGCCTGCCCACTGCACAGACCTTGATGCAAGCAAACTGTTCCAGCGGACCCCTTTGCCCTCCCTATTTAAAATCTTTCCCTGAAATGAAACAATATGGAGTGCTATTGTCCAGGGAATTACATATTTGAAGAAGATATGGATAACTCAAATTTTAGCCCCTAATAAATGTCACTACAAAATAATATGCCTGCTCTCATTTTAAGTAGAAAAAAAGTACTGTTGGAGAGTATTGTAGAAGTACAACGTATTGTCAGTGGGAAGAGCTTATAGTGTCAATCACACAGACACCAAAGATATATACGTCTTTCCCAGCCTAGAAAAGAGGGAGAAGGCAAGACTTGACTGGTTCCGGGGCCAGGCTTATCGCTCAGTGCCACAGCATCTGCCTAGTGAGCACAAGGTCCTGAGTTTAATTCCAGAAACCATTAAAAAAAAAAAAAAAAAAAACTTGGCCCATCCTGCAGGCCCCCCATTAAAGGTGCCTTAGAGTCTGTGCTGCCTCACACATGAGTTTAGGAGGAGGTTGCAAAAAATCAAACAACACTTAGTAATCACAGGCTTGCTTCATGTGAGCTGTGAGTGGAGGGTGCTACAGAAATTGCTCCAAGGATTGCTGTCCTCATCAACACTCCTTGTTTTCAATGCAAAGTACTGCAAGGACAATTCCACCAGGTAAAGACTGCATGAAAAGCAATTTTACTTCCCTCTGTCCTTCTTCCTGTTCTTTTCCCTGTGGAATAGAAATAAAATTGAGGGGAGGATATGTGGTAAGGAAGCAGACATTTTAACTTCCCTAAACCAAGACTTCTAAGCCTAAAACTGGCTACTGGGAGTAGTGAGGAGCTCATGAATATTCTCCTAGATAAGGACTGAAGTTGTAAACTGACACTGAACAAAACTGAAATTTTCAACTCTCGCTGTGATTTCATAGTATGAATTATGGCTGAGAAGCAACAAAAACATGAAACTACATATGCTACTGTCTTTGTAAGATCAGAGGAAACAAGCTTTCATATTATTTATCACCAAATATTATTTTGTAGACTATTAAGTTAACTGATTCTCTAAATAACAATTTTCAAGTGTAAATTAATTATGCACTGAGTAATTTGAGAACTAACCCATTTATTCATCATGTCGCAGAATTGCTTGACAGTTACTCTCCTTGTCTGTGTGTGATAAATGCCTACTAGTCTTCATTTACCTTAACACTTCACCTCATGCTGACTTTGGCTCCTTTCACCCTCCAGTCCAGAGACAAGGTACAAAGCATTGCTCTCCCCTTTCTCTTGTTAACTGTTTTGTGAGCCTAGGAAGTACCTAGAACACAGGGCACCATTGTCACATGAGAAATATTCCACATGCTTGGTCACTGGAGAAATGCTCTAATTAGTGGCTCTCACTTTACAGATGTGTTTGAGCCACTTACTCCTGCAACCTAAAGGTCAGTTGCAGACGTGTGTGTTGGGCAGTATGTTTGAATAGCCTTTTAAATTGACTTGTTCCCCTCAATTTTCAGATATGTGTTTTGGGACATTTCAGTGAAATTTCAGGAATATTACAATAAAACCATGTGCTGAACTGTCTTAATTTTTCAGATGGTACATAACAATTCATGCATCTCAACTATCAAAATGGTGAAACACTCAGTAATTATTGAAGGGTGGCTTATAAGTACCTCATGCCACCTGGCTTCTTTCTCAATACCTCAGCACCTCCACAACCAGTTTAGGATCCAGAATCTGACTGCCCAAAACAAGGCAAAGGAGGGCGCCTTGTTGGAGTCAAGGGTTGTACACAGAAAACAACTAGGAATAGGACATGGAGTTTATAATATTTTTATAATGGTCACCGGAAGTTAACCCAGGAAAATGCAGGAAATCTATCTGCTATACCAAAGACATAGATTATTTAGTCAAGAGCCTAAACCCCATGATAATGTCCCACATGAGTCCAGATAATGCCTCCCACAAGTCTAACTGGAGGTCTAGAGCCCACAAGAAGGACTCATGCCACTCTCTTTTACGGATCCGTGCCGGGAAGACCCAAGGGTCAGCGGTGGAAGCCAGAAAGTCTATGCCAGCAGGATGAAGGAGCTGTGCTAATGGGATGAGGGTTTTACGCTGGAGCCAAGAAGTCACACTCACAAGAAAGACCGGGGCTATCCTGAAAGGCACCACAGCTGTCCTCAGTGACATGGAGGCCCCGAGCTCCTCTGAAGACAAGCACAGTCAGGTACGTGCCAGGAAGCAGAGTGACAAGTTCATCCTGGAGACCAAGCAGCACACATCTTCCCCTCCAGAGCCAGGAAGAAATGCTTGATGTGAGGACCAAAGCTTCTCCAGGAAAACCAACAGCTCAGACAGCAACTCATAGGGGAACCCACAATGCCTCCTTAACACCTCAACCCTCAACACCTCCCTTCTTTTTCACCTATTTATCCTGGCAACTTTCCTCAGATGGAGCATCTTCACTCAATGCCATGCTGATGTAATCTAGCTGCCATTAACTTGACCACCAGTTTTCAATCTATAACACATCTCAAGGTCTTGCTTTAGATCTCAAGATAGTGAAAATTCTGAATGGCCATTGCCCACAACTTCTACTATTATTTTGTAGTGCTTGAAAACAGAATCAGAATACTGACCTCAAAGTCAGGTGATCACGACTTGTGTAGTACCTCAACAATGCACTTTCTCAATGAGGATGTAGACAAAAAAGAGAAATTTAAGACTATATATCATCTACTAGAATATTATTTATTTACTTTCTAATAATAGGTGATATCTCAAAATGTATGATAGTGTGGTACAAAGTAGCCTTCAAATTATTAAGACAAGGTTGAAGATCAGAATTCTAGTGTCAAAAAATTCATTCTTCCCTCTGGCTGTACTGTGAAGCCTGACATGTCATATATACCATTAGTGTGGGATGGACTAACTTCCATACTTCATAAACAGTGTATGGCTGGACCACTTTATCTCTTCTTTCATGTAAATCTGCTCTGTGGAGTCTCAGCTATTGCAACCTTTTGGGAATATTTCATAGATTTCCTTCAATTTCTAGTTAAGATTAAAACAAAGAAGTCTTACACAGTTTAGCACAGTTTCCTGCCCATGCCATGCAGGCCTAGGTAATGGGACCTACATAAAGTAGAGGTGTACTGTCTTTCATATTTTTCTCACTTCTCTCCTCTGTTCTCTAGTCCTTGTAGGATCCAGTCTAAAACAGTAATAGAATAAAGAGAATATAAGTAGGGAGAAAAAGTTTTTGTCATGTTTAGCAGTTCCACAGCCTTGATGAACAATACACACTTGTGGCAGCCCCCAAACCTGGGCTCTGGGGTGAGTATCACGTATTCTTGGTGAGAAGCCTGCCCATGGCACAGACCCTTGATGCAAGTCAGCCCCTTCAGTGGACTCCTTTGCACCCCTATCTAAAATGTTTCCATGAAATGAAGCAGTGTGGGACTTGTATCTGGGGTGATATTTTCCAGGGGATGATATCTTTGAAGAAGATATGGATGACTCAAGTTTTAGCCCCTAATAAATGTCCTTAGAAAATACTGTATCTGTTCTCATTTTAAGTAGAAAAAAGGCAACATTGGAGAGTGTCGTGAAAGGAGAGCATATTGTCAGTGGGAAGAGTTTACAGTGTCAATGACACAGACACCAAAGATATATGTCTTTCTCAGCCTAGAGAAGAGATAGAAGGAAAGACTTGGCTCGTCCAGGAGCTGGGCACATAGCTCAGTGGCAAGCACAATTGTCCTGAGTTCAATTCCCAGTAACATTAAAAAAATAATAATAACTTGGCCAATCCTACAGTTTCCCCATTAAGGGTGCTTCTAGAGTCTGTGTTGCATCAACACAAGTTAAGGAGAAGGTTGGAAAAAGTCAAAACAATACTGAGCAGTCAAACGTTTGCTTCATGTTAGTTGGAAGTGCTGATACAGAGATTGCTGCAAGGACTGTCCTCATCAGCACCTACTTGTTTCCATGCCAAGTACTGAAAGGACAATTCCACCAGGCAAGGACTATGTGAAGACCAAATTAGGTTGCAAATTCCTTCCCCCTGTCCTTCTTCCTCTTCCTCTCCCTATGGAATAGAAACAAAAGTTAGGGGAGGATATGCGGTAAGGAAGCAGACATTTCACCTTTGCTAACCCAAGTCTCCTAAGCCTACAACTCGCTACTGGAGGTAGTGAGGAGTTCATGGATATTCTCCTAGATAAGGACTGAAGTTGTAAATAGACACAGAACAAAACTGAAATTTTCAACTCTCACTGTGATTGCGGAGTATAAATTATGGCTGAGAAGCAACAAAAACATGAAATTACATTTGCTACAGAATCTTTGTAGGTTTAAACAAAATTTCGTATTCTGTATCACCTAATACTGTATTTTCTAGGCAGTAATTTACATCCACAAGGAAAAATTTTCAAGTGCAAGTGAAGTATGTACTGAATTGAGAACTACCTGATGTACTCATTACCTTGCACAACTGCTTGACTTTTACTCAAGTTGATTATGCATGAAAAATTCCCACTGCTCTTAATTTACATTAACACCTCATCCTCTATTCTGCTTTGGCTCCCATCAGGTTCTACCCCATGGGGCAAGGTATAAAACTCTACTCCCTTTTTTGTTTATTATCTGTCTTTTAAGCCTGGCGACAGCCTAGAGCACAGAGCATCGTTATCACATGAGCAGTCTTCCACACGCTCAGTCCCCGGGGAGATGGTCCAGGTAGTGGGCTCTCGTTGTGCAAATGTCTTCGAATCACTCACTCCTGCAAATTGAAGGTGAAATGCAGAAATGACTCAAACACCTTTAGCTGATGCAAGAACAAATGTTGGCCTGTAAATCCTATCCTGGTTATCGTAATCATAGTACAAGTTTTCCTAGGTTCCTCTGTCAAAATTTGATTCAAGTACTTGAAATTCCACAAACTTTGAAGCCGCATTTTGTTTAACCCAGTTTTAGGAGCTCTTTTTCTGATGGTTGTTCTTGTGATTTGAACTAACACAAGCATTGTCTTCCTCCCCTACAGTGCTTACGGGAATCTGAAATCACAGATCCATTTCTCCACACACTTGGGTCAAGATTGTTTTCCTGTCAAAATCTCAAGCATCATGAAAATAGGTTATGATGCTAACAAGCAGCAACTGGATATGATCTGCATCGATAATTCTAAGCATTTATAAATCTTAGACTGATGAAGGGAGATACACAGATGTGGAACGTCCTGTTTTTATGTATGACAAAGGGAATTTACTTTGTAAATTAATTATAAAATTCAAATGTTTGTGGTAATATTACATTAAAATTTATATTGTATTTTAAATATCTTAATTCTCAGTAGATAATGAATTTAGCTTTGTTTCCTTAAACACATTTTTCTTATAATCTATCTTACACAGTGAGTTAAACTGTAGCAGCATTGGTATACATTGGAAATGTTAACAGAGTGATTAAACTGGATGGTACATCTTATTGCTTTTGAAGTATTTTGATCTTGTTTTACTGCAGGATTTTAAGATTCTCCAACTTTTTCTTTCTTACGTATTAATTATGTGCAGTATTCAGAGACTGTAGAAGCTGCCAAGAGTATTTCCTGAGATTCAGTTCCCTTCCTGTACCCAGCAAGAATTATCTCTTTTTCTTTTTCTTTTTTTAAGGTGAATTGTCACTATGTAGGTTACATTGGCCTTGAGTCCATTAATTCTACATCATCCTCCCAAGTTCTGGCCTGTGCCATCACTTCAAGTTCAAGTATTTCTTACGAGAGGAATGAGCTCTAAGAATAGAAGTTTGACAATTCAGTGAGCAAAGAGTGGATAAGAAATATTTCTGTAGAAAGTAAATCTAATATTAATGTGTGGCAGTTTCAGTTAGCACAGAGCCCTGGGATGTGACCTGAGAGCTTCCTGTCTAGGAGTGCAGCAATTCCCCAGTCTCCTCAGAGGACTCATGCTGTGGAGACTTGAATTCCAGGGTGACTGAGTTCTACGCAGACAGACCTGGCCATGACCTGGTTGAAAGGGGTCCTGAAGACAGATGGAGAGTGACAGTGATGTCTCCTCCTGTGTCAATATCAATTTCAGACATATCAGAGAATTGTGGAGAGTGTTTGGAAGACTTCTACCCAGTGTCTCTGTTACATGAAGAGAAATAAGGTGCTTGGCAAAAGAAATTTAAAAAGAGACACAAGCAAAGTGAGGTGTTTGGGGCTTCTTTCTGCTGGGAAAGGCATTAGAAAGCCAAGCAGCACATATTTCAGATCCCCAGTCTCTGACCTTAGGGTTCTTTTCAGTTTACTCTTTCCCTAGCTATAGAGAGGAGGCTGAGCACAAGACCTCAGCTCTAGCCACAGGGTGCAGAGACATGCGGCTGGGGCATGAACTCCAAGAGAGGAGGCTCACTTCTCACAGGCTGCAAGGGAGTTTGGGGAGGGAGAAGGAGAACTGGGAGGGGAAGCAGGCAGTGTGCTGGGCCACGGTGGTGTGGAGAGGATACTCTGGCAGGGACCCTGACAGGCACTGTCAGCATAGACCTTAGAGTTGTCCCATCTAATTGGGAACAGACCAAGAGAATTTAGATGTCAGTTCACACCATCCACTGGGTAAGGGCAGCTGCCAAGATGATCAACTCAGCACATGTCACCACCCATGTCGTGGGTTGTACTGTGGGTTCCAATTTAAGAGATCTTAGGAAAACCATTACATGTGTCATTTATAAGTCCACCAGGCTGCCCTGCCCTGAAGCTGGATGAACAAGAGAAGGAGAGAGTCCAGTATCATTGCAGAAGCTTCTGTCACCAGATTCCTGAGGCTGTGGAGTCAAGTGAGCCACGCTGAGCTGGCTCCACACTAACCATGGGGACTGAAGAGACAGGTGAGCTAACATGTGCAAAATGCAGAGTTTTTCTCCTGGGAACGAGTGGGCACATGTGCAGTGAACAACCTGTGTCTGGATACTGGTCCTTCTACCTTGAGTTTGGGAGAGGAGAACCAGAGGGACACTCAGCTCAGGACAAGAGAATGTGACAGAACACAGCTAAATCAAAACCAAATCAGAGCTGCCCAGGGCTTAGGAAAAGTGCTAAGTCAGGCTGTTGCTTTCCTCTGATTGCTGTTGCTTTAGTCAGCTGGTAGGATTAATTCAAATGAGGAAGATGCCCACAATTTTCCTTTCCAGCACTAACTCATTTCCTTTAGCTGATTATTCAATATATCCACTGTAGAAATTTGTGTTGCTTTTGTAGGTAAACAGCCCTGCAGCGTCTTTTGCAAGACTGAAAGGAACCAATAACATGAGATGTATTCATAGAAGCGAAGTTCGTAAGTACCACGTGGACAAGCATTCAAGGTGCCAAGTTTCAAAACAGAGCTGTGTAAGAATCACAAGTGTCCTGTTTAAAAGAGTCACTGTGTTGGATTACAGATGAATCCAGTTTGTGTACATTGTCCCAGAACAGAAATCAGTTGTAAATTGATTGGGGCCTTACTGTATAAATATAACTTAAAAATACTCGTGGACATTAAATATTCTGGATAGTACGAAATGGAAAAAGTTAACTAGGGAAGGTAGCAAATATATTAAATTATTACTTGTAGTAGTCACTTTGTATATACATTTTAGAGCATCATTTTATACATCTTGAATTTACAAATAAAAACAATTGACATAGTGTTTTGGAAAATGCAAAATAGAAAGCCATTAATAAAGTAGAGAGTTTGGAATTAGAAAAAAGAACATATTACAAATACAACTAAGAAAATGTATTAATTTTTTGCCTTTCCATGAATGAGAATCAAAACATATCACTTTCTTGTGATTCACAAATTGGCAAATATTAAAAAATATATCAATATGCTATATTGATAAAAGGGAATGATATGCTTGAAAGTTACTTTATCCAGTGTCTGGCATTAAAGGTGACCTCTTACAAGGTAGAAATAATCTCTCAATTTTAAAAAGATGACTTTAAATTATATCCAGCAATCGTTCATCAGAAAAATTTTATGAAAGTCTAAGATGAGTATTTCCTAGAATTCTAAGGGGTAAAGGAAATTTGTCACACTTAAAGTAGTCACATATTAGAAATTCTGAAGATTCCAATTCTGATGATTGTTTACACATTTCCTTGAATGTTTCCTATAATTACTAATGAAAACAAAGCACAAAGGCTTAAGAGGATCAAACTTTATTTTTGCTTAATTTCCTGTTTGAGTCCATGAAGAAAACACCTTGTAGTCTACTCTCATAGTTTATTGAATCAGAAGTATAAACTGAAACCTGCAATATTCTAGATATTGCAACATGACTGCATTTTACTCCTCTAACACAAACAATTCTGAAAGAGTAAAACACTTGAATAAAGGCCGGTTACTGAAACTCATTAAGAAAGCCATTAATGAACAATTCTCAAGAATGAGAACAAGAAATATGACTTCCAAATTCTGAGCAAAGGTTGTGCAGAATAGCTATTATTTCAATTACTATATTGTGGAATGTTAAGTGTCATCAGCAACTTAGCAGAGCATAAACTGCTTTTTGTGTAAACACAAGGGTTATAGACAAGCTCCTCACTCACCTCAACTGGCACTCTAAGGATTGGATCTTAGAAGCTTGACATGCTTGCAGTAACTAACCAGCTTTCCTAAGGGAAACAAAGTATTTGGGGCATTGTCCTAGTTTTGTTTAATTAGGATTAGAAACCCTAATAAAAGAGAGCAATCAAACATGCATCAGAAACAGATCATTCCTTTTGAAGACAAACATGGCTCAAATGTGAAGTAGATAATGAGCACAAATACTTTGAAAAGAGAAATGCACAGCATTGTCCTTGGTATTAGATGTGGATTAGTTGTATACTATGAAGGAAATCATTTGATGGGATGAGGACATTAATTAGTTCTTAAATATAGGAATAGGGTACAAAGGAAAAAGAAAAGCTCTATTTGCGATTACCAAGTATTTCACATATGAAGATCGCTGAAGATGAGAATTACACATTTGGCCACCGAAACTGACAATTTTCTCAGGCACCAAAAGATGGTCATGAGTGCTAGTGACCTGACTCCTCTTGCAGTCATCCAGCTATGCTATGAAAATGTGAATGGATCCTGTGTCAAAGCTCCTTACTCCCCAGGCTCCCCCACCCCCCACCCCACCCCACCCCCACCCCCCCGCTCCTCTACCTGGTCTTTGGCTCTGGGGCTGTGCTGGCTGTTTTGGGAAACCTGCTGGTCATGACTTCCATCCTCCACTTCAGGTAGCTCCATTCCCCAGCCAACTTTCTGGTCACCTCTCTGGCCTGTGCTGACTTCTTGGTGGGGACGACTGGGATTTCCTTCAACATGGTCAGGTCTGTGGAGAGCCTCACTGACTCCATTTTGTCCTGGATATGTCAGGTTGACAGTGTCTTGGTAGAAAGTGCAACCCTTGAAACATACCCTCAAAAACAGAATATGAGGTCCCATAAGGAAAAGAAGCAAACAAATTACATAATCCAAACATGAACCATATGAGTTTCTTTGTTCTTTATCTCAATAAAAGCTTGTTACGCTCGCTAGACAGTAGCCATCTTGCTGACTCTTGGTGTGTATGTCCTTTTATTTTCTCTTTGTTTGCAGAAAACCTACACTGTGTCTTTTCTTTGTTTGTAAGTTTTTAAATTCCATCTTCAATGTCACTGCCTCATATAGGTTGTTTAGAATTCATTTAGAATCTCTTGATTCATCTCTGCCAATTCATATGCATATAGGAATATGTCCATGTCTTCTGTGTTTTCTATTTTACTGGAATACAAGTTCTTGAAGTAGATGTTGATGATCTTCTGGATATCTGCAGGACTTATTGATTTAACCATTCTTATTCCAAATTGCATGAGTATGAGTCTTTTCTTTAACTTTTTGATAAGGTTGAATAGGGTTTATCAATTTTATTTAATCTTTTGAAGAATCAACTTTTAAATTAATTCATTCTATGCTATGTTTTCTCTGCATTTTTTTGTGCTCAATCTTTATAATTTTTTCCCTGATAAGAGCTTTGGGTTTGACTTGATTTTCTTTTTCTAAAAACTTGAGATTCAACATTAAGTTGTTTATTTGTGCTAGGTCTTTTTTCCTGTTATGTGTATTACCAATTAAACTTCTGTCATAGGACTGCTTTAATTGTGTTCCATAAGTTCCAGTATATTGTGTTGGCATTATCATTTAATTAAAAACTGTCTAATTTCTACTTTAATTTATTCTTTGATCAATAGATTGCTCAGAAGAATGTTATTTAATTTCTGTGTGTTTATATAATTCTAGTGGTTCTTTTGTCCATAAGTTCCAATTTCATGGCACAAATTTTTGATAGTATGCATGGGATACTTCTGATTACTTTGCACTTATTTAAGCATGTTCTATGAGATAGTATGTGGTCTATTTCTGAAGAATGTATATTCTTCAGAATCTGAATGTATATTCCAGAGCTGTGTGGTGGAACTCTTCTTAGATGTATATTTGTTCACAGGTTTGGTTCAGGTGTTGTATTTTATTGTTCATTTTTTGTCTTGTTAATCTGTCTGTTTGTGATAGTGGGGTTTTGAGGTACCTCAATACAATTGTATTAATTAGTACTTATTTGGTGTTCCATGTCTCCTCTAATAATTTATACAGTTTGGTGCACTGGTATTTGGTGCATGTATGTTTATGATTTTTACTTCTTCCTCTTGGATTGTTCCTTTTACAAGGATATATTGAACTTCTCTGGCTCGCTCAGTCAGTCTTGATTTGAAATTCACTTTGTCTGCAAGTAGAATAGTTGCCCTTATTTTTCTAGGATCCTGAGTCATGCAATATCATTTTCCATCTTTTGACTTTTAATCTATGAATTTTGTTTTGGATCAAATGTGTTTCTTGTATGCTGCATATTGTTGAATCTTGCTTCTTGATTTATTGTGCCAGCTTGTTTCTTTTGTTTGAATTGAGACCATTAACATTGGTGGTTAAAACTAATATGTATTGACATATTCTTGTTATTTTATCTTCTTGTTGTTGGCTCCCTCCCCCTCTGACCTTTTAATTGTTTACCTTGTCTGGTGAATTTATTCCATTGGTGTTCATGGAGTTATAATCCTTGTTATCTCTTTCTTCTAGAGTATTCTTCAGGACATTTTGGAGTGTTGGTTTGATGTTCATGAATTTCCTCAGGTGTTCTTTATTATGGAAATATCTTACTTCCTTGTCAATTTTAGGTGTACATTAGTCTGGTTTGGGGTTGTTTTTATATAAAGTTTGACTACCTGAACCCAAGGTCTCCTTGACCTCAGGGTTTGTGTTGAGAAATCTGCTGTGATTCTGATGGATTTTCCTTTATAGGTCCTTTTTTAAAATCTAACAGCTTTGCATAATTTCTTTTAGTCTTGAATTTCTGGAATCTTGACTATTATGTACCTGTTGTAGATTTTGTTTATCATGACTAATTGGCATTTATATGTCTCAGTTATCTATATGACTTTTTTTTTCCCTGCTAGGGAAGTTTTCTGCCATGATATCTGTGAACGGATGTTTTATATCCTTTGCACTATCTCCTGCTTTTTCTTTGATTCTAATTCACCTTATATGGTTCTTCTTGGCATTATGTAGAAGCTATTGGATTTAGTTCTTGTGATACCTTGATATTTCTAAGAAGTCTTTCTTTTCATGATAGTTAACCACAATCCTTCTTCTGTATATGAGATTCTGTCCTCATATTAGATCACTCTGCTGTGTATGCTCTCTGGAAGTTTTAATCTCCTGACATTTGCTCAAATTTATTTTATGGTTTCCATTTTTTTTCCTGTGTTGAGCATTCATGATTGCTCTCATTTTCCTCAATTTCTCTGTTTTTTATGTGTATCTGCTCTGGAGTCATTAAGAATGCCATTCATTATGGATACCATCTCTATATTTATCTGATAAATCATTTATGGTTTGATTTTTTCTAGAGCCTTGTGCATCTGCTTTGTTACTTTCACTGTGACCACCTTAGAAAGCCTAGATGACTGGCTTTCAGATTGTTCTACTTCATTGCCCTGAGTTTGTCTTTGCTGATTTGGAAGTCTGGGGTTGCATTTTAAGTGTTGTCTCACTTTCTACTTTTAAAAATTTAAGGCATGGGTAGATGTTTGTAAACTGCTTATGGTGAGCAGCTTTATTACTAGTGTTTAGAACTCTTAGGATATGACTACTTTACAGAGAAGTCTTCCAGGTTAGGCTTGTTTGGACTTTGAGTGCATTGCAAGATCATACCTCTTTAATATATTGGAGATGAGAAGTTGCTTCCTACTTGAACCAGCCCCTCGTTCTTTGACATTGGCCTATATAGTATTGTTTATGAACCTTTGACAATCTCAGTCTTGGTATACCAGGAAAAACATCTGATTACAATTATGTAACCTTGTCTACCTGGGTATAAACAGCAATAACACTCAAATTTAACACAGCCTACAAAATGACAAATGGTGGTAAATATTAATTTTCCACCCTTAACTGTATGGAATAGATTCATGGTTGTATAACAAAATGTAAAATGAACTATAAAATTGTATGCAATAAATAAACCTTCAAAATGACTGTTGACTCTAAGGGGAAAAATTGTAAAATTGCCGCAGGGAAAAAATAGAGAAATACCAGAAAAGAAGGAGATTAAAATCAAGGCAAGAGGACAAAGGAAGATCATGGAAACCTTGGGGAAGCAGCAAAAAGCTAAGAGGGAAAGGGAAAAGGAAGAAATAAAAGTAAAAACAGAACAAAACAACAAAATGATCTAGAAACCATGTTCACACTCACATAAAAAGAACAATGAATAAAAAAAGAAAAAAGGAAAAGAGAAAGAAAAGAACAAAATGAAATAAAATGTCCCCTTCAAGGTATGTCCTTGCTGTCACTGCTAGATAAAGTGTGAAGGCAGAGTCCAGATCTGAACTGATTAATCCCACAAAGCTTTGGTCATAGCTTTATGGCAGGGTAGTAGGTAATCCCAACAAGCCTGAACATTTAATTCCATTGCAATTCAGGCTGATGTCTAGCTGTGAGCATGAACAAGCTGTGTTCAGCCTACAACAGTCCATATGCCTCCTGCTGACTTGAATCCAGCACCTTGTCATTGTGAACCTACCTCCCTGACTCTGTAACCAAGGCTCACTCGATGGAGCTGGCCTGAAGTTGCTCTGAGTTCTGAGCTCAGTTGGTCCATTGCCTAGATTACCACGATCCAATCACCTTCTCCTGGTGGACATCCGAACCTGAATAATTCACCAGACACTGTACTCCCCTGCATCCACTGTGCCATTCCTCTGCTGTGCTTTTGCATACAACGCAATGGGTTTACCAGTTTTGACTGTCTTTCTGCAGTTTCAAGCCCCTACTTTAATGCAGTGAGCAAGGAATTAGGCAGAGTACCACCTGCCACCTCCTTCTTCTTCATTGAAGTCTTTGTCTTTTCTTCTGGACAATTTCTAAGAATATAAAAATGTAAGGTATAATTTTATATTTTACTTTCTGGAATATTTGATACTGTTGATTCAGTAAACTCATGTTGGTGTTTTTTTTTAATTTTTAATTTTAAAGAAAATAGAACAAAAGAGAACAGAACAAAGCAAATCAGAACAGAACAATGCAAGCAACACAGAACTTCACAACCAGACAACTGGGCATCAACTATCATAATGTCTCTTTTCTTCAAAATAGTTGAGCATACCTTTACACACATTAATATCAACCATAACAATATAGAATAAATCCATTCAAAAGAAGAAAGTGTTACAGGACTTCAAAACCAAATAACAGGAAATAAACACTGGTTACTAAAATATCTCATTTTCCTCAAAAACGTTATCTATACCATCACACATAATAAAATCAACCATACCACAACAGGATAGAACTAATCAAAACAGAAGGACAAAAGCATGGTAGGACTTCAAAGCAAGATGATAGTAAATCAGCAATGGCTACCATAATTTCATGTTTTCTTCAAAAGAATTGTTCATTCCTTTAAACATAATAAAATCAAGCAAACAGAATAAAACCAATCAAACAAATGAATGAAAGCATTATAAGATTTCAAAGCAATATAATAAGAAATCATGATTACCAAAATATATTCCATTATATTCAAAATATCTTCCCCTATCATCTGACAGCATAGAATCTAACGAAACAAGACAGAACAAAGCCAAACCTAACAAAATTGTGTAAACAATGCAAGAGTTCAAGATAAGACAATAAGAAACTAACAGTAGTTTTCACCTTTCCCTTCCAGTTATTTCTTTCTCTTTGTTCTTACCTTAACTATTTTGATTTTGAATTCAATTAACATCTTCTGTTTCTTATGCTAGGGTTCACAAGTATGAGTTTGAACTGTTTCAACCATGAACATGATCTCCAGTTGTGTCCATTTACCTACAGGAGCCTTGATATTATTCCACTTTATAGTTGGGTAGCTTTCCACTGCATGAAAATACCATATCTTTCTTATTATACATTCTGCGGTTGACGGACAAGTTACTCTTGCTTCTTCTTTTTTTTTTTTTTTTTGGTCTCTTGTCACATGAAACAATTGTTTTCTCTCCTTTGATTTTCAGTCTATGAATTTCCTTTCCAGTTAAATGTGTTTCTTGTGAACACTGTATTGATGGATCTCATTTCTTGATCCACTCTCCCTGTTTCTTTTTATTGCTGACCTGAGGCCATCTACATTAATGGCTACAACCAGCATACCTTGGCTTGTCTCTGCCTTACTATTCTCCTGTTGTTGGCACTCCACTTTTCCCCTTCATTCAATTGCCTGTCTTGTTTGTTAACCCTCTTCTGCTGCTGTTCCTGGAACCGTGGTCAGCTTTATCTCTCTTTAAAATAACTTTTAGCACTCTCTGTAAGGTTGGTTTGGTAGTCATGAATTCCTTCAGTTGTTCTTTTTCATGGAAGTATCTTATTTTTCTATCAATGTTAAAAGCTAATTTTGCAGGGTAGCTCAATCTGTGTTGCAAGTTGTTTTCTTTCATAGTTTGAAACACTTCACTCCAAACTCTTCTTGACTTGATGGTTTGTGTTGATAGATCTACTGTGATTCTGATTGGTTTTCCTCTATAGGTGATCTGTCTCTTTTCTCTAACAGCTTTTAATCTTCTATTCTTGTGCTAAATTCCTGAGATCTTGATAATTATATGTTTGGGTGTAGATTTCCTTTGATTATGGCTAGTGGGAGTCCTATATGCCTCACTTATCTGCATGCCAGATCCATTTCCCATGTTTGGGAAGTTTTTTTCTATTACATCTGTAAATCGCTTTTTAATTTGTGTTATCCCTGCTTCTTTATCTACACCTATCACTTTAAAGTTACACTTCTTTGCATCATCTTGCAGCTGTTAGGTTGTTATTTCCTGATTCCGTGTTAGTTTTAAGAGATCTTTCCTTTCATGATCACTAGCTGCATTCCCGTCTTCAAGATTTGAAAATCTATCTTCAGGCTTTTTCAAGTGGTTTTCCCAGCTTTCAGTTGAATTTATAATTTCTTGCATCTCTCTGAATCTGTTTCATGCATGTAATTCTTTTCTACTTTCACTCAAGCTTTCCATCGTTTTGCTATGGTCCTCTTTACTGTCTCTATCTTCTTTAGACCTGCTGAACATTTTTTTCAGTATGTTTGTGATTTCATCTTTTATGTGAGACATTATTTCTGATTTGACTTCTTTTACAATCTCGTGAAATTGTTTCATTACGTCAATTGCTATCCTCTCAGAGATTTCAGGTGTGCGACTTCTGTTTTTTTCCATGACTGTATCTCCCACACTTATTCTATATGGGCTAGAGGTCTCAGTTTGGTTTTTGCTCCTTCGCCTTGACATTCTCCTGGGTTCCTCCCTTCAAGCTGGTTGTGGGGCCCAGGCACTTCCCATGTCAGCTGCCCCTAGGCAGTGCAGGGGGATTAGACAGGCACTGGATTCCTCTAATTCCAGATTAACAGAGAGAAGGCAGGGCGTGGAGCAGGCTTCTCTAGACCTGAGGCTTTGCTGATGATCAGGGGTGCTTGGAGATGGAGCTGCTTCTCTCATGCTGTCTCTACACTGGTACTCCCATGTGGCAGACACATAGGAGTGTGTTTGTCTGATTCTGTTAGTAGGTGATGGTGGCCTGAGGGAACCAAGGGCTTCCAATGGTGGCCTATGCTTACCTGGCTGTGTGTCCCTGCTCCTGCTGGCTGCCTGCAGGAAAATCTTCTACTGGCAGCTCCCTGAGGTTGAAGGCAGATCTGCTGGTTCTCCCTGCCCATGCTAACCACCTGCAGGACATGACCTTTTGGTGTCGGTGCACAGCAGGCAGAGGTGGATATGTCTGTCTCCCTTGACCTCCACTGGGCACATGGAAGAAGGGGGTTTCTATTGGCGGCACTTGGCAGGCAGAGGCCGATCTCCTGGTTTTCTCACCCTGAATTCATTCAAATCATTTTGGAACTCATATAGAATATTCTGTGAATGCAACTAAATAACATTGGAATAATGTTGAATATGCCTATTTCTTATGTTTACATGTGTATTCACTAGTCAAAATTATGCAAGCTTACTGGTTTCTAATGAAGTTTTTAATCCTTTTATAACAAATATTGAGCATAATTTTGTATATCAGCAAGACCTAAGGAAAATGCTCATGTATTATTTTCATTAAAAAAACCAATTTTATGGGTAACATGGTTGACATATTTCAAATTGTATTTTCAAGGGTCAAAAACGTAGAGGGATGGCAGGTGAGAAAGACAAAGAGTATGAGATAGTCCAGTATCAATACTGGCAGCTTCTGTTACCAGGATTGAGAGCTGCATAAGCTAACAAACCACATAGACAAGGCTCCCTACACTGGGGACTGAAGGCAAAGGTGAGCTAGCACAAAACACCAGCAGTCAGCACAGCAGAACTTGCCAGTGGTTTAGAACATGAGTGACACTAGAAACGGGAACTGGCAAACTCCTGCAGTCTTCACTAGGTTTCCTATGCACACGACTTCTGGAACCAGCCTTTCCCTTTGTCCAGATCTGTTCTTGATAAATGACCTTCTTATTTACTTTGACTCCCAGGTTCTGTTTCTGTAGTCAGAAGTGTGAGAGGCTGACAGGTAAATCTGTTCCAGCTGTGTATCTTCTGAAGAGGAGTGACAGGTTGTTACAGAGCCCATCTGGACACTAGTCCACAGGTTCTGAGCCTGGAATAAGAGGACAAGAGGAACATTCCACTCAAGAGAAAGAAGAAAATGTGCAATGGACACAGAATGAACCAGCACATAGCTCAAGTCCCTTGTGGAACTTGGGAAACAGGAAAAGAGTGACGTGCCAGGTGGCAGGACAGGAAACAGATACCAGGGCTCCATGTCAGCACAGCGGGCTGGGTATGGGGAGGCTGCAAATTCAGGATCTATGAGGAACCAGAAGGGAGGGCTGGGGGTCCTAGGAAACTGACACCAGTGAAACTTAGTCCAGTGGGTTTCTGGACAGTAAGTGGGGGCTTCTGAGGAGAGTCCAGGTAAATGTGGCATATTTTAATCAGGGTCCTCCTGGCTCCTGGTTACTATTTTAGTTTACAGAGAGGATTGATTGCACTGACTAGAAACTTTTATTTTTTATTACCTTACAAGTACTCATCATCTTTAGCTATTTAGTATCATTTCCTTTAGTATCATTTCCTTTTGTGCTGCATTTGAATATATGCAGATCTAGTAACCTCACTTACAGAGTTAAAATACAACAAAACTTGGAAAAATATTTACTGCACCATTCAAATATTTATTATCACTTTAAAAATCAAGGTAGCTCATAGATATTCTAGTCCCTGAGAAAGGAGGCATTAACTAAGCAAGGTGATGATACAGGAAACAACTTGTATGAATCACTACACTTTGGATATGGATATTAAACCATTGTTTTACATCTTAAATTCAAACTATAAAAAACTGATTAATAAATTAAATCTTGAAAATCTAAGATAAAAGGAAAACATCTCTCATACTAAAGTGGAAAATTTACAAATAAACGAGGAATAGAAAATCACTGGTGTGACTATGAAAATGTATTTACTGCCTTTGTAGTTCCATAAATTTATTTCAGCATGTTACATTTTTAGCTCTTTAAAGTTGTAAAGTGTTAAAATACTGCATGTTGCATTGACTAAACTAAAAAGAATCACCATGTTCATATGACAAAAGTGAAAATAATTTTACAGTATAGAATATTAAAATTAGGAAATTTTCATTTAATAAGTTTTATCCTGATATCCAAAAGTCAAATTATAGAATATTTCCAGCAGTGGTTTGTCACAAAAATCTTATCAAAGGCAAAGTGAGAAGTCAGGTTGGGTGGCGCAGCCTTGTCTTCCCTGTACTGGGGAAACCTGGGCACACTGTCCCCCACCCAAAAAAAAGGTCTAGATTTGTTCTCTTCTAGATTCTAAGGTAAAATCATGTCATATAATAAAATGTCCACATTTTGAACATTCTTCCATATTTAAAAAATATCTTTCTAATAATTCTCATTTAAACAAATATATAAGCAAGGAAACAAAATTTAGATATTAGTTCCATTTCCAATTTCTTCTTTATGTTAGCTCCATGAGGCAACATGTTTATTCCCTCACTCTTCAGACCTGAAATTAGGATTAACCAGAGATACGGGGTATTGCTACATGACTTCGTAGTAGTTCTGTAACACAGATCAGAGCAGGAAAGCATGGACAACTTCCATGCAAGAGTTTTAGTGACCACTGGTCAAGAATATTAAGTAATTCTCACAATATGAAAAGAAGATCTCAAAAAAAATAATAAGCTTGAACACTTTGTTCTTGAGATTCTTAGACAAAGGTTTATGATGACAGATAGTATTTTCAATTTCAACTTATGAAAATGGCAGGTGGCATCACCAGATTACAGGGGCATAGACTGGGCTGTGGCATAAACAGCAGTTATGTAAAAGTTCTTTATTTATTTCTCGCTGCACTAAGGGATTCAATCTTAGCAGCTTAGGAATTGGTAGTAATTAAACTACATACTTCCCTGAGGAAACAGAGTGTTTAGGGCAGTCACCTGTTTTATTAATTAGGATAAGAATCCTAATAAAAGCTGCCTCAGAAAGGAAACCATTGCATTTGAAGACACTTCCCAGGTATAATGAAGGGAAAATGTTTTTTAGTTCGTTTGTTTGCTTGTTTTGTATTTTGTACTGGGATTGAGCTCATGATTTTGTGTTGAGAAATACTTTAAAAATAGATATGAATATTATTTAACATAATCTTGAAAGAGTTGGGTATATATTAGAAATGTAGTAGTTTTACCGCATAAGAATATTAATCATCTTCTAAATATGAGAATAATGGTTTATGAATATAAAGAACAAGGGGCAAGTACATTCATAATAATTGACCTATTTTTTTTATCATCTTTTGAAGGTTTTCAAAACAATAATCGCATACTAAGCCAAAGAGACAACAATGTTCTCAGGTAACAAAACAGAATCATGATCAGTGACCTGACCCCTCCTGCAGCCGTCCAGCTGTGCTATGAAAATGTGAACGGATCCTGTGTCAAAACTCCCTACTCCACAGGACCCTGCCTGCTCCTCTACCTGGTCTTCGGCTCTGGGGCTGTGCTGGCTGTCTTGGGAAACCTGCTGGTCATCACTTCCATTCTCCACTTCAAGCAGCTACACTCCCCAGCTAACTTTCTGATTGCCTCTCTGGCCTGTGCTGACTTCTTGGTGGGGACAACTGTGATGCCCTTCAGCATGGTCAGGTCTGTGGAGAGCTGCTGGTACTTTGGGGACAGTTTCTGTAAACTCCACTCCTGTTTTGATGGCTCCTTCTGTTATTCCTCTATTTTCCACTTGTGCTTTATCTCCATCGATAGATACATCGCTGTCACTGACCCTCTGGTCTATCCCACCAGGTTCACTGCTTCTGTGTCTGGCATGTGTATCGCCTTCTCCTGGATGCTTGCTGTTGTCTATAGCTTTTCTGTTTTTTACACAGAGGCAACTGAAGCTGGGCTGGAGGAACTAGTGAGTGCCCGCACCTGTGTGGGAGGCTGTCAGGTTCCAGTCAATCAAAACTGGGTCTTGGTCAATTTTCTACTATTTTTCATCCCTACACTTGTGATGATAAGTGTTTACTCCAAGATCTTCCTTATAGCTAAGCAACAGGCTAGGAAAATTGAACATCTGAGCAATAAGACTGCAACATCTTCAGACAGCTACAAAGACAGGGTAGCCAGGAGGGAGAGAAAAGCAGCCACAACCCTGGGCATCGCAGTGATAGCTTTTCTGATTTCATGGTTGCCGTACTTCATTGATTCCCTCATTGATGCCTTTCTGGGCTTCATCACACCCACTTATGTGTATGAAATATTAACTTGGATCGCTTACTACAACTCAGCCATGAATCCCTTGATTTACGCTTTCTTTTATCCTTGGTTTCGAAAAGCTATCAAACTAACTGTCACTGGGAAACTGTTTAGAGGGAATTCCTCCACAATATACTTGTTTCATAAGTAGGTTGTTGTTTTAGATTGGGAAATGGAAAGGTTCACAGTTTATGCATTGTGGACAGAGGAAAATTTCATCAGCGTGCAAGATCCTAATGTAAGATAATTGAATCCATTTCAATTGTGACCCAGATATAATCCAACATAAAGTCAGGTGCAAAATTCTGTAATAAACATACCATTCAAATCTCATCATAAATCTCCTCCCAGGCTTTTGGCTGACATCAACTTAAGTCTCATTGTAATAAAGGAATTTGCCTTAGAGCTATTTTTTCCTGTGACCTTAGGCTTGGTATTCTCTGCCCTATGCTATACTTACCTGGTTGGGAATACTTTCCTTGTGACATCCTACAAGGAAAATTTAAGTAAATACATGTAAAGGACCCAAGATAGTAAATTCTGTGGTCTGTTGAGTTTTATGTTCACTCCCTTGATGTACCATCTTTTTATTCTTTTTGTTACATATTCATAATAATGTGTTACAACAAGGACAGATTTCAAGATGTGCCTGTCCCTTGCTCAGTGAAGCCATGAGGAGTCTGCACAGGGATTGAATTTGTGGCTGCAAAAGGGAATTTCAGAACTTTGAAAAAGAAATTAAGAAATAGATAGCTCCTTCATTTGCAAAGGCAAAAATTTGGCATTGTGAGTAAATTCAGCCTGTCGTATTTTTCTAGTCATCTGTGAATGTGTAGACCGTGGGATTCAGAGACTGAGTGAGGTAAAATACTTCTCCCTTCATGGAGGAGAATGAAGTCAGCTCTGAAGTCAGCTTGCTTCAAGTTATTGGGGAACAAAAGTTTTTGATGAACTATTTCAGAAGAACAATGTGATTCACATTTAAAAATATAAGCAAAGCTTTGTAGATGTTGGAAGAGATAATTGATGTATTGTAAGTCAACAATTTTTATCTATAATATTCCACAGACTTATACTACATTAAAATTAGTGTTCATATAAATCTTTTCTCCTTAAGAGAGAAAGGAGGGCCATACAGAAAAACATACTTTTTAAGTAGTAAGGCAGGATATGTCCTCAGACAAAGCAAAAAAAAAATGTTATTTTGTACAATAATTATTTGATTCCTTTGCGCCTTTTATCCTCAAGTGAGACTGTTATATTCACATAATTCATGCCTCTAAACATTGTTAAGATTGCAGATTGCATGTAACTTTTTCATGTGGATGCCACTTAATTTTTATGGATAAATGTGTGATATGCTTAATTTTGTTACTTGCCCTTAGTAGCTCACTTATGTAAAAGCATCTTAGAAATTTTCCTTTTTTGAGCAAATAAAATTATAAAACAAAAGATCCTGGGTAGTTCTCACTTTTAGAAGCCAGGCGATTCTTTCTATCTACCACATTACTTCTGCATTCTAATGATCTGTTTTGCATATTTGTCCCCAAAATAACTGTTTCTCAGAAAAAAGTCATTTCTTATTTTTGTTCCTTAACAGTCACCTTCACTACAGAAAGGTCATGGTGCTTGGTTAATAAAGGTGGAACAATTACATGTGTGTCTTTCCTCTAACTGTAGAACGTTTTGAGGAGTATGTATGAAGATGTGTGTCCCTGCATTAGGTAAACTTGATCCTGCATGGGTTATTCTGGCTTAAGGTTGTTATCAGATGATGTTGTAGGCATCATCCATGCTCATTCTGTAGTTTGAGTATGAATATTCACAGACATGAATTTTATTTGAACTACCTTCTGGAAAGAGCCATGTTGTTAGATTTTGAAATGTAGGATGGTGGATTTTGAATTCAAGGGATGAAAATTTGCAAACTAAGAGCATTGTTTCCCCCACATTCTTCTTGACCCTAAATGACCATACTATGGTAACACACACACACAAAATGCTGGAATGAAAAGACACCTATGGAATGAGCTCAAGCATTTTTTGTAGAAGCAGGATGTATCTTCAGCTATGTGAGTCAGGATTGTGAAGACAAGAAGTGGCTCATGTGGTCCTTGGGTGCCTGTGGAGTCAGGATTGAGCCTAAAGGTTTCCCTCATCTGCTCCAAAAAGTGGTCATGGCGCAAGCTCTCTTTTGACGGCAATGCCTCAATTGTCCTCCCTTGGACCAGGCTGGCTCTAATAAACCTCTGTATCTTAATTTCTGAATTCGTTGTGATGGATCATACCCCCGGCAGGGGACAATGCAGGCAAGGATAGCCCTGTGCTCTTCTGCCCATTTGGGCAGCAAGCAGGCCCTCTGCTGCCTGTCACCTTGCTGAGATCTGCTTTTATTACTTTCATTCCTTCTTTCTCTCTGGTGGCACATTCAGGGACACTGAATTTTTCCTGACTCAGTAGACTCGCTATTACCTTTCTGGCCACCTTGGGCTGTGGCTCTATGTGATGGGTTGTGTGATTTCCTCCTGAGGATTTGAACAAATTGGATCCCACCTGCCTCTACCATTCACATGGATTTCAGGCACACTTCAAGTGAATTTCGGTAGGAATGCAAGTGAAACTAAGGGCACAGTTAGCCTACAGGGCGGATGATCAGGTTATATGTAACTACTCCCTCATCCCAAATGTTCAGGGTTGAGCTGCTTAAACACGCATTTGTGGAGGGAGTATAGAAGCTTTCTCCCCACTCATACTACTATGAGTCACCACAAGAGTCCTTGCTGCTCTCTTCCCATTCCGGCTTCTCCCTCTGCAACTCCCAAGCTTCTTCATGATCTAAATGTTGAAAGACCAGTTCGAGACTAAAGGAGGATCTCCAGGGTTTCGGCCTCTCCGATCACCAAGCATCCCTCCGTCTTTCCCTCAATCTAGGTAGGAATTGTGGTTCATTGAAATCTCTGGTTATGGCATACTTCGTACATCACACACATACAGTGGTTTTAGGGTTATCACGACTTTAGCACGGAAGCCTGCTTTATTTGTCCTATTTTCCTTATTTTTATAATAATCCAAGCATCCATGCACATGTCACAGCTTTCCACTCAACTTCCATATTTAAAGCCTACTCAAAAATCAACTCTAACTGTGATCATTATTCTAAAATCATCTCTCTTCTCATTTTTCTTGGACTGGGCCCATCCAGATTTAGCCTATAGGACTTATAGAAAGGAAAGATACTGTGGTAGTCAGGGTTTATAAGGGAAGGGAATACAGGACACATCATTTATAAGATTATTTTATAATATTTACCCAAAAAATCAAATGCAAAAGAATGCAGGGATCTGTCCACACTCTAGAAATCCAAAAAATATGGCTGAGGGCCTGGATCCTATGACAACGTCCTGCACAAGTCCAGCTGCAGAACAAGAACCCATCACAATGTCTAATGCAAGTCTGTGTCAAGAATCTGTACTGAGAGGACCCAAAGATCATTGGTGGAAGTCAGAAAGTCTGTGCCAAAGGGATGAAGGATCTGTGCCAGCAGACTGAGGGATCTTCACTTGCACCAGTAAGTGATGCTCGAGGTAAGGATCAGAGCTCCCCACTGGAAAGAACTGCAGACATCCTCAGCAACAGCGGGGTCCCCAGCTCTTCCAATGATGAGAGCAACCAAGTTCATATCAGGAAAACCACATGACAAGTTTCTCTACGAAAATCAACAGATCCATGCCCCCCCCCCCCGCCCAGTTCTCTTTTTATGCTGTGGGCAACAATGTTTAGGTGGGCTTTCCACAACAAGCACCATGCTGATTCAGTTAAACTAAGTGCTACAAGATGACAACTAATTAACCCACGAAAGATACCACCCATCTTTTCCCTGCTCTTTCCCCTATCCTCTGCTTCATGTAACCCAGCTCCTCCAGAATACCACAGGAAAGAAGGAAGAGAACACTGAGAGCTTTTTTCATGATCAGTCTTGAAGGAGGCTCCATAGCAGTTCTCTGTGACAGCCTTACAGATGAAGGCTGGGTGATGAGGTGGGTGTCACCCCTCTGGGGAAAGCATCCTCACCTTACAGACTGTGGTGGATGTGGGAGAGCCACTCCAGCTACTCACTTATGCTCCTGGTTAGAGTCTCTGTGCATGGGAGGAAACAACAAGGGCTTTTTGCATCTGATGTCACTGCATCCAGTGTACCATTCTATTGAAGAAAGTAATGGTAGGAAGTTCCATGTGTATTTTCCATGCAGTTTCCTTCCTCAGTAGTCTTGGGAACCTACCCTGTGTTCATATGGAGCAGATGGGAGGTAGAAATGGGGAGACTGCGAGAGCAAGAGTGGCCCGATGGGAGCAGGGGAAGGAAACCTATGCTGACATCCAGCGAACAAAGGTGCTGTTCCATGTGGCCTAGAGGACAGGTGGGTGGTAGTCATGTTCAGCCCACTCTGCAGATACCCCAGCTCAAGGTACTCCAAGTGTCTTCCTCCCATAGGAAATGAGGATGCTGTTCGAGTGCAGAGCAATATAATCACAATCTTCAGACTCCTGGAGATGGGGGTGGGTCTTGCAAAGATTACAGAAGGATTCAGTTTTGTGGTGAGTGGACCAGCGTGATTTGTATTTTTAACACAGAGGCCATGTCTGCCAAGTAAAAGTTACAGGACAGGATACTGCAGAAAAAATTCATGTAAAATTATTTGGCTCTTTTTTCCTTAATTTTTCTCTCTCCATTTGAAATAGAAGCAGGAAAGAAGAGTTAAATGAAGAATTGAAAATAATATACAGCATGTTTATTTACTTAAAATTAAATCTTTCAAGATTATAATTACTTCTCCTCCCACAGGCAGAAAAGACAAGAATATTCACATAGGAAAAGATTGAAGTTTTAACTAGAGGACTCTGTGATTGAAATTTTGAACTTTTCAATTCATAAACTTGCATCTTTCTACTTCCTGGACAATTGTGAATTTTTCATGATGTATAACTAGAAGATGAAAGAATATATAAAGATTTGCTAGAGGTGAGAATTGGAGAAAGATGATTTCTCAGTGTGTCTCATCATACTCGAAGCACTCCTTATGGAGATAAGCAGTTCATGCACTGCTTGTGAAAATACTTTCACACCCAGATGGGTTAAGTAGAGAATCAAGTTGATTCAGGAGACATTAATTGTTGAACTGCTCAGATCATTGCGCAGAAAAGTTGATCATGTATAATCAGTGCTCACTGCCCATCATTACCATTTAATACTTTGGCACTACTTTTTGAGTTACCAGTTAGCTTCCAGTCCTTAGAGCTAAGAGAAAGAAACCCTTCTCTCCCCTACTTCTCATTAACTGCATGGGTGTCATTATCGCATCTTTCTTCTCTTGGTCATAATGAGAAGTGGTTCACACTCTCAGTCACTGGGGAGATGGTCTAGTTAGTGGGCTTTTACTTTAGAAATATCTTTGGGAGTTACATCAACTTGCAAATTTAAGCTTAAGTGTAGAAATAAGGCAAAACTTTCTCTGATGCAAGAACCAGAAGTTTACCAGTGAACCTCCTCTAGATGATAGCTTCGTCAACCTCTGGGCACACAACCTCTGCCTAATTTCTGTGGTGATGTGCTGCAAAATCAGTTACTGAGTATGGTCGCATGGAGAATGTTGGAAGAGTGGTACCTGTCCAAGAGGATTAGAGCGTTGGTAGGAATCTCTATTTATATTCCACTCAGCACTGGACAAGGTGCTCTCTATTGACTAAGTATAAATATTAAAATGTAAATTAACTTAGATTGCTCCATAAATTTCAAAGGGTAGAGTGAAAAATAGAGCACTTAAAATTTTACTTCGAAATTATTACACTTATAATATCGGAGCAGCATTTTTGTTTAACCCGGTCTGGGAGCTTCTTTGTCTGGAACTCCATCACTGTACTTACTGATCTTGCAAGTACTGCATTTCGTGTTTCCAAGCTGATCTACATTTGAGTTTGTGCATCTGTTTCTCGACTCGCTTGTTTCAGGTTTGTTTCTTGTATTTGTCAGCTGCCTCATCACTGAAACACAGTACTTGACACCCGCAACTTAAAAGACAAGAAGTTTAATTTTCTCACAATTTCACTGTTTCTCTCACCAGGGTCACTGGTTTCTCTCACCAGGTTGAAGGCAACATCATGGGGAAGAAGGTCGCTATGAAAGGCAAAGTTTCGCCATTCATGGTGATTGAGAAATAAAGCCAGGGAAGAAGGCCAGAGCAGAAAGTGCGAGGGGCCAGATGTGGACCCCAAGGCGATAACCCACCCAGACAGACCTACATATGTGTCTGCCAAGGCCTGGGGCAGACTCTACAGTCAATCAAATCAACCACAACATCCCAACCTTTGTCAGCTTGATACTGAAACTTATCTCTGTACACTCTTATTAATCTCCAAATAAACACAGTAGCAAGTTCATAATTTTGCTGATTTTGCTCAACAATACAATTAACACATGAATAACAAGTAAACCAACTTCCCTTCCTCAAAGATGCAGCAGTTCCAGCATTTCAAGAAAATTCTTATATGTGAACCTTTGTAAAAATAAAAAGAAGTTTCATAAACCCAAAGTACAACAGCAGAGTGCAGATATTCCCATTCTGAAAGGCAGCAAGGAAGAATAGAAAAGGATTGGACCAAATGAAGAAAAAATTACTTCCTGTAACTTCATATCTCATATTTGGGGCACATGGAGATAAAATGTGAGTCTCAAAGAATCTGGGAGACCTAAATATTGTGGCGTGGACAGTTACAGCCCACATGACCTGTCTTGCACTAGTAGATTTCAAGGCCAGCAGCTTTCCTCAGCTGTGTTCCACATTTGTGGGATGTCAAATTTCCTGGAATCTCCACTGTACCTCTGGCTTCCTTCCCACACCTTGATGCACTGCCCTCTCCAGGACCCCTTGCCTGGCCTCCAAGGCCCTCCTTTAACATCCAGGTGGCACTCACCCTGCAACTCTTCCATTCTGCATGCCAGTTAAACCAACATCGTGTGAAAGATACCAAGGTGTGTTGTCAACAGAAACAATATTGAGGATCCCTGAAGAAATGGTGCAGGGGTCACTGTGTGCCTGGATCCCTGAGCCTCATGAAATGAAGCCCTTGAACTGATAGTTTGGAGAGTCTTCCTGAGCAGGAGTCCCACTGGTTCTTTTTCCCCCAGTCAAATGCCGACATTTCTGTACCCTTCAGCCTGCAATGGGTGGGGGGCTCCATCATTTCTAAGTTGCCCTCAAAGCATCTTTTTCTTGACCCTGTACAAATGTATGGTATCTATTTAATGAAACTAATCTCTTTATTACTCATACTTTCTCTGGCCCCAACTTCACCTAAGTGAAGCCAAAATAATTTTTTTCATTTTTTAATGCTGTCTTCTGTCCTTTATTCTCACTATAAATTGATATAAAATAAGCCGGCAGCACCCATGACACAGCCTAACAGTCAGGCTGGTCTGTAATTTTTCTGCCAGATTATTTAATCTAATGCTTTTAACCTCAGTTGCCTGCAAGCTTTTAAGACATGGGAAAATACATACAAAATTTCTGTTGGCAAAAACGCACATGGCCTGTAGTCTGGCTCTCAGTTGAGTCCTGTTCACATTGAATCCTCCTCTGCTTGGTCTTTAATGTGTGGATTGCTATCAAATTTCTGGTCTTCTGAGCTCTGATCAGAACCACCTATCAGGCTCTGCTTATAGTATTCTAAGGCTTTCCTACCCAACATCTTCAAACCATTCTAAATTCTACCCTGCAATCCAGCTCCAATGGGCTCTGGACCACTTGGTCAGGTATGGTCACAGCCATGACCCCACTTCTTTGCTACCATTTTTGTATTAGTCAGTTTTCCCATAAGTAAAATATAACACCCAATGTAAATACCATAAAGAAGAAGAGGTTTAATTTGCTTGTGATTTCAGCCCATGGTCAACTGGCTCCTTGCAGATGCATCATGGCACAGGACATGGCAGGCAAAGCTCTTACTTAATGGCACCTGGGAAGCAGAGCAGGGGAACAGTGCCCCTGCAAAAGGGGTGAGAGGCCCAGACATACCCAAGACCATGCCTCCATGGCCAGGCACACACAGAAGTGCTCTACCCATCCCAGGGACACGTCTAAAATCCAGTCTAGCTCAACCTCTGCACTAATACCCATATTTCCATCTTAAGATCTCAACCTTCAAGAAAATGAATATCATGTTTCTCTCATTACTTAGTACTCACCAGAGGTGTGCGCTTAGCATGTTTAGAATAGAGAAATAAACTAATTACCAAATCTTAGAATGATGGGAAGGGAGGTATAAAATTATTTCTCTACCCAAGGTAATCGTTATCTCTGTGTCTTTTTTTTACAGTAAATACGTATAATAACAGACTCAGTGAAGATTAATTGTTCACTCTGAGTTTATTTGTCAATGTCTGTCAACATTAATGACTGGCATAAGGGGCATTTTATTGGCATCTGTGAGTAGTAACGTGGATGCTCGTCAGTGCTACCTGTTCCCAAGGGCTATCATCCTCAGATGTCCATAGCACTCAAGTCAAGAGAGGCTGGCATAGGGTTTTGCCTACGTGAGCAACTGATATCACTTCACAGAATCAGGTGCTCAGAAAATACTAGGAGGGATAGGAAAAAACATTTGGGTAAAAGTGTTAATTTTATTAATTAGTGATTGGGCTTCACAGTCTTTACAGAAAGAAAGTTCATGAGTCTCTCTAAACTGAGGCCTTGCACACTCAGAGCCTCACATTCATTTTCAGGAAGGCTGGAGATGCTTTTTCCTGCTCTGCAGTGCTCCACTATTCCGGGGCTGTGAGTACTTCAAGTACTTTTAATATTTCTACTTTCTGCTCATTTTTTTTTTTTAGTCCTTTCACATTAGGAGCAGCAAGTCCAATCACTAAGGAACACAAACAATTGTGTAATCAGAGAGTTCAATGTTCATTTTTCACAGGAAAGAGAAAGGTTTCAGGGGTGCTCAAAGTGACATCTTCCTTAGAGAAGAACCGATGTCCTCCCTATGGGCAACTCATCAGGGTTAATGCCTCTCATGGGAAGGAGGGAGGCAGCTAGTCCTCATAGGGTAAGTGACTCAAGAGATGCAGAGAGCAGCAAGTGAGAGGAAAGTAAGAAGATAAAGAAAGAAATGGAGACACGTTACGTACACGTAACAACTCAATAAAAGGAATGTAAATATGAGATATTATGAACATGCACCAGAGAGAGAGAGAGAGAGAGAGAGAAACAAGGATAAACAGAGAGATGAAGAAGGGAAAGAAGAGGGGATTTAAAAAGAGAAATGAAGCTGTATTATGTACTGTACCAATTTTCCAAAGAAAATGTAAACATTATGTAGTCAAATGTACTAATAAAAATATTAAAATTTTTAAAAACACTATGTAGTTTCTTAATGGTTTTGTACAATATATTTCACCAATCTCCAGTCCCCCAACCCTGCATTTGACCTCTCCTTCTTGTGGTAGCTATTGCAGATGCAGATTTGTTTCTTAACAGGAAAGGAACATCCCAGTTATCCTCGAAAGCTTGCACCCTATCGTATCTCCCTACTAAGAATCCAGTAAGGTCATTAAGTCATATAACCTTAGGGGACATGGGAGGGATTATAGTCTACACAGGAAGAGAAAGAAATCTTTACCTGGAATCCACAAATGTAACTGAATGTATTGTAAAATAGCAAATTAGTTTTGCTTAATAAATATCCTAACAATCACAATAAAAAGACAATCTTACAAACTCACACCTTGCCCTACAGGGACTGCACCCCGGGATATTCCCATGCCTGGCTTCTGGACAGCTGCATGGGCTGAATCCTTCAGGCAATCTTACAAAAGGCTTAAATCCATGGGAAGCAATGTGTCCCCTGCAGAAATGATCCCAAACCGGTGATAATGGCTCAGACAAAACCATATTTATGAGTGAAAGGGAATTTTTGCAATCAAATTACCAAGATACTTATTATTTGAAGTTCATCTCCATTAACCTTGTAGAAAATAGAAAGCACTTAGGATTTTATTTTTCTAGAAGACATTTCCAAGAGAATTTACATACAAATGAAAGCCTGAAATCTTTGATTGGTGTTAAAGTCTGATCATTCCTTCCTCATTGGGATGGACTGATGTGGACTTCCTTTCCCAAGAGTACTGAGAAACTGCAGGCCTAGGCTCTTTCGGTGTCAGAGGCACCCGCACACTACGGCACCATGAGCACCCACGGGTCCCCACCGGTAGCCCCGCAGCTCTGCTTCCCCACTGTGAACGGGTCCTGCGTGAAAACCCCCTACACGCCTGGCCCCCGGGCGCTCCTCTACGCGGTGTTCGGCTGTGGGGCTGTGCTGGCCGTCTTAGGAAACTCCTGGTCGTGGCTTCCATCCTGCACTTCAAGCAGCTGCACTCACCCACCAACTTCCTCATCGCCTCTCTGGCCTGCGCTGACTTCTTGGTGGGAGTCACCGTGATGCCCTTCAGCATGCTCAGGTCCGTGGAGAGCTGCTGGTACTTCGGGACGAGTTTCTGCACTTTCCACACGTGCTGTGATGTGGCATTTTGCTACTCCTCTCTCTTCCACCTGTGCTTCATCTCCGTGGACAGGTGCATGGCCGTTACCGACCCCCTGGTCTACCCCACCAAGTTCACGGTGTCTGTGTCAGGCATTTGCATCGCTGTCTCCTGGACTCTGCCGCTGGTGTACAGCGGTGCTGTGTTCTACACCGGGGTCTATGACGATGGGCTGGAGGAATTAACCAGTGCCCTCGACTGCGTAGGACGCTGCCAGGTAGATGTAAATCAGAACTGGGTGTTGATTGATTTTCTGTCTTCTTTATACCTACCCTAGTTATGATGACTCTGTATAGTCATATTTTCCTTGTGGCTAGACAGCAAGCTAAAAAGATTGAGAACACGGGTAACAAAGGGGACTCATCCTCCGAAAGTTACAAAGCCAGAGTGGACAAGAGAGAAAGAAAAAGCAGCTAAAACCTTGGGCATCGCGGTGGTAGCCTTTATGGTCTCCTGGTTACCTTACAGCATCAATTCATTAATTGATGCTTTCATGGGCTTCATCACTCGCACCTACATTTATGAGATCTGTGTTTGGTGTGCTTATTATAACTCAGCGATGAATTCTTTGATCCATGCTCTGTTTTACCCATGGTTTAAGAAAGCTCTTGCAGTTATTCTCAGTGGGTAGGTTTTCAAGAACCGTTCAGCAACCATGAATTTATCATCAGAATAAATGCAAGCAATTGGGTTGAAAAAGTTGATGAGACCTGTAAAGGTTCCAAAAGAAGTACAATTTTAAAAATCAAGGAAGAAGAATAAGGAAGACTAAACTGTTCTTCAGATTAGACAGGAAAAATTAGTGTTTTCAGTCTTGTTAAGATTTGCACTTTGCTGTCCAAAATTATGAACTAGAGGAATGATTATTAGATTCTCATTTGTTAATTGCTTCATATCTGTGGACACCCCACTCCCTGCAGAGGTTTCCTTCTCTCCCTTTTTAATCCTCTGACTTTCCAGTTGTTGTGATATGTTCCTGGGGAGTATGTTTGTTCTCCATTAATTCCTTTTCCTCTTTCTTTGCAAAGATTTTATTGTAGCCTGCTAAAAATTTTATGCATGGATGTCCTTGACTGGGTTCTTACTTCCTCTGTGTTTTATTCCAAGTAGAATAAATCCAGCAAGGTTCAATATTGTATGCTTTCTGAAATCAGAGAAACCCAAAATATAAATAATGTATAGAGCAAAAACAAAAGAGAGATGGTGGGAAGCAAAGAGGGGATTATAGAAAGGGGATCTGGAGGAGGCAGAGAACATGATGCAAGAGGAGGTAGATTATAAAAGATCAAGATAGGCTGACTCCTTGGTGCATACTTGTAGTCCTAGCAATCATGAAGCTGAGGCAGGAGGATGGCTGCAAGTTTGAGGCCAGCCTGGTCTACATAGTTAGTTCAAGTCAGCTTGAACTATATGGCAAACACTTGTCTCATCCTCCTACCAAAAGGAAAACAGATCAAGATATAATATGTATATGTATCAATTCCTCAAAATGAATGAAGTTATTATGTAGCACAGATATTACGAATAAAAATAAATATAGTAGTTTACCAAAGGATTCTGTTGGGTAACAGTTAAATCTATTCCATCTTGTAGATCTTAGTGTGTCATCCTGATGGCATCTCGATACCATGCTGACCAAACTGTTATGTTACTGAATTTAATGTCACCATTTCCTTTTCTATAGTGGATTCTAGACAGAGTTCCCTCTACTTTTCAGAATGACATTAAAGTGATTATGTGACTGCTTTTCTTGAAATTGTGGGAAATTGTAAATAGCTGCCCTACCTTTGGGTGTTTTGTCTTAACAATGAGCAAGAAAAGTAACTAATACTTATGATCAAAGTAAGGTAATGAACATGTCCTCCTCTATGGTGGATTGATAACTAATTGGTCGTAAACTTGTAATAACTGGCAGAACTGAATTAGCGTGGTGCTGAGTATGGTTGGCCCACCTGAAGACTGTTGCCAAGATAAAAATGAGATCCAGAGAGGGAGATTCTTTTGGTTGTTAGTTCTCCTGGTTATTGTTGATTCTCCTATTGCTGTTGGTTCTCCTGGAAGAGCTTGTCAAGCCCTTTCCCTTATACAAACCTGGCTCTTCTCATCACCAGAGGAGCTTGGGACCTTGTTGCTGAGAATGGCTGAAGTTCACTTTGGGAGAGCTTACTTTGCACATTGCTTCCTAGCTCCAAAGGGGAAGGAAGATGTTTGCTGTTTAATCTCCAGGAGAAGCTTGTCAGTGCGGCTTTCTCATATGAACTTGGCTGTTCTCATTGTCAGAGAAGACTGGGACCGCATTGTCGCTGAGAACGGCTGTGGTACTTTTCAGGGGAGTTCTGCTCCTTCCTTTGCATGTGGCTTCCTGACTCCAGTGCAGCACCCTTGGCCTGCTGGCACAGATGCTTCACCCTGCTGACATAGACTTTATATTTCCATCATTGACCTTTGGGCCTTCCCAGCACAGATTCATGAAACTGACCTACTTAGGACATTGCCATGGGATACATGCCCTTGCTGGATTTTGAGGTCGTTAGTGTGTGGATAGGTTTCCTGCACATTTTGTGTTTGACTCTTTGGATGATTACTATAAAATTATCCTATAAATTATGTGTCCTGTATTGTCTTGTTCTTGCAGTCCGTGACATAGCAACCTCTTCATCATTTCTTCTTTGAATGCTCTTGCAGGTCTTCCTAAAGCAGGTACTTGGTTGTTGTAAATCACGATCATCCCGCAGTGCTGCAGACACTGGAACTCCCTTTACTTAACTGTGTTTTGATAGTTGTCACACAACTTCCTTATGCCCCTTCCTTCCTACACTGCTTATGCTCTAGTAATTTTTATACTACTTGGTTCTAGTCTGTGTGCTTTGAGCTTGCACACATGAGAGAACATGAGATATTTGTAGGTCAACATCCTTCACTTGTTGAACCTTTTTAGGGATATTTTCAGTAAACGTTCAAGTTCAGTGCAGGTAATTTTCATTTTTTAATAGTAGATATTAGGTTTTAAACTGATCTGTCAGTTAAAAATGTATTTCTTTTCCTTTTCTACCTTTTTAAACCTTTAAAACAGTGTCAGTGCCACTTCTCTTTTAAGTCTTCGCAATTGTCACACTGACAGAGCTCCTTCCGAATGTTATGGCAGGTGCTTTGATCATATGGTTATCCTCTTCGATTGTTACATGGGTAGGGCTATCATTAGCTCCTTTTTATAGGTGAGAAAGCTGGACTGCAGAGAAGATGAGGCATGTGCCCAGGAATGCAAGAAAACAGAAGAATTACATCTTAAATTGTCCGGGTCTAGCTTTCAGACCTTGCTCTTGAATACTGATTCACTGAGAAATATTCGACTATGACTTCTTCTGGATATCACAGCTCTTTTTTGTATCTTTCTGGAGAACTGATCTTACACCACCATGTTCTTATTTGTAGTTTTTTATGTCACTTTGGACTGGAAGCTTTTGGTTGCAGCACTGATGTTTCAGAACTTTCGCATCCAACATTTTATCCTCATACCATGCACATAATAACTTCTCAAGAAATGTTACCTGGCAAAATAAAACTGTCACATTTGAAGTGTGTGCTCCACAGTTTACTGCCCCTGTGACAAAAAACCCTGAGAATTAGAGGAAGAATAGCAGGTTAAATTTTATTTTGGTTTATACTTTCAGAGGTTTCAGTCCATGATCAGCTGACTCCATTGTATCTGGGCCTGTGATGAGGCAGAAGCACCACGGAAGAAGGGCACTGCAGGGGTGAGATTCTGACCTGATGGAAAGAAAAACAAACAAACAAACAGAAAGAGGGTGAGCCCAGGCCACAGAGGAAACAGCAAGAGGCAAGGCAGAGTGTTCAGGGCACACTGCCAGACAACACTCTTCGGCTAGGCCCTCAGCTTTGATCTTCTCCCAATAATGCCATCAAGTTATTTTTTTTAACTTATTTTTTTTTAATTTAAGGAGAAAAAGGAAAAAAAGCAGAAAAAGGGTACAAGTTATACAGAATTTCAGAAAAATAATAAACAGTAGGAAATCACTAGTTAATGGATTACATATTGTCATCTTAGAAATAATTGTTCAAGTTACAAGATTAAAGCATATAAAGTGGACATTCAAACAGTGAGACTGCAAACAGTTCTGTTCAATGACCCAACAAAACTCAGTAATATCATTGTCTATCTTATACACTTAAATTTACATGCAGTTATACCATTTAGAGCACTTTCTTTTCCTCTCTTTTGTACAGAGAATACTGCAGGATATTCTAAAAAAATAAAAGAAAAATGCCATCAAGTTATTAATTCATCAAAGAATGAAAGTAGCAGTGGTTGAATCACCTTCCCAAGACTCCACTTGTAGCAGTGCTACAGGTCTCCAGTGCGTGTGCATTTGCAGGGAGGTTTTACATTTAAACTGTAACTATCTGAAGGAGGGTAGAATTCGTCTGAAACCTGGGCCTGGGAGAAATGGAAGAGGTATTCTCCTAGGCATTCTTGCACCTTGGTGAAATCCATCAAGCAGAAGAAAGAACCGGATATATATATATATATATATATATATATATATATATATATATACTTGATTTTAGGCAAGTTTGCCCGTGCATCTGAACTATTCCACAGGAACAATGCTGTACATCACATTACACTTAGCTGGGGTCTATTGTAAAAACAGAGAACAGTCACTTTGGACCTTGGCAGGTCTTTGATGCTGAGAATATTAGAACAGTCATAACTCTGAACAGCCAGAGCACAGCCTGAGTCAGCCTGGCCCTTTGCCTCTATTCACTGGCTTCCCAGCTAGACTGAATCTTCACTACTTTACACCTGCCAGCAACCATCTTAATAGAAATTGGACTTTCGCAGGCCAGAAGCAGGGCCCAGTCATGTTTGCCTCCATTTCCAGGTGTACACAGGGTCACCTGTTCTTCTGAGTGGTGGATCCAGATTGTTTCTTCTACAACTGCTCCTCGTAACTACCTCTCTATAGGACAGTGAGACATGGACTGCTTGGCTGGCCCAGCAGATGCCCCCGCCCTGCATGGACTTTGCACATAAGCCATAGTAACCACTTCTCAGTTACCACGTGACCTTCTCAATTTATGCCTACTTCAGTTAACCTCACCATTAAAACATGCTGTAGAAAATCTGTTGCCAGGGTAGCCTGGGCCCTAACGAAGGTATTGGTGCATGATTCCTCTGTTTCCCTGCCCGTGTAGGAGCCTCCAGGCATGTCATACACCTACTGCATCTATACATACTGAAATCTATTGAGCTTCCATACTGTGCTTGTGTTACTGAACCCATGCCCTCCATGTGGTCACCCTGAAAAGACCCATGCAGTTGAATCCTCTGAAAGTGTTCTTTTACCTGAGTGTCTGGTTGCTGATGGAGATAAGCACTCCTAGTAAGCTGATAAAGAGAGTGTAAGAGTTTTATTTGAAATGTGAGTGTAACAAACTTCCCATAAGCAAACATGTATGTTTTGCTCTTTTTCTGTGATGGTAACTCCGCTTAGGCCAGTGATGGTGATCCCTTTAGAGACTGAGTGCCAGAACTGAAACCCAAGATCCAGTTATTTATCACAAAGGGCCATCGCTGCAATTATACAGGAATAGGGAAGATTTAGTTTAGATAAAACAGCTCATACACTTACCTGGCATACTGATAGTAAGGGCTACAGATGCACCACCACTGGTTCAGGCTGTGGGTAAACTGAAGCTCTCTCCCCCTTCTCATTCTCGGGATCCAGCTGAAGGAGAGGCTCCAACAGAGAATATATGTTCTTGTGACAGAGGGCTGATGTGCAAGAGCTGGGCTCAAACATAAAATTATACTAAATTTTCTATCTGAACACGACAACCATCATGCCAGGTCCTACAGAATTGATCAAAGCAGGTCACAGAGCCAAGCTGAACCTCAATGACTGAGACATTTGCTGGGTCACAGAACTGCAGAGAAAGAAGAGCATAAAATAGGAGAGGAAACTCTCAGTGGCAACAGGTGACAGGTACCCGGACCTGGCACTAAGGATAGTGAGTCCCTTCTTTTTGGTTATTGGAAGTTCTTCATACGATTTCAAGTTTGCAGCTATCATGGTTACAGAAAAAAAAAACCTGTAATATGGGAAACTCTGTGTAAGAGAGGGGATCTTAGTTTTTTGCTCAACTGAGAGTGGTGTGACCTCAATTTTTGAAACTCACTAAAGGGCTAAGTTTATGGAATAGAAATATTCAAACACAATACAAAAGGAGTCTTTTTCTAAAAATGACCTTAAACAGCATATAGCATATAGGTGACACACGTGTGCTCACTCATACTATTTACACTCATAAATGTACACACATGTAATAAGTGTGTGACATATTCACTCATGCTGCAGGCTGGGATGAGCTATCATGGGTTTAAGTAAGTCATAAGAAAATGATAAATTGAGAGAAAGAGATAATGGTTAGGTTTCTACAAAACAAGAAGAGTCCATCATAGAATTTGAAACTATGCTGATACATTTTGTGGAACAGGAAGTTTTTTAAAGACAAAGAAATTCAAAGCCAGCACAAATACAGCAAGAAATTGTAACAGCAAAGCTGTGACCATGCATGAAGCGGCACCAAGGTTTGGAGACAAGAATCAGCTTTATTTTCTACAATGATCTGGATGGGAATAGTTCCCAGAGATGTTGGGTGAGATGCTCAGGGAGGGAGGATTTTATGGGGTGGCCAAGTGGAAGTACAGAGGCAGACTGAGAGTTTGTCACTAGGGGATTGGTTCTTACAATGTGCATAGCAGTGACCAGCCTTTTCTGGAAATCAGAAGTAACAGAACTACTGACAGGAACTGAAGTGAACTAGAGGCTACCTGGGCAACAGTGACTACCGGAAACTGAAGTGTGCTGGCTGGGGGCCATTTTCTGTTATAAAATAACTGTGCTTGTTGATTTATTTTCTAGTATCATGCTCCTAATGAAGAAGATTATCAGATTATTGATGTGTTTTTCAAGAACCAACCTCTCAGCAGTTATGATACAGTCTGCCTGGCTTCTTGCCAATGTGATCACAAAACTATTATTCTGAAAAGAGTGTCTTGGTGTTGGAATTTAATCAACATTCCTACAGCAGGTGTCTGGATAGTGAGCCATGCGGGAAAAACATTTTATCTTTATTTTTACTAATATCTGCTTGAAATTATAGCACTGTGTTCCATTTTGAATATATGCAAAAAACAACAGTGTTACTACTACCCCTGATTTTTTTTACCATTAGAAATAGGTAACTTTGTATCATAGTATATTTGTTGCAGATATTGCAAAATTTCATTTAGGATTCCAAATGCTAAGAATAAAAAGTTATATTGTACCTGCAAGCAGATGTTAAAGTTGTCAGAAAGAAGCACATGTATGATTATATAACAGAATTGGTTATTTCTAAGGTATTTTGACAATAATATTTCCGGTTGCAATTGTGTTTGTAGAACAATTGTAGAACAATTTTATTCCCTTGTAAGTCTTACTCTGAGATGATGTGCCTGGTCTTTCCAAGGGTGCCAAGAATCTCTAGCACAAAAAGTTAAGAATGTTTACCTGAAGTGTAATTTTCTCTAAGGAACAATATAGTAATGCCTGTAGTAAAGCATTACTGCAGACATTGGAGTTAGAACTTGAGGAATTGATATTCAAAGCAGTTTTTCATTTGTCCAGGACGTATGCAGATTTTCTGGGTACATCAGACTGGCTTCTTATTCCTGTTGTTGATCAAAAATGATGACGAGCTGGATTTTCAATCCTTACATCAGGTTCCTCCCCTGCCACTCACCAGCTTTGCTTCCCTTTGTGGTACCCACCACAGGGAGCATCTTGTTCCCTTTCTTGGTTTCGTTGCTGATGTAAACATTGTATCAGGACAATGTGTTCCTTTATTTCTAAGATTCTGAAGATGATCAGTTTTCCTACTTGCTTTTCAATGTCAGCCCTGCTTGTAGATTTGTTGTTGTTATGAGTAACAACGGCTGTGAGGCACCTGGTTGAATTCTGAGGAAACACCTTGTTTCCGCTGGTGGAGAGACGGTGGGTCTCACTGGTATGATAAAAGTCTAAAGAAAGATGTATAAAAATGACCAGATCTGGATACCAATCACTTAACCAAATCCTCCACAGATATTGAGGATCTGGTTATTTTTTAAAAAGAAAACATTCCTTCAAGAATATCAGACACAGAGATCATAGAAATAGTTCATCAGAATAAAGTGCAAAGACCAATCTATTTGGAGGCTGGATTGCAAGACAAAGATTCTAAAGCAAACATTTTGAAAACAAGATACTTCACAGACATGGCTATAATTATAAAGTGTAAAGTAAAATTATTCAAATAAAGTTTCCCAGAGTGACATTATACAATACTGTACCTTCAGGTCATCTTAGAGAGAAAAGAGTATGAAATCCTAACTTTTCTAATTGAGGAGATTTTATGGCAAGGAAACAGATAATTCAAATTCAGCACAGTCTTACCCGACTGTGACATGTAGCAAAGCCAAGGGGAGAACTCAGAAACCCTGACCCCAAGCTCAGCTCTGTCCACCTCTGCAGGTGAGTTGATCGGAGGAAGCAATGACATTAAACCTAAGTACTTCTCCAGTGCTCTGGTTTACCTGGTGACTACTTAGATCACTCATCTCCTTTTCCTACATCTCGTGTGAGAATATTGCATGGCAGGAGTGCTCCTGTCTCCCAGAGTGATAAGCTTGTTTTTCTCCTCCTCTTGAACTGTAGAAGCTGCCCACAATCTCATACCACCTCACCCAGTACCTCTCATCCTTACTTCAAGGTCTCACTTCCACTACCGATTTCCTGCCTATGTTGAATCATTCTTGGTACAGATCAACAGTGGATTTCTGCAGGGAGAAGATTTCCAGGCTCAGGATGAGTTTCAGTGCCTTCCTGAACCACCGGTAGGAAAAGACATAGATGATCGGGTTGCAGGCGGAGTTAAAGTAAGCAAACCAGATGAAGATGTCAAACACCAGAGGTGGTGTGATGAAGTTAAGCAGGCTGTCCACCATCGTGTCCACAGTGAAGGGAAGCCAACACAAGAGGTAGATGCCCACAGCAATGCCTAGGGTCTTGGCGGCTTTCCTCTCTCGCTTGGCAGCCCCAGCCAGGCTTTTGTTCAAGGTGCTGATCTGCTGAGCCTGCCTGCTTGCAACCACAAAGATCCTTGCATACAAGCTGATCATGATGACACAGGGAACGAAGAACACAGGGAAGTTTAGCCAGCCCCAAAACTTATTGAACAGCAGCTGGCAACTACCCACACAAGGTATTTCCACCAGCCACTCTCTCAGTCCCCTGTCCAGCACATCTGTATAGAGAAAGAAGGCAGTGTAGGCTGCTGGCACCCCCCACCCAGCCAAGATGTACCTGAGAGCCACTGTGGCCGTAAACTTGGAGGGGTAGAGCAGGGGGTCACAGACGGCGCAGTAACGGTCAACGGAAATGAAACAGAGATGGAAGATGGATGTGAGGCAGAAGAGCGTGTCCAGGTAGGTGTGCAGCCGGCAGAGGAAGTCCCCAAAGAACCAGCAGCTCTCCACAGAGCGAATGGTGCTTAACGGCAGGACCAGCACACCCAGCAGCATGTCAGCCAGGGCCAGGGACAGCAGCAAGAAGTTGGTGGGAGTGTGCAGAGCTTTAAAGTAGGACACGGAAAACACCACAAACAGATTCCCCAGGACTGTGATCAGCATGCCTGCTGCACAGGCCAGGTAGATGGCCAAGCGGATGCCCAGAGGGTGGGCTGTTCTGGGGCAAGACCCATTCACCTGGTAGCACAGTGCTGCAGGGTGTTCTCCAGCACTGAAGTCGAGGACAGCTCCCATGTAGGGCTTCCACACTTCCCTCTTGGAGATTTGGCCACCTTTTTTAAAAGGAAAAAATTCTCATCAGAAAGTGAGACCCAGAGAAGGCAATAAAGAGCAATTGAACCTGGGGCAATCTCACTGGGTGGGAAATCAAACATGCTCTGAAAATAAAATAGGGCATGGAATTCAAATTTCCTGGTTTGTCTGACTGGGCTCTTCTTAAACCAGCATAAATAATACCCTCAAGGAAAAAGAAAGACATAAGCCAAATGCTTCCTCAAGGAAAAAAGTAACCATGTCCTAGTGATTAGTATAACATGACTGAGAGAGGCCATTACCACCTTGGTAATGTTGTTATCACGTATACAGAGAGACTTAAAGTTATGAGTGATCCAAGTAACCAACTATAATTCTTATTAATAAATCATTGCTTGAAGGAGGAGTAACTAGTAATTTTCTGCCACAATACTTAACCAAGGTCCTTTCTTTAATAATTAAGTAAATTGATAATAAAGCCAGAAAATCAAAATATTCTGTTTTTTTCTTCTCTTTTCAAAAAATTCAGCAGAATTCAAAGAATAAAATTTTAAATTGTCTAATGTTGGGTTTGCATGCAGCACATTTGTACTTCATGAATGAGTTCTGGAGTTGTTGGGCTGCGATTTATTTTTTCTGGTGCTGTAACCTCATTCCTGCTGGGTAAACACTCTGTCACTGAGCTGCACCCAGTTCATCATTTCTAAAAATAATGAACAATATTTATACATCTTGGGAAGACTATCTGATATGAGAAAGCATCTTGTTTATTAAACTAAAAGCCAATTCTTACTAACAAATGCATAGTTTCCAAACTACTCACACAAGTGGGAGCCAGTGACTTCATGAGAAGAAATCGATCTTGTAGCAAATAGACAAACAGACTGTCATGTTCTTCTCCATCAGCAAATGTAGCAGACGGGCAATCAGTTAACGGTTTTATACTTTCCGTAGAATCCACTTCTCCGTGGGGTGTGACCCACAGGAGTGGTGGGACAGTGTCAAGGGACCTAGTTTGTACCACTCGCAAGCTCAGTTATTTAAGTTTCCTTCTCAATATGGGATTATTTAACCTGACAGTTAATTACAGGTGAAAATGAAGAACGGTGGATTTACATAACACTTTTCATTTTTGCTCCAAAGTTAGGGAAATACAAAAACGGTATTCTTTTAGTGGATAGTTGTATTCTTTTCATACATTTCTATCACCATTAGAAATAAGAATTAATTTTTTAAAATAAATTATTATTTGAGGAAGGAACTCTAGTTATTATGGGGAGGAAGAAGTTGTGAGGAGAAATTCTAGAGGGAAAAATTCACTAGCAATCAATTCCCAAGAAACCTGTATTTACCCAGCTTGGTACAGCCAGTTAATAACTTTCCAAGAAATACTTCTGTTTGCATTTGTGATCAAGCAGAGCAATTACCATCATGATTATTACAATAATGCGAACATGTTTTAGTAAAAGCAAGTCACTTAAGGGCACAAAAAAGAAGAAATTTCAGAACTTGTTTGTGGAATATAAAACTGCGTAGCATCACTTCTGTAATCTGTCAGGACATATTAAACATTTACAAAGGATGTAACTTGGCAAGCGTTAGACAATGCAAATATTATGGCTTTGCAAAGCAATGGAACTCATTTCAAATATTACTTATAACAAATGAGCTATAGGATCTTGGAACAGTTGCTTAACATCTCAGAGAATTAGGCATTCTAATGTACAAGCACTAAGGAGTGTGAAAATGTCCCAAATATTAAGTAAAACACGGTGTGCTGCTCACTTGGAGCATAGTGGGCAATCAAATTATCAGTTTCTTCTATCTCCATTACTTTGTGTCCTATCTGTATGTGTGCTGTATAAGGGATATTTGATTACTAAAATTTTTAAGGAATTCATGTTTCATTCCAGTGACCTTGTAAATCTTGAACCTTTTCATCTCCCCAAGAACTCTGTTCCCTCTTCTCCACAGGCCAACCAAGTCAGATTCTGTTCAGTGAAGAAAAACGGAAACAGGCATCTTTGAGAAGAAGCAGGACTTGCTTTGCAAGCTGATTGCTTTTGAGGACTGTGCTTTTGAGAGCCGGGATTGAAGAGGAAAACAGTCCCTTTTCCCTGATAGAAGACTCAGATCTCACTTTTTATTCACTGTTATCAAAAATAGTGGAGACTGAAATAAGCTTTTTCAGAGCAGCACAGACTTCAGGCCAAGGCTGGCAGCTCCACGAGGAGGCCCCGCAGCAGCTCCTGATGACGCCAGGAGACGCACGGCCCAATGCCAGGTCCTGTCCCACAGTTTTCTCTTCTGTTTTCTTTCAGGTAGCAAACAATGGCTGGTGTCCTAAAGGCCACTCCAGAGTCCAGCTGGGCCATTTTTCTCAGTGTGATAGGACATATAACCACACAGGTTATATGGAGCCGGTTCCTAGCTTGGCCCCGTAGTGCTTGCTCTTGAGAGACAGTGTTATATATTATATTTACACTGAGTTGTCTCATATGCCTGTCTATTAGAACCAAAATATCATAATGAAGCAGGAGAAAAGAGTTTTTAAAAGTTTCAACCTATTTCAATGTTTCCCACTCACTGAACCTCACAGCAGGGCACATAAAGGCTCCTCTGCCTACACCCCACATCTTCACCTCCTCTTCTCTGGATGGGGTGGAGGAGATGATAGCATTCCCACATAGACAGACTGTTGTTCCCTTCTTCTCATTTCATTTCCTGTGACAGTACCATGTCAGCTTAGGTTGGAAACTGGATTTTCCCAAAGGTGAGCAAGATTTGGAAAGTGAACTTATGGCTGTCGTACTGTGTTGTAGGCGGATGCCAAGCTGAGCAGACAGAGGTACCAGGCAGGCTGCAGCTGGACCTATTTGGCTCTACACTGTGCCCAGCTTGTCTTTCTGACTGCTGATGCTGCTGAGCAGTAGTGCTCCAAGCCCACTACCAACATCCCAGGCAAGGCCTTAGAGAGGAGCTGAGCAGAAGCGGCTCCCTCCTCAGGCTTCTGCACCAGCTCCAACTTCAGGCTTCCACCCAATGAATGAGAAGTGCCTACTTCAATTGTCTTTCCATGTAAATCTTGAGGAAGTTGCCTTAGTGCTGCTCCACTGATGCCCTAATTCCCTTTTCTCAACTTTCCCCACAAATCTCATGAAAGCTCTGGTTTCTTTATTGAGTTGTTGATATACAGTGCTTTGGCTTGAGTTTCATGTAGTCTTCTCTAACCTCCAAGTCAAGCTATGTTTCCTCCTCCACATCCTCATAGCTTGCTGTGTTGGCTCTGTCATCCCCATATTACCCTCAGTGAAAATAAGCGGCTTTGACTGCTGTTGTTAAGCCAAAGTCCTTTGAGGGCAGGGTTTGAATTCTGTTCATCTCTGAACCACGAGTCCTCAGAATAGGAATTGGCACATAGTAGGTTCTCAATACATGTTTATTGAGGCTTTCGATACATAGCCACAGTACCCGTAGCAGTTCATCCTCCTGGGACAACGTCTCCTCTGTTCAAGCTAGGTGAGTCCTGGAAAGAGGAGACTTGAGGAACTGTGATGAGATGCTTCATTTCTCCTGGGAACAGCCCAGGGAGACCACAGCTGAGATGATTTTCACTGACAGCTTGTAGAGTTGAAATTTTTATTAAAATAAGCAATAATTTAGTCTATAACAGAAGTTTCTACGTTTTCCTTGATTCCTTTTAGTTAGCTTTGTCATTGCTGACTAAAAGAACATGCTGGTCTGGGAGAAATGCCACACCAGGGTCTCAGATTCCAGTTCCTGGATATTCTCATGTATTTCATGCTATTTTGAGGATCAGTTGAGAAAATGAGTATGTGCTGAATGAATGACTTTCGTTCTTTTTTATTTTTTTTTTTTATTTTTAGGAGAATAAAATCAAACAACATAAAACAGGAAAAAAAAGGCAGTCAAAACAAAACAATGGAAGTGATACAGGATTTCAAAACAAGACAATAGGAAACCAACACAGGCTGCCATGATGACTCTTGTAATTATTCAGTGTATTGAGTACAAATGTCCTTATTGAACATCCTCATGGAAAGTGGACAGGAAAATGCTCCTGCCAACTCTGGGTGATCCATTGTCCCTTCAAGACCTGTGAAGGTGTAGAACTTGGGCCAAAGCCTAAGGTTCCCCTCCTGCTCCTTGATTCTTCTTGTGGAAAGATTACCTTAGCCTGAGTGCTAAGGAGCAAAGCAAAGATAAATCTCCTGGGAGAATAAACCAGCTGGTAAACATCTCAAAACCCAGTGATTCTCAAATACTGTCTTGTGATTAATTACAGTAATTAACTGAAGTTTTATCATAGCTAAATGTGCTATATTCAAATTATAAAATGATCAATACTGATCTGGAAGTTAAAATGCTCAGCTGAGCATGGAGATCCAGGGAGGCTTGGGGAAATCCCGACTGCATAGAGATGTTCTATTCAAGGTGTTTCGGAGAAATGAGTTGTTTCCAAGTAGAGATATCGGAGCAAAGGCAGACCTGAAAAAGCAAACAAGTTCATGCATTTAGAATTTACAGGCATGGTAACCAAAAACCTCAAGAACAAGCTGTCTACAAAGAAATATGATATCCTTTGGTCAGGCTAGGGGATAGAGAAAGTCTAGACAACTTTTCTTCGAAATTTTTATCTTATTTTCATATAAAAGATGAATATAAAAATTTGCGTATAGGGTCGGAGGAAGAAGAGAAAGACACAACATGGAGCAATAGATACTCTCCTAAGGCTCTGGCACAGAATGGACTTCAGTTTTATAAGTGATGTTTGCATATACCTGCACTTACACACACACACACACACACACACACACACACAGAATTCCAGAAGACACTTTTTACAAGTATACACATTACATTCCAATTTTATCAAACATTGCAACTTCACATAATTCTTCATGAAAACAGGTCCAAGTCAGAAACGATGAAACTGGAATTAACTATAACTGCCTTCTTCTTCCTCGCCTCCCCTGTCACTCAGATGCTCCCAGAGCAGAGCACCTCTAACTCTCTGAATCAGCAGCAACCTCAGTCAGACAGGGAATAACAGACATAGGATTTGGCGGTCCATGACTGAGCAGAACAAAGGCGGCTTCCCTCTAAGGTTTATAAGTGAGAGTGAGAAAATCAGTCATTGAATTAAACCAAAGCAGTGAGTTTTTCAAACTTTATTTTTTAAAGTTTGGAAAAATAGCAATATTAGTGTATTTTGTTGGAGAGCCCTTCCTCAGAGGCCCAGACATGGATCATTTTGGCAGCTTAAATTCATCATTAGGATTACATCTATTGTTCATATGTCGGTGTCCATTACAGCATCTGAAGAAATATCCTACTCCAGGGAGCACATGCCAATGTATGTAAGGAGAAAGCAGTGAAGGTTTCCCAGTAGAAAAGAATCTTTGCAAGTGATGCCTAGGAATGTTGCCTAAGAATGAACAGGAAAAAAGCTCAGAGCAGAAGAATTAGAGTTAAAGATCTTCCCTGTGACAATCATGCTCAAAGCCTTGTGAAACCAAGGATAAAACATATCATAAATAATGGGATTTAAAGTAGAATTGAAATAACCAATCCAGAGGAAGACATTATACAAACCCTCAAGGGTGGTAAAAGTCATCCTTGGTTGTGCAATAAAAGTCAAAAGCTAAGCAGGAGACCTAAATTTCTACAAAGTGATTTCAGTTAATTTTGTAGCCATTTTACTAAACATTTGTATCTCTAAACATAGTAAAAGAATCATTTCTCAGCCATTTGGACTGGAGGGAGAGAGAGCAAGGCCACACCAGCAGGCAAATCCAGTCTGGGAACCAGTGCCATGCGTGGGTGGCCGCCAAAGTAGGAACAGTCAGACCCCAGCTCCTTCTGGCATGCAGACTGGCCAACAAGAAGTACCAACACACACATATACCCCACCCCCGTCCCCATCCCCATAAGCAACCTGCATCTGGATAAACTCAGGCCGTGATGATAGGTGAAATGCAATTGGATGCCTGTGGTGCTTTGGTGTTTCACTGACCTTGCAGGTCTAGGGTCAGTGGTCTGATCATTGGTTCAGAGGATAGCAGTACATGGTGTGACATCTAGCGGGGAGTTCCTTCTCATGGTTGCAGCCATTGTTGGTTCCCTATGGCCTTGTTTTGGAAGTCCTATATCATTTCCAATGTTTTATTGGGTTTTATTCTCTTTATTTTGTTTGATTGTGTTAAATCTGATGGCAGGAGCAACTATTTCAAAGATAGCGAGATATATTATGGTAGCCATTTTGGACTTACTTAAAGCTTGTTTTGAAATGCTTTATTGCATTCTTTTTTTGTTTTTATTGTTCCTGTTTTGGTCTGTTCTGTTTGATTTTCACTATGTGCAAAGTTGTCTGTAGCTATTTTGAAGACATCAAAAGGCCTTATGGTTACTACCATTGATATTGTAATGTTTTGAAGTCCTGTGTCTTTTATACTGGTTTGTTGTGATTGGTTTTATTCTGTTTTATTCTCTTTAAAATAAAATGAAAAAATGAAAAAAAGGAATTGTCTGTCTAAATTAGGCAAATTTACCTTAATATCACATGTTCATACACAAATATATAGATAAACAAGAAATTTCATGAATGTTGCTATTTAAAGCACTCGACAAGGGCTGAGGGGTTAGCATAGTGGTAGAGTGCTTGCCTAGCATGCACAAGGCCCTGAGTTTAATCCTCAGTACAAAAAAAAAAAAGAAAGAAAAAGTGAAATCACTCAACAATTTTACACTGTTATATTCTTAACCAGGACAAAAAATATTTTATATTCATTTTAAGTTAGACAATAGCATCACAATGACTATACAATAATTTCAACAAATGAGCCTAAATTTAGATTTACATAAGAGTACGATTGACTAGAGGGAATACTCAGGACTCTTATTCTTTTAACTTCTCTCCTGTTTCTGTATCCTCACCTCCTGCCCCAATTAATTTTCACTGAAAATGAGTTGGTCTTGCTTTGGTTTACTTTGCAAATTCACACAGATTAACTTTGCTACTTCATTACTATTCTATAGCAAAGTAAACTTCTAGCACAGTAAGCTTTATAGGTAAATTTATCACTCTCACCTGCACTCACATGTTTGAATTTCAATATTATTCCAGTAGTGTCACTCCAGGAGGGCAGCTGAAATCCTCAAAGACCCAACATGTGTTCACTAACCTGCTGTTTTGATGACACTGTCAATGACCTCCATTGGAACTTGCTCATTGCTTATGAACCGGACTGAGCGTCTCTTATTGAGAAGTTCATAAAATTCCTGAGCTCTCTTAACCATTTCCTCCTCAGGGTACTGGGTGTGGGAGAATGGGATGTGTTCAACGTGTTCCTCTGACTCCTGCCACTCATCAGCATCTGCAGATAAGAATCAGCTGAGTCACAAGTTCAGCAGTCAATCCATTATAAGGTGGTCACCAGGCAAAGGAAAGTTCCTGAAAATGTCTGTAAGCTTATATAAGCTCAAAAAAGGTCAATAGCACAAAGAAAAAGAGAAGAGAGGAGAAAGGAAGGCAGGAGGAGGGAACAGAGACAGAGATAAAGAAGAGGAGGAGGAGGACGAAGGGGAAGAAGGAAACAAAAATGAAGTAGATCTACAGAATCCTGACCACTGATCTTGACTATTCGTTAACTCTAGACTTGTTATAAATCCAGAAAAAACAATCTTTACCTACAAAAAGATGAGGCTTTCAAATTTCCCCTAATGGTGGATTAGGTTATTTGAGACAATTCTCTACCTGATGAAAGTCACTCAGATCACCAAATGTGTTTTTGGAAGCTTTCTTTTTTAAACAGTTGAACTGACAAACTAGTAAAAAAATTAACAGATTCAAATTGAAGGGAAAATATAAACCTATAGAGGCAAGCATAGAAGTTACATTGTCCCTGATTGTTTCTGCTAATCCTTATAATTTGAATTTCCGTTTTTGTATTTTCAGTGATCAAGGGAACCCAAAATCATAGTTCAGGCCTACACACAATGGGAAAGCTAACAATATGGACCCCGAGACTCTATCCTTCAGAAAAGTAAGAATTATTAAAATGCAAGCCCTCAATGGCCTATATCATTTTGGTATGTCCTGCCTCAAATTTGAACTTAGAGTAAAGTGGTCTTGGTTGAAAATGCCCCAACTGATTAGCAGAATAAAATGCAAATATACAAATAAACTCAAGTACACTTACTAGCACCAAATGTAATCAGGCACCTAAAGAAACAAAAAATTTTGAACAAGAAGTAGCAGAATCAATAAAATATATAAAATCAGATGGCTAAAGATTCCAAATACTAGAATTGTTAGGTTCAGAAGATAAAACAATTATGTTATTGTATTCAGAGTGGGAGGAGAAGACAAACACAAATCTATAGGGTACATGAAAGAATAAAATGTGATGAGGAAATAAGAAAAAATAGAATATTTAGAACTGACCAATAACAGAATTAAGAGTTTAATGGATAAATTTATTAGCAGTAAATTACTTAAAAGAAAAATTAATGAACTGGGTAATAAAAAGAAAATATGAATGAGTTGAAAGATGAAATAGAAAACAGGAAAAAAAGGAGCATAGTAAGGATGTCTAATATAATTTTTTCATAATCAAGAGGTAAAAAGGAGAATGTAGCAGAGGCAGTATTTGAATTCACAGTGGACAGCACCAAAATCCAGATCATTAGTAACTACCATGAAAGATTGTACTTGGACAATCTATCCACTGAAATAGTGGATAGATTTCTAAACACATATGAATTACCAAAACTGAACCAAGAAGACAAAAAAAAAAATCTGAACAATACAATAACAGGCAAAAATGAAATTGAAGCAAATAAAACAACAAAACCCTACTAAGAAAAGCCCAGGATCTACAGGATTCACTGCTGAATTCTACAAGACCTTCAGGGACAGTGTAACACCAGTATGCCTAAACTCATCAGTGAAACTGAAAGGGAAAAATACCTCCATCTCATCCACAGAGGCAAGAATTACTGTAATTCCAAAATCAAATGTGGACCCAACTAAAAAAGCTAAAGGACAATCTCTTTAATGATCGTAAAGGTAAAAAGAAAATCCTTAAGGTACTAGCAAATGGAATGCAGCAAATCATCAAAAAGACGATGCAGCATGACCAAGTAGGTTTTATCCCAAGGATGAAAAGATGGTTCAACATCCACAAATGAGTAAACGTAATATATCGTATAAATAGAAGCAAGAACAAAAATTGTATGAATGGACTTGGTGCACATGAGCTGCAGCATGGCAGCGCACCCATCTGACCGCCACAAGCAACATAGTAAAGCTCATAAAGGCATGCAGCATGGGATGGGGGTGAGGGTGGCTATGGGGAGTCCAGGATCTGCAGAGGGGGATGGCAAAGACCATGTAGAACTGCAAGTCCTGTGAAGGTGAGAAAAGAACTCAGCAGAGTAGAACAGAAGCATTGTGCCAGCCAGCTCTGAAACCATAACAAGGAGGCAGTTCTGGCAGAGAAGAGACAGCTAGCGGCAACTCATCACGTGCTGGTGGTGCCTTCGTAGAACAGAATTTCTTTGTCTGAAGCCCCTCACTTGCTTCAGCATAGGAACATGAGAACAGTGCTCCTGCAGAAATGGGAGAACACTCAGTGCTTTATGCTGCTGTGCCTAATTGAAACATTGGTGGTTTTTTTTGTTTGGTTTTTTTTTTTTTTTTTTTTTTTTTTTTTTTTTTTACATCTGCAAAGCCAGGGCATCTGCATACTGTGTTAGACGTGGCTAAAGTGGTTGATACCATCTTATTCCTCTTTGACCCACTAGAAGACTGGGAAAGCACTTGGGATTATCTCTTTTCTGCCTCTGCTCAGGGCCTCCCTACCTATACACTAGCTGTTCAAGGGGTTTCTGACCTCCCACCTAAGAGGCTGGTAGATTCCAGAAAGAAGCTAAGTAAAGTAGTGGAGAAGTATTTTCCTGATGATGAACTCTTCCTGTTAGACATTCAGCAGGAGGCAGGGATGCTGCTTAGGCAGCTGGCTAACCAAAAGCAAAGACATCTTGCTTTTGGAGATTGGCAAGCCTACTTGTTTGCCTATGCTGCGGATTTTGTGCCTAATGAAGAGAATAACTTGGTGGGCACCTTGAAAATCTCAGGCTATGTGCACAGGCAGACTTTCAATATAAATAGCTTGCTGCATATCACTGGAGATGGTGATTTTCAAAAGAAACAGATTGATACCCCTGTGGACCCTTTCCTTTTAAATCCTAGAGTGATTAACTCTCAGAAGGATCCAGGCATGACAAAGGAGGTTTGTGCTACAGATGCTGTAGCTGATATGAAACACCTTAAGGTCATGACAAAGGCAGTCTCTGACAGACAAGAGTCTTTGCAAACAGAAGTTATCCCAGAACCAGTGGAAGGGGAGCAATCCTGGCCCACTGAGGAGGAGCTGAATGAGGCAAATGTCTTGTTGAAGGAAAGTTTCAAGGTGGTAAAGAAGGTTCCCAAAGGAACATCCAGTTACCAAGCTTAGTGGATTTTGGATGAAGGCGGTAAAAGTGGTGGGGAAGGAGGTGACTGATGATATAGAACATGAGGATTTTAAGGAAGAGGAATCTCAGTATGAAAGTAGGGAAGAAGAAGAAGTGGAGAAATGTGAAACTATGATGATCTGTATGATGAGAAAATGGATGAAAAGGCTGAGGAAAAAATGTTGGAGAAATATAAGTAAGAAAGGGAGGGTCACAAAGAGGGTGGAACAGTAAGCAGCAGAGTACACAGCATCTCTGGGAAAAACAGTCCAGACGCTGGAATATAGCATTCTGGAGAAGACAAAAAGGAAGGAAACGGGTCTCCTCAACCTGTTGAAAGAAACTTAAGTGAGAATTAAAACCCACAGAGAGAATAGAAAAACAAAGAAAGAAAAACATAAACAGAAGAAAGCAGGAGTTGGCAGCACTTTCACCAGAGCTGGAACCACCATGCCAGAAGCACTGCTGGAACTTGGAGACACACAGTCATAGTGAAGCTGGTGGCTGGCAAGCCCAAAGGCCTCTCTGGGGTGATGTGGTAGCAGAGGGGAGCAGCAGACCAGAGAACTTCACCGGCTGGTGGTGAGTGCCTGTTCCACCCCTGCTTACACTCCAGGAGCTGCTGGGAAAAGCAGCAAACAGCAGAAACCCCTAGCCAGTATGCTTTGGAGTAATTATAACCAATACAGGAAGGTCTGGGGACTCTACCACCCACTTGTCTGTTAGAAGACAGGAATATGACAAGAGGAAGAAGCAAAATGCAGCCTCTGGTCTCCAACCCAAGCAGTACTGGTCCAGGAGATGTAAACCTGGAAGAGATTGGGAGCCACACTCCTGCAATTTCTGAAGCAACAGCAACTGAAATAAAGAAACAACTTCAAGAAGCTATTAAAAAACATAGAACAGAAATACTATTATAGGTTAAAGAAGAAATGAGAAACATAATCAAAGAATTGCTAAGCACCTCTATAGAAGACACAGATGGAAGAATAGAGGAGCATAGAAAAAGGAAGGAAACCTTCAATGAGGAATATAAAAAATTTAGAGTACATGAAGCAGATTCAAAGAGATTTTCAGGATATTAAAAATTTTATTGAAAGCTGGCAAAACTGCTTGAAACAAACTAAAGATAAACTACCAAATCTTGAAGACAGGTTTTCAGCTTGCGATCATGAAAGGAAAGATCTCTTAAAAATAACAAGGAATCAGGAAGTAACAATACGAAGGCTAGAAGATGACTAAAGGAACTATAACTTAAGAATGAAAAATGTGAGTGAAGAAGCAAGGGTAAATACAAATGAAATACACAGGCTATTTACAGAAATAATTAAAGAAAACTTCCCAAGCATAGGAAAAGGAAATAATATTCAGATAAATGAGACGTGCAGAACTTCAGCCAGCTATAACCAAAATAGATCTACACCCAGACATATAATAATCAAGATCTCAGAAATTCATCACAAGAACAGAATATTAAAAGCTGTCAGAGAAAAGAAACAGATGATCTATAAAGGAAAACCCATCAGAATCACGACAGACTTCTCAACACAAACCTTCAAATCAAGAAGAGCTTGGAGTGAAGTATTCCAAGTTCTAAAAGAAAATAACCTCCAACCCAGATTGATGTACCCTGAAAAAGTATCTCTCAAAATTAATGGGGAAACAAGATACTTCCATGACAAAGAGGAACTAGAGGAGTTCATGACCCTCAAACCAACCCTACAAAAAATATGGAAGGACATGAGAGAGAGGGAGAGAGAGAGAGAGAGAGAGAGAGAGAGAGAGAGAGAGAGAGAAAGACCATGGTTTCAGCAACAGTGGCAGAGGAGGCTCATTGAATGAAGCAGAAAGTGGAATGAAGGGGAAAAGTACACAACCAATGGCAGAAAAATAGCATGGCAGAGATGAAGCAGAGAAGGTTAGCCATAATCACTAATATAGATGGCCTTGATTCATTCATAAAAGGAAACAAAGGCAAAGTGAGTCAGGAGATAGGGTTTATCAATATGCTTCATATAAGAAATACATTTAACCCAAAAAGGGGTTTATAGCCTGAAAGTCAAAGATGAGAAAACAATGCTCTATGTGACAAAAAACCAAAACAAAGCGAGGGTAGCTTACCCATCAGCCACAGACTGGCTAGAAATCCATGACATTTTTATACAATGGGAAACTACTCAGCTATAAAGAAAGAAAACCTTGAGGCACTTGTAGACAAGTGGATACAGCTTGAGATCATGCTCAGGGGTAATAATGTTCAGAATCACTTAGGTGAATAGTGGGTTGCCTCCCTAATATAAAACTAAAGGAGTTAGTGGGATCCAAAGTGTACAGTACATCCCATGAAAGTGAAAGGGGAGGAACTGTCTAAAAAGGGAAGGCAGTGGCCATTGTTAATTTATTATCTTAATTTGAAACCCATGCTGTTTTCATTGTTCTGTTTCGTTTGGTTTTATCCTGTTTCAATTTGTCTACTTGTATTAGATTTGATGGCATGGACAGCTATTCCAAAGATGGCAGAATGTATTATGGTAACCATTTTTTATTTCCTATTGGATTGATATGGAGCCCTGTATTTATTTCACTATTTTGTTTTGACTGATTTTATTCTATTCTGTTTTGTTTGCTAGTATCAGATCTGGTGATAAAGTCAACTACTTTGAAGACAATAAGATACACTGCAATACTCATTCTGGTTGGACTATTATCTTCTTTTGAAGTCCTATAATGTCTCCAATGTTTTGTTTTTATTGGTTTTGTTCTGTACTGTTTTGTTCAATTTTATAATGCCTGATGCCAGGCAACTCTTTTGATGATAACAAGAGGCATTATGGTAGCCATTATTGATTTCCTTATATTTGTTTTTAAGTCATGTACTATGTTGATCCTTTTGTGCTTGACTCTATTTTGTTTTGTCTCATTTGGTGCTATTATCTTCAAAATAAAAAAAGTGTGGAAAAAAAAGAAAGGGTGGAAGAGATGTTTCCAGAAGAAATGGACACACCCCAGGATGTGCCTGCTATACTTAGTAAGTCAACAAGTTTAAGTTCAAGCAAACATTTATTGCAAACTTCTGTGAGTCAGAACTCTGTCAGTGTGATGGAAAAGAAGAAAAGCACATTGTCCTTGCTCCTAAAGGCTAACATATTACATGGGAAAGTGACATGCTTATGGGAAATGCATACATAATCATGATCTAGACTGGTATAATGTTACAGGACTCTAATGAAAGAGAACTACTAAGGTTAATTTAGCAAATAATTCTTAAAGGAGCTAACATTCAGTTAAGTGTAATCTTTGAAGACTTTGGGGGAATTTGGGTAGAGGAGCAAAAACAAAAGTATGAAGATATAAGAAAAGATCATATTAGTAGATACATAAAAACTTTTCATAAAATTCACATTCACTCATGATAAAAAGCACTAAAGAATGTAAGCATAGAAGGACCTTATTTCAATCTAATAAAAGCTATTCATGACAAACCAATGGCCAATATCATATTGAATAAAGAATGGTCAAAAGCTTTCCATCTAAAATCAGAAACAAGACAAAGATGTCCACTATCACAACTCCTATTCAATATAGTATTCATACCATTAGTTAGAGCAATCATTCAAGGGAGAAATAAAATGGATATGTAGAAGAAAGAATGAAAGAATTCAAATTATCATTATTTTTAGATTCCATAATTTTTTACATAGAAGATTCAAAAATTTCCACCAAAAAACTCTTAGAACTAATAGTAAAATTCAGCAATATAGCAGGATACAAAAACACACAAAAATCAATAGCATTTCTGTAACCAATAAAGAATCCATTAATAAAGAAATTGGGAGAATAATACCATTTACAATAGCATTAAGAAAAAATAAATACTTAGAAATTAACCTAACCAAGGATGTGAACGACCTCTACAATGAAAACTACAGTATCCAAAAAGGAGATCAAAGAAGGTATTGCAAAATGAAAGGACATTCTCATATCCTAAATAGACAGGACCATCATTATCAGAATGGTCATACTTCAAAAACTGGATTGAGAAAGCTACTTTTTTTTTGTCTTTTGGTACAGGGGATCAAACTCACAACCTCACACTTGCCAGGCAGGTGCTTATGCCACTGAGCTAAATCCTGGATTGAATGCAATCCCATAGATTTAAGGAAATCCTAACAACGTTCTTTACAGAATGAGAAAATAATCTAAAAATTCATAGGGAACTGGAAGAGACCTAGAATACTAAAAGAAATCAAGAGCAAAGCAGGAAGCATCACAATCCCAGACTTCAAGTTATATTACAAACCTACAGTGATAAGACACAACATGATACCAACACAAATCAGACATGTGAATCTATGGAACAGAATAAAGGATACTGAAACAACCCCAGACACATTCAGCCATCTGATGTTTGACAAAGGGTCCAATAATATTTGCTGGAAAAAAGATAGCCAATTTGGCAAATGGTACTGGGAAACTGGCCATCACACACAGCAGCTATTTCTCATCATATACTAAATTAAAATTAAAATAACTCAAATATCTAAATGTTAAAACAGAAACATTTAACCTGCTAGAAGACAAATAAAATTTCTTGACATCATAGGCTTAGGCCAAATGAACAAGAAATAACATCAAGAATCAACACTTTTTTTCAAAAAAGGATTAACAAATGGGATGATGTCAAATTTTAAGACCTTTGCACTGCAAATGAAACAACAAACAGAGTGAAGAAACAACCTACATGATGAGGAAAATATTTTGCTAGCTATACTACTGACAGTATTAATAAGAATATGTAAAGAACTTAAAAATGTTAGATTCCCCCAAATAAAAACCAAGCTGAAAAATGAGCTTCTGAAATAATCATTTCTCAGAAGAAATACAAATGCATGAAAGAAGTTCAACATTAAAGAAATGCAAATTAAACTAATATCAAGATTCTATCTTACTGCAGAAGGCTATCATCAGGAAATCAAATGGTAAGTGCTGGTGAGGCCGCAGGGGAAAAGGAACCCTTCTACACTGTGGTGGGAATGTAAGCTAGGATACTACTATGTGCACTAAAACTAGAGATTCCATTTAACTCAGCTATTCCCCTACTAGGCATCTGTCCATAAGAGTTAAAGACATCAGTGATAATGATATATGTATACTCATGTTTATATAAGCACAATTCATAATAACTACATCTTGGAAAGCACCCTTTAGGTTCAGCAATAGAGGAATGAAAAGACAATATGGTCTTGAAACCACAGTTGAGTACAGTGTCACTCAGCTGTAAGAAGGCATATATTTGAGTCATTTGCAGAAAAATGGATTCACTTTGAATACACAATGTCAAATGAACTAAATCAGATATACAGGCTTAAATATTGCATGGTTTATTTTGAATGAGACATTCTAAGTTTAAATAAATGAAAAAGCAAATTAAAAGATATAATTTTAATTTGGTTAAAGGCATGGTTAAGAGGGAGATATATCTTTTGCAAATGGAAAGGGTGTCAAAATATGGAAGGAGTCAGGAGGAGAAGAGGTTGTAAAAAGAATTAGTATCTGTCATGTACACGTACCAACTATTCACAATGAATGCATTCATTATATATTGCAAAGATTTACTAAGAAAAAAGGAAAAAATAACATCTGGAATTTTCCCAGAACCTACAGATTTAAGAGGCCAGGAAATTCTAAGCAACATTAAAAAAAATGATATACACCTTTTAATAATGAAATATCAAACATTAAAACAACAAGGAAAAATTTACTCTGAAAGAACAAAAATAACTAAACTCTTAACAGCAAGCAAGAATAATTATACTTAATACAAATGGACCAAATACTCCTATTACTAATGAGATACATCTAAAAAATACAAAGAATGAAAATTAGTTCATGCACCACATGAATATATTAATATCAGATGAAAGAGAAATTAAAGTATTCTTGATAATGTCATTTTATAATAAAAACATAGTAGAAATACTGAAATTGCACTTATAATAAAGGACCTCAACATAGGCTTCCAAGAAGAAAGCTATAGTTACAAGGGATGATTTTAACACGTCAATGACAGAATAACTTGGAGAAAAAAGCCCCGCAGAATACAGAGGTTATGGTTTATATCTAGATGCCCCCCAAACACTCATGTGTTCATAGGATAGGTTTTGGGGAAGTGACTGGATCATAGGGACATGATACTTAAAAATGGCAAAAATGTGGAGGAACAAAGTGAATCCACAGGCAGGCACTGCAGAAGATAAAAAGGAATGCCTGTCTAGCACACTCATCAAGGACAGGCTCAATTATCTTATAGTGGGAGAATCCCACCAAATAACATTGTAAACTCCCTGAGAGGCTTTACAAACTCAGGAGACCTTACTGTTAACTCCCCAGATGTCTCTTCCCAATATTTTCAGAATTGTTGGCTATGTATCCAAACTTGGGCAACTCTTCCTCTGACAATGTTTTTCAAATCCCTGGATAGACACAGTTTTGAACCACACTACAAAGATTTCAGCAGAAATGATGCTGACTTCAATCAATTAAAATGATTGAAAAGAGAAAAGTACTTGGATGGAGTAACACACACACACACACACACACACACACACGCACACACACCTTACTTTCCTTAATTTGACCTTGGGCTTCTGTTTGTTGTTGGACTTTATCAACTCCTAGAATCTAGAAGGCAAACGGTACCAAAAGGAGACCATTGCAAAGAACATACTTTATATCAGAATGAATTGATATGAGTTGGATTTTTACAGGGAACTTTGAATAAGACAAAGAAAGCTTCATTGTGAAGGCTGCCCAGACAGTACAGACTGAAAATGTCATCAGGATCCAATCAGTAGATGGTCAGTTTACATAATTCTACCAAATCTGCCCTTCATTTTTTTTTCAGTCTGATGGAAATCTGTGCAGAGGACCATGTCACCATAGAAAGCAATACCTACTTAAGTAAATATTATAACATAATATATACCAATAATATTATTATCAGAATCTTTCATGAAAATGCTCAGCAATTTCCATCTTAAAGAAACAAATAGGAAACTGTCCAACCACTACATTTTGTGTGTGTGAGTGGATATGTGTTGGCGGAATCATTATTATATTAACAAACTGTTTCTTTGGAAAAATGCATCTAGTGTTGTGTGTATGGTCCTTATTGACAACTTTCCTAGAACCCAATGTATGACTGCCCAATATGATGTATGTGTCCCCCACCCCCCGATTTGTGGGATACAAGACGACTATTTGCCACTCTCTTCTTTGAGTAGGATCAATTGACTCTGATCCCTCTGATTAGCTGATGTTATGGTTGTAACATCATTTATTGGAGAATTTCAACTTGCAGAAATGGTTAATTTGGGAATTTGTAGCAAAATCTTTCAGTTGAAGAAACTAAAATTCTTGGAGAGATATATTTTGCAATATTTTCTTCTATGCATGGAAGAGCTAATAACAGCTGAAATCTAGGTAAAGGTTAACACTCATAGAGATACACAAGCACTCAAGTGTTTACAGAATATTTTCCAATTACTAAGAAAAAAGTGAGGCTGAGCCTATATAAAGGATGGTGACGAAAGTCAGACCGGCAATTCACCCCACGCTGGGAGTCTGACACTTCCCATGCTTTAAGATGCAACCCTGAAGGTCTATATTCCATAGTAAGAAATAATTTTGAGTAAAGCAGCCTTGATATGTATTTGCAGCCTAACACAATAACCTCTGAGTGATCTAGGGAACCGCAGGACTTGGCCCTAGGTTAAAGTCATTCCAGAATGTTAGTGTCAATTGCTGATAGCACAAAAGTGATTTCCCTGGAAATAAATAACAAATTCTTGTCACCGGTGGGTAGGTTTGTCCTGAGTAGGTCCCCAATGCCTACACAGTAGAGCTACCATTCCTTTAGCCTCTCAGAGGGCAGAAAGTCTCCCTTTTCCTGAGGACTGGAGAATCACAGAGAGCAGGTGGCCTGGATGCCAGGCTGGAAGCCCAGTGAGCTCTGGCAGTAAGACAGAATCAGACGAGCTGAAGGAAACAGAAATTGCAGGGCACTGGGTGAAAACTAAAGGTAGCACTCCTCCCCATCAGCTCTTGAACTCCTGACTTGCCCCAAGACTGCAGCCCAGAGTGGAAAGAAAACAGCTGTTTAAACTCCTGTTTTTCTACCTCCACCCTACAGCAATCAGAGTGCCGATGACAAATTTATTCAAGCTCCAAGAAGTCCAGGTTCCAAAGCAACTGGGTGTCATCATGACCTGCTTGTCAGAAGAAATGCTTTGCTGGCACATTTGAGGTTCGTTATTGCTGCCAACAGCAATTCATCTTGTTCCATTACTTTAACACACCAAGGGGCCTCTAAATTGCTAATTAAGGTTAGGTGGCTGAGAAATTCTAGGTCATTTCTACCTTTCCCAGCTAATGTGGAGATGTTTTTCCATCTACACTTCTAAATAAATCACATTGGTGTTTTTACAAATCTTTGCAAAGCAATTAAATATTTTCTAATAATGAGTAAAGGCAGTTTGGGTCACATCACCCTTGCTCCCTTCCTGCAATTGAGGATGCAGGTGACACACCTGTCTCCACAGCCAGAAGCCAAAAGTGGTGGGGAGCAACTTCAGGGTTCACCCAGCCCTCAGAGATCCTCTTTGCCAGCTGCCTCAGCACAGAGCTGCTTCTGGCTTGGCCTCTTGCCATTGAGTCCCTAACTGGGTATTGTGTGATTATTTCGCTAGCAGCACCAATGTGGGTGGCGCTGAGGAGGCTGGGTTTGCCCTGATGGTCAGGCCTTGAATAGAACAAGGCTATTCTAAAGCTGGTGGGGTTCATCCTTGGCGTGATGGAGAATGGTAGGAGCAGCAACAGTTCTGACTTTCCCCACTCCCATTCTTCCCTGAGGTGAGTCATAAAATCTACAAATACTTCAATCTTCCCCAAAAGTAGATCATCAGCTCCCCATTCAACAGATGGCCTCCTGATACCCAGAGAAAAGAATATTCTCATGTCTGCAGCAAAAAGGACGCACAGAAGAGTCTCAACAAACAGGCCCGGCAAAGTCTCCCCTGGCTTGTTCATTAGATTATGTCTTCATTTTTCTATCATGTGTCCCAACAGCTGTCCACTGTCTGACAGATCTAGCCAAAAAACACACAAGTGGAAGCATTTCTTTGACATTCTTTGAATTACAAAAGCTGCTGTGCTGTGTTACATTGACATGAAATAAATGTGTGCTTTTCTCCTATTAATCTGCCTTTATTAATGGGTCTTGGCCACAAAGTGGGGTGGGTAGAGAAAAAGATACTAGTCTGCCCCTCCAAACAATGAAGTGAAGCTGACAGAGTTTGTCCCCAAACCCCTTCCGTTCTCTGTGTTTATCTTCAGTCTCCCTTCTCAGGAGCCCAGGCAGGCTGGATCTCAAGGACAATATCTTCCTTCAAGTTCTTTCCCTTTCCTAGTCCCTCAGCTACGCTTACTTTATGCTGAAACTTCAAGGTCTTTGGGTGGGGGTGGGGTCTTCACTTGTCAACCTTCTATTTTTTATTTATTTATTTATTTATTTTGTCTTTTTCATTTTTATGGGTACTGGGGATTGAACTCACGACCGCCTGCTTGCAAGGCAGGTGCTTATGCCACTGAGCTAGATCCCCAGCCCCTTCGCCAACCTTTTAAATCAGCCACATAAAAGCACTAGCGGGTGGGTATGTCAAAGCATGGCGAAAAGCTAAGACAGAGTTGAGCGTCTTGCTCCTGATAATAAAGAACCGTGCTGGTCAAGCTCAGAGCCTCAGCAGGGCAGAACCTGATCTTGAAATTTTTTGGCAGTGGTGGGCTGGCAAATCAGCGCTTTGGGGGAGGAAGAGCACTTACCAATATCCATGAGAAGAAATATTGAATCCCATCATGGCCTAACTGCAAGCTACTGAAGATTTAACAAATGGCCCAGTAACTCCTAAATATTTAATGAATGTTCCTTGTCAGCCCTAGAGACCAGCTCTCATACACTATTTTTTCAGAACCCTGAGGCTAAGGGACTGAGGGACTCTCAGAGGTGCAAGTGATTAACATCATTGGTAGGAGCAGTGTCAGTTGAGGCAGCTGTAGATCGGCTGGCAGTCAGAGGAGGAGGTATTGCAGTGAGTGTATCCTTGGTTGGCTGATTTCCAGAAGGAAGAGAATGACACTGATTAGTTCGTTAAACTCCCACTAAACTGAGTTGTCAATAAGACACTGAATAGGCTTGCAACTAGTTTTGATGGGTATTTGTTAGCAGGATACATACATGGAAATTTCTCTTCTCCCAAGTTTTCAGAAACATTTTAATTCTCAGGTAGTACACTAGATAAAAATTTTAACACAGGCCTTCTTATCAAAGACTGGATAAGATAAGATGATCAGAATTCCATTTATAATTATAGTATTTGAATGGCCAATAGAAAAAATCCGGCACCAACAATAAAATGAACACAGCCTTATAAGCTATGTCTCCTATATCTAAGTAAAGAATTTTTGTGTAAGATTTTCAGTTCATTTTAGAGCAATAACCTCAGGTTTTTCCTTTAAGATAAACTTCAGCTACTTCTTAGACCTCTGTTCCAGATACACGAGGAACTGACAGTCTTAAAACGACATTGTGTTTGGCTTATCATCAGAAGGTCCTCATCCTTTATCTTACAAGCTTGTCCACACCATGCTCTTCTACCTTCCATCCTCAGCACAGGCTACACACAGCCTGAATCCTCACCTATGAACACAGTGGGGATTCTTTGAGAATCGGAGCTAGAGCAGTTTGTATTGATACTCGTGTCTTCCTAAACTTGCACTAGGATGTCCTAGAATACTATTTTACTGTTTGTAGCTCATTGTTTTATTCAAAATGGTTTGAACCTGCTATTTGTATTCAACAAAACCATCTCCATGCTTCCTCAGTACTGGAATCTTTTTTCTTCTCTGAATATCCCTGTGCTCAAAACCCTCTGAACATGGACTTAGATTGCATCCAAAGCTGTGGTCAAGAACAGGTACACAGGCAGCAGAGATCCTGGTTTTAAAAATGGTCCTTACTGGGGAGTCTGGAGAACATGGCGGACAGACAACAGCAACTACTGAAGGCTCTCTAAAGGCTCGGCTCAGAGGCCAGGAATGATGCGGACTAAGGAGATACGAACCAGTAGAGATATGCTCTGCTGACTCAGGAACGAACTGGGCTGAGAGAATCCAACTTAGAATACAGTCCTGGCGCTAAAATAGGAACAGAAAAATCTCGGTGTGGAGGCTCGACCCCGCGCCATTGGAAACCACGATTTGGATTTCCCGCCGCCCGGCGGCTGGCTGCCTCCACGGCGGCTCGGCAAGGAGAGACGCGCAGAGCTCTGGGAACGGGAGTCTGCGAACGGAGTCGGAAACAGGACGGACAAGGAGGAAAACTGACTGGTGGCGAGGTGAGCGAGAAACTGACTCCCTACCACAGTTTGACTCCAGCGGAGGTTTTTCTGGGCTCGGGCAGTCCTGTAAGTAGTTGCTGTTGTCTGTTAAGATTTTATACAAAGGTATTAGATGTAGTATTTAATAGAGTAATAACTTGGTGAAACCTAAATGATCTATATTAGGGAATATCATGTTTCACCTTATTTATATCCACAGAACAGAGTATTAGGCTGCTGTATGTATTTCAAAGGCAGGGGACAAAGAAGGTGTTCACGATTTAATGTGAAGTGGGAAAAGGGGAAACAGACCGTGAGGTACTGATGAACTGTGCTGTAGAAACATACAGGGCAAGAAATACAGTAAGATGGTAGAAACGTCCAGGCAAGATCAGGCAGAGTGGTGTGTGCATTCCTGCAGCCCTGGAGGAGAGGGAGGCTGAGACAGGAGAAGTGCAAGTTTGAGCCCAGCCTGGGCAACTTGGTCACTTAGCAAGAGCCTGTCTCAAGAAAAATGGGAAGGCTGAGAATGTAGTTCATTGTGAAGGCCCTGTCCCAGGTACCACCACAAACAACCCCAAAACAGCACCCTATGAAAGATTCCTGTGAGGACTTCTGGAATCTCACTGAACAGCTTCTTGGATGAAAGCACGCCTGGAAGGGTACGCAGAGTGTTTGGGGGTGAAAAGGTGCTGTTTCCCCTGCTCCTCTCCTTTGGTTCCCCTGCAGCTGCTACCCAGCAGGGCTCTCAGGCTCAGCCCTGCAGCTTCACACCCTGCCCCTGGGCTCACTTCCTCCCACTCCCTGAGGTCACATGGCTCTGAGGGGACACTCCTGATCCTGGAGAGCACAGTCGCCCTCCCCCCCACGCCCCTCAGCTGGCCACTGCGCTCTGCTGTCCTATACTGTTTATAGCACTCGGAAGGAGAAGACAGAGTCTGCATTACAGAGAAGTGCAGTGATCGTTGCTGTGGTATTTAATTAGTTGCAGTTTAGGATTTATGACCCCAGAAGGCACTGGGAGGAAGAACTGGGTCTGTGCTCTTCCTGGAAGCCTTTAGCTGTCATTTCTCTGTGTTCTTCTGGTGTCTTCCCTTCTGCTTAGATTTATTACTGTTTTTGTGGTCTGGGGAAATCAGATGATGAGGTGTATTAGATTATTTCTTAATTGAGTCAATAGATTACTTGAAATAGGGTTTCTGAGGTATCTTCCAGTGGGTGAGAGAGGCGTATCTTAGTGCAAAGGTTATGCTGGTAATCTCGCTCACCAGTCTTCCATATGGTCACCCATTTCTAGACTGCATGCTTGCTTTTGGGATTGTCAAGTAATTTTGAGTAAGTAAATCAATAATGTGTGTATTATAAAAACAAGCATTTCACTGTTGAAGCCAAATGCTCATCTCAGAAGCCTGGTGTTCACTTGGTCCTGGCACACAAGCCTGTGTGTAGCTGTGAAGTAAGACACGCTCCTTACTGTTCCTCTGTATCAGAGGCTATTTATAATACATTTTTAATTGTATGGGTTTTTTCTGAACTAAAGTTACTAAATTTTCACTTGGTTATGATTCTGACTTGTGTTAGGAACTATGCATTCCTTTTAATCAAATGTTTGACATCAAATTTCTCTCTCTTTCTTCTAGATAAAGGAGAGAATATACCAAGGTAAATCTCTTCCTGTTGGTGTTTGGGAGGACTTTTAGGCAGGCTAGGAGCGACAGTGACTTTGGTGTCTGATTTGACTCACTAACTGCTCCACATTTTACTGTTGCTACTAACCATGGTATAGTGGGGAGGGTGATGGTACCGGCTGAGGTAGGAGATGTGGTGCAGGGGTGACTGCTTACTTGGAGCACACAGAGCGTGGCTGGACCACACAGGTGTGGAGAGAGGACAGTGTGTCTGTGCTAGGGACACCTCGGCCCCTATAGGTTTATCGGCACAGGAGCTCGAGAGACAGCAGTGCAGATCTGTAGCCTAAAGTTTCTTTTTCTCGTAGCAAATGACATTCATTTGAAGTGATCCGTTTTCAGAGAACAAGTGCCTTTTGTGAAAGGAGCCTCTCCAACTGTGTGACATTTTACTGTATCTCCTGCCTTTGCAGTAATTGATATCTCCTCAAAACAAGTATTACTATAGTTTTCTTAAAGTTTAACAGTGTCCTGTGCACTGCTGCTGTTAGCTTCGGGTCTCTCTGGACAGGCAGGTAGCTGTGCTAAGCCCTGTCTCTCACAGAGCCTCACAGGTGTCCTTGCTGCTGAGACACTGTGCAGCTCAGTTCCATTTAATGCTCCTAATAACCTGGCTATTTCCTCTTTTTAGTCACTGAACAGCAGATTGCCGAAAAGGTGAAGACTACCACAAAGGACAATGCACAACTTGCAGAAAAATTGTCAAGTTATGAACAGAAGGTAGAACCTCTCACGGGCCCTCCTCTAGCGCGTCTGTGGTGTAGCTCAGTTATTACGGTATTTTGAAGGCCTGTGTTCTCGCTTCATCATTTCCTCTGAGCCCTCCAGATCTTATGCACCATCATGTGTAAAGGGAACGCTCTGCTTGCTTCTTTGGAACAAGGTTTTACTAGCACAGTGACTTCTGTTACTTAGTTCTGAATGTGTTTTTTACATAGATCAATCAATCGCAGAGGCTTCTTCAGGAGACCAAGAATCAGAATAGGATTCTCTCTGAGGAAGCAATTAAATACAAGGTAAAAGTCCTTCTCTTTTGGGGATTATAGTCTAAAAACAAAAGCAAGCATTAATGCATACTGTTACTTTTAATCTCTTTTCTTCTGGATAAAATAAAAGTGCTTGAAGGAAGCAAGGAATTTCTGGATGATACGGCCCGAACTCTTGGTGATATGTTAGAATGTGAGCGGAAACGCAACATGAAAAATCAGGATTTGGTGAGTTTTGCTGCTGCATGTTACTACAGGTGTATTATTAGGTATTTGGTAAATCAGTTGAGCTGTTCCCATGCTGTTAACTCCATGAGACTAGGAATAACAGAACTGAACATGCCTGTACCCATTTTGTGGGATTTTTAGTACTGATTCAGTAGAATGTTTTTATAGGCACGGGAAGTGTTTTGATCCTGAATCTTGGATAATTTCATAGTTGTGTCCTCCAGAACACACAGTCACTCAAAAATTGGTCCAGTTGAGTAGTCTGTGTAAACTGGTTTTATTTCACAGTGAACTCTGTGCCTTTCGAATAGTCTGCAAATCCCCTAAGCGGAAATGTAGTGAGGAGAGTTCTCATGCTTCCCACCTCCTGTGTGGCCTGGTCCTTTGCTCAGCACACACCTGGTGAATTGCCCATTTTCAGTATTTTGTGCACCATGCTGTTTGGCAGGAAGTTATGACATACAACCTGCAGTTAAAAGAACGGTGGGTTAGGGTCACCCCTTGAGCCAGTATTGTCATAAATATTGAGAAATTTGGCACATGAGATTTTTCTATTCCCCCAGAAACACTTTTTTTTCTATTGGTTTATTTTGGTTTTGTCTTTTTGAGACTGGGTTCTGTTATGCAGTTCAGGCTGGCTGTGAACTCACCTTGTAGCCTAGGCTGGCCTTAAACTCTCCTGCCTCAGCTTCCTGAGTGCTGGGATTACAGGCGTCCTCGACCATACCCAGCATTCTTACCATTTTTAATTCAGACAAGAACATGTTTAAAGTGATCTTGGAGCTGGTTTTTTTTTTTTTTTTTTTTTTTTTTTTTTTTTTTTTTTTTTTTGGTGCCAGGGATGGAACTCATGACCCAGTGCTTGGCGGGCAGGCATTTAATGCTGCTGAGCTAAATCTCCAGACCTTTTGGGGCTTGTTTTCCGGACACCAGAAAAAGCTGTTCATTTTCCATGGTGTGCTTGGACATTTCTTTATGCTATATGTAGTAACATAACCCCAAAGCTTGAGGGTGCCATGAAACTCTTGACTTCAGTTTTTTCTCTCAGCTCTTTAAGCAGATTTTTTCCCCAGACCACGTTTAATCCCGATTTTACCTAAAACATAGTGGATAGTTTGGGGTACCTTGTAGTAATGTTTTTGTTCTTTAGCATACGTATCAGTGTTTCTCCCACAGTCCTAATGCGTTCTGTGTGTTCCTTGCTTCCTTGGCAGGTCCTGGAAAATGAGAAATCTGTAGGGAAGCTAAAGGAGGTTATTTCAATGAATGCCTCAGAATTTTCCAAGGTAAGGCTGCCCACACTCCCTGCCGGTGTCAGTGTCGAGACTCAGCTGCATGGAGCAGTGGTGACCTGATGAGTGCTGAGAGCCATGGAAGGCAGAGGCCGTGCATGATTGAGGGGCAGGGCTGGGGCCCCTCCCTGGCGCGGCTCGTGAACAGTCGTGTTGTGCGTTAGGTTCAGGTCGCCCTGAATGAAGGCAAGTTGAGTGAGGAGAAGGTGAAGTCTGAGTGCCACCAGGTTCAGGAAGAAAACACAAGGCTGAAGAAGAAGAAAAAAGTGCAGATTTTGTAAATGTTTGGTCAGAGTGGGTGCAAACCCCGGCGACTTTAGCTCTGTCATCTTTTCTCATGAGGAGCTGCTTATGCAGGCCCCTGCAGCAAGCTGGGGAGCATCGAGTCTGTCCTCCCCAGCTTGCACATTACTGAGGGCACAGGCTCCTTTTGTGTTTCTCGTGGATTTTCAATTCTGTAAATTGATGGCAGTTCTTGGCCCTTGTCTTGTTAGATACTAGTCATTACTTTGGCCTCAGCAAGGCCAGGGGTTGGCTTTTTAAACCTCAGATTTAAGGCTTTGCTAAGCCTCCTCTAACAGTTACTGCCTCACATTGGCCATAGGAAGGTTAGATCAGGGATCTGTGATCAACACACACACACTGAGGCCAGAAATCCCACAGCTAGCTGCCGGCAGTTCCCATGTGAATGGGTTATGTTCCTGCTAGGGGGATACACAGGATAGTCCCATTAGGTGGTAAGGACAGTCCTGCATGCCCTGCAGCGGTTCATGCCAGTGGGAATATGTTAAGCCCCAGCAATACATGCCCACGGGTGCCACCTGGAAGTCAGGCATTTGAGTCAGCAGGCATTTTTCAGAAGGACTTGATGGATGGGGTCAGCTTCGTTGACAGCTCAGGGTGGAAGTCACACTCTGCAGTCCCGAACCAAGTCTTAGCCTCTGCGATGGGACAAGGAGGGACAGGACTCCTGCTTCCCCATCCCACTTGCATGGTCCTGTGCCTCTGTGGAATCCCCAGTCCGCAGGGACCCTTCCATATGACTTTCAGCTACAGCAGGAAGTTGAAGACCAGAAGAAGCTGAACGCTAAACTCAGCCAGCGAATCAGGTCGTTGGAAAAGTCTCAGAGGGATCTGGAAGCCACTCTCCATGATAAGGATGATAGCATTGGTGTAAGTTACCCCAGCCGGCCCAGCCTGATCATGAACACTTGGAAAACAACCCACTGTGAGGATGGAGAGGCTGTTAACTGCTGCTCCCTTCTCTGCTAGGCTCTGAACAACTGCATCATGCAGCTGAACCGGTTGGAGGAGAGGGGATCGGAATCTGAGGGTCGAGGTCCAGGCAGATGTGAGCCAGGTGAATTAGCCAAAGGAGAAGTGGGAGGTAAGACCGGCCCTAGCCCAAGGGCCCCTTTTTTTTTTTAACCAGGGATCTAACTCATGACCATGCACTCACCAGGCAGGTGCTTGTGCCACTGAGCTAAATCCCCAGCCCTTCAAGGGCCCTTTTTTGTCTTCTTCTCTTTATTGTTATTTTAGACAAGGTCCCTATGTAGTGGTTGGCCTTGATCTCACTGTGTAGTCCACACTGGCCTCAAACCCACAGCAAAATTTCTACCTCAGTCTCCTAAGTATTTTTGTCTTTAAATCCATACATGGATACTGCTTCTCAGCTGAGTTTCTTCTTGCCCTGACTGACCCATGAAGCTCTTTAGGTTCTTAGTGTGAAGGACGACAAGAGGATGAGAAAATAGACAGACCAATCTGGGGTCAGGTGGAGCCCATACCCTCCTCATGGGAAGAAAGGAACTGGCCCCTCACTGCAGGGGCATTTATACGTTTTAGCATCTTAATGTCATGTGACACCCTGTTGTCCTAGCAGCCCAATGTTCAGATTGTCTTGGGGCTTGGTGATCTCTGGGCTGAGGCAGCTTCTTCACATGGCAACCCCAGGGACTCTTTGTTCTTGGGCCAGCCATGCCCTGGCCCTGCATGTGTGGTCGGTTTGCAGCTTCAATGGCTCCCAACATCTGAATAATTCGTACTTATGTCTGGGTCACTGGGGTGCAGTAGCAGCAGGCAAGCGGGGAAAGCTGCTTTTCCACCCCTAAGAACTGGATGTGTACGCTGGAGTCTTTGCCTTTGTGTCGGCCTCTGTGCCAGAGAAGAAACTCACTCAGCTTTCTGGAGATGACACAGGGGTCCGTACTCACGGCCTCTGCTGTTCTGTGGTTCTCAGGCACGTGGCCAGGGTCACCTAGAGTGTGGGGATGGGGAGCCACAGCCCAGGCTGTGAGGGCAGAGGCTGGAGAGCAGCAGGGTCTGAGATGAGAAAAGTGGTCAGGGTGCCACCCCAGCTGCAGAGGGTGCTCAGGGTGCGAGTCTGGCCCCACGCCGGCCAGCTCCCCCTAGACCATGTGGCATGCTGTCTTGGCAGGAGCTCACAAAATCTAAGGGTGCAGTTGTCCTGAAAGTCAGTGTGTCAGTTCTGTTGGTGAATTGTTTTTCTTTACAGTGTGTCATGAGCATTAGTTTAGTTTTGTGGAAGTCAAGACAACAGTGTTAGAAACGGCACAGGAAGGCACAGCCACACTTGTTCTCTTTGTAGGTGGGGAAAATAAGAAGGCTCACATGCACCAGCTGATGGATGTCTCCCGGGTGAGTCCCTTCACAGAGACCCCAGGGCCCTTGAGTCCTGACTCAGCCTTACTTTCAAGCCTGTGCCTCTCCCTCACAATTTTCAGACACATCCCGCAATATCCGTATTTCAGAAAGATCTCCAACTCCTGGAGTTGAAGCTGAGAGCCTCCCTGTCTGCCAAATGTGATCTGGAAGGTAGGTCCCTGACCGCATGGTGGTCAGGCTGAGTGCCGGCATGAATGAGGCAGGGATGCTGGGAGCCTGGTTCTGTGTCTTTGGCGGTGCCCTTGGTGACGTGTCTCACCTCCCAGACCAGATCGTGAAGCTAGGTGAGGACTGCGGCAGGCTGCAGGCGGACAAGGCCCGGCTGGAGGAGGAGTTTAGCATGCTGCAGCAGAAGGTGGAGGTCCTGAAGGAGCTGTCCCACCAGAAGGAGCTGGAGCTGCAGAAGTGAGTCCCAGAGATTTTGCCCAGTGTCTTATGCTGGCCATTCCTGTCACTTCTGATTGCCTAGCAGCTTTGATGTGCAGTGATCATAGAGGAAACTTGGGGCCCAGGGTGCTTCTGGTTTCCTGTGATGGCGACCTGAGGCTGCTCCTGCCTGTCCGCCGTCACCTTCATCCAGCTAGCAGTTGGGCCCAGTGTCCCTGCCTCTGTAGCCTCAGCTCCACTGCTTGTTTCTTAAAGCCTAGGGATTTGTCGAGGGCTCAGTTCAGCATCTTTGGCATTGTGCTCAATGTGTGGGTTGAGGGAGGGCAGCACTGGCCTCTGGGGCCCACATTTCACTTCTGGCTGGGGCCAAGGCTCCCGTCCTCCCATTCGGCCTATCTTGTGTGCTTATCATGGCCTAGGTGTAGAGGAACAGCTCTTCCCTGACAGTATGGGGGAAGGGGGGGAGGTGGACTCCGCCTATTGCTTTCCCAGCAGCTCTGCTGGACAATCCTGGCTTCCCTCTGGGTACACTCATCTGCCACACAGGCAGCTAGAGCCTGGCACATGCTGTGCTCTTAGCTTGTTCTGTTTGCCAATTAGACAATTACAAGGAGAGGTGAGAGAATTTAAGAACACAAGCAAATGGCCCAGAGCCTGGAGCTTGACTGCCCTCCTGAAACCCTGTGCCTGCTGCTGGGTGGGGAAGTGGCCTGTGGGCTGAGTTCAGCCCTGGCAGCTGCCTTTCTCCTAGGATACTGAGTCAGGCGGAATGTGCACAGCAGCAGCGAGAGCAGGCGCTGAGGGCTGTGGATGAGAAGGTGGTGCCGGCCACAGAGGAGGTGAAAATCTACAAGTGAGTGTGGCGTCCGAGAAAGAGGAACTGGGCTGAGTTGCTTTGTTACATAGAAGAGATGGGCACAGAAGCACATGAGAAGCCCAAGAATGGAATGTATTTAACTCACACGGGGAGGGGTTCTACATTAACAGACCAAGGCTTGTTAACAGCGAAGCTCCTTTGCAGATGTGTCCTGTGCCCATTTTTAGGAAGTCGGCCTGCTTCTGTCACACGTCTACACCCACCAGAGTCTCAGTGCTCCGACAGACCGGGGGCAGCATTTTGAGTCATTTCTTGTGGCTATAATTTGAGGGGAAAACCTTTTTTTTTTTATCTGTACCGGGGATCAAACTTACGACCGCCAGCTTGCAAGGCAGGTGCTTATGCCTCTGAGCTAAATCCCCAGTCCCTGAGGGGAAAACCTTTATGGGGAAGGTAGCCTTAGCCAGATTATTTTGAGATTGTTATTCAAGGACAGTTAAGGAAATTGACAAGTTGTCAACTCATAATCTCTAGGTATTAAATGAAAAATCAGGAAACTGAGGTTCACACTGCACTCATCACGTTATGAAATGTTTCTGTATGATGAAGTCTTTAAAGGTCAGACATGGTCAGACTGTTTCAGAATTTATTTGATTCTAACTGCTAAGTATTATTTTTAGGCGGCGAATCCGTGAGGTGGAAGCAGAATTAGAGAAAACGGAGCGCTCATTTAAAAACCAGGCAAGGAATAGAGTGCGCTGTGGTGACAGCATCCGTTAATCCCCCACACAGGAGTCATGGAGGGCTGCAGCCCGGTGACTGGTCCCTCAACCTGAGTCTTGCCGTGTTCTCTTGCAGCTTGCTACTGAGAAGAAAAAAGCCCATGAGAACTGGGTAAGAGCCTCCTCCTCGCCTTGCCTCGCATCGCCCTCTCCAGCTTCATTCAGCCACTGTGCTGAGCTGGCCTCTCTGTCTCCACAGCTCAAAGCTCGAAATGCAGAGCGCCTGGTGGCAGATGAGAAGCGGCAGGCCGCCAACCTGCGGCAGAGGTTAGCAGCGCGTGGCGCGATGCGATGCGTGGCGCCCACGTTTTAGACCACTCAGTGTGGCTATGGTCACCCCCAGCCCTACTGTGTCTGTGTGCAGGCTGATGGAAATTACCCAGAAGCTGGATATGCTTAAAGAGGAGCCTGGGATCATTAAGTGGATGCCAGACAGTCCTGGAGTGCAGAACGTGCCCCACAGAGGTGGGCACTCTGTCCTTCTGAGTGGGACTCGGGGAACTTAACCACTGCAGAGAAGTGGTAACCAGCGCATGTGTTGTCTCCTCAGGTCCCCTGAGCCAGAAGGGCTCCTTTGGGCAGTCCCCTGTGAATGGCGGTGAGTGCTCCCCGCCCCCAGGCACAGAGCCCCCTGGATGGCCGCCATCTGCGAGCCTGAACTTGGCACGCTGTGACATTGTGAGAGCCGACTTGGGTGAGCCTCTCCAGGGCCTCTAGTCCCGGACTCAGGGACACCATGCTGCCTTGCCCCGGGCATGGTTCCCTGAGCTCTGGTACAGAGCCTGGGCACTCCCGGCTCGGGTTTCCACTTAGCCCTGGGCCCTGTGCAGGCCCACCTGGATTGCAGTGCAGGAGCACGGTCCTGGGAGCAGTCGCCCACCCCGTCACTCCCAACCCTCTCTGGCTGTGGCATGGCAGAGGCCACAGTGTCGCCCTCTTAGTCTCTGCACAGTGTTCAATGAGTGGGCGCACTTTCGTCACCACTCACCTCTGGGCCACCAGGGACGGCTCCTGAGCTAGGCAGGTCCGCGTGTTACTGGTTCTGTGTGCTGCTCCCAAATCATATGGCCACTGTGTGTGGGCTCAGTCTTCTGTGGCCCTGTCTTCGTCCTCCACAGCCTGAGACTTAATGCAGCCTCTGCCTCTGGCTTGGGTTGCCACAGCGCAGCTTTCCCAGCTCCCCAGGTCAGCGAAGTGCTGACCAGGTGGAGCCCGCCCAGGCTGAGGCCTCCTTCGACCCCCCCCTACCCCCACCCCCACCCCCACTTGACGCCTGCTCAGTGAGCCTGGTACCTCTGGCTCCACTCGAGGGCTCCCTGGCCTCCTGCCTCCCACGGGCCTTGCAGCTGCTTGTCAGAGGCAGCCATGCCTCTGCTCCCTCCAGGGACAGTCCGCGGGGCTCTGCAGTGTTCCCAAGGGCACTTCCGAGGGCATGCCCGAGGCCTCTTCCGTCCTCGTCCTTATCCTCGTCCTCGTCCCCGACCTCATCCCTGCCCTCGTCCTCATCCTCATCCTCGTCCCCGACCTCATCCCTGCCCTCGTCCCAGTCCTCGTCCTCGTCCTGGGAAAGTCCTCTGAGTGCCTTCTCTGCCCCCAGATCCCGGCCTTGGCCCCGTGGCCAACAGCAGCTCCCGTGGCTCCTGCCCAGAGAAGGACATGGACAACGCCAAGGTGAACCTGGAGCCCGTGCCTTGGCCCCCGCTGCTCCATGGGTCCTCGGTTTCCCTCTGTTCTCCAGCTGGCCTGGGCGTGGCGACCCCGCTGGCTAGGTCACCATCTGACTGGGGCCTTCACTAAGGCTGGGGCCACGTGCTGAGTGCTGGAGCACAGCACACCTCATGCCCCTGCCTTGAGTGTTTGGTTTGGTACTTATTTTGAGTCAAGGTTTCCTTATGCAGCTCAAGCTGGACTTGACCTCACAGTACCCAGAGCCCACCTGCAGTTCCCTAGCAGTCCTCCCCCCTCAGCCTCCCGAGTGCGGGATGACCGGTGTGCATCGCCACACTCGCGTGCGCTTGATTTTTGGGAGCAGCTGTTGGGGTCCTCAGGCTCTGTGCTAGGCAGACCCCTTGCAATGATCCGGATGAGGTGGGCGTGGGCTCTTGTGGGAGTGGGAAGCCGGTTCCAGGGCCCCCTGAATCCGACCCCGGGTGGCCCAGGCTGCTGTGCCTCCTGGGTCCTGAGGCTGCTGCCTTGGCAGCCTTCGCACCGCATGGGGCCACCTGCAATGGTCAGAGCTCCATGGACTGCCTTCCAAGCAGCCCAGGCCCAGGCGCCTCCGCCAGCCCCTCCCTGTGCAGTGTCAACTGGCCGAGGCAGCTTCCTGTTCTCCCCAGATACCCCGGGACCCTGGGAGCCCTTGTGTCGCCCCTGTCGTGCCCAGGACAATGCTCAGGCTGGCTGAGTACAGTGAGCTGGCGCAGCGCCCCGCTGGCACCTCTGGAGCTCATCTCCACACGCGAGTGGGGACAGCATGGTGACCATGCTCGCTGCGTGGTGTGCTACTCACGAGGGCCTAGCAGGGTCTGGGGATCCCTTGACTCCTCTCGGGATGGGCACCCGGTGCCACTGCCGAGCTCGAAACTGGGCCTGCTTCTGTTCGCAGGTGAGCATGGCAGTGAAGGGGCCCCCAGCCCATCCAGGTCCCCCATTCCTGGGAGGCCCCATGCCGCCCCACATGGGCTATGGGTCGCCGCCGCCATCACCGCTCTGCAGGCCCTTCGGGCCTCGGCCAATGTCTCCTAGGCAACCGCCACCATTCGGTACAGTAGGACACTTGGGCCGGCACCACCGCCTACCCTGTCCTCTCTCCTCTCCTGTCCTGATTGGCAGCTGCAGCCCGCCTGACTCGAAGCACGAAGCCCAGCACTCTGAGCCCAGTGCAGCCTCCACAGCTGCTTGGACCAGAAGGGCCTTTTCTGCAGAGCCGAAGCCAGTCTCAGCGGGGTGGTCACCTGGGATGCCACAGGCCGCCGGCAGTGGGAGAAGGGAGGGTCAGGCTGTGGTTGAGCCTTACTGAGCCTCAGTTTTCCTTATCTGTGAAGTCCAGTGCATCACTCCACTTCCTGGCGCAGGGGAAGGGAAAGCCTTTCAGCAGACCTGGGCTGCTCCTCAGGACGTGTCCGCATGTCCCTCTTGCTTTCCAGTCGCACGCATGGGCCCACCACTGGGCTTAAGAGACTATGCGCCCGGCATGCTGCCCGGACGCCCCGACCTGCCTCTACATCCCAGCGAGTTCTTGCCGGGACCTGTGCCATTCAGGCCTCCAGGCCCGCTCGGTGCCCAAGCGTATTTCATTTCGGATCCGCGAATGCCACCACCACCGGCTGGACTCCAAGACTACCGACCACCGCCTGCCGGGCCCCAGGACAACCCACCGCTGCCTCCCGGGCCCCAGAACAACCCACCGATGCCTGCCAGGCCCCATGACTATGCACTGCCGCCTGCCAGGCCCCAAGACTATCCTCCGCTGTATGGAGGCCCCAGGACTACCCTCCGCCGTCTGCCAGGCCCCATGACTATGCACCGCCACCTGCCAGGCCCCAGGAAGACCCAGCACCATGTTCCGGGCCCCAGGAATACCCACCGCTGCCTGCCAGGCCCCATGACTACAAACTGCCGCCTGCCAGGCCCCAGGACTACCCAGCACCAAGTTCCGGGCCCCAGGAATACCCACCGCCGCCTGCCAGGCCCCATGACTACGCACCGCCGCCTGCCGGGCCCCAGGACTAGCCCCCCCCCCCCCGCCTGCCAGGTCCCATGACCACCCATCACCACGTTCCGGGCCGCAGTATTATGCACTGCCGGCTGCCAGGCCCCATGACTATTCACTGCCACCTGACGGGCCCCAGGACTATCCTCCGCCACCTGCCAGGCCCCAGGACTACCCACCACCACGTGCCGAGCCTCAGGACTGTGCACCGCCGCCTGCTAGGTCCCAGGAGTACCAACTGCCATGAGTTGAGCCCCAGGACAACCCACAACCATGTGCCAGGCCCCAAGAATACCCACCACCATGTGCCGGGCCCCAGGACAACCCACAACCATATGCCAGGCCCCAAGAATACCCACCACCACGTGCCGGGCCCCAGGACTACCCACCAACACATGCTGGGCCCCAGGACTACCCACCACCACATTCCTGGTCCCAGGACTACCCACCACTACCAGCCATGTCTCAGGAATGCCAGCCACCATGTACCGGGCCCCAGGACTACCCACCACCACCAGCTGGGCCTCAGGAATGCCAACCACCATGTGCCAGGCCCCAGGACTACCTTCCGCCTCCTACCAGGCACCAACATTAACCACTGCCGCCTGCCGGGCCCCAGGACTACCCACCACCGCCTGCCGGGCCCCAGGACTGCCCACCACCACCTGCTGGGACCCAGGACGACCCACCACCACCTGCCAGGCCCAAGGATTACCCACAACCATCTGCTGGGACCCAGGACGACCCACCACCACCTGCCAGGCCCAAGGATTACCCACAACCATCTGCCGGGCCCAAGACAACCCACCGCTACCTGCCGGGGCCGAAGACTACCCACCAGCGTCTGCCAGGCCCTAGGACTAGCCACAGCCACCTGCCGGGTCTTAACTGTCCAAAACTGCCTGCCAGGCCCCAGGACTACCCACCACCGCATGCTGGGCCCCAGGACTACCCACCGCCTCCTGCCGGGCCCCAGGAATACCCACTGCCATCTGCCGGGCCCCAGCACTACCCACTGCCAACTGCCGGGCCGCAGGATAACCCACCTCTACCTGCCGGGGCCTAGGACTGCCCACCAACGATGCTGGGCCCCAAGACTGCCCACCACTGCCTGCCGGGCCCCAGGACTACCCACCGCAGCATGCCAGTTCCCATGCCACTCACCAACAGGTTCTGGGCCCCAGGACTACCCATTACTGCCTGCTGGGACCCAGGACTACCCACTGCCGCTGGCCAGGACCAGTACTAGGCAGATCCATGTGCCGGGCCCCAGGATTAACCGCCGCGCCTAGCCATGCCCCAAGACTACCCTCCACCGCATCCCAGGGCCAAGCACAACCCACCACCACCTGCCGGGGCCAAAGACTACCCACCACTGCCTGCCAGGCCCTAGACTAGCCACGAACATGTACCAGACCCCAGGACTACCCACCGCTACCTGCCAGGCCGCAGGCCTCCCCACCACTGCCTGCCGAGCCCAAGGACTACCCAGCACTGCCTGCCGTACCCAGGACTCCCGACCACTGCCTGCCAGGCACCAGGACTATTCACCACCACGTGCCGGGGCCCAGGATTAGCCACTGTCATCTGCCAGACCGAAGGACTTCCAACCGTCACCTTCCAGGCCCCAGGACTACCGACCGCCACCTGCAGGGCCCCAGGACTAGCCACTGCCGCCAGCCACCACCATGTGCTGGGCCCCAGGACTAGCCACTGCGGCCTGCCGGGCCCCAAGACCACCCACCTCCACCTGCCGGGGCCGAAGACTAACCACCGTCGCCTGCCAGGTCCTAGGACTAGCCACAGCAACCTGCTGGGCCCCAGGATTACCCTCTGCTGCGTGCCAAGCCCCAGGTCTCCCCATCACCCTGGGAGGGGACTGAGGACCACCCACCGCTGCCTGCAGGGCCCCAAACTACCCACCACCATGTTACGGGCCCCAGGATTACCCACCGCCACCTGCCGGGCCCCAAGACTGCCCACCACTGAATGGGGGGCCCCAGGAATACCCACCACCACCTGTCGGGCCCCAGGACTACCCACCCCCGCCTGCTGTTCCCAGGACTATCCACCCCCGACTGCCGGAACCGAAGTCTACCTCTGCCGCCTGCTGGGCCCCAGTATTAGTCACCACCACTGCCGGGCCCAATAACTACCCACTGCCACCTGCCAGACCAGGACTAGGCAGAACCAGGGGCCAGGCCCCAGGACTACACACTGCTCCCTGCCAAGCCGCAGGACTACCCTCCCCCGCCTCCTTACGCCCAGCACAACCCACCACCACCTGCTGGGGCCAAAGACTACCCACCACCACCTGCCAGGCCCTAGGACTAGCCACCACCATGTGCCGGGCTCCAGGACTATCCACTGCTACCCTGCGGGCCACAAGACTCCCCACCACCATCAGCCGGGCCCCATGACTATGCACCACCGCCTGCCGGGTCCCTGGACTATTTTCCGCCACCTGCCAGGGCCCAGGACTACCCACCACCACGTGCCGGGCCCCAGGACTATGCACCGCCTTCTTCCAGGCCCCATGACTACACACCGCTGCCTGCCAGGCCCCAGGGAGACCCACCACCACGTGCCAGGCCTCAGTACTATGCAACGCCGCCTGCCAGGTCCCAGGAGTACCAACTGCCACGAGTTGAGCCCCAGGACAACCCACAAACACGTGCCGGGCCCCATGAATACCCACAACCACATGCCTGGCCCCAGGACTACCCACCGCCACCAGCTGGGCCTCAGGAATGCCAACTACCACATGCCGGATCCCAGGTCTACCTGCCGCCTCCTACCAGGCCCCAACATTAACCACCGCCGCCTGCCGGGCCCCAGGACTACCCACCACCACCTGCTGGGCCCCAGGACTCCCCACCGCCACCTGCTGGGACCCAGGACGACCCACAACCACCTGCCAGACCCAAGGACTACCCACGACCATCTGCCAGGCCCGTGACAACCCACCGCCTACTGCCAGGGCCAAAGACTACCCACCTCCGCCTGCCAGGCCCTAGGACTAGCCACAGCCACCTGCCGGGCCCCAACTGTCCAAAACTGCCTGCCAGGCCCCAGGACTATGCACCGCTGCCTGCCAGGCCCCAGGACTATCCTCCGCCACCTGCGAGGTCCCAGGATCACCCAGCACCACGTGCCGGGCCCCAGGACTATACACCGCCACCTGCCAGGCCCCATGACTACCCACCACCCCCTGCCAGGCCCCAAGACTACCCACCGATGCCTGCCAGGGCCCAGGACTACCCACCACCACATGCCGGACCCCTGGACTACCCACTAACACGTGCTGGGCCCTCTGGACTACCCAGCACCACATGCCTGGCCCCAAGACTACCCACCACCACATGCCTGGCCCCAGGACTACCGAGCAACACTTGCTAGGCCCCAGGACTACCGACCACCACGTGCCGGGGCCCAGAATTAGCCACTGTCATCTGCCAGACCGAAGGACTTCCAACCGTCGCCTTCCAGACCCCAGGACTACCGACCACCACCTGCAGGGCCCCAGGACTAGCCACTGCCACCAGCCACCACCATGTGTTGGGCCCCAGGACTAGCCACTGCGGCCTGCCGTGCCCCAAGACCACCCACCACCACCTGCCAGGGCCGAAGATTAACCACCGCCGCCTGCCAGGTCCTAAGACTAGCCACAGCAACCTGCCGGGCCCCAGGATTACCCTCTGCTGCGTGCCAAGCCCCAGGACTCCCCATCACCCTGGGAGGGGCCTGAGGACCACCCACCGCTGCCTGCAGGACCCCAAACTACCCACCACCATGTTACGGGCCCCAGGATTACCCACCGCCGCCTGCTGGGCCCCAAGACTGCCCACCATTGCCTGGGGGGCCCCAGGAATACCCACCACCACCTGTCGGGCCCCAGGACTACCCACCCCCGCCTGCCGGAACCCAAGTCTAACTCTGCCGCCTGCTGGGCCCCAGTATTAGTCACCACCACTGCCAGGCCCAATGACTACCCCTGCCACCTGCCAGACCAGGACTAGGCAGAACCAGGTGCCAGGCCCCCGGACTACACACTGCCCCCTGCCAAGCCGCAGGACTACCCTCCCCTGCCTCCTTAGGCCCAGCACAACCCACCACCACCTGCCAGGGCCGAAGACTACCCACCACCGCCTGCCAGGCCCTAGGACTAGCTACCACCACGTGCCGGACTCCAGGACTATCCACTGCTACCCTGCCGGCCACAAGACTCCCCACCACCACCAGCCGGGCACCATGACTACGCACCGCTGCCTGCTGGGTCCCTGGACTATTTTCCGCCATCTGCCAGGGCCCAGGACTACCCACCACCACGTGCCGGGCCCCTGGACTACCCACTAACACGTGCCTGGCCCCAGGACTACCCACCACCACATTCCTGGCCCCAGGACTACCGACCACCACCAGGTGTGTCTCAGGAATGCCAACCACCACATGTCGGGCCCCAGGACTACCAGCCGCCTCCTACCAAGCCCCAACATTAACCACTGCCGCCTGCCAGGCCCCAGGACTACCCACCACAGCCTGCTGGGCCCCAAACTTCCCACCACCACCTGCCCGGCCCCAAGACTACCCACCGCCACCTTCTGGGACCCAGGATGTCCCACCACCATCTGCCGGGCCCAAAGACTACCCACAACCATCTGCCGGGCCCAAGACAAGCCACTGCCACCTGCCGGGGCTGAAGACTACCCAACACCGCCTGCCTGGCCCTAGGACTAGCCACAGCCACCTGCCGGGCCCCAACTGTCCAAAACTGCCTGCCTGTCCCCAGGACTGCGGACACCGCCTGCCGGGACCCAAGACTACCCACTGCCTCCTGCCAGGCCCTAGGAATACCCCTCGCCATCTGCTGGGCTCCAGGACTACCCACTGCCGCATGCTGGGCCCTAGTACTACCCACCGCCAACTGCCAGGCCCCAGGACTACCAACCCCCACCTGCCAGGCTCTAGGACTACCCACCCCCGACTGCCGGAACCCAAGTCTACCTCCGCCACCTGCCAGACCCCAGTATTAGTCACCACCATGTGCCAGGCCCAATGACTACCCACTGCCTCGTGCCGGGACCAGGACTAGGCAGAACCATGTGCCAGGCCCCAGGACTATCCAACACCCCCTGCCAAGCCCCAGGACTACCCTCCAATGCTTCCCAGGGCCCAGCACAACCCACCACCACCTGCTGAGGCCGAAGACTACCCACCACCGCCTGCCAGGCCGCAGGATAACCAACCTCCGCCTGCCAGGGCCTAGGACTGCCCACCACTGCCTGCCAGACCCCAGGACTACCCACCGCTGCCTGCCAGTTCCCATGCCACCCACCACCACGTTCTGGGCCCCAGGACTACCCATTGTCACCTGCTGGACCCCAGGACTACACATTACCGCCTGCTGGGACCCAGGACTACCCACTGCCGCCTGCCGGGAACAGGACTAGGCAGATCCAGGTGCCAGGCCCCTGGACTAACTGCCGCCCCCTGCCAAGCCCCAGGACTACCCTCCACCGCCTCCCGGGGCCCAGCACAACCCACCACCACCTGCCAGGGCTGAAGACTACCCACCACTGCATGCCAGGCCCTAGACTAGCCACCACCATGTGCCAGGCCCCGGACTACCCACTGCTACCTGCCGGGCCGCAGGAATCCCCACCACTGCCTGCGGGGCACCAGACCTACCCACCACCATGTGCTGGGCGCCAGCACTACCCACCACCGCCTGCCAGGCCCGAGGACTATGCACCGCAGCCTGCAGGGCCCCAGGACTACCCAGCACCACGTTCCGGGCCCCAGGACTACACACCGCCGCCTGCCTGGCCCAGGACTACCCAGGACCACATTCCGGGCCCCAAAAATATCCACCTCTGCCTGCCATGCCCCATGACTATGCACCGCCCCCTGCCGGGCCCCAGGACTATCCTCCACCGCTTGCCAGGTCCCAGGACCACCCAGCACCAAGTGCCAGGCCCCAGGACTATGCACCACCGCCTGCCAGGCCTCATGACTATGCATCGTCGCCTGCCAGGCCTCATGACTATGCACCGCCACGTGCCAGGCCCCAGGACTGCCCACCGATGCCTGCCGGGTCCCAGGATTACCCACCTCAGCCTGCTGGGGCTCAGGGCTCCCCACCACAACCTGCCAGGCCTCAGGACTAGCCACCGCCACCTCCCGGACCCTGGACTACCCACTGATGCCTGCCGGGCCCCAGGACTACCCGTTACCTCTTGTCGTGCCCCAGTACTACCCACTGTTGCCTGCCGGGACCAGGACTAGGCAGAACCACGTGCCAGGCCCCAGGACTACTCACCGCCCTCTGCCAAGCCCCAGGACTACCCTCCACCACCTCCCGGGGCCCAGCACAACCCACCACCACCTGCCGGGGCCGAAGACTACCCAACACGGCCTGCCAGGCCCTAGGACTAGCCACCACCACATGCTGGGCCCCAGGACTACCCACTGCTACTTGCCGGGCCGCAGGATTACCCACCTCCGCCTGTCAGGGCCTAGGACTCCCCACCGCAGCCTGCCAGGCCCTAGACTAGCCACCACCATGTGCCAGAACCCAGGACTATCCACCGCTACCTGCCAGGGCCCAGGATTAGCCACTGTCACCTGCCGGGTCCCAGGACCACCCACCGCCATCTGCCGATCTCCAGGACTACCCACTGCCGCATGCTGGGCCCCAACACTATCCACCGCCAACTGCCGGGCCCAAGGACTACCCACCGCTGCCTGCTGGAACCGAGGACTACGCAAAACTGCCTGCCGGACTGAAGGACTATCAACCATCGCCTGCCAAGCCCCAGGACTACCCACCACCCTGGCATGGGCCCGAAGACCACCCACCGCCGCCTGCCGGGCCCCAGGAATACCCACCCCTGGATGCTGGGCCTAAGAACTACCCACCGCCGCCTGCCGGCCCCCAGGACTACCGACCCCCGCATGCCGGGCCCCAGGACTACCCACCACCCTGGGAAGGGCCTGAGGATCACCCGCTGCCGCCTGCTGGGCCCCAAAATACCCAGCACCAGGTTCCGGTCTCCAGGACTACCTGCCGCTACCTGCCCGGCCCCAACACTAACCACTGCTGCCTGCCGGGCCCCAAGAGTCCCCACCGACGCCTGCCGGGCCCCAAGAGTCCCCACCGACGCCTGCCGGGCCCCAAGAGTACCCACCGACGCCTGCCGGGCCCCAAGAGTACCCACCGGCACCTGCCAGGCCCAAGGAATACCCACTGCCTCCTGCCAGGCCCCAGACCACCCAGCACCGCCTGCCGGGCCCCAGGACTACCCACCACAACCTGCTGGGCCCCAGGACTACCCACCACCGCCTGCCGGGCCCCAGGACTACCCACCACAACCTGCTGGGCCCCAGGACTACCCACCACCACCTGCTGGGGCCCAGCACTACCCACCACCGCCTGCTGGGCCCCAGGAGTACCCACCACCGCGTGCTGGGCCCGAGGACTACCTGCCACCACCTCTCGGGCTCCTTTTGTCTCCTATGGGTGTGCGCTTATTTCTAGGACTCATAAAAGTTCTCTCCAGTTAACTTTAGCCTCGATGTTTTCTGATTTGCCCCCAACTACAGATTAACGTAATGTACTTGTATTGCACAGTTATTTCTGGATAGTGGAATGACTTGTTTTGTTTTTTTAAATTTTAGCATCAGGTTTCACTGTTTTTCCTAGGCCAGTCTCAAACCCCTGGGCTCAAGTGATCCTTGAGTGCTTTAGCTGCCTGAGGAGCTGGGATTGCAGACCTCACAACCAGTAACTATTTTTTGAAAAACTTCAGTGATGTACAAATATGTTCAGCAGCAACAAAAGAGTGTAAGCGCTGGCCTCTCTCTGCTGGGATAAGTGCACTGCTGCACCAGAGATGGGGAGGGCAAGTACCAAGCAGATGCCTGTCACCTCCTCAGTATGGCAGGAGTGCTCAGGGCTGGATGCTGCTGGGCTGCACCTGCTTCCTTGTCCCCATTAAAGATGCCCTGAAGGCCTGGTGCACCCATGGGCCTGGGATCAGAAGCCTCAGGGACAGAAGGGTGGGAAGACAGAGCACAGGGCTCAGCCAAGGAGGTAAGGGCTTGACAACATTCACAGGGCAGAAGCCCTTGGCAGGGAGACTGTGTGGTTCTGGTCAGCACCCCAGAGTCAGAAGAACAGCAAGACGAGCTAGAGGCTGGGGCGAGCAGATGGGGGACACGGAGAGAACAGGGCCTTGTCACACACAGACACACACACACACACACACACACACACACACACACACACACAGACCAACTCCTGGCAAGGAAGGGAACTGCCGCATACCCCACACAGGGCTCATGAAAGCGTGCATGCCAAAGAAAAGGCTGTCACAGTAAATTTGAAGACAACAAAAGACAGACAATCTCCCAAGCAAGGGTGCAAATTACAAAAAAGGAAAAGCAAACTATTTTCAGTAAACTCATCAGAAATGGTTAGTGATGGAGCAACATTTCTTGCAGAAATTCTGCCTCATTAGTAAAGTAGATTAAAATGAGCTGTCATAGATACAAGACATGCCTCAAGAGTGCGGTAAGTTAGGAGTAATGTGAGAGAGGGAAAACCCAACTTGTTACCCTTTACGCTGACTGTAATGTAAGGATCCATGCACTGCCCGGCATCCTTCAGGCCACTCTTCTCAATTGTGATGGTGAACAGTGTCGTGCCCGGCTCTGAGGGCAACCATGGTACTAAAGTACCTGGCAACAAGGAAGCCCCAGGAAAAGCCAGCTCTGCCAACAGTTGCACAGTAAATCCTGTCAGCAAACATGGAAATATTCTACCCGCTCTCGACCCGTAACCAGGCAAGCACGATGCAGTCTGGCCTGCAAGCCTCCTGCACGCTGTTCTTCTTTGCAGATGTATTTTATACACAACAGTGACGTACACGTCCACATCTCATCACCCTAAGGCAGACATCAATTCAAGTTCAATCAAGGAAAATTCAGGTGAAAACTTCCAGTAGGTCAAGGAAGCCAGTTATAAATAACCGCAGAATAGCTACGGTGTCCTCTTGCATGTACCTGGGGACATGCCATAGGTTTTACATCTCAGCATTTGGTAGGGTGAGGAAGATGCTTTTTAAATAGTTTGCTGTCCTGAAGTCTCAGAGACTCAGTCAGATCAACACATCCTTTAGTTGCCGTGATAAAGAACGTCATTTGAAGTTTACCAGTTATACTTAGTTAGGCCTTTTCAGTCCCATTTCTCTTCTCTTTGTCCTGTTCTGTCTGACAAAGCTCACAGAGGTTCCTGCCACAGAGAATGTCACACGACACCACAAAAGCAGTTTGCGTGTTTGAGATCTTCGGATGGCTGGGCCAATTGGGATGCAGCAACATTACAGACTGGATCAGGAAAATCTCCACAAACCAGGGACTACTTTCCAGAACATGTGGTTAGCTTAGCACATGTATCAAGGTAGTTCACATTAGCAGACGAGGAGAAAAATTTTTGTAATCTTGTCAACAGATGCAAAAAAAGTCTTCAATTAAGTCTTAAACATTATTAGCGAGTTTTGTTTCCTTTTGTCGCTTTTTGAGACAAGGTCTCACTGTGTAGTCCAGGGTGGCCTCAAACTCATGGTAATACAGGCAATAAAAAGTCATTATCCTAGAACCAAACTGCATAATAATGTGGGCACAGCTTAGTCATCACTGAAACCCTGGGTCCTCCCTCAGAGAAACAAAGAATCCTTTCCTCTATCTGATTAAGCTAAAGGTTACATGTTCTCTTGCTGTTCGATGTCATTTCTGTTCTGTTTTTCAATGTTTACAGGTACATCAGTGCTATACACAGTACACTCATCGTGGGAGCTGGCACACATACCAAACAAGCTGATTCCTCTTCAGTCTACCCTGCCCTCCCTCCTGATGACACTTTCAATGACTAGAATCTTACAAGTTTTTTTCCAGTGAGGCTTACAGCCCAGGACAGCATGGTTCCAAACCAAGTACAGTCAATTAAACGGCACATTCTCTTTCTTACTCTGAGAGGAGAAAAAATTCACACTAAAAGGGTTCAATGAGCTTCTTGTATCTCTAAAATGAAACAGCAAATACCATACAGAGCACAAACATCTCAACTGAACTTGCATTTAACTTTATACAGTCAGTGGATTTAATTCAACTCGGCAGCCCCAGCCACATACAGAGCACACCTCTGCGTCTCATGACTTAGCTCTGCTGCTCTAAGGGCTGCGTTTTCCATGGAGCTACGGCAAGGAAGCAAATGGCCAGGCAGGTGGGAGTTTATACAGCTGCAGCTGCACGCGCTGCGGTATAGTCTGCAAAGCAGACTGGCAACATACAAGACCTCCACTTAAACACATATAACACGGATAGGAAGAGTAAGTTCTATTTCTAGTCTTTCACAGCACATATATTGTATAAACATCTAAAAGGGAGAAGTTGGATGGTTCCCTGCACAAATGACTAAGGGGCTACAACTGCTAAATATTTCAATTTGATGGCTCTACATTGTATATGTGTACTGGCCTCGAACTCAAGAACTTCCTGCCTCAGCCTCCTCAGTAGCTGAGATTACAGACAGACACCACCATGCCAGGCTCTTACTGTGCATTAGTACATACTGTACTCCATAAATATGTAAAATTTAAATAAATAAAATAATGTTGAACAACAGCAAGCCAGCTATGGAAATGGCATGATTGGGAAGGAAGGAAGGCAGAGTGCATACCGACATCAAAGGACAGAGCGCGCCGGGAGCCAGTCCAAGCCCCCAATGCACTGGATTGGCCTTCAACAGTGACTGCAATACTGAAATGTGTCCTAGGCGGGCTTTTTTTATTCACTGACACCAGCAAGGAATGACCACTAGATGGCGCGCCTGCCCGCCTCTGAGCCCAGGCACTGGGCCTTTGGAGTTCATTCAGGCCTCCTGGGGCACACAACTCAGCAACAGCCAGGTTGCTGGGAACTCAAGTTTTCACCTCTCTGGAGCAGGGACTTTGGGGAATTTTGACTCTATATCCCAATCCTGTTAGGGAAACACTTATTTATTCAGTTTGGGCTTCTCATTTTTTTGAAATCAAACAAATCCGTTGTCAGTTTTTAAAAAACTCATTTTAATGAAGGAACATGAATTACAAAAAGTCACCAGCCTGTCACCTATCAGGACGTCTGTGATCAATTAAAACAGAAAGAAAACAAGTTGTCAGGGAAGTGGTGAAATTGCAGGTAGAATTTGACTGGTACCGGAGGTGCGTCCAGGGGGAAACTCACCAGGATCTTGGGGTCCGGAACAGAGAACTGAGTGAGACACAGAAAAGGTAGCGAGGTACACATTCACTGAAGGGTGGTGACACATGCTCTGCAGGGACAGCATAGTTCGGGTCAGACTCCTAGCAGCTCCAGCACAGGGGCAGGGGGCTTTTGGAGCTGCAATTCCTGGACTGACTTCTTTCTCATGCAAATAAGCCTTTGGGACATTGTCCTATCAGAAATGCACTGGGGCTGAAGCCAGGTTTAAACTGCCCTATGGAAGACTTGCTTGGTTTCCTGCGGATGTAAATAAAGACTTGCAAAGAGGGCTTTTCTGATTGGTTCAGTGTGCAGGACGCAGGTGCTTCAGGGTCATCCTGGAGCCTGTGTTCTGTGCATGTGCCCTGAGTCTCCAAGACTTTGACAGCTTCCTCCCAGCAGGTTTTCCCCAGCCCTAATCTACCTCAGTTCCCTCTGAGGGACAGAATCTCCAGTTCTTCATGGGATGCTGAGGCAGCACTGGCCTCTTCTTAACGCTGCTTCCTGCTGAAAAGGCCTGCAGGCCCTACCTGCTGCTGGGGGACCTGTGCTCTCTGACTACCCTGGGATGTTGGGCTCACTGGATGGGCTAGCAAGAATTTGCCAGAAGAAAAGGAAAGGGCTGAGGATTTAGCTCTGTGGCATAAGTGCTTGCCTGGCAAGTGCAAGTTGTGAGTTCAATCACACAGAGAGAGAGAGAGAGAGAGAGAGAGAGAGAGTGAAAGAGAGAGAGAGAAAGAGAGAAAGAGAGAAGAAGAGAAGAATTAGTGGCCACATGTCAGGAACTGTCAAACTGCCTGGCCAGTGGGAGAAAGCTGTAGGAGAGTCATGAACTGGATCATCATCTGAGGATGGATCTGTTGAAACCTTCAATGGACAAATCTTACTACCAGGTTTAAGAGCCAGGAGCCAAGTATGAGAAAGAGCAGGTCAGAATATTTCTTGGTCTCTATCTTGAAAAGTGTACTATGACTGAGCCAGCAAAAAGACAGTGTTTTTCCTTGTATTATTTGAGACATTTTCTAGGAGTTTTATTTCCACGTGTTCTGTGGACAGGAAAGCATTGCGAAGGGATATTAGGCTACCAAGAGCCTGAGAATGCAGCCCTGGCAAGATTACCCAGTAAAAAGCAGGAGTCCCAGTACTGGTGCCCATGTAAGCTGTGGGCACAGTCAATCCTCCAGTGCCATAACTCATTCACACCAGCCACCTGCTACATGGAGCAGGGCCCCAGTGGATGCTTAATATAGTTGCATGCCCAGTGTCCAGATTCCTTGCGTTTAAAACCTGAACTCTTTCCTTGATTGGCCCTGGGTTTCCCTTGGACAACCTGGGTGTGCTTAAGCTACTGCCACTCATGACAGTACAATTTTGGCCTGCCTTTGCTGTTGGTTCCTCTCCTATTTATCCTCCTCTAGATCAAGGATGAGTTTCACAATGGGGTCCCAAGGGTCCAGGAACTCATCTGAAGTTTTTAAATTTGTGCTGAACAGATGGCTGGGGCTGACTGATAGTGAGAAATGCTGTCCCACTGGTACCTGACCTTCCTCTGGAGTCAGAACTGAGTTCATAGATATATGGAAAGCTTCTACTAATCGACCAGGAGAGGCAGCTGGACTGTCCTCTTTGCCCTGCATGACCCCTCTCACCCTTTCTTAATTAACATGTTTATTAATGCATGTTTTTATTCCCATAAGAGCAGTAATTATTTTAGACCTCATTTTCAGTCCTTCCCGTTTGCTTCTACCGGGAGGACAGTGCCCTCTCTGGGGCGACTCTGCTCTTTCCACAGCACACTGCTAATCTGCATATGTCTTAGCCGCCTCTAGGAGTCCTCATATTTTTAATTAGGTGCAGAAAGTGGACAAATTGGACATCTTGCTATGCAAGGTCAAAGACAAGGGTCGAAGTCTGAAGCCCCACTTTCTTGCTTCCCGGGCCTCTTGGGGGCTGCTCTTTGTTTGGGACAGTCACCCACATAAAGCAGCAAGATGGTGGCTGCAGAGAAGATGAAAGAGCCTCTGGAGTCCATCAGCTCCAGGCTCCAGCTTGTCATGAAAAGTGGAAAGTGCACAGTGGGGTAAAAGCAGACTCTGAAGAGTACTAGGCCATGTTGGCCAAAGCTGGCGTCCATCACTACAGTGGCATAATATTGATCTGGGCACAGCATGTGAAAGTACTACAGAGCACGCACACTGGCGATCACTGATCCAGGTCATTCCGTTATCACTTGAAGCATGCAAGTACACATTGGGGAGAAATAAACCACGCAAAATTCTTCATTGATATAACTTGCTACAGCTTGTTTAAAAAAAATGGAAGCTCATCTCCAAACCTATTAGGATCTCCTGAAAATCGGCCTGACTCTTCCTTGCATTTTTAGAAACCTGCCACGGAAGAGGAATGTGGACTTGAGTAGTCCCAGGTGTCTCTAAGGAGCAGGATGTGAGCTGCAAGGGCAGGAAACTCTAATCCGCATGTGTCCTGTGGGGCTCCGAGCCATGTGAGGAGCAGGAGGAGGGGTCTGAGGAGTCCTGGGTCTTTCTAGAGAGTGGCAGATGGTGGAGTTTCTGAGTCACTTGAGAGGGTGGCCCTGATTTACTGGCCTGAGGATGGAAGGAGGTGGCTCGGGAGACCCCTCCTCCAGTGTGGCTGTTTTCATGAAACATGAAGGGGAGACCCACGTCTCCCTGAGAGATAGGAAGGACCTAAGGAATCATCAGCCATCTCAGCCTCTTCTTCAGGGGTCTCTTGGGCCTTTGCAGAGGATGCTTCCAGATAGAACCATGAAAACCTGGACAGACGGGACTTTAGTCCACTTTCCTTGACTTTTATGAGGAAGATCTAACTGAAGAAGAGCATTATAACTTATAGACTGCTGTTCTGTGCTCATCTCTCGCCATTTCTGAGTTGATGTGGAAGCCATACAGTACTGCCATAGAAAGTAAGTTATTTTTTCCTCAGATCCTCCAGGTCAAATGTTTCCATTTCTTAAGGCTAATGGTGAGGTCTCTGGGATCTTTGGAAGTTTCCCATGGCACATCATGGGGCTTACGGAAAGAGATTAACCAGGTCTGGGATCCTTCTGAGGGTGGCTCTGCAGAAGGACAGAGACTCATGGGGCTGATTTCAGTCAGTGCTTTGTATAATCACTACAAGTACTGCTGTCAAATAGCCCGCAAAAGAAAAGAAGCTAAGGAAGGAAGGGAAGGGGGAAAAAGCAATCACAATTGAGAAGAAGAAGGAAATTGTGGAGAAATATGAGTGGCTTTTGTGTAAACAATTTCACCAATATGCATAGAATGTCAAAATTCGCCATCTCCACAATGTTACAGAGAAAAGATCTGTATAAGGAAGCTAGTGTTGCCAAAAATGTCACTCCGGCTGGGGACTTAGCTCAGTGGTGCAGCGCCTACCTGGCAAGTGTGAGGCCCTGAGTTCAATTAGTACCCCAACCCACCCCCAAAAAGGCGTTACATTAAGTCACAATCAAGAGTGTTAGACAAGGCAGAAGGCTATCAGTGTGGATAAATGAAAGGCAGATGGCCAGTTATATTGCCTGAGCCTATAATTTGTGAAAAAGCTGGACCTAGCTATAAATGCAGATTTCACAAAGGATAATCCATTCATGAGTGATAATGGTGAAACCTTTTGTGTCAGTAAGACGTGGTTTCACAATTTTAAAACGAGAACTGGGGTGTAGAGCATGACTAGGCATGGTTGTGCGGCCAGTGCTGATACAAGGGCGGCTGAAAACTACACGCACCACTTCAAAACGACAACACAGAAAAATGACTTTTGCTCTCATCAAGTTTTCAACTGTGATGAAACTGGCCTCTTCTGGAAGCGAATGCCCAGGAGAACATACAGTACATTATTCAGGAAGAAAAGAAAAATGCCAGGCCATAAGCGTGTGAAGGACAGGCTAGGATTATTGCTAGATGCCAATGCAGGTGCCTCAGGATAAAGCCTCTCTTGGTTGATTACCCTGAGACCCCAGGCCTGTTCAGAAAACAAAAAGTCATGATGAATTGGCTCGGGGTCATGTGGAGATCTAACACAAAAGCCTGGGTAACAGGAGTACATTCTCTTGAGCAGATCAGGGAGGCTTTCTGTCCTGCTAAACAATATCTAGAGGACAGAGGTTTGCCATTCAAGGCTCTCCTTATCATGACAATGCTCCTGCTCACCCATGAGATCTGGAAGAGGAACTGGCTGAAGAATTCCCGTGGCTCTCAGTCAAGTTCCTCCCACCTAATATAACACCTCCACTGCAGCCTGTGGAGCAGCAGGTTATAGTGAGCTTTCAGTATCGATTCACCAAGAAGCTGTGCCTGCAGTGCTTGCAGGTGGTCTCAGATACAGGTGTAACCTTTAAAGAGTTCTGGAAGGAAAATTACATCCTTTCCGGTGTGGGGCTAGTTGAGAAATCCTGGGCCACTGTTTATCTCAGGACCCTGACATCCGCCTGGAACCACATGTAGCCTAAAATTACACAGGAGAGACTCTGAAGGGTACACAGAGGAGCCTGAGCCTTCCAGTGACCCTGTGATAGACCACTCTGTCATGACAGCAGAGCCCGCAGGCTTGCTGGTGGACAGTGGTCGAGTCCAGGAACTGGTGGAGGAACACTCGGGGAACTGCCTATGGAGGAACTGCACCAACTTCTGGCTGCCAGCAGAGAATGGCAGTGAGGAGCTTTCTGAACGGGTGGGTGGGGGGCATCAACAACCAGTTTGGCAAAGTTCTTCTTCTAAAATAAGGGAAATCCTGAAAAAATGCACAGAGTTTTAAACATTTGTAGAGAAGGCCCACCAGATAGAGAAAAAGCCAATCGCTTATTTACTTGTTAATGACAAGGTCATTTCATACTCCAGACCAAAAAGAAAAGAAAGACACAGGCCAGTTTTTAGCTCTGAAAAGGCTGAGACCTAATGAGCCAGAAACAAGGCCTAGTGGGCTGCAGACTCTCCCAAGAGAGAAAAGACACCCGAGAACAGATTCCTGATGCTGTGGAGGAACTCTGCTTCCAAACAATGCCCACCTCCCACTTCATCCTCCCTTTCCACCAGCCAAAGATGTCAACTTGAAGGTGAGTGAAAGGGTTGTGGCCCAGACAGGACTCTGTAGTCAGGAAAGCCTCAACCTAAAGCAGGAACCCCTATCTCCCCCACCTCTAGGAATTTACCTGTGATGCCATCTTCCCAACCCTGGAAATTTACCTATGGCGCCAGTCCTAGGACCAAAGAGCTACCTGTGCATCCCTAATGCCCCCCTTAGGTTCCACCCCACACCGAGGCTGCTTATGTGCCTCACTGCACGTGTTCCGCAGGAGCGATTGCCGGACGCCAGTGGTGGGAGGTGCTGGTCATCTCTCTCCATATCCTCAAGAAAAAAGGCCGCTTTTTGTTTTATACTTCTCATCTTTTGGAAAGATTTTTCAGTGAGTACAGTATGAAGCTGTTGTTTCTGGTAAACTAGGCACATTTTATATCTTCCCAGTGGATACACTGGGAAAACAATTGGTGTTTCTGGTACATTACGCACATTATACAACCATTTTTATTATGAAAGGGTTGTTAAGGGGTGCTTTGGGAGGTTCAGAATGCAATATGGGTATTTCCATTCTTTCTCATGAGAAAAATAATCTTGACTTACAAACAGTTTGAGTTACAACCAGCCCTCAGAATGAACGAGTTTGTAAGACAAGGGTCCACTGCTTGTGGAAACAGGATCCTTTCCATTTATCCTGATAATAAAAGACTGTGGTGATCAGTTTTTTAAGGCAGTAGAGGTAGAAGCTTATTTTTTCAGCATTAAAAAAAATGGTTGGAAAGTTCCAAGTACAAACCTGGGTCTGTTATCTGCTGACTAAACTATGGCAGCTCTATTCCCACAGGCTTACCAAGGGGGTGACATTCGGAGCCCTCCCTTTGTTCCACCCAGGCCCCAAGGCACGTGTTTCTAGATTACCTGAGTTTCTCTCAGCAGAACTGATAGGATTATTTCCAAACAATGAGAAGTATAAAACAAAAGAGGCCTTTATTCTAAGAACAGGGAGAGAGAGAACCAGCACCCCACTGCTGGAGTCTGGCTTTCTGTCTGGCGGACGCGAGGTGTCGGGGGTGTGTAAGTAGCCTCGGTTTGGGGTGGAACCTAAGGCGGCATCAGGGATGCACGGGTAGCCCATTGGTGGTAGGTTTGGCAGCACAGGTAAGTTCCCAGGGGCGGGAAAGAGGACATCACAGGTAAATTCCTAGGGGTGGGGGAGACAGGAGCTTCCTGGTTCCCCTTGAGGCTTTTCTAGCTACAGAGTCCTGTCTGGGCCAAAACCCATTCATATGCCATCTTATGATTATTATTATGAAAAGGAGGGAAGATTTTTAAAAACTATTTCCTGCTGGCAGGTGGCGCTGTACTGGAGTCTAGGGGAGTCCATGGGGTGGTGGTGGATGCCCAGGTAGATTCTGGTGCCAGGTGGTTTAGCCAGGACAAATCACTGGTGAATGCACGGATGTTAGACTGGAAAAACAAAGAGACATGATGTTATGAGGAGACATGGCACTGTCATATTTAAGGAGCCAGGTGAGGTAGAGGGAAACGTGCTTTTGATTTAGACATGTCATTATATCAGCATGACATTGAGGTAGGATCATTGTCACAGTGAGGTAGAATTCTGAAAATTAAGTGTGAGGTTAGGAGGAGTGATGTTATGAGAGGTGATTACTCCCCCATCTGAAAGCATAAACTTAAGAGGGTAGGTGTGTAAAACCTGTCGCCTGTCCAAGGAATGAACTGGAAAAAATAGGAGGAGTAGGGAAGGGGGTGGCTGTACCAGTATAGGGAAGGGAAGAGTTTAGGCTTTCAGGGATGTCACGCTTAACCAGACAGCTGAGGGTAGACAGAACTACCACAGTCATTGCATAGAGCATCATGAAGATGATCTTATGCATGATGTGGGAGTCTTTGGGAAAGACTGTCAAGAGTCCTGCTGTAGAAATGATCATGAATAGAACGGAAGAAATTAGGAACCAAAGTGGATAACAAAACATGACTTAGCCTGTTAACTGTGGCTGCGAGGCCTTCGTGAAACAGAGACAGGTGAGCGACAGAAGATGAGATGACCACTCAGAATGATCAGATTTAGGGCTGGGAGGGCACCTCTTAACCTGAGTGATGTGAAACCAGGATGGGAGTCCAGCAACTTTGACCACTGTAGGGGTAGCCAAGTAGACCAGATGGGGGCCACTCCACCTTGGTGGTAGTCCTGTGGATTTAGAACATTTGAGATAAATTAGATCTCCTGGGGATAGGGGAGGATCTGGCTTGGCTTCTCCAGAGGGTTGTGGAAGGCAGAGATCAGCATGTTGTCACAACAGGTGTCAGAGGAAGGAGAGGACTGGGACATAGTCAGCCAGGGGAGGGAGATTTTGGGGAGTAGGAAGATTGTGGAGTAAGAATGGCCTGCCGTACCTAAGTTCAAAAGGACTTAGGAAAGTAGGAGCCCGGGGGAGTGCCCTGAGCATGGCTAAGGCTAAGGGCAAAAGTTGAGGCCAAGGTTGATGTAGTTCTAAAGTGAGTTTTGTAAGGTGTGTCTTATGAGGCCACTTGCCTTTTCTACTTTTCCTGAGGATTGTGGGTGGTATGGGATGTGTAGGTGCCAGGTGATGTGTAAGCTCGAGAATACCTGTGAAGTGATCTGAGAAATAAGGCCGGACCATTATCTGATTGAATACTCTGAGGTAGACCAAACCTTGGAATGATTTCTTGTAATATGACTTTGGTAACTACATCAGCAGTTTCCCTGGTTGTGGGAAAGGCTTCTATCCATCCTGAAAAGGTACAAACAAAGGTGAGAAGATAATTGAGAGTGCTGTGGCGGGGCATGTGTGTAAAACCTATCTGCCAGTCCTGACCATGGGTGTGTCCTCGAAACTGATGGGTAGGAAAGGAAGGGGGTGCCATACATTCCTGAGGAGAGGTCCTGGCACAGAGGTCACATTTGTGAGTAATCTTAAGAATGATAGCTTTTAGAGGAAGGTGTGTGACTATTGGGGCTAAGAGTTTGTGTAGGGCCTGTGATCCTATATGTATGCTAGCAGCTAGACAATGGCAATGCTCTTTTTTCTTTCTTTCTTTCTTTCTTTCTTTCTTTCTTGGTACTGGGAATTGAACTCAGAACCTTGCGCTTGCAGACAGATAACTGTGCCACTGAGGTATACCCCCGGGCCCAGACAATGTTCTAGAAGCTGACTATATAACAGTAAGGGACAACTAAGTCCCTGTTCTCATTGAACTTACAGCCAAATAAGCATGGAAGAATCAAAATTCCTGACAAGGGAAAGATTGTCTGGTGCTAAGTGTAAGGAAGAAAAGGTGGATGAAGGTGCAGTTGGGGGACGCTACTGTGGACACATTGGACAGGGACTGTGTCTCTCCTAGGTGCATTTGAGGAGGGACCTGCAGCGAGTGATGCAGTGAGTGCGGGAGCAGGTCTTGTGGCCCAAAGCAGTGGTCTTGGAAGACAGAGTTGGGAGCGGATCTGTGGGCCAGGCAGGGGCCCGTCAGCCTGGAGCAGCAGGCTCCAGGGAGGAGTGGCAGCTGGGGGAACCCGAGAGTTGTTTAGGCCAAGATCAAGTAGAAGGGAAGCTGCTGGAATTTTTGAGCAGAGGAGTGTGTCGTGTAATGCAGGTTTTAAAAAAAATTGCTCTGGCTGCTGAAGGTTGAACAGTTTACAGCTGGGTGCCAGCAACAGCAGGAAACAGGAGCCTGCTGCAGGAGGCCGGGTAGGCCAGACGGGGGCTGAATTAGGCAATGGTGGGGCATTGCTCAGGTAGTGCATAGGTGAGCCAACAGAATTTCTTGATGAATTGCGGTGTGTGAGAACGAAAAGAGAACTAGAGATGATTTCAACCTCTTTTCTGAGCAAGTAGGAGAATAGGCTCTTATTTGCTTAGAAGAAAGGGAGCAGATTTTGGAAGGGCAAGAGAAATGGATTTGGAGATGGTAGTTTTTGATTTGTTTGAGTTAGAATTTCACTATGGAGCCCAGGTTGGCCTGAAACAGGTGAGCCTCCTGCCTCAGCCTGTCAAGTGCTGAGATTAAAGGCACGTGCTACCACATCTGGCTCACGACTCACTTGAGATCTGATTAGACATCCAAGTGGAGGTGCCAAAGTGGTAACTGGTTATAAGAACCTGCAGTTCAGGAAAACAGGAGACGTTTATCAGTGGGGGCTCGGGTGGAACCCAGAGACACCATTCATTTTTAAGTTTCATCTTGCTCTGCGGAGATGATCTTCAGGAGTCCTGGGAGCTGTGGAACATCAGGACGTGCTTTGAGTCAGGGATCACCAGAACTATGGAATATGTCTACTCTGTCCCTAGGTCCAGCCAGAGACTCATCCTTAAGAAACCCTTGTGAAGGGCCTCCTGCAAGCCCTGCCAGACAGCGAGCGTTGGATACACATACAGTGAAGAACAAGCCACAGTGGCTGTCTTCACAAAATGTCTCCTAGCAGATAAGGCCAAGAGAATGGAGATGTTAGTACAATGATTCAGGGGTAAGATGTGGATGCTGTTGGACACAAAGGAGGGGCATGGCTACTTTTTGTGGGGCCAGAAAGAGCTTCCCTGAGAACATGCTACGGGTGACTAAGGGAGCTGGGTAAAGGGGTGAAAGGGTGCATGGGGCGTTTCTAGGGGAGGCAGCAGCACGGGAGCGCAGGGAGTCTGCACCGGGGAAGGACAGAGGGAGGGGCAGTCTCAGACTCAGCACCCTACTAGTGAGCTAGGGATGTGTCCACATAATATGAGGCAGGGCCCTGTCTGTTTTGCTTAACCTCCACTAGTGGCAGATACTCCCCAGAGAGCCAGTTCCCTTGATGGAGATGAGGAAAAAGCCGCCAAGACCTTAATGGTGAGTGTGGGGTAGGATGTGGGAAAAAGCAGGGTGGGGGTGGCTCTGAACGGGATGCACCTGGGGTAGAGCAAATGGTAGTTGTGGGGGAGGGATGTATCAGGCACAGGAGTGGAAGCCAGAAGTGAGGCTCTGAAGGGTGTAAGGTGTGTACTGAGCAGTGTGAGTTCAGGAAGGGCCCGGATTCCACGTCACGGAGCTGATTGCTGGCCGAGTGTGCTTGTGTGGCAGGATGTGTGTGATGCGATGTTCTCCCTGACTCGGTGTGGATGTGTAGAGCTCTGGAAGGCACACCATGCAAGTACCTACCTGCAGGAAAGGGATTTGCATCCAGCCTATGCTGTGAGCATATGCCTTGCGTGGCTGGGGTTGCCCAGACTGCATCTCAGAGTGAACAAGCTACTGGTTCTGCTGGGGACGGGAGAGGCTCTGGGCTTATTCGGCACAGGGCAGGCACGCATGTAAACATTTTGGTTTTATTAATCATTTTAGGAAACCCATAGCTTTGGTTAAAAGTTTGCACTAGACGTTTTAAGAAAAATAAATTCACAGTCAGACACCAATATCTGTTTAGAAAATCAAGGGGTTTATATCCTGTGATGGAGCTGAGCCGGAGCCCTACTTCAAAGTCTAAAACTTTAAACATTTCCTGAACATCTCAGCCCACAGGCAAGACCTGGGCTTTGCTGTAGGGACTCGGTTCCCTTCCCTCTGAGCCACCTTAACCTGGGTGCTGCAGTTAAAGCTCAGTTCTGTGTTATTTCTATTGTTCCTTAATTGTTGCAAGGGCAGTAATTCCCCTCCTGGGTGGGTGTGTGACCCTCAGGACAGGGGCTATGCAGCAGTGTTTGAGAACAAATGGAAACATGGACATGAAATTGAATGGATTGGATTTGTTCCTTTCATAATAAAATCTAGAATCCCAACCTGCCATTTCTGGGAAGGAGGAGCTTTGTGTATTAATGGAACTGGTGCAGTCCCACACCTCGTTCCTCTTAATGAAAAACAGAGCTCTTTCCTTTAGGAGGACAGTTGAAAGGTAGCAGGAGGTTTTCAGGAATGACTCCAGAGCAGTGTCTTCCTTGGGCAGGACAAGTCAGAGGGGGGCGCTATTGACATTTTAGACAGGGCCACTCTTTGGCCTTGGGGGCTGCCTTGTTCCCTAAGGAAGTTTAGTAGCATCCTAGGCTCTGTCACCCTAAATCCAGTAGGCGGCACTTCCTCCCAGTTGTGACAATCAAAAATGTCCCCAAACATTGCTAAATGTGCCCTGAGAGCAAAATCAGCCCCAGTTGAAAACCTGCATCCTCTAGGAATTTTGGTTTGTGTAATTTTCTTATTTGGCACATTGTGGGCAACAGGGGAAGCACTGTTGGTGCTGATTTGCGAGCCACCATCTCTGCAGGATTTTATTTCATCTTCCAGGTAAAGAGGCTGATGTCACAACTTCAAGGCCCTGCTGAAGGTCACGCAGCCAGGTTAGCAGTTCAAGCAGGTTTGCCTTTGCTGAAGAAGCAGCAGGCCTGAAATTGTCCTGTGGTTTCATAAATCAGGTCGGAAAATATTTTTAAACTTTTTTTGGGTGGGGAGGTATGATTCCTCTTGTATGCATTAAATTCACAATATAAATATATACAGTGTGCCCTCAAAATAGACACCCTGGTCCCTGTACTACACTTGAGGCTCTGGTCTTATCTAGAACAAACACAGAGCAACACAATGGAACGGCTTCAATTCTACTTGTTACAAATTATACAAAAGCCAGGGCCTGATGGTACCAAAAGCAGCCAGTATTGTTTACATGAGGGTTGAATGCTAACAGTTAACTTTCTCCCATTGAATTCCAGAATCGGTAAAAAACACCTTGCCTTACAACTACAAACCAGGGAGTTGTCCTAAAGTGAGCAGGAGAACACTCAGAAGCAAATGGAAAGGTTGGTTTTCCTCTCTTGCGCTGTGCCATCCCGCGCTGATACCAGGGCCTCTAGTCCCTGTGGCCCGCTCCAAGCTCTGCACACCCCCCCCCCTCCGCGGCCCGCAGTTTTCTGGCTTCCTCTCTAGACCTGGGGCAAGCTGGGCCTCTCTTGGAGAAGCCTGTCCCAGAGCCAGGCCTGGAAAGACAACAGCGAGAAACTGTGGCAGGGTTTGCAGCAGCTCAGTACAAAAAAAAAAAAAAAAAAAAGTTTGGTTCGGGGCTGCAGCTGGCAGTTCGGATTTGGGGGCGGAGTCGAGGGGGGGTCACCACTAGGTCAGGTTCAAGTGTGCATGTGCACAGAGGGGCCTGGGCACTTATTGAGCGCCAACTGTCTACGTGGGGTGTGCTTCTCCTGTGCGAGGAGGTGGGGTGCGGGGTCGGGGTGGGCATGTGCCTGGGGCGGTGGAGGAAGGGAAGAGGTGGGGGAAAGAGACGGAGGAGGAGTGAGGGAGGGAGGGAGAAAGCCAGGAACGGGGCGTGTCCCTGATAGGGGCTGGCCGGCAAGCAGGCCCGGGATTCAGGCCAGGTTGTGGCCGTGGCTGTGTATGGGAGCACTGTGTTCTGGGTAGGCAGCAGCCTATGTGAGCGCTGTGTTCTGGGTAGAGAGGGAGCACCAGGCCTTCAGGGCATCTTTAGTGGGGACAGGGAAGCAGGTGCAGCCCAGCAGCATCCAGCCCACGTGGGCCCTGGGCACTCCTGCCGTACTGAGAAGGTGACAGGCATCTGCTTGGTACTTGCCCTCCCTGTCTCTGGTGCAGCAGTGCACTTATCCCAGCAGAGAGAGGCCAGTGCTTACACTCTTTTGTTGCTGCTGAACATATTTGTACCTCACTGAAGTTTTTCAAAAAATAGTTACTGGTTGTGAGGTCTGCAATCCTAGCTGCTCAGGCAGCTAAAGCACTCAAGGATCACTTGAGCCCAGGGGTTTGAGACTGGCCTAGGAAAGAGAGTGAAACCTGATGCTAAAATGTAAAAAAACAAAACAAGTCATTCCACTATCCAGAAATAACTGTGCAATACAAGTACATTACTTTAATCTGTAGTTGGGGGCAAATCAGGAAACATCAAGGCTGCAGTTAACTGGAGAGAACTTTTATCAGTCCTAGAAATAAGCGCAGACCCATAGGAGAAAAAGGCGCCCAATAGGCGGCAATGGGTAGTCCTGGGGCCCAGCAGGCGGGGGTGGGTATTCCGGGGCCCAGCAGGCGGTGGTGGGTAGTCTGGGGCCCGGCAGGTGGAGGTGGGTAGTCCTGGGGCCTGGTACATGGTGGTGGGTAGTCTGGGGCCCAGCAGGTGGTGGTGGGTAGTCCTGGGGCCCGGTACATGGTGGTGGGTAGTCTCGGGCCCGGCAGGTGGTGGTGGGTAGTCCTGGGGCCCGGCAGGCATCGGTGGCTAGTCCTGGGGCCTGGCAGGTGATGGTGGGTAGTCCTGGGGCCCGGCAGATGGTGGGGGAGTCCTGGGGCCCGGCAGGTGGCTGTGGTTAGTCTTCGGCCACGGCAGGTGGCGGTGTGTTATCCTGGGGCCCAGTAGGTGGCAGTGGCTAGTCCTGGGCAGTCGTGGGTTGTCCTGGGGTCCGGCAGGTGGTGGTGTGTTGTCCTGGGGACCGGCACTTGGCGGTGGGTAGTCCTGGGGACCGGCACTTGGCGGTGGGTAGTCCTGGGGACCAGCACTTGGCGGTGGGTAGTCCTGGGGCCCAACATGGGGCAATGGATAGTTCTGGAGCCCAGCAGAGGGCGGTGGGTTGTCCTGGGGCCTGACAGGTGGCCGTGGATATTCCTGGGGCCCGGCAGGCGGCGGTGGGTACTCTTGGTCCCTGCAGGGGGTAATGGGTAGTCCTGGGGTCCGGAACTTGGTGGTGGGTGGCCAGGTGCCCGGCAGGCGGCAGTGGGTAGTCTTGGGGCCCATCACATGGTGGTGGGTAGTCTGGGGCCGGCAGTCGGCGGTGAGTTGTCCTGGGGCCCGGCAGGCTGTGCTGTGTTGTCCTGGGGCCTGGCAGTTGGCGGTGGGTAGTGCTGGGGTCCAGCATGCGGCAGTGGGTAGGCCTGGAGCCCGGCAGAAGGCGGTGGGTAATCCTGGGGCCCGGCAGGTGGCGGTGGGTATTCCTGGGGCCCGGCAGGAGGAGATGGGTAGTCCTGGAGCCCGGCAGGAGGAGATGGGTAGTCCTGGGGCCCGGCAGGTGGCGGTGGGTATTCCTGGGGCCCGGCAGGAGGAGATGGGTAGTCCTGGGGCCCAGCAGGTGGTGGTGGGTATTCCTGGGGCCTGGCAGGAGGAGATGGGTAGTCCTGGGGCCCGGCAGGTGGCGGTGGGTATTCCTGGGGCCCGACAGGAGGAGATGGGTAGTCCTGGAGCCCGGCAGGTGGCGGTGGGTATTCCTGGGGCCCGGCAGGAGGAGATGGGTAGTCCTGGGGCCCGGCAGGTGGTGGTGGGTATTCCTGGGGCCCGGCAGGAGGAGATGGGTATTCCTGGGGCCCGGCAGGAAGAGATGGGTAGTCCTGGAGCCCGGCAGGAGGAGATGGGTAGTCCTGGGGCCCGGCAGGAGGAGATGGGCAGTCCTGGGGCCCGGCAGGTGGCGGTGGGTAGTCCTGGGGCCCGGCAGGTGGCGGTGGGTATTCCTGGGGCCCGGCAGGAGGAGATGGGTAGTCCTGGGGCCCGGCAGGTGGCGGTGGGTATTCCTGGGGCCCGGCAGGAGGAGATGGGTAGTCCTGGGGCCCGGCAGGAGGAGATGGGTAGTCCTGGGGCCCGGCAGGTGGTGGTGGGTAGTCTTCGGCCCCGGCAGGAGGCGGTGGGTTGTCTTGGGCCCGGCAGATGGTCGTGGGTAGTCCTTGGGCCCGGCAGGTGGTCGTGGGTAGTCCTTGGGCCCGGCAGGTGGTCGTGGGTTGTCCTGGGGCCCGGCAGTTGGCGATGGGTAGTTTTGCGTTCTGTTAAGGTTAAGAATGCTATGGCTAGGAGGATTGGGATAATTAGTAGTAATAGGTTGATTGGCGGTGGTGGGTTGTCCTGGGGCCCGGCACATGGTAGTTGGTAGTCTTGGGGCCTGGCAGCCGGTGGTGGGTAGCGCTGGCGCCCGGCACGTGGTGGTGGGTAGGCCTGGCGCCCGGCAGGTGGTGGTGGGAAGTCCTGGGGCCCGGCAGGCGGTGGTGGGTAGTCCTGGGGCCCGGCAGGCGTCAGTGGGTTGTCCTGGGGCCCAGCAGGTGGCAGTGGGCAGTCCTGGGGCCCGGCAGTTGGCGATGGGTAGTTTTGCGTTCTGTTAAGGTTAAGAATGCTATGGCTAGGAGGATTGGGATAATTAGTAGTAATAGGTTGATTGGCGGTGGTGGGTAGGCCTGGCGCCCGGCACATGGTGGTTGGTAGTCTTGGGGCCTGGCAGCCGGTGGTGGGTAGCGCTGGCGCCCGGCACGTGGTGGTGGGTAGGCCTGGTGCCCGGCAGGCGGCGGTGGGTAGTCCTGGGGCCCAGCAGGCGGTGGTGGGTAGTCCTGTGGCCCGGCACGTGGTGGTTGGTAGTCTTGGGGCCTGGCAGCTGGTGGTGGGTAGCGCTGGCGCCCAGCACGTGGTGGTGGGTAGGCCTGGTGCCCGGCAGGCGGCAGTGGGTAGTCCTGGGGCCTGGCAGGCGATGGTGCGTAGTGCTGGCGCCCGGCACGTGGTGGTGGGTAGGCCTGGCGCCCGGCAGGTGGTGGTGGGTTGTCCTGGGGCCCGGCAGGTGGTGGTGGGTAGTCCTGGGGCCTGGCAGGCGATGGTGCCTAGTGCTGGCACCTGGCACGTGGTGGTGGGTAGGCCTGGTGCCCGGCAGAAGGCGATGGGTAATCCTGGGGCCCGGCAGGTGGCGGTGGGTATTCCTGGGGCCCGGCAGGAGGAGATGGGTAGTCCTGGGGCCCGGCAGGAGGAGATGGGTAGTCCTGGGGCCCGGCAGGTGGTGGTGGGTAGTCTTTGGCCCCGGCAGGTGGCGGTGGGTTGTCTTGGGCCCGGCAGATGGTCGTGGGTAGTCCTTGGGCCCGGCAGGTGGTCGTGGGTTGTCCTGGGGCCCAGCAGGTGGCGGTGGACAGTCCTGGGGCCCGGCAGTTGGCGATGGGTAGTTTTGCGTTCTGTTAAGGTTAAGAATGCTATGGCTAGGAGGATTGGGATAATTAGTAGTAATAGGTTGATTGGCGGTGGTGGGTAGGCCTGGCGCCCGGCACGTGGTGGTTGGTAGTCTTGGGGCCTGGCAGCCGGTGGTGGGTAGCGCTGGCGCCCGGCACGTGGTGGTGGGTAGGCCTGGTGCCCGGCAGGTGGCGGTGGGAAGTCCTGGGGCCCGGCAGGCGGCGGTGGGTAGTCCTGGGGCCTGGCAGGCGATGGTGCGTAGTGCTGGCACCTGGCACGTGGTGGTGGGTAGGCCTGGTGCCCGGCAGGTGGCGGTGGGAAGTCCTGGGGCCCGGCAGGCGGTGGTGGGAAGTCCTGGGGCCCGGCAGGCAGTGGTGGGTAGTCCTGGAGCCCGGCAGGCGTCAGTGGGTTGTCCTGGGGCCCAGCAGGTGGCGGTGGGTATTCCTCGGGCCCGGCAGGCGGTGGTCGGTAGTCCTGGAGTCCAGTGGGTGGTGGTGGCATTCGTGGATCTGAAATGAAATACGCTCGGGCGCCGAGCGGGCCTGGAGGCCTGAATGGCACAGGTCCCGGCAAGAACTCGCCAGGATGTAGCGGCAGGTCGTGGCGACCGGGCAGCATGCCGGGCGCATAGTCTCTTAAGCCCAGTGGTGGGCCCATGCGTGTGACTGGAAAGCAAGAGGGACATGCGTACACGTCCTGAGGAGCAGCCCAGCTCTGCTGCAAGGGTTTCCCTTCCCCTGCACCAGGAAGTCGAGTGATGCACTGGACTTCACAGATAAGGAAAACTGAGGCTCAGTAAGGCTCAACCACAGCCTGACCCTCCCTTCTCCCACTGCCGGTGGCCTGTGGCATCCCAGGTGACCACCCCGCTGAGACTGGCACTTCGGCTCTGCCGAAAGGGCCCTTCTGGTCCAAGCAGCTGTGGAGGCTGCACTGGGCTCAGAGTGCTGAGCCTCATGCTTAGAGTCTGGCGGGCTGCAGCTGCCGATCAGGACAGGAGAGGAGAGAGGACAGGGTAGGCGGTGGTGCCAGCCCAAGTGTCCTACTGTACCGAATGGTGGCGGTGGCCTAGGAGGCATCGGCCGAGGCCCGAAGGGCCTGCAGAGCAGTGGTGGCGGTGGCGACCCATAGCCCATGTGGGGCGGCATGGGGCCTCCCAGGAACGGGGGCCCTGGATGGGCTGGGGGCCCCTTCACGGCCATGCTCACCTGCGAACAGAAGCAGGCCCAGTTTCGAGCTCGGCAGTGACACTGGGTGCCCGTCCCGAGAGGAGTCAAGGGATCCCCGGACCCTGCCGGGCCCTCGTGAGCAGCACGCCACACAGCGAGCATGGTCACCACGCTGTCCCCACTCGGGTGTGGAGATGAGCTCCAGAGGTGCCAGCGGGGCGCTGCGCCAGCTCGCTGCACTCTTGCCAGCATGAGCGAGTCCCTGGGCACGACAGGCAGACACAAGGGCTCCCAGGGACCCGGGGTCGCTGGGGAGAACAGGAAGCTGCCTCGGCCAGTTGACACTGCACAGGGAGGGGTTGGCGGAGGCGCCTGTGCCTGGGCTGCTTGGAAGGCAGTCCATGGAGCTCTGACCATTGCAGGCGGCCCCATGCGGTGCGAAGGCTGCCAAGGCAGCAGCCTCAGGACCCAGGAGGCACAGCAGCCTGGGCCGCCCAGGGTCGGATTCAGGGGGCCCTGGAACCGGCTTCCCACTCCTGGAAGAGCCCACGCCCACCTCATCCCCATCACTGCAAGGGGTCTGCCTAGCACAGACCATGAGGACCGCAACAGCTGCTCCCAAAAATCAAGGGCACTCGAGTGTGGCGATGCACACCAGTCATCCCGAACTCGGGAGGCTGAGGCGGGAGGACTGCTAGGGAACTGCAGGTCGGCTCTGGGTACTGTGAGGTCAAGTTCAGCTTGAGCTGCATAAGGAAACCCTGACTCAAAATAAGTACCAAACCAAACACTCAAGTCAGGGGCATGAGGTGTGCTGTGCTGCAGCACTCAGCACGTGGCCCCAGCCTTAGTGAAGGCCCCAGTCAGATGGTGACCTAGTCAGCAGGGTCGCCAAGCCCAGGCCAGCTGGAGAACAGAGGGGAAACGGAGGGCCCATGGAGCAGCGTGGGCCAAGGCACGGGCTCCAGGCTCACCTTGGCGTTGTCCATGTCCTTCACTGGAGAGGAGCCGCGGGAGCTGCTGTTGGCCACGGGGCCAGGGCCGGGATCTGGGGGCAGACAAGGCATTCAGAGGACTTTCCCAGGACGAGGACGAGGACGGGGACGAGGGCAGGGACGAGGTCGGGGACGAGGACGAGGATGAGGACGAGGACCGGAAGAGGCCACAGGCACGCCCTCGGAAGTGCCCTCGAGAACACTCCAGAGCCCCAAGGACAGTCCCTGGAGGGAGCAGAGTCATGGCTGCCTCTGAGAGGCAGCTGCAAGGCCCCTGGGAGGCAGGAGGCCAGGGAGCCCTCGAGTGGAGCCAGAGGTACCAGGCTCACTGAGCAGGCGTCAAGTGGGGGTGGGGGTGGGGGTAGGGGGGGGTCGAAGGAGGCCTCTGAGCCTGCGCGGGCTCCACCTGGTCAGCACTTCGTGGACCTGGGGAGCTGGGAAAGCTGCGCTGTGGCAGCCCAAGCCAGAGGCGGAGGCTGCTTTAGGTCTCAGGCTGTGGAGGAGGAAGACAGGGCCTCGGAAGACTGAGCCCGCACACAGTGGCCACGTGCTTTGGGAGCAGCACACAGACCTGTAACACGCGGACCTGCCAGCTCAGGAGCCTTCCCCGGTGGCCCGGAGTGGGATGAGTGGTGACGAAAGTGCGCCCACTCATTGAACACTGTGCAGAAAGGGAGAGGGCGACACTGCGGCCTCTGCCATGCCACAGCCAGAGAGGGTTGGGAGTGACGGGGTGGGCGACTGCTCCCAGGACCCTGCTCCTGCACTGCAATCGAGGTGGGCCTGCACAGGGCCCAGGGATAAGTGGAAACCCGAGCCGGGACTGCCCGGGCTCTGTACCAGAGCTCAGGGAACCATGCCCGGGGCAAGGCAGCATGGTGTCCCGGAGTCCGGGACTAGAGGCCCTGGAGAGGCTCACCGAAGTCGGCTCTTGCAATGTCATGGCGTGCCAAGTTCAGGCTTGCAGATGGCGGCCATCCAGGGGGCTGTGCGCCTGGGGGCGGGGAGCATTCACCGCCACTCACAGGGGACGGGCCAAAGGAGCCCTTCTGGCTCAGGGGACCTGAGGAGACAACACACGCGCTGGTTACCAGTTCTCTGCAGTGGCTAAGTTCCCCGAGTCCCACTCAGAAGGACAGAGTGCCCACCTCTGTGGGGCGCGTTCTGCACTCCAGGACAGTCTGGCATCCGATTGATGATCCCAGGCTCCTCTTTAAGCATATCCAGCTTCTGGGTAATTTCCACCAGCCTGCACACAGACACAGTAGGGCTGGGGGTGACCATAGCCACCCTGAGTGGGCTGAAACGTGGGCGCCACGCATAGCGCCATGCGCTGCTAACCTCTGCCGCAGGTTGGCGGCCTGCCGCTTCTCATCTGCCACCAGGCGCTCTGCGTTTCGGGCTTTGAGCTGTGGAGACAGAGAGGCCAGCTCAGCACAGTGGCTGAGTGAAGCTGGAGAGGGCGAGGCGAGGCGAGGCGAGGAGGAGGCTCTTACCCAGTTCTCATGGGCTTTTTTCTTCTCAGTAGCAAGCTGCAAGAGAACAGGGCAAGACGCAGGTTGAGGGAACAGTCACCGGGGCTGCAGCCCTCCATGACTCCTGTGTGGGGGATTAACGGGTGCTGTCACCACAGCGCACTCTATTCCTTGCCTGGTTTTTAAATGAGCGCTCCGTTTTCTCTAATTCTGCTTCCACTTCATGGATTCGCCGCCTAAAAATAATAATTAGCAGTTAGAATCAAATAAATTCTGCAACAATCTGACCATGTCTGACCTTTAAAGACTTCATCATACAGAAACATTTCATAACGTGATGAGTGCAGTGTGAACCTCAGTTTCCTGATTTTTCATTTAATGCCTAGAGATTATGAGTTGACAACTTGTCAATTTCCTTAACTGTCCTTGAATAACATTCTCAAAATAATCTGGCTAAGGCTACCTTCCCCATAAAGGTTTTCCCCTCAGGGGATGGGGATTTAGCTCAGCGGCATAAGCACCTGCCTTGCAAAGCGGGCGGTCGTAAGTTTGATCCCCGGTACTGATTAAAAATTAAAAGGTTTTCCCCTCAAATTATAGCCACAAGAAATGACTCAAAATGCTGCCCCCGGTCTGTCGGAGCACTGAGACTCTGGTGGGTGTGGATGTGTGACAGAAGCAGGCCGATTTCCTAAAAATGGGCACAGGACACATCTGCAAAGGAGCTTCGCTGTTAACAAGCTTCTGTCTGTTAATGTAGAACCCCTCCCTGTGTGAGTTAAATACATTCCATTCTTGGACTGCTCATGTGCTTCTGTGCCCATCTCTTCTATGTAACAAAGCAACTCAGCCCAGTTCCTCTTTCTCGGACGCCACACTCACTTGTAGATTTTCACCTCCTCTGTGGCCGGCACCACCTTCTCATCCACAGCCAACAGCGCCTGCTCTCGCTGCTGCTGTGCACATTCCGCCTGACTCAGTATCCTAGGAGAAAGGCAGCTGCCAGGGCTGAACTCGGCCCACAGGCCACTTCCCCACCCAGCAGCAGGCACAGGGTTTCAGGAGGGCAGTCAAGCTCCAGGCTCTGGGCCATTTGCTTGTGTTCTTATATTCTCTCACCTCTCCTTGTAATTGTCTAATCAGCAAACAGAACAAGTTAAGAGCACAGCATGCACCAGGCTCTAGCTGCCTGTGTGGGAGATGAGTGTTCCCCGAGGGAAGCCAGGATTGTCCAGCAGAGCTGCTGGGAAAGCAATAGGCGGAGTCCACCTCCCCCCATCCCCACATACTGTCTGGGAAGAGCTGTTTCTCTAGACCTAGGCCATGATAAGCACACAAGATAGGCCAAATGGGTGGATGGGAGACTTGGCCCCAGCCAGAAAGCGAAATGTGGGCCCCAGAGGCCAGTGCTGCCCTCCTTCAACCCACACATGGAGGACAATGCCAAAGATGCTGAACTGAGCCCTCGACAAATCCCTAGGCTTTAAGAAATAAGCAGTGGAGCTGAGGCTACAGAGGCAAGGACACTGGGCCCAACTGCTAGCTGGATGATGGTGACGGCGGACAGGCAGGAGCAGCCTCAGGTCGCCATCACAGGAAACCAGCAGCACCCTGGGCCCCAAGTTTCCTCTATGATCACTGCACATCCAAGCTGCTAGGCAATCAGAAGTGACAGGAATGGCCAGCATGAGACACTGGACAAAATCTCTGGGACTCACTTCTGCAGCTCCAGCTCCTTCTGGTGGGACAGCTCCTTCAGGATCTCCACCTTCTGCTGCAGCATGCTAAACTCCTCCTCCAGCCGGGCCTTGTCCGCCTGCAGCCTGCCGCAGTCCTCACCTAGCTTCACGATCTGGTCTGGGAGGTGAGACACGTCACCAAGGGCACCGCCAAAGACACAGAACCAGGCTCCCAGCATCCCTGCCTCATTCATGCCGGCACTCAGCCTGACCACCATGTGGTCAGGGACCTACCTTCCAGATCACATTTGGCAGACAGGGAGGCTCTCAGCTTCAACTGCAGGAGTTGGAGATCTTTCTGAAATACGGATATTGTGGAATGTGTCTGAAAATTGTGAGGGAGGGGCACAGGCTTGAAAGTAAGGCTCAGTCAGGACTCATGGGCCCCTGGGGGGACTCTGTGAAGGGACTCACCTGGGAGACATCCATCAGCCGGTGCATGTGAGCCTTGATCTTACTCTCCCCACCTACAAAGAGAACAAGTGTGGCTGTGTCTTCCTGTGCCGTTTCTAACACTGTTGTCTTGACTTCCACAAAACTAAACTAATGCTCATCAAACACTGTAAAGAAAAACAATTCACCAACAGAACTGACACACTGACTTTCATGACAACTGCACCCTTAGATTTTGTAAGCTCCTGCCAAGACAGCATGCCACCTGGCCTGTGGCTGAGCAAGCCTAGCTCTGCCACATGATGGTCTAGGGGGAGCTGGCCGGCGTGGGTCCAGACTCGCACTCTGAGCACCCTCTGCAGCTGGGCGGCACCCTGACCACTTTCCTCATCTCAGACCCTGCTGCTCTCCAGCCTCTGCCCTCACAGCCTGGGCTGTGGCTCCCCATCCCCACACTCTAGGTGACCCTGGCCAAGTGCCTGAGAACCACAGAACAGCAGAGGCCGTGAGTACGGACCCGTGTGTCATCTCCAGAAAGCTGAGTGAGTGTCTTCTCTGGCACAGAGGCCGACACAAAGGCAAAGGCTCCAGCGTACACATCCAGTTCTCAAGGGGTGGAAAAGCAGCTTTCCCCACTTGCCTGCTGCTACTGCACCCCAGTGACCCAGACATAAGTACAAATTATTCAGATGTTGGGAGCCATTGAAGCTGGAAACCGACCACATGTGCAGGGCCAGGGCATGGCTGGCCCAAGAACAAAGAGCCCCTGGGACTGCCATGTGAAGAAGCTGCCTCAGCCCAGAGATCACCAAACCCCAAGACAATCTGAACAGTGGGCTGCTAGGACAACAGGGCATCACATGACATTAAGTTGCTAAAACGTATAAACGCCCCTGCAGTGAGGGGCCAGTTCCTTTCTTCCCATGAGGAGGGTAAGGGCTCCACCTGACCCCAGATTTGTCTATTTTCTCATCCTCTTGTGGTCCTTTACACTAAGAACCTAAAGAGCTGCATGGGTCAGTTGGGGCAAGAAGAAACTCAGCTGAGAAGCAGTATCCATGTATGGAATTAAAGACAAAAATGCTTAGGAGACTGAGGTAGAAATTTTGCTGTGGGTTTGAGGCCGGGATGGGCTACACAGTGAGTTCAAGGCCAGCCACTACATAGAGACCTTGTCTAAAATAACAATAAAGAGAAGAAGACAAAAAAGGGCCCTTGAAGGGCTGGGGATTTAGCTCAGTGGCACAAGCACCTGCCTGGTGAGTGCATGGTCATGAGTTAGATCCCTGGTTTAAAAAAAAAAGGCCCTTGGGCTAGGGCTGGTCTTACCTCCCACTTCTCCATTGGCTAATTCACCTGGCTCACATCTGCCTGGACCTGGACCCTCAGATTCCGATCTCCTCTCCTCCATCCGGTTCAGCCGCATGATGCAGTTGTTCAGAGTCTAGCAGAGAAGCGAGCAGCAGTTAAGAGCCTCTCCATCCTCACAGTGGGTTTGTTTTCCAAGTGTTCATGATCAGGCTGGGCCGGCTGGGGTAACTTACACCAATGCTATCATCCTTATCATGGAGAGTGGCTTCCAGATCCCTCTGAGACTTTTCCAACGTCCTTACTCGCTGGCTGAGTTCAGCGTTCAGCTTCTTCTGGTCTTCAACTTCCTGCTCTAGCTGAAAGTCACATGGAAGGGTCCCTGCGGACTGGGGATTCCACAGAGGCACAGGACCATGCAAGTGGGATGGGGAAGCAGGAGTCCTGTCCCTCCTTGTCCCATCGCAGAGGCTAAGACTTGGTTCAGGCCTGCAGAGTGTGACTTCTACCCTGAGCTGTCAACGAAGCTGACCCCAGCCATCAAGTCCTTCTGAAAAATGCCTGCTGACTCAAATGCCTGACTTCCAGGTGGCACCCGTGGGCATGTATTGCTGGGGCTTAACATATTCCCACTGGCATGAACTGCTGCAGGGCATGCAGGACTGTCCTTACCACCTAATGGGACTATCCTGTGTATCCCCCTAGCAGGAACATAACCCATTCAAATGGGAACTACCGGCAGCTAGCTGTGGGATTTCTGGCCTCAGTGTGTGTGTGTGTTGATCACAGATCCCTGATCTAACCTTCCTATGGCCAATGTGAGGCAGTAACTATTAGAGGAGGCTTAGCAAAGCCTTAAATCTGAGGTTTAAAAAGCCAACCCCTGGCCTTGCTGAGGCCAAAGTAATGACTAGTATCTAACAAGACAAGGGCCAAGAACTCTCATCAATTTACAGAATTGAAAATCCACGAGAAACACAAAAGGAGCCTGTGCCCTCAGTAAGGTGCAAGCTGGGGAGGACAGACTCGATGCTCCCCAGCTTGCTGCAGGGGCCTGCATAAGCAGCTCCTCATGAGAGAAGATGACAGAGCTAAAGTCGATGGGTTTTGCACCCACTCTGACCAAACATTTACAAAATCTGCACTTTCTTCTCTTCTTCAGCCTTGTGTTTTCTTCCTGAACCTGGTGGCACTCAGACTTCACCTTCTCCTCACTCAACTTGCCTTCATTCAGGGTGACCTGAACCTAACGCACAACACGACTGTTCATGAGCCACGCCAGGGAGGGGCCCCCAGCCCTGCCCCTCAATCATGCACGGCCTCTGCCTTCCACGGCTCTCAGCACTCATCAGGTCACCACTGCTCCATGCAGCTGAGTCTCGACACTGACACCGGCAGGGAGTGTGGGCAGCCTTACCTTGGAAAATTCTGAGGCATTCATTGAAATAACCTCCTTTAGCTTCTCCACAGATTTCTCATTTTCCAGGACCTGCCACGGAAGCAAGGAACACACAGAACGCATTAGGACTGTGGGAGAAACACTGATACATATGCTAAAGAACAAAAACGTTACTACAAGGTACCCCAAACTATCCACTATGTTTTAGGTAAAATCGGGATTAAACATGGTCTGGGGAAAAAATCTGCTTAAAGAGCTGAGAGAAAAAACTGAAGTCAAGAGTTTCATGGCACCCTCAAGTTTTGGGGTAACCACATGACATAGTATAAAGAAATGTTTAAGCAAACCACGGAAAATGAACAGCTTTTTCTGGTGTCAGGAAAACAAGCGCCAAAAGGTCTGGAGATTTAGCTCAGCAGCATTAAATGCCTGCCCGCCAAGCACTGGGTCATGAGTTCGATCCCTGGCACCAAAAAAAAAAAAAAAAAAAAAAAAAAGCTCCAAGATCACTTTAAACATGTTCTTGTCTGAATTAAAAATGGTAAGAATGCTGGGTATGGTGGAGGACGCCTGTAATCCCAGCACTCAGGAAGCTGAGGCAGGAGAGTTTAAGGCCAGCCTAGGCTACAAGGTGAGTTCACAGCCAGCCTGAACTGCATAACAGAACCCAGTCTCAAAAAGACAAAACCAAAATAAACCAATAGAAAAAAATGTGTTTCTGGGGGAATAGAAAAATCTCATGTGCCAAATTTCTCAATATTTATGACAATACTGGCTCAAGGGGTGACCCTAACCCACCGTTCTTTTAACTGCAGGTTGTATGTCATAACTTCCTGCCAAACAGCATGGTGCACAAAGGACTGAAAATGGGCAATTCACCAGGTATGTGCTGAGCAAAGGACCAGGCCACACAGGAGGTGGGAAGCATGAGAACTCTCCTCACTACATTTCCGCTTAGGGGATTTGCAGACTATTCGAAAGGCACAGAGTTCACTGTGAAATAAAACCAGTTTACATAGACTACTCAGCTGGACCAATTTTTTAGTGACTGTGTGTTCTGGAGGACACAACTATGAAATTATCCAAGATTCAGGATCAAAACACTTCCCGTGCCTATAAAAACATTCTACTGAACTAGTACTAAAAATCCCACAAAATGGGTACAGGCATGTTCAGTTCTGTTATTCCTAGTCTTATGAAGTTAATAGCATGGAAACAGCTCAACTGATTTACGAAATAGCTAAAAATACACCTTTAGTAACACGCAGTGGCAGAACTCACCAAATCCTGATTTTTCATGTTGCGTTGCCGCTCACATTCTAACATATCACCAAGAGTTCTGGCCATATCATCCAGAAATTCCTTGCTTTCTTCAAGCACCTTGATTTTATCCAGAAGAAAAGAGATTAAAAGTAACAGTACGCATTAATGCTTGCTTTTGTTTTTAGACTATAATCCCCCAAAGAGAAGGACTTTTACCTTGTATTTAATTGCTTCCTCAGAGAGAATCCTATTCTGATTCTTGGTCTCCTGAAGAAGCCTCTGCGATTGATTGATCTATGTAAAAAACACATTCAGAACTAAGTAACAGAAGTCACTGTGCTAGTAAAACCTTGTTCCAAAGAAGCAAGCAGAGCGTTCCTTTTACACATGATGGTGCATAAGATCTGGAGGGCTCAGAGGAAATGATGAAGCGAGAACACAGGCCTTCAAAATACCGTAATAACTGAGCTACACCACAGACGCGCTAGAGGAGGGCCCGTGAGAGGTTCTACCTTCTGTTCATAACTTGACAATTTTTCTGCAAGTTGTGCATTGTCCTTTGTGGTAGTCTTCACCTTTTCGGCAATCTGCTGTTCAGTGACTAAAAAGAGGAAATAGCCAGGTTATTAGGAGCATTAAATGGAACTGAGCTGCACAGTGTCTCAGCAGCAAGGACACCTGTGAGGCTCTGTGAGAGACAGGGCTTAGCACAGCTACCTGCCTGTCCAGAGAGACCCGAAGCTAACAGCAACAGTGCACAGGACACTGTTAAACTTTAAGAAAACTATAGTAACACTTGTTTTGAGGAGATATCAATTACTGCAAAGGCAGGAGATACAGTAAAATGTTACACAGTTGGAGAGGCTCCTTTCACAAAAGGCACTTGTTCTCTGAAAACGGATCACTTCAAATGAATGTCATTTGCTACGAGAAAAAGAAACTTTAGGCTACAGATCTGCACTCCTGTCTCTCGAGCTCCTGTGCCGATAAACCTATAGGGGCCGAGGTGTCCCTAGCACAGACACACTGTCCTCTCTCCACGCCTGTGTGGCCCAGCCACGCTCTGTCTGCTCCAAGTAAGCAGTCACCCCTGCACCACATCTCCTAGCTCAGCCAGTACCACCACCCTACCCATTATACCATGGTTAGTAGCAACAGTAAAATGTGGAGCAGTTAGTGAGTCAAATCAGACACCAAAGTCACTGTCGCTCCTAGCCTGCCTAAAAGTCCTCCCAAACACCAACAGGAAGAGATTTACCTTGGTATATTCTCTCCTTTACCTAGAAGAGAAAGAGAGAAATTAGATGTCAAACATTTGATTAAAAGGAATACATAGTTCCTAACACAAGTCAGGATCATAACCAAGTGAAAATTTAGTAACTTTAGTTCAGAATAAACCCATACAATTAAAAATGTATTATAAATAGCCTCTGATACAGAGGAACAGTAAGGAGCGTGTCTTACTTCACAGCTACACACGGGCTTGTGTGCCAGGACCAAGTGAACACCAGGCTTCTGAGATGAGCATTTGGCTTCAACAGTGAAATGCTTGTTTTTATAATACACATATTATTGATTTACTTACTCAAAATTACTTGACAATCCCAAAGGCAAGCATGCAGTCTAGAAATGGGTGACCATATGGAGGACTGGCGAGCGAGATTACCAGCATGACCTTTGCACTAAGATACGCCTCTCTCACTCACTGGAAGATACCTCAGAAACCCTATTTCAAGTGATCTATTGACTCAATTAAGAAATAATCTAATACACCTCATCATCTGATTTCCCCAGACCACAAAAACAGTAATAAATCTAAGTGGAAGGGAAGACACCAGAAGAACACAGAGAAATGACAGCTAACGGCTTCCAGGAAGAGCACAGACCCAGTTCTTACTCCCAGTGCCTTCTGGGGTCATAAATCCTAAACTGTAACTAATTAAATACCACAGCAGCTGTCTTCTCCTTCCGAGTGCTATAAACAGTATAGGACAGCAGAGCGCAGTAGCCAGCTGAGGGGCGTCTGGCTGGGGGAGGGCGACTGTGCTCTCCAGGATCAGGAGTGGCGCCTCAGAGCCATGTGACCTCAGGGAGTGGGAGGAAGTGAGCCCAGGGGCAGGGTGTGAAGCTGCAGGGCTGAGCCTGAGAGCCCTGCTGGGTAGCAGCTGCAGGGGAACCAAAGGAGAGGAGCAGGGGAAACAGCACCTTTTCACCCCCAAACACTCTGCGTACCCTTCCAGGCGTGCTTTCATCCAAGAAGCTGTTCGGTGAGATTCCAGAAGTCCTCACAGGAATCTTTCATAGGGTGCTGTTTTGGGGTTGTTTTTTGGTGGTACCTGGGACAGGGCTTTCACAATGAACTACATTCTCAGCCTTCCCATTATTCTTGAGACAGGCTCTTGCTAAGTGACCAAGTTGCCCAGGCTGGGCTCAAACTTGCACTTCTCCTGTCTCAGCCTCCCTCTCCTCCAGGGCCACAGGAATGCACACACCACTCTGCCTGATCTTGCCTGGATGTTTCTACCATCTTACTGTATTTCTTGCCCTGTATGTTTCTACAGCACAGTTCATCAGTACCTCACGGTCTGTTTCCCCTTTTCCCACTTCACATTAAATCGTGAACACCTTCTTTGTCCCCTGCCTTTGAAATACATACAGCAGCCTAATATTCTGTTCTGTGGATATAAATAAGATGAAACATGATATTCCCTAATATAGATCATTTAGGTTTCACCAAGTTATTAGTCTATTAAATACTACATCTAATACCTTTGTATAAAATCTTAACATGTAATTTATTTCTTTAAGATCATTTACTGACGTTATCATACCATATAAAAGCAATTTATATTTCTTATCCTGTTTTGTATCCCATTTTAAAGGCTTATGATATATAGAATTATTAAACTGCTTTTCAGGATGGCTGTACGAGTCACCAACTCTACTAATAAGTGGATATGGTTAGCTTGCTCTTAAGTCTTTGCCAGTACCAAGATTAAATTATTTCAGAAAACTAACTTGAATTATAACCACTGATTTGTTTATGTTAATAACTGAAAGGGCCAATGATAATAGAATCCTCAATATATTCAGAAGTCAAAGAGCAAGTTAATTCACTCACTGGAAAAACATTCCTCCACAAGAAAATCGCAATCATAAGGATTCCAACACAGGTAGTGAACAATACAGGCTCCCAGGGGAGCCCATAAAAGTCTCCAGGCCCGGGCTGGAAATTCTCAGGTAACACTGCAACCAGCTGAAAAGGAAGGGCACAAATAACGGAAACGTTAACAGAACTGGCGGAGCAATCACAAAGGATCATCACAGATACTCTCAATCTACTCTCCATAGTCTAAACCAACTTCCAGGTGCCCTGAAGAAACTTCCGGAAAGGGGATACAGGCAGGCTCGCGTTGTTGTCCCGTATGTGGAGTCTCTAAACTTAGGGAGTGAGTTGAACCTACTTCCCAGTTGGCCAACAGCCCTTCTTCATCGCAGTGTCTGAGCGGTTTTCTATTACTGCACACGCAGGCACATACACACACTCACACACACACACACACACACACACACACACACCCCACATTGTAAATACATGATAGGTTTGTGCGTCTGCAAACAAAGGCACTATGACAATGATCGCCACAAGTCAGGCATCACTCCTCCAGGAGGCTGCATGTCAATTTGCTGCACCCTCATGAAACAATCCGTGCGAGGAAACAGGTGGGGCGTGAACGTGGCTCCCAAGGCGATGGCTGGCTTCAGACCATGCCGCTCCCTCAGCCCGGCCCTCTGCAGCCCACACCACGCTCCTGCCGGCTCCTGCCCGTCGGGTACGGCTCTTCCGAAGGGACCGTCCCACCAGCGGGCGACCAGCGCCCCTTGCCCAACCCTGGTTCCCCCGCCTCACCTTCAGTAGCAGGGTTACAAAGGCCGAATACAGCTTCGACAGGCGCCTCAGCAGCTCGGGGGTACCCGGGGACGCGAAGACCCCGGCTACAGTGGCTGATACCGTGTCCATAGCGAAGGACCGCTCGCTGCGGACCCGGCCGGACCGGGCAGGACCGGGCAGGACCTGGCCCGATCGGGCCGGACCCGGCAGTGGCAAAGAAGTCTTTCCCAGTGGCAGCGGCAGCAGAGGGCGGAACTGCACAGCTACACCTTCGGCTTTGTGCTGCGCTGTGAACCCTAAACTTAGGTAACAGAGGGTCTCCAGGAAGACCACAAAGGGGCAGGGCTTCACAGAGGGGGCGGGGCGAAAGCTGGACACCGCGCGGGGGCGGGGCGGGAGCGTCCAATGAACGAGGCCAGTGGGCGGAGCGTCCAGTGAGCGCAGCCGGGGGCGGGGTCCCGGGGTCCCCTGGCCATAGAGCAAGGCTGGCCAGTAGCCGCGCTAGGGCACCGAGCTCAGGCGCCTTCACCGCTGGACCTGGGCACTAGGCCTGGCACGCCGCTACGTGGCTGCTGGCCTGGTTGGCACCTTCGCCTGGGTGGGGCGGGGCCACGCGTCAAAGTTCAGGGTGCAGACCCCTGGCGCTGCGGCTCACCTCAGAGCCAGGGCCCAGTCGCAGGTGGCTGGCATTGTAGGTGATGGAGCCTCCCCTAGTTATTCACAGTGTGGATTGAAAGGATCAGCAACTGATGGCAGAAACAAACCACTATATCAAAAAAGCGTTGGGTGATTTTTTTTCCATGTACTCAACAGGTCTTTCCTGATTATGTCTCAAAAATCAAGAAGCAAAAAGGGAAAAGACTGTAAATCTGATTACTTAACACAAAACAGAAAATGTGGAAAGGAAAGTTTGTAAATGGATAAGGGGAGGAACCTTGAAGGGAGGGTAGGGGAATGGGAAAGTAAACAGTACCATGTAGAGGTACAAATCCTCTATGATGATCATTGGGTATGTCCCAAATGTACCAATAAAATCTAACTGAAGTGAAAACACACAACGCTTGTTCAGCCCCTGCCTACAGAAACAAAACACACGGAGAATAAGCTAGTGAGGCTCAGAAAAGATGTGTAAGTAGCTGTGCCACGGGAACACGGCTGCATGGCTCCTAACTGCACAAAAGCTTGCTGAGGTGGCTGGCCAGAGCCCTGAACTGAACAGCACTGGGGAGAGATGGGGTGCGGCACTCTCCCAAGGTGCCTCGCTGTATGGAATGACAAGGGCCCTAAATGACCGCTGCCAACCATTTAAAGAGATTATGTCAAATTAAATTTGAAAGGGTTTTGGCCCAGACGGGACTCTAGCCAGAAAAGCCTCAATAGGGACCAGGAAGCTCCTATCTCCCCCACCCCTAGGAATTTACCGTGACGTCATCTTCCCCGCCCCTGGGAATTTACCTATGGCGCCAAACCTAGGACCAGGGATTTGGCTCAGCGGCTCAAGCACTTGCCTGGCAAGTACAAGGTCATGAGTTCAATTCCCGGTACCAAAAACAAAAAAATGAACACTAGTGGTCCTGCCTACCCCCGACAACCATGAAAGCATTTTATAGGCACTACTGCAGACCCCCTCCACAAGCCCATACAGGTCACTCCTGAGTCTCCATCACCCTATTCTCCCTTTGTGGATCAAGTCCTGATGCTCAGGTTCCTTTAAAATCACCCCAGGAGTCCAAAGGTCATATGACCAAGGTCATTAAGACTGGATCCTGGGATTCTCCACTGGCTTTGATATTTGGAAAGCCTCAACCCACTGAGGACTCCACGCTGAACTCATAAATGACAGAGAAAAAAAAAACACAAGACTTTCCACCAGACAGCCTGGCCTTCCACAGTGGCCTGTGCCAGAGTCAGGTGCTGGGTGTTATTTTGTGAGAGTGGTATCTAAGCCAACACTTGACACGGGGCAGGTAGGTACTCAACAATAATCTCCACATGAATCATCTACTCCATCCTGTCCTCAAACAACAAGATGTGTTTAAAGTAGCGGTTCCCCCCCCCACTGGCAAATAATAAATTTAAAAGCATGAAAAAGAGAAAGTCACTTAGCTCAACCCATCTAGAAACAAGGAGGTTTGGTATTATTAGGACGCTTCCTTCCAGTTATTTTCTAGGCATGTTTTTTAAACCTTTGGAATTAGATGGTAGGCACACTGTAACTTTTACCAGAAACATCCTCCCTGGTTATCTTTTAAATTGCTCCTAAATATTATTTTGCATAACTTCATAAACCTCCATTTTAAAGACACATCCACTGGAATTCACCTATCCACTATCTCCAGCCCACACCAGTGGAAATATAGGTTGCTACTACTAGAGTTTTTAAAAAATCTGAATGATGGGTGCATAAAAATATCATTTATATTTCATGTTTTGTCTCAGCTACATCCCCAGAAGAATAATTATCTTATTAGACTATTTGGCCATCTTGAGATTTTGGCCCAAATCTGTAAAACTAAACCACGCTTTATATTTATTCTTTACAGAAATGAGGGAAGGGGCTGTGAGCTACAACCCTAGTTAGCCCCATTTGTTTATTTATTTAGAGAAAGATGCTCACAGTTACCCAAGCAGGGCCGGATCTTGCAATCCTCCTGCCTCAGTCTCCCAATTAGCTGGAATCACACACGTGCACCGCCACACCGGCTGTTTTTCTTCTTCTTTTTTTTTTTTTTTTTTATTTAAGAAGAAAAAGAGAAAAACACAAAACAAACCAAAGCGGCGTAAGGGTACACGCAATACAGAACTACAAAACAAAACAAAACAAAACAAAACAAAACAAAAAACCATAACAGTAAGAAATTACCTGCTAGTAGATTACACACTATTTTCTTGAAAATAGTTCCTCAAATCACAGTATCAAAGAACACAAGGTGGACATTCAAACAGGGAGACTGCAAACAGCTGTGTTCAATGTTCCAAAAACATTGATAAAGTCAGCTATTTAACACCCCCAAACACACTTGCTGTTATATCCGTTAAAGCTCTTTTTCTTTTTTTTTTTCCCTCTCTTTTTTACAACAAAATTTACACATCTTGGAAGGTGGTGAAGTACTAGGTTATTGAAACAGTCATGCTGTGACCTCTATTGTTATATTGTTATGTCCTGTTTTATCTCAATCTCCCCCTTATTGTTTCAAAAAAAAATTATTTAGTCATTTCTTATGTTTGTCTTAATTAAAGAAAAAATTCAAAAAAATTAGGATATATAAATAGTAACTCTTTTCGATTTCCTATTAACTTGTTTTGAAGTCCTGTAGTACTCCCACGATCTTGTTTTGACTGATTAGACTCTGTTCCATTCTATATGATAGTATCAAGTTTGAAGACATAGGCAACTACTTTGAAGACAATAAGATTCACTAAGATACCCATTCTGGTTTGACTATTGTCTTCTTTGGAAGTCCTGTAATGTTTACAATGCCTAAGTTTTATTGGTCTTGTTCTCTACTGTTTTGTCCAACTTTATAATATCTAATAAGATAGACAATTCTTCTTAAGGAAACAAGGGACAACGTTGATAACCATTGTTGATAAACTTGTACTCTGTTCTACACCATGTGCTATGTCTATCCTTGGTATTGACTGACAGCTTTGTTTTGCCATATTTGACTGTATTCTTCCCCCCCCCAAAGAAAGTAATAAGCTCTTTTTCTTCTTAATTTGAGGTCTTCATCCTAGATGACTCTGATTTATCTACAGACTAAGCAGTCCTTCCCAGCTCTGGGCCTCCAAATCAGACAAACACATCTTCCTTATACTCAACCCAACCCAAGCCAAAATCAGAGCCCTGTGGTGCTCACTTTCTGACCTCCTCCCAGGCTGACTCTGCACCAGTAACTAACAGCGTTTGCATAGGATCCCTAAATTAAACCAATACCACCACCCAGCCCCTACTATTAAATCATACTACTTATGATTTAATACAGACAAGTGTATCTTAAGAAACTGTGAACTACTTTACTAAAGCTGCTGCATCATTCCCTTCTGGTTTAGTAAGCAAAACATCACATAAAACAGGAAATAGATTCAACTTGATGTAATTCAGCTGACTTCTAGGTACCCTTGCATCCTATGGCCATATGCTTTTAAGAAAATTCCTAACTTGTATCTGTGTGTTAAAAAAAAAAAAAAAGCAATACTTTTAGGTAAATTTTGTCCTACCTGTAAAAAGCAGGGAAACGATTGGTCAGGCCCTATCACCTGCAGCTCACCTGGGAGGAGCTCTGAATGGTGGGTAGTTAGGACTCCGGGAAAAGCCAGAGTGTCCTCAGCCATAAAGACTTCCCACACCAGCTGCCCCAAACACACCTACTCTTCTGTAGCCATATGCATTAATACCTGGGCTTGAGCCAGCTACTCTGCAGCCACTATGAACCTCTCCAGACTATGCACCCTTCCCCGCTGGGGCTCCCGCTTCTCCTTGGTCTTCTTTCATGGGCCCACAGAACCAAAGCATCTCAGAATCTAATGTCACAAGGCAACTGACAGCTGTGACTCACAACTCACCAACTCATAACCCCAACATCCCTTTCAGAGCGACATGCCAGGAGCCACAATCTATTCACGCCAGCCAGAAGTAGAGGCAGGAGAGAACTTCAGATCCCTAGAAGTCTGCCTCGATTTCTAGATGACAAGGCAAAGCCCTCTCTAGTAAATCCCATGCTGTTCATCATGAAAATATTTCCAAGGCCCAGCCAGCAGCTCCCCAGCAAGAGCTGCTCACTGGCCTAAAGCAAAGCATGGTGCTGGAATCCTCGGATTCCACAGTCTCTGGCTCCTGCCAGAATCCTTGGGGCAGGGAGGGGGGCACCCATGGCCTGTGACAGCAGCACACATTCTCCAGCATGGCATCCAAGACTTGAAAACTGAGGTCACAAAGCCAAATGCCGATGGGACACAGCGAGAAATGCCAAGCAACTGGACCCAGGCAGGCAAGAGAGGACGCTGGGATCATGATGCTTGGGAGCAGCAGGCCTGACCCTTTCCATAGGCAATGGCCACCCCTCTGCTGGAAATGACAGTCAGATCTGACTCTTTTCAAAAAGCCCACAGGTTTTCTTGTTTATTCCTAATGTTTACAAGCCTTTATGCTATCCAAACTGTAACAGCATATAGGCTTGAAAATGTCTACAAATCCCTCCTTAATACAGACATATATACTTCCTACCTCTCCAATCTAATTTGCCCCTGCTCTATCACAAGAGTCCCATGTTCTTCACACCCACACGCACATGCTATGTCACTCCTAACTCCTCTAACTTGCACACGAGTCTCTCCCATGCGACATCTGAGACACCCAAACTGTTCACCCCAGACTTCCTTCATCCCAAGAGTTTTCTCTATCTACACTGCACGTATCATGATCCCTTTTTCCTTTTTTTTTTTTTTTTTTTTTTTTTTTTTTTGGTACCAGGGATTGAACTCACAACCTCGCACTTGCCAGGCAGGTGCTTATGCTACTGAACTAAATCCCTGGCTACCACCCCGTTTTCATGCACTGCAGGCATTTGTTTTTCATTGCTGGCATTTAATCATCTTGCCCTGCTCCTTAATCCAAGCTGCACCTTAAACCTCCAAAAAGACCGAACAGTTTCTATCTCTCATTTGTATCTTTCTACCTTCAGTACTGCGAACGGTATGTTCGCACACACACGACTTAATAAATGTTTACTGAATGTGAAAATTCTGCGCTTTTCAAATGGTTCATGCATTGTGACCCACTGTTTCATCAGAGAATAACTCCATGAATTTAGGAACAACAGCTGTTTTGATTTTTAGACAGGGTCTCCCTAAGTTGCTCAGGATGGCCTTGAACTTTCAATCCTCCTGTCTTAACCTCCCTCCCAAGCATGTATTACCATGCCCAGCTAACAACTGCTCTTCTAAAGAAAAACACTAAGACAGACCCCCCCAAAAAATGTTAAAGAAGATGGGACCATGCAAAGGGAGGTAGTCCTGCATGAACTGAAATTAGATTGTAACATACATGCTGTATGTTCAGGGTCATAATGTAAATTTTATTTTTTAATGTAGGTCACAGCCAGAACAGTACAGAAAACATTGCTCTAGAATGAGTGAGCTCAACCACTGCTCACTCACTGCAATTATTTTTCACGCAGTCAGATATTTGCCATTAAAAAAATTCTGATCCACACCCCTGCAGGTCTCCTCCCCTAAGTTCTGTTCCCCTACCAGTGCACCGATCCTGCAGCTCAGAGAAACAAGGAGGCTAAGTCACTAGTTACATTCTCGGCTCATTCTGCAGACTTCTGCAACCATCCTCCAAATTCAGATGTTGCAAGTCGAGGCTTGGGGAATTTGTTCCGCAAATCACCCTAAGTCAGCCTTGCAACAAGACAGCAGAATTCAGTACTCAGCAAAAAAGCACCCCATCCCTTCCATGTGCAGGTCCTCAGACTCCTGGGAATGGGAGACTGCACGGGCTTGGAAGAGCCAAGCCCTAGAGAAGTCAATACCCCCAGCAACAAATCTCCACCCACCCCCTCTCTCCTGCAGAAATGAAACATGGGACTAGGCTGAAGATCCTGGTAGAGTCCAAAGTTCAACACACTTCAAAGTCCAACAATATATACCTTTAGCAAATCCTATGCTGCTTCTCTCCAACCTCCAACTGCATGCACCCTCATGCCTAGAAGAATAAATGGCCCCAGTTTCCCAGAAGCCCCGAGTCTTCAGACTTGTTTCTCCAACTTCAAGGTCAAGACCAGGCAGTGTCATGTAAATGGCAGCACAAAGAGGTGAAAATGACAGGTGGTACATGCCTGTAATCCCAGCACTTGGAAGGCAGAGGCGGGAGGATTGCCATGAGTTCAAGGCCAGCCTGGGCTACACAGTGAGTTCCAGGCCAGCCTGAACTGCAGGATCCCAACCCCCACAAACAGACCTCCCAGGCCGGACATCCTCAGCTACCTCTCTGACCACTGAATGCCTGCTCTCTCTAACACTCTATCCCTGGGGTTCCCAACAAACCCGGTGCAGCACTTGCTGGCAGCCCACTTACACTTGGATATCCTGGCAAACACAGAAACTTCCACACAGCCCGAGTGTCAGTTACTTCTCTGCAAAACAAACATTTCTGATTTCTCGAGTTGCCAGCTACAGTGGCTCTAAGCCCCTGGCATGTAATCAATTTCCACAAAGAATTAATTTCCATTCATCTCTTTCCTTCACCCTGGCCCTGTCAAGGTAATGTCTCACCCTTTTTTCATTTCCAGTTAAATCCAGTGCAAACCCTGGGCACACCTGGAGTGAGGCAGCTTACTAGCTGATGTGTCTCCTAAGGTTACTTTCAAAATCCTTTCCAAACACCCCTTCCTTGCAGTCCTCCCTGACCCTAAAACTTTTAATGTCTGCCGGGACATACAGACAGAACAGCAATTCCCCAGTCTGATTTTCTAGGACTTGCACAATCTCAACCACTGTTCTCTCCATCTTCAGGAAACAGGCAAGTTGGCCAAGGCCATGCTCATGGTCACTCTGTCGCCATCTCGAGGGTCTCCGAGAGCGCCCTCCTCTGACCTGCAACAGCACCTGTGTCTGCACCTGCCCACCACACCGTTCATGTGTCCTATCTGGAGGTCTTACTTCCCACCTACCTGTCTTCCCATGCTTCGCACAAGATGACAAGTCCCAAGGCCAAGGATCAAACCCAGGCTTTGCACATGCCAGGCATGTATGGCACCACTGCTGTGCTACATGCCAGCTTCATTATCTTCTGTATCCTCCCTCCTCCATAACTGCTCCTCTGATCCTCCTTTCTTGGCCCTTTCTACCTGCTACTCCTGTGGACTCTGGGTTCTGCCATAGGCACACCTTCCTCCAAAAGAAGTGAGCCTTCCCCAACTCGGACTTTTCCTCTCTCTGCTGTGGCTCCTGGCCTTCACCAACTCGGGAAGCCATGGCTCATGCATCTGAAGTTGAGCTCTTAAAGTCATTTCCACCTAGCAGAATAGGCTTCATAGGGCCTCAGATTTCTTGGGTACCTCTTGACATCTCCCAGGAAGCCGGGGGTCCTGCTGAGAACACAGCAGCTCCCAGAAGGACCTGTGGAGTCCAACATAACTACTCTGTCTCTGTTTACAGAGCCTCAGGCTCTGTTTACACAACACCCCGGGAAAGGGTCCCAAGACCTCCAATACCTGTTGAAGCAAACTGTCCCAGTCACACCTTCCTGCACAGCGGGTGTGAAGAAAGCAGTGAGGGCCTGCAGATACCCAGCGCCTGCCCAGCTGCACCGCAGGAGTGCCAGAGCCTGGGGAGTCTCCAGAGCTCCACAACCAGGCAGCAGGGCGGCTAACAAACAGGAGGTGTGGCGGTGCCCACCACTTGGCAGGTGGGCTCCTTTAGATCGCTCTCCACTAGCTGCAATGGAAGGCACAGATCTAAACTCAGAGGCATGGAATTAAACGCTGCCTCTGAAATTGTTTGCAGATGCCAAATTCCCAGTCCAGGCCCCAACCCGGAAACCCCCGATGCCCAAAGTGCCACCGCCTGGCAAGGCCGACCGGCCTAGCACGTGGGGTGAGGGGAGCCAGGCCGAAGGCACAGGGCCAGAGAGGGTAGTGGCCAAAGCCTGCTTGAGAGAGGATGTGGGGCCAACCCGCCAGGAAGAGGGTGTGTCCCGGAGTGGACAGGCGCGAGCTGGGCATCCGGCCGGAAAGGGTCCGGGAAGGGGCATGGAAGGGCCGGGCTCTCCGTGCAGGGTCCTCCGGAGAGGTGACTGCCAACCCCCACTCAAAGTTGGGAGGGTCCTGGGTCAGGAGCTCAGGCTCCAGCGAGATAAGGTGGCGTGGAGCGGACAGGCGGCCACCACGGTCCCCACCCCTTGGCCACAAGGCCTGCGCGGCCACTGTCGCAGTGCCCCCCGCGCCCCGCCCCCGGCCCTGGGCCATCAGCCCCCGCGTGGGCGCAGGGCACTGGAAGCGCTCGGCAACCCTGCCACCCCCCAGCAGCAGGCTGCAAGCTTTGGCCTGGCGCAGCTCACTTCCCCACGCTGGGCTCTGGCTGCAGCTGGCACTGTCCTTCCCGCCCCGCCCCGCGCCCTACGCCCCCCCCCCCCCACGCGGTGGGCTCCCCGACCTCGCGCCCTCTGCCGGCTCCCTTTGCGCCCACCTGGCCGCCCAGAAGCCTCAGGGACAGGAGGGTGGGAAGACAGAGCACAGGGCTCAGCCAAGGAGGTAAGGGCTTGACAACCTTCACAGGGCAGGAGCCCTTGGCAGGGAGACTGTGTGGTTCTGGTCAGCACCCCAGAGTCAGAACAGCAAGACGAGCTAGAGGCTGGGGCGAGCAGATGGGGGACACGGAGAGAACAGGGCCTTGTCACACACAGACACACACACACACAGACACAGACCAACTCCTGGCAAGGAAGGGAACTGAGGCATACCCCACACAGGGCTCATGTAAGCGTGCATGCCAAAGAAAAGGCTGTCACAGTAAATCTGAAGAGAACAAAAGACAGACAATCTCCCAAGCAAGGGTGCAAGTTACAAAAAAAGGAAAAGGAAACTCTTTTCAGTAAACGCGTCAGAATGGTTAGTGATGGAGCAACATTTCTTGCAGAAATTCTGCCTCATTGTAAAGTGGATTAAAATGAGTTGTCATAGATACAAGACATGCCTCAAAAAAGTGTGGTAAGTTAAGAGTAATGTGAGAGGGAAAACCCAACTCGTTACCCTTTACGCTGACTGTAATGTAAGGATCCATGCACTGCCCGGCATCCTTCAGGCCAATCTTCTCGATTGTGATGGTGAACAGTGTCATGCCCAGCCTGAGGGCGGCCGTGATACTAAAGTATCTGGCAACAAGGAAGGCCCAGTAACAGCCAGCTCTGCAAACAGTTTCACAGTAAATCCTGTCAGCAAACATGGAAATATTCTACCCGCTCTCAACCCATAACCAGGCAAGCACGATGCAGTCTGGCCTGCAAGCCTTCTACACGCTGCTCTTTACAGATGTATTTTATACACAACAGTGACGTACACTTCCACATCTCATCACCCTAAAGCAGACATCAATTCAAGTTCAATCAAGGAAAAGTCAGGTGAAAACTTCCAGTAGGTCAAGGAAGCCAGTTATAAATAACCGCAGAATAGCTACGGTGTCCTCTTGCATGTACCTGGGGACATGCGATAGGTTTTACATCTCAGCATTTGGTAGGGTGTGGAAGATGCTTTTTAAATAGTTTGCTGTCCTGCAGTCTCAGAGATTCAGTCAGATCAACACATCCTTTAGTTGCCGTGATAAAGAACGTCATTTGAAGTTTACCAGTTATACTTAGTTAGGCCTTTTCAGTCCCATTTCTCTTCTCTTTGTCCTGTTCTGTCTGACGAAGCTCACAGAGGTTCCTGCCACAGAGAATGTCACACGACACCACAAAAACAGTTTGCGTGTTTGAGATCTTCGGATGGCTGGGCCAATTGGGATGCCAGCAACATTACAGACTGGATCAGGAAAATCTCCACAAACCAGGGACTACTTTCCAGAACATGTGGTTAGCTTAGCACATGTATCAAGGTAGTTCACATTAGCAGGTGAGGAGAAAAACTTTTGTAATCTTGTCAACAGATGCAAAAAAAAAAAAGTCTTCAATTAAGTCTTAAACATTATTAGCAAGTTTTGTTTCGCTTTGTTGCTTTTTGAGACAAGGTCTCACTGTGTAGTCCAGGCTGGCCTGAAACTCATGGTAATACAGGCAATAAAAAGTCATTATCCTAGAACCAAACTGCATAATAATGTGGGCACAGGTTAGTCATCACTGAAACCCTGAGTCCTCCCTCAGAGAAACAAAGAATCCTTTCCTCTATATGATTAAGCTAAAGGTTACATGTTCTCTTGCTGTTCGATGTCATTTCTGTTCTGTTTTTCAATGTTTACAGATAACGTCAGTGCTGTACACAGTACACTCATCGTGGGAGCTGGCACACATACCAAACAAGCTGATTCCTCTTCAGTCTTCCCTGCCCTCCCTCCTGATGGCACTTTCAATGACTAGAATTTTACAAGTCTTTTTTCCAGTGAGGCTTACATCCCAGGACAGCATGGTTCCAAACCAAGTACAGTCAATTAAATGACACGTTCTCTTTCTTACTCTGAGAGGAGAAAAAATTCACACTAAAAAGGTTCAGTGAGCTTCTTGTATCTCTAAAATGAAACAGCAAATACCATACAGAGCACAAACATCTCAACTGAACTTGCATTTAACTTTATACAGTCAGTGGATTTCATTCAACTCGGCAGCCCCAGCCACATACAGAGCACACCTCTGCGTCTCATGACTTAGCTCTGCTGCTCTAAGGGCTGCGTTTTCCATGGAGCTACGGCAAGGAAGCAAATGGCCAGGCAGGTGGGAGTTTATACAGCTGCAGCTGCACGCGCTGCGGTATAGTCTGCAAAGCAGACTGGCAACATACAAGACCTCCACTTAAACACATATAACACGGATAGGAAGAGTAAGTTCTAGTTCTAGTCTTTCACAGCACATATATTGTATAAACATCTAAAAGGGAGAAGTTGGAAGGTTCCCTGCACAAACAAATGACTAAGGGGCTACAACTGCTAAATATTTCAATTTGATGGCTCTACATTGTATATGTGTACTGGCCTCGAACTCAAGATCTTCCTGCCTCAGCCTCCTCAGTAGCTGAGATTACAGACAGACACCACCATGCCAGGCTCTTACTATGCATTAGTACGTACTGTACTCCATAAATATGTAAAATTTAAATAAATAAAATAATGTTGAACAACAGCAAGCCAGCTATGGAAACGGCATGATTGGGAAGGAAGGAAGGCAGAGTGCATGCCGACATCAAAGGACAGCGCCGCGCCGGGAGCCAGTCCAAGCCCCCAGTGCACTGGATTGGCCTTCAACAGTGACTGCAATACTGAAATGTGTCCTAGGCGGGCTTTTTTTATTCACTGACACCAGCAAGGAATGGCCACTAGACGGCGCGCCTGCCCGCCTCTGAGCCCAGGCACTGTGCCTTTTGAGTCCATTCAGGCCTCCTGGGGCACACAACTCAGCAACAGCCAGGTTGCTGGGAACTCAAGTTTTCACCTCTCTGGAGCAGGGACTTTGGGGAATTTTGACTCTATATCCCAATCCTGTTAGGGAAACACTTATTTATTCAGTTTGGGCTTCTCATTTTTTTGAAATCAAACAAATCCGTTGTCAGTTTTTAAAAAACTCATTTTAATGAAGGAACATGAATTACAAAAAGTCACCAGCCTGTCACCTATCAGGACGTCTGTGATCAATTAAAACAGAAAGAAAACAAGTTGTCAGGGAAGTGGTGAAATTGCAGGTAGAATTTGACTGGTACCGGAGGTGCGTCCAGGGGGAAACTCACCAGGATCTTGGGGTCCGGAACAGAGAACTGAGTGAGACACAGAAAAGGTAGCGAGGTACACATTCACTGAAGGGTGGTGACACATGCTCTGCAGGGACAGCATAGTTCGGGTCAGACTCCTAGCAGCTCCAGCACAGGGGCAGGGGGCTTTTGGAGCTGCAATTCCTGGACTGACTTCTTTCTCATGCAAATAAGCCTTTGGGACATTGTCCTATCAGAAATGCACTGGGGCTGAAGCCAGGTTTAAACTGCCCTATGGAAGACTTGCTTGGTTTCCTGCGGATGTAAATAAAGACTTGCAAAGAGGGCTTTTCTGATTGGTTCAGTGTGACCCGGCAGGACCCGGGTGCTTCAGGGTCATCCTGGAGCCTGTGTTCTGTGCATGTGCCCTGAGTCTCCAAGACTTTGACAGCTTCCTCCCAGCAGGTTTTCCCCAGCCCTAATCTACCTCAGTTCCCTCTGAGGGACAGAATCTCCAGTTCTTCATGGGATGCTGAGGCAGCACTGGCCTCTTCTGACAGCTGATTCCTGCTGAAAAGGCCTGCAGGCCCTACCTGCTGCTGGGGGCCTGTGCTCTCTGACTACCCTGGGATGTTGGGCTCACTGGCTGGGCTGGCAAGAATTTGCCAGAAGACAAGGAAAGGGCTGAGGATTTAGCTCTGTGGCATAAGTGCTTGCCTGGCAAGTGCAAGTTGTGAGTTCAATCACACACACACACACACACACACACACACACACACAGAGTGAGAGAATGAGAGAGAGAGAGAGACAAGGAGAGAAGAATTAGTGCCCACATGTCAGGAACTGTCAAACTGCCTGGCCAGTGGGAGAAAGCTGTAGGAGAGTCATGGACTGGATCATCATCTGAGGATGGATCTGTTGAAGCCTTCAATGGACAAATCTTACTACCAGGTTTAAGAACCAGCAGCCAAGTATGAGAAGGAACAGGTCGGAATAATTCTTGGTCTCTCTCTTGAAAAGAGTACTATGACTGAGCCAGCAAAAAGACAGTGTTTTTTCTTGCTATTATTTGAGACATTTTCTAGCAGTTTTATTTCCACGTTTCTGTGGACAGGAAAGCATTGTGAAGGGATATTAGGCTACCAAGAGCCTGAGAATGCAGCCCTGGCAAGATTACCCAGTAAAAAGCAGGAGTCCCAGTACCAGTGCCCATATAAGCTGTGGGCACAGTCAATCCTCCAGTGCCATAACTCATTCACACCAGCCACCTGCTACATGGAGCAGGGCCCCAGTAGATGCCTAATATAGTTGCATGCCCAGTGTCCAGATTCCTTGCGTTTAAAACCTGAACTCTTTCTTTGATTGGCCCTGGGTTTCCCTTGGACAACCTGGGTGTGCTTAAGCTACTGCCACTCATGACAGTACAATTTTGGTCTGCCTTTGCTGTTGGTTCCTCTCCTATTTATCCTCCTCTAGATCACGATTGAAAAGGATGAGTTTCACAATGCGGTCCCAGGGGTCTAGGATCTCATCTGAAGTTTTTTAATTTGTGCTGAACAGCTGGCTGGGGCTGACTGATAGTGAGAAACGCTGTCCCACTGGTACCTGACCTTCCTCTGGAGTCAGAACTGAGTTCATAGATTTATGGAAAGCTTCTACTAATCGACTAGGAGAGGCAGCTGGACTGTCCTCTTTGCCCTGCATGACCTCTCTCACCCTTTCATAATTAACATGTTTATTAATGCATCTTTTTATTCCCATAAGAGCAGTAATTATTTTAGACCTCATTTTCAGTCCTTCCCGTTTGCTTCTACTGGGAGGACAGTGCCTTCTCTGGGGCGACTCTGCTCTTTCCACAGCACACTGCTCATCTGCGTATGTCTTAGCCGCCTCTAGGAGTCCTCATGTTTTTATTTAGGGTGCAGAAAGTGGACAAATTGGACATCTTGCTATGCAAGGTCAAAGACAAGGGTCGAAGTCTGAAGCCCCACTTTCTTGCTTCCCGGGCCTCTTGGGGGCTGCTCTTTGTTTGGGACAGTCACCCACCTAAAGCAGCAAGATGGTGGCTGCAGAGAAGATGAAAGAGCCTCTGGAGTCCATCAGCTCCAGGCTCCAGCTTGTCATGAAAAGTGGAAAGTGCACAGTGGGGTAAAAGCAGACTCTGAAGAGTACTATGCCATGTTGGCCAAAGCTGGCGTCCATCACTACAGTGGCATAATATTGATCTGGGCACAGCATGTGAAAAGTACTACAGAGCATGCACACTGGCGATCACTGATCCAGGTCATTCCGATATCACTTGAAGCATGCAAGTACACATTGGGGAGAAATAAACCATGCAAAATTCTTCATTGATATAACTTGCTACAGCTTGTTTAAAAAAAAAATGGAAGCTCATCTCCAAACCTATTAGGATCTCCTGAAAATCGGCCTGAGTCTTCCTTGCATTTTTAGAAACCTGCCACGGAAGAGGAATGTGGACTTGAGTAGTCCCAGGTGTCTGTTAGGAGCAGGATGTGAGCTGCAAGGGCAGGAAACTCTATTCCACATGTGTCCTGTGGGGCTCCGAGCCATGTGAGGAGCAGGAGGAGGGGTCTGAGGAGTCCTGGGTCTTTCTAGGGAGTGGCAGATGGTGGAGTTTCTGAGTCACTTGAGAGGGTGGCCCTGATTTACTGGCCTGAGGATGGAAGGAGGTGGCTCAGGAGACCCCTCCTCCAGTGTGGCTGTTTTCATGAAACATGAAGGGGAGCCCCACGTCTCCCTGAGAGATAGGCAGGACCTAAGGAATCATCAGCCATCTCAGCCTCCTCTTCAGGGGTCTCTTGGGCCTTTGCAGAGGATGCTTCCAGATAGAACCATGAAAACCTGGACAGACGGGACTTTAGTCCACTTTCCTTGACTTTTATGAGGAAGATCTAACTGAAGAAGAGCATTATAACTTATAGACTGCTGTTCTGTGCTCATCTCTGGCCATTTCTGAGTTGATGTGGAAGCCAAACAGTACTGCCATAGAAAGTAAGTTTTTTTTCCTCAGATCCTCCGGGTCAAATGTTGCCATTTCTTAACGCTAATGGTGAGGTCTCTGGGATCTTTGGAAGTTTCCCATGGCACATCATGGGGCTTACGGAAAGAGATTAACCAGGTCTGGGATCCTTCTGAGGGTGGCTCTGCAGAAGGACAGAGACTCATGGGGCTGATTTCAGTCAGTGATTTGTATAATCACTACAAGTACTGCTGTCAAATAGCCCACAAAAGAAAAGAAGCTAAGGAAGGAAGGGAAAGGGAACAAAGCAATCACAATTGAGAAGAAGAAGGAAATTGTGGAGAAATATGAGTGGCTTTTGTGTAAACAATTTCACCAATATGCACAGCATGTCAAAATTCGCCATCTCCACAATCTTACAGAGAAAAGATCTGTATAAGGAAGCTAGTGTTGCTAAAAATGTCACTCTGGTTGGGGACTTAGTTCAGTGGTGCAGCGCCTACCTGTCAAGTGTGAGGCCCTGAGTTCAATTCCCCGTACCCCAACCCACCCCCAAAAAGGTGTTACATTAAGTCACAATCAAGAGTGTTAGACAAGGCAGAAGGCTATCGGTGTGGATAAATGAAAGGCAGATGGCCAGTTATATTGCCTGAGCCTATAATTTGTGAAAAAGCTGGGGCTAGCTATAAATGCAGATTTCACAAAGGATAATCCATTCATGAGTGATAATGGTGAAACCTTTTGTGTCAGTAAGGCGTGGTTTCACAATTTCAAAACGAGAACTGTGGTCTAGAGCATGTCTAGGCATGGTTGTGCGGCCAGTGCTGATACAAGGGTGGTTGAAAACTACACACACCACTTCAAAACGACAACACAGAAAAATGACTTTTGCTCTCATCAAGTTTTCAACTGTGATGAAACTGGCCTCTTCTGGAAGGGAATGCCCAGGAGAACATACAGTACATTATTCAGGAAGAGAAGAAAAATGCCAGGCCATAAGCCTGTGAAGGACAGGCTAGCCTTATTGCTAGATGCCAATGCAGGTGCCTCAGGATAAAGCCTCTCTTGGTTGATTGCCCTGAGACCCCAGGCCTCTTCAGAAAACATAAAGTCATGATGAATTGGCTCAGGGTCATGTGGAGATCTAACACAAAAGCCTGGGTAACAGGAGTACATTCTCTTGAGCAGATCAAGGAGGCTTTCTGTCCTGCTAAACACTATCTAGAGGACAGATGTTTACCATTCAAGGCTCTCCTTATCATGACAATGCTCCTGCTCACCCATGAGATCTGGAAGAGGAACTGGCTGAAGAATTCTCTCAGTCAAGTTCCTCCCACCTAATACAACTCCTGCACTGCAGCCTGTGGAGCAGCAGGTTATACTGAGTTTTCAGAAGCGATCCACCAAGAAGCTGCTCCTGCAGTGCTTGCAGGTGGTCTCAGATACAGGTGTAACCTTTAAAGAGTTCTGGAAGGAAAATTACATCCTTTCCGGTGTGGGTTAGTTGAGAAATCCTGGGCCACTGTTTATCTAAGGACCCTGACATCCACCTGGAACCACATGTAGCCTAAAATTACACAGGAGAGACTCTGAAGGGTACACAGAGGAGCCTCAGCCTTCCAGTGACCCTGTGCTAGACCACACTGTCATGACAGCAGAGCCTGCAGGCTTGCTGGTGGACAGTGGTCGAGTCCAGGAACTGGTGGAGGAACACTTGGGGAACTGCCTATGGAGGAACTGCACCAACTTCTGGCTGCCAGCAGAGAATGGCAGTGAGGAGCTTTCTGAACGGGTGGGTGGGGGGCATCAACAACCAGTTCGGCAAAGTTCTTCTTCTAAAATAAGGGAAATCCTGAAAAAATGCACAGAGTTTTAAACATTTGTAGAGACGGCCCACCAGACAGAGAAAAAGCCAATCGCTTATTTACTTGTTAATGACAAGGTCATTTCACACTCCAGACCAAAAAGGAAAGAAAGACACAGGCCAGTTTTTAGCTCTGAAAAGGCTGAGACCTAATGAGCCAGAAGCAAGGCCTAGTGGGCTGCAGACTCTCCCAAGAGAGAAAAGACACCCGAGAACACATTCCTGATGCTGTGGAGGAACTCTGCTTCCAAACAATGCCCACCTCCCACTTCATCCTCCCTTTCCACCAGCCAAAGATGTCAACTTGAAGGTGAGTGAAAGGGTTGTGGCCCAGACAGGACTCTGTAGTCAGGAAAGCCTCAACCTAAAGCAGGAGCCCCTATCTCCCCCACCTCTAGGAATTTACCTGTGATGTCATCTTCCCGACCCTGGAAATTTACCTATGGCACCAAACCTAGGACCAAAGAGCTACCTGTGCATCCCTAATGCCCCCCTTAGGTTCCACCCCACAACGAGGCTGCTTATGTGCCTCACTGCACGTGTTCCGCAGGAGCGATTGCCGGACGCCAGTGGTGGGAGGTGCTGGTCATCTCTCTCCATATCCTCAGAAAAAAGGCCGCCTTTTGTTTTATACTTCTCATCTTTTGGAAAGATTTTTCAGTGAGTACAGTATGAAACTGTTGTTTCTGGTAAACTAGGCACATTTTATATCTTCCCAGTGGATACACTGGGAAAACAGTTGGTGTTTCTGGTACATTATGCACATTATACAACCATTTTTATTATGAAAGGGTTGTTAAGGGGTGCTTTGGGAGGTTCAGAATGCAATATGGGTATTTCCATTCTTTCTCATGGGAAAAATAATCTTGACTTACAAACAGTTTGAGTTACAACCAGCCCTCAGAATGAACGAGTTTGTAAGTCAAGGGTCCACTGCTTGTGGAAACAGGATCCTTTCCATTTATGCTGATAATTAAAGACTGTGCTGATCAGTTTGTTAAGGCAGTAGAGGTAGAAGCTTATTTTTTCAGCATTAAAAAAATGCTTGGAAAGTTCCAAGTACAAACCTGGGTCTGTTATCTGCTGACTAAAATATGGCAGCTCTATTCCCACAGGCTTACCAAGGGGGTGACATTCGGAGCCCTCCCTTTTTCCACCCAGGCCCCAAGGCACGTGTTTCTAGATTACCTGAGTTTTCTCTCAGCAGAACTGATAGGATTATTTCCAAAAGATGAGAAGTATAAAACAAAAGAGGCCTTTATTCTGACAACAAGGAGAGAGAGAATCAGCACCCCTGACTGCTGCAGTCTGGCTTTCTGTCTGCGTGTGCAGTAATAGAAAACAGCTCACCTAAGCGTGATCTGGGCCATGCGTGAGACACTGTGATGAAGAAGGGCTGTTGGCCAACTGGGAAATTGGCTCAGCTCACTCCCTAAGTTCAGAGACTCCACATACGCGACAAGAACGTGAGCCTGACTGTATCCTCTTTCCGGAAGTTTCTACAGGGCACCTGGAAGTTGGTTTAGACTATGGAGAGTAGATCCAGAGTATCTGTGATGATCCTTTGTGATTGCTCCGCCAGTTCTGTTAACGGGTTTCCATTATTTGTGCCCTTCCTTTTCAGCTGGTTGCAGTGTTACCTGAGAATCTCCAGCCCGGGCCTGGAGACTTTTATGGGCTCCCCTGGGAGCCTGTATTGCTCACTACCTGTGTTGGAATCCTTGTGCTTGCGATTTTCTTGTGGAGGAATGTTTTTCCAGTGAGTGAATTAACTTGTTCTTTGACTTCTGAATATATTGAGGATTCTATTATCATTGGCCCTTTCAGTTACAAACATAAACAAATCAGTGGTTATAATTCAAGTTAGTTTTCTGAAATAATTTAATCTTGGTACTAGCAAAGATTTAAGAGCAAAGCTAACCATATCCACTTGTTAGTAGAATTGGTGACTCGTAAAGCCATCCTGAAAAGCAGTTTAATAATTCTATATATCATAAGCCTTTAAAATGGGATACAAAACAGGATAAGAAATATAAATTGCTTTTATATGGTATGATAACATCAGTAAGTGATCTTAAAGAAATACATTACATGTTAAGATTTTATACAAAGGTATTAGATGTAGTATTTAATAGAGTAATAACTTGGTGAAACCTAAATGATCTATATTAGGGAATATCATGTTTCACCTTATTTATATCCACAGAACAGAATATTAGGCTGCTGTATGTATTTCAAAGGCAGGGGGCAAAGAAGGTGTTCACGATTTAATGTGAAGTGGGAAAAGGGGAAACAGACCGTGAGGTACTGATGAACTGTGCTGTAGAAACATACAGGGCAAGAAATACAGTAAGATGGTAGAAACGTCCAGGCAAGATCAGGCAGAGTGGTGTGTGCATTCCTGCAGCCCTGGAGGAGAGGGAGGCTGAGACAGGAGAAGTGCAAGTTTGAGCCCAGCCTGGGCAACTTGGTCACTTAGCAAGAGCCTGTCTCAAGAAAAATGGGAAGGCTGAGAATGTAGTTCATTGTGAAGGCCCTGTCCCAGGTACCACCAAAAACAAGCCCAAAACAGCACCCTATGAAAGATTCCTGTGAGGACTTCTGGAATCTCACCGAACAGCTTCTTGGATGAAAGCACGCCTGGAAGGGTACGCAGAGTGTTTGGGGGTGAAAAGGTGCTGTTTCCCCTGCTCCTCTCCTTTGGTTCCCCTGCAGCTGCTACCCAGCAGGGCTCTCAGGCTCAGCCCTGCAGCTTCACACCCTGCCCCTGGGCTCACTTCCTCCCACTCCCTGAGGTCACATGGCTCTGAGGGGACACTCCTGATCCTGGAGAGCACAGTCGCCCTCCCCCCACATTCCCCTCAGCTGGCCACTGCGCTCTGCTGTCCTATACTGTTTATAGCACTCGGAAGGAGAAGACAGAGTCTGCGTTACAGAGAAGTGCAGTGATCGCTGCTGTGGTATTTAATTAGTTGCAGTTTAGGATTTATGACCCCAGAAGGCACTGGGAGGAAGAACTGGGTCTGTGCTCTTCCTGGAAGCCTTTAGCTGTCATTTCTCTGTGTTCTTCTGGTGTCTTCCCTTCTGCTTAGATTTATTACTGTTTTTGTGGTCTGGGGAAATCAGATGATGAGGTGTATTAGATTATTTCTTAATTGAGTCAACAGATCACTTGAAATAGGGTTTCTGAGGTATCTTCCAGTGGGTGAGAGAGGCGTATCTTAGTGCAAAGGTTATGCTGGTAATCTCGCTCACAAGTCTTCCATATGGTCACCCATTTCTAGACTGCATGCTTGCCTTTGGGATTGTCAAGTAATTTTGAGTAAGTAAATCAATAATGTGTGTATTATAAAAACAAGCATTTCACTGTTGAAGCCAAATGCTCATCTCAGAAGCCTGGTGTTCACTTGGTCCTGGCACACAAGCCCGTGTGTAGCTGTGAAGTAAGACACGCTCCTTACTGTTCCTCTGTATCAGAGGCTATTTATAATACATTTTTAATTGTATGGGTTTATTCTGAACTAAAGTTACTAAATTTTCACTTGGTTATGATCCTGACTTGTGTTAGGAACTATGCATTCCTTTTAATCAAATGTTTGACATCTAATTTCTCTCTTTCTCTTCTAGGTAAAGGAGAGAATATACCAAGGTAAATCTCTTCCTGTTGGTGTTTGGGAGGACTTTTAGGCAGGCTAGGAGCGACAGTGACTTTGGTGTCTGATTTGACTCACTAACTGCTCCACATTTTACTGTTGCTACTAACCATGGTATAGTGGGGAGGGTGATGGTACCGGCTGAGCTAGGAGATGTGGGGGCAGGGGTGACTGCTTACTTGGAGCAGACAGAGCGTGGCTGGACCACACAGGTGTGGAGAGAGGACAGTGTGTCTGTGCTAGGGACACCTCGGCCCCTATAGGTTTATCGGCACAGGAGCTCGAGACAGCAGTGCAGATCTGTAGCCTAAAGTTTCTTTTTCTCGTAGCAAATGACATTCATTTGAAGTGATCCGTTTTCAGAGAACAAGTGCCTTTTGTGAAAGGAGCCTCTCCAACTGTGTGACATTTTACTGTATCTCCTGCCTTTGCAGTAATTGATATCTCCTCAAAACAAGTGTTACTATAGTTTTCTTAAAGTTTAACAGTGTCCTGTGCACTGCTGCTGTTAGCTTCGGGTCTCTCTGGACAGGCAGGTAGCTGTGCTAAGCCCTGTCTCTCACAGAGCCTCACAGGTGTCCTTGCTGCTGAGACACTGTGCAGCTCAGTTCCATTTAATGCTCCTAATAACCTGGCTATTTCCTCTTTTTAGTCACTGAACAGCAGACTGCCGAAAAGGTGAAGACTACCACAAAGGACAATGCACAACTTGCAGAAAAATTGTCAAGTTATGAACAGAAGGTAGAACCTCTCACGGGCCCTCCTCTAGCGCGTCTGTGGTGTAGCTCAGTTATTACGGTATTTTGAAGGCCTGTGTTCTCGCTTCATCATTTCCTCTGAGCCCTCCAGATCTTATGCACCATCATGTGTAAAAGGAACGCTCTGCTTGCTTCTTTGGAACAAGGTTTTACTAGCACAGTGACTTCTGTTACTTAGTTCTGAATGTGTTTTTTACATAGATCAATGAATCGCAGAGGCTTCTTCAGGAGACCAAGAATCAGAATAGGATTCTCTCTGAGGAAGCAATTAAATACAAGGTAAAAGTCCTTCTCTTTGGGGGATTATAGTCTAAAAACAAAAGCAAGCATTAATGCATACTGTTACTTTTAATCTCTTTTCTTCTGGATAAAATAAAAGTGCTTGAAGGAAGCAAGGAATTTCTGGATGATACGGCCCGAACTCTTGGTGATATGTTAGAATGTGAGCGGAAATGCAACATGAAAAATCAGGATTTGGTGAGTTTTGCTGCTGCATGTTACTACAGGTGTATTATTAGGTATTTGGTAAATCAGTTGAGCTGTTCCCATGCTGTTAACTCCATGAGACTAGGAATAACAGAACTGAACATGCCTGTACCCATTTTGTGGGATTTTTAGTACTGATTCAGTAGAATGTTTTTATAGGCACGGGAAGTGTTTTGATCCTGAATCTTGGATAATTTCATAGTTGTGTCCTCCAGAACACACAGTCACTCAAAAATTGGTCCAGTTGAGTAGTCTGTGTAAACTGGTTTTATTTCACAGTGAACTCTGTGCCTTTCGAATAGTCTGCAAATCCCCTAAGCGGAAATGTAGTGAGGAGAGTTCTCATGCTTCCCACCTCCTGTGTGGCCTGGTCCTTTGCTCAGCACACACCTGGTGAATTGCCCATTTTCAGTATTTTGTGCACCATGCTGTTTGGCAGGAAGTTATGACATACAACCTGCAGTTAAAAGAACGGTGGGTTAGGGTCACCCCTTGAGCCAGTATTGTCATAAATATTGAGAAATTTGGCACATGAGATTTTTCTATTCCCCCAGAAACACTTTTTTTTCTATTGTTTTATTTTGGTTTTGTCTTTTTGAGACTGGGTTCTGTTATGCAGTTCAGGCTGGCTGTGAACTCACCTTGTAGCCTAGGCTGGCCTTAAACTCTCCTGCCTCAGCTTCCTGAGTGCTGGGATTACAGGCGTCCTCCACCATACCCAGCATTCTTACCATTTTTAATTCAGACAAGAACATGTTTAAAGTGATCTTGGAGCTGTTTTTTTTTTTTTTTTTTTTTTTTTTTTTTTTTGGTGCCAGGGATCGAACTCATGACCCAGTGCTTGGCGGGCAGGCATTTAATGCTGCTGAGCTAAATCTCCAGACCTTTTGGGGCTTGTTTTCCTGACACCAGAAAAAGCTGTTCATTTTCCATGGTGTGCTTGGACATTTCTTTATGCTATATGTAGTAACATAACCCCAAAGCTTGAGGGTGCCATGAAACTCTTGACTTCAGTTTTTTCTCTCAGCTCTTTAAGCAGATTTTTTCCCCAGACCACGTTTAATCCCGATTTTACCTAAAACATAGTGGATAGTTTGGGGTACCTTGTAGTAATGTTTTTGTTCTTTAGCATACGTATCAGTGTTTCTCCCACAGTCCTAATGCGTTCTGTGTGTTCCTTGCTTCCTTGGCAGGTCCTGGAAAATGAGAAATCTGTAGGGAAGCTAAAGGAGGTTATTTCAATGAATGCCTCAGAATTTTCCAAGGTAAGGCTGCCCACACTCCCTGCCGGTGTCAGTGTCGAGACTCAGCTGCATGGAGCAGTGGTGACCTGATGAGTGCTGAGAGCCATGGAAGGCAGAGGCGGTGCATGATTGAGGGGCAGGGCTGGGGCCCCTCCCTGGCGTGGCTCATGAACAGTCGTGTTGTGCGTTAGGTTCAGGTCGCCCTGAATGAAGGCAAGTTGAGTGAGGAGAAAGTGAAGTCTGAGTGCCACCAGGTTCAGGAAGAAAACACAAGGCTGAAGAAGAAGAAAAAAGTGCAGATTTTGTAAATGTTTGGTCAGAGTGGGTGCAAACCCCGGCGACTTTAGCTCTGTCATCTTTTCTCATGAGGAGCTGCTTATGCAGGCCCCTGCAGCAAGCTGGGGAGCATCGAGTCTGTCCTCCCCAGCTTGCACATTACTGAGGGCACAGGCTCCTTTTGTGTTTCTCGTGGATTTTCAATTCTGTAAATTGATGGCAGTTCTTGGCCCTTGTCTTGTTAGATACTAGTCATTACTTTGGCCTCAGCAAGGCCAGGGGTTGGCTTTTTAAACCTCAGATTTAAGGCTTTGCTAAGCCTCCTCTAACAGTTACTGCCTCACATTGGCCATAGGAAGGTTAGATCAGGGATCTGTGATCAACACACACACACTGAGGCCAGAAATCCCACAGCTAGCTGCCGGCAGTTCCCATGTGAATGGGTTATGTTCCTGCTAGGGGGATACACAGGATAGTCCCATTAGGTGGTAAGGACAGTCCTGCATGCCCTGCAGCGGTTCATGCCAGTGGGAATATGTTAAGCCCCAGCAATACATGCCCACGGGTGCCACCTGGAAGTCAGGCATTTGAGTCAGCAGGCATTTTTCGGAATGACTTGATGGATGGGGTCAGCTTCGTTGACAGCTCAGGGTGGAAGTCACACTCTGCAGTCCCGAACCAAGTCTTAGCCTCTGCGATGGGAAAAGGAGGGACAGGACTCCTGCTTCCCCATCCCACTTGCATGGTCCTGTGCCTCTGTGGAATCCCCAGTCCGCAGGGACCCTTCCATATGACTTTCAGCTACAGCAGGAAGTTGAAGACCAGAAGAAGCTGAACGCTAAACTCAGCCAGCGAATCAGGTCGTTGGAAAAGTCTCAGAGGGATCTGGAAGCCACTCTCCATGATAAGGATGATAGCATTGGTGTAAGTTACCCCAGCCGGCCCAGCCTGATCATGAACACTTGGAAAACAACCCACTGTGAGGATGGAGAGGCTGTTAACTGCTGCTCCCTTCTCTGCTAGGCTCTGAACAACTGCATCATGCAGCTGAACCGGTTGGAGGAGAGGGGATCAGAATCTGAGGGTCGAGGTCCAGGCAGATGTGAGCCAGGTGAATTAGCCAAAGGAGAAGTGGGAGGTAAGACCGGCCCTAGCCCAAGGGCCCCTTTTTTTTTTAACCAGGGATCTAACTCATGACCATGCACTCACCAGGCAGGTGCTTGTGCCACTGAGCTAAATCCCCAGCCCTTCAAGGGCCCTTTTTTGTCTTCTTCTCTTTATTGTTATTTTAGACAAGGTCCCTATGTAGTGGTTGGCCTTGATCTCACTGTGTAGTCCACACTGGCCTCAAACCCACAGCAAAATTTCTACCTCAGTCTCCTAAGTATTTTTGTCTTTAAATCCATACATGGATACTGCTTCTCAGCTGAGTTTCTTCTTGCCCTGACTGACCCATGAAGCTCTTTAGGTTCTTAGTGTGAAGGACGACAAGAGGATGAGAAAATAGACAGACCAATCTGGGGTCAGGTGGAGCCCATACCCTCCTCATGGGAAGAAAGGAACTGGCCCCTCACTGCAGGGGCATTTATACGTTTTAGCATCTTAATGTCATGTGACACCCTGTTGTCCTAGCAGCCCAATGTTCAGATTGTCTTGGGGCTTGGTGATCTCTGGGCTGAGGCAGCTTCTTCACATGGCAACCCCAGGGACTCTTTGTTCTTGGGCCAGCCATGCCCTGGCCCTGCATGTGTGGTCGGTTTGCAGCTTCAATGGCTCCCAACATCTGAATAATTCGTACTTATGTCTGGGTCACTGGGGTGCAGTAGCAGCAGGCAAGCGGGGAAAGCTGCTTTTCCACCCCTAAGAACTGGATGTGTACGCTGGAGTCTTTGCCTTTGTGTCGGCCTCTGTGCCAGAGAAGAAACTCACTCAGCTTTCTGGAGATGACACAGGGGTCCGTACTCACGGCCTCTGCTGTTCTGTGGTTCTCAGGCACGTGGCCAGGGTCACCTAGAGTGTGGGGATGGGGAGCCACAGCCCAGGCTGTGAGGGCAGAGGCTGGAGAGCAGCAGGGTCTGAGATGAGAAAAGTGGTCAGGGTGCCACCCCAGCTGCAGAGGGTGCTCAGGGTGCGAGTCTGGCCCCACGCCGGCCAGCTCCCCCTAGACCATGTGGCATGCTGTCTTGGCAGGAGCTCACAAAATCTAAGGGTGCAGTTGTCCTGAAAGTCAGTGTGTCAGTTCTGTTGGTGAATTGTTTTTCTTTACAGTGTGTCATGAGCATTAGTTTAGTTTTGTGGAAGTCAAGACAACAGTGTTAGAAACGGCACAGGAAGGCACAGCCACACTTGTTCTCTTTGTAGGTGGGGAAAATAAGAAGGCTCACATGCACCAGCTGATGGATGTCTCCCGGGTGAGTCCCTTCACAGAGACCCCAGGGCCCTTGAGTCCTGACTCAGCCTTACTTTCAAGCCTGTGCCTCTCCCTCACAATTTTCAGACACATCCCGCAATATCCGTATTTCAGAAAGATCTCCAACTCCTGGAGTTGAAGCTGAGAGCCTCCCTGTCTGCCAAATGTGATCTGGAAGGTAGGTCCCTGACCGCATGGTGGTCAGGCTGAGTGCCAGCATGAATGAGGCAGGGATGCTGGGAGCCTGGTTCTGTGTCTTTGGCGGTGCCCTTGGTGACGTGTCTCACCTCCCAGACCAGATCGTGAAGCTAGGTGAGGACTGCGGCAGGCTGCAGGCGGACAAGGCCCGGCTGGAGGAGGAGTTTAGCATGCTGCAGCAGAAGGTGGAGGTCCTGAAGGAGCTGTCCCACCAGAAGGAGCTGGAGCTGCAGAAGTGAGTCCCAGAGATTTTGCCCAGTGTCTTATGCTGGCCATTCCTGTCACTTCTGATTGCCTAGCAGCTTTGATGTGCAGTGATCATAGAGGAAACTTGGGGCCCAGGGTGCTTCTGGTTTCCTGTGATGGCGACCTGAGGCTGCTCCTGCCTGTCCGCCGTCACCTTCATCCAGCTAGCAGTTGGGCCCAGTGTCCCTGCCTCTGTAGCCTCAGCTCCACTGCTTGTTTCTTAAAGCCTAGGGATTTGTCGAGGGCTCAGTTCAGCATCTTTGGCATTGTGCTCAATGTGTGGGTTGAGGGAGGGCAGCACTGGCCTCTGGGGCCCACATTTCACTTCTGGCTGGGGCCAAGGCTCCCGTCCTCCCATTCGGCCTATCTTGTGTGCTTATCATGGCCTAGGTGTAGAGGAACAGCTCTTCCCTGACAGTATGGGGGAAGGGGGGGAGGTGGACTCCGCCTATTGCTTTCCCAGCAGCTCTGCTGGACAATCCTGGCTTCCCTCTGGGTACACTCATCTGCCACACAGGCAGCTAGAGCCTGGCACATGCTGTGCTCTTAGCTTGTTCTGTTTGCCAATTAGACAATTACAAGGAGAGGTGAGAGAATTTAAGAACACAAGCAAATGGCCCAGAGCCTGGAGCTTGACTGCCCTCCTGAAACCCTGTGCCTGCTGCTGGGTGGGGAAGTGGCCTGTGGGCTGAGTTCAGCCCTGGCAGCTGCCTTTCTCCTAGGATACTGAGTCAGGCGGAATGTGCACAGCAGCAGCGAGAGCAGGCGCTGAGGGCTGTGGATGAGAAGGTGGTGCCGGCCACAGAGGAGGTGAAAATCTACAAGTGAGTGTGGCGTCCGAGAAAGAGGAACTGGGCTGAGTTGCTTTGTTACATAGAAGAGATGGGCACAGAAGCACATGAGAAGCCCAAGAATGGAATGTATTTAACTCACACGGGGAGGGGTTCTACATTAACAGACCAAGGCTTGTTAACAGCGAAGCTCCTTTGCAGATGTGTCCTGTGCCCATTTTTAGGAAGTCGGCCTGCTTCTGTCACACGTCTACACCCACCAGAGTCTCAGTGCTCCGACAGACCGGGGGCAGCATTTTGAGTCATTTCTTGTGGCTATAATTTGAGGGGAAAACCTTTTTTTTTTTATCTGTACCGGGGATCAAACTTACGACCGCCAGCTTGCAAGGCAGGTGCTTATGCCTCTGAGCTAAATCCCCAGTCCCTGAGGGGAAAACCTTTATGGGGAAGGTAGCCTTAGCCAGATTATTTTGAGATTGTTATTCAAGGACAGTTAAGGAAATTGACAAGTTGTCAACTCATAATCTCTAGGTATTAAATGAAAAATCAGGAAACTGAGGTTCACACTGCACTCATCACGTTATGAAATGTTTCTGTATGATGAAGTCTTTAAAGGTCAGACATGGTCAGACTGTTTCAGAATTTATTTGATTCTAACTGCTAAGTATTATTTTTAGGCGGCGAATCCGTGAGGTGGAAGCAGAATTAGAGAAAACGGAGCGCTCATTTAAAAACCAGGCAAGGAATAGAGTGCGCTGTGGTGACAGCATCCGTTAATCCCCCACACAGGAGTCATGGAGGGCTGCAGCCCGGTGACTGGTCCCTCAACCTGAGTCTTGCCGTGTTCTCTTGCAGCTTGCTACGGAGAAGAAAAAAGCCCATGAGAACTGGGTAAGAGCCTCCTCCTCGCCTTGCCTCGCATCGCCCTCTCCAGCTTCATTCAGCCACTGTGCTGAGCTGGCCTCTCTGTCTCCACAGCTCAAAGCTCGAAATGCAGAGCGCCTGGTGGCAGATGAGAAGCGGCAGGCCGCCAACCTGAGGCAGAGGTTAGCAGCGCGTGGCGCGATGCGATGCGTGGCGCCCACGTTTTAGACCACTCAGTGTGGCTATGGTCACCCCCAGCCCTACTGTGTCTGTGTGCAGGCTGATGGAAATTACCCAGAAGCTGGATATGCTTAAAGAGGAGCCTGGGATCATTAAGTGGATGCCAGACAGTCCTGGAGTGCAGAACGTGCCCCACAGAGGTGGGCACTCTGTCCTTCTGAGTGGGACTCGGGGAACTTAACCACTGCAGAGAAGTGGTAACCAGCGCATGTGTTGTCTCCTCAGGTCCCCTGAGCCAGAAGGGCTCCTTTGGGCAGTCCCCTGTGAATGGCGGTGAGTGCTCCCCGCCCCCAGGCACAGAGCCCCCTGGATGGCCGCCATCTGCGAGCCTGAACTTGGCACGCTGTGACATTGTGAGAGCCGACTTGGGTGAGCCTCTCCAGGGCCTCTAGTCCCGGACTCAGGGACACCATGCTGCCTTGCCCCGGGCATGGTTCCCTGAGCTCTGGTACAGAGCCTGGGCACTCCCGGCTCGGGTTTCCACTTAGCCCTGGGCCCTGTGCAGGCCCACCTGGATTGCAGTGCAGGAGCACGGTCCTGGGAGCAGTCGCCCACCCCGTCACTCCCAACCCTCTCTGGCTGTGGCATGGCAGAGGCCACAGTGTCGCCCTCTTAGTCTCTGCACAGTGTTCAATGAGTGGGCGCACTTTCGTCACCACTCACCTCTGGGCCACCAGGGACGGCTCCTGAGCTAGGCAGGTCCGCGTGTTACTGGTTCTGTGTGCTGCTCCCAAATCATATGGCCACTGTGTGTGGGCTCAGTCTTCTGTGGCCCTGTCTTCGTCCTCCACAGCCTGAGACTTAATGCAGCCTCTGCCTCTGGCTTGGGTTGCCACAGCGCAGCTTTCCCAGCTCCCCAGGTCAGCGAAGTGCTGACCAGGTGGAGCCCGCCCAGGCTGAGGCCTCCTTCGACCCCCCCCTACCCCCACCCCCACCCCCACTTGACGCCTGCTCAGTGAGCCTGGTACCTCTGGCTCCACTCGAGGGCTCCCTGGCCTCCTGCCTCCCACGGGCCTTGCAGCTGCTTGTCAGAGGCAGCCATGCCTCTGCTCCCTCCAGGGACAGTCCGCAGGGCTCTGCAGTGTTCCCAAGGGCACTTCCGAGGGCATGCCCGAGGCCTCTTCCGTCCTCGTCCTTATCCTCGTCCTCGTCCCCGACCTCATCCCTGCCCTCGTCCTCATCCTCATCCTCGTCCCCGACCTCATCCCTGCCCTCGTCCCAGTCCTCGTCCTCGTCCTGGGAAAGTCCTCTGAGTGCCTTCTCTGCCCCCAGATCCCGGCCTTGGCCCCGTGGCCAACAGCAGCTCCCGTGGCTCCTGCCCAGAGAAGGACATGGACAACGCCAAGGTGAACCTGGAGCCCGTGCCTTGGCCCCCGCTGCTCCATGGGTCCTCGGTTTCCCTCTGTTCTCCAGCTGGCCTGGGCGTGGCGACCCCGCTGGCTAGGTCACCATCTGACTGGGGCCTTCACTAAGGCTGGGGCCACGTGCTGAGTGCTGGAGCACAGCACACCTCATGCCCCTGCCTTGAGTGTTTGGTTTGGTACTTATTTTGAGTCAAGGTTTCCTTATGCAGCTCAAGCTGGACTTGACCTCACAGTACCCAGAGCCCACCTGCAGTTCCCTAGCAGTCCTCCCCCCTCAGCCTCCCGAGTGCGGGATGACCGGTGTGCATCGCCACACTCGCGTGCGCTTGATTTTTGGGAGCAGCTGTTGGGGTCCTCAGGCTCTGTGCTAGGCAGACCCCTTGCAATGATCCGGATGAGGTGGGCGTGGGCTCTTGTGGGAGTGGGAAGCCGGTTCCAGGGCCCCCTGAATCCGACCCCGGGTGGCCCAGGCTGCTGTGCCTCCTGGGTCCTGAGGCTGCTGCCTTGGCAGCCTTCGCACCGCATGGGGCCACCTGCAATGGTCAGAGCTCCATGGACTGCCTTCCAAGCAGCCCAGGCCCAGGCGCCTCCGCCAGCCCCTCCCTGTGCAGTGTCAACTGGCCGAGGCAGCTTCCTGTTCTCCCCAGATACCCCGGGACCCTGGGAGCCCTTGTGTCGCCCCTGTCGTGCCCAGGACAATGCTCAGGCTGGCTGAGTACAGTGAGCTGGCGCAGCGCTCCGCTGGCACCTCTGGAGCTCATCTCCACACGCGAGTGGGGACAGCATGGTGACCATGCTCGCTGCGTGGTGTGCTACTCACGAGGGCCTAGCAGGGTCTGGGGATCCCTTGACTCCTCTCGGGATGGGCACCCGGTGCCACTGCCGAGCTCGAAACTGGGCCTGCTTCTGTTCGCAGGTGAGCATGGCAGTGAAGGGGCCCCCAGCCCATCCAGGTCCCCCATTCCTGGGAGGCCCCATGCCGCCCCACATGGGCTATGGGTCGCCGCCGCCATCACCGCTCTGCAGGCCCTTCGGGCCTCGGCCAATGTCTCCTAGGCAACCGCCACCATTCGGTACAGTAGGACACTTGGGCTGGCACCACCGCCTACCCTGTCCTCTCTCCTCTCCTGTCCTGATTGGCAGCTGCAGCCCGCCTGACTCGAAGCACGAAGCCCAGCACTCTGAGCCCAGTGCAGCCTCCACAGCTGCTTGGACCAGAAGGGCCTTTTCTGCAGAGCCGAAGCCAGTCTCAGCGGGGTGGTCACCTGGGATGCCACAGGCCGCCGGCAGTGGGAGAAGGGAGGGTCAGGCTGTGGTTGAGCCTTACTGAGCCTCAGTTTTCCTTATCTGTGAAGTCCAGTGCATCACTCCACTTCCTGGCGCAGGGGAAGGGAAAGCCTTTCAGCAGACCTGGGCTGCTCCTCAGGACGTGTCCGCATGTCCCTCTTGCTTTCCAGTCGCACGCATGGGCCCACCACTGGGCTTAAGAGGCTATGCGCCCGGCATGCTGCCCGGACGCCCCGACCTGCCTCTACATCCCAGCGAGTTCTTGCCGGGACCTGTGCCATTCAGGCCTCCAGGCCCGCTCGGTGCCCAAGCGTATTTCATTTCGGATCCGCGAATGCCACCACCACCGGCTGGACTCCAAGACTACCGACCACCGCCTGCCGGGCCCCAGGACAACCCACCGCTGCCTCCCGGGCCCCAGAACAACCCACCGATGCCTGCCAGGCCCCATGACTATGCACTGCCGCCTGCCAGGCCCCAAGACTATCCTCCGCTGTATGGAGGCCCCAGGACTACCCTCCGCCGTCTGCCAGGCCCCATGACTATGCACCGCCACCTGCCAGGCCCCAGGAAGACCCAGCACCATGTTCCAGGCCCCAGGAATACCCACCGCTGCCTGCCAGGCCCCATGACTACAAACTGCCGCCTGCCAGGCCCCAGGACTACCCAGCACCAAGTTCCGGGCCCCAGGAATACCCACCGCCGCCTGCCAGGCCCCATGACTACGCACCGCCGCCTGCCGGGCCCCAGGACTAGCCCCCCCCCCCCCGCCTGCCAGGTCCCAGGACCACCCATCACCACGTTCCGGGCCGCAGTATTATGCACTGCCGGCTGCCAGGCCCCATGACTATTCACTGCCACCTGACGGGCCCCAGGACTATCCTCCGCCACCTGCCAGGCCCCAGGACTACCCACCACCACGTGCCGAGCCTCAGGACTGTGCACCGCCGCCTGCTAGGTCCCAGGAGTACCAACTGCCATGAGTTGAGCCCCAGGACAACCCACAACCATGTGCCAGGCCCCAAGAATACCCACCACCATGTGCCGGGCCCCAGGACAACCCACAACCATATGCCAGGCCCCAAGAATACCCACCACCACGTGCCGGGCCCCAGGACTACCCACCAACACATGCTGGGCCCCAGGACTACCCACCACCACATTCCTGGTCCCAGGACTACCCACCACTACCAGCCATGTCTCAGGAATGCCAGCCACCATGTACCGGGCCCCAGGACTACCCACCACCACCAGCTGGGCCTCAGGAATGCCAACCACCATGTGCCAGGCCCCAGGACTACCTTCCGCCTCCTACCAGGCACCAACATTAACCACTGCCGCCTGCCGGGCCCCAGGACTACCCACCACCGCCTGCCGGGCCCCAGGACTGCCCACCACCACCTGCTGGGACCCAGGACGACCCACCACCACCTTCCAGGCCCAAGGATTACCCACAACCATCTGCTGGGACCCAGGACGACCCACCACCACCTGCCAGGCCCAAGGATTACCCACAACCATCTGCCGGGCCCAAGACAACCCACCGCTACCTGCCGGGGCCGAAGACTACCCACCAGCGTCTGCCAGGCCCTAGGACTAGCCACAGCCACCTGCCGGGTCTTAACTGTCCAAAACTGCCTGCCAGGCCCCAGGACTACCCACCACCGCATGCTGGGCCCCAGGACTACCCACCGCCTCCTGCCGGGCCCCAGGAATACCCACTGCCATCTGCCGGGCCCCAGCACTACCCACTGCCAACTGCCGGGCCGCAGGATAACCCACCTCTACCTGCCGGGGCCTAGGACTGCCCACCAACGATGCTGGGCCCCAAGACTGCCCACCACTGCCTGCCGGGCCCCAGGACTACCCACCGCAGCATGCCAGTTCCCATGCCACTCACCAACAGGTTCTGGGCCCCAGGACTACCCATTACTGCCTGCTGGGACCCAGGACTACCCACTGCCGCTGGCCAGGACCAGTACTAGGCAGATCCATGTGCCGGGCCCCAGGATTAACCGCCGCGCCTAGCCATGCCCCAAGACTACCCTCCACCGCATCCCAGGGCCAAGCACAACCCACCACCACCTGCCGGGGCCAAAGACTACCCACCACTGCCTGCCAGGCCCTAGACTAGCCACGAACATGTACCAGACCCCAGGACTACCCACCGCTACCTGCCAGGCCGCAGGCCTCCCCACCACTGCCTGCCGAGCCCAAGGACTACCCAGCACTGCCTGCCGTACCCAGGACTCCCGACCACTGCCTGCCAGGCACCAGGACTATTCACCACCACGTGCCGGGGCCCAGGATTAGCCACTGTCATCTGCCAGACCGAAGGACTTCCAACCGTCACCTTCCAGGCCCCAGGACTACCGACCGCCACCTGCAGGGCCCCAGGACTAGCCACTGCCGCCAGCCACCACCATGTGCTGGGCCCCAGGACTAGCCACTGCGGCCTGCCGGGCCCCAAGACCACCCACCTCCACCTGCCGGGGCCGAAGACTAACCACCGTCGCCTGCCAGGTCCTAGGACTAGCCACAGCAACCTGCTGGGCCCCAGGATTACCCTCTGCTGCGTGCCAAGCCCCAGGTCTCCCCATCACCCTGGGAGGGGACTGAGGACCACCCACCGCTGCCTGCAGGGCCCCAAACTACCCACCACCATGTTACGGGCCCCAGGATTACCCACCGCCACCTGCCGGGCCCCAAGACTGCCCACCACTGAATGGGGGGCCCCAGGAATACCCACCACCACCTGTCGGGCCCCAGGACTACCCACCCCCGCCTGCTGTTCCCAGGACTATCCACCCCCGACTGCCGGAACCGAAGTCTACCTCTGCCGCCTGCTGGGCCCCAGTATTAGTCACCACCACTGCCGGGCCCAATAACTACCCACTGCCACCTGCCAGACCAGGACTAGGCAGAACCAGGGGCCAGGCCCCAGGACTACACACTGCTCCCTGCCAAGCCGCAGGACTACCCTCCCCCGCCTCCTTACGCCCAGCACAACCCACCACCACCTGCTGGGGCCAAAGACTACCCACCACCACCTGCCAGGCCCTAGGACTAGCCACCACCATGTGCCGGGCTCCAGGACTATCCACTGCTACCCTGCGGGCCACAAGACTCCCCACCACCATCAGCCGGGCCCCATGACTATGCACCACCGCCTGCCGGGTCCCTGGACTATTTTCCGCCACCTGCCAGGGCCCAGGACTACCCACCACCACGTGCCGGGCCCCAGGACTATGCACCGCCTTCTTCCAGGCCCCATGACTACACACCGCTGCCTGCCAGGCCCCAGGGAGACCCACCACCACGTGCCAGGCCTCAGTACTATGCAACGCCGCCTGCCAGGTCCCAGGAGTACCAACTGCCACGAGTTGAGCCCCAGGACAACCCACAAACACGTGCCGGGCCCCATGAATACCCACAACCACATGCCTGGCCCCAGGACTACCCACCGCCACCAGCTGGGCCTCAGGAATGCCAACTACCACATGCCGGATCCCAGGTCTACCTGCCGCCTCCTACCAGGCCCCAACATTAACCACCGCCGCCTGCCGGGCCCCAGGACTACCCACCACCACCTGCTGGGCCCCAGGACTCCCCACCGCCACCTGCTGGGACCCAGGACGACCCACAACCACCTGCCAGACCCAAGGACTACCCACGACCATCTGCCAGGCCCGTGACAACCCACCGCCTACTGCCAGGGCCGAAGACTACCCACCTCCGCCTGCCAGGCCCTAGGACTAGCCACAGCCACCTGCCGGGCCCCAACTGTCCAAAACTGCCTGCCAGGCCCCAGGACTATGCACCGCTGCCTGCCAGGCCCCAGGACTATCCTCCGCCACCTGCGAGGTCCCAGGATCACCCAGCACCACGTGCCGGGCCCCAGGACTATACACCGCCACCTGCCAGGCCCCATGACTACCCACCACCCCCTGCCAGGCCCCAAGACTACCCACCGATGCCTGCCAGGGCCCAGGACTACCCACCACCACATGCCGGACCCCTGGACTACCCACTAACACGTGCTGGGCCCTCTGGACTACCCAGCACCACATGCCTGGCCCCAAGACTACCCACCACCACATGCCTGGCCCCAGGACTACCGAGCAACACTTGCTAGGCCCCAGGACTACCGACCACCACGTGCCGGGGCCCAGAATTAGCCACTGTCATCTGCCAGACCGAAGGACTTCCAACCGTCGCCTTCCAGACCCCAGGACTACCGACCACCACCTGCAGGGCCCCAGGACTAGCCACTGCCACCAGCCACCACCATGTGTTGGGCCCCAGGACTAGCCACTGCGGCCTGCCGTGCCCCAAGACCACCCACCACCACCTGCCAGGGCCGAAGATTAACCACCGCCGCCTGCCAGGTCCTAAGACTAGCCACAGCAACCTGCCGGGCCCCAGGATTACCCTCTGCTGCGTGCCAAGCCCCAGGACTCCCCATCACCCTGGGAGGGGCCTGAGGACCACCCACCGCTGCCTGCAGGACCCCAAACTACCCACCACCATGTTACGGGCCCCAGGATTACCCACCGCCGCCTGCTGGGCCCCAAGACTGCCCACCATTGCCTGGGGGGCCCCAGGAATACCCACCACCACCTGTCGGGCCCCAGGACTACCCACCCCCGCCTGCCGGAACCCAAGTCTAACTCTGCCGCCTGCTGGGCCCCAGTATTAGTCACCACCACTGCCAGGCCCAATGACTACCCCTGCCACCTGCCAGACCAGGACTAGGCAGAACCAGGTGCCAGGCCCCCGGACTACACACTGCCCCCTGCCAAGCCGCAGGACTACCCTCCCCTGCCTCCTTAGGCCCAGCACAACCCACCACCACCTGCCAGGGCCGAAGACTACCCACCACCGCCTGCCAGGCCCTAGGACTAGCTACCACCACGTGCCGGACTCCAGGACTATCCACTGCTACCCTGCCGGCCACAAGACTCCCCACCACCACCAGCCGGGCACCATGACTACGCACCGCCGCCTGCTGGGTCCCTGGACTATTTTCCGCCATCTGCCAGGGCCCAGGACTACCCACCACCACGTGCCGGGCCCCTGGACTACCCACTAACACGTGCCGGGCCCCTTCGACTACCCACCACCACATGCCTGGCCCCAGGACAACCCACCACCACATGCCTGGCCCCAGGACTACCCACCACCACATTCCTGGCCCCAGGACTACCGACCACCACCAGGTGTGTCTCAGGAATGCCAACCACCACATGTCGGGCCCCAGGACTACCAGCCGCCTCCTACCAAGCCCCAACATTAACCACTGCCGCCTGCCAGGCCCCAGGACTACCCACCACAGCCTGCTGGGCCCCAAACTTCCCACCACCACCTGCCGGGCCCCAAGACTACCCACCGCCACCTGCTGGGACCCAGGATGTCCCACCACCATCTGCCGGGCCCAAGGACTACCCACAACCATCTGCTGGGCCCAAGACAAGCCACTGCCACCTGCCGGGGCTGAAGACTACCCAACACCGCCTGCCTGGCCCAAGGACTAGCCACAGCCACCTGCCGGGCCCCAACTGTCCAAAACTGCCTGCCTGTCCCCAGGACTGCGGACACCGCCTGCCGGGACCCAAGACTACCCACTGCCTCCTGCCAGGCCCTAGGAATACCCCTCGCCATCTGCTGGGCTCCAGGACTACCCACTGCCGCATGCTGGGCCCTAGTACTACCCACCGCCAACTGCCAGGCCCCAGGACTACCAACCCCCACCTGCCAGGCTCTAGGACTACCCACCCCCGACTGCCGGAACCCAAGTCTACCTCCGCCACCTGCCAGACCCCAGTATTAGTCACCACCATGTGCCAGGCCCAATGACTACCCACTGCCTCGTGCCGGGACCAGGACTAGGCAGAACCATGTGCCAGGCCCCAGGACTATCCAACACCCCCTGCCAAGCCCCAGGACTACCCTCCAATGCTTCCCAGGGCCCAGCACAACCCACCACCACCTGCTGAGGCCGAAGACTACCCACCACCGCCTGCCAGGCCGCAGGATAACCAACCTCCGCCTGCCAGGGCCTAGGACTGCCCACCACTGCCTGCCAGACCCCAGGACTACCCACCGCTGCCTGCCAGTTCCCATGCCACCCACCACCACGTTCTGGGCCCCAGGACTACCCATTGTCACCTGCTGGACCCCAGGACTACTCATTACCGCCTGCTGGGACCCAGGACTACCCACTGCCGCCTGCCGGGAACAGGACTAGGCAGATCCAGGTGCCAGGCCCCTGGACTAACTGCCGCCCCCTGCCAAGCCCCAGGACTACCCTCCACCGCCTCCCGGGGCCCAGCACAACCCACCACCACCTGCCAGGGCTGAAGACTACCCACCACTGCATGCCAGGCCCTAGACTAGCCACCACCATGTGCCAGGCCCCGGACTACCCACCGCTACCTGCCGGGCCGCAGGAATCCCCACCACTGCCTGCGGGGTACCAGACCTACCCACCACCATGTGCCGGGCGCCAGCACTACCCACCACCGCCTGCCAGGCCCGAGGACTATGCACCGCAGCCTGCAGGGCCCCAGGACTACCCAGCACCACGTTCCGGGCCCCAGGACTACACACCGCCGCCTGCCTGGCCCAGGACTACCCAGGACCACATTCCGGGCCCCAAAAATATCCACCTCTGCCTGCCATGCCCCATGACTATGCACCGCCCCCTGCCGGGCCCCAGGACTATCCTCCACCGCTTGCCAGGTCCCAGGACCACCCAGCACCAAGTGCCAGGCCCCAGGACTATGCACCACCACCTGCCAGGCCTCATGACTATGCATCGTCGCCTGCCAGGCCTCATGACTATGCACCGCCACGTGCCAGGCCCCAGGACTGCCCACCGATGCCTGCCGGGTCCCAGGATTACCCACCTCAGCCTGCTGGGGCTCAGGGCTCCCCACCACAACCTGCCAGGCCTCAGGACTAGCCACCGCCACCTCCCGGACCCTGGACTACCCACTGATGCCTGCCGGGCCCCAGGACTACCCGTTACCTCTTGTCGTGCCCCAGTACTACCCACTGTTGCCTGCCGGGACCAGGACTAGGCAGAACCACGTGCCAGGCCCCAGGACTACTCACCGCCCTCTGCCAAGCCCCAGGACTACCCTCCACCACCTCCCGGGGCCCAGCACAACCCACCACCACCTGCCGGGGCCCGAAGACTACCCAACACGGCCTGCCAGGCCCTAGGACTAGCCACCACCACATGCTGGGCCCCAGGACTACCCACTGCTACTTGCCGGGCCGCAGGATTACCCACCTCCGCCTGTCAGGGCCTAGGACTCCCCACCGCAGCCTGCCAGGCCCTAGACTAGCCACCACCATGTGCCAGAACCCAGGACTATCCACCGCTACCTGCCAGGGCCCAGGATTAGCCACTGTCACCTGCCGGGTCCCAGGACCACCCACCGCCATCTGCCGATCTCCAGGACTACCCACTGCCGCATGCTGGGCCCCAACACTATCCACCGCCAACTGCCGGGCCCAAGGACTACCCACCGCTGCCTGCTGGACCCGAGGACTACGCAAAACTGCCTGCCGGACCGAAGGACTATCAACCATCGCCTGCCAAGCCCCAGGACTACCCACCACCCTGGCATGGGCCCGAAGACCACCCACCGCCGCCTGCCGGGCCCCAGGAATACCCACCCCTGGATGCTGGGCCCAAGAACTACCCACCGCCGCCTGCCGGCCCCCAGGACTACCGACCCCCGCATGCCGGGCCCCAGGACTACCCACCACCCTGGGAAGGGCCTGAGGATCACCCGCTGCCGCCTGCTGGGCCCCAAAATACCCACCACCAGGTTCCGGTCTCCAGGACTACCTGCCGCTACCTGCCCGGCCCCAACACTAACCACTGCTGCCTGCCGGGCCCCAAGAGTCCCCACCGACGCCTGCCGGGCCCCAAGAGTCCCCACCGACGCCTGCCGGGCCCCAAGAGTACCCACCGGCACCTGCCGGGCCCAAGGAATACCCACTGCCTCCTGCCAGGCCCCAGACCACCCAGCACCGCCTGCCGGGCCCCAGGACTACCCAGCACCGCCTGCCGGGCCCCAGGACTACCCACCACAACCTGCTGGGCCCCAGGACTACCCACCACCGCCTGCCGGGCCCCAGGACTACCCACCACAACCTGCTGGGCCCCAGGACTACCCACCACCACCTGCTGGGGCCCAGCACTACCCACCGCCGCCTGCTGGGCCCCAGGAGTACCCACCACCGCCTGCTGGGCCCGAGGACTACCTGCCGCCACCTCTCGGGCTCCTTTTGTCTCCTATGGGTGTGCGCTTATTTCTAGGACTCATAAAAGTTCTCTCCAGTTAACTTTAGCCTCGATGTTTTCTGATTTGCCCCCAACTACAGATTAACATAATGTACTTGTATTGCACAGTTATTTCTGGATAGTGGAATGACTTGATTTGTTTTTTTAAATTTTAGCATCAGGTTTCACTGTTTTTCCTAGGCCAGTCTCAAACCCCTGGGCTCAAGTGATCCTTGAGTGCTTTAGCTGCCTGAGGAGCTGGGATTGCAGACCTCACAACCAGTAACTATTTTTTGAAAAACTTCAGTGATGTACAAATATGTTCAGCAGCAACAAAAGAGTGTAAGCGCTGGCCTCTCTCTGCTGGGATAAGTGCACTGCTGCACCAGAGATGGGGAGAGCAAGTACCAAGCAGATGCCTGTCACCTCCTCAGTACGGCAGGAGTGCTCAGGGCTGGATGCTGCTGGGCTGCACCTGCTTCCTTGTCCCCACTAAAGATGCCCTGAAGGCCTGGTGCACCCATGGGCCTGGGATCAGAAGCCTCAGGGACAGAAGGGTGGGAAGACAGAGCACAGGGCTCAGCCAAGGAGGTAAGGGCTTGACAACATTCACAGGGCAGAAGCCCTTGGCAGGGAGACTGTGTGGTTCTGGTCAGCACCCCAGAGTCAGAAGAACAGCAAGACGAGCTAGAGGCTGGGGCGAGCAGATGGGGGACACGGAGAGAACAGGGCCTTGTCACACACAGACACACACACACACACACACACACACACACACAGACCAACTCCTGGCAAGGAAGGGAACTGCCGCATACCCCACACAGGGCTCATGAAAGCGTGCATGCCAAAGAAAAGGCTGTCACAGTAAATTTGAAGACAACAAAAGACAGACAATCTCCCAAGCAAGGGTGCAAATTACAAAAAAGGAAAAGCAAACTATTTTCAGTAAACTCATCAGAAATGGTTAGTGATGGAGCAACATTTCTTGCAGAAATTCTGCCTCATTAGTAAAGTAGATTAAAATGAGCTGTCATAGATACAAGACATGCCTCAAGAGTGCGGTAAGTTAGGAGTAATGTGAGAGAGGGAAAACCCAACTTGTTACCCTTTACGCTGACTGTAATGTAAGGATCCATGCACTGCCCGGCATCCTTCAGGCCACTCTTCTCAATTGTGATGGTGAACAGTGTCGTGCCCGGCTCTGAGGGCAACCATGGTACTAAAGTACCTGGCAACAAGGAAGCCCCAGGAAAAGCCAGCTCTGCCAACAGTTGCACAGTAAATCCTGTCAGCAAACATGGAAATATTCTACCCGCTCTCGACCCGTAACCAGGCAAGCACGATGCAGTCTGGCCTGCAAGCCTCCTGCACGCTGTTCTTCTTTGCAGATGTATTTTATACACAACAGTGACGTACACGTCCACATCTCATCATCCTAAGGCAGACATCAATTCAAGTTCAATCAAGGAAAATTCAGGTGAAAACTTCCAGTAGGTCAAGGAAGCCAGTTATAAATAACCGCAGAATAGCTACGGTGTCCTCTTGCATGTACCTGGGGACATGCCATAGGTTTTACATCTCAGCATTTGGTAGGGTGAGGAAGATGCTTTTTAAATAGTTTGCTGTCCTGAAGTCTCAGAGACTCAGTCAGATCAACACATCCTTTAGTTGCCGTGATAAAGAACGTCATTTGAAGTTTACCAGTTATACTTAGTTAGGCCTTTTCAGTCCCATTTCTCTTCTCTTTGTCCTGTTCTGTCTGACAAAGCTCACAGAGGTTCCTGCCACAGAGAATGTCACACGACACCACAAAAGCAGTTTGCGTGTTTGAGATCTTCGGATGGCTGGGCCAATTGGGATGCAGCAACATTACAGACTGGATCAGGAAAATCTCCACAAACCAGGGACTACTTTCCAGAACATGTGGTTAGCTTAGCACATGTATCAAGGTAGTTCACATTAGCAGACGAGGAGAAAAATTTTTGTAATCTTGTCAACAGATGCAAAAAAAGTCTTCAATTAAGTCTTAAACATTATTAGCGAGTTTTGTTTCCTTTTGTCGCTTTTTGAGACAAGGTCTCACTGTGTAGTCCAGGGTGGCCTCAAACTCATGGTAATACAGGCAATAAAAAGTCATTATCCTAGAACCAAACTGCATAATAATGTGGGCACAGCTTAGTCATCACTGAAACCCTGGGTCCTCCCTCAGAGAAACAAAGAATCCTTTCCTCTATCTGATTAAGCTAAAGGTTACATGTTCTCTTGCTGTTCGATGTCATTTCTGTTCTGTTTTTCAATGTTTACAGGTACGTCAGTGCTATACACAGTACACTCATCGTGGGAGCTGGCACACATACCAAACAAGCTGATTCCTCTTCAGTCTTCCCTGCCCTCCCTCCTGATGACACTTTCAATGACTAGAATCTTACAAGTTTTTTCCAGTGAGGCTTACAGCCCAGGACAGCATGGTTCCAAACCAAGTACAGTCAATTAAACGGCACATTCTCTTTCTTACTCTGAGAGGAGAAAAAATTCACACTAAAAGGGTTCAATGAGCTTCTTGTATCTCTAAAATGAAACAGCAAATACCATACAGAGCACAAACATCTCAACTGAACTTGCATTTAACTTTATACAGTCAGTGGATTTAATTCAACTCGGCAGCCCCAGCCACATACAGAGCACACCTCTGCGTCTCATGACTTAGCTCTGCTGCTCTAAGGGCTGCGTTTTCCATGGAGCTACGGCAAGGAAGCAAATGGCCAGGCAGGTGGGAGTTTATACAGCTGCAGCTGCACGCGCTGCGGTATAGTCTGCAAAGCAGACTGGCAACATACAAGACCTCCACTTAAACACATATAACACGGATAGGAAGAGTAAGTTCTATTTCTAGTCTTTCACAGCACATATATTGTATAAACATCTAAAAGGGAGAAGTTGGATGGTTCCCTGCACAAACAAATGACTAAGGGGCTACAACTGCTAAATATTTCAATTTGATGGCTCTACATTGTATATGTGTACTGGCCTCGAACTCAAGAACTTCCTGCCTCAGCCTCCTCAGTAGCTGAGATTACAGACAGACACCACCATGCCAGGCTCTTACTGTGCATTAGTACATACTGTACTCCATAAATATGTAAAATTTAAATAAATAAAATAATGTTGAACAACAGCAAGCCAGCTATGGAAATGGCATGATTGGGAAGGAAGGAAGGCAGAGTGCATACCGACATCAAAGGACAGAGCGCGCCGGGAGCCAGTCCAAGCCCCCAATGCACTGGATTGGCCTTCAACAGTGACTGCAATACTGAAATGTGTCCTAGGCGGGCTTTTTTTATTCACTGACACCAGCAAGGAATGACCACTAGATGGCGCGCCTGCCCGCCTCTGAGCCCAGGCACTGGGCCTTTGGAGTTCATTCAGGCCTCCTGGGGCACACAACTCAGCAACAGCCAGGTTGCTGGGAACTGAAGTTTTCACCTCTCTGGAGCAGGGACTTTGGGGAATTTTGACTCTATATCCCAATCCTGTTAGGGAAACACTTATTTATTCAGTTTGGGCTTCTCATTTTTTTGAAATCAAACAAATCCGTTGTCAGTTTTTAAAAAACTCATTTTAATGAAGGAACATGAATTACAAAAAGTCACCAGCCTGTCACCTATCAGGACGTCTGTGATCAATTAAAACAGAAAGAAAACAAGTTGTCAGGGAAGTGGTGAAATTGCAGGTAGAATTTGACTGGTACCGGAGGTGCGTCCAGGGGGAAACTCACCAGGATCTTGGGGTCCGGAACAGAGAACTGAGTGAGACACAGAAAAGGTAGCGAGGTACACATTCACTGAAGGGTGGTGACACATGCTCTGCAGGGACAGCATAGTTCGGGTCAGACTCCTAGCAGCTCCAGCACAGGGGCAGGGGGCTTTTGGAGCTGCAATTCCTGGACTGACTTCTTTCTCATGCAAATAAGCCTTTGGGACATTGTCCTATCAGAAATGCACTGGGGCTGAAGCCAGGTTTAAACTGCCCTATGGAAGACTTGCTTGGTTTCCTGCGGATGTAAATAAAGACTTGCAAAGAGGGCTTTTCTGATTGGTTCAGTGTGCAGGACGCAGGTGCTTCAGGGTCATCCTGGAGCCTGTGTTCTGTGCATGTGCCCTGAGTCTCCAAGACTTTGACAGCTTCCTCCCAGCAGGTTTTCCCCAGCCCTAATATACCTCAGTTCCCTCTGAGGAACAGAATCTCCAGTTCTTCATGGGATGCTGAGGCAGCACTGGCCTCTTCTTAACGCTGCTTCCTGCTGAAAAGGCCTGCAGGCCCTACCTGCTGCTGGGGGACCTGTGCTCTCTGACTACCCTGGGATGTTGGGCTCACTGGATGGGCTGGCAAGAATTTGCCAGAAGAAAAGGAAAGGGCTGAGGATTTAGCTCTGTGGCATAAGTGCTTGCCTGGCAAGTGCAAGTTGTGAGTTCAATCACACACACAGAGAGAGAGAGAGAGAGAGAGAGAGAGAGAGAGAGAGAGAGAGAGAAAGAGAGAAAGAGAGAAGAAGAGAAGAATTAGTGGCCACATGTCAGGAACTGTCAAACTGCCTGGCCAGTGGGAGAAAGCTGTAGGAGAGTCATGAACTGGATCATCATCTGAGGATGGATCTGTTGAAACCTTCAATGGACAAATCTTACTACCAGGTTTAAGAGCCAGGAGCCAAGTATGAGAAAGAGCAGGTCAGAATATTTCTTGGTCTCTATCTTGAAAAGTGTACTATGACTGAGCCAGCAAAAAGACAGTGTTTTTCCTTGTATTATTTGAGACATTTTCTAGGAGTTTTATTTCCACGTGTTCTGTGGACAGGAAAGCATTGCGAAGGGATATTAGGCTACCAAGAGCCTGAGAATGCAGCCCTGGCAAGATTACCCAGTAAAAAGCAGGAGTCCCAGTACTGGTGCCCATGTAAGCTGTGGGCACAGTCAATCCTCCAGTGCCATAACTCATTCACACCAGCCACCTGCTACATGGAGCAGGGCCCCAGTGGATGCTTAATATAGTTGCATGCCCAGTGTCCAGATTCCTTGCGTTTAAAACCTGAACTCTTTCCTTGATTGGCCCTGGGTTTCCCTTGGACAACCTGGGTGTGCTTAAGCTACTGCCACTCATGACAGTACAATTTTGGCCTGCCTTTGCTGTTGGTTCCTCTCCTATTTATCCTCCTCTAGATCAAGGATGAGTTTCACAATGGGGTCCCAAGGGTCCAGGAACTCATCTGAAGTTTTTAAATTTGTGCTGAACAGATGGCTGGGGCTGACTGATAGTGAGAAACGCTGTCCCACTGGTACCTGACCTTCCTCTGGAGTCAGAACTGAGTTCATAGATTTATGGAAAGCTTCTACTAATCGACCAGGAGAGGCAGCTGGACTGTCCTCTTTGCCCTGCATGACCCCTCTCACCCTTTCTTAATTAACATGTTTATTAATGCATGTTTTTATTCCCATAAGAGCAGTAATTATTTTAGACCTCATTTTCAGTCCTTCCCGTTTGCTTCTACTGGGAGGACAGTGCCCTCTCTGGGGCGACTCTGCTCTTTCCACAGCACACTGCTAATCTGCATATGTCTTAGCCGCCTCTAGGAGTCCTCATATTTTTAATTAGGTGCAGAAAGTGGACAAATTGGACATCTTGCTATGCAAGGTCAAAGACAAGGGTCGAAGTCTGAAGCCCCACTTTCTTGCTTCCCGGGCCTCTTGGGGGCTGCTCTTTGTTTGGGACAGTCACCCACATAAAGCAGCAAGATGGTGGCTGCAGAGAAGATGAAAGAGCCTCTGGAGTCCATCAGCTCCAGGCTCCAGCTTGTCATGAAAAGTGGAAAGTGCACAGTGGGGTAAAAGCAGACTCTGAAGAGTACTAGGCCATGTTGGCCAAAGCTGGCGTCCATCACTACAGTGGCATAATATTGATCTGGGCACAGCATGTGAAAGTACTACAGAGCACGCACACTGGCGATCACTGATCCAGGTCATTCCGTTATCACTTGAAGCATGCAAGTACACATTGGGGAGAAATAAACCACGCAAAATTCTTCATTGATATAACTTGCTACAGCTTGTTTAAAAAAAATGGAAGCTCATCTCCAAACCTATTAGGATCTCCTGAAAATCGGCCTGACTCTTCCTTGCGTTTTTAGAAACCTGCCACGGAAGAGGAATGTGGACTTGAGTAGTCCCAGGTGTCTCTTAGGAGCAGGATGTGAGCTGCAAGGGCAGGAAACTCTAATCCGCATGTGTCCTGTGGGGCTCCGAGCCATGTGAGGAGCAGGAGGAGGGGTCTGAGGAGTCCTGGGTCTTTCTAGAGAGTGGCAGATGGTGGAGTTTCTGAGTCACTTGAGAGGGTGGCCCTGATTTACTGGCCTGAGGATGGAAGGAGGTGGCTCGGGAGACCCCTCCTCCAGTGTGGCTGTTTTCATGAAACATGAAGGGGAGACCCACGTCTCCCTGAGAGATAGGCAGGACCTAAGGAATCATCAGCCATCTCAGCCTCTTCTTCAGGGGTCTCTTGGGCCTTTGCAGAGGATGCTTCCAGATAGAACCATGAAAACCTGGACAGACGGGACTTTAGTCCACTTTCCTTGACTTTTATGAGGAAGATCTAACTGAAGAAGAGCATTATAACTTATAGACTGCTGTTCTGTGCTCATCTCTCGCCATTTCTGAGTTGATGTGGAAGCCATACAGTACTGCCATAGAAAGTAAGTTATTTTTTCCTCAGATCCTCCGGGTCAAATGTTTCCATTTCTTAAGGCTAATGGTGAGGTCTCTGGGATCTTTGGAAGTTTCCCATGGCACATCATGGGGCTTACGGAAAGAGATTAACCAGGTCTGGGATCCTTCTGAGGGTGGCTCTGCAGAAGGACAGAGACTCATGGGGCTGATTTCAGTCAGTGCTTTGTATAATCACTACAAGTACTGCTGTCAAATAGCCCGCAAAAGAAAAGAAGCTAAGGAAGGAAGGGAAGGGGGAAAAAGCAATCACAATTGAGAAGAAGAAGGAAATTGTGGAGAAATATGAGTGGCTTTTGTGTAAACAATTTCACCAATATGCATAGAATGTCAAAATTCGCCATCTCCACAATGTTACAGAGAAAAGATCTGTATAAGGAAGCTAGTGTTGCCAAAAATGTCACTCCGGCTGGGGACTTAGCTCAGTGGTGCAGCGCCTACCTGGCAAGTGTGAGGCCCTGAGTTCAATTCCCCGTACCCCAACCCACCCACAAAAAGGCGTTACATTAAGTCACAATCAAGAGTGTTAGACAAGGCAGAAGGCTATCAGTGTGGATAAATGAAAGGCAGATGGCCAGTTATATTGCCTGAGCCTATAATTTGTGAAAAAGCTGGACCTAGCTATAAATGCAGATTTCACAAAGGATAATCCATTCATGAGTGATAATGGTGAAACCTTTTGTGTCAGTAAGACGTGGTTTCACAATTTTAAAACGAGAACTGGGGTGTAGAGCATGACTAGGCATGGTTGTGCGGCCAGTGCTGATACAAGGGCGGCTGAAAACTACACGCACCACTTCAAAACGACAACACAGAAAAATGACTTTTGCTCTCATCAAGTTTTCAACTGTGATGAAACTGGCCTCTTCTGGAAGCGAATGCCCAGGAGAACATACAGTACATTATTCAGGAAGAAAAGAAAAATGCCAGGCCATAAGCGTGTGAAGGACAGGCTAGGATTATTGCTAGATGCCAATGCAGGTGCCTCAGGATAAAGCCTCTCTTGGTTGATTACCCTGAGACCCCAGGCCTGTTCAGAAAACAAAAAGTCATGATGAATTGGCTCGGGGTCATGTGGAGATCTAACACAAAAGCCTGGGTAACAGGAGTACATTCTCTTGAGCAGATCAGGGAGGCTTTCTGTCCTGCTAAACAATATCTAGAGGACAGAGGTTTGCCATTCAAGGCTCTCCTTATCATGACAATGCTCCTGCTCACCCATGAGATCTGGAAGAGGAACTGGCTGAAGAATTCCCGTGGCTCTCAGTCAAGTTCCTCCCACCTAATATAACACCTCCACTGCAGCCTGTGGAGCAGCAGGTTATAGTGAGCTTTCAGTATCGATTCACCAAGAAGCTGTGCCTGCAGTGCTTGCAGGTGGTCTCAGATACAGGTGTAACCTTTAAAGAGTTCTGGAAGGAAAATTACATCCTTTCCGGTGTGGGGCTAGTTGAGAAATCCTGGGCCACTGTTTATCTCAGGACCCTGACATCCGCCTGGAACCACATGTAGCCTAAAATTACACAGGAGAGACTCTGAAGGGTACACAGAGGAGCCTGAGCCTTCCAGTGACCCTGTGATAGACCACTCTGTCATGACAGCAGAGCCCGCAGGCTTGCTGGTGGACAGTGGTCGCGTCCAGGAACTGGTGGAGGAACACTCGGGGAACTGCCTATGGAGGAACTGCACCAACTTCTGGCTGCCAGCAGAGAATGGCAGTGAGGAGCTTTCTGAACGGGTGGGTGGGGGGCATCAACAACCAGTTTGGCAAAGTTCTTCTTCTAAAATAAGGGAAATCCTGAAAAAATGCACAGAGTTTTAAACATTTGTAGAGAAGGCCCACCAGATAGAGAAAAAGCCAATCGCTTATTTACTTGTTAATGACAAGGTCATTTCATACTCCAGACCAAAAAGAAAAGAAAGACACAGGCCAGTTTTTAGCTCTGAAAAGGCTGAGACCTAATGAGCCAGAAACAAGGCCTAGTGGGCTGCAGACTCTCCCAAGAGAGAAAAGACACCCGAGAACAGATTCCTGAGGCTGTAGAGGAACTCTGCTTCCAAACAATGCCCACCTCCCACTTCATCCTCCCTTTCCACCAGCCAAAGATGTCAACTTGAAGGTGAGTGAAAGGGTTGTGGCCCAGACAGGACTCTGTAGTCAGGAAAGCCTCAACCTAAAGCAGGAACCCCTATCTCCCCCACCTCTAGGAATTTACCTGTGATGCCATCTTCCCAACCCTGGAAATTTACCTATGGCGCCAGTCCTAGGACCAAAGAGCTACCTGTGCATCCCTAATGCCCCCCTTAGGTTCCACCCCACACCGAGGCTGCTTATGTGCCTCACTGCACGTGTTCCGCAGGAGCGATTGCCGGACGCCAGTGGTGGGAGGTGCTGGTCATCTCTCTCCATATCCTCAAGAAAAAAGGCCGCTTTTTGTTTTATACTTCTCATCTTTTGGAAAGATTTTTCAGTGAGTACAGTATGAAGCTGTTGTTTCTGGTAAACTAGGCACATTTTATATCTTCCCAGTGGATACACTGGGAAAACAATTGGTGTTTCTGGTACATTACGCACATTATACAACCATTTTTATTATGAAAGGGTTGTTAAGGGGTGCTTTGGGAGGTTCAGAATGCAATATGGGTATTTCCATTCTTTCTCATGAGAAAAATAATCTTGACTTACAAACAGTTTGAGTTACAACCAGCCCTCAGAATGAACGAGTTTGTAAGACAAGGGTCCACTGCTTGTGGAAACAGGATCCTTTCCATTTATCCTGATAATAAAAGACTGTGGTGATCAGTTTTTTAAGGCAGTAGAGGTAGAAGCTTATTTTTTCAGCATTAAAAAAAATGGTTGGAAAGTTCCAAGTACAAACCTGGGTCTGTTATCTGCTGACTAAACTATGGCAGCTCTATTCCCACAGGCTTACCAAGGGGGTGACATTCGGAGCCCTCCCTTTGTTCCACCCAGGCCCCAAGGCACGTGTTTCTAGATTACCTGAGTTTCTCTCAGCAGAACTGATAGGATTATTTCCAAACAATGAGAAGTATAAAACAAAAGAGGCCTTTATTCTAAGAACAGGGAGAGAGAGAACCAGCACCCCACTGCTGGAGTCTGGCTTTCTGTCTGGCGGACGCGAGGTGTCGGGGGTGTGTAAGTAGCCTCGGTTTGGGGTGGAACCTAAGGCGGCATCAGGGATGCACGGGTAGCCCATTGGTGGTAGGTTTGGCAGCACAGGTAAGTTCCCAGGGGCGGGAAAGAGGACATCACAGGTAAATTCCTAGGGGTGGGGGAGACAGGAGCTTCCTGGTTCCCCTTGAGGCTTTTCTAGCTACAGAGTCCTGTCTGGGCCAAAACCCATTCATATGCCATCTTATGATTATTATTATGAAAAGGAGGGAAGATTTTTTAAAACTATTTCCTGCTGGCAGGTGGCGCTGTACTGGAGTCTAGGGGAGTCCATGGGGTGGTGGTGGATGCCCAGGTAGATTCTGGTGCCAGGTGGTTTAGCCAGGACAAATCACTGGTGAATGCACGGATGTTAGACTGGAAAAACAAAGAGACATGATGTTATGAGGAGACATGGCACTGTCATATTTAAGGAGCCAGGTGAGGTAGAGGGAAACGTGCTTTTGATTTAGACATGTCATTATATCAGCATGACATTGAGGTAGGATCATTGTCACAGTGAGGTAGAATTCTGAAAATTAAGTGTGAGGTTAGGAGGAGTGATGTTATGAGAGGTGATTACTCCCCCATCTGAAAGCATAAACTTAAGAGGGTAGGTGTGTAAAACCTGTCGCCTGTCCAAGGAATGAACTGGAAAAAATAGGAGGAGTAGGGAAGGGGGTGGCTGTACCAGTATAGGGAAGGGAAGAGTTTAGGCTTTCAGGGATGTCACGCTTAACCAGACAGCTGAGGGTAGACAGAACTACCACAGTCATTGCATAGAGCATCATGAAGATGATCTTATGCATGATGTGGGAGTCTTTGGGAAAGACTGTCAAGAGTCCTGCTGTAGAAATGATCATGAATAGAACGGAAGAAATTAGGAACCAAAGTGGATAACAAAACATGACTTAGCCTGTTAACTGTGGCTGCGAGGCCTTCGTGAAACAGAGACAGGTGAGCGACAGAAGATGAGATGACCACTCAGAATGATCAGATTTAGGGCTGGGAGGGCACCTCTTAACCTGAGTGATGTGAAACCAGGATGGGAGTCCAGCAACTTTGACCACTGTAGGGGTAGCCAAGTAGACCAGATGGGGGCCACTCCACCTTGGTGGTAGTCCTGTGGATTTAGAACATTTGAGATAAATTAGATCTCCTGGGGATAGGGGAGGATCTGGCTTGGCTTCTCCAGAGGGTTGTGGAAGGCAGAGATCAGCATGTTGTCACAACAGGTGTCAGAGGAAGGAGAGGACTGGGACATAGTCAGCCAGGGGAGGGAGATTTTGGGGAGTAGGAAGATTGTGGAGTAAGAATGGCCTGCCGTACCTAAGTTCAAAAGGACTTAGGAAAGTAGGAGCCCGGGGGAGTGCCCTGAGCATGGCTAAGGCTAAGGGCAAAAGTTGAGGCCAAGGTTGATGTAGTTCTAAAGTGAGTTTTGTAAGGTGTGTCTTATGAGGCCACTTGCCTTTTCTACTTTTCCTGAGGATTGTGGGTGGTATGGGATGTGTAGGTGCCAGGTGATGTGTAAGCTCGAGAATACCTGTGAAGTGATCTGAGAAATAAGGCCGGACCATTATCTGATTGAATACTCTGAGGTAGACCAAACCTTGGAATGATTTCTTGTAATATGACTTTGGTAACTACATCAGCAGTTTCCCTGGTTGTGGGAAAGGCTTCTATCCATCCTGAAAAGGTACAAACAAAGGTGAGAAGATAATTGAGAGTGCTGTGGCGGGGCATGTGTGTAAAACCTATCTGCCAGTCCTGACCATGGGTGTGTCCTCGAAACTGATGGGTAGGAAAGGAAGGGGGTGCCATACATTCCTGAGGAGAGGTCCTGGCACAGAGGTCACATTTGTGAGTAATCTTAAGAATGATAGCTTTTAGAGGAAGGTGTGTGACTATTGGGGCTAAGAGTTTGTGTAGGGCCTGTGATCCTATATGTATGCTAGCAGCTAGACAATGGCAATGCTCTTTTTTCTTTCTTTCTTTCTTTCTTTCTTTCTTTCTTTCTTTCTTTCTTGGTACTGGGAATTGAACTCAGAACCTTGCGCTTGCAGACAGATAACTGTGCCACTGAGGTATACCCCCGGGCCCAGACAATGTTCTAGAAGCTGACTATATAACAGTAAGGGACAACTAAGTCCCTGTTCTCATTGAACTTACAGCCAAATAAGCATGGAAGAATCAAAATTCCTGACAAGGGAAAGATTGTCTGGTGCTAAGTGTAAGGAAGAAAAGGTGGATGAAGGTGCAGTTGGGGGACGCTACTGTGGACACATTGGACAGGGACTGTGTCTCTCCTAGGTGCATTTGAGGAGGGACCTGCAGCGAGTGATGCAGTGAGTGCGGGAGCAGGTCTTGTGGCCCAAAGCAGTGGTCTTGGAAGACAGAGTTGGGAGCGGATCTGTGGGCCAGGCAGGGGCCCGTCAGCCTGGAGCAGCAGGCTCCAGGGAGGAGTGGCAGCTGGGGGAACCCGAGAGTTGTTTAGGCCAAGATCAAGTAGAAGGGAAGCTGCTGGAATTTTTGAGCAGAGGAGTGTGTCGTGTAATGCAGGTTTTAAAAAAAATTGCTCTGGCTGCTGAAGGTTGAACAGTTTACAGCTGGGTGCCAGCAACAGCAGGAAACAGGAGCCTGCTGCAGGAGGCCGGGTAGGCCAGACGGGGGCTGAATTAGGCAATGGTGGGGCATTGCTCAGGTAGTGCATAGGTGAGCCAACAGAATTTCTTGATGAATTGCGGTGTGTGAGAACGAAAAGAGAACTAGAGATGATTTCAACCTCTTTTCTGAGCAAGTAGGAGAATAGGCTCTTATTTGCTTAGAAGAAAGGGAGCAGATTTTGGAAGGGCAAGAGAAATGGATTTGGAGATGGTAGTTTTTGATTTGTTTGAGTTAGAATTTCACTATGGAGCCCAGGTTGGCCTGAAACAGGTGAGCCTCCTGCCTCAGCCTGTCAAGTGCTGAGATTAAAGGCACGTGCTACCACATCTGGCTCACGACTCACTTGAGATCTGATTAGACATCCAAGTGGAGGTGCCAAAGTGGTAACTGGTTATAAGAACCTGCAGTTCAGGAAAACAGGAGACGTTTATCAGTGGGGGCTCGGGTGGAACCCAGAGACACCATTCATTTTTAAGTTTCATCTTGCTCTGCGGAGATGATCTTCAGGAGTCCTGGGAGCTGTGGAACATCAGGACGTGCTTTGAGTCAGGGATCACCAGAACTATGGAATATGTCTACTCTGTCCCTAGGTCCAGCCAGAGACTCATCCTTAAGAAACCCTTGTGAAGGGCCTCCTGCAAGCCCTGCCAGACAGCGAGCGTTGGATACACATACAGTGAAGAACAAGCCACAGTGGCTGTCTTCACAAAATGTCTCCTAGCAGATAAGGCCAAGAGAATGGAGATGTTAGTACAATGATTCAGGGGTAAGATGTGGATGCTGTTGGACACAAAGGAGGGGCATGGCTACTTTTTGTGGGGCCAGAAAGAGCTTCCCTGAGAACATGCTACGGGTGACTAAGGGAGCTGGGTAAAGGGGTGAAAGGGTGCATGGGGCGTTTCTAGGGGAGGCAGCAGCACGGGAGCGCAGGGAGTCTGCACCGGGGAAGGACAGAGGGAGGGGCAGTCTCAGACTCAGCACCCTACTAGTGAGCTAGGGATGTGTCCACATAATATGAGGCAGGGCCCTGTCTGTTTTGCTTAACCTCCACTAGTGGCAGATACTCCCCAGAGAGCCAGTTCCCTTGATGGAGATGAGGAAAAAGCCGCCAAGACCTTAATGGTGAGTGTGGGGTAGGATGTGGGAAAAAGCAGGGTGGGGGTGGCTCTGAACGGGATGCACCTGGGGTAGAGCAAATGGTAGTTGTGGGGGAGGGATGTATCAGGCACAGGAGTGGAAGCCAGAAGTGAGGCTCTGAAGGGTGTAAGGTGTGTACTGAGCAGTGTGAGTTCAGGAAGGGCCCGGATTCCACGTCACGGAGCTGATTGCTGGCCGAGTGTGCTTGTGTGGCAGGATGTGTGTGATGCGATGTTCTCCCTGACTCGGTGTGGATGTGTAGAGCTCTGGAAGGCACACCATGCAAGTACCTACCTGCAGGAAAGGGATTTGCATCCAGCCTATGCTGTGAGCATATGCCTTGCGTGGCTGGGGTTGCCCAGACTGCATCTCAGAGTGAACAAGCTACTGGTTCTGCTGGGGACGGGAGAGGCTCTGGGCTTATTCGGCACAGGGCAGGCACGCATGTAAACATTTTGGTTTTATTAATCATTTTAGGAAACCCATAGCTTTGGTTAAAAGTTTGCACTAGACGTTTTAAGAAAAATAAATTCACAGTCAGACACCAATATCTGTTTAGAAAATCAAGGGGTTTATATCCTGTGATGGAGCTGAGCCGGAGCCCTACTTCAAAGTCTAAAACTTTAAACATTTCCTGAACATCTCAGCCCACAGGCAAGACCTGGGCTTTGCTGTAGGGACTCGGTTCCCTTCCCTCTGAGCCACCTTAACCTGGGTGCTGCAGTTAAAGCTCAGTTCTGTGTTATTTCTATTGTTCCTTAATTGTTGCAAGGGCAGTAATTCCCCTCCTGGGTGGGTGTGTGACCCTCAGGACAGGGGCTATGCAGCAGTGTTTGAGAACAAATGGAAACATGGACATGAAATTGAATGGATTGGATTTGTTCCTTTCATAATAAAATCTAGAATCCCAACCTGCCATTTCTGGGAAGGAGGAGCTTTGTGTATTAATGGAACTGGTGCAGTCCCACACCTCGTTCCTCTTAATGAAAAACAGAGCTCTTTCCTTTAGGAGGACAGTTGAAAGGTAGCAGGAGGTTTTCAGGAATGACTCCAGAGCAGTGTCTTCCTTGGGCAGGACAAGTCAGAGGGGGGCGCTATTGACATTTTAGACAGGGCCACTCTTTGGCCTTGGGGGCTGCCTTGTTCCCTAAGGAAGTTTAGTAGCATCCTAGGCTCTGTCACCCTAAATCCAGTAGGCGGCACTTCCTCCCAGTTGTGACAATCAAAAATGTCCCCAAACATTGCTAAATGTGCCCTGAGAGCAAAATCAGCCCCAGTTGAAAACCTGCATCCTCTAGGAATTTTGGTTTGTGTAATTTTCTTATTTGGCACATTGTGGGCAACAGGGGAAGCACTGTTGGTGCTGATTTGCGAGCCACCATCTCTGCAGGATTTTATTTCATCTTCCAGGTAAAGAGGCTGATGTCACAACTTCAAGGCCCTGCTGAAGGTCACGCAGCCAGGTTAGCAGTTCAAGCAGGTTTGCCTTTGCTGAAGAAGCAGCAGGCCTGAAATTGTCCTGTGGTTTCATAAATCAGGTCGGAAAATATTTTTAAACTTTTTTTGGGTGGGGAGGTATGATTCCTCTTGTATGCATTAAATTCACAATATAAATATATACAGTGTGCCCTCAAAATAGACACCCTGGTCCCTGTACTACACTTGAGGCTCTGGTCTTATCTAGAACAAACACAGAGCAACACAATGGAACGGCTTCAATTCTACTTGTTACAAATTATACAAAAGCCAGGGCCTGATGGTACCAAAAGCAGCCAGTATTGTTTACATGAGGGTTGAATGCTAACAGTTAACTTTCTCCCATTGAATTCCAGAATCGGTAAAAAACACCTTGCCTTACAACTACAAACCAGGGAGTTGTCCTAAAGTGAGCAGGAGAACACTCAGAAGCAAATGGAAAGGTTGGTTTTCCTCCCTTGCGCTGTGCCATCCCGCGCTGATACCAGGGCCTCTAGTCCCTGTGGCCCGCTCCAAGCTCTGCACACACACCCCCCCTCCGCGGCCCGCAGTTTTCTGGCTTCCTCTCTAGCCCTGGGGCAAGCTGGGCCTCTCTCGGAGAAGCCTGTCCCAGAGCCAGGCCTGGAAAGACAACAGCGAGAAACTGTGGCAGGGTTTGCAGCAGCTCAGTACAAAAAAAAAAAAAAAAAAAAGTTTGGTTCGGGGCTGCAGCTGGCAGTTCGGATTTGGGGGCGGAGTCGAGGGGGGGTCACCACTAGGTCAGGTTCAAGTGTGCATGTGCACAGAGGGGCCTGGGCACTTATTGAGCGCCAACTGTCTACGTGGGGTGTGCTTCTCCTGTGCGAGGAGGTGGGGTGCGGGGTTGGGGTGGGCATGTGCCTGGGGCGGTGGAGGAAGGGAAGAGGTGGGGGAAAGAGACGGAGGAGGAGTGAGGGAGGGAGGGAGAAAGCCAGGAACGGGGCGTGTCCCTGATAGGGGCTGGCCGGCAAGCAGGCCCGGGATTCAGGCCAGGTTGTGGCCGTGGCTGTGTATGGGGAGCACTGTGTTCTGGGTAGGCAGCAGCCTATGTGAGCGCTGTGTTCTGGGTAGAGAGGGAGCACCAGGCCTTCAGGGCATCTTTAGTGGGGACAGGGAAGCAGGTGCAGCCCAGCAGCATCCAGCCCACGTGGGCCCTGGGCACTCCTGCCGTACTGAGGAGGTGACAGGCATCTGCTTGGTACTTGCCCTCCCTGTCTCTGGTGCAGCAGTGCACTTATCCCAGCAGAGAGAGGCCAGTGCTTACACTCTTTTGTTGCTGCTGAACATATTTGTACCTCACTGAAGTTTTTCAAAAAATAGTTACTGGTTGTGAGGTCTGCAATCCTAGCTGCTCAGGCAGCTAAAGCACTCAAGGATCACTTGAGCCCAGGGGTTTGAGACTGGCCTAGGAAAGAGAGTGAAACCTGATGCTAAAATGTAAAAAAACAAAACAAGTCATTCCACTATCCAGAAATAACTGTGCAATACAAGTACATTACTTTAATCTGTAGTTGGGGGCAAATCAGGAAACATCAAGGCTGCAGTTAACTGGAGAGAACTTTTATCAGTCCTAGAAATAAGCGCAGACCCATAGGAGAAAAAGGCGCCCAATAGGCGGCAATGGGTAGTCCTGGGGCCCAGCAGGCGGGGGTGGGTATTCCGGGGCCCAGCAGGCGGTGGTGGGTAGTCTGGGGCCCGGCAGGTGGAGGTGGGTAGTCCTGGGGCCTGGTACATGGTGGTGGGTAGTCTGGGGCCCAGCAGGTGGTGGTGGGTAGTCCTGGGGCCCGGTACATGGTGGTGGGTAGTCTCGGGCCCGGCAGGTGGTGGTGGGTAGTCCTGGGGCCCGGCAGGCATCGGTGGCTAGTCCTGGGGCCTGGCAGGTGATGGTGGGTAGTCCTGGGGCCCGGCAGATGGTGGGGGAGTCCTGGGGCCCGGCAGGTGGCTGTGGTTAGTCTTCGGCCACGGCAGGTGGCGGTGTGTTATCCTGGGGCCCAGTAGGTGGCAGTGGCTAGTCCTGGGCAGTCGTGGGTTGTCCTGGGGTCCGGCAGGTGGTGGTGTGTTGTCCTGGGGACCGGCACTTGGCGGTGGGTAGTCCTGGGGACCGGCACTTGGCGGTGGGTAGTCCTGGGGACCAGCACTTGGCGGTGGGTAGTCCTGGGGCCCAACATGGGGCAATGGATAGTTCTGGAGCCCAGCAGAGGACGGTGGGTTGTCCTGGGGCCTGACAGGTGGCCGTGGATATTCCTGGGGCCCGGCAGGCGGCGGTGGGTACTCTTGGTCCCTGCAGGGGGTAATGGGTAGTCCTGGGGTCCGGAACTTGGTGGTGGGTGGCCAGGTGCCCGGCAGGCGGCAGTGGGTAGTCTTGGGGCCCATCACATGGTGGTGGGTAGTCTGGGGCCGGCAGTCGGCGGTGAGTTGTCCTGGGGCCCGGCAGGCTGTGCTGTGTTGTCCTGGGGCCTGGCAGTTGGTGGTGGGTAGTGCTGGGGTCCAGCATGCGACAGTGGGTAGGCCTGGAGCCCGGCAGAAGGCGGTGGGTAATCCTGGGGCCCGGCAGGTGGCGGTGGGTATTCCTGGGGCCCGGCAGGAGGAGATGGGTAGTCCTGGGGCCCGGCAGGTGGTGGTGGGTATTCCTGGGGCCCGGCAGGAGGAGATGGGTAGTCCTGGGGCCCGGCAGGTGGCGGTGGGTATTCCTGGGGCCCGACAGGAGGAGATGGGTAGTCCTGGAGCCCGGCAGGTGGCGGTGGGTATTCCTGGGGCCCGGCAGGAGGAGATGGGTAGTCCTGGGGCCCGGCAGGTGGCGGTGGGTATTCCTGGGGCCCGGCAGGAGGAGATGGGTAGTCCTGGGGCCCGGCAGGTGGTGGTGGGTATTCCTGGGGCCCGGCAGGAGGAGATGGGTAGTCCTGGGGCCCGGCAGGTGGTGGTGGGTATTCCTGGGGCCCGGCAGGAGGAGATGGGTAGTCCTGGAGCCCGGCAGGTGGCGGTGGGTATTCCTGGGGCCCGGCAGGAGGAGATGGGTAGTCCTGGGGCCCGGCAGGTGGCGGTGGGTATTCCTGGGGCCCGGCAGGAGGAGATGGGTAGTCCTGGGGCCCGGCAGGAGGAGATGGGTAGTCCTGGAGCCCGGCAGGAGGAGATGGGTAGTCCTGGGGCCCGGCAGGTGGTGGTGGGTATTCCTGGGGCCCGGCAGGAGGAGATGGGTAGTCCTGGGGCCCGGCAGGAGGAGATGGGTAGTCCTGGGGCCCGGCAGGTGGCGGTGGGTATTCCTGGGGCCCGGCAGGAGGAGATGGGTAATCCTGGGGCCCGGCAGGAGGAGATGGGTAATCCTGGGGCCCGGCAGGTGGCGGTGGGTATTCCTGGGGCCCGGCAGGAGGAGATGGGTAGTCCTGGGGCCCGGCAGGTGGTGGTGGGTATTCCTGGGGCCCGGCAGGAGGAGATGGGTAGTCCTGGGGCCCGGCAGGAGGAGATGGGTAGTCCTGGGGCCCGGCAGGTGGTGGTGGGTATTCCTGGGGCCCGGCAGGAGGAGATCGGTAGTCCTGGGGCCCGGCAGGTGGCGGTGGGTATTCCTGGGGCCCGGCAGGAGGAGATGGGTATTCCTGGGGCCCGGCAGGAGGAGATGGGTAGTCCTGGGGCCAGGCAGGTGGTGGTGGGTAGTCTTCGGCCCCGGCAGGTGGCGGTGGGTTGTCTTGGGCCCGGCAGATGGTCGTGGGTAGTCCTTGGTCCCGGCAGGTGGTCGTGGGTAGTCCTTGGGCCCGGCAGGTGGTCGTGGGTTGTCCTGGGGCCCGGCAGTTGGCGATGGGTAGTTTTGCGTTCTGTTAAGGTTAAGAATGCTATGGCTAGGAGGATTGGGATAATTAGTAGTAATAGGTTGATTGGCGGTGGTGGGTTGTCCTGGGGCCCGGCACATGGTGGTTGGTAGTCTTGGGGCCTGGCAGCCGGTGGTGGGTAGCGCTGGCGCCCGGCACGTGTTGGTGGGTAGGCCTGGCGCCCGGCAGGTGGCGGTGGGAAGTCCTGGGGCCCGGCAGGCGCCGGTGGGTAGTCCTGGGGCCCGGCAGGCATCAGTGGGTTGTCCTGGGGCCCAGCAGGTGGCAGTGGGCAGTCCTGGGGCCCGGCAGTTGGCGATGGGTAGTTTTGCGTTCTGTTAAGGTTAAGAATGCTATGGCTAGGAGGATTGGGATAATTAGTAGTAATAGTTTGATTGGCGGTGGTGGGTAGGCCTGGTGCCCGGCACATGGTGGTTGGTAGTCTTGGGGCCTGGCAGCCGGTGGTGGGTAGCGCTGGCGCCCGGCATGTGGTGGTGGGTAGGCCTGGCGCCCGGCAGGCGGCGGTGGGTAGTCCTGGGGCCTGGCAGGCGATGGTGCGTAGTGCTGGCGCCCGGCACGTGGTGGTGGGTAGGCCTGGCGCCCGGCAGGTGGTGGTGGGTTGTCCTGGGGCCCGGCAGGTGGTGGTGGGTAGTGCTGGGGCCTGGCAGGCGATGGTGGGTAGTGCTGGCGCCCGGCACGTGGTGGTGGGTAGGCCTGGTGCCCGGCAGGTGGCGGTGGGAAGTCCTGGGGCCCGGCAGGTGGTGGTGGGTTGTCCTGGGGCCCGGCAGGCGGTGGTGGGTAGTGCTGGGGCCTGGCAGGCGATGGTGGGTAGTGCTGGCGCCCGGCACGTGGTGGTGGGTAGGCCTGGTGCCCGGCAGGTGGTGGTGGGTTGTCCTGGGGCCCGGCAGGCGATGGTGGGTAGGCCTGGCACCCGGCAGGCGGCGGTGGGAAGTCCTGGGGCCCGGCAGGTGGTGGTGGGTTGTCCTGGGGCCCGGCAGGTGGTGGTGGGTTGTCCTGGGGCCCGGCAGGTGGTGGTGGGTAGTCCTGGGGCCTGGCAGGCGATGGTGGGTAGTGCTGGCGCCCGGCACGTGGTGGTGGGTAGGCCTGGTGCCCGGCAGGTGGCGGTGGGAAGTCCTGGGGCCCGGCAGGCGGCGGTGGGTAGTCCTGGGGCCTGGCAGGCGATGGTGCCTAGTGCTGGCACCTGGCACGTGGTGGTGGGTAGGCCTGGTGCCCGGCAGAAGGCGATGGGTAATCCTGGGGCCCGGCAGGTGGCGGTGGGTATTCCTGGGGCCCGGCAGGAGGAGATGGGTAGTCCTGGGGCCCGGCAGGTGGCGGTGGGTTGTCTTGGGCCCGGCAGATGGTCGTGGGTAGTCCTTGGGCCCGGCAGGTGGTCGTGGGTTGTCCTGGGGCCCAGCAGGTGGCGGTGGGCAGTCCTGGGGCCCGGCAGTTGGCGATGGGTAGTTTTGCGTTCTGTTAAGGTTAAGAATGCTATGGCTAGGAGGATTGGGATAATTAGTAGTAATAGGTTGATTGGCGGTGGTGGGTAGGCCTGGCGCCCGGCACGTGGTGGTTGGTAGTGTTGGGGCCTGGCAGCCGGTGGTGGGTAGCGCTGGCGCCCAGCACGTGGTGGTGGGTAGGCCTGGTGCCTGGCAGGCGGCAGTGGGTAGTCCTGGGGCCTGGCAGGCGATGGTGCGTAGTGCTGGCGTCCGGCACGTGGTGGTGGGTAGGCCTGGCGCCCGGCAGGTGGCAGTGGGTTGTCCTGGGGCCCGGCAGGCGGTGGTGGGTAGTCCTGGGGCCTGGCAGGCGATGGTGGGTAGTGCTGGCGCCCGGCACGTGGTGGTGGGTAGGCCTGGTGCCCAGCAGGTGGCGGTGGGAAGTCCTGGGGCCCGGCAGGCGGCGGTGGGTAGTCCTGGGGCCTGGCAGGCGATGGTGCGTAGTGCTGGCACCTGGCAGGTGGTGGTGGGTAGGCCTGGTGCCCGTCAGGTGGCGGTGGGAAGTCCTGGGGCCCGGCAGGCGGTGGTGGGAAGTCCTGGGGCCCGGCAGGCGATGGTGCGTAGTGCTGGCGCCCGGCACGTGGTGGTGGGTAGTCCTGGAGCCCGGCAGGCGTCAGTGGGTTGTCCTGGGGCCCAGCAGGTGGCGGTGGGTATTCCTCGGGCCCGGCAGGCGGTGGTCGGTAGTCCTGGAGTCCAGTGGGTGGTGGTGGCATTCGTGGATCTGAAATGAAATACGCTCGGGCGCCGAGCGGGCCTGGAGGCCTGAATGGCACAGGTCCCGGCAAGAACTCGCCAGGATGTAGCGGCAGGTCGTGGCGACCGGGCAGCATGCCGGGCGCATAGTCTCTTAAGCCCAGTGGTGGGCCCATGCGTGTGACTGGAAAGCAAGAGGGACATGCGTACACGTCCTGAGGAGCAGCCCAGCTCTGCTGCAAGGGTTTCCCTTCCCCTGCACCAGGAAGTGGAGTGATGCACTGGACTTCACAGATAAGGAAAACTGAGGCTCAGTAAGGCTCAACCACAGCCTGACCCTCCCTTCTCCCACTGCCGGTGGCCTGTGGCATCCCAGGTGACCACCCCGCTGAGACTGGCACTTCGGCTTTGCCGAAAGGGCCCTTCTGGTCCAAGCAGCTGTGGAGGCTGCACTGGGCTCAGAGTGCTGGGCCTCATGCTTAGAGTCTGGCAGGCTGCAGCTGCCGATCAGGACAGGAGAGGAGAGAGGACAGGGTAGGCGAGAGGACAGGGTAGGCGGTGGTGCCAGCCCAAGTGTCCTACCGTACCGAATGGTGGCGGTGGCCTAGGAGGCATCGGCCGAGGCCCGAAGGGCCTGCAGAGCAGTGGTGGCGGTGGGGACCCATAGCCCATGTGGGGCGGCATGGGGCCTCCCAGGAACGGGGGCCCTGGATGGGCTGGGGGCCCCTTCACGGCCATGCTCACCTGCGAACAGAAGCAGGCCCAGTTTCCAGCTCGGCAGTGACACTGGGTGCCCGTCCCGAGAGGAGTCAAGGGATCCCCGGACCCTGCCGGGCCCTCGTGAGCAGCACGCCACACAGCGAGCATGGTCACCACGCTGTCCCCACTCGGGTGTGGAGATGAGCTCCAGAGGTGCCAGCGGGGCGCTGCGCCAGCTCGCTGCACTCTTGCCAGCATGAGCGAGTCCCTGGGCACGACAGGCAGACACAAGGGCTCCCAGGGACCCGGGGTCGCTGGGGAGAACAGGAAGCTGCCTCGGCCAGTTGACACTGCACAGGGAGGGGCTGGCGGAGGCGCCTGTGCCTGGGCTGCTTGGAAGGCAGTCCATGGAGCTCTGACCATTGCAGGCGGCCCCATGCGGTGCGAAGGCTGCCAAGGCAGCAGCCTCAGGACCCAGGAGGCACAGCAGCCTGGGCCGCCCAGGGTCGGATTCAGGGGGCCCTGGAACCGGCTTCCCACTCCCGGAAGAGCCCACGCCCACCTCATCCCCATCACTGCAAGGGGTCTGCCTAGCACAGACCATGAGGACCGCAACAGCTGCTCCCAAAAATCAAGGGCACGAGAGTGTGGCGATGCACACCAGTCATCCCGCACTCGGGAGGCTGAGGCGGGAGGACTGCTAGGGAACTGCAGGTCGGCTCTGGGTACTGTGAGGTCAAGTTCAGCTTGAGCTGCATAAGGAAACCCTGACTCAAAATAAGTACCAAACCAAACACTCAAGTCAGGGGCATGAGGTGTGCTGTGCTCCAGCACTCAGCACGTGGCCCCAGCCTTAGTGAAGGCCCCAGTCAGATGGTGACCTAGTCAGCAGGGTCGCCACGCCCAGGCCAGCTGGAGAACAGAGGGGAAACGGAGGGCCCATGGAGCAGCGTGGGCCAAGGCACGGGCTCCAGGCTCACCTTGGCGTTGTCCATGTCCTTCACTGGAGAGGAGCCGCGGGAGCTGCTGTTGGCCACGGGGCCAGGGCCGGGATCTGGGGGCAGACAAGGCATTCAGAGGACTTTCCCAGGACGAGGACGAGGACGGGGACGATGGCAGGGACGAGGTCAGGGACGAGGACGAGGATGAGGACGAGGACCGGAAGAGGCCACAGGCACGCCCTCGGAAGTGCCCTCGAGAACACTCCAGAGCCCCAAGGACAGTCCCTGGAGGGAGCAGAGGCAAGGCTGCCTCTGAGAGGCAGCTGCAAGGCCCCTGGGAGGCAGGAGGCCAGGGAGCCCTCGAGTGGAGCCAGAGGTACCAGGCTCACTGAGCAGGCGTCAAGTGGGGGTGGGGGTGGGGGTAGGGGGGGGTCGAAGGAGGCCTCTGAGCCTGCGCGGGCTCCACCTGGTCAGCACTTCGTGGACCTGGGGAGCTGGGAAAGCTGCGCTGTGGCAGCCCAAGCCAGAGGCGGAGGCTGCTTTAGGTCTCAGGCTGTGGAGGAGGAAGACAGGGCCGCGGAAGACTGAGCCCGCACACAGTGGCCACGTGCTTTGGGAGCAGCACACAGACCTGTAACACGCGGACCTGCCACCTCAGGAGCCTTCCCCGGTGGCCCGGAGTGGGATGAGTGGTGACGAAAGTGCGCCCACTCATTGAACACTGTGCAGAGAGGGAGAGGGCGACACTGCGGCCTCTGCCATGCCACAGCCAGAGAGGGTTGGGAGTGATGGGGTGGGCGACTGCTCCCAGGACCCTGCTCCTGCACTGCAATCGAGGTGGGCCTGCACAGGGCCCAGGGATAAGTGGAAACCCGAGCCGGGACTGCCCGGGCTCTGTACCAGAGCTCAGGGAACCATGCCCGGGGCAAGGCAGCATGGTATCCCGGAGTCCGGGACTAGAGGCCCTGGAGAGGCTCACCGAAGTCGGCTCTTGCAATGTCATGGCGTGCCAAGTTCAGGCTTGCAGAGGGCGGCCATCCAGGGGGCTGTGCGCCTGGGGGCGGGGAGCATTCACCGCCACTCACAGGGGACGGGCCAAAGGAGCCCTTCTGGCTCAGGGGACCTGAGGAGACAACACACGCGCTGGTTACCAGTTCTCTGCAGTGGCTAAGTTCCCCGAGTCCCACTCAGAAGGACAGAGTGCCCACCTCTGTGGGGCGCGTTCTGCACTCCAGGACAGTCTGGCATCCGATTGATGATCCCAGGCTCCTCTTTAAGCATATCCAGCTTCTGGGTAATTTCCACCAGCCTGCACACAGACACAGTAGGGCTGGGGGTGACCATAGCCACCCTGAGTGGGCTGAAACGTGGGCGCCACGCATAGCGCCATGCGCTGCTAACCTCTGCCGCAGGTTGGCGGCCTGCCGCTTCTCATCTGCCACCAGGCGCTCTGCGTTTCGGGCTTTGAGCTGTGGAGACAGAGAGGCCAGCTCAGCACAGTGGCTGAGTGAAGCTGGAGAGGGCGAGGCGAGGCGAGGCGAGGAGGAGGCTCTTACCCAGTTCTCATGGGCTTTTTTCTTCTCAGTAGCAAGCTGCAAGAGAACAGGGCAAGACGCAGGTTGAGGGAACAGTCACCGGGGCTGCAGCCCTCCATGACTCCTGTGTGGGGGATTAACGGGTGCTGTCACCACAGCGCACTCTATTCCTTGCCTGGTTTTTAAATGAGCGCTCCGTTTTCTCTAATTCTGCTTCCACTTCATGGATTCGCCGCCTAAAAATAATAATTAGCAGTTAGAATCAAATAAATTCTGCAACAATCTGACCATGTCTGACCTTTAAAGACTTCATCATACAGAAACATTTCATAACGTGATGAGTGCAGTGTGAACCTCAGTTTCCTGATTTTTCATTTAATGCCTAGAGATTATGAGTTGACAACTTGTCAATTTCCTTAACTGTCCTTGAATAACATTCTCAAAATAATCTGGCTAAGGCTACCTTCCCCATAAAGGTTTTCCCCTCAGGGGATGGGGATTTAGCTCAGCGGCATAAGCACCTGCCTTGCAAAGCGGGCGGTCGTAAGTTTGATCCCCGGTACTGATTAAAAATTAAAAGGTTTTCCCCTCAAATTATAGCCACAAGAAATGACTCAAAATGCTGCCCCCGGTCTGTCGGAGCACTGAGACTCTGGTGGGTGTGGATGTGTGACAGAAGCAGGCCGATTTCCTAAAAATGGGCACAGGACACATCTGCAAAGGAGCTTCGCTGTTAACAAGCTTCTGTCTGTTAATGTAGAACCCCTCCCTGTGTGAGTTAAATACATTCCATTCTTGGACTGCTCATGTGCTTCTGTGCCCATCTCTTCTATGTAACAAAGCAACTCAGCCCAGTTCCTCTTTCTCGGACGCCACACTCACTTGTAGATTTTCACCTCCTCTGTGGCCGGCACCACCTTCTCATCCACAGCCAACAGCGCCTGCTCTCGCTGCTGCTGTGCACATTCCGCCTGACTCAGTATCCTAGGAGAAAGGCAGCTGCCAGGGCTGAACTCGGCCCACAGGCCACTTCCCCACCCAGCAGCAGGCACAGGGTTTCAGGAGGGCAGTCAAGCTCCAGGCTCTGGGCCATTTGCTTGTGTTCTTATATTCTCTCACCTCTCCTTGTAATTGTCTAATCAGCAAACAGAACAAGTTAAGAGCACAGCATGCACCAGGCTCTAGCTGCCTGTGTGGGAGATGAGTGTTCCCCGAGGGAAGCCAGGATTGTCCAGCAGAGCTGCTGGGAAAGCAATAGGCGGAGTCCACCTCCCCCCATCCCCACATACTGTCTGGGAAGAGCTGTTTCTCTAGACCTAGGCCATGATAAGCACACAAGATAGGCCAAATGGGTGGATGGGAGACTTGGCCCCAGCCAGAAAGCGAAATGTGGGCCCCAGAGGCCAGTGCTGCCCTCCTTCAACCCACACATGGAGGACAATGCCAAAGATGCTGAACTGAGCCCTCGACAAATCCCTAGGCTTTAAGAAATAAGCAGTGGAGCTGAGGCTACAGAGGCAGGGACACTGGGCCCAACTGCTAGCTGGATGATGGTGATGGCGGACAGGCAGGAGCAGCCTCAGGTCGCCATCACAGGAAACCAGCAGCACCCTGGGCCCCAAGTTTCCTCTATGATCACTGCACATCCAAGCTGCTAGGCAATCAGAAGTGACAGGAATGGCCAGCATGAGACACTGGACAAAATCTCTGGGACTCACTTCTGCAGCTCCAGCTCCTTCTGGTGGGACAGCTCCTTCAGGATCTCCACCTTCTGCTGCAGCATGCTAAACTCCTCCTCCATCCGGGCCTTGTCTGCCTGCAGCCTGCCGCAGTCCTCACCTAGCTTCACGATCTGGTCTGGGAGGTGAGACACATCACCAAGGGCACCGCCAAAGACACAGAACCAGGCTCCCAGCATCCCTGCCTCATTCATGCCGGCACTCAGCCTGACCACCATGTGGTCAGGGACCTACCTTCCAGATCACATTTGGCAGACAGGGAGGCTCTCAGCTTCAACTCCAGGAGTTGGAGATCTTTCTGAAATACGGATATTGTGGAATGTGTCTGAAAATTGTGAGGGAGGGGCACAGGCTTGAAAGTAAGGCTCAGTCAGGACTCATGGGCCCCTGGGGGGACTCTGTGAAGGGACTCACCTGGGAGACATCCATCAGCCGGTGCATGTGAGCCTTGATCTTACTCTCCCCACCTACAAAGAGAACAAGTGTGGCTGTGTCTTCCTGTGCCGTTTCTAACACTGTTGTCTTGACTTCCACAAAACTAAACTAATGCTCATCAAACACTGTAAAGAAAAACAATTCACCAACAGAACTGACACACTGACTTTCATGACAACTGCACCCTTAGATTTTGTAAGCTCCTGCCAAGACAGCATGCCACCTGGCCTGTGGCTGAGCAAGCCTAGCTCTGCCACATGATGGTCTAGGGGGAGCTGGCCGGCGTGGGTCCAGACTCGCACTCTGAGCACCCTCTGCAGCTGGGCGGCACCCTGACCACTTTCCTCATCTCAGACCCTGCTGCTCTCCAGCCTCTGCCCTCACAGCCTGGGCTGTGGCTCCCCATCCCCACACTCTAGGTGACCCTGGCCAAGTGCCTGAGAACCACAGAACAGCAGAGGCCGTGAGTACGGACCCGTGTGTCATCTCCAGAAAGCTGAGTGAGTGTCTTCTCTGGCACAGAGGCCGACACAAAGGCAAAGGCTCCAGCGTACACATCCAGTTCTCAAGGGGTGGAAAAGCAGCTTTCCCCACTTGCCTGCTGCTACTGCACCCCAGTGACCCAGACATAAGTACAAATTATTCAGATGTTGGGAGCCATTGAAGCTGGAAACCGACCACATGTGCAGGGCTAGGGCATGGCTGGCCCAAGAACAAAGAGCCCCTGGGACTGCCATGTGAAGAAGCTGCCTCAGCCCAGAGATCACCAAACCCCAAGACAATCTGAACAGTGGGCTGCTAGGACAACAGGGCATCACATGACATTAAGTTGCTAAAACGTATAAACGCCCCTGCAGTAAGGGGCCAGTTCCTTTCTTCCCATGAGGAGGGTAAGGGCTCCACCTGACCCCAGATTTGTCTATTTTCTCATCCTCTTGTGGTCCTTCACACTAAGAACGTAAGAGCTGCATGGGTCAGTTGGGGCAAGAAGAAACTCAGCTGAGAAGCAGTATCCATGTATGGAATTAAAGACAAAAATGCTTAGGAGACTGAGGTAGAAATTTTGCTGTGGGTTTGAGGCCGGTATGGGCTACACAGTGAGTTCAAGGCCAGCCACTACATAGAGACCTTGTCTAAAATAACAATAAAGAGAAGAAGACAAAAAAGGGCCCTTGAAGGGCTGGGGATTTAGCTCAGTGGCACAAGCACCTGCCTGGTGAGTGCATGGTCATGAGTTAGATCCCTGGTTTAAAAAAAAAGGCCCTTGGGCTAGGGCCGGTCTTACCTCCCACTTCTCCATTGGCTAATTCACCTGGCTCACATCTGCCTGGACCTGGACCCTCAGATTCCGATCTCCTCTCCTCCATCCGGTTCAGCCGCATGATGCAGTTGTTCAGAGCCTAGCAGAGAAGCGAGCAGCAGTTAAGAGCCTCTCCATCCTCACAGTGGGTTTGTTTTCCAAGTGTTCATGATCAGGCTGGGCCGGCTGGGGTAACTTACACCAATGCTATCATCCTTATCATGGAGAGTGGCTTCCAGATCCCTCTGAGACTTTTCCAACGTCCTGACTCGCTGGCTGAGTTTAGCGTTCAGCTTCTTCTGGTCTTCAACTTCCTGCTCTAGCTGAAAGTCACATGGAAGGGTCCCTGCGGACTGGGGATTCCACAGAGGCACAGGACCATGCAAGTGGGATGGGGAAGCAGGAGTCCTGTCCCTCCTTGTCCCATCGCAGAGGCTAAGACTTGGTTCAGGCCTGCAGAGTGTGACTTCTACCCTGAGCTCTCAACGAAGCTGACCCCAGCCATCAAGTCCTTCTGAAAAATGCCTGTTGACTCAAATGCCTGACTTCCAGGTGGCACCCGTGGGCATGTATTGCTGGCGCTTAACATATTCCCACTGGCATGAACTGCTGCAGGGCATGCAGGACTGTCCTTACCACCTAATGGGACTATCCTGTGTATCCCCCTAGCAGGAACATAACCCATTCACATGGGAACTGCCGGCAGCTAGCTGTGGGATTTCTGGCCTCAGTGTGTGTGTGTGTTGATCACAGATCCCTGATCTAACCTTCCTATGGCCAATGTGAGGCAGTAACTATTAGAGGAGGCTTAGCAAAGCCTTAAATCTGAGGTTTAAAAAGTCAACCCCTGGCCTTGCTGAGGCCAAAGTAATGACTAGTATCTAACAAGACAAGGGCCAAGAACTGCCATCAATTTACAGAATTGAAAATCCACGAGAAACACAAAAGGAGCCTGTGCCCTCAGTAAGGTGCAAGCTGGGGAGGACAGACTCGATGCTCCCCAGCTTGCTGCAGGGGCCTGCATAAGCAGCTCCTCATGAGAGAAGATGACAGAGCTAAAGTCGATGGGTTTTGCACCCACTCTGACCAAACATTTACAAAATCTGCACTTTCTTCTCTTCTTCAGCCTTGTGTTTTCTTCCTGAACCTGGTGGCACTCAGACTTCACCTTCTCCTCACTCAACTTGCCTTCATTCAGGGTGACCTGAACCTAACGCACAACACGACTGTTCATGAGCCACGCCAGGGAGGGGCCCCCAGCCCTGCCCCTCAATCATGCACGGCCTCTGCCTTCCACGGCTCTCAGCACTCATCAGGTCACCACTGCTCCATGCAGCTGAGTCTCGACACTGACACCGGCAGGGAGTGTGGGCAGCCTTACCTTGGAAAATTCTGAGGCATTCATTGAAATAACCTCCTTTAGCTTCTCCACAGATTTCTCATTTTCCAGGACCTGCCACGGAAGCAAGGAACACACAGAACGCATTAGGACTGTGGGAGAAACACTGATACATATGCTAAAGAACAAAAACGTTACTACAAGGTACCCCAAACTATCCACTATGTTTTAGGTAAAATCGGGATTAAACATGGTCTGGGGAAAAAATCTGCTTAAAGAGCTGAGAGAAAAAACTGAAGTCAAGAGTTTCATGGCACCCTCAAGTTTTGGGGTAACCACATGACATAGTATAAAGAAATGTTCAAGCAAACCACGGAAAATGAACAGCTTTTTCTGGTGTCAGGAAAACAAGCCCCAAAAGGTCTGGAGATTTAGCTCAGCAGCATTAAATGCCTGCCCGCCAAGCACTGGGTCATGAGTTCGATCCCTGGCACCAAAAAAAAAAAAAAAAAAAAAAAAAAAGCTCCAAGATCACTTTAAACATGTTCTTGTCTGAATTAAAAATGGTAAGAATGCTGGGTATGGTGGAGGACGCCTGTAATCCCAGCACTCAGGAAGCTGAGGCAGGAGAGTTTAAGGCCAGCCTAGGCTACAAGGTGAGTTCACAGCCAGCCTGAACTGCATAACAGAACCCAGTCTCAAAAAGACAAAACCAAAATAAACCAATAGAAAAAAAAGTGTTTCTGGGGGAATAGAAAAATCTCATGTGCCAAATTTCTCAATATTTATGACAATACTGGCTCAAGGGGTGACCCTAACCCACCGTTCTTTTAACTGCAGGTTGTATGTCATAACTTCCTGCCAAACAGCATGCTGCACAAAGGACTGAAAATGGGCAATTCACCAGGTATGTGCTGAGCAAAGGACCAGGCCACACAGGAGGTGGGAAGCATGAGAACTCTCCTCACTACATTTCCGCTTAGGGGATTTGCAGACTATTCAAAAGGCACAGAGTTCACTGTGAAATAAAACCAGTTTACACAGACTACTCAGCTGGACCAATTTTTTAGTGACTGTGTGTTCTGGAGGACACAACTATGAAATTATCCAAGATTCAGGATCAAAACACTTCCCGTGCCTATAAAAACATTCTACTGAACTAGTACTAAAAATCCCACAAAATGGGTACAGGCATGTTCAGTTCTGTTATTCCTAGTCTTATGAAGTTAATAGCATGGAAACAGCTCAACTGATTTACGAAATAGCTAAAAATACACCTTTAGTAACACGCAGTGGCAGAACTCACCAAATCCTGATTTTTCATGTTGCGTTTCCGCTCACATTCTAACATATCACCAAGAGTTCTGGCCATATCATCCAGAAATTCCTTGCTTTCTTCAAGCACCTTGATTTTATCCAGAAGAAAAGAGATTAAAAGTAACAGTACGCATTAATGCTTGCTTTTGTTTTTAGACTATAATCCCCCAAAGAGAAGGACTTTTACCTTGTATTTAATTGCTTCCTCAGAGAGAATCCTATTCTGATTCTTGGTCTCCTGAAGAAGCCTCTGCGATTTATTGATCTATGTAAAAAACACATTCAGAACTAAGTAACAGAAGTCACTGTGCTAGTAAAACCTTGTTCCAAAGAAGCAAGCAGAGCGTTCCTTTTACACATGATGGTGCATAAGATCTGGAGGGCTCAGAGGAAATGATGAAGCGAGAACACAGGCCTTCAAAATACCGTAATAACTGAGCTACACCACAGACGCGCTAGAGGAGGGCCCGTGAGAGGTTCTACCTTCTGTTCATAACTTGACAATTTTTCTGCAAGTTGTGCATTGTCCTTTGTGGTAGTCTTCACCTTTTCGGCAATCTGCTGTTCAGTGACTAAAAAGAGGAAATAGCCAGGTTATTAGGAGCATTAAATGGAACTGAGCTGCACAGTGTCTCAGCAGCAAGGACACCTGTGAGGCTCTGTGAGAGACAGGGCTTAGCACAGCTACCTGCCTGTCCAGAGAGACCCGAAGCTAACAGCAACAGTGCACAGGACACTGTTAAACTTTAAGAAAACTATAGTAATACTTGTTTTGAGGAGATACCAATTACTGCAAAGGCAGGAGATACAGTAAAATGTTACACAGTTGGAGAGGCTCCTTTGACAAAAGGCACTTGTTCTCTGAAAACGGATCACTTCAAATGAATGTCATTTGCTACGAGAAAAAGAAACTTTAGGCTACAGATCTGCACTGCTGTCTCTCGAGCTCCTGTGCCGATAAACCTATAGGGGCCGAGGTGTCCCTAGCACAGACACACGGTCCTCTCTCCACGCCTGTGTGGCCCAGCCACGCTCTGTCTGCTCCAAGTAAGCAGTCACCCCTGCACCACATCTCCTAGCTCAGCCGGTACCATCACCCTCCCCACTATACCATGGTTAGTAGCAACAGTAAAATGTGGAGCAGTTAGTGAGTCAAATCAGACACCAAAGTCACTGTCACTCCTAGCCTGCCTAAAAGCCCTCCCAAACACCAACAGGAAGAGATTTACCTTGGTATATTCTCTCCTTTACCTAGAAGAGAAAGAGAGAAATTTGATGTCAAACATTTGATTAAAAGGAATACATAGTTCCTAACACAAGTCAGGATCATAACCAAGTGAAAATTTAGTAACTTTAGTTCAGAATAAACCCATACAATTAAAAATGTATTATAAATAGCCTCTGATACAGAGGAACAGTAAGGAGCGTGTCTTACTTCACAGCTACACACGGGCTTGTGTGCCAGGACCAAGTGAACACCAGGCTTCTGAGATGAGCATTTGGCTTCAACAGTGAAATGCTTGTTTTTATAATACACACATTATTGATTTACTTACTCGAAATTACTTGACAATCCCAAAAGCAAGCATGCAGTCTCGAAATGGGTGACCATATGGAGGACTGGCGAGCGAGATTACCAGCATGACCTTTGCACTAAGATACGCCTCTCTCACTCACTGGAAGATACCTCAGAAACCCTATTTCAAGTGATCTATTGACTCAATTAAGAAATAATCTAATACACCTCATCATCTGATTTCCCCAGACCACAAAAACAGTAATAAATCTAAGCGGAAGGGAAGACACCAGAAGAACACAGAGAAATGACAGCTAAAGGCTTCCAAGAAGAGCACAGACCCAGTTCTTACTCCCAGTGCCTTCTGGGGTCATAAATCCTAAACTGCAACTAATTAAATACCACAGCAGCGATCACTGCACTTCTCTGTAACGCAGACTCTGTCTTCTCCTTCCGAGTGCTATAAACAGTATAGGACAGCAGAGCGCAGTGGCCAGCTGAGGGGCGTGGGGGGGAGGGCGACTGTGCTCTCCAGGATCAGGAGTGTCCCCTCAGAGCCATGTGACCTCAGGGAGTGGGAGGAAGTGAGCCCAGGGGCAGGGTGTGAAGCTGCAGGGCTGAGCCTGAGAGCCCTGCTGGGTAGCAGCTGCAGGGGAACCAAAGGAGAGGAGCAGGGGAAACAGCACCTTTTCACCCCCAAACACTCTGCGTACCCTTCCAGGCGTGCTTTCATCCAAGAAGCTGTTCGGTGAGATTCCAGAAGTCCTCACAGGAATCTTTCATAGGGTGCTGTTTTGGGGTTGTTTTTTGGTGGTACCTGGGACAGGGCTTTCACAATGAACTACATTCTCAGCCTTCCCATTATTCTTGAGACAGGCTCTTGCTAAGTGACCAAGTTGCCCAGGCTGGGCTCAAACTTGCACTTCTCCTGTCTCAGCCTCCCTCTCCTCCAGGGCCACAGGAATGCACACACCACTCTGCCTGATCTTGCCTGGATGTTTCTACCATCTTACTGTATTTCTTGCCCTGTATGTTTCTACAGCACAGTTCATCAGTACCTCACGGTCTGTTTCCCCTTTTCCCACTTCACATTAAATCGTGAACACCTTCTTTGTCCCCTGCCTTTGAAATACATACAGCAGCGTAATATTCTGTTCTGTGGATATAAATAAGATGAAACATGATATTCCCTAATATAGATCATTTAGGTTTCACCAAGTTATTAGTCTATTAAATACTACATCTAATACCTTTGTATAAAATCTTAACATGTAATTTATTTCTTTAAGATCATTTACTGACGTTATCATACCATATAAAAGCAATTTATATTTCTTATCCTGTTTTGTATCCCATTTTAAAGGCTTATGATATATAGAATTATTAAACTGCTTTTCAGGATGGCTGTACGAGTCACCAACTCTACTAATAAGTGGATATGGTTAGCTTGCTCTTAAGTCTTTGCCAGTACCAAGATTAAATTATTTCAGAAAACTAACTTGAATTATAACCACTGATTTGTTTATGTTAATAACTGAAAGGGCCAATGATAATAGAATCCTCAATATATTCAGAAGTCAAAGAGCAAGTTAATTCACTCACTGGAAAAACATTCCTCCACAAGAAAATCGCAAGCATAAGGATTCCAACACAGGTAGTGAGCAATACAGGCTCCCAGGGGAGCCCATAAAAGTCTCCAGGCCCGGGCTGGAAATTCTCAGGTAACACTGCAACCAGCTGAAAAGGAAGGGCACAAATAACGGAAACGTTAACAGAACTGGTGGAGCAATCACAAAGGATCATCACAGATACTCTCAATCTACTCTCCATAGTCTAAACCAACTTCCAGGTGCCCTGAAGAAACTTCCGGAAAGGGGATACAGGCAGGCTCGCGTTGTTGTCCCGTATGTGGAGTCTCTAAACTTAGGGAGTGAGTTGAACCTACTTCCCAGTTGGCCAACAGCCCTTCTTCATCGCAGTGTCTGAGCGGTTTTCTATTACTGCACACGCAGGCACATACACACACTCACACACACACACACACACACACACACACACACACACACCCCACATTGTAAATACATGATAGGTTTGTGCGTCTGCAAACAAAGGCACTATGACAATGATCGCCACAAGTCAGGCATCACTCCTCCAGGAGGCTGCATGTCAATTTGCTGCACCCTCATGAAACAATCCGTGCGAGGAAACAGGTGGGGCGTGAACGTGGCTCCCAAGGCGATGGCTGGCTTCAGACCATGCCGCTCCCTCAGCCCGGCCCTCTGCAGCCCACACCACGCTCCTGCCGGCTCCTGCCCGTCGGGTACGGCTCTTCCGAAGGGACCGTCCCACCAGCGGGCGACCAGCGCCCCTTGCCCAACCCTGGTTCCCCCGCCTCACCTTCAGTAGCAGGGTTACAAAGGCCGAATACAGCTTCGACAGGCGCCTCAGCAGCTCGGGGGTACCCGGGGACGCGAAGACCCCGGCTACAGTGGCTGATACCGTGTCCATAGCGAAGGACCGCTCGCTGCGGACCCGGCCGGACCGGGCAGGACCGGGCAGGACCTGGCCCGATCGGGCCGGACCCGGCAGTGGCAAAGAAGTCTTTCCCAGTGGCAGCGGCAGCAGAGGGCGGAACTGCACAGCTACACCTTCGGCTTTGTGCTGCGCTGTGAACCCTAAACTTAGGTAACAGAGGGTCTCCAGGACGACCACAAAGGGGCAGGGCTTCACAGAGGGGGCGGGGCGAAAGCTGGACACCGCGCGGGAGCGGGGCGGGAGCGTCCAATGAACGAGGCCAGTGGGCGGAGCGTCCAGTGAGCGCAGCCGGGGGCGGGGTCCCGGGGTCCCCTGGCCATAGAGCAAGGCTGGCCAGTAGCCGCGCTAGGGCACCGAGCTCAGGCGCCTTCACCGCTGGACCTGGGCACTAGGCCTGGCACGCCGCTACGTGGCTGCTGGCCTGGTTGGCACCTTCGCCTGGGTGGGGCGGGGCCACGCGTCAAAGTTCAGGGTGCAGACCCCTGGCGCTGCGGCTCACCTCAGAGCCAGGGCCCAGTCGCAGGTGGCTGGCATTGTAGGTGATGGAGCCTCCCCTCCTTATTCACAGTGTGGATTAAAAGGATCAGCAACTGATGGCAGAAACAAACGACTGTATCAATAAAGCGTTGGGTGATTTTTTTCTATGTACTCAACAGGTCTTTCCTGATTATGTCTCAAAAATCAAGAAGCAAAAAGGGAAAAGACTGTAAATCTGATTACTTAACACAAAACAGAAAATGTGGAAAGGAAAGTTTGTAAATGGATAAGGGGAGGAACCTTGAAGGGAGGGTAGGGGAATGGGAAAGTAAACAGTACCATGTAGAGGTACAAATCCTCTATGATGATCATTGGGTATGTCCCAAATGTACCAATAAAATCTAACTGAAGTGAAAACACACAACGCTTGTTCAGCCCCTGCCTACAGAAACAAAACACACGGAGAATAAGCTAGTGAGGCTCAGAAAAGATGTGTAAGTAGCTGTGCCACGGGAACACGGCTGCATGGCTCCTAACTGCACAAAAGCTTGCTGAGGTGGCTGGCCAGAGCCCTGAACTGAACAGCACTGGGGAGAGATGGGGTGCGGCACTCTCCCAAGGTGCCTCGCTGTATGGAATGACAAGGGCCCTAAATGACCGCTGCCAACCATTTAAAGAGATTATGTCAAATTAAATTTGAAAGGGTTTTGGCCCAGACGGGACTCTAGCCAGAAAAGCCTCAATAGGGACCAGGAAGCTCCTATCTCCCCCACCCCTAGGAATTTACCGTGATGTCATCTTCCCGTCCCTGGGAATTTACCTATGGCGCCAAACCTAGGACCAGGGATTTGGCTCAGCGGCTCAAGCACTTGCCTGGCAAGTACAAGGTCATGAGTTCAATTCCCGGTACCAAAAACAAAAAAATGAACACTAGTGGTCCTGCCTACCCCCGACAACCATGAAAGCATTTTATAGGCACTACTGCAGACCCCCTCCACAAGCCCATACAGGTCACTCCTGAGTCTCCATCACCCTATTCTCCCTTTGTGGATCAAGTCCTGATGCTCAGGTTCCTTTAAAATCACCCCAGGAGTCCAAAGGTCATATGACCAAGGTCATTAAGACTGGATCCTGGGATTCTCCACTGGCTTTGATATTTGGAAAGCCTCAACCCACTGAGGACTCCACGCTGAACTCATAAATGACAGAGAAAAAAAAAACACAAGACTTTCCACCAGACAGCCTGGCCTTCCACAGTGGCCTGTGCCAGAGTCAGGTGCTGGGTGTTATTTTGTGAGAGTGGTATCTAAGCCAACACTTGACACGGGGCAGGTAGGTACTCAACAATAATCTCCACATGAATCATCTACTCCATCCTGTCCTCAAACAACAAGATGTGTTTAAAGTAGCGGTTCCCCCCCCACTGGCAAATAATAAATTTAAAAGCATGAAAAAGAGAAAGTCACTTAGCTCAACCCATCTAGAAACAAGGAGGTTTGGTATTATTAGGACGCTTCCTTCCAGTTATTTTCTAGGCATGTTTTTTAAACCTTTGGAATTAGATGGTAGGCACACTGTAACTTTTACCAGAAACATCCTCCCTGGTTATCTTTTAAATTGCTCCTAAATATTATTTTGCATAACTTCATAAACCTCCATTTTAAAGACACATCCACTGGAATTCACCTATCCACTATCTCCAGCCCACACCAGTGGAAATATAGGTTGCTACTACTAGAGTTTTTAAAAAATCTGAATGATGGGTGCATAAAAATATCATTTATATTTCATGTTTTGTCTCAGCTACATCCCCAGAAGAATAATTATCTTATTAGACTATTTGGCCATCTTGAGATTTTGGCCCAAATCTGTAAAACTAAACCACGCTTTATATTTATTCTTTACAGAAATGAGGGAAGGGGCTGTGAGCTACAACCCTAGTTAGCCCCATTTGTTTATTTATTTAGAGAAAGACGCTCACAGTTACCCAAGCAGGGCCGGAACTTGCAATCCTCCTGCCTCAGTCTCCCAATTAGCTGGAATCACACACGTGCACCGCCACACCGGCTGTTTTTCTTCTTCTTTTTTTTTTTTTTTTATTTAAGAAGAAAAAGAGAAAAACACAAAACAAACCAAAGCGGCGTAAGGGTACACGCAATACAGAACTACAAAACAAAACAAAACAAAACAAAACAAAACAAAAAACCATAACAGTAAGAAATTACCTGCTAGTAGATTACACACTATTTTCTTGAAAATAGTTCCTCAAATCACAGTATCAAAGAACACAAGGTGGACATTCAAACAGGGAGACTGCAAACAGCTGTGTTCAATGTTCCAAAAACATTGATAAAGTCAGCTATTTAACACCCCCAAACACACTTGCTGTTATATCCGTTAAAGCTCTTTTTCTTTTTTTTTTTTTCCCTCTCTTTTTTACAACAAAATTTACACATCTTGGAAGGTGGTGAAGTACTAGGTTATTGAAACAGTCATGCTGTGACCTCTATTGTTATATTGTTATGTCCTGTTTTATCTCAATCTCCCCCTTATTGTTTCAAAAAAAAATTATTTAGTCATTTCTTATGTTTGTCTTAATTAAAGAAAAAATTCAAAAAAATTAGGATATATAAATAGTAACTCTTTTCGATTTCCTATTAACTTGTTTTGAAGTCCTGTAGTACTCCCACGATCTTGTTTTGACTGATTAGACTCTGTTCCATTCTATATGATAGTATCAAGTTTGAAGACATAGGCAACTACTTTGAAGACAATAAGATTCACTAAGATACCCATTCTGGTTTGACTATTGTCTTCTTTGGAAGTCCTGTAATGTTTACAATGCCTAAGTTTTATTGGTCTTGTTCTCTACTGTTTTGTCCAACTTTATAATATCTAATAAGATAGACAATTCTTCTTAAGGAAACAAGGGACAACGTTGATAACCATTGTTGATAAACTTGTACTCTGTTCTACACCATGTGCTATGTCTATCCTTGGTATTGACTGACAGCTTTGTTTTGCCATATTTGACTGTATTCTTCCCCCCCCCCCAAAGAAAGTAATAAGCTCTTTTTCTTCTTAATTTGAGGTCTTCATCCTAGATGACTCTGATTTATCTACAGACTAAGCAGTCCTTCCCAGCTCTGGGCCTCCAAATCAGACAAACACATCTTCCTTATACTCAACCCAACCCAAGCCAAAATCAGAGCCCTGTGGTGCTCACTTTCTGACCTCCTCCCAGGCTGACTCTGCACCAGTAACTAACAGCGTTTGCATAGGATCCCTAAATTAAACCAATACCACCACCCAGCCCCTACTATTAAATCATACTACTTATGATTTAATACAGACAAGTGTATCTTAAGAAACTGTGAACTACTTTACTAAAGCTGCTGCATCATTCCCTTCTGGTTTAGTAAGCAAAACATCACATAAAACAGGAAATAGATTCAACTTGATGTAATTCAGCTGACTTCTAGGTACCCTTGCATCCTATGGCCATATGCTTTTAAGAAAATTCCTAACTTGTATCTGTGTGTTAAAAAAAAAAAAAAAGCAATACTTTTAGGTAAATTTTGTCCTACCTGTAAAAAGCAGGGAAACGATTGGTCAGGCCCTATCACCTGCAGCTCACCTGGGAGGAGCTCTGAATGGTGGGTAGTTAGGACTCCGGGAAAAGCCAGAGTGTCCTCAGCCATAAAGACTTCCCACACCAGCTGCCCCAAACACACCTACTCTTCTGTAGCCATATGCATTAATACCTGGGCTTGAGCCAGCTACTCTGCAGCCACTATGAACCTCTCCAGACTATGCACCCTTCCCCGCTGGGGCTCCCGCTTCTCCTTGGTCTTCTTTCATGGGCCCACAGAACCAAAGCATCTCAGAATCTAATGTCACAAGGCAACTGACAGCTGTGACTCACAACTCACCAACTCATAACCCCAACATCCCTTTCAGAGCGACATGCCAGGAGCCACAATCTATTCACGCCAGCCAGAAGTAGAGGCAGGAGAGAACTTCAGATCCCTAGAAGTCTGCCTCGATTTCTAGATGACAAGGCAAAGCCCTCTCTAGTAAATCCCATGCTGTTCATCATGAAAATATTTCCAAGGCCCAGCCAGCAGCTCCCCAGCAAGAGCTGCTCACTGGCCTAAAGCAAAGCATGGTGCTGGAATCCTCGGATTCCACAGTCTCTGGCTCCTGCCAGAATCCTTGGGGCAGGGAGGGGGGCACCCATGGCCTGTGACAGCAGCACACATTCTCCAGCATGGCATCCAAGACTTGAAAACTGAGGTCACAAAGCCAAATGCCGATGGGACACAGTGAGAAATGCCAAGCAACTGGACCCAGGCAGGCAAGAGAGGACGCTGGGATCATGATGCTTGGGAGCAGCAGGCCTGACCCTTTCCATAGGCAATGGCCACCCCTCTGCTGGAAATGACAGTCAGATCTGACTCTTTTCAAAAAGCCCACAGGTTTTCTTGTTTATTCCTAATGTTTACAAGCCTTTATGCTATCCAAACTGTAACAGCATATAGGCTTGAAAATGTCTACAAATCCCTCCTTAATACAGACATATATACTTCCTACCTCTCCAATCTAATTTGCCCCTGCTCTATCACAAGAGTCCCATGTTCTTCACACCCACACGCACATGCTATGTCACTCCTAACTCCTCTAACTTGCACACGAGTCTCTCCCATGCGACATCTGAGACACCCAAACTGTTCACCCCAGACTTCCTTCATCCCAAGAGTTTTCTCTATCTACACTGCACGTATCATGATCCCTTTTTCCTTTTTTTTTTTTTTTTTTTTTTTTTTTTTGGTACCAGGGATTGAACTCACAACCTCGCACTTGCCAGGCAGGTGCTTATGCTACTGAACTAAATCCCTGGCTACCACCCCGTTTTCATGCACTGCAGGCATTTGTTTTTCATTGCTGGCATTTAATCATCTTGCCCTGCTCCTTAATCCAAGCTGCGCCTTAAACCTCCAAAAAGACCGAACAGTTTCTATCTCTCATTTGTATCTTTCTACCTTCAGTACTGCGAACGGTATGTTCGCACACACACGACTTAATAAATGTTTACTGAATGTGAAAATTCTGCGCTTTTCAAATGGTTCATGCATTGTGACCCACTGTTTCATCAGAGAATAACTCCATGAATTTAGGAACAACAGCTGTTTTGATTTTTAGACAGGGTCTCCCTAAGTTGCTCAGGATGGCCTTGAACTTTCAATCCTCCTGTCTTAACCTCCCTCCCAAGCATGTATTACCATGCCCAGCTAACAACTGCTCTTCTAAAGAAAAACACTAAGACAGACCCCCCCAAAAAATGTTAAAGAAGATGGGACCATGCAAAGGGAGGTAGTCCTGCATGAACTGAAATTAGATTGTAACATACATGCTGTATGTTCAGGGTCATAATGTAAATTTTATTTTTTAATGTAGGTCACAGCCAGAACAGTACAGAAAACATTGCTCTAGAATGAGTGAGCTCAACCACTGCTCACTCACTGCAATTATTTTTCACGCAGTCAGATATTTGCCATTAAAAAAATTCTGATCCACACCCCTGCAGGTCTCCTCCCCTAAGTTCTGTTCCCCTACCAGTGCACCGATCCTGCAGCTCAGAGAAACAAGGAGGCTAAGTCACTAGTTACATTCTCGGCTCATTCTGCAGACTTCTGCAACCATCCTCCAAATTCAGATGTTGCAAGTCGAGGCTTGGGGAATTTGTTCCGCAAATCACCCTAAGTCAGCCTTGCAACAAGACAGCAGAATTCAGTACTCAGCAAAAAAGCACCCCATCCCTTCCATGTGCAGGTCCTCAGACTCCTGGGAATGGGAGACTGCACGGGCTTGGAAGAGCCAAGCCCTAGAGAAGTCAATACCCCCAGCAACAAATCTCCACCCACCCCCTCTCTCCTGCAGAAATGAAACATGGGACTAGGCTGAAGATCCTGGTAGAGTCCAAAGTTCAACACACTTCAAAGTCCAACAATATATACCTTTAGCAAATCCTATGCTGCTTCTCTCCAACCTCCAACTGCATGCACCCTCATGCCTAGAAGAATAAATGGCCCCAGTTTCCCAGAAGCCCCGAGTCTTCAGACTTGTTTCTCCAACTTCAAGGTCAAGACCAGGCAGTGTCATGTAAATGGCAGCACAAAGAGGTGAAAATGACAGGTGGTACATGCCTGTAATCCCAGCACTTGGAAGGCAGAGGCGGGAGGATTGCCATGAGTTCAAGGCCAGCCTGGGCTACACAGTGAGTTCCAGGCCAGCCTGAACTGCAGGATCCCAACCCCCACAAACAGACCTCCCAGGCCGGACATCCTCAGCTACCTCTCTGACCACTGAATGCCTGCTCTCTCTAACACTCTATCCCTGGGGTTCCCAACAAACCCGGTGCAGCACTTGCTGGCAGCCCACTTACACTTGGATATCCTGGCAAACACAGAAACTTCCACACAGCCCGAGTGTCAGTTACTTCTCTGCAAAACAAACATTTCTGATTTCTCGAGTTGCCAGCTACAGTGGCTCTAAGCCCCTGGCATGTAATCAATTTCCACAAAGAATTAATTTCCATTCATCTCTTTCCTTCACCCTGGCCCTGTCAAGGTAATGTCTCACCCTTTTTTCATTTCCAGTTAAATCCAGTGCAAACCCTGGGCACACCTGGAGTGAGGCAGCTTACTAGCTGATGTGTCTCCTAAGGTTACTTTCAAAATCCTTTCCAAACACCCCTTCCTTGCAGTCCTCCCTGACCCTAAAACTTTTAATGTCTGCCGGGACATACAGACAGAACAGCAATTCCCCAGTCTGATTTTCTAGGACTTGCACAATCTCAACCACTGTTCTCTCCATCTTCAGGAAACAGGCAAGTTGGCCAAGGCCATGCTCATGGTCACTCTGTCGCCATCTCGAGGGTCTCCGAGAGCGCCCTCCTCTGACCTGCAACAGCACCTGTGTCTGCACCTGCCCACCACACCGTTCATGTGTCCTATCTGGAGGTCTTACTTCCCACCTACCTGTCTTCCCATGCTTCGCACAAGATGACAAGTCCCAAGGCCAAGGATCAAACCCAGGCTTTGCACATGCCAGGCATGTATGGCACCACTGCTGTGCTACATGCCAGCTTCATTATCTTCTGTATCCTCCCTCCTCCATAACTGCTCCTCTGATCCTCCTTTCTTGGCCCTTTCTACCTGCTACTCCTGTGGACTCTGGGTTCTGCCATAGGCACACCTTCCTCCAAAAGAAGTGAGCCTTCCCCAACTCGGACTTTTCCTCTCTCTGCTGTGGCTCCTGGCCTTCACCAACTCGGGAAGCCATGGCTCATGCATCTGAAGTTGAGCTCTTAAAGTCATTTCCACCTAGCAGAATAGGCTTCATAGGGCCTCAGATTTCTTGGGTACCTCTTGACATCTCCCAGGAAGCCGGGGGTCCTGCTGAGAACACAGCAGCTCCCAGAAGGACCTGTGGAGTCCAACATAACTACTCTGTCTCTGTTTACAGAGCCTCAGGCTCTGTTTACACAACACCCCGGGAAAGGGTCCCAAGACCTCCAATACCTGTTGAAGCAAACTGTCCCAGTCACACCTTCCTGCACAGCGGGTGTGAAGAAAGCAGTGAGGGCCTGCAGATACCCAGCGCCTGCCCAGCTGCACCGCAGGAGTGCCAGAGCCTGGGGAGTCTCCAGAGCTCCACAACCAGGCAGCAGGGCGGCTAACAAACAGGAGGTGTGGCGGTGCCCACCACTTGGCAGGTGGGCTCCTTTAGATCGCTCTCCACTAGCTGCAATGGAAGGCACAGATCTAAACTCAGAGGCATGGAATTAAACGCTGCCTCTGAAATTGTTTGCAGATGCCAAATTCCCAGTCCAGGCCCCAACCCGGAAACCCCCGATGCCCAAAGTGCCACCGCCTGGCAAGGCCGACCGGCCTAGCACGTGGGGTGAGGGGAGCCAGGCCGAAGGCACAGGGCCAGAGAGGGTAGTGGCCAAAGCCTGCTTGAGAGAGGATGTGGGGCCAACCCGCCAGGAAGAGGGTGTGTCCCGGAGTGGACAGGCGCGAGCTGGGCATCCGGCCGGAAAGGGTCCGGGAAGGGGCATGGAAGGGCCGGGCTCTCCGTGCAGGGTCCTCCGGAGAGGTGACTGCCAACCCCCACTCAAAGTTGGGAGGGTCCTGGGTCAGGAGCTCAGGCTCCAGCGAGATAAGGTGGCGTGGAGCGGACAGGCGGCCACCACGGTCCCCACCCCTTGGCCACAAGGCCTGCGCGGCCACTGTCGCAGTGCCCCCCGCGCCCCGCCCCCGGCCCTGGGCCATCAGCCCCCGCGTGGGCGCAGGGCACTGGAAGCGCTCGGCAACCCTGCCACCCCCCAGCAGCAGGCTGCAAGCTTTGGCCTGGCGCAGCTCACTTCCCCACGCTGGGCTCTGGCTGCAGCTGGCACTGTCCTTCCCGCCCCGCCCCGCGCCCTACGCCCCCCCCCCCCACGCGGTGGGCTCCCCGACCTCGCGCCCTCTGCCGGCTCCCTTTGCGCCCACCTGGCCGCCCAGAAGCCTCAGGGACAGGAGGGTGGGAAGACAGAGCACAGGGCTCAGCCAAGGAGGTAAGGGCTTGACAACCTTCACAGGGCAGGAGCCCTTGGCAGGGAGACTGTGTGGTTCTGGTCAGCACCCCAGAGTCAGAACAGCAAGACGAGCTAGAGGCTGGGGCGAGCAGATGGGGGACACGGAGAGAACAGGGCCTTGTCACACACAGACACACACACACACAGACACAGACCAACTCCTGGCAAGGAAGGGAACTGAGGCATACCCCACACAGGGCTCATGTAAGCGTGCATGCCAAAGAAAAGGCTGTCACAGTAAATCTGAAGAGAACAAAAGACAGACAATCTCCCAAGCAAGGGTGCAAGTTACAAAAAAAGGAAAAGGAAACTCTTTTCAGTAAACGCGTCAGAATGGTTAGTGATGGAGCAACATTTCTTGCAGAAATTCTGCCTCATTGTAAAGTGGATTAAAATGAGTTGTCATAGATACAAGACATGCCTCAAAAAAGTGTGGTAAGTTAAGAGTAATGTGAGAGGGAAAACCCAACTCGTTACCCTTTACGCTGACTGTAATGTAAGGATCCATGCACTGCCCGGCATCCTTCAGGCCAATCTTCTCGATTGTGATGGTGAACAGTGTCATGCCCAGCCTGAGGGCGGCCGTGATACTAAAGTATCTGGCAACAAGGAAGGCCCAGTAACAGCCAGCTCTGCAAACAGTTTCACAGTAAATCCTGTCAGCAAACATGGAAATATTCTACCCGCTCTCAACCCATAACCAGGCAAGCACGATGCAGTCTGGCCTGCAAGCCTTCTACACGCTGCTCTTTACAGATGTATTTTATACACAACAGTGACGTACACTTCCACATCTCATCACCCTAAAGCAGACATCAATTCAAGTTCAATCAAGGAAAAGTCAGGTGAAAACTTCCAGTAGGTCAAGGAAGCCAGTTATAAATAACCGCAGAATAGCTACGGTGTCCTCTTGCATGTACCTGGGGACATGCGATAGGTTTTACATCTCAGCATTTGGTAGGGTGTGGAAGATGCTTTTTAAATAGTTTGCTGTCCTGCAGTCTCAGAGATTCAGTCAGATCAACACATCCTTTAGTTGCCGTGATAAAGAACGTCATTTGAAGTTTACCAGTTATACTTAGTTAGGCCTTTTCAGTCCCATTTCTCTTCTCTTTGTCCTGTTCTGTCTGACGAAGCTCACAGAGGTTCCTGCCACAGAGAATGTCACACGACACCACAAAAACAGTTTGCGTGTTTGAGATCTTCGGATGGCTGGGCCAATTGGGATGCCAGCAACATTACAGACTGGATCAGGAAAATCTCCACAAACCAGGGACTACTTTCCAGAACATGTGGTTAGCTTAGCACATGTATCAAGGTAGTTCACATTAGCAGGTGAGGAGAAAAACTTTTGTAATCTTGTCAACAGATGCAAAAAAAAAAAAGTCTTCAATTAAGTCTTAAACATTATTAGCAAGTTTTGTTTCGCTTTGTTGCTTTTTGAGACAAGGTCTCACTGTGTAGTCCAGGCTGGCCTGAAACTCATGGTAATACAGGCAATAAAAAGTCATTATCCTAGAACCAAACTGCATAATAATGTGGGCACAGGTTAGTCATCACTGAAACCCTGAGTCCTCCCTCAGAGAAACAAAGAATCCTTTCCTCTATATGATTAAGCTAAAGGTTACATGTTCTCTTGCTGTTCGATGTCATTTCTGTTCTGTTTTTCAATGTTTACAGATAACGTCAGTGCTGTACACAGTACACTCATCGTGGGAGCTGGCACACATACCAAACAAGCTGATTCCTCTTCAGTCTTCCCTGCCCTCCCTCCTGATGGCACTTTCAATGACTAGAATTTTACAAGTCTTTTTTCCAGTGAGGCTTACATCCCAGGACAGCATGGTTCCAAACCAAGTACAGTCAATTAAATGACACGTTCTCTTTCTTACTCTGAGAGGAGAAAAAATTCACACTAAAAAGGTTCAGTGAGCTTCTTGTATCTCTAAAATGAAACAGCAAATACCATACAGAGCACAAACATCTCAACTGAACTTGCATTTAACTTTATACAGTCAGTGGATTTCATTCAACTCGGCAGCCCCAGCCACATACAGAGCACACCTCTGCGTCTCATGACTTAGCTCTGCTGCTCTAAGGGCTGCGTTTTCCATGGAGCTACGGCAAGGAAGCAAATGGCCAGGCAGGTGGGAGTTTATACAGCTGCAGCTGCACGCGCTGCGGTATAGTCTGCAAAGCAGACTGGCAACATACAAGACCTCCACTTAAACACATATAACACGGATAGGAAGAGTAAGTTCTAGTTCTAGTCTTTCACAGCACATATATTGTATAAACATCTAAAAGGGAGAAGTTGGAAGGTTCCCTGCACAAACAAATGACTAAGGGGCTACAACTGCTAAATATTTCAATTTGATGGCTCTACATTGTATATGTGTACTGGCCTCGAACTCAAGATCTTCCTGCCTCAGCCTCCTCAGTAGCTGAGATTACAGACAGACACCACCATGCCAGGCTCTTACTATGCATTAGTACGTACTGTACTCCATAAATATGTAAAATTTAAATAAATAAAATAATGTTGAACAACAGCAAGCCAGCTATGGAAACGGCATGATTGGGAAGGAAGGAAGGCAGAGTGCATGCCGACATCAAAGGACAGCGCCGCGCCGGGAGCCAGTCCAAGCCCCCAGTGCACTGGATTGGCCTTCAACAGTGACTGCAATACTGAAATGTGTCCTAGGCGGGCTTTTTTTATTCACTGACACCAGCAAGGAATGGCCACTAGACGGCGCGCCTGCCCGCCTCTGAGCCCAGGCACTGTGCCTTTTGAGTCCATTCAGGCCTCCTGGGGCACACAACTCAGCAACAGCCAGGTTGCTGGGAACTCAAGTTTTCACCTCTCTGGAGCAGGGACTTTGGGGAATTTTGACTCTATATCCCAATCCTGTTAGGGAAACACTTATTTATTCAGTTTGGGCTTCTCATTTTTTTGAAATCAAACAAATCCGTTGTCAGTTTTTAAAAAACTCATTTTAATGAAGGAACATGAATTACAAAAAGTCACCAGCCTGTCACCTATCAGGACGTCTGTGATCAATTAAAACAGAAAGAAAACAAGTTGTCAGGGAAGTGGTGAAATTGCAGGTAGAATTTGACTGGTACCGGAGGTGCGTCCAGGGGGAAACTCACCAGGATCTTGGGGTCCGGAACAGAGAACTGAGTGAGACACAGAAAAGGTAGCGAGGTACACATTCACTGAAGGGTGGTGACACATGCTCTGCAGGGACAGCATAGTTCGGGTCAGACTCCTAGCAGCTCCAGCACAGGGGCAGGGGGCTTTTGGAGCTGCAATTCCTGGACTGACTTCTTTCTCATGCAAATAAGCCTTTGGGACATTGTCCTATCAGAAATGCACTGGGGCTGAAGCCAGGTTTAAACTGCCCTATGGAAGACTTGCTTGGTTTCCTGCGGATGTAAATAAAGACTTGCAAAGAGGGCTTTTCTGATTGGTTCAGTGTGACCCGGCAGGACCCGGGTGCTTCAGGGTCATCCTGGAGCCTGTGTTCTGTGCATGTGCCCTGAGTCTCCAAGACTTTGACAGCTTCCTCCCAGCAGGTTTTCCCCAGCCCTAATCTACCTCAGTTCCCTCTGAGGGACAGAATCTCCAGTTCTTCATGGGATGCTGAGGCAGCACTGGCCTCTTCTGACAGCTGATTCCTGCTGAAAAGGCCTGCAGGCCCTACCTGCTGCTGGGGGCCTGTGCTCTCTGACTACCCTGGGATGTTGGGCTCACTGGCTGGGCTGGCAAGAATTTGCCAGAAGACAAGGAAAGGGCTGAGGATTTAGCTCTGTGGCATAAGTGCTTGCCTGGCAAGTGCAAGTTGTGAGTTCAATCACACACACACACACACACACACACACACACACACAGAGTGAGAGAATGAGAGAGAGAGAGAGACAAGGAGAGAAGAATTAGTGCCCACATGTCAGGAACTGTCAAACTGCCTGGCCAGTGGGAGAAAGCTGTAGGAGAGTCATGGACTGGATCATCATCTGAGGATGGATCTGTTGAAGCCTTCAATGGACAAATCTTACTACCAGGTTTAAGAACCAGCAGCCAAGTATGAGAAGGAACAGGTCGGAATAATTCTTGGTCTCTCTCTTGAAAAGAGTACTATGACTGAGCCAGCAAAAAGACAGTGTTTTTTCTTGCTATTATTTGAGACATTTTCTAGCAGTTTTATTTCCACGTTTCTGTGGACAGGAAAGCATTGTGAAGGGATATTAGGCTACCAAGAGCCTGAGAATGCAGCCCTGGCAAGATTACCCAGTAAAAAGCAGGAGTCCCAGTACCAGTGCCCATATAAGCTGTGGGCACAGTCAATCCTCCAGTGCCATAACTCATTCACACCAGCCACCTGCTACATGGAGCAGGGCCCCAGTAGATGCCTAATATAGTTGCATGCCCAGTGTCCAGATTCCTTGCGTTTAAAACCTGAACTCTTTCTTTGATTGGCCCTGGGTTTCCCTTGGACAACCTGGGTGTGCTTAAGCTACTGCCACTCATGACAGTACAATTTTGGTCTGCCTTTGCTGTTGGTTCCTCTCCTATTTATCCTCCTCTAGATCACGATTGAAAAGGATGAGTTTCACAATGCGGTCCCAGGGGTCCAGGATCTCATCTGAAGTTTTTTAATTTGTGCTGAACAGCTGGCTGGGGCTGACTGATAGTGAGAAACGCTGTCCCACTGGTACCTGACCTTCCTCTGGAGTCAGAACTGAGTTCATAGATTTATGGAAAGCTTCTACTAATCGACTAGGAGAGGCAGCTGGACTGTCCTCTTTGCCCTGCATGACCTCTCTCACCCTTTCATAATTAACATGTTTATTAATGCATCTTTTTATTCCCATAAGAGCAGTAATTATTTTAGACCTCATTTTCAGTCCTTCCCGTTTGCTTCTACTGGGAGGACAGTGCCTTCTCTGGGGCGACTCTGCTCTTTCCACAGCACACTGCTCATCTGCGTATGTCTTAGCCGCCTCTAGGAGTCCTCATGTTTTTATTTAGGGTGCAGAAAGTGGACAAATTGGACATCTTGCTATGCAAGGTCAAAGACAAGGGTCGAAGTCTGAAGCCCCACTTTCTTGCTTCCCGGGCCTCTTGGGGGCTGCTCTTTGTTTGGGACAGTCACCCACATAAAGCAGCAAGATGGTGGCTGCAGAGAAGATGAAAGAGCCTCTGGAGTCCATCAGCTCCAGGCTCCAGCTTGTCATGAAAAGTGGAAAGTGCACAGTGGGGTAAAAGCAGACTCTTAAGAGTACTATGCCATGTTGGCCAAAGCTGGCATCCATCACTACAGTGGCATAATATTGATCTGGGCACAGCATGTGAAAAGTACTACAGAGCACGCACACTGGCGATCACTGATCCAGGTCATTCCGATATCACTTGAAGCATGCAAGTACACATTGGGGAGAAATAAACCATGCAAAATTCTTCATTGATATAACTTGCTACAGCTTGTTTAAAAAAAAAATGGAAGCTCATCTCCAAACCTATTAGGATCTCCTGAAAATCGGCCTGAGTCTTCCTTGCATTTTTAGAAACCTGCCACGGAAGAGGAATGTGGACTTGAGTAGTCCCAGGTGTCTGTTAGGAGCAGGATGTGAGCTGCAAGGGCAGGAAACTCTATTCCGCATGTGTCCTGTGGGGCTCCGAGCCATGTGAGGAGCAGGAGGAGGGGTCTGAGGAGTCCTGGGTCTTTCTAGGGAGTGGCAGATGGTGGAGTTTCTGAGTCACTTGAGAGGGTGGCCCTGATTTACTGGCCTGAGGATGGAAGGAGGTGGCTCAGGAGACCCCTCCTCCAGTGTGGCTGTTTTCATGAAACATGAAGGGGAGCCCCACGTCTCCCTGAGAGATAGGCAGGACCTAAGGAATCATCAGCCATCTCAGCCTCCTCTTCAGGGGTCTCTTGGGCCTTTGCAGAGGATGCTTCCAGATAGAACCATGAAAACCTGGACAGACGGGACTTTAGTCCACTTTCCTTGACTTTTATGAGGAAGATCTAACTGAAGAAGAGCATTATAACTTATAGACTGCTGTTCTGTGCTCATCTCTGGCCATTTCTGAGTTGATGTGGAAGCCAAACAGTACTGCCATAGAAAGTAAGTTTTTTTTCCTCAGATCCTCCGGGTCAAATGTTGCCATTTCTTAACGCTAATGGTGAGGTCTCTGGGATCTTTGGAAGTTTCCCATGGCACATCATGGGGCTTACGGAAAGAGATTAACCAGGTCTGGGATCCTTCTGAGGGTGGCTCTGCAGAAGGACAGAGACTCATGGGGCTGATTTCAGTCAGTGATTTGTATAATCACTACAAGTACTGCTGTCAAATAGCCCACAAAAGAAAAGAAGCTAAGGAAGGAAGGGAAAGGGAACAAAGCAATCACAATTGAGAAGAAGAAGGAAATTGTGGAGAAATATGAGTGGCTTTTGTGTAAACAATTTCACCAATATGCACAGCATGTCAAAATTCGCCATCTCCACAATCTTACAGAGAAAAGATCTGTATAAGGAAGCTAGTGTTGCTAAAAATGTCACTCTGGTTGGGGACTTAGTTCAGTGGTGCAGCGCCTACCTGTCAAGTGTGAGGCCCTGAGTTCAATTCCCCGTACCCCAACCCACCCCCAAAAAGGTGTTACATTAAGTCACAATCAAGAGTGTTAGACAAGGCAGAAGGCTATCGGTGTGGATAAATGAAAGGCAGATGGCCAGTTATATTGCCTGAGCCTATAATTTGTGAAAAAGCTGGGGCTAGCTATAAATGCAGATTTCACAAAGGATAATCCATTCATGAGTGATAATGGTGAAACCTTTTGTGTCAGTAAGGCGTGGTTTCACAATTTCAAAACGAGAACTGTGGTCTAGAGCATGTCTAGGCATGGTTGTGCGGCCAGTGCTGATACAAGGGTGGTTGAAAACTACACACACCACTTCAAAACGACAACACAGAAAAATGACTTTTGCTCTCATCAAGTTTTCAACTGTGATGAAACTGGCCTCTTCTGGAAGGGAATGCCCAGGAGAACATACAGTACATTATTCAGGAAGAGAAGAAAAATGCCAGGCCATAAGCCTGTGAAGGACAGGCTAGCCTTATTGCTAGATGCCAATGCAGGTGCCTCAGGATAAAGCCTCTCTTGGTTGATTGCCCTGAGACCCCAGGCCTCTTCAGAAAACATAAAGTCATGATGAATTGGCTCAGGGTCATGTGGAGATCTAACACAAAAGCCTGGGTAACAGGAGTACATTCTCTTGAGCAGATCAAGGAGGCTTTCTGTCCTGCTAAACACTATCTAGAGGACAGATGTTTACCATTCAAGGCTCTCCTTATCATGACAATGCTCCTGCTCACCCATGAGATCTGGAAGAGGAACTGGCTGAAGAATTCTCTCAGTCAAGTTCCTCCCACCTAATACAACTCCTGCACTGCAGCCTGTGGAGCAGCAGGTTATACTGAGTTTTCAGAAGCGATCCACCAAGAAGCTGCTCCTGCAGTGCTTGCAGGTGGTCTCAGATACAGGTGTAACCTTTAAAGAGTTCTGGAAGGAAAATTACATCCTTTCCGGTGTGGGTTAGTTGAGAAATCCTGGGCCACTGTTTATCTAAGGACCCTGACATCCACCTGGAACCACATGTAGCCTAAAATTACACAGGAGAGACTCTGAAGGGTACACAGAGGAGCCTCAGCCTTCCAGTGACCCTGTGCTAGACCACACTGTCATGACAGCAGAGCCTGCAGGCTTGCTGGTGGACAGTGGTCGAGTCCAGGAACTGGTGGAGGAACACTTGGGGAACTGCCTATGGAGGAACTGCACCAACTTCTGGCTGCCAGCAGAGAATGGCAGTGAGGAGCTTTCTGAACGGGTGGGTGGGGGGCATCAACAACCAGTTCGGCAAAGTTCTTCTTCTAAAATAAGGGAAATCCTGAAAAAATGCACAGAGTTTTAAACATTTGTAGAGACGGCCCACCAGACAGAGAAAAAGCCAATCGCTTATTTACTTGTTAATGACAAGGTCATTTCACACTCCAGACCAAAAAGGAAAGAAAGACACAGGCCAGTTTTTAGCTCTGAAAAGGCTGAGACCTAATGAGCCAGAAGCAAGGCCTAGTGGGCTGCAGACTCTCCCAAGAGAGAAAAGACACCCGAGAACACATTCCTGATGCTGTGGAGGAACTCTGCTTCCAAACAATGCCCACCTCCCACTTCATCCTCCCTTTCCACCAGCCAAAGATGTCAACTTGAAGGTGAGTGAAAGGGTTGTGGCCCAGACAGGACTCTGTAGTCAGGAAAGCCTCAACCTAAAGCAGGAGCCCCTATCTCCCCCACCTCTAGGAATTTACCTGTGATGTCATCTTCCCGACCCTGGAAATTTACCTATGGCACCAAACCTAGGACCAAAGAGCTACCTGTGCATCCCTAATGCCCCCCTTAGGTTCCACCCCACAACGAGGCTGCTTATGTGCCTCACTGCACGTGTTCTGCAGGAGAGATGGCCAGGGAGGTGCCGGTCATCTCTCTCCATATCCTCAGAAAAAAGGCTGCTTTTTTGTTTTATACTTCTCATCTTTTGGAAAGATTTTTCAGTGAGTACAGTATGAAACTGTTGTTTCTGGTAAACTAGGCACATTTTATATCTTCCCAGTGGATACACTGGGAAAACAGTTGGTGTTTCTGGTACATTATGCACATTATACAACCATTTTTATTATGAAAGGGTTGTTAAGGGGTGCTTTGGGAGGTTCAGAATGCAATATGGGTATTTCCATTCTTTCTCATGGGAAAAATAATCTTGACTTACAAACAGTTTGAGTTACAACCAGCCCTCAGAATGAACGAGTTTGTAAGTCAAGGGTCCACTGCTTGTGGAAACAGGATCCTTTCCATTTATGCTGATAATTAAAGACTGTGCTGATCAGTTTGTTAAGGCAGTAGAGGTAGAAGCTTATTTTTTCAGCATTAAAAAAATGCTTGGAAAGTTCCAAGTACAAACCTGGGTCTGTTATCTGCTGACTAAAATATGGCAGCTCTATTTCCACAGGCTTACCAAGGGGGTGACATTCGGAGCCCTCCCTTTTTCCACCCAGGCCCCAAGGCACGTGTTTCTAGATTACCTGAGTTTTCTCTCAGCAGAACTGATAGGATTATTTCCAAAAGATGAGAAGTATAAAACAAAAGAGGCCTTTATTCTGACAACAAGGAGAGAGAGAATCAGCACCCCTGACTGCTGCAGTCTGGCTTTCTGTCTGCGTGTGCAGTAATAGAAAACAACTCACCTAAGCGTGATATGGGCCATGCGTGAAGAAGGGCTGTTGGCCAACTGGGAAATAGGCTCAACTCACTCCCTAAGTTCAGAGACTCCACATACGCGACAAGAACGTGAGCCTGACTGTATCCTCTTTCCGGAAGTTTCTACAGGGCACCTGGAAGTTGGTTTAGACTATGGAGAGTAGATCGAGAGTGTCTGTGATGATCCTTTGTGATTGCTCCGCCAGTTCTGTTAACGGGTTTCCATTATTTGTGCCCTTCCTTTTCAGCTGGTTGCAGTGTTACCTGAGAATCTCCAGCCCAGGCCTGGAGACTTTTATGGGCTCCCCTGGGAGCCTGTATTGCTCACTACCTGTGTTGGAATCCTTGTGCTTGCGATTTTCTTGTGGAGGAATGTTTTTCCAGTGAGTGAATTAACTTGTTCTTTGACTTCTGAATATATTGAGGATTCTATTATCATTGGCCCTTTCAGTTACAAACATAAACAAATCAGTGGTTATAATTCAAGTTAGTTTTCTGAAATAATTTAATCTTGGTACTAGCAAAGATTTAAGAGCAAAGCTAACCATATCCACTTGTTAGTAGAATTGGTGACTCGTAAAGCCATCCTGAAAAGCAGTTTAATAATTCTATATATCATAAGCCTTTAAAATGGGATACAAAACAGGATAAGAAATATAAATTGCTTTTATATGGTATGATAACATCAGTAAGTGATCTTAAAGAAATACATTACATGTTAAGATTTTATACAAAGGTATTAGATGTAGTATTTAATAGAGTAATAACTTGGTGAAACCTAAATGATCTATATTAGGGAATATCATGTTTCACCTTATTTATATCCACAGAACAGAATATTAGGCTGCTGTATGTATTTCAAAGGCAGGGGGCAAAGAAGGTGTTCACGATTTAATGTGAAGTGGGAAAAGGGGAAACAGACCGTGAGGTACTGATGAACTGTGCTGTAGAAACATACAGGGCAAGAAATACAGTAAGATGGTAGAAACGTCCAGGCAAGATCAGGCAGAGTGGTGTGTGCATTCCTGCAGCCCTGGAGGAGAGGGAGGCTGAGACAGGAGAAGTGCAAGTTTGAGCCCAGCCTGGGCAACTTGGTCACTTAGCAAGAGCCTGTCTCAAGAAAAATGGGAAGGCTGAGAATGTAGTTCATTGTGAAGGCCCTGTCCCAGGTACCACCAAAAACAAGCCCAAAACAGCACCCTATGAAAGATTCCTGTGAGGACTTCTGGAATCTCACCGAACAGCTTCTTGGATGAAAGCACGCCTGGAAGGGTACGCAGAGTGTTTGGGGGTGAAAAGGTGCTGTTTCCCCTGCTCCTCTCCTTTGGTTCCCCTGCAGCTGCTACCCAGCAGGGCTCTCAGGCTCAGACCTGCAGCTTTACACCCTGCCCCTGGGCTCACTTCCTCCCACTCCCTGAGGTCACATGGCTCTGAGGGGACACTCCTGATCCTGGAGAGCACAGTCGCCCTCCCCCCACATGCCCCTCAGCTGGCCACTGCGCTCTGCTGTCCTATACTGTTTATAGCACTCGGAAGGAGAAGACAGAGTCTGCGTTACAGAGAAGTGCAGTGATCGCTGCTGTGGTATTTAATTAGTTGCAGTTTAGGATTTATGACCCCAGAAGGCACTGGGAGGAAGAACTGGGTCTGTGCTCTTCCTGGAAGCCTTTAGCTGTCATTTCTCTGTGTTCTTCTGGTGTCTTCCCTTCTGCTTAGATTTATTACTGTTTTTGTGGTCTGGGGAAATCAGATGATGAGGTGTATTAGATTATTTCTTAATTGAGTCAACAGATCACTTGAAATAGGGTTTCTGAGGTATCTTCCAGTGGGTGAGAGAGGCGTATCTTAGTGCAAAGGTTATGCTGGTAATCTCGCTCACAAGTCTTCCATATGGTCACCCATTTCTAGACTGCATGCTTGCCTTTGGGATTGTCAAGTAATTTTGAGTAAGTAAATCAATAATGTGTGTATTATAAAAACAAGCATTTCACTGTTGAAGCCAAATGCTCATCTCAGAAGCCTGGTGTTCACTTGGTCCTGGCACACAAGCCCGTGTGTAGCTGTGAAGTAAGACACGCTCCTTACTGTTCCTCTGTATCAGAGGCTATTTATAATACGTTTTTAATTGTATGGGTTTATTCTGAACTAAAGTTACTAAATTTTCACTTGGTTATGATCCTGACTTGTGTTAGGAACTATGTATTCCTTTTAATCAAATGTTTGACATCAAATTTCTCTCTTTTTCTTCTAGGTAAAGGAGAGAATATACCAAGGTAAATCTCTTCCTGTTGGTGTTTGGGAGGACTTTTAGGCAGGCTAGGAGCGACAGTGACTTTGGTGTCTGATTTGACTCACTAACTGCTCCACATTTTACTGTTGCTACTAACCATGGTATAGTGGGGAGGGTGATGGTACCGGCTGAGGTAGGAGATGTGGTGCAGGGGTGACTGCTTACTTGGAGCACACAGAGCGTGGCTGGACCACACAGGTGTGGAGAGAGGACAGTGTGTCTGTGCTAGGGACACCTCGGCCCCTATAGGTTTATCGGCACAGGAGCTCGAGAGACAGCAGTGCAGATCTGTAGCCTAAAGTTTCTTTTTCTCGTAGCAAATGACATTCATTTGAAGTGATCCGTTTTCAGAGAACAAGTGCCTTTTGTGAAAGGAGCCTCTCCAACTGTGTAACATTTTACTGTATCTCCTGCCTTTGCAGTAATTGATATCTCCTCAAAACAAGTATTACTATAGTTTTCTTAAAGTTTAACAGTGTCCTGTGCACTGTTGCTGTTAGCTTCGGGTCTCTCTGGACAGGCAGGTAGCTGTGCTAAGCCCTGTCTCTCACAGAGCCTCACAGGTGTCCTTGCTGCTGAGACACTGTGCAGCTCAGTTCCATTTAATGCTCCTAATAACCTGGCTATTTCCTCTTTTTAGTCACCGAACAGCAGATTGCCGAAAAGGTGAAGACTACCACAAAGGACAATGCACAACTTGCAGAAAAATTGTCAAGTTATGAACAGAAGGTAGAACCTCTCACGGGCCCTCCTCTAGCGCGTCTGTGGTGTAGCTCAGTTATTACGGTATTTTGAAGGCCTGTGTTCTCGCTTCATCATTTCCTCTGAGCCCTCCAGATCTTATGCACCATCATGTGTAAAAGGAACGCTCTGCTTGCTTCTTTGGAACAAGGTTTTACTAGCACAGTGACTTCTGTTACTTAGTTCTGAATGTGTTTTTTACATAGATCAATCAATCGCAGAGGCTTCTTCAGGAGACCAAGAATCAGAATAGGATTCTCTCTGAGGAAGCAATTAAATACAAGGTAAAAGTCCTTCTCTTTTGGGGATTATAGTCTAAAAACAAAAGCAAGCATTAATGCGTACTGTTACTTTTAATGTCTTTTCTTCTGGATAAAATCAAGGTGCTTGAAGAAAGCAAGGAATTTCTGGATGATACGGCCCGAACTCTTGGTGATATGTTAGAATGTGAGCGGCAACGCAACATGAAAAATCAGGATTTGGTGAGTTCTGCTGCTGCGTGTTACTACAGGTGTATTATTAGGTATTTCGTGAATCAGTTGAGCTGTTTCCATGCTGTTAACTCCATGAGACTAGGAATAACAGAAGTGAACATGCCTGTACCCACTTTGGGGGACTTTTAGTACTAATTCAGTAGAATGTTTTTATAGGCACGGGAAGTGTTTTGATCCTGAATCTTGGATAATTTCATAGTTGTGTCCTCCAGAACACACAGTCACTCAAAAATTGGTCCAGTTGAGTAATCTGTATAAACTGGTTTTATTTCACAGTGAACTCTGTGCCTTTCGAATAGTCTGCAAATCCCCTAAGCGGAAATGTAGTGAGGAGAGTTCTCATGCTTCCCACCTCCTGTGTGGCCTGGTCCTTTGCTCAGCACACACCTGGTGAATTGCCCATTTTCAGTCCTTTGTGCACCATGCTGTTTGGCAGGAAGTTATGACATACAACCTGCAGTTAAAAGAACGGTGGGTTAGGGTCACCCCTTGAGCCAGTATTGTCATAAATATTGAGAAATTTGGCACATGAGATTTTTCTATTCCCCCAGAAACACTTTTTTTTCTATTGTTTTATTTTGGTTTTGTCTTTTTGAGACTGGGTTCTGTTATGCAGTTCAGGCTGGCTGTGAACTCACCTTGTAGCCTAGGTTGGCCTTAAACTTTCCTGCCTCAGCTTCCTGAGTGCTGGGATTACAGGCATCCTCCACCATACCCAGCATTCTTACCATTTTTAATTCAGACAAGAACATAATTAAAGTGATCTTGGAGCTTTTTTTTTTTTTGGTGCCAGGGATCAAACTCACGTTTCAGTGCTTGGCGGGCAGGCATTTAATGCTGCTGAGCTAAATCTCCAGACCTTTTGGGGCTTGTTTTCCTGACACCAGAAAAAGCTGTTCATTTTCCGTGGTTTGCTTGAACATTTCTTTATTCTATGTCATGTGGTTACCCCAAAGCTTGAGGGTGCCATGAAACTCTTGACTTCAGTTTTTTCTCTCAGCTCTTTAAGCAGATTTTTTCCCCAGACCACGTTTAATCCCGATTTTACCTAAAACATAGTGGATAGTTTGGGGTACCTTGTAGTAACGTTTTTGTTCTTTAGCATATGTATCAGTGTTTCTCCCAAAGTCCTAATGCGTTCTGTGTATTCCTTGCTTCCGTGGCAGGTCCTGGAAAATGAGAAATCTGTGGAGAAGCTAAAGGAGGTTATTTCAATGAATGCCTCAGAATTTTCCAAGGTAAGGCTGCCCACACTCCCTGCCGGTGTCAGTGTCGAGACTCAGCTGCATGGAGCAGTGGTGACCTGATGAGTGCTGAGAGCCATGGAAGGCAGAGGCCGTGCATGATTGAGGGGCAGGGCTGGGGCCCCCTCCCTGGTGCGGCTCGTGAACAGTCGTGTTGTGCGTTAGCTTCAGGTCGCCCTGAATGAAGGCAAGTTGAGTGAGGAGAAAGTGAAGTCTGAGTGCCACCAGGTTCAGGAAGAAAACACAAGGCTGAAGAAGAAGAAGAAAGTGCAGATTTTGTAAATGTTTGGTCAGAGTGGGTGCAAAACCCAGCAACTTTAGTTCTGTCATCTTTTCTCATGAGGAGCTGCTTATGCAGGCCCCTGCAGCAAGCTGGGGAGCATCGAGTCTGTCCTCCCCAGCTTGCACCTTACTGAGGGCACAGGCTCCTTTTGTGTTTCTCGTGGATTTTCAATTCTGTAAATTGATGGCAGTTCTTGGCCCTTGTCTTGTTAGATACTAGTCATTACTTTGGCCTCAGCAAGGCCAGGGGTTGGCTTTTTAAACCTCAGATTTAAGGCTTTGCTAAGCCTCCTCTAACAGTTACTGCCTCACATTGGCCATAGGAAGGTTAGATCAGGGATCTGTGATCAACACACACACACTGAGGCCAGAAATCCCACAGCTAGCTGCCGGCAGTTCCCATGTGAATGGGTTATGTTCCTGCTAGGGGGATACACAGGATAGTCCCATTAGGTGGTAAGGACAGTCCTGCATGCCCTGCAGCGGTTCATGCCAGTGGGAATATGTTAAGCCCCAGCAATACATGCCCACGAATGCCACCTGGAAGTCAGGCATTTGAGTCAGCAAGCATTTTTCGGAAGGACTTGATGGATGGGGTCAGCTTCGTTGACAGCTCAGGGTGGAAGTCACACTCTGCAGTCCTGAACCAAGTCTTAGCCTCTGCGATGGGACAAGGAGGGACAGGACTCCTGCTTCCCCATCCCACTTGCATGGTCCTGTGCCTCTGTGGAATCCCCAGTCCGCAGGGACCCTTCCATGTGACTTTCAGCTACAGCAGGAAGTTGAAGACCAGAAGAAGCTGAACGCTAAACTCAGCCAGCGAATCAGGTCGTTGGAAAAGTCTCAGAGGGATCTGGAAGCCACTCTCCATGATAAGGATGATAGCATTGGTGTAAGTTACCCCAGCCGGCCCAGCCTGATCATGAACACTTGGAAAACAAACCCACTGTGAGGATGGAGAGGCTCTTAACTTCTGCTCACTTCTCTGCTAGGCTCTGAACACTGCATCATGCAGCTGAACCGGTTGGAGGAGAGGGGATCGGAATCTGAGGGTCCAGGTCCAGGCAGATGTGAGCCAGGTGAATTAGCCAAAGGAGAAGTGTGAGGTAAGACCAGCCCTAGCCCAAGGGCCCCTTTTTTTTTTTTTTACCAGGGATCTAAATCATGACCATGCACTCACCAGGCAGGTGCTTGTGCCACTGAGCTAAGTCCCCAGCCCTTCAAGGGCCCTTTTTTGTCTTCTTCTCTTTATTGTTATTTTAGACAAGGTCTCTCTGTAATGGCTGGCCTTGAAATCACTGTGTAGCCCACACTGGCCTCAAACCCACAGCAAAATTTCTACCTCAGTCTCCTAAGTATTTTTGTCTTTAAATCCATACATGGATACTGCTTCTCAGCTGAGTTTCTTCTTGCCCCGACTGACCCATGCAGCTCTTTAGGTTCTTAGTGTGAAGGACCACAAGAGGATGAGAAAATAGACAAATCTGGGGTCAGGTGGAGCCCTTACCCTCCTCATGGGAAGAAAGGAACTGGCCCCTCACTACAGGGGCGTTTATACATTTTAGCAACTTAATGTCATGTGACACCCTGTTGTCCTAGCAGCCCACTCTTCAGATTGTCTTGGGGCTTGGTGATCTCTGGGCTGAGGCAACTTCTTCACATGGCAACCCCAGGGACTCTTTGTTCTTGGGCCAGCCATGCCCTGGCCCTGCATGTGTTGTCAGTTTGCAGCTTCAATGGCTCCCAACATCTGCATAATTCATACTTATGTCTGGGTCACTGGGGTGCAGTAGCAACAGGCAAGTGGGGAAAGCTGCTTTTCCACCCCTTGAGAACTGGATGTGTACGCTGGAGCCTTTGCCTTTGTGTCAGCCTCTGTGCCAGAGAAGACACTCACTCAGGTTTCTGGAGATGACACACGGGTCCGTACTCATGGCCTCTGCTGTTCTGTGGTTCTCAGGCACTTGGCCAGGGTCACCTAGAGTGTGGGGATGGGGAGCCACAGCCCAGGCTGTGAGGGCAGAGGCTGGAGAATAGCAGGGTCTGAGATGAGGAAAGTGGTCAGGGTGCCACCCCAGCTGCAGAGGCTGCTCATAGTGTGAGTCTGGACACACGCAGGCCAGATCCCCCTAGACCATCATGAGGCAGAGCTAGGCTGTTTGCTCAGCCACAGGCCAGGTGGCATGCTGTCTTGGCAGGAGCTCACAAAATCTAAGGGTGCAGTTGTCATGAAAGTCAGTGTGTCAGTTCTGTTGGTGAATTGCTTTTCTTTACAGTGTTTGATGAGCATTAGTTTGGTTTTGTGGAAGTCAACAGTGTTAGAAACGGCACAGGAAGACACAGCCACACTTGTTCTCTTTGTAGGTGGGGAGAGTAAGATCAAGGCTCACATGCACTGGCTGATGGATGTCTCCCAGGTGAGTCCCTTCACAGAGCCTCCCAGGGGCCCGTGAGTCCTGACTGAGCCTTACTTTCAAGCCTGTGCCTCTCCCTCACAATTTTCAGACACATCCCACAATATCCGTATTTCAGAAAGATCTCCAACTCCTGCAGTTGAAGCTGAGAACCTCCCTGTCTGCCAAATGTGATCTGGAAGGTAGGTCCCTGACCGCATGGTGGTCAGGCTGAGTGCCGGCATGAATGAGGCAGGCATGCTGGGAGCCTGGTTCTGTGTCTTTGGCAGTGCCCTTGGTGACGTGTCTCACCTCCCAGACCAGATCGTGAAGCTAGGTGAGGACTGCGGCAGGCTGCAGGCGGACAAGGGCCGGCTGGAGGAGGAGTTTAGCATGCTGCAGCAGAAGGTGGAGGTCCTGAAGGAGCTGTCCCACCAGAAGGAGCTGGAGCTGCAGAAGTGAGTCCCAGAGATTTTGCCCAGTGTCTCATGCTGGCCATTCCTGTCACTTCTGATTGCCTAGCAGCTTTGATGTGCAGTGATCATAGAGGAAACTTGGGGCCCAGGGTCCTTCTGGTTTCCTGTGATGGCGACCTGAGGCTGCTCCTGCCTGTCCGCCGTCACCTTCATCCAGCTAGCAGTTGGGCCCAGCGTCCCTGCCTCTGTAGCCTCAGCTCCACTGCTTGTTTCTTAAAGCCTAGGGATTTGTCGAGGGCTCAGTGCAGCATCTTTGGCATTGTCCCCCATGTGTGGGTTGAAGGAGGGCAGCACTGGCCTCTGGGGCCCACATTTCGCTTTCTGGCTGGGGCCAAGGCTCCCGTCCACCCATTCGGCCTATCTTGTGTGCTTATCATGGCCTAGGTCTAGAGGAACAGCTCTTCCCTGACAGTATGGGGGAAGGGTGGGTAGACTCCGCCTATTGCTTTCCCAGCAGCTCTGCTGGACAATCCTGGCTTCCCTCGGGGTACACTCATCTCCCACACAGGCAGCTAGAGCCTGGCGCATGCTGTGCTCTTAGCTTGTTCTGTTTGCTGATTAGACAATTACAAGGAGAGGTGAGAGAATATAAGAACACAAGCAAATGGCCCAGAGCCTGGAGCTTGACTGCCCTCCTGAAACCCTGTGCCTGCTGCCGGGTGGGGAAGTGGCCTGTGGGCCAAGTTCAGCCCTGGCAGCTACCTTTCTCCTAGGATATTGAGTCATGCGGAATGTGCACAGCAGCAGCGAGAGCAGGCGCTGTCGGCTGTGGATGAGAAGGTGTTGCCGGCCACAGAGGAGGTGAAAACCTACAAGTGAGTGTGGCGTCCGAGACAGAGGAACTGGGCTGAGTTGCTTTGTTATATAGAAGAGATGGGCACAGAAGCACATGAGAAGCCCAAGAATGGAATGTATTTAACTCACACGGGGAGGGCTTTTACATTAACAGACCAAGGCTTGTTAACAGCGAAGCTCCTTTACAGATGTGTCCTGTGCCCATTTTTAGGAAATTGGCCTGCTTCTGTCACACATCCACACCCACCAGAGTCTCAGTGCTCCGACAGACCGGGGGCAGCATTTTGAGTCATTTCTTGTGGCTATAATTTGAGGGGAAAACCTTTTTTTTTTATCAGTACTGGGGATCAAACTTAGGACCGCCCGCTTGCAAGGCAGGTGCTTATGCTGCTGAGCTAAATCCCCAGCCTCTGATGGGAAAACTTTATGGGGAAGGTAGCCTTAGCCAGATTATTTTGAGAATGTTATTCAAGGACAGTTAAGGAAATTGACAAGTTGTCAACTCATAATCTCTAGGCATTAAATGAAAAATCAGGAAACTGAGGTTCACACTGCACTCATCACATTATGAAATGTTTCTGTATGATGAAGTCTTTAAAGGTCAGACATGGTCAGATTGTTTCAGAATTTATTTGATTCTAACTGCTAAGTATTATTTTTAGGTGGCGAATCGGTGAGGTGGAAGCAGAATTAGAGAAAATGGAGCGCTCATTTAAAAACCAGGCAAGGAATAGAGTGCGCTATGGTGACAGCATCCGTTAATCCCCCACACAGGAGTCATGGAGGGCTGCAGCCCCGGTGACTGGTCCCTCAACCTGCTTCTTGCCCTGTTCTCTTGCAGCTTGCTACTGAGAAGAAAAAAGCCCATGAGAACTGAATAAGAGCCTCCTCCTCCTGGCCTTGCCTCGCCCTCTCCAGCTTCACTCAGCCACTGTGCTGAGCTGGCCTCTCTGTCTCCACAGCTCAAAGCCCGAAATGCAGAGTGCCTGGTGGCAGATGAAAAGCGGCAGGCCGCCAACCTGTGGCAGAGGTTAGCAGCGCTTGGCTCGATGAGTGGCGCCCATGTTTCAGCCCACTCAGGGTGGCTATGGCCACCCCCAGCCCTACTGTGTCTGTGTGCAGGCTGGTGGAAATTACCCAGAAGCTGGATATGCTTAAAGAGGAGCCTGGGATCATTAAGTGGATGCCGGACTGTCCTGGAGTGCAGAATGTGCCCCACAGAGGTGGGCACTCTGTCCTTCTGAGTGGGGCTTGGGGAACTTAGCCACTGCAGAGAAGTGGTAACCAGCGCATGTGTTGTCTCCGCAGGTCCCCTGAGCAAGAAGGGCTCCTTTGGCCCATCCCCTGTGAGTGGCGGTGAGTGCTCCCCACCCCCAGGCGCAGAGCCCCCTGGATGGCCGCCATCTGCGAGCCTGAACTTGGCATGCCGTGACATTGCGAGAGCCGACTTCGGTGAGCCTCTCCAGGGCCTCTAGTCCTGGACTCAGGGACACCATGCTGCCTTGCCCTGGGCATGGTTCCCTGAGCTCTGGTACAGAGCCCAGGCACTCCCGGCTTGGGTTTCCACTTAGCCCTGGGCCCTGTGCAGGCCCACCTCCATTGCAGTGCAGGAGCAGGGTCCTGGGAGCAGTCGCCCACCCCATCACTCCCAACCCTCTCTGGCTGTGGCATTGCAGAGGCTGCAGTGTCACCCTCTCCCTCTCTGCACAGTGTTCAATGAGTGGGCGCACTTTTGTCACCACTCACCTCCGGGCCACCAGGGACGGCTCCTGAGCTAGGCAGGTCTGAATGTTACTGGTTCTGTGTGCTGCTCCCAAATCATATGGCGGCTGTGTGCGGGCTCAGTCTTCTGTGGCCCTGTCTTCCTCCTCCACAGCCTGAGACCTAAAGCAGCCTCCACCTCTGGCTTGGGTTGCCACAGCGCAGCTTTCCCAGCTCCCCAGGTCTGTGAAGTGCTGACCAGGTGGAGCCCGCGCAGGCTCAGAGGCCTCCTTCGACAACCCCACCCCCACCCCCACTTGACGCCTGCTCAGTGAGCCTGGTACCTCTGGCTCCACTCCAGGGCTCCCTGGCCTCCTGCCTCCCACGGGCCTTGCAGCTGCCTGTCAGAGGCAGCCATGCCTCTGCTCCCTCCAGGGACAGTCCGCAGGGCTCTGCAGTGTTCCCGAGGGCACTTCTGAGGGCGTGCCCGTGGCCTCTTCCGGTTCTCGTCCTCATCCTTGTCCTGGTCCCCGACCTCATCCCTGCCCTCGTCCTCATCCTCGTCCTCGTCCCCAACCTCATCCCTGCCCTCGTCCCAGTCCTCGTCCTCGTCCTGGGAAAGTCCTCTGAGTGCCTTCTCTGCCCCCAGATCCCAGCCCTGGCCCTGTGGCCAACAGCAGCTCCCGTGGCTCCTCCCCAGAGAAGGACATGGACAACGCCAAGGTGAGCCTAGAGCCCGTGCCTTGGCCCCTGCTGCTCCATGGGCCTTCGGTTTCCCTGCTGTTTTCCAGCTGGCCTGGGCGTGGTGACCCCACTGACTAAGTCACCATCTGACTGGGGCCTTCACTAAGGCTGGGGCCACGTGCTGAGTGCTGGAGCAAAGCACACCTCATGTCCCTGACTTGAGTGTTTGGTTTGGTACTTATTTTGAGTCTGGGTTTCCTTATGTAGGTCAAGTCCAGCTTGACACAGTACCCAGTACTGTGAGTACTGTACCCAGAGCCCACCTGCAGTTCCCTAGCAGTCCTCCCGCCTCAGCCTCCCGAGTGCGGGATGACCGGTGTGCATCGCCACACTCGCGTGTTCTTGATTTTTGGGAGCAGCTGTTGGGGTCCTCAGGGTCTGTTCTAGGCAGACCCCTTGCAATGATCGGGATGAGCTGGGCGTGGGCCTTTCCAGGAGTGGGAAGCTGGTTCCAGGGCCCTTGAATCTGACCCTGGTCGGCCCAGGCTGCTGTGCCTCCTGGGTCCTGAGGCTGCTGCCTTGGCAGCCTTCGCACCACATGGGGCCACCTGCAATGGTCAGAGCTCCATGGACTGCCTTCCAAGCAGCCCAGACACAGGCGCCTCCGCCAGCCCCTCCCTGTGCAGTGTAAACTGGCCGAGGCAGCTTCCTGTTCTCCCCAGCTACCCCGGGACCCTGGGAGCCCTTGTGTCGCCCCTGTCGTGCCCAGGGCCACGCTCATGCTGGCAAGAGTACTGGCGCAGCGCCCCGCTGGCACCTCTGGAGCACATCTCCACATGCGAGTGGTCACAGCGTGGTGACCATGCTCGCTGCGTGGCGTGCTGCTCACGAGGGCCTGGCAGGGTCCAGGGATCCCTTGACTCTTCTCGGGACGGGCACCCGTTGTCACTGCCGAGCTCGCAACTGGGCCTGCTTCTGTTCGCAGGTGAGCATGGCCGTGAAGGGGCCCCCAGCCCATGCAGGGCCCCCATTCCTGGGAGGCCCCATGCCGCCCCACATGGGATATGGGTCGCCGACGCCACCACCACTCTGCAGGCCCTTCGGGCCTCGGCCGATGCCTCCTAGGCAACCGCCACCATTCGGTACGGTAGGACACTTGGGCCAGCACCACCGCCTACCCTGTCCTCTCGCCCACCCTGTCCTCTCTCCTCTCCTGTCCTGATCGGCAGCTGCAGCCCACCAGACTCGAAGCATGAGGCCCAGCACTCTGAGCCCAGTGCAGCCTCCACAGCTGCTTGGACCAGAAGGGCCCTTCCGGCAGAGCGAAAGCCAGTCTCAGCCGGGTGGTCACCTGGGACGCCACAGGCCGCCGGCAGTGGGAGAAGGGAGGGTCAGGCTGTGGTTGAGCCTTACTGAGCCTCAGTTTTCCTTATCTGTGAAGTCCAGTGCATCACTCGACTTCCTGGCACAGGGGAAGGGAAATGCTTTCAGCAGACCTGGGCTGCTCCTCAGGACGTGTCCACATGTCCCTCTTGCCTTCCAGTCGCACGCATGGGCCCACCACTGGGCTTAAGAGACTATGCGCCCTTCATGCTGCCCAGATGCCATGACCTGCCACGACATTCCCGCGAGTTCTTGCCGGGACTTGTGCCATTCAGGCCTCCAGGCCCGCTCGGCGCCCGAGCGTATTTCATTTCGGATCCGCCAATGCCACCACCACCGGCTGGACTCCAAGACTACTGACCACTGCCTGCCGGGCCCCAGAACAAGCCACCACCACCTGCCCAGCCCCAGGACAACCCACCGACGCCTTCCGGGCCCCAGAACAACCCACCTATGCCTGCAGGGCCCCAGGACAACCCACCACTGCCGCCGAGCGCCAGGACTACCTACCACCGCCTGCCAGGCGCCAGGCCTACCCACCACCACGTGCCGGGCGCCAGGCCTACCCACAACCACGTGCCAGGCACCAGCACTACCCAGCACCGCCTGCCAGGCCCCAGGACTACCAACCACAACGTGCCGGGCCCCAGGACTACCCACTGCCGCCTGCTGGGCGCCAGGCCTACCCACCACCACGTGCCGGGTGCCAGCACTACACACCACCGCCTGCCGGGCCCCAGGACTACCCACCGCTGCCTGCCGGGCTCCAGGAATACCCACCGCCACCTGCCAGGCCCCATGACTATGCACTGCCGCCTGCCAGGCCCCAGGACTATCCTCCGCCGCCTGCCAGGCCCCAGGACTACCCTCCGCCGTCTGCCAGGCCCCATGACTATGCACCGCCGCCTGCCAGGCCCCAGGAAGACCCAGCACCACGTTCCGGGCCCCAGGAATACCCACCACTGCCTGCCAGGCCCCATGACTACAAACCGCCGCCTGCCAGGCCCCAGGACTACCCAGCACCAAGTTCCGGGCCCCAGGAATACCCACCGCCGCCTGCCAGGCCCCATGACTACGCATCGCCACCTGCCGGACCCAGGACAATCTCTCCCCCCCGGCCTGCCAGGTCAAAGGACCACCCATCAACATGTTCTGGGCCGCAGTATTATGCACTGCTGCCTGCCAGGCCCCATGACTATGCACCGCCGCCTGACGGGTCCCAGGAGTATCCTCCGCCACCTGCCAGGCCCCAGGACTACCCACCACCACGTGCCGAGCCTCAGGAATGTGCAACGCCGCCTGCTAGGTCCCAGGAGTACCAACTGCACGAGTTGAGCCCCAGGACAACCCACAACCATGTGCCAGGCCCCAAGAATACCCACCACCATGTGCCGGGCCCCAGGACAACCCACAAACATGTGCCAGGCTCCAAGAATACCCACCACCACGTGCCAGGCCCCAGGACTACCCACTAACACATGCTGGGCCCCAGGACTACCCACCACCACATTCCTGGTCCCAGGACTACCCACCACTGCCAGCCATGTCTCAGGAATGCCAGCCACCACGCACTGGGCCCCACGACTACCCACCACCACCAGCCGGGCCTCAGGAATGCAAACCACCACGTGCCAGGCCCCAGGACTACCTGCTGCCTCCTACCAGGCACCAACATTAACCACCGCCGCCTGCCGGGCCCCAGGACTACCCACCACCACCTGCCGGGCCCCAGGACTGGCCACCGCCACCTGCTGGGCCCCAGGACGACCCACCACGACCTGCCAGGCCCAAGGACTACCCACGACCATCTGCTGGGCCAAAGACAACCCATTGCCACCTGCCGGGGCCGAAGACTACCCACCAGCGTCTGCCAGGCCCTAGGACTAGCCTCAGCCACCTGCCGGGTCCTAACTGTCCAAAACTGCCTGCCCGGCCCCAGGACTACCCACCACCGCATGCTGGGCCCCAGGACTACCCACCGCCTCCTGCCGGGCCCCAGGAATACCCACCGCCATCTTCCGGGCTCCAGGACTACCCACTGCCGCATGCTGGGCCCCAGCACTACCCACTGCCAACTGCTGGGCCGCAGGATAACCCACCTCTGCCTGCCGGGGCCTAGGACTGCCCACCAACGATGCTGGGCCCCAAGACTGCCCACCACTGCCTGCCGGGCCCCAGGACTACCCACCGCTGCCTGCCAGTTCCCATGCCACTCACCAACAGGTTCTGGGCCCCAGGACTAACCATTACTGCCTGCTGGGACCCAGGACTACCCACTGCCACCTGCCAGGACCAGGACTAGGCAGATCCATGTGCCAGGCCCCAGGATTAACCGCCGCGCCTAGCCATGCCCCAGGACTAACCTCCACCGCATCCTGGGGCCAAGCACAACCCACCACCACCTGCCGGGGCCAAAGACTACCCACCACTGCCTGCCAGGCCCTAGACTAGCCACCACAATGTGCCAGACCCCAGGACTACCCACCGCTACCTGCCGGGCCGCAGGACTCCCCACCACTGCCTGCCGAGCCCAAGGACTACCCAGCACTGCCTGCCGTACCCAGGACTCCCGACCACTGCCTGCCAGGCCCCAGGACTATTCACCACCACGTGCCGGGGCCCAGGATTAGCCACTGTCATCTGCCAGACCGAAGGACTTCCAACCGTCGCCTTCCAGGCCCCAGGACTACCAACCGCCACCTGCAGGGCCCCAGGACTAGCCACTGCCGCCAGCCACCACCACGTGCCGGGCCCCAGGACTAGCCATTGCGGCTTGCCGGGCCCCAAGACCACCCACCTCCACCTGCCGGGGCCGAAGACTAACCACTGCCGCCTGCCAGGTCCTAAGACTAGCCACAGCAACCTGCCGGGCCCCAGGATTACCCTCTGTCGTGTGCCAAGCCCCAGGACTCCCCATCACCCTGGGAGGGGCCTGAGGACCACCCACCGCTGCGTGCAGGGCCCCAAACTACCCACCACCATGTTACAGGCCCCAGGATTACCCACCGCCGCCTGCCAGGCCCCAAGACTGCCCACCACTGAATGGGGGACCCCAGGACTACCCACCCCCGCCTGCCGGTCCCCAGGACTATCCACCCCCGACTGCCGGAACCCAAGTCTACCTCTGCCGCCTGCTGGGCCCCAAACTACCCATCGCCACCTGCCGGGCCCCAAGACTACCCATCACCACCTGCCGGGCCCCAGGACTACCCATCACCACCTGCTGGGCCTCAGGACTCCCGACCGCCACCTGCTGGGACCCAGAATGACCCACCACCACCTGCCGGGCCCAAGGACTACCCACGACCATCTGCCAGGCCCATGACAACCCACCGCCACCTGCCAGGGCCGAAGACTCCCCAACTCCACCTGCCAGGCCCTAGGACTAGCCACAGCCACTTGCCAGGCCCCAACTGTTCAAAACTGCCTGCCAGGCCCCAGGACTACCCATTGCTGCCTGACGGGCCCCATGACTATGCACCTCAGCCTGCCGGGCCCTAGGAATACCCCTCGCCATCTGCTGGGCTCCAGGACTACCCACTGTCGCATGCTGGGCCCTAGTACTACCCACCGCCAACTGCCAGGCCCCAGGACTACCAACCCCCACCTGCCGGTCTCTAGGACTACCCACCCCCGGCTGCCGGAACCCAAGTCTACCTCCGCCACCTGCCAGACCCCAGTATTAGTCACCACCATGTGCCAGGCCCAATGACTACCCACTGCCTGGTGCCGGGACCAAGACTAGGCAGAACCACGTGCCAGGCCCCAGGACTATCCAACACCCCCTGCCAAGCCCCAGGACTACCCTCCAATGCTTCCCAGGGCCCAGCACAACCCACCACCACCTGCTGAGGCCGAAGACTACCCACCACCGCCTGCCAGGCCGCAGGATAACCAACCTCCGCCTGCCAGGGCCTAGGACTGCCCACCACTGCCTGCCAGACCCCAGGACTACCCACCGCTGCCTGCCAGTTCCCATGCCACCCACCACCACGTTCTGGGCCCCAGGACTACCCATTGTCACCTGCTGGACCCCAGGACTACTCATTACCGCCTGCTGGGACCCAGGACTACCCACTGCCGCCTGCCGGGAACAGGACTAGGCAGATCCAGGTGCCAGGCCCCTGGACTAACTGCCGCCCCCTGCCAAGCCCCAGGACTACCCTCCACCGCCTCCCGGGGCCCAGCACAACCCACCACCACCTGCCAGGGCTGAAGACTACCCACCACTGCATGCCAGGCCCTAGACTAGCCACCACCATGTGCCAGGCCCCGGACTACCCACTGCTACCTGCCGGGCCGCAGGAATCCCCACCACTGCCTGCGGGGCACCAGACCTACCCACCACCATGTGCCGGGCGCCAGCACTACCCACCACCGCCTGCCAGGCCCGAGGACTATGCACCGCAGCCTGCAGGGCCCCAGGACTACCCAGCACCACGTTCCGGGCCCCAGGACTACACACCGCCGCCTGCCTGGCCCAGGACTACCCAGGACCACATTCCGGGCCCCAAAAATATCCACCTCTGCCTGCCATGCCCCATGACTATGCACCGCCCCCTGCCGGGCCCCAGGACTATCCTCCACCGCTTGCCAGGTCCCAGGACCACCCAGCACCAAGTGCCAGGCCCCAGGACTATGCACCACCGCCTGCCAGGCCTCATGACTATGCATCGTCGCCTGCCAGGCCTCATGACTATGCACCGCCACGTGCCAGGCCCCAGGACTGCCCACCGATGCCTGCCGGGTCCCAGGATTACCCACCTCAGCCTGCTGGGGCTCAGGGCTCCCCACCACAACCTGCCAGGCCTCAGGACTAGCCACCGCCACCTCCCGGACCCTGGACTACCCACTGATGCCTGCCGGGCCCCAGGACTACCCGTTACCTCTTGTCGTGCCCCAGTACTACCCACTGTTGCCTGCCGGGACCAGGACTAGGCAGAACCACGTGCCAGGCCCCAGGACTACTCACCGCCCTCTGCCAAGCCCCAGGACTACCCTCCACCACCTCCCGGGGCCCAGCACAACCCACCACCACCTGCCGGGGCCGAAGACTACCCAACACGGCCTGCCAGGCCCTAGGACTAGCCACCACCACATGCTGGGCCCCAGGACTACCCACTGCTACTTGCCGGGCCGCAGGATTACCCACCTCCGCCTGTCAGGGCCTAGGACTCCCCACCGCAGCCTGCCAGGCCCTAGACTAGCCACCACCATGTGCCAGAACCCAGGACTATCCACCGCTACCTGCCAGGGCCCAGGATTAGCCACTGTCACCTGCCGGGTCCCAGGACCACCCACCGCCATCTGCCGATCTCCAGGACTACCCACTGCCGCATGCTGGGCCCCAACACTATCCACCGCCAACTGCCGGGCCCAAGGACTACCCACCGCTGCCTGCTGGAACCGAGGACTACGCAAAACTGCCTGCCGGACTGAAGGACTATCAACCATCGCCTGCCAAGCCCCAGGACTACCCACCACCCTGGCATGGGCCCGAAGACCACCCACCGCCGCCTGCCGGGCCCCAGGAATACCCACCCCTGGATGCTGGGCCCAAGAACTACCCACCGCCGCCTGCCGGCCCCCAGGACTACCGACCCCCGCATGCCGGGCCCCAGGACTACCCACCACCCTGGGAAGGGCCTGAGGATCACCCGCTGCCGCCTGCTGGGCCCCAAAATACCCAGCACCAGGTTCCGGTCTCCAGGACTACCTGCCGCTACCTGCCCGGCCCCAACACTAACCACTGCTGCCTGCCGGGCCCCAAGAGTCCCCACCGACGCCTGCCGGGCCCCAAGAGTCCCCACCGACGCCTGCCGGGCCCCAAGAGTACCCACCGACGCCTGCCGGGCCCCAAGAGTACCCACCGGCACCTGCCAGGCCCAAGGAATACCCACTGCCTCCTGCCAGGCCCCAGACCACCCAGCACCGCCTGCCGGGCCCCAGGACTACCCAGCACCGCCTGCCGGGCCCCAGGACTACCCACCACAACCTGCTGGGCCCCAGGACTACCCACCACCGCCTGCCGGGCCCCAGGACTACCCACCACAACCTGCTGGGCCCCAGGACTACCCACCACCACCTGCTGGGGCCCAGCACTACCCACCACCGCCTGCTGGGCCCCAGGAGTACCCACCACCGCCTGCTGGGCCCGAGGACTACCTGCCGCCACCTCTCGGGCTCCTTTTGTCTCCTATGGGTGTGCGCTTATTTCTAGGACTCATAAAAGTTCTCTCCAGTTAACTTTAGCCTCGATGTTTCCTGATTTGCCCCCAACTACAGATTAATGTAATGTACTTGTATTGCACAGTTATTTCTGGATAGTGGAATGACTTGTTCTGTTTTTTTTAAATTTTAGCATCAGGTTTCACTGTTTTTCCTAGGCCAGTCTCAAACCCCTGGGCTCAAGTGATCCTTGAGTGCTTTAGCTGCCTGAGGAGCTGGGATTGCAGACCTCACAACCAGTAACTATTTTTTGAAAAATTTCAGTGATGTAAAAATATGTTCAGCAGCAACAAAAGAGTGTAAGCGCTGGCCTCTCTCTGCTGGGATAAGTGCACTGCTGCACCAGAGACGGGGAGGGCAAGTACCAAGCAGATGCCTGTCACCTCCTCAGTACGGAAGGAGTGCTCAGGGCTGGAGGCTGCTGGGCTGCACCTGCTTCCTTGTCCCCACTAAAGATGCCCTGAAGGCCTGGTGCACCCATGGGCCTGGGATCAGAAGCCTCAGGGACAGGAGGGTGGGAAGACAGAGCACAGGGCTCAGCCAAGGAGGTAAGGGCTTGACAACATTCACAGGGCAGAAGCCCTTGGCAGGGAGACTGTGTGGTTCTGGTCAGCACCCCAGAGTCAGAAGAACAGCAAGACGAGCTAGAGGCTGGGGCGAGCAGATGGGGGACACGGAGAGAACAGGGCCTTGTCACACACAGACACACACACACACACACACACACACACACACACAGACCAACTCCTGGCAAGGAAGGGAACTGCCGCATACCCCACACAGGGCTCATGAAAGTGTGCATGCCAAAGAAAAGGCTGTCACAGTAAATTTGAAGAGAACAAAAGACAGACAATCTCCCAAGCAAGGGTGCAAATTACAAAAAAGGAAAAGCAAACTATTTTCAGTAAACTCATCAGAAATGGTTAGTGATGGAGCAACATTTCTTGCAGAAATTCTGCCTCATTGTAAAGTGGATTAAAATGAGTTGTCATAGATACAAGACATGCCTCAAAACAGTGCGGTAAGTTAGGAGAAATGTGAGAGAGGGAAAACCCAACTTGTTACCCTTTATGCTGACTGTAATGTAAGGATCCATGCACTGCCCGGCATCCTTCAGGCCACTCTTCTCGATTGTGATGGTAAACAGTGTCGTGCCCGGCTCTGAGGGCAGCCGTGGTACTAAAGTACCTGGCAACAAGGAAGCCCCAGTAAATGCCAGCTCTGCCAACAGTTTCACAGTAAATCCTGTCAGCAAACACGGAAATATTCTACCGGCTCTCAATCCATAACCAGGCAAGCACGGTGCAGTCTGGCCTGCAAGCCTCCTGCACGCTGTTCTTCTTTGCAGATGTATTTTATACACAGCAGTGACGTACACGTCCACATCTCATCACCCTAAGGCAGACATCAATTCAAGTTCAATCAAGGAAAAGTCAGGTGAAAACTTCCAGTAGGTCAAGGAAGCCAGTTATAAATAACCGCAGAATAGCTACGGTGTCCTCTTGCATGTACCTGGGGACATGCCATAGGTTTTACATCTCAGCATTCGGTAGGGTGAGGAAGATGCTTTTTAAATAGTTTGCTGTCCTGCAGTCTCAGAGACTCAGTCAGATCAACACATCCTTTAGTTGCCGTGATAAAGAACGTCATTTGAAGTTTACCAGTTATACTTAGTTAGGCCTTTTCCGTCCCATTTCTCTTCTCTTTGTCCTGTTCTGTCTGACGAAGCTCACAGAGGTTCCTGCCACAGAGAATGTCACACGACACCACAAAAGCAATTTGTGTGTTTGAGATCTTCGGATGGCTGTGCCAATTGGGATGCCAGCAACATTACAGACTGGATCAGGAAAATCTCCACAAACCAGGGACTACTTTCCAGAACATGTGGTTAGCTTAGCACATGTATCAAGGTAGTTCACATTAGCAGATGAGGAGAAAAAATTTTGTAATCTTGTCAACAGAGGCAAAAAAAGTCTTCAATTAAGTCTTAAATATTATTAGTGAGTTTTGTTTCCTTTTGTCACTTTTTGAGACAAGGTCTCACTGTGTAGTCCAGGGTGGCCTCAAACTCCTGGTAATACAGGCAATAAAAATTCATTATCCTAGAACCAAACTGCATAATAATGTGGGCACAGCTTAGTCATCACTGAAACCCTGAGTCCTCCCTCAGAGAAACAATGCTTTCCTCTATATGATTAAGCTAGATGTTACATGTTCTCTTGCTGTTCAATGTCATTTCTGTTCTGTTTTTCAGTGTTTACAGGTACGTCAGTGTTGTACACAGTACACTCATCGTGGGAGCTGGCACACATACCAAACAAGCTGATTCCTCTTCAGTCTTCCCTGCCCTCCCTCCTGATGACACTTTCAATGACTAGAATTTTACAAGTTTTTTTCCAGTGAGGCTTACAGCCCAGGACAGCATGGTTCCAAACCAAGTACAGTCAATTAAATGGCACATTCTCTTTCTTACTCTGAGAGGAGAAAAAATTCACACTAAAAGGGTTCAATGAGCTTCTTGTATCTCTAAAATGAAACAGCAAATACCATACAGAGCACAAACATCTCAACTGAACTTGCATTTAACTTTATACAGTCAGTGGATTTCATTCAACTCAGCAGCCCCAGCCACATACAGAGCACACCTCTGCATCTCCTGACTTAGCTCTGCTGCTCTAAGGGCTGCGTTTTCCATGGAGCTACGGCAAGGAAGCAAACGGCCAGGCAGGTGGGAGTTTATACAGCTGCAGCTGCACGCGCTGCGGTATAGTCTGCAAAGCAGACTGGCAACATACATGACCTCCACTTAAACACATATAACATGGACAGGAAGAGTAAGTTCTAGTTCTAGTCTTTCACAGCACATATATTGTATAAACATCTAAAAGGGAGAAGTTGGATGGTTCCCTGCACAAACAAATGACCAAGGGGCTACAACTGCTAAATATTTCAATTTGATGGCTCTACATTGTATATGTGTACTGGCCTCGAACTCAAGATCTTCCTGCCTCAACCTCCTCAGTAGCTGAGATTACAGACAGACACCACCATGCCAGGCTCTTACTGTGCATTAGTACATACTGTACTCCATAAATATGTAAAATTTAAATAAATAAAATAATGTTCAACAACAGCAAGCCAGCTATGGAAATGGCATGATTGGGAAGGAAGGAAGGCAGAGTGCATACCGACATCAAAGGACAGAGCTGCGCCGGAGCCAGTCCAAGCCCCCAGTGCACTGGATTGGCCTTCAACAGTGACTGCAATACTGAAATGTGTCCTAGGCGGGCTTTTTTTATTCACTGACACCAGCAAGGAATGGCCACTAGAGGGCGCGCCTGCCCGCCTCTGAGCCCAGGCACTGTGCCTTTTGAGTCCATTCAGGCCTCCTGGGGCACACAACTCAGCAACAGCCAGGTTGCTGGGAACTCAAGTTTTCACCTCTCTGGAGCAGGGACTTTGGGGAATTTTGACTCTATATCCCAATCCTTTTAGGGAAACACATATTTATTCAGTTTGGGCTTCTCATTTTTTTGAAATCAAACAAATCCGTTGTCAGTTTTTAAAACTCATTTTAATGAAGGAACATGAATTACAAAAAGTCACCAGCCTATCACCTATCAGGATGTCTGTGATCAATAAAAACAGAAAGAAAACAAGTTGTCAGGGAAGTGGTGACATTGCAGGTAGAATTTGACTGGTACCGGAGGTGCGTCCAGGGGAAACTCACCAGGATCTTGGGGTCCAGAACAGAGAACTGAGTGAGACAAAGAAAAGGTAGCGAGGTACACATTCACTGAAGGGTGGTGACCCAAGCTCTGCAGGGACAGCATAGTTCGGGTCAGACTCCTAGCAGCTCCAGCACAGGGGCAAGGGGGCTTTTGGAGCTGCAATTCCTGGACTGACTTCTTTCTCATGCAAATAAGCCTTTGGGACATTGTCCTATCAGAAATGCACTGGGGCTGAAGCCAGGCTTAAACTGCCCTATGGAAGACTTGCTTGGTTTCCTGCGGATATAAATAGAGACTTGCAAAGAGGGCTTTTCTGATTGGTTCAGTGTGACCCGGCAGGACCCGGGTGCTTCAGGGTCATCCTGGAGCCTGTGTTCTGTGCATGTGCCCTGAGTCTCCAAGACTTTGACAGCTTCCTCCCAGCAGGTTTTCCCCAGCCCTAATCTACCTCAGTTCCCTCTGAGGGACAGAATCTCCAGTTCTTCATGGGATGCTGAGGCAGCACTGGCCTCTTCTGACAGCTGATTCCTGCTGAAAAGGCCTGCAGGCCCTACCTGCTGCTGGGGGCCTGTGCTCTCTGACTACCCTGGGATGTTGGGCTCACTGGCTGGGCTGGCAAGAATTTGCCAGAAGACAAGGAAAGGGCTGAGGATTTAGCTCTGTGGCATAAGTGCTTGCCTGGCAAGTGCAAGTTGTGAGTTCAATCACACACACACACACACACACACACACACACACACACACACACACAGAGTGAGAGAATGAGAGAGAGAGAGAGACAAGGAGAGAAGAATTAGTGCCCACATGTCAGGAACTGTCAAACTGCCTGGCCAGTGGGAGAAAGCTGTAGGAGAGTCATGGACTGGATCATCATCTGAGGATGGATCTGTTGAAGCCTTCAATGGACAAATCTTACTACCAGGTTTAAGAACCAGCAGCCAAGTATGAGAAGGAACAGGTCGGAATAATTCTTGGTCTCTCTCTTGAAAAGAGTACTATGACTGAGCCAGCAAAAAGACAGTGTTTTTTCTTGCTATTATTTGAGACATTTTCTAGCAGTTTTATTTCCACGTTTCTGTGGACAGGAAAGCATTGTGAAGGGATATTAGGCTACCAAGAGCCTGAGAATGCAGCCCTGGCAAGATTACCCAGTAAAAAGCAGGAGTCCCAGTACCAGTGCCCATATAAGCTGTGGGCACAGTCAATCCTCCAGTGCCATAACTCATTCACACCAGCCACCTGCTACATGGAGCAGGGCCCCAGTAGATGCCTAATATAGTTGCATGCCCAGTGTCCAGATTCCTTGCGTTTAAAACCTGAACTCTTTCTTTGATTGGCCCTGGGTTTCCCTTGGACAACCTGGGTGTGCTTAAGCTACTGCCACTCATGACAGTACAATTTTGGTCTGCCTTTGCTGTTGGTTCCTCTCCTATTTATCCTCCTCTAGATCACGATTGAAAAGGATGAGTTTCACAATGCGGTCCCAGGGGTCCAGGATCTCATCTGAAGTTTTTTAATTTGTGCTGAACAGCTGGCTGGGGCTGACTGATAGTGAGAAACGCTGTCCCACTGGTACCTGACCTTCCTCTGGAGTCAGAACTGAGTTCATAGATTTATGGAAAGCTTCTACTAATCGACTAGGAGAGGCAGCTGGACTGTCCTCTTTGCCCTGCATGACCTCTCTCACCCTTTCATAATTAACATGTTTATTAATGCATCTTTTTATTCCCATAAGAGCAGTAATTATTTTAGACCTCATTTTCAGTCCTTCCCGTTTGCTTCTACCGGGAGGACAGTGCCTTCTCTGGGGCGACTCTGCTCTTTCCACAGCACACTGCTCATCTGCGTATGTCTTAGCCGCCTCTAGGAGTCCTCATGTTTTTATTTAGGGTGCAGAAAGTGGACAAATTGGACAGCTTGCTATGCAAGGTCAAAGACAAGGGTCGAAGTCTGAAGCCCCACTTTCTTGCTTCCCGGGCCTCTTGGGGGCTGCTCTTTGTTTGGGACAGTCACCCACATAAAGCAGCAAGATGGTGGCTGCAGAGAAGATGAAAGAGCCTCTGGAGTCCATCAGCTCCAGGCTCCAGCTTGTCATGAAAAGTGGAAAGTGCACAGTGGGGTAAAAGCAGACTCTGAAGAGTACTAGGCCATGTTGGCCAAAGCTGGCGTCCATCACTACAGTGGCATAATATTGATCTGGGCACAGCAAGTGAAAAGTACTACAGAGCACGCACACTGGCGATCACTGATCCAGGTCATTCCGATATCACTTGAAGCATGCAAGTACACATTGGGGAGAAATAAACCATGCAAAATTCTTCATTGATATAACTTGCTACAGCTTGTTTAAAAAAAAATGGAAGCCCATCTCCAAACCTATTAGGATCTCCTGAAAATCGGCCTGACTCTTCCTTGCATTTTTAGAAACCTGCCACGGAAGAGGAATGTGGACTTGAGTAGTGCCAGGTGTCTGTTAGGAGCAGGATGTGAGCTGCAAGGGCAGGAAACTCTAATCCGCATGTGTCCTGTGGGGCTCCGAGCCATGTGAGGAGCAGGAGGAGGGGTCTGAGGAGTCCTGGGTCTTTCTAGGGAGTGGCAGATGGTGGAGTTTCTGAGTCACTTGAGAGGGTGGCCCTGATTTACTGGCCTGAGGATGGAAGGAGGTGGCTCAGGAGACCCCTCCTCCAGTGTGGCTGTTTTCATGAAACATGAAAGGGAGACCCACATCTCCCTGAGAGACAGGCAGGACCTAAGGAATCATCAGCCATCTCTGCCTCTTCTTCAGGGGTCTCTTTGGCCTTTGCAGAGGATGCTTCCAGATGGAACCATGAAAACCTGGACAGACAGGACTTTAGTCCACTTTCCTTGACTTTTATGGGGAAGTTCTAACTGAAGAAGAGCATTATAACTTATAGACTGCCATTCTGTGCACATCTCTCGCCATTTCTGAGTTGATGTGGAAGCCAAACAGCACTTCCATAGAAAGATATTTTTTCCTCAGATCCTCCGGGTCAAATGTTTCCATTTCTTAAGGCTAATGGTGAGGTCTCTGGGATCTTTGGAAGTTTCCCATGGCACATCATGGGGCTTATGGAAAGAGATTAACCAGGTCTGGGATCCTTCTGAGGGTGGCTCTGCAGAAGGACAGAGACTCATGGGGCTGATTTCAGTCAGTGCTTTGTATAATCACTACAATTACTGCTGTCAAATAGCACGCAAAAGAAAAGAAGCTAAGGAAGGAAGGGAAAGGGAAAAAAGCAATCACAATTGAGAAGAAGAAGGAAATTATGGAGAAATATGAGTGGCTTTTGTGTAAACAATTTCACCAGTATGCACAGCATGTCAAAGTTCGCCATCTCCACAATCTTACAGAGAAAAGATCTGTATAAGGAAGCTAGTGTTGCTAAAAATGTCACTCCGGCTGGGGACTTAGCTCAGTGGTGCAGCGCCTACCTGGCAAGTGTGAGGCCCTGAGTTCAATTCCCCGTACCCCAACCCACCCCCAAAAAGGCGTTACATTAAGTCACAATCAAGAGTGTTAGACAAGGCAGAAGTCTATCAATGTGGATAAATGAAAGGCAGATGGCCAGTTATATTGCCTGAGCCTATAATTTGTGAAAAAGCTGGGGCTAGCTATAAATGCAGATTTCACAAAGGATAATCCATTCATGAGTGATAATGGTGAAACCTTTTGTGTCAGTAAGGGGTGTTTTCACAATTTTAAAATGAGAACTGGGGTCTAGACCATGACTAGGCATGGTTGTGCGGCCAGTGCTGATACAAGGGCGGCTGAAAACTACACACACCACTTCAAAAGGACAACACAGAAAAATGACTTTTGCTCTCATCAAGTTTTCAACTGTGATGAAAGCCTCTGCTGGAAGCGACTGCCCAGGAGAACATACAGTACATTATTCGGGAAGAGAAGAAAAATGCCCGGCCATAAGCATGTGAAGGACAGGCTAGCCTTATTGCTAGATGCCAATGCAGGTGCCTCAGGATAAAGCCTCTCTTGGTTGATTACCCTGAGACCCCAGGGGTGCTCAGCATACATAAGGTCATGATGAATTGGCTCAGGGTCATGTGGAGATCTAACACAAAAGCCTGGGTAACAGGAGTACATTCTCTTGAGCAGATCAGAGAGGCTTTCTGTCCTGCTAAACAATATCTAGAGGACATTACCATAAAAGGCTCTCCTTATTATGACAGTGCTCCTGCTCACCCATGAGATCTGGAAGAGGAACTAGCTGAAGAATTCCCGTGGCTCTCAGTCAAGTTCCTCCCACCTAATACAACTCCTCCACTGCAGCCTGTGGAGCAGCAGGTTATAGCGAGCTTTCAGAAGTGATCCATCAAGAAGCTGCTCCTGCAGGGCTTGCAGGTGGTCTCAGATACAGGTGTAACCTTTAAAGAGTTCTGGAAGGAAAATTAAATCCTTTCTGGTGTGGGGTTAGTTGAGAAATCCTGGGCCACTGTTTATCTAAGGACCCTGACATCCGCCTGGAACCACATGTAGCCTAAAATTACACAGGAGAGACTCTGAAGGGTACACAGAGGAGCCTGAGCCTTCCAGTGACCCTGTGATAGACCACTCTGTCATGACAGCAGAGCCCGCAGGCTTGCTGGTGGACAGTGGTCATGTCCAGGAACTGCTGGAGGAACACTCGGGGAACTGCCTATGGAGGAACTGCACCAACTTCTGGCTGCCAGCAGAGAATGGCAGTGAGGAGCTTTCTGAACGGGTGGGTGGGGGGCATCAACAACCAGTTCAGCAAAGTTCTTCTTCTAAAATAAGGGAAATCCTGAAAAAATGCACAGAGTTTTTTTTTTTTTTTATGTGTACTTGTGTTTTTTTTTTTTTTTAATTTAAGAGGAAAAAGAGAAAAACACAAAACAAACCAAAGCGGTGTAAGGGTACACGTAATACACAGAACTACAAAACAAAACAAAACAAAACAAAACATAACAGTAAGAAATCACCTGTTAGTAGATTACATATTATCATCTTGAAAATAGTTCCTCAAATCACAGTATCAAAGAATACAAGGTGGACATTCAAACAGGGAGACTGCAAACAGCTGTGTTCAATGATCCAAAAACATTGGTATAGTCAGCTATTTAACACCCCTAAATACACTTGCTGTTATATCCGTTAGAGCTCTTTTTCTTTTTTTTTCCCTCTCTTTTTTACAACAAAATATACACATTTTGGATTTTATTACTCCTTAGTGCTTATTACTTTTTTTTGGGGGGGGGAAGAATACAGTCAAATATGGCAAAACAAAGCTGTCAGTCAATACCAAGGAGACATAGCACATGGTGTAGAACAGAGTACAAGTTTATCAACAATGGTTATCAACTTTGTCCCTTGTTTCCTTAAAAAGAATTGTCTATCTCATTAGATATTATAAAGTTGGACAAAACAGTAGAGAACAAGACCAATAAAACTTAGGCATTGTAAACATTACAGGACTTCCAAAGAAGACAATAGTCAAACCAGAATGGGTATCTTAGTGAAACTTATTGCCTTCAAAGTAGTTGCCTATGTCTTCAAACTTGATACTATCATATAGAATGGAACAGAGTCTAATCAGTCAAAACAAGATCGTGGGAGTACTACAGGACTTCAAAACAAGTTAATAGGAAATCGAAAAGAGTTACTATTTATATATCCTAATTTTTTGAATTTTTTCTTTAATTAAGACAAACATAAGAAATGACTAAATAATTTTTTTAAAACAATAAGGGGGAGATTAAGATAAAACAGGACATAACAATATAACAATAGAGGTCACAGCATGACTGTTTCAACAACCTAGTACTTCACCACCATATAACCCGACTTAATAGTAGTTATCATAGTGTCTTTTTCCTTGAAATATTTGGATAAAACTTCATATACTCTAGCTTCAAATATTTTCATATCAAGAAGCCCAGAATAAAGCCTTTCTAATTAATGAGTGAAAACTTTATAAGGCTTCAGGGCCACCTAATGGGGGATCATGATTACCACATATTTTTATATATTTGAATCATTACTTACATTAGGGAAACTATTCGGTATTCACACATGTGAGATTGATTTATTTCACTTATGAGTATGGTCTCAAGCTGCGCCCATTTATTGATAAATATCTCAATGCAATCCTTCTTTATAGCTGAATAATACTCCATTGTATAGAAATACCACAACTTTTTTATCCATTCCTCAGTTGATGGACACTTGGGTTGTTTCCAAGATCTGGCGATTACAAATTGTGCTGCTATAAACATAGGTGCACATATATCACTGTGGTATGATGCTTTCAGTTCTTCTGGGAATATGCCTAGAAGTGGAATAGCTGGAATAAATGGGATTTCCAGTCCCAACTTTTTGAGAAATCTCCAGACAGATCTCCACAAAGGCTGTACCAGTCTACACTCCCACCAGCAGTGCAGGAGAGTTCCATTTTCCCCACAGCCTCTCCAGCATTTGTTGTTGTTGGTTTTCTTGATCCTGGCCATTCTTTCAGGAGTGAGATGGTATCTCAGTGTGGTTTTAATTTGCATTTCTCTAATGACCAATGATGATGAGCATTTTTTCATGTATTTATTTGCCATTTGCATTTCTTCATCTGAGAATTGCGTATTCATCTCAGATGCCCATTTTTGGATTGGATCTTTGAATTTTGGAGGTCTGAGTTTCTTTAATTCTTTATATGTTTTAGACAAGAGTCCCTTGTCTGAGAGAGAGTTCACTAAAATCTTTTCCCAGTTTGTGGGTTTTCTTTTCACTATGCTGGAGATTTCTTTTGACATGCAGAAACTTTTTAATAAAAAGTGGTCCCAGTTATTGATTCTGGGAAGTATTTCCCATGCGGTTTGAGTCCTGTTCATGAATTCTTTACCTACTCCTATGTCTCAAAGGTTTCTACCTAATTTGTCTTCCAATAGATTTAGTGTTTCTGTTTTAATATTCAGATCTTTGACCCATTTAGATTTTAATTTAGTACATGGTGATAGACATGGGTCTAGCTTTAGTTTTCGGCAAATGGAGAGCCAGTTTTTCCAGCACCATTTATTAAAGAGCCTGTCATTCTTCCAGTGAACCTGCTTGGCTCCTTTATCAAAGATAAGGTGGTTGAGTGTGTTCGTAGTTGTGGTTGTATCTTCTAATCTATTCCACTGATCTTCGGCTCTGTTTTGATTCCAATACCATGTTGATTTTACTACTGTTGCTTTTTAGTATAACTTCAAGTCAGGGATTGTGATGCCTCCTGCTTTGTCTTTGCTGCTTAGAATTGCCTTTGTGATTCTAGGTCTCTTCTGGTTCTAGATGAAATTTAGGAGTGATTTCTCTAGATCTATAAGGTATGTTGATGGTATTTCTATTGGGATTGCATTGAATCTGTATAACAGTTTTGGGAGAATGGCCATTTTCACAATGTTTGTTCTTCCTATCCATGAGCAAGGGATGTCTTTCCATTTTCTGAGATCATCTTCAATTTCCTTTTTCAGTGTATTATAATTTTCACTGTATAAGTCTTTCACTTCTTTCGTAAGAGTAATTCCTAAATATTTCTTTTTTTTGCTTGCTAATGTGAATAGTCCAGTTTCTCTTATTTCCCTCTCTGTAATTTTGTTGTTCGTGTATAGGAATGCTATTGATTTCTGAGTATTGATTTTGTATCCAGCCACATTACTGAATTTATTTATTGTATCTAAGAGTATTTCAATGGAGTTTAGGGGGTCTTCTATGTAGAGTATCATGTCATCTGCAAACAATGATAATTTAACTTCTTCTTTTCCTATCTTTACCCCTTTTATTTCTCTTTCTTGCCTAATTGCTCTGGCTAGTACTTCCAGTACTATATTAAATAGGAGTGGTGATAAAGGACATCCTTGTCTTGTGCCCGATTTTAAAGTAAAGGCTTTCAATTTTTGGCCATTTAGTATGATGCTGGCTGTTGGTTTGTCATAAATGGCCTTTGTTATATTGAGGTAAAGACCATTTATTCCAATTTTCTGTAAAGTTCTTATCATGAATAAGTGTTGGACCTTAACGAAGGCTTTTTCTGCATCAATAGAAATGATCATGTGATTCTTATTTTTGGCTTTATTGATATGGTGGATTACATTTATTGATTTGCGTATGTTGAACCATCCTTGAATTCCTGGGATGAATCCCACTTGGTCATGGTGTATAATCTTCTTGATGATTTGCTGGATCCTATTTGCCAATATTTTATTGAGGATTTTTGCATCTGTGTTCATTAGGGAGATCGGTCTATAGTTCTCTTTTATAGTTGGGTCTTTCTCAGGTTTTGGTACTAGAGTAATATTTGCTTCCAGGAATGACTTAGGAAGGATTGCTTCCCTTTCAATTTCATTGAAGAGTTTGAGGAGTGTCGGCATTAGGTCTTCTTTGTATTTCTTGTAGAATTCTGCAGTGAATCCATCTGGGCCTTGGCTCTTCTTGGTGGGTAAGGACTTAATTACATTTTCAATTTCATTAGCAGAGATTGGGTTATTCAACAGTTTTACATCCTCTTGATCTAGCTTTGGTACTTCATATGCTTCTAAGAATCTGTCTATTTCTTCTGTGTTATCAAACTTTTGAGAGTAGAGGTTTTCGAAATAGGTGTTGATGATCCTCTGTATTTCTATTGGGTCTGTAGTGATTTCTCCTTTTTCATTTCTTATTGCATGAATTTGAGCTTTTTCTTCCCTTTTTTAAATAAGGTTGGCTAGGGGCTTATCGATTTTATTTATTCTTTCAAAGAACCAACTCTTTGATTCGTTGATTCTTTGGATTGTTTTCTTAGTCTCTATTGCATTGATTTCTGCTCTGATTTTTATAATTTCCTCTCTTCTTTTGGCTTTGGGCTTGACTTGCTCTTCTTTTTCTAGCTGTTTGAGGTGTAGCATCAAGTTATTTATTTGTATTCGTTCTGTTTTCCTGATGTGGGAACTCAGTGCAATAAATTTTCCTCTCAGAACGGCTTTCATTGCATCCCACAGATTCCGGTAAGTTGTATCTGCATTTTCATTTTCTTTTAGGTATTGTTTAATTTCTTCTTTAATTTCTTCTGTGACCCACTGATTACTCAAGAGTGTGTTATTTAGTTTCCATGTGTTTGCGGAATTTTTGCAGTATCCTTTGTCATTAATTTCTAATTTCAGAGCGCTATGATCCGATAATATGCAAGGGATGGTTTCAACTCTTTTGCATTTGCTTAAATATGTTCTGTGAGCTAATATATGGTCTATGTTAGAAAATGATCCATGTACTGCTGAGAAGAATGTGTATTCTGATGTTGTTGGGTGGAACATTCTGTATATGTCTATCAAACCCATTTGTTCACAGGTGTGATTCAGTTCTGTTATTTCTTTGCTCATTTTCTGTCTGGTTGATCTGTCCTTTGGTGTCAGTGGTGTATTAAGGTCTCCTGTTACAATTGTGTTACTGATAATTTGAGTTTTCATTTTTGTTAATAATTGTTTTATATAACTGGGTGCTCTGGAGTTTGGTGCATTTATATTTAAGATAGTTATCTCTTCCTCTTGGAGTTTTCCCCTTACGAGTATGTAGTGACCTTCTTTGTCCTTTATGGTCATTGTTGGTTTAAAGTTCACGTTGTCTGCAAACAGAATGGCTACTCCTGCCTTTTTTTGGATTCCTGCTGCATGAAGAATTGTTTTCCATCCTTTGACTTTCAGTCTGTGAGTATCCTTCTGGGTTAGATGGGTTTCCTGTAAACAGCATATGGTTGGATTTTGTTTCTTGATCCATTCTGCTAGTCCGTTTCTTTTGATTGGTGCATTGAGACCATTTACATTAATGGTTATTACTGTTAAATGCTGGTTAATTGTAGGAATGTTATCTCTCTGCTGTTGCATCTTTATCTTTCTGTTCTGTTTAATTATTTGCTTTGCTTAGTGCTTTTTTCTTTTGTGTATCTAAACTGTCTTTCAATATTTTTTGCAGGGTTGGTTTGGTGTTCATGAAGTTCTTCAGCTGTTCTTTGTCATGGAAGTATCGTATTGCACCATCTATTTTGAATGATAGTTTTGCAGGATATATCAGTCTTGGTTGGAAATCATTTTGCTTTAGGATCTGGAATACTTCACTCCATGCTCTTCTTGACTTTATCGTTTGTGCTGAGAAGTCTGCTGTGATTCTGATAGGTTTTCCTTTATAAGTGATCTGTCTTTTCTCTCTGACAGCTTTTAATAATCTATTCTTGTGTTGGATTTCTGGGATGGAGATTATTATATGTCTGGGTGTAGTTTTATTTTGGTTATGACTGTTTGGAGTTCTATATGCTTCACTGATCCTGATGTCAGTTTCTGATCTCATGCTTGGGAAATTTTCAGCTATTACTTCTCTAAATATCCTCCTGACATCCTTCATGTTGTCTCCCTCTCTTTCATTAATCCCTATCATTCTTATGTTATTCTTCTTTGCATCGTCTTGCAGTTGTTGAATTGTTGTTTCCTGATTCCTTGTTATTTTCAAAAGATCTTTCCTTTCCTGTTCACTAGCTGCAATCCTGTCTTCAAGGTCTGAAATTCTATCTTCACTTTCATTAAGGCGGTTTTTACAACTTTCAGTGGAGTTTTTTATTTCCTGTATATCTCTGTGCATCTGCATTATGTATTCTGTTTGTTTCTTATATTGCTCGTCTAGGGATTCTATCTTTTTGTTTAGTTCCTCCAATTTTTTATCTATGTTTTCTTTAGATATATTTAGAATCTCTTTCATTTCTTTTATCATTTCTTCTTTTATCTGGGAAATTATTTCAAGTTTGAATTTCTTTAAAGCTTCCTGGAGTTGCTTGTCAATTTCAGTGGCTATTGTGTCCGATATATGAGGTGGATGAGATATATTTTCTTCTATATACATCGCTCCTAGGGTTTCTTGAGATGGGCTGGAGGTTTGAGGTTGTAATTTGGTCTTTCGTTTTGTCATTTTCCTATATTTCTGTGTTTCAAGTGTTATTTGAAAGCTTCCTCAGGATCTGTTGAAAATCCCCTTCTATGTTTGGAGCTAGTGAGACTCTGGCACCGCGCTACCCCAAGCCATTGGGCCTACAGAACCAGTGGCCCTCCTCTGCCTGCTCAGAACTCCGCAGTTCCAGACAAGCTGGCCCTCAGGGACACTGTGCGCCCACCTGCCCCTTGGAAGTTCCACAGTTCTTCAATCGCAGCCGGGTTAGGGTACTCACCACAGGCCGCAGTGCTTCAGGAACCTGTGGACCCTCCCTGGTTGCAGAGATATCCACAGTCCTCCAGACACATGGAGAGGCCGATGCAGGCACCCCAAATCTGCCCAGCTCCTCCTATGCAGACCAATGGCCAGGCGCGGCAGCTAAACAGGCTGGGCTAGGCTGATATTGTGGGCCCGCCCACCCTTTGGTAGCTCAGCAATTCTCCAAGTGTAACCGGAATGGGGAGGCTGATGTGGAAGCTTCAAACCCACCTCTCCCCTTCACTGCACCTGGAAGCCTGGGGGAACTCCAGCAGTCTGGGCGGAGATATCCAGAGTCCTCCAGACACGCAGAGAGGCAGGTGAGGGCACCCCAGATCTGCCCAGCTCCTCCTCTGCAGACCTATGGCCAGGCACGGCAGCTAAACAGGCTGGGCTAGGCTGGTAGTGTGGGCCCGCCCATCCGTCAGCAGCTCAGCAGTTCTCCAAGTGAAGCCGGAATGGGGAGGCTGATGTGGAAGCCTCAAACCCACCTCTCCCCTTTACTGAACCTGGAAGCCTGGTGGAACTCCAGCAGTCTGGGCGGAGATATCCAGAGTCCTCCAGACACGCAGAGAGGCCAGTGAGGGCACCCCAGATCTGCCCAGCTCCTCCTCTGCAGACCTATGGCCAGGCGCAGCAGCTAAACAGGCTGGGCTAGGCTGGTAGTGTGGGCCAGCCCACCTATCTGGAGCTCAGCAGTTCTCCAAGTGAAGCTGGAATGGGGAGGCTGATGTGGAAGCCTCAAACCCACCTCTCCCCTTCACTGCACCTGGAAGCCTGGGGGAACTCCAGCAGTCTGGGCGGAGATATCCAGAGTCCTCCAGACATGCAGAGAGGCCGGTGAGGGGACCCCAGATCTGCCCAGCTCCTCCTCTCTAAATGCACAGAGTTTTAAACATTTGTAGAGAAGGCCCACCAGACAGAGAAAAAGCCAATCGCTTATTTATTTGTTAATGACAAGGTCATTTCATACTCCAAACCAAAAATAAAAGAAAGACACACGCCACATTTTAGCTCTCAAAAGGCTGAGACCTAATGAGCCAGAAGCAAGGCCTAGTGGGCTGCAGACTCTCCCAAGAGAAAAAAGACACCCAAGAACAGATTCCTGATGCTGTGGAGGAACTCTGCTTCCAAACAATGCCCACCTCCCACTTCATCCTCCCTTTTCACCAGCCAAAGATGTCAACTTGAAGGTGAGTGAAAGGGTTGTGGCCCAGACAGGACTCTGTAGCCAGGAAAGCCTCAACCTAAAGCAGGAGCCCCTATCTCCCCCACCTCTAGGAATTTACCTGTGATGTCATCTTCCCACCCCTGGAAATTTACCTATGGTGCCAATCCTAGGACCAAAGAGCTACCTGTGCATCCCTAATGCCCCCCTTAGGTCCCCCCTCCCCCACAGAGGCTGCTTTTGTGCCTCACTGCACGTGTTCCGCAGGAGAGATTGCCGGACACCAGTGGTGGGAGGTGCTGGTCATCTCTCTCCATATTCTCAGAATAAAGGCCGCTTTTTGTTTTATACTTCTCATCTTTTGGAAATATTTTTCAGTGAGTACAGTATGAAACTGTTGTTTCTGGTAAACTACACACATTTTATATCTTCCTGGCGAACATATTGGGAAAAGAATTGCTTTTTCTGGTACATTACGGACATTATACAACCATTTTTATTATGAAAGGGTTAGTTAAGGGGTGCTTTGTGAGGTTCAGAATGCATTATGGGTATTTCCATACTTTCTCATGGGAAAAATAATCTTGACTTACAAACAGTTTGAGTTACAACCAGCCCTCAGAATGAGTGAGTTTGTAAGTCAAGGGTCCACTGCTTGTGGAAACAGGATCCTTTCCATTTATCCTGGTAATAAAAGACTGTGGTGATCAGTTTGTTAAGGCAGTAGAGGTAGAAGCTTATTTTTTCAGCATTAAAAAAAATGCTTGGAAAGTTCCAAGTACAAAGAATGGGTCTGTTATCTGCTGACTAAAATATGGCAGCTCTATTTCCACAGGCTTACCAAGGGGGTGACATTCGGAGCCCTCCCTTTGTTTCACCCAGGCCCCCAGGCACGTGTTTCTAGATTACCTGAGTTTCTCTCAGAAGAACTGATAGGATTATTTCCAAAAGATGAGAAGTATAAAACAAAAGAGGCCTTTATTCTGAGAACATGGATAGAGAGAACCAGCACCCCCGACCGCTGGAGTCTGGCTTTTTCTCTGGGGAACATGAGGCATCGGGGATATGTAAATAGCCTCGATTTGGTGTAGAACCTAAGGGGGTATCAGGAATGCAGGAGTTGCCCATTGGTCCTAGGATTGACGCCACAGGTAAGTTCCCAGGGGCAGGGAAGATGACATCACAGGCAAATTCTGAAGGGTGGGGGAGATAGGAGCTCCTTGCTTCTGGTTCAGGCTTTTCTGGCTACAGAGTCCTGTCTGGGCTGAAACCCTTTCATATACTGTCTTATGATTATTATTATGAAAAGGAGGGAAGATTTTTTTAAACTATTTCCTGCTGGCAGGGGGCGCCGTACTGGAGTCTAGGGGAGTCTATGGGGTGATGGTGGATGCCCAGGTAAATTCTGGTGCCAGGTGTTTTAGCCAGGGCAGCTTCACTGGTGAATGCACGTATGTTAGGCTGGAAAAACAAAGAGCTATGATGTTATGAAGAGACATGGTGCTGTCATATTTAAGGAGCCAGGTGAAGTAGAGGGAAACGTGCCTTTGATTTTAGACATGTCATTATATCAGGATGACGTTGAGGTAGTATCATTGTCACAGTGAGGTAGAATTCTGAAAATTAAGTGTGAGGTTAGGAGAAATGATGTTATGAGAGGTGATTACTCCCCCATATGAGAGCAAAAATTTAAGAGGTAGGTGTGTAAAACTTGGCTCTGGTCCAGGAGTTGAACTGGAAAAATAAGGGGAATAGGGAAGGTGGTGGCTGTACCAGTATAGGGAAGGTAAGATCTTAGGCTTTCAGGGATGTCACGCTTAACCAGACAGCTGAGGGTAGACAGAACTATCACAGTCATCGCATGGAGCATCATGAAGATTATCTTATGCATGATGTGGGAGTCTTTGGGAAAGACTGTCAAGAGTCCTGCTGTAGAAATGATCATGAATAGAACGGAAGAAATTAGGAACCAAAGTGGATAACAAAACATGACTTAGCCTGTTAACTGTGGCTGCAATGCCTTCATGAAACAGAGACGGGTGGGTGACAGAAGATGAGATAACCACTCAGAATGATCAGATTTAGGGCTGGGAGGGCACCTATTAGCCTGAGTGATGTGAAACCAGGATGGGAGTCCAGCAACTTTGACCGCTGTAGGGGTAGCCAAGTAGACCAGATGGGGGCCACTCCACCTTGGTGGTAGTCCTGTGGATTTAGAACATTTGACATAAATTAGGTCTCCTGGGCATATGGGAGGATTTGGTTTGGCTTCTCCAGAGGGTTGTGGAAGGCAGAGATCAGCATGTTGTCACAACAGGTGTCAGAGGAAGGAGAGGACTGGGACATAGTCAGCCAGGGGAGGGAAATTTTGGGGAGCAGGAGGATTGTGGAGTAAGAATGGCCTGCCGTACCTAAGTTCAAAAGGACTTAGGAAAGTAGGAGCCTGGGGAAGTGCCCTGAGCTTGCCTAAGGCTAAGGGCAAAAGTTGAGGCCAAGGTTGGTGTAGTTCTAAAGTGAGTTTTGTAAGGTGTGTCTTTATGAGGCCATTTGCCTTTTCTACTTTTCTTGAGGATTGTGGATGGTATGGGATGTGTAGGTGCCAGGTCATGTGTAAGCTCGAGGATACCTGTTGAGTGATCTGAGAAATAAAGACAGGACCATTATCTGACTGAATACTCTGAGGTAGACCTAACCTTGGAATGATTTCTTGTAATGACTTTGGTAACTACATCAGCAGTTTCCCTGTTTGTGGGAAAGGCTTCTATCCATCCTGAAAAGGTACAAACAAAGGTGAGAAGATATTTGAGAGTGTTGTGGTGGGGCATGTGTGTAAAATCTATCTGCCAGTCCTGACCAGGAGTCTGTCCTTGAAACTGATGGGTAGGAAAGGAAGGGGGTGCCATACATCCCTGAGGAGGGGTCCTGGCACAGAGGTCACAGGTGTGAGTAATCTTAAGAATGAGAGCTTTTAGAGAAGGGTGTGTGACTATTGGGGCTAAGAGTTTGTATAGGGCCTGTGATCCTGTATGAAAACACTTGTGTATGTCAGTGATGATGTCTAAGGCCTGTTGATGTGGGAGAACAAATTTAGATCCCTGAAAAATCCATCCCTGAGTGTTTTGTGTGTAACCTGGTTTATGAAGTAGCTTTAACTGCTCTGGTGAATATTAGGCTGAGATAGACTGTTTGGGACTAAAGGGAGAGGATGAGAAGGTCAGGGCCCTTGTGCAGCTAAGTTCACTTGTGAATCTGCAATGGCATTGTCTTGAGCCATTGAGCAGTAGGATCTGTAGAGTTCTGGTCTCCTCTACAATGAATAACTGCTGCCTGCTTTAGAAGTTGGGCTGCCTCTAGAAGTTTAAGGATAAGGCAAGCATTAATGATGGGGATTCCCTGAGTGGTAATTAAACCCTGTTCTTGCCAGATAGAGGCATGAGAGTGTAAAATGCTACATGTATACTTTGAGTCAGTGTATATATTTATAATCTTGTCTTTCGCTAGTGTAAGAGCCCTTGTAAGGGCAATAAGTTCTGCCCTCTACGACGAGGTGCCACGTGGCAGTGGATTTGCTTCTATAACTTTTGACTGGTTAGCTGTTGCGTATCCTGCCTTCTTTTGGTTGTCTGTGTTTGTTGAACTGCCATCTATGAACCATGTGTCAAAGGCCAAAGAGAGAGGTGTGCTACTGATGTGAGGGAAAGGGGTGGGAGTCATCTGTAAAAACTCAATATAGTCATGGTGAGGATGGCCCTCTGAGGTGGGAAGTAAGATTGTCACATTAAGAGGACCACTAGTTTCAATAGAGATGCAAGGGTCTTGAGAGAGAGCTAAGTGTACCTGTTGAAGGAGAGAAGGGGTCATTAGGGCAGGGAGCGCCTTATGTGAGATAAGCTCACATAGGTGATGAGGTGAGTGTACTGTAATAGATTGTAAGCTTTTTAGCTTCCTGTGTCAGGATGGCTGCAGCTGCAAGAGCTTGGAAACAAGGAGCCTATCCTTTTACTGTGTGATCTAACTGTTTTGACAAGTAAGCTACTGCTTGAAAAGAAGGTCTCTTTTTGTGTCCTAGTACACCTATAGCATTGTGGCCCTGACAAGTAGTGTATAGGATGAAAGGTTGGGTGGGATCAGGAAGGGTAAGAGCTGGAGCTTTTAGGAGAGCCTCTTTTAATTTTTGAAAGGAGGCATGTATGGGCCTAGTAGAGTCCAGGGCTTCTGATAAGGGACCCTTAGTGGCCTTGTAGAGGGGTTGAGCTAGGGCTGCAAAGTTAGGAATCCAGAGATGAAAGAAATTAGCTAAACCTAGGAAAGATGTAACCTGCTGTTTAGTTGTGGGCCCCTGGAGATCATGAAGAATTGCCTTATGATCTGAGATGATGGAGCGAGTGGTGGGGGTGAGAGTGAGACCTAGGTATTTGACTTTTGGGGAGACTATCTGGGCTTTAGTAGGAGAGATCCTGTATCCATGACTAGCAAGGAAATTAAGAAGACTGGCTGAATGGTGTATGGCTAACATATGGGATGGAGAACATAATAGAAGGTCATCTATGTATTGAAGAAGAACACTAGGTTTGAAATCAAGTTCTGTGAGGTCAGTAGTGAGAGCTTGATTAAAGAAGTGGGGACTCTCTCTGAACCCTTGAGGGAGCACTGTCCAAGTAAGTTGTTGAGACCTGAGAGTGTCTGGGTCAGTCCATGTGAATGCAAAGAGGTTCTGGCAATCAGAGTGTAGGGGGATAGTGGAGAAGGCATCTTTAAGATCTATAACTGTAAAGTGAGTGGTAGAGGGAAGCATATGAGAGAGCATGGTATAGGGATTTGGCACAACTGGGTGAGTCGGGGTAACAGCACTATTAATTACCCTAAGGTCCTGTACCAGGTGATAGGACTCATCAGGCTTGAGTACCGGGAGAATGGGAGTATTGTGGGGTGAATGGGTAGGTTTAAGAAAACCATTGTCTAAAAGCTACTTCATTATGGGTTTAAGTCCCCTTAAATGTTGGGGAGCTATGGGGTATTGGGGAACGCAGGGAAAAATTGAGGGATCCCTGAGATGGATTAAAACAGGCTTGGCATGTGTAGCCAGAATGGAATTAGATGTGTCCCAAACCCTGGGGTCAACCAGAGAAGGAGCAAAGGGAGGAAATGGCTTTGGGACACATTGTGAGGCTGTTTGGAGGATTAGAACTGTGGGTAAAGAGAAAGTGAAGGAAAAATTAAGCTTTTGAAAAAGGTCTCTACCTAAAAGGGGTGTGGGACATGTTGGGATTTCTAGGAAGCTATGGGTAAAGAAAAGAGTCTGGAATTTACATGGGACAGGCCCAGTCTGCAAAGGCCGATTAGGCTGGCCATTAACACCCACAACAGAAATCAAGGACTTACTACAAGGTCCTGAAAATTCAGGAAGTACACTATAAGTCACATCCGTATCCACAAGCAGAGATATTATCTTACCTAAGACCTCCAGTGAGACTTGGGGCTCCGACAAGTTTACCAGAGTGGGGGCTGTGAGCCCCGAGCCCCATCAGTCTTCCGCAGCAAGTCCAAGAAGATCAGTCAGTGACGAATCTGGCATTGACGAAGTCTCCTGTGAGAGTGAGGGATTAGAGGATGGCTTACCTGCTCACTGGCAGCTAGGACAGTCGCTCTTCCAATGCCGTTTAAGGTTGCAGTATGGACAGGGTCCTAGCGGGATGCCAGGGTTAGGGCAATCTTTTGCCCAGTGTCCTTGTTTGCTGCATTTGAAGCATGGTCTGGGCAGGACTCGGGCAGCCACACCTTGTTGTGGATTTCTTGTCTTGGGAGCTCTGTGTGCCACTGCTAAAAGGTCAGACTGATATTTGGCAAACTTTAATTTTTGAGTTTGCTTCTCCTCTTTTTGAACCTTACCTCTGTTGTTGAAGATATGGAAAGCTAATTTAAGTAGATCCCCTTGTGGAGTCTGAGGGCCATGTACAACCTTTTGTAATTTTGCATGAATATCAGGAGCAGACTGGGAAATAAAATGAGAGTTAACAACAATCATCCCTTCATGAGAGTCTGGGTTTACATTAGTATACTTAAGTAATGTTTCCTGAAGCCGATTTAGGAACACAGCTGGGTTTTCATTAGCCTTCTGGACCTGTTCTAAAAGTTTGTTATAGTTAGTATGTTTGTGAGCAATATTATTAAGTCCCACAATCAGACACTCAATCATCTTATGTAATTTTGATGAACCTTGTCCATTCTGATAGTTCCAGTTAGGATCTTGTTGTGGCACAGCTACAGGCCCAGGGTCATTATCAGCAGTGTTTGCCTTATGCCTGCAGTTGGCTTCTTCTTGAGCTGCTTGCCACAGCTGATTTCGCTCTTGTCAGTTGAGGGTGGTATTTAAAATCACATAAACATCCTTAAAATGTAAATCATAACAATTAGTAATAAATTCAAATTGTCTGATATAATTCTGTGGGTCAGCAGAGAAGCTACCTAATTTGTGGGTAATCTGGGATAGATCAGAAAGGGAAAAAGGCACATGTATATTAACCAGTCCCTCGGGGCCAGCTTGCGCCTGAGGAGAAGATTGCAGAGTAGAAGCCATTGGGCAGCCATCCATCTGGTAGATGCATGTTAGCAGTCATCTGTAGAGTGGCTACAGAGCAGGTGCCAGTCACCCTGGGATGAGGAAACGCAGGCAGATGGCGTCTCACTGTGTGCTTTGCAGTGAGAAAATTGCTGTCAACAGCACAATGAAGCGCCGTGTGCACCACAACAGGGTGGCTGTTGCTGTTCACAAGAGGAGCCACAGGGGGCACCCATTGACCATGAGATCTGTCCCAAGATGGCGGCACCCTGTCAGGAGGCAGAGGGTTGTAACATGGCAACGTTCCCTGTGCAAGCGCAGCTTGCCAGAAGGGCACAATGACTGAGTTTGGGTATGGTGAGCGGGCGGCAAGAATGCTGTAGAGGTCAGAGAATTATCAGGAGAATGAGTCGGAGACTTTGAGGAAGCGCTAACAGAGTGATTAGAGTTGCTGAGAGAGTTATGGGTCCCGGGACATGAAGAGGAAAACAGTCGCACAGCGGGAGGCAATTGAGGCACAGAGGGACCAGGACTGCTGAGAGAATCAGAGATCAGGGGAAGGGAGGGCAGAACCACGGCAGGAGGTAACGGTGAGGAACGAGTTTGGGGGTAGGCAGGTGGCGGTTGAACATCGTCGAGCAAATCCTGGCAAGAGGAAACAGTTTGCATTGTGGCAGAGCTAGCCAAAAGTATCTGGGTGGGAGTACAGGACTTAATGAGAGATGGGTGTGTTCTCAGGACCAGGAAGGCCTCGATGTATGGGAGTTCTATCAACCTGTCACTGGCCCAGCAAAAATCATAGAGATTTTTGAGAATGTAGGTGTCAAATGTTCCGTCTCTGGGCCAATGGTTGCCGCTAAGTGGATAGGTTGGCCAGACCTCCTGGCAGTAAAAACTTAATCACTTAGTCTTTATGGTACTTTTAAGAGTACGTAAGTTAATCACTTAGTCTTTATGGTACTTTTAAGAGTACGTAAGTTAATCACTTAGTCTTTATGGTACTTTTAAAAGTACGTACATTGGAAATTAAACATTGTAGAGGCATCTTTTGGGAGTTAGAGAACACGTTTCCCATAACTGATTCAGACAAGAAAGAAGCCGTGGTCCAGAAGGCAAGCCATCACTTGTTTCGTGGCACCACATGGCAGGTAAGGTTCCAAAACTCGTATATTCCAGTCGTCACTGAGATGTACGAGTGGAGTCCACGTGGGTCAGTAACAGTTCTGCCCGTGAGAGAGTGAAGCTTTAAAGGGAAGTGAGGGCCCCCCAGTGTAGGCAGTCCAAAAGCTCTGCCTCGGGCTATCCGAACCCAAAGGATGAGAGATTTGTGGACACAGGTTTGCCCAGAAAGACCCTGCCCTGGGCTGTCCTAAGGACGTGGAAGCATTACAGACCCACGCGAATGGGGGAGAAAACTCGCCTGGGGCAGAGCCCAGTGCCAAGGATTTTCCGGAGAGTGCTCACCTGAAATTAATTGGCTGGTGTTGAGTGCAGGTGGGCGGTCACAGGTTAAGATTCCGGGAGAGGAAAAGTGGCAGGATTTAACCCGGTTTAAGAATCAGCTGGTGACTCAACCGGGTGTGCCCCAGGAGTCAATCGCCTGTCGATTGAGTCATGGCACCAAATGATAGGATTATTTCCAAAAGATGAGAAGTATAAAACAAAAGAGGCCTTCATTCAGAGAACACGGATAGAGAAAACCAGCACCCCTGACCATTGGAGTCTGGCTTTCTCTCTGGTGGACATGTGGCATCGGGGGTATGTAAGTAGCCGTGGTTTGGGGTGGAACCTAAGGGGGCATCAGGGATGCACGGGTAGCCCATTGGTCCTAGGTTTGGCACCACAGGTAAGTTCCCAGGGGCGGGGAAGATGACATCACAGGTAAATTCCTAGGGGTGGGGGAGATAGGAGCTTCCTGGTTCTGGTTGAGGCTTTTCTAGCTACAGAGTCCTGTCTGGGCCAAAACCCTTTCAAGAACCAGGGAGGGATCTACCCAGATCAGGAAGAGAAGGGAGGAGGCCTCCCAGCACCCTCAAAGCATACAACTCTATTCCTATCTCTAAGGCCGAGATGTCCTAGTATCCATGAGGACAGGTGGGAACTTGGAGGAAAGGTGAGCCTGGGTGGCTCCTTGAGATTCTCAGAAGAGGGGCCCTGCAGCAAGTGGCTCACTAAGGACAGCCAGAGGTAGAAGGTCATGAGGGGGGGGGAATGAGACTTTGATCATGGTGCACACCAAAAGGGCCAGGCTGGGAAAAAGGTGGCGGGTGCACACTCACTGAAGGGGGGACGAAGCCCACTCTGCAGGGGGAGTGTGGCCACGGTCAGACTCCCGGAAGCCTCCAGCACAAGGGCAAGGGGGCTTTTGGAGCTGCAATTCCTGGACTGGCTTCTTCTCATGCAAATAAGCCATTGGGATGTTGTCCTATCAGAAACACACTGGGGCTGGAGGCAGGTTTAAACTGCCCTGTGGTAGACTTGCTTGGTTTCCTGTGGATATAAATAAACACTTTCAAAGGGGGCTTTTCTGATTAGTTCAGTGTGCAGGACCCAGGCGCTTCAGGGTCATCCTGGAGCCTGTGTTCTGCTCATGTGCCCTGAGTCTCCAAGACTTTGACAGCTTCCTCCCAGTGGGTTTGCCCCAGTCCTAATCTCTTACCTTAAAATGTTGCAGCAGTTATGGAATCAGTGACAGTTCTTCCAAAAAATTAAACATAGAGGGCAATCCCCAGTGCCACAAAATAAATAATTTAATTGAATAATAAATATAGAATTATCATAGGAACCAGCCTCTGTCACTGTTTCATGCGTGTCCTAGGTAACTGAAAGCAAGGACTCAAACTTACATGCATGTTCATGTGCACAGCAGCACTGTTCCAGAGGCTAAGAGGAGGAAGCTGCCACCATTCGCAGATGACTGGATCAACAACATGTGCTCTGCACACAGAAGGGAATAGGATTGGGGAGGGAAATTCTGACTCATGCTCCACGATGGATAAACCCAGGGCCATTACACTAAGAGAAATCAGCCAAAGGACACTGTGTGATCCCACTTGTGTGAAGTACTTAAAGCAGACAAATTCATAAACAGAAAGTACAATCAGATATGCCCGGGGCTGCAGGAAGAAGAGGACCAAGGAGGTAGTGTTTATTAGGGATGAAGTGGAAATGTTCTGGAGGTGGATGATGAGACAGTTGCACAACTACGTGAACATTTTTAATGCCAGGATCTGTGACATGTATGCACAATGGAGCACCACTCTGCCTTTAAAGAAAGATAAATGAGTCATGTATAGAAAAATGGATGCACCTGGAGACCACAGTGTTAAGTGAAATAAATCAGACACATAAGTTTCAATACCCAAGTATAAATAAATTCAAGAATAAAATATCCTGGGAATGGTGGCACATAACCTGCAATTCCAGGACTTGGGAGGCTGAGGCAGGTTCATTACAAGTTTGAGCCTGGGCTACAAAGTGAGCTCAAGGCCAACCTTGCAGAGCAAGACCCTGTCTCAAAAAGACTAAAACAAAAACAAACAAAAAGAATAAAAAAAGAACAAGATAAAAGATAAATGATAGGAATCAGGGAGATCGATCTTTTGCAAATAGGAAAGAAGATCAAGAGAGAAAGGTGGGAGGTGAAAGGGATGTTAAAAAAATTGAGATGGGTTATGTGTGTGTTCCAACTCCCCATGAGGAAGAAAACCATTATGTACTATAAACATGGACTAATACAAAATAAAAACATGTGAGGGAAAAAAAGGTTTTCCTTTCAGTCCACTTTTAGCTACAGCCTTCTCTTCAGCTGCTGTGCCTCGGTGGGAAAAGAAGGTCCCCCGGGGGGTGGGGGGTTCCACACTGGGAAAGACTTGTGGCTTCAGGCCATGTGGCCCTGGCTCAGCCTCCTCTCCCACCACCCAGGTTGCTGATTGTATCTCTTTTTGCCCAGGACAGGATCTGGTCTTCTCCATGAAATCTTTTTCATGTATTTTACATTTGACATCACAGACCTTTTAATACTATTTTTTCAGTATTTTTTAAAATTTGGAGACTGGGCCTCACTAAGTCACTGAGTTGCCCAGGCTGGGCTAGAGCTTGGCCTTTGAGAGGGCTGGGATGACAGGTGTGAACCTGGACATTTGACTGCCATCCCATACCTTAGAACCCATCTCAAAACTGTCACCACTGGAGTTAGTCCTGTTACTCTACTTCTGATCACCAAAATGTTTCCCTGAAAATCACCCCTGTGTCTTTCTTGTGTGCATCAACATCCAGTCCAGTCTCAGGTTTGCTTGGGAATCCCCTCCCCTTAGGCTGAAGCAGGTGGATCACCTCAAATGCAAGGCCAGCCTGAACAACACACCCTGTCTCAAAACAGAGACACAGATGGTGAGTATTTGAGTATTTAAGTATTTAATTGAGGACCAGGTGCTTGCAAAAATAGTAAAAGGCCTCAGTTAGAGGAAGGAGAGACTCGTCCTGATGTTTAGCTTTAGTCTTGTACAGGGTTATTGAACCTTGAAGGCTGGCAGGAGTTGTGCAGACGAAAGCAAGGAGAGCAGACGTCTAGGAAGATGAGTGGTTTTTAAAAAATGTAAAAATGAACTTTAAAGTCCAGGGGGTAAAGCAATAAAATTGGGAAAACTCTAAATAGAAGCCTGGTGCGTGTGTTTGGGAGCTCACCACTTTCCTTAAGTGGTTCGTGATGAAAAAAATCAGTTTCAGATCTGATTCATTCCATCATCAACAACTAGCGAGCGACACCTTTAAAGAAAGCAATCACCTACCTGATGGGTGTGCGGAACCAAAATCCCAGCTAGCGGTCCGTGAGCCATGAGAGAAGCCAAATGAAAAGCCAAGCCACTGACATAAGCCTCAGCGCTGGGGTGGCCAAGCCATTAATATTTATTCGCTGCTGTTCATTCCTTTCTCTCGCCTACTGATGCCGGCAGCTAGAAGCACGCATTCCGATTACCACAGAAAAACAAGTAGAGGGAAAATGAAAATTTCCAAGCTAAGAAAGTTCTAGCATGCAACGTTTTTCTCTCTGTGAATTAAAGAAAGCAGACTGTGTGACAGCAGGACGAGGGCTGAGGGCCACCACCATGCTCAGAGGGGACACAGCATCCGTTCAAAGGGCCCATGGATTGAACCGAGCATGAACGTGGGGAGCCAGGTCCCTAAAGGACACACACAGCTTGCAGTCAGAGGCCTCCGGGGCTGCAGGCCGGGTGGCATCCAGCAGGAGACAGGAAGACCACGAGATTACAGAAGCAAACAGTGAGAATCCATCCTCAGACCCATGTTTACACAGCCAGCCCTCTATGGAACACGAATTCTTCTCCTGGGTCCTCCTTCAAGCAGCTAGATGAGGTCAGGAGGGTCATAAAAAATAATCGTGGGTTCAGTGTAAAACGTGGTTACCTGAGAGTCATTTTACAAAGGAAAAATTGAGTAGATGGGATTTAATGTCAGGGTGGTAGGGACAGGAGAGGAACTGGGGACAGGAGCGTCCCAAAGACATTAGGCCTGGAGGCCACAGAAGCCCACTCCTGTGTGCAGGGTCCACAGGAAAGAGTGGTATGGCCAAGGGGGTTGTGAGGGTGAATTTTCTATTCATTCTGAAGCAATTTCAAATTCACAGAAAAAAGTTATAGTAAAGAATAAGATGGCTGGGCATGGTGGCCTACCTGTGTAATCCCAGCAGGCAGGAGGCTGAGGCTGGAGGATCACCTTGAGTTCAAGTCCAGCCTGGGCTACAAAGTGAGTTCAAGGCCAGCCTGAACTACAGACTGAGACCATGTCTCAGAAATACAAAGCAAAACAAGAAAACAAAAAAAATCATATGGCTAGGTGTGGTGGCACAGACCTGTACTCCCAGTATTTTGGGAGGCTGAGGCCAGAGGACTGAAAGTTTGAGCCCTGCTTGGTTAATTTAGTAATTTAGCAAAAAACTAAAAAGGGGCTAGGGATGTGCTTCAAATTAAAAAAAAGGCCCTAGATTCAATCCCTAGTACCACCAAAAGAGAAAAAGAAAACAAAGTACAAAACAAGTCTCATATTCCCTTGCCTAGAGACCCACTTAGCATCTCACCCTTTCCAGCAAAATGGGTGCACAGCACCAGTGTTTCCCTGCAGTCTCTTCACCCCTCAGGGCCCTGACTGTTCCAGGTCATGCTGCAAGCTGTCCCTCCACTAGGGACTGCCCAGTGTCCCTCCTGATTAGGCCCAGGTTCCACAGCTTTGAGTAAAATCACAGCAGGGACGTGGTCACCTCTCCTCACTTCCTGTCCGGTGACACAGAATGTCCACTCGTCCCGTCTTATGAGCCACGGTGTTAATGTTTGTGACTCGACTCCAATGGGCTCTCTGGGTTTGTCAGGGCTGAACACCTGCTCCCCTGGGTGGCTGCTCGTCCTCCTGCACTCAGAAGGGCAACTTAGAGAGATCCTGTCTCAATCACAGGAAAAATTTTAAAAGGGGTTTGTATGGCACTTAGTAGTAGTGTGCCTGCCTAGCAAGCACAAGGCCCTGAGTTTAATTAGAGGAGGGAGCAGTTTCTCCAACGATCAGAAAGACCATGAGCTAAGCATGTTCCCTGCAGGGACAAAGACAGATGTGATTTAAAGTAGGGGAAAGGGAAGCCCCCAAATGGGAGAAGGAATGGGCAGGGCAGCATGGGGCAGGGGACAGGACCGGAGGGGATGGGATGGAGACCTGATGTTCCAAACCCAAGGGTAAGGGGTCTTATGAAGGGGAAAATTGAGGATTGGCTTGAGGATGAGGGACCAGGTACACGCATGGCCCCAGGACCCCATCAGGCACAGAGCTTCACTGGGCAGCTCCAGGTCTGGTTCAACCTCTGCTGTCCAGGCTCTGAGTCTCCCTTTTTAGGCTGGGCCCAGAGCTTTCGCTTTGCATGGGTCACTGCAAATTATAGCACAGGCCCTGGGTGGCCCCCAGCATAGGCTTTGGGGGCCACCTCTTCTTGCTCTTGGGGATGTTTCTGGGTGACAGGGAGACGGGGCAGAATTTTGTCCCGCGGGCAACGTGAAAGTCCAGTTGTCCAATCGGCCTGGACAGGGTGCAGGTAGAGAGCAGCGGGCAGTGGGGAGGTGATAGTCGCCCTCTTGTGTGTGTTTGTGTGTGTGTGTGGGGGGGGTTGTTTGGAGACACAGAAGGCCAAGGAAGGCCAAGGACAGGTTCAAGGCCTTTGGGACAACAGACTGCACCTTACAAAGGCAGCAGGGCTGCGAGAAAGTTGTTTCTCTTCTATTTTGTGTTTTGTAGTTCAGGCTGGCCTTGAACTCCTATTCAGCTCAGGCCGGCCTCAAACATGCAGCGATCTTCCTGCCTCAGCTTTCCTAGTACTGAGACAACGTGAGCACACTGCAGGATCCACCACAACCGGCCCTGAAGGAAAAAAGCTGAGCAGAAGACAAGGAGGAAGTGGGAACCCAAAGAAACCAGAGCATGGCCTTGCCACTAAAGCGGCCACCCGGAGCGGCTCCGGATCCAGGGCTGCCTAGGGGTCCACACCCAGGCCACCGCGCACAGCCGCAGCCGGGCCCAGGCGATCCGACCCGCAGGCCGCGCAGACTCTGGGGCAAAAGGCCAAGCCCGCTGTCTGGGGAGCAGGCAGAGCGTGGGCAGGGGCGGCTCTGGGCTTGCGGTGGCCTCCGTGGGGCCCTGCACGTCCGCGCCGCCGCCCGAGCTGCGGGGGAGAGAGGAGCCTCCTGCAGCTGGCCGCCCCGGGGTGCGCGGTAGGGGAGATGTGGGGACCTCCGCGGGCTCCGCCACGCCCACCCGGGCCCTACGCATCCTTCGGAGCCGGCCTGGGAGGAAATGAGCCTGATTCGGACAACTGCGGAGGAAGTGGGGTATCAGGCTGTCCTCTCCTGTGCTGGTCAACCCATAATAAAGCTCAGTGCGGGAACCCACAAAGGTGGAAGGGTGTGACCAGTTACACCATCCCCCAAGGCTCCCACAATTCCAGTCTTTTCGTTTAGGAATAGTTGAGTTTTGCTGTGTGTCTTTCTGTTTTTGTGTTTTGATTTTTTCAGGCTGGTTTTAAACTATGGAGCCCAGGCTGGCTTCAGAGATGCCGTGATCCATCCTCCTGCTTCAGCCTCAGCTGGGATTACAGCTGCGCCGTGTGTGTGTCTCTTTAGCACTTGACACTTTTGTGCAAATCATTCGGTGCCTCGCTTTTCATACTTACTATCTTATAAACGTTTCTCATTTCCTGAAATACATTATAAACACGTCTAGTGGAGCTATGCTAATGCTGCACAGCCTTACCCGAAAGTAACATTTTCATTTTTTATAGGGTAAAAGAATACAACTGTTTTTAAAGTTCTTGATTCATTTTTTAAAAAACGTACATGTTTGCAGTCTATTCCTGGTGTGGAGTTGGTGTAACACAGCTTCACTCCTTTCCCTTCTTTCCTAGCTCCCCCTCCGGATGTCGGAATTTATATCTCCAGTTCCCCTGGCTGCATGGCCTGAGGGTATTGATCAGGGAAAGACTCCATCTCTTCTGCTTTAGCCCTAACCTCTGCTCTCCCTTCTGCCCTTCATTAAACTAGAAAAGCAATTATGGCACCAGAGCTCAGACTTGTAGCGTAGGGCGACTCTGGCCAGTTCTTGTTTTTCAGCCCCTTTCCCGCATCTATTCCCTCAAGCGCCAAACGGGTATCATGAGATCAGGGCTGAGAGAGCAAGCAGAGGGATGGACAAGTGTCTCCTCTGGAGACCTGCTTTCCCGTGCCTCTGGCAGGTTGATAGATACACAGCTCCCAATGGGTCAGGCCCAGGGATAAGTCAGCTGTGTAGTCAGCAATTATCCTGTTAAGAATCCCCTGGGAAACTGGCTCTGACTGCCAGGGGGAGGATGAGTTCCGACCCCACTACCACTTTTCAGCCCCAAGCCCCACGGAGGGCGGGTGAGTCCGTCTGTACACTAAAGGCTTAAGGCATCTATTTTTACAATCAGCATACACTACTTTGATAGACTCCACTTTTCAGAAACAAATTAGAATTATACTTGGAGATTACTGTTTTAAGTTCTCCTTGAAACAAGTGTAAGATCATGCCATTTCTTTGTTGAGAGCCCGCCCATGTGTTTTGTTTTGCTCAGTGTGCCAGCTAAGTTCTAAAGGCACCCTAGAAGCCCTGACACAACCTGGCTTCCTGTTGCCCTTTCAGGCTGTCTTCTGTTTTGGTGTCTTTTGCTCACTCTTCTCTCTCTACATGAGCATCTGTGCTGTTCCTATAGCACACAAGGCCCACTGCTACCTCAGGACATTCTCACTTGCTGTTCTCTCTGTTTAGCACACTCTTTCTGCAGATACCTGCAGAGTTATCTGGAATACATCCCAACAAATGTATTGCACGTTTAAAATATCACAAGTTAAACGTTAGTATAATGTGCTCAACTTACCAAACCTCAATCATACTTTAGCCTAGCCTAGCTTAAATGTGTTCAGATACTTACATTAGCCTACAGCAGGACAAAATCAACCAACGCATCTGTTTGATAACAAAGTATTGAATGTTTGTATTTACTGTATACAGCATTCAAAATAAAAAAGAGAATGGCTGATGGGTTAACTTTTGAACACTCAAAGTCACAAATTCACAAGTCAAACCACTTTAAATTTTAGATTCTATGTATTTAATCTGTGATATGACAATATTGTTTTATGCTTACTGGCCTGCTAATTTCTGAAATAGTTCTTTGCTAGGCAGCTTTTCACTGTTGTAGTGCAAAATGTGGGAAAAGCAACTTAGAGAAGAGAGATTCAGCTTTGATCATGGTTTCAGAGAGTGCAATGCGTTGTCACTTGGCTCTGTTTCTGATGTTGGTGAGGGAGTGTGTGGCAGAGCAAAGCTACTCACCTTGTGATGGCTGAGAAGCAGGGAGAAAGAGAAAAGGAAAGGGAAAGAGCCCCAAAGGACAGGGCTAGGGACAAAACACACCCTCAAAGCCACATTCTCAGACACCTGCTTCATCCACTGAGGGCCTGAATCCAGAGATGGCTAGAGTAAAACAACAACAAAAAATAGGTCCCTAAAGCAAAGTTTTCTCTTCTCCCTGCTATATCTGGAGTTTTTCCAAGTTATAGTGGTCAAATCTTGGGCTAGTGGGCATTCCCTAGCTGGCTTTCTTTTCTAGATCAGAGTTGAAATAGTCATGTTCTGTCTTTATGAGGTGACATAATAAAGGCCTACACTACAAGTGTTTTTTTCAAAGGACTTTGGCCCATCTTCTGGAATTCTGTCACTTAACCATTGAGAGACCCTGTATATGAAAGAATTGGTAAACTGCTCTTGTGCACACTTTGTCCATTATCTTTATAACAATGTACAGAGAGAAGACAAGCCAGGAAGGATCAAAGTAAAAAGCACTCTAAGTATGTTAAAGAGTTAGAGCTGAACATTGGAGCACTGTGTTAGAAAGAGGCCCTTTCAGTTCTTTCTTTTTGGTCTTTGATTCCATATTTCTGTTTGCAGACTATGGGAGAGAACAAGAAGCCACAAAATGCCAAATCTTCCCTGTGAGTTGGTGTCATGTGCATGCCACTGTGGGAAGAACCAGATGCCAGCCCCTTCTGGCACAGAGGCTGGGAGACGAGAGGAGCCAAGGTCCCTCTCCCTGATAAGTGACTGACTGATCCAGAGAAACACAGGCTGAGATCCTAGCTTTTGAAGTGAAATCCAATTTGATGTTTGTGGTATTTGGTGTTTCACTGACGTTGCAAGACTAAAGTCAATGGTTTGATCATCTATTCAGAAGATAACAATACTCAGTATAGTATCTATGGGGGATCTCCTTCTGAGGTGATAGCCATTGTTGATTCCCTATTTTGTTTTGAAGACCTGTATCATTTTCATTAGTTGTTTGGTTGGCTTTTATTCTGTTTTGTTTTGTTTGATTGTATTTTGCCCAGTGATATGGACAGCTATTTTGAAGATAACAAGAGGCATTATGGTAGCAATAGTTGTTCTGTTTTGTTTTGATTGGCTTTACTGTGATTTATTTTGCTTGGTTTTATTCTCTTTAAAATAAAAATTAGAAAAACAAAACAGAAACTACTGCTCTCTGATTGGTTTCATGCGGAGCATTCAGGGGGTAAGATTTATTTCTCCCATGTTATCACTTAGCAGATTACCTGTGTGTGTCACATTCTGGGTTAATGTGTATTCAATAATAAGAGCATTATCTATTTCTGCCTGTACGAAGGAGGTTTTTGGGTTAGGACATTTTGATTATCATTATAATCATAATTCAACTACTTCCAAATTATACGACAGGAGACTTCTGGCAAGATGGCAGAGCAGTAAGCAGCAGAGAAAACAGGCTCTCTGACAGTCATCATCCAAGAGCACTGTGAGGAAGACGAGAAGGAAGGCAGTGGGTTCCGTGGACCCAAAAAGAATCTGAAGTGTGAACTGAAGCCCACAGAGACAGTGAAAAGTAGAAAGAAAAACTTCAACAAAGAAGAAGGCGATAGCTGGCAGTGCCTTTGCCCAGAGCCGGACTAACTGCAGGAGAGGAGCTGCTGGAACCTGGGGATGCACAGTCATGGTGACAATGGTGGCTGCCAACTCCGGAGGCCTTGGCAAAGAGATGCAGCAGTGGAGGGGAGCTGCGGGCATGGAGCAATGCACTGCCTGGCAGTGAATGCAGAGGACCAGTCCTCCCATGGCAGACACTGATTGGCTGGGAGCTATTGTGGAGTCAGGCTGGATAAGCCCATAACCGGAACCAGAACTGCTTCTGGCTTCCTCCAGTAGCTCCTAACTGGACACAGAATAATGTTTGCTTTCAGAATGAATTTGGAAGTATTGCTTCCCTTTCAGTTTCATTACAGACTTTGAGAAGTAGTGGTGCTAGATCTTCACTAAATTTCTTGTAAAATTCAGCAGTGAATCCGTCAGGGTCTGGGCTTTTCTTTATTGATAGATTTTTAATTACATGTTCAATTTCACTTATTGATATTGGGTTACTTAAGAGCCTTATGTCTTCTTGACTCAGCTTTGGTAATTCATATGTACCTAGGAACCTGTCCATTTATTCTGTATTTTCCATTTTATTAGAATACAAGTTTGCAAAGTAGGTATAGATGATTTCTGCAGGGTCTGCTGTGATTTTGCCCTTTTCATTCCTAATTGCATGGATTTGAGTCTTTTCTTTCCTTTTTATTTTGATAAGTTTGGCTGAGGGTTTGTCAATTTTACTTAATCTTTCAAAGAACCAACTCTTTGATTCATTGATTCTTTGTATTGATTTTAATATCCAGTGTGTTAATTTCTACTCTGATCTTTATAATTTCCTCTCTTGTGTGAGCTTTTGGTTTAGCCTGCTTTTTTTCTAGACGTTTGAGGTTCAACATTAAGTTGTCTATGTGTACGTGCTCTGTTTTCCTGATATGAGCATTTCCTGCTATACATTTCTCTATGAAGACTGCTTTCACTGTGTCCCACAAGTTCTGGTATGTTGTATTGTCATCATCATTCAACTGTAAGAGCTAATTTCTTCTTTAATTTCATCTGAGATCCATGGTTGTTCAATAGGGTGTTATTTAATTTACATTTGTTTATGAAGTTCTTGTGGTTTCTTTTGCCATGGATTTTCAACTTCATTGTGCTGCAGTCTCATAATATGTACAGGATAATTTCTTTTCTTTCTTTTTTTTTAAATTTTATTTTGAAAGCAGTAAAAATGCAACAGCACAAGACAGAACAAAGCCAATCGAGACAATGCAGTGAAATTGGTACAGGATTTCACAATAGGATACTGGGATAGTAGTAATACGTATTATGGTATATTTCCTTAACTTCACAATAGTTATCCAGTCAATTAGGTATAGCCAAATCAAACCAAAAATAGAATGTTATACTGAATAGAGCAAAAGAAACATAACAAAACAAAACAGTGAAAACAACCTTTGCCTTCAAACAGAAGACAGAAGAAAACCCCCCATATTTGCTATACTGCATATGGTCATCCTCCCAAGAGATGCTGAGACATCTATCCCCAGTAGCTATGGGGGGGGAGGGTGCTTGATTTTCAGCCCACATGGCAGTAGGCTCACAGGAAATGGTTCTCTTCCAGGCCCACATCGCAGGTGCTTACCAAGAGGGTTGGTGAATAAGCTGCCCGAGTCCCACCATGTCTGTCTGGATCTCGGGAACACTAGTTCTTCTCCTGGCCCTCGTCATGGCGTTTATCAAGAGGGAGGATGAATAAGCTGCCTGAGTCCCACCATGGCTGGATCTTGGGAGTTCTGGTTCTCCTCCAGGCCCACATCGCAGGTGCTTACCAAGAGGGTTGGTGAATAAGCTGCCTGAGTCCCACCATGTCTGTCCGGATCTCGGAAGCACTGGTTCTTCTCCTGGCCCTCGTCATGGCGTTTACCAAGAGGGAGGATGAATAAGCTGCCTGAGTCAGTCCCACCATGGGTGGATCTTGGGAGTTCACACAGGATAATTTCAATTCCTTTATTTACTTAAGCATGTTCTCTGAGCCAGTATATGGTTTAATTTGGAGAATGTCCCATATGCAGCTAAGAAGACTGTGTATTCTGATGTTGTGGGGTGGAATACTCTGTAGATATCTACTAAGAAAATCCATGAATTAGGAAAAAATCTTAGGCCACTGTCCCTCAGACAGAGGACTTCTGTCTAGAAAAACTAGGATTGGAGGTCCTGTTCGACTCAGCTATTCCCCTTCTGGATATATTCCCAAAAGAATTAAAAACATCATGCAACAGTGATATGTGCTTACCCATGTTTATAGCAGCACAGTTTATAATAGACAAATCTTGGAAACTCCCTAAATGCCCATTGACCGAGGATGGATAAAAAAGATGTGGTATTTTTATCAGTGGAGTACTACTCAGCCATAAAGAAAGATAAACTGGACACTTTTATAGGTAAATGGATACACCTTGAAAACAATTCATAAGTAAAATAAGTAAGACACACATGTAAATATTGTATTGTTTCATTAGTGTGACAAGCTTAAAGAAAAAATGTATGTCTATGTGTATGTATATGTACATAGAACATAGTTAGGATGATACTGATTTCTCTGTTTGCTGAAGAGAAAGATCTGTGCTGATATTGTTCAGACATTTGAAGGCAGATGTCTTGTGCTCTGGGAGAATGTTTGGGGATGAAAATGTGCAAGTATGTACTATTGCTGCCCCCTGATTGATGTGCTTTAAGATTTTGTTGCAGTTTTTCTCTTCTTTCTTTTTATGTTTGAATAAAATGGATTTGAAAAAAATAAAAACAAAACAAAACTGAACTAAATCTACAGTTCTTTACAGTAAAGCAGAATGACTTAGTAAATGATTGTTTAAAACTTTTAAATCCAGAAATAAACATATGACTTTGTTAGAAAATTATATAAGAATCTTTATCTTGCTTATAATGGAAAATATACTTTATATTACTATGAGTATTTATTTTCATAATTTTTTAGCTTCTTGTTAGCAGTTAATAATTACTTTATTGTTTTGTCTTATTTAGTATGCTCCATTCTGCTCCAAATTCTTTTTGACTTGACACTTCCAGGTTTTTTTTTTTTTTTTTTCTAATTTTATGTTTTCCGGAAAGCTCTTCACAAAATTGCCTGGGCTGGCCTTTAACTTGCAGTCCTCCTGAGTAACTGGAATTACAGGGTGCCTCACTGTCCCCAGTTTGCAAGCTGATTTTCATCAGGGGTGATGAAGGCTAAAAAGGGATACATTATGTCATTAAGCTGCATTTGGCAAGTTTTACGATATGCCTGCTAAATCACATATCATCTCTACTCCTTTTTCTGTAGTTATTTTTATTTTCTTAGTTGTATGCCAGACTTTGGAAGGTTTGACGTGTTTTTGCTTTCATTAAGAGCTTTCATATAGAATTTGCTTGTGTATAGTGAATAAATAAGAGGTTAAAAGTTTTATTACATGCTAGGTGTTAATAATTGAGTACAGAAAGTCTTGAAATATCTGTGATTTTATTTTTAATTTGTTAATTGTATATGCTCATCTTTGTAATTCTTTTAAAATGGTATTTGAATCTGTTATCTGGAAGAAAAATGACTTTAAGCTTGTGACTAACTTGCAAAGTGGAATTGAAGTCAGTATTTTTATTTTTATTTTTGTTGATGTTATATGTTCATCTTTGTGATATTAGTTCTTTTAAGATGATATTTGAATGTGTTATCTGGAAGGAAAATGACTTTTTAAGCTTGTGACTGCCTTGAAAAGTGTAATTGTAATTAATCCTAAACATTTTCATAGGAAACAACAGTACAGTATATAAGAATATGAATTTCTTGAGTGTTACATGTTTTAAATAGTTTATTTTTATTTTCAGTTATATTTATTTAATTGACTGAATGGATTAAGATTTAAATTCATAAATAATCACTGAGCCCCTTTATATAGTTATAAATTAATCTCACTTTTTTTTCTTCTACAGTTGTTAAGGGACAAAGTAGTATAATTTCAAGTGTTGTGTAATTTTCTTAGCAGATCATTGTATTTAATTTGGTGTATAATTTACGAATCACTGCAGGAACAGTTATATGCATATGAATTATTTATGCTGGCAAAATTATTTCCTGCCTTTTTAAGAATTACTTTGTTCTGTCTTCCTCCTTTGGTTAAAAGAAAAATATCACTGTATCAACACTTTTAAAAGAGTTCTGGCTTCAGATGATGTGAGCCTTGTGAGGGTTTGTTTACATCACTGTTATAGGTGCAGTTTCATACCCAGTTAACATTATAATGTATAGCATTTGTAGTTGATGGGTCAGTTTGGCAGAATTAGACCCAACAAAACCTCTCATCTTTGACTAGAACAGGTATACAGTTACTTTAGAGCTGTACAGGTTCAGCAGAGATGGAGGTACCTTAACACGGAGTTCATTTTTTTCTCTCTACTGATTCTTGTGATAATTTGCCGGTTTAGAGACACGCTGGATCTGTACTACAGCTGGGGTGTCAGTGGTCACAGGCTTCCCTGTATGGGTGCTAGGTTGCATCCTGAGAGTATCAAATCAAAGGAAATTACACAGCTATGTGCTATTGAGACTTGACATGTGGCTAGTATGAGTTGTGCTAAGTGTTGTGTAAAATAAGCACTGGATTTTAGATTATACAACCTTACTAATGTAAAATAATACTAACTTTTATGTTCAATGCATATTAAAATTGTAGAGATATCTTAAATATTTTATTTTTTATTAGTCTTAATGTAACATAGAGGTTTGAAAATGCAAATGTGGTTTGCAACATTTCTGTTAGATAATAGTATGCTAGACTATTTCCTTGAGAAACAGTACATTGTAGAAAGGATTTTCTGAAGATACAGTGTACTTGAGTTAGAATACCTCAGAGTAGCAAGAGCTTTGTGACTTTGGGTAAACTGCTAGCCTTTTGAGGTTGGAGTTCCTCCTTTGTAAAATGATGCAGTTCCATTCCACAGATTGTTTGGAGGATGGGGTGATGCGTGTGCAGTACTCACAGGTGCCCATGTGGGGGTTCTGAGTTGTCATATGTAAGGCAGAGGTCTGACCTGCTGCTTCAAGAGCGTGGTTTATATGGTGAGGATCTAGATTACTGCAAATATCTCAGTTCATTTGTTTCTCCAGACTTTTTTTTCATCCATTTAATTTCAACTTTAAAAACCATCCATAGAATATATAAATGTAAAAAGTCACAATAGCATGCAAGACTTTAAAAAATTATATGCCCTGTGAACTTTTAGGGACACATTGTGGAGTAGTGTTACTGAATCGCAGGCAAGAAGAGCTGGGTTACATGATTTCCATTTGTGTTTTTGGAAGGATAGTGCGTAATTCAAAGTGAAGTAATTTTAAGAATACACTAACAAGGAGGGTAGTGATTGTATGTCTTCTTCATATAAGATGCTTTGCTGTTATTTGTTGAGTGAATGGACCCCCATTCTTGTGGGTTTTTTTAATCTATAAAGGACTTTTAAAAATAATGTTATGTTGTTGAAAACTTGTTTGAATCCACTAAAGTCTTCATTTAACAGAAACAGAACGATGAAACTACATCCCCTTCAACCAGTTACAATGGTTTAAATCACTTCTGTGCTGATATATGTGTAGCAAAGCTTTTACTTCAGTAACCTGTGGCTTTAGCTGTATTTCAACTCTGTAGTAGTTCTAAAGGAAAATGACAACTTTTAAAGTGGTAGAATATACTATATTTAGAAGATTCCTGTAAGTTTGTTTGAAGCTGCTTCTCCTCAACTTTGCCTCAGTTACTTTATCTCCTGTTAAACACCACTGTTTGTTTCAGAAATGGAGTATTTATGGACAAGACTATTCCCTATTCTCTATCATTTATTTTGAAGTTTGTATATTAGACTTTTTATCGAAGAGCAACCATGTGCTAGTTAAGCTTGTGTGTGTCTGGTTTCCTTCACTTAGGATTATAGTCTCAAGGTGGTGATAAGATTTTTAATTTTGATAAGTCCAATTTGTCTGTTGGTTTCTTTCATTCTCATTTCTAAGAACCTTTTTCCAATTTCAAGGTCGTGAAGATTTTCCCTTAAGAGTTTTATGGTACTTATATCATTGATCCACTTCAGCTTTGCTCATGGTATAAATAGGAGTCTGGCTTCATTGTTTTGCATGTGGAAACCTAGTTGTCCCATCATTTATTGAAGAGAGTATTGAATGGACCTGACCTGTTTTGAAAACCCAGTTGGTTCCAGATCTGTGAGTTTATTTCTGGATTCTCAGTTCCATTCCTTTGCTTCACATGTTCGTCTTCAGGGCAGTAGCATAGTGTGTGCTTGTGGCAGCTGTGTAGGACAGTTTGAAGTGAGGGCAGTATGTTTTTCTTCTTTTTTAAGGTTTTTTTTTTTTTTTTTACTTTTGGGGTCCCTTTCAGAGTGTATACGATTTGAGAATTGATGTGTCAATTTCTGCAAAAAAGGTTGTTGAGATTTCAATAGGAATTAATCAAATCTATAGATTACTTTGTGTAGCATTGATTGTCTAAACATGTTAAGTCTTCCATCTCATAAACACTGGCTATCTCTTCAGTTATTTAGCTTTTGTTTCTTTTCAGTAATATTTTATAATTTTCAGTGTAAACATTTTCCTTAGTTGATTCCTGTTTTCTTTTAGATGTTGTTATGAATGGAATAGTTTCCTTGATTTTCCTTTTTAGATTATTGACTATTAGCAGGATATAAAATTACAAGCAAGGTTTTTCATCATTGTTTTGATGTGGTTTGTACTATGTGTGAAATTTATAATCTGAAAATTGCTGATATTAGTAACTTTCTTTGGAGTTCTTTGGAATTTTCTTTACATAGAGAATAGAGACACTGCATGAGTAGAGATAGTTAATTAGATTATTTACTTCTTCCTTGTCAGTTTGTGCACTTTTATTTCCTTTTTCATGGTATTGCTCTGCTAGAATTTTCTGTCGTGTTGAATAGCAGTGGTAAATTAAGATCCTTGTCTTACATTATTCATTTTTTACTCTCAAGATAAAATTTTCCCCTGAATTTTGTCAAAGATTATAGGTAATTGACTACTTATGTTGATTCTGATTAGTCTGTAGAGAAGTTGATGTTGAAATTTCTTTCATTTTCAGCACAGAAAATGAATTAGTAGAGGAAGAAAAATGCTGCCAGCTAGCTGAGTACTGTTGAAGAAGATGCTTTGTCTTTGTGGCGAGTGTCTGTGGGATCTGCAACAGAAATGTAAGTACAGTGTGGATTCTCCAAAGCTATAGTGGATTTGTATAAAATGCAGTAAATCCAGTGCCTGTCACCTTTAGTTGTAATTACGAAAAGTATTTTGTAATGACTTCTGTTTGCATTATCAAGTTAGCAATTTTATTCACATTAGATTATCATTGTAAGATTTCCCAAAAAATCTCAAAAGGAAGAACCTCTACAAGAAGTGAAACTGAAGACAGGCGTTCGCTTATTGTAGGCTACAACACGGAGTGATCTACGGTACCTCTGGATTCTGTTTTTTCTTTGCACAGTAATTAACTAATCAAGTTAGATACAGTAGTATCACTTTTTAAAATAGAGATTTCTGACCTATAAAATTGTTACGAGGAACTTGTTTCATTAAATTTAGAAAATTTCTATTATAACTGATTTTTTAAAACTTAATTTCTCAAAACAATCCTTTGTTTTCATTTTTTATTCACTCTGATTCAGTATTACTAGTTGTATTTTCTTATCATTTAGTCTTTGTGTAATGTGCTTTAAAGTGTTAGATGTACCATGAGCTTCCTTGTACTGAACTTCATCCTATTATTGATGAAATATTATCCACAATGAACATTATATTTCTGTCTTCCAATTTGTTGAACATTATCCAGCTTGTTACTCATAAAGCATGTAACAAACAGTTTAATTCTGGGGTTTAGGCATCACATTATTGGACCAGCATCACCTGTATAGATATGTTTCAGTTTCTCTGAGTTTGATATATGACTCTAATTTTTGGTATGATAGAAGTATGACCATATCGGCCTTATTTTCGTGTCACCACTTAGCTGGAAGTTCTTTGGCTCAATTCATATGAAAATCATGAATTGGCAGGAACCTCCCTTGATGAGCTCTGGGATTTTGGGTGTCAGCGACTCTCAGTCGTTACTGTTAGAGCTCTGAGCTCCGAGTGCTAGTGCCTCTCTTGGTGTCACTGTATCTGGAGGCTTCCAACTGCCCCTGTGAGGTCCTCAGTTTGTACTCCATTAGGAGCTTTCTGGTGCCCTCTCTGCGGGTTTCTCTCTTGGCCCCTCTTCTTGGCTCAGCTGCTCTGTCACTAACACCCTCAAGCTGTTGGTGACTGTTGAGGCTAATAGTTCTTAATCTTACCAGCTCTTAGGGGAATCCACCCCGTGTAGTAAAATCACTAACAGGGCTTTCTAGGGACCTCTGTTGCACAGAGGGACAGAGCACAGAGAGGAGCTCACCTGCACTGACCCAAGAAGTATGAAGGGTACTGCTTACGTAGAGAAGGAGCAGCGTGGCCATGTGCAGACTATTCTGGCACTTTGAAGTAGTGGCAGAGCGGTGGGCCATCCACAGTGTGTGCAGGATGGACCGATCTGGGATAGGGCCGTGTCTGCAACCTGCAGTAGCCTAGGTCCATATCTGCTGCAGTGGCCGTGGTGCTCCTAGCGTAGCCTTGGCTGTCCTGGTGACAGCAGACTTGCTGCAGCAGAAGTGGTCACCGCAGGTTCAGTCCTTACTGTTGCCACTGCCAAGGAGCTTTGAGGAGGGTGGCAGTGTTGATCAGAGCCCCATACAGTTTTGGAAGATCAGGGATGACAGCCATGGGTCGTGGTCTGTCTGCAATCTTTATCTTGTCAAGCATCATACTCCTCAAGGCAGAATAGAACCTGGGTGCCTCAGAGCAGGCAAGTGACAGTGGAGGCTCTTGTTTGACTTGTGGCTTCTCTAGGGCTGCGGAAGTGAGAGGTGACTGAGAGTAGCTGCTTCTAGAAAGTTGTCTGTGGTCCCCTCTAGGCCAAGTAGGAGCTGCAAGGGGGAGGAGTGTGATGGCTGTCGTGAGGTCCTGCCCAGTGTTACACAGGCCAAGGGAAGAGTGGTCTTCTTCTAGCTCACTGCAACCCGAATCCGGGCAAATACATCTTCCATTTACTCTTGGATATTATTTATCTGCTTCCCACCCTCTTTTGTGGGAATTGAACCCAGAACTTCACAATGCTAGGTAAGTGCTGTATCACTGAGCCACATATGCAGGCTACGTTTGTGTTTGTTCTTGTTGTTCTGCTAAATCTAGCTAAACCATAATATCTGGTATGTGAGAAAAATATATAGTCAGCCACAAGGCAGGACAGATTCCATATTTTGGTAACAAAATGCTACTGAAACTGAGAGAGAGTAGAAATTAGTTCTGTTTGAATGGTAAAGAGGGAATGAAAAATTTAGCCTTAAAGAATGATAGAATTTTAACAACTAGACAACATTAGGAAAGCATGCTTTAATGAGGTGAGGGAATAACTGTGTTTGAAAACTGTTGACTGTGTCATAAGGTGAACGAGCATTTATTCAGCACCTGCTGCACTGCCAGGTGATTACTGGACATTTTCCACAAGTTACTAATTTCATCCCTGCATATCACAGGAATGTCTCACTTACTGAGGGAGAAACAGGGATAAGTCACTTGCCTAGGTCCGCATTCACTGGAATTCTCTGAGAGGAATCCCTTGGGGGACTGACTTAAAACAGCTTCTTAGATCTGAACCACACTCCTGGGTATAAATGTCCAGGAAAATTCAGAATAGCTAATTCCTACCTTTAGGAACGTTTGGGACATGATGACCAGGTGAGCATGATAAGAGCAAGTCAGAGCCATTATTGGAAATGAGTCTGCTTTATTATAAAGGCTGTGTCAATGGTATTGGAAACTGTTGCTTAGGAATTTGGATTAGGTTATATATGCGGCAGAAAGTATTGAAGATTGAAAGAGGACTAAAAATTATGCATGATGAAACTGAGGAAGAGTCAAAGGAAGATGGACGTGAAGTCAGTTGGAAGGGTAGTGTGTTATTCAGGAAAGTATGTATAAAACTCTTGATTCTTAACCAGATTTTAAAACTTTGACTGCTGGCTAAAAAGTTTTTCAGTACTATATACGCAGTTGAAGACTTTTTGTATTTATAGTAATTTTACCTTTAACTAGAGGTCTTTTAAGAAGGTTCAACAAAATCTGAATCATTGAAGGTTTTCCTTAACTATGTCTATATTCCTCATGGGCGAGGAGATGTCCAAGTATTCCAGACACATATTTATCTTATGGGAGTGTAAGCTATATGGGAATAAATATGATACTGTGCCGCAAAGTTATGTCACATGAAAAATGTAGTAAAAGTGTTTAAAGTGATTGCTATATTTAATCCTGTCCCTTACCAGAGTTGGATTAACTTAAGTATGTTTCTAATTTTGTTTTAAATTGTTCTGAAGTCAGTAATGTAAAAATAAATGCCTTTTGTTTCCAGAATAATTTCTGGAGTTTCTTAAAACCTCTATTAGAGTAATAACCACTTTTTGGATTAGCATTAATTCTTTGAAATTCTTAACTCTTATGAAAAGCAGTATGAAGATGCAGTTATTTACATATTGGTCTCATCCCTCTGCATACATTTGACTTTTTACCTTTTTTAAGGTCATTGAAAAATGACTTCAGGACTGTGTAGGGTCAACTGAAAAGGTAATAAAAACAGCTTTGAAGAAGGTCTTGCATGTGGGTTAGTGGATTAACGTACATCTTTATCGTGTTATACACAATCTCTGTACTTACCTTCTGTACTTGCTTCATGTATAATTACAAGAACTGTTACTAAACATTTTTTCTCATCTCTTAGTGCATGATAGACTGACACAATACTTGGTGGATTTTAGGGGCTCTGAACTGGTAATCTGCTCTGGCATATGGGTAGTTGAGAGTGCTTCATAGGAAATAATGTAGCTTGTTTATTTTCTGATGAAATTTATCCAACTTATTTATTGTGAGGAGGGAACCAGAATAATGGCTCAAACAGAATCATTTTGCCTTTCCAAGTGTATTATTTTTACAGTATATAGCTTCCCTGACATAGTCATAGTTGCTTTTTACATTTTAACATGACATGCTTAGCTTTATTCATGAATGCAAGAGTAAGAATTAAAACAAAATATTGATCATATTAAGCAGCGTAGAAAGTAGTGGTTTTGGTTGAAACTTTTTATAGCTGCATCAGGTGGAAAACTGATGTTTTGTATGAATTTTACTTAAGCACAACAGGAAGTAGTTAGAATTCTGTATTTAAAAGTATAACATTCCTCAAAGTCATATATTGGATACTTTACATTTTACTGGACTATTTTTTTAATTTTAAATTGATCAGATTTTTAATTTGTCTTTTGCTTGTAAGGTCCCTAATTTGAGATGTAGACTGTATGACACTGCTATTGTTTTTTCCAAAGTAGTAGTGAACATCAGCCCATTTTTCTATTCTCAGTTATTACCTATAGTTAATTTGTTTTTTTTTCTTCATCATTTAAATACATATCAGTCTGAAAGAGCATTTTGAGAATTTCACATAATCCTTTGTTTCAGGGTGAGAAGGACAGGATCCAGAGTTGTTGACTAGTGAAAAGCAGATGTTCTCACTTGTACCTCATGTTACTTTAAAAGGTTTGTAAAGGCAAGAAAAAATACTTTGAAGCTTCAATAGTGCCTTTCTCATATTAAAAAGATGTATTTCTTGATCTAGAACTTTCCATGGTTTAGGAAAAGATACTTGGCTAATTTTTATAGCATAGAGGTGCTACTAAATATGCTGATTGGCACTTCGATTAAGGATTGCAAAACAATTTGGAAATTAAATTTTTTCTGTGATCTAAACTGCTTAAACTGTTTCTGTTGAATCATTGTGTCCTTTTTCATTTAATTGAAATGCTTTTCTCTTAAAGAGAATAAAACAAAACAATAAAATGAAGCAAAACAATAAGCGAGGAGTTGAATTTCAAAAACAAGACAATAGGAAATCAGTAGTAGTTACTATATTGCACATCACTGTCCACTAAACAGTTGCTCAGCCCACCAGACACAGGCACGCATAGGTAGGTAGTCAAACAGTATGCGCACTAAGTTGTTTCTTTACTTCAGTTGCCATCATTTCAGAAATGCTAGGCATGTGATTTTAATTTATGTTATGTCTGTGACCGCGTGGGATCTGACATAGCACACTGATTCTTTGTCTTGATGTTTTCCTGTCTTCATCCGAATCAGCTGGTTGCCAAGTCCTGGGCGCTCCCTGCACTGTCTGCCTGTCCAGCAGGGAATTGGCCTGGACACCTGGGTTCCCCTGATGGGAGGTTCCCAGGCTTGTGACAGGGTGTGGGGTGGTGGCTCACCAATGCTCCCTGGTGGCCGTGGCTCTTCAGGGGGTGCCTGGGCCTGACGTCAGGTAATTGAAAACTTTAAAACCTTACCATTTTAAACTTTTCTTTATTGAGGAGCCAAGGACACAAACATAGTAAAAGTGTGAGATTGTTGTAAGATTGGATATGCCATGATGAAAGCCTAAGAATAGTGTTTTTCAGTTTCTGATTAGCATAAACATTTTTATTGACTATCTCATTTTTGAACTCTAGAGTTACTTTTTAAGGCTTGTTCTTGCACCAAATGTAAAGGTCTTACAGCAATTAGATTCTAGATGTTCTGTGTTTAAAATGGAAGAATTAATTAGTACAGACATTGTCATTCATGTTAAACAACAGAGTGCAGATCTTTTGAGATTTTTACCATACTGTTTACCACTGTTCTGCTCCTGTCATTTTCCCCTTTTCATAGTGTCTGTGGTTTCCCATTACTGCGAAATAAAAATCAAGTCATGTTTCTTTAGGGCGGGCACAATAAGGCTTGTGTGATTTATGATTATCTTTGTGATTACCTTTTCTGATTCCATTGCTTTTGTGACTCAGTTCCTTGCATATGAAGTGATACAATGAACGTTTAAGCTAGAATAGTTCACAGTAAAAACACATACCGATCAACCTGCCTCTAAATACTCCACTTTAAACACACCACGTAATTCTTGCCACTTTTTGAAGCAGTTCTGGAAGTCCTCTGTTGTTTTAGTGTTGTCGTGGCTGCCTCCGTGTCCCGAGTCGGTGCAGATGTTTACCTTTCATCATCATTTTGACTAAGGAAGTGCCAGGAGCTGCAAAGCCCCAGATCCAGGGAATGAGGCAGATGATGTGTTGTGAAGCCGTCTTTTTTGTTGTTGGATGGAATGCAACAGAAGCATTTGCTGTACTTTTTGGTTACATCTCATTAAAAAAGCACTTATTAAAGAGAACTCACAAAACTGCATAAAATGTGGCAAGAACAAGGAGAAATGTCTGCTTGAAGTGGGGAGTATTTTTAGAGGAGTTGATGATGTTTTATTGTAATCATGTTTCTAAGTTACTCATACTACCTTCTAATCAAACCCTTCTGTCTCGGTCTAGAATCTTCTCTACACAGCACTTCTTGCACCCTAAACTTTATCAAACCTATGTCCATTCATGTGTCTCTCCTTGTACTGAGTATTTGAACACCTCTCGAGTATGGAGTATTTTGACTGTATGCTTTCATGTGTGTTTCCTTATTTAACAGACTAGGTGTGTGTCTGTACTCTGCACTGTATGTGGACTTTGGTGTATGCTAAATGTTTATCTGAATTGATGACAGATGTCCAAATTTGATGTACGTTCAGTACAACTAGTGTGACAAACCTTGCCTTTCCTGATCGACATTGTATTCATATTGGTTTTGTATGAATGTAGCTTTTATGGAGCTTTAATGATTGCAGAATTTTTTTGTGAGCTATTTTTTCTCATTCTTTCTAGAGTTTCATAAATTCTTACAGGGAACAGGGAAGGAAATTTAGATTAAAGGCTTACTTGTGTGATTTCAAGAATGTCATTAATAAGGAAGACTAGGACTTAGGCTTTTTGATTTTTCATCTGGCATTGGCTTAACTGTGTAACAACTGCTACTGTAGCATTCATTTTATTTCATTTCAAAATCAGAGTAAAAATAGCTTGGATTTGCTTTTATCAACATCATTCTGCTTTAAGAACAGACTGTCTTTCACAAATTCTAGATTACCATGTTAACCCAATACTTCCTTCCTTACCCAGATATAAAAACATCTTAATAAAAGTGAGTTTTTTCATCTACAGGAGTATGTGTAAAGTGAATTCATGTCTATGAACTCTTAAGTAAATCTGCTTTTACCCAGAGTGTAAGGCCACTCATGAACACTGGAAAGAAAAAACTACAGTATCAACTACTTGATCAACATAAGACTTATAGGCTGTCCAAGTTCATTTCCATATTTATTCCATGTACTGTATGCAGAATTACTGGAATGATCATAAAAATATGAATTACACATTTTTAGTAAATTGATTATAAAATTACTTATAAAAGTTGAGGTTTTTCAGAAAAATAGAAACCTGTCGTAAAGTGGTAACTTTTGTTGTAGAATGCTTGTTTCATGAATCAAGACTTTCTGTTTTAAAACTATCAACAGCTCTGTTTCCAGCTTGGTATTTCCCAGGACAGTGAATGGCAGCCCGTACGTTCAGCTGATGTTCCCTAGTTATTGAAAAGATCAAGGCTCCAGACTTGAAAGGGATAACGGGATGCAGCTTTTCTTTTTTCCTCATTTGGTACAGAAGAAAATGACTAATCATATCTTTTCTTGTCCTATGATCTTGCCCCATGTTCTTTAACTGAAAAGTTTATTAGATTGTTTTGTAAATTATTACAGAGTGAAAATATTATGGGTGAGAAATAAAAAAATTGATTTTCTGTCAATAGAACCTTTTCCTTTTAGAAACTAATCTTTGTTGGTGGCAGACACGGTGATAAGCACACTTATATGTAAAAAAAAAAAAAAAAAAAAACCCAAAAAGCAAAACAGGCATCCTTTGTTCATAGCTAAGAACCATTATTGCCATAAAAGAAGTGATAGGAATAACTTACACAAAACGTGTTGCCCAAATATTAAGAAAATGTTGGCTAATGACTTTAGCTAATCCTAACCCTAACCCAAAACAAATCTGAATACTAATAGTACTTTCAGATTAATTCTGCTGTTCATATTTTCATTTAACTTCAGTATATATTATTAATTGGAACTTGTAGTAAACCCACATTTTTAGATGTTATTTATTAAATTTTCCTTTTCTAGCAATAGCCTGTAAATTAGCAGCTCCACCCCATACTGTTCCTAAAAGATCTCTTTCATTCTGTAATGCGTCCTCTAAATATAGTTCCTTGCCTGAACAAACAGATTTTTTCAAAGCTCTAATGACTTCTGGTGGCCCATTGACAAACTGTGCGAGCCATGCTTGGGCCTCTTCTACAGATTTTGTTTCATCTGAAGACTGCAAGATCTCATCAGCCATTCCGATGCTTAAAGCTTTTGTGGGATCCAGTTTGAGGGCCCCACCTAACACTTTGAGAGCTGCTCGACTGCCTATGATTTCAACCAGCCGGCTGGCACCACCCCAGCTTGGGATTATTCCCATCTCCTTGTGGACAAATCTGATCTCACTCTCCGGAGTCATTAATCTGCAAAAGAAAAGAGGAAAAAATTCTTAACTACCTATAAAATATGTACAATAATGAAGCATTACCTTTCCATAATCTAGAAAACAGCCACTGAGCCTTTTAGTTGATACATAACACTAAAAAGTGAAGGACAGGAAAATGTGGCTGTTCCATCTAGGATTAACGTACCATGTGGTACTCAATACCTCTTTGAAAACAAGTTTGTTGTGCTTGCTTATGCTTAACTTTGCAAATAACCTAGGCTTCGTATTTCTGAATTTCCAAATTTTCTCATTAAAAATTATTACGTATATACCATAAACCTACATAAATGAAGATCCTCAAAGTCCTCAGTCTTTTGCCCAATACAGTAACTATTTATTGAGCCCTTTCCTGTGAGTTGGTGCCATTCATGGGCCACCATTCATGAAGAACTAGATGCTAACCCTAAACCTTTGGGGTGCAGGCTGAGAGACAAAAGAGAGTCAACATTCCCTTCTCCCCACCCCACTTACCCAACTAAATGGTCTGGAGAAACATAGGCTGTGACCTTTTGTAACCTGGCTAAGGCACTGCTATCCTATTCTGTAAGCATCATTACCCTGACCTGTGTTTCAACTCGTTTCTTGTGAATTATCCCCTTCCAGAACAGCAATTTGGTTCCTGAACCAACTGACCCTTGATTGTAAAACATTTGCTGATCACTAATTATAAAACACTCATCCCGGGACCAACTGGCCCTGGTTGTAAAACATTTTGCAGAGATTAATTCCCTTTTTGTATAAGCTCCCTCCTCTTTTCTCTTCTTTGCAGTGTTTCCTCTTAAAAACACCCTGAAACTTAACCTGGTTACACAGCTCTGCAGATTCTAACGCAGGTTGTGTCACTGGGTATCAGCTAAAATAAAGTGCTTTTTTTAAAAGGCATCTTGCCCCATTTTTTGAACATCTTGGGGCCTCATTTTTGGGGTACAACATTTGGGGGCTTGTCTGGGATATCTCGAGGACCCCTCCCCAAATTATTCACCAATTGGTTTAACATCTGTAAGTATTCCATTTAATTTGGGGCTTTTTGCCCATTTGGGTGCGCACATTTGTAGCAGATGAGCCCAGTGCTCCTTCTGCACTGGAGCGGGACGCCCTCCAGAGGATTTTTGCCCGTCTGTAATTTGGGGGCTTTTTGCCCATTTGAATTTGTCTTTGTTACTAATTTAGGGGCTCATTACTCATTTGAACTTGTCTGTTACAGGCTCCATGTGGCTTACTGGACTCAAAGGTTACAATGAAAATTGTTTCCCTTTAGGTCACCGGACTGTGGACAGAAAACCTGTGTGTGTGTGTTCAGTGTTTACTTTGTCTTTTGTGGTGCCTTGTGTTGTGTTTTGTTATCTTTAACCAGTTATTAATAACTATGGGCCAGGTATCATCATTAGTGTCTTTATCTCCTTTATCCCTGGTCCTTAATCATTTTGGAGATTTTAAAGACCATGCCTGGGGATGCATCCTGGGAGACTTCAGATCTTCTGTGAATAATAATGTAGAAGCGAGGTTATGCTTGTGTCTTGACAGGTGAAAGATCCACAAGATATACACAGCATTGGTGGGAGACACAACCAATGCTGAGGACAGCCTTAAGTGATGGCTCTACCAACCTGGGCAAAGGGAGACCTGCCAATCGGCCAGAAAATCAGTTTCCAGCTCCCCCAAGAGACCAGGAGAAAAGACAAGTGGTCCAGTGAAATGATATTCAAGCCACAATCCATGAGGCTAGAGATACAGTCACCAAAAGGGGAATTCCACCAATCCTTAAAAAATCTTTTGATTGCCATATTGGCCCTGCTGGCAATATCCATATATATGACACCTGTGTCTCAGGAGTAGAGTCATGGACTTATGTCCCTAATCCACCTTTTTCTAAGGCTCCCCCAGGCCTCATTTCTCTCCTGGCATCTATCTTTTTCACTCATTGCCCCACTTGCGATGACTGTCAGTAACTGTTACAGGTACTGTTTACTGTGGAGGAGAGGGAGTACATTTGTACCTTGGGAGAGAAAGCTGCACAATCCAGATAGAAATCCGTCCTCCAATCCCAAACGCCTGAACCATGTTTTCTCTTTCTCCTGTCCTGACTGGAATCCTAACAGGACTGGAGGTAAGGAGGCTCTGGAGCAGTACTGCCAGTTGTTTTTAGAAGCCCTTAAGGGTGCCGCCAGAAAACCGACCAATTTGTCCAAAGTTTCAGAGGTTAAGACAATTGGCTAATGAATCTCCCTTGGGGTTTCTGGAAAGACTGCAAGAGGCCTACTGCATTAATACAACCATAGATCTGATAGCACGTAAAGATGCAAGGGCCATTAATATTGCCTGTGTAACCCAGTCAGCCCGATATTAAGTGAAAATTGCAGAAGCCTGAGGGATTTGAAGGGATACCCCTTAGTCAGTTATTAGAGATTGCTCAGAAGGTATTCAACCATGAAGATTCGAAAGATCAAAAGCTGACAAGAGTATTACAGGTTCTGACTGAGAAAGTTACAAGTCGGATACAAAGTCTCGCCTGCCCCTAGATAAAAATCAATGTGCTTATTGCAAAGAGAAGGGGCACTGGCGAAAGGACTGTCCCAAACTTTTCTGTGAGCCTTAGATGAGCTGGGCTATAAGGTCTCTGCTAAAAAGGCCCAACTATGCCAAAAAAATGTGACCTACTTAGGTTACCAAGTCCATAAAGGAAAGTGGACTCTTTCCTCCCAGTGGGTACAAGCCATCCAACAGATTCCAGTCCCTATGACTAAAAAGCAGGTGTGAAAATTTCTAGGAGCCATGGGATACTGTAGGCTTCAGATTATTAATTTTGCTGAGATAGCTCAGCCTGTTTATGACTCATTAAGGGGAGCCACTCAGGACCCTCTAGAGTGACAGATTCTCAAGACCAGCCTTTTAAACAGCTGAAACTGGCCTAAACCGAGGCTCCTGCCTTGGCCTTGCCAGACCTGCAAAAACCTTTTTCCCTCTACATCGATGAGAGGTGAGGGATAGCAAAAGGAGTACTGACCCAGAGTTTGGGACCATGGTAGAGGCCTGTTGCCTATCTTTCCAAGAGGCTTGATAACATGGCAGATGGATGGCCACCTTGTCTACAGGTGATTGCTTCAGTGACCCTCCTGGTAAAGGAGGCTCAAAAGTTGACTTTTGGACAAAAACTCTTAATTATCTCCTCTCATTCGCTGGAGACCCTCATCAAGACTCCACCAGACCAGTGGCTATCCAACTCCTGAGTCATGCACTATCAGGTATTACTTCTGGATCTGACTACCATCAGTTTCAAAGAAACAGCAGCTTTAAATCCTGCTACTCTGCTGCCTGACGATGACCCTTCCTTGCCTCTCCACGACTGCATTGAGGTTACTGACCACCTCACGGGGCTCCGACTGGACTTGACGGATGAGCCCCTATCTGGAATTCCATCATACTTCTCGGATGGGAGCAATTACATTTATCAAGGTAAGCAGGTTGCGGGAGCTGCCGTTACTAGAGACTCAGATTCCATAGAAACAAGTCTTGGAGCCAGAAACATCAGCTCAGTGGGCTGAACTCATTGCCCTCACTGCAGCCCTCAAGTTGTCAGACGGTAAAGACAAACATTTATACTGATAGCAGATATGCATTTGCTACTGCCCATGTTCATGGGGTCATTTATCAAGAATGGAGACTACTGACTTCTGGGGGCCAAAAGATCAAAAATGCTCCCCAAATTTTAGATTTGTTGGCTGCCATTTGGATGCTAAGGAAAGTGGCTGTCATCAACTGTAAGGCCCATCAAGTGGGAGATGATTCTTATACAAGGAAACAATCTGGGAGATGCCACTGCCCAAAAGGAAGCCATAAAATCAGTGGGGACTGAGGTGGCTCCGACATTAAGCTGATCCCACCTGCTCTGTCAGAGCCCATTTACACTGGAAAGGACTTGCGTCTGGCAGCTCAACTTCAAGCAAAGTCTAATATCTCTGGAGGCTGGTACCAACTGCCTGAAAAGCGAGTCCTCTTCCCCGAGGTGTTGGGATGTGAACTCATTCAACAAGCCCATTGGTCCACTCACCAGGGAGGATCAAAGCTTGCTGCCCTCTTTTGAGATTGTTTCTTTGTTCCCCAGTTATCAAAGCTTACCCAGTCTATGAGCCTCAGATGCCCCCAATGTCAACTGGTGAACCCAAAGTGACAGCAACAAATACAAAGTCACTCGCTACCATGGCCTCATGCCTGGAGAACACTGCTAAATAGACTTTACAGAGATGGGAAAATCTGGACTTCAAGGTTATATGTACTTACTAGTAATGGTTGATACTTACACTGGATGACTTGAAGCTTTTTCTACTAAGTCTAAATCAGCCCTGAGAGTTAAAAGACTTGTATGAGATCATCCCTCGATTTGGCCTCCCCTTATCCATGGGGTCTGACAATGGCCCGGCTTTTATAGCTCAGATAACTAAAAAACTGGCCCAAACTTTTCAGATTGATTGGAAACTCCATTGTGTCACCGGCCTCAAAGTTCAGGAAAAGTAGAAAAGATAAACCAGATTTTAAAAACGGTAATGACAAACACATGGAAACTGAATAACACACTCTTGAGTAATCAGTGGGTCACAGAGGTAATTAAAAAAGAAATTAAACAATACCTACAAACAAATGAAAATACAAATACAACTTACCAGAATCTATGGGATGCAATGAAAGCCATCCTCAGAGGAAAATTTATTGCACTTATTGCACTGAGTTCCCACATCAGGAAAACAGAACAAATACAAATAAACAACATGATGCTACACATCAAACACCTAGAAAAAGAAGGACAAGTCAAGCCCAAAGCCAAAAGAAGAGAGGAAATTATAAAAATCAGAGCAGAAATCAACGCAATAGAGACTAAGAAAACAATCCAAAGAATCAACGATTCAAAAAGTTGGTTCTTTGAAAGAAAAATAAAATCGATAAGCCCCTAGCCAACCTTATTTAAAAAAGGGAAGAAATAGCTCAAATCCATGCAATAAGAAATGAAAAGGTGAAGTCACTACAGACTCAACAGAAATACAGAAGATCATCAACACCTATTTCGAAAACCTCTACTCTCAAAGGTTTGATAACATGGAAGAAATAGATTCTTAGAAACATATGAAGTACCAAAGCTAGATCAAGAGGATGTAAAACTGGTGAATAACCCAATCTCCATCAATGAAATTGAACATGTAATTAATTCCTTACCTACAAAGAAGAGCCCAGGCCCAGACAGATTCACTGCAGAATTGTACAAGAAATACAAAGAAGACCTAATACCGACACTCCTCAAACTCTTCAATGAAATTGAAAGGGAAGCAATCCTTCCTAAGTCATTCCTGGAAGCAAATATTACTCTAGTACCAAAACCTGAGAAAGACCCAACTGAAAAAGAGAACTATAGACCAATCCCCCTAATCAACACAGATGCAAAAATCCTCAATAAAATATTGGCAAATAGGATGCAGAAAATCATCAAGAAGATTATACACCATGATCAAGTGGGATTCATCTCAGGCATGCAGGGATGGTTCAACACACGTAAATCAATAAATGTAATCTACCATATCAATAAAGCCAAAAGTAAGAATCCCATGATCATTTCCATAGATGCAGAAAAAGCCTTCGATAAGGTCCAACATTCATTCATGATAAGAACTTTATAGAAAATTGGAATAGATGGCCTTTACCTCAATATAATAAAGGCCGTCTATGACAAGCCAACAGTCAGTATCATACTAAATGGCCAAAAATTAAAGGCTTTACTTTAAAATCAGGCACAAGACAAGGATGTCCTTTATCACCTCTCCTATTTAATATAGTACTGGAAGTACTAGCCAGAGCAATTAGACAAGAGAGAAAAATAAAAGGGGTAAAGATAGGAAAAGAAGAAGTTAAACTGTCATTGTTTGCAGATGACATGATACTCTACATAGAAGACCCCCTAAACTCCATTGAAAGACTCTTAGATATAATAAATAAATTCAGTAATGTAGCTGGATACAAAATCAATACTCAGAAATCAATAGCATTCCTATACACTAACAACAAAATTACAGAGGGAGAAATAAGAGAAGCCACACTCTTCACACTAGCAAGCAAAAAAATGAAGTATTTAGGAATTACTCTTACGAAAGAAGTGGAAGACCTATACAGGGAAAATTATAATACACTGAAAGAAGAAATTGAAGATGATCTCAGAAAATGGAAAGACATCCTATGTTCATATATAGGAAGAATAAACATTGTGAAAATGGCCATTCTCCCAAAACTGTTATACAGATTCAATGCAGTCCCAATAAAAATACCATCAACATACCTTATAGATCTAGAGAAATCACTCCTAAAATTCATCTGGAACCAGAAGAGACCTAGAATATCAAAGGCAATTCTAAGCAGCAAAGGCAAGGCAGGAGGCATAACAGTCCCCGACTTGAAGTTATACTACAAAGCAACAGTAGTAAGATCAACATGGTACTGGAATCAAAGAAGAGCAGAGGATCAATGGAATAGATTAGAAGATACAACCACAACTACAAACACACTCAACCACCTCATCTTTGATAAAGGAGCCAAGCAGGTTCACTGGAAAAACGACAGTCTTTTTAATAAATGGTGTTGGAAAAACTGGCTCTCCATTTGCTGAAAACTAAAACTCGACCCAAGCCTATCACCATGTACTAAATTAAAATCTAAATGGATCAAAGATCTGAATATTAAAACAGAAACACTGAATCTATTGGAAGACAAATTAGGTAGAAACCTTGAAGACATAGGGGTAGATAGAGATTTAATGAACAGGACTCAAACTGCACGGGAAATACTTCCCAGAATCAATAACTGGGACCACCTCTTATTAAAAAGTTTCTGTAAGTCAAAAAAAAATCTCCAGCATAGTGAAAAGAAAACCCACAAACTGGGAAAAGATCTTAGTGAACTCCCCCTCAGACAAGGGACTTTTGTCTAAAACATATAAAGAATTAAAAAAACTCAGACCCCCAAAATTCAAAGATCCAATCCAAAAATGGGCATCTGACATGAATACACACTTCTCAGAGGAAGAAATACAAATAGCAAATAAATACATGAAAAAATGTTCATCATCATTAGTTATTAGGGAAATGCAAATTAAAACCACACTGAGATTCCATCTCACTCCGGAAAGCATGGCTAGGATCAAGAAAATCAACATCAAGTGCTGGAGAGGCTGTGGGGAAAAAGGAACTCTCCTACACTGTTGGTGGAAGTGTAGACTGGTATAACCTTTGTGGAGGTCAGTCTGGAGATTTCTCAAAAAGCTGGGATTGGAAGTCCCATTTGTTCCAGCTATTCCACTTCTAGGCATATTCCCAGAAGAACTGAAAGCATCATACTACAGTGATATATGTGCACCCATGTTTATAGCAGCACAATTTGTAATAGCCAAATCTTAGAAACAACCTAAGTGTCCACCAACTGAGGAATGGATAAAAAAGTTATGGTATTTTTATACAATGGAGTACTACTCAGCTATAAAGAAGGATCACATTGAGATATTTATAAATAAATGGGCGCAGCTTGAGACCATACTCATAAGTGAACTAAATCAAACTCGCATCTGTGAATACCGAATAGTTTCCCTAGTGTAGGAAATGATTCAAATATATAAAAGTATGTGGTAACCATGATTCCCCATTATGTGGCCTTGAAGCCTTATATAAAGTTTTCACTCATTAATTGGAATGAATTTATTTTGGGCTATTTGATATTATGGCCTGTGATGCAATGAACAGCTATTTTGAAGAAAACAAGACATCATAATAGCTAGTGCTGATTTAATACCATCCTGTTTTGAAGCTGCACCAAACTATGGCTCTTCTGTCTCCATTGATTTTATCATGTTGTATGTTGTTGGATTTTATCGTATGTGGTAGTATAAACAAAAATTGTTATAGGCCAAGAGACAATATAGAAACCACTGATCATTTTTCTGTTAGATGGTTCTAAATACTCTACAATGCTTTCATCCACTTGAATGGTGTTACACAGTCTTGATATGTTTGATACTATAGCATATGAAGTTATATTCAAATATTTCAAGGAAAAAGACACTATGGTAACTACTATTAAGTCAGGTTATTTGGTGGTGAAGCAGTAGGTTGCTGAAAGTGTCATACTGTAACTTGTATTGTTATGTTGTTATGCCCCCTTTTATCTCAACCTCTCCCTTATTCATTAAAAAATATTTTTAAAACATGCAACACTAGAAAGCAAAGTGAGAGAAAAAGCACCTTGATGTCAGCTCACACACTTAAGCAAGACTCAACAGATTTATGAACATATTTCTGCTTCCAAATTCCACCACTGATACCTTAAAAGAGTGATAGCCATTTCAAATGAGAAAAAAAATTTTTTTCAATGAGAAAAAACAAATGTTTAGCTAAAAAAGGGATGTTACACCCACAGCAAACATTATTATTCCCATCACACAGTTTCAGATTTAAAATGGAGGTATTACAAAAATGGACACTTAGCAGGTTAAGTAACTGTCTCAATGACATAGTTAAGACAACAGTTGTTAAGAAGTACAGATATATCACATTCCACAATCTCTTTCCACAATGTCATCAAAACCAAATCTGACTATATAAGAGTGCAACTGTACGTGCTCACAAGCTCATCTTCCCACTTATGCTGGGAATTTCCTGATGAGTTTTTTCTAAAACCAATTTTGGTTGTAGCTCAAACATGGTTCATAGGGATAAAGCCCTTGTTTGCTTGTAACACCATAAAATCTCTCACAACAGCCATTTATGCCTTCACTTCTGACTTATACTGCTGGTATGATGCACTCTGTAGTATTAAAAGAAACTGTTAAAGGTTACAGCCCCATGTGTCCAACAAGTTGTAGGGCATTCTCTGTTTTAAGAGTAGACTCCTGACATTAGGCAGTTTTATAACTGGTCATGAGAGTAATAAAAAGAGCATGAAGTGAAGAGATGACAGATGCATGATGGCTAGGAAAATCCAACATTATCACTAAACAGCATCTTTATACATGAAGTATCATTTCTATCCTTTTGTCTACTTTACTTTCTTAAAAAATAAAAATACACAAAAAAAACGGTAATGACTAAGATGACCTTGGAAACTGGTGAGAACTGGGTGAGTCCTCCTTCCTTTTGCCCTCTTGCGTGTGCAATGTACCTCCTATGTTGCTGGTATTTCCCCTTTTGAGGCTCTATATGGGAGCCCCCCCTCCCCTCATCCTTAAGATTTCTGAAGAAAAACTAGCTGATCTAGCTAACCAAGATCTTGTTAAGTCCTTCCAGGCTCTTCAGCTAGTTCTGACTTCCATCCACTGGTTATTCCAACAACATCCTCCGCCTACAGCCCATTTCGAGGATGAGTGCCCTGGAGTGGAACCTGGAACACTTGTCCTTATCAGGAGACATTACCAAGAATCTCTCGAACCACAGTGGGAAGGCCCCTACCCTGTGGTCATCAGCACTCCAACTGCCATCAAAGTTGCTGGGAAACCTGCCTGAATCCATCATTACTTTAAGCTGGTCCCGGCCTCCAAAGGTTATCAACCGGTGGAGAAGTGGACTGTTGTCCCCTCCAAGAACCTCTTAAAGCTTAAGATTGCCAAATGTACCTAATAGTTTTGTTCTTATGGGTACTCCCTTATGGAGACTGGGGGCCCTTCTCATAATCCTCAATTTTGAACTTGGAAGATAACTGCTTACAATGTGAGATGTTGACAACCAATGCCACTGTCCATGAGATAATTAAACTACATTTATGTGCTCTGTTAAATAAGATCCCAATAAAAATTAGACAAAAAGAGATAAAAATAAGACAATATGCTAAACAGCACGTCCAGCAGATTAAAGAAAAACAAACTGGGCCTTGCAAAGACCTAAATAGTCAAAAGAAGTTACAGTCCATTGGCTGGTATCTCTGCCACCAGATACAACCACCAGCTACTGACCTTGCCCATACTGGAGTATCCAGAGATTATCATACCTGGAGGTGTTCACAGTGTATCTAAAGACAGAATACTTCTGTAGATGTTGGGGTAGTGGGATCAATAGGTTTAGGAGTGTCCAGCCTAATAATTGGAAACCAAAATTATACGCACCTGAGTGCGCTTATCAACCGAGATCTAGCCACTTTTAGGGACTCTGTCTCCAAGCTGGAAGATTCCTTGAGCTCCCTGGCTGAGATGGTTTTACAAAACCGACAGGGACTATATCTCCTGTTCTTAAAAGAGGGAGGTCTCTATGTTTGGCTTTAGGAAAAAACTGCTGCCTGTGTGCCAACCATTCTGGGATCATCAGACAGAACATGGCAAGCCTTAAAATGTGATTGCAAGAAAGAGAACAAGCCATGCAGGCTGAACAAAACTCGTTTGAACGTTAAGTTTTCTTTTTCCCTTGGTTAACAACTTTGGTAACAATAGTCATAGAGCCTTTGTTAATCCTCGTCGTCTGTGTAACTATTGAACCTTGGGTTATAAACATTAGTAAACTATGTCAAAGATCAAGTTCAAACTGTTAAACTAATGATCCTAAGGACACAAGGCTATAGAGAGATACCCCTAATGGAAGCCTCTTCCATGAGTCAATGATTTGACTCACTGGCTAAAATCAGTGGGGAATGTTATAACTTGGCTAAGGTGCCACTATCCTGTTTGCTGTCATTACCCTGACTTGTGTTTCAACTCTTTTTTTTTTTTTGTCTTTTTCATTTTTATCGGTACCGGGGATTGAACTCATGACCACCTGCTTGCAAGGCAGGTGCTTATGCCGCTGAGCTAAATCCCTAGCCCCTGTGTTTCAACTCTTGTTTCTTGTGAATTATCCCCTTCGAGAACAGCAATTTGGTTCCTGAACCAACTGACCCTTGATTGTAAAACATTTGCTGATCACTAATTATAAAGCACTCATCCCAGGACCAACTGGCCCTGGTTGTAAAATATTTTGCAAAGATTAACTCCCTTTTTGTAAAAGCTCCCTCCCCTTTTCTGTTCTTTGCTGTTTTTCCTCTTAAAAACACCCTGAAACTTAACCTGGTTACTCAGCTCTGCAGATTCCAACACAGGTTGTGTCACTAGGTATCAGCTAAAATAAAATGCTTCTTGCCCCATTTTTTGGACATCATCTTGGGGTCTCATTTTTGCAGTACAACATGACCATAGCTAATGATGCAGAATACAACTTCATGCTTGTAGTGGTTAGTGTTTCACTGACTTTGCAGGCCTAAAGATTGTAGTCTGATCACCTACTCAGATAGCGGTACACAGTGCAGCATCTATTGGGGAATGCCTTCTGGAGGTGGTAGCCATTTTTAAGTCCCTATTACCTTGTTTTGAAGTTCTGCATCATTATCATTGTTTCATTTGGTTGGGTTTTATTCTGTTTTGTCTTGTTTGATTTTATTAGGGCAGCTATTTCAAAGATAACAAGATATATAATGGGAGCCATTTTGGATTTACTGTTGTTTTTAAGTCCTTTATTGCTTCTATTCTGTTCTGTTTTGATTGATTTTACTGTCTTATGGCCATGGGCGACTACATTTTCAGAATGGGGGGGGTGGTACCAGAGATGGACCTCATGACCTTGCGCTTACCAGGCAAGCACTTGGCCTGCTGAGATAAATGCCTCGTTCTGGGAGGCTATTTTGAAGACAATAAGAGGCATTACGGTGATCATTGTTGAATTATTATCTTGTTTTGAAATCCTGTGTCACACTGTTTTGTTTTGATTGGCTTCATTCTGATTTATTGTTTGATTTTATTCTTTAAAATAAAAATTACAAATTTTTTTTTAAAAACCCCAAACCAAAAACCAATACCACAGCAAGCAACATGCCATAGGTTTGCCACCACTGATATAGGTTACATAACTTGCAGCATCTCCAATCACAAATCACACTTTAGTATCACATTTTGAACATAAATGCTTGCTTGCACATGTATTTCGTTTTTACCTTCTTTTTTTTCCTGCCTGCCATCACCTCACAAGACAAATTATGGAAAATGCAATGAAAGAACCCAAGGGTTTTCCTTATGATCTCACCCCTGTTTCTCAACTCTCAGGTGACTGCCTCTTGAGGCGCCCTGCACTTTATACAAGACAGTTTCAGTAAAAAGGGATGTGGGTGAAGAGAAAATGCTTATTTGTGTGCAGTCATAGTAGTAAGGGTGGGGAACGGCTAGAAAATGCTTTGTGACAGTCAAGCATGATTTTAATCCAATTAGTAACCCTAGCATGAGCAGAGACAGATTTTTGTAATATTATACACAGGAACTTCCAAGTAATGCCATGGTAACTACAAAACAGAACAATGAGGGCCGTGCGACTGCTTCCTGGAGTATGCGCGTCATATTCAAAGTCCCGGCACTTCCACCTGGAATTAGGTCTTTTGAGTGTGTGTGTCTATGTGCATATATGTGCACATCTATTTATATATTTACAGTATGTATTACATGTATATTTTGCATTTTATTTGTGAAACAAATATTTTAAGAAAAGGGCTACATATAGCAGTTCTCTCGGAATATGCATGTTTATAGCCTCCTTTCTTTGTGACAGACCTGGAAAAGCAGTTGCTGGAAATGCTAACATCTGGCTAAAGGTTATTTATATTCAAGAAAAACATGTTGAAGATTAGAAGCAAATGAAATAGGTATGCTCTGAACTGCAGGTTGAGAATTTTATTTCATTAGGGACATGGTGGAATTAAAATGTGTATTTCATCTATCCCAAAGACAGCCCAACACTCGCAAAGAAAACAAATGGAAGAGGGAAATGCAGACAACTTACACGCAAACAGAAACAGATCAATGAACATCTATATGCTTTAAAACCTTAAAATGTAAATTAAATTGAAATAAGTATTTATTATCAAAATTAGAAAATATTTTTTGAAAGACTGTGTTCATTTTAAGAAAGGATGTTCTCAGATACTTATCTTCTGCTGGTAGGATAAACTGGTATAATCTTTCCCAGAGGTGAGTTTGACAATGTATTTCAAAGGTTCTTTATATTTTTAGCTCCTCTTTATTCTCTAAACAGTACAGTATAACAACTACATAGCATTTATGTTGTATTAGTATAATACATAATTTAGAGCTGATTCAAAATATAGAGGAAGATGTGTGTAAATACTATGCCATATCCAATAAGGGTCTTGGAACAATTACAGATTTTGTCATCCAGAAGAGGTCCTAGAACGAGCCCCTTGCAGATACTGAAGGACTACTGTAAGTGTTCATACTTGCATGTGATTTATCAGACTTTAAATTTGGTAGGAATACTCCCAAACTAGGTAGAATTCTGTAAGGATTATTTAGTATGCTGGATATTCAGAAAGCTATAGTATACTAAGTTTTTTTAAAATAGCTACTTACAGGATTTATTTTCAGGAAATAACCCTGAGTGGATAAGGTCTTAGACACAAGTAGTTATCACAGCATTAATGATACAGAAAAACTGGGAATGATGGAACAGATTAGAGAACCTATCGACAAATCTAACTACAAGTCAAAATCATGCTAATATGTAAGAGGTACTAATTTATATCCTTAGAACATAAACAAAAATTTGGAAAATGGCTACCTAGAAAAAGAGATGTGATCCATTACTTGTTACATAATAAAAATAAGCTCAAATGGTTTAGATAGGCATAGTAAAACACAAACTATTTACTAAAAACCAATCAAACCATGAAATCTTTCTAACTTACAGGTAGGGCAAGCCTTTTTGCCACTCAAAATTCAAAGTCAATAATAAAAAATAATAAAAAAGACTGACAGTATATTCTCTAAAATAGCTTGCTTTGAGAAAACAACATCATACAAATAGACTCAAAAAGACATGTAGCAAATTAGGCAAATATTTACAAAGTATATCACAGATAATAACAAATGTCCACAATATATGAAAAAACTTTAAAAAATGAGTATAAAAGGTCAAGTATTCTATTGAGAAATAAGCAAAATATGAATAGGTAGTTCATAAAAGGATTGATAAAGTGATCCTTAGACACAGGAAAACAACTATTTTACTCTAGGGAAATGCTCACTGAAACTGTGCTAAAATACTATTCTTCACCCATCAGACAGGCAAAAGCTGACAAGTGTAAGAGTAAGCTGTGTTGACAAGTCTACGTGAAACAGGACAGAGGGAATGAAAGACAGGTCAGTTACCCACTTCCTATGAAGGAAAAGTTGGCAGCCACAAATATTTGTTATCTTTAATTTGGTAATCTTCACTTCTAGAATTTATTCATATGAAATACCATTAGTCATAGCAAAAGTACACACAAAATTATTTATTACAACATTCTACATATTAAAAACAAAATTAAATTAATATGGATAGAAAGCATAAATGCAAAATCTAAATGAACGAAATTATTTCAAATAAAATGACATGAAAGAATTAAAAAACAAGTAATCTCTGAACACAGCACATAACTATTGGCTCTTAGTCTGAGAGGATCTTTAAGCATTTTCCCATTTGGTTTTCTAGTTCTTTGCCTCAAACCTCCTCCTCTTCTATGCCTGTGAGATCAGCCTAGGAGACATAATTTTTCTGAGGCCTCTTACTGCCCAGTTTTCTTCCCTGTTGAATGCTGCAGGTAAGTCGGGCTAGAAAGCTCTGCCACTACAGGAGAAATCCCAGGGGTGGACATGAAAGATGGCACAGAAGCCTAATGAACACGTGAAGGTGGACCCCAGACTATGTTGAAGGGTTATCTCTTTCTCCAAAAGGCACCCATAAAATCTTAATTTGCCCTTACTTGCATGTAGAGGATTTTAAAGGTGTAATAATGCACACTTTTGTATTCTTTCAAAATCTTTATCACATACTGCATTTCAGAGTAAAGACAGTAAAGTATTTCACTCTTTCACACACAGCATTTCCTACCTAGCCTCACAAACAGGAGACAGCAGCATCCTGCTGGAATCCAGCCTGCAGACAGCAGAGGGCGCTGCCATACAAAGCACCCACCTTCCTCCTCCTCCTGCATCTATCTGCTCAACCAGGAATTACTACTTTAAAAGAGGCCAGGAACTTGGGAGACTGTCTTATGCACCAGAACTATGCTCAAATCTCTGAGGATACAAAAGGACATATTTTAACTGATAAAATGAAGCTTGATTCATAAATTATGAAAAGAGAATCTATGGCTTTTACAGAATCTTTTCTCTAATTATATTAAAGGATGATGCCTTTTAATGTGTACTACAAACACATACTAATGAAATAAAAATTTAAAAAAGATTGTGAATGAAAAGAAAACAGTGAACGAAGTATAGCAGAATGCTGCTGTCATGGCGTTTCTGTACAACAGCATAGTGTAAACTCATTTTAAGACAGAAAGTAATATTAGCAAGTCGATACTGCACTGTGTATGTATCCACAGTATCACTGAAACTTATCTATTAATAGGGGAAACAACAAGGAGATAAAACAGTTACTGCTCAGGGCAGAACATGACCAACAGTGCTAGAGTTTGCCTGTGTCCTGTGCAGCTGCTCCAGCTTAGCAGGGTTCTAGTGTTCTTCCTCCCATCCTGGGGCCTCACCCCTTCTGCCTCCCAAAGGCTGAAGGTTGTGAGGTGGGGCACTGGAGTTCTCTAAAATGCTAATGCCAAAGAAGTCTCAAGAACAGGAATACCTTTAGATTTTAGATACTTTCATTCCTATGTAGCTCAGCTTTAAATAGGGAAAGTAATTTTAGAGACCAAAGAGCTGCTGGTCCCAAAGAACTTCTCTCACTGGATTTGCTTGTGTGTTGTCTTTCATCCTGTAATTCCCTTTGCAGCTCAGCCTGTCCTCTGACTAACTGACAGCAATACTCCTGCCTCAGGCTCCCCAGTGTAGGGACCTCAGTGGTGTGCAACCACACCCATCTAACTTTATGTCCTAAATCTGCCCTAAAGCTTAAGAAAGTAGCTATGACTCACACAGGGAGATGTGAAACAAACTCAGGAAGGCTCTTCTCTTGGCCAAAGGGCAGTACAGCAGCCTCTTTTTCTCCATTCTCTTTTTTCCCCCAATATACATCTTTGGTATAATCCTTCTGTATTTTCAAGTTCCATACATTTCCTTAATTTTCCTCCCCAAGGGCTCTGCTCATGTGGACTTGAGTTACTCAAGATCACTGTGCTCTCAACTTTTTCTTCAGTGGATGGTGAGAGCCACAGTTTTTACCCTAACCACAAATGATCTATTTTAACAACTGACCAAAAGAAAACACTCACTCATTATTTATTCTGTTTAGGAATATATAAAACAGCGACATCCTGGCACAAAAAGAAATCTGAGCAGATAGCAATCTATTCACGGGAGACACAAGGACTCTAATCCTACCTGAAGTCACAGGCTGTGGTTAACTCCGCGCCTCCACCCAGGGCTCGGCCCTGCACCAGGGCCACGCTTATTAAAGGAAGCCTGCGTGTGGGAGGAAAGGGCTGTTAACAGTTTTGGCTTCAATACTGATTTACAAATGTAATTTTGAAAGTCTTGAATTACAGTGCAAATACAACTATTATACGGTGTTCGTAAGTAACATGTATCAAACAATAGTGGAGCCTGAAGCTGTGAAAAACCCTAAGCTGAAAAACAGCACAGTACTAAAAATACACTAATTCATACTAAATGCCATGTAAGTTCGAGTGAGGTTTTATTGCTTTTTTTCTTGGTACTGAGAATAGACCCCAAGGCCTTCCTCGTGAGCTACGCCTCCGCATTTCCTGCTGTGTTTTATTATGAGACAGAGTCTTGGCACATTGCGAAGTTGCTAGGCTGGGCCTGAAGGTGCAATACTGCCTCTGCCTCACATACTGCTTGGGGTACAGGTGTCACCAGCACTAGACCCAACAATGTTTACACTGAATGCATATTCAAACTTCATTCCCAAGACACATGCTTTTAAATAACATAAATCCTGGAGCCTGTTAGCAAGTAACAATCCAGAAGAACTGAATGTAATATTGTCTTCATCTGTTTTTATTCATCTTTGGCTAAGGGTAGGAAAATTAAGGATAGACCCAAAGGAAGATGTGGACCTAATGGCAGAACCCCAAAGCTATGAATTGAAGGGTCCTATGAATAGGGCAATCCTATGTTCAGGCATTATTTTAAAAATAAATTTCTTCATTTTATTTGGAAAGACCCAATTTGTGAGCATATGCAAATACTAGAGGGTAAATATACAGTGTTTTAAAAGGACGCTTCTTCTAATCCAAATATAAAGTTGCAAGTCTAATACAGATGAATATTTAATACACACTGGCTGCATATAGAAGGGACAATCTAAAAAATAACGTGGGAACCTCTTGCCTCAGCCCCTGAAGAGCCAAGATTCCAGGTGTGCACTTAAAAATAAAGGGGCTGGAGATGTAGCTCAGTGGTATAGCATCTCCAGATTCAGTCTCTAGTGACACACAAAATCAAATAAACAAGCAAACAAAAAATAGAACAGCTACTCAGATTTATCTAAGAAGTTAAGTCTTAATAGAGGACGCAAATGAACATGTACTAGAATAACAAAATAGTATTTTACACTGAAATGTTATGATTCTACTGCTCTTTCTAGACTAACAGGTATAAGTCCCAAAATACAGTCATCTAAATTTCTTTAGTTCTTATAATTGTAGAGTGTCTACATGCAGGATAAGAAATTAGAAACTAACCAAAACCTGCAGCAGTTTGAAATACTGGAATTGTAAAGAAAAAATTTTCTCATTTTTTTCTTATCTCGATGCAAAATAAATCCACCTTTCTTAGAAAGCCGTAAGAGACTCTTCAATCCATTGCTGGTTTCCCACCGCCTCTGGACACAGTCCACTACAACACATGGTCCTGGAATTCTCAATACCAAGTCACTCTGTCCCGAACTTCCTGGCTGGTGTCCTTATTCTGCTCTAATGTGTGACATCAAAGTGTGACTGCCTGGTGATTGCCCCTGAAGACAGTCCCAGGAACTCCTTGAGGAAATTCTTTTCCTCCCTCCTTTCTATTGTGAATGAAATACTTGTGTATCCTTTGCTAAAATTCAATTAAATGATTGTTCTCTATAGCAAAAAAAATAATGCAGCATTGGAATATATGTATATAACTTAAAAATCAACTGTCATTTTCTAGTTAGTGTAAATAATAAAGTGATACAGAACTACTTTTGGTCTTTTAGAAATCATACGTCTTTTAAAAAGATACATTACCTTGTAAATCTTGTTAAGGTGTTCTGCATGAACATACATAAAGCCATTCCATCCTTTAAATAAAAATAGGCATAAATACAAAGATATAATGCACTTGTACAAAATAACATTTTTAAGTTGAGATTTCAGAAAGTAATGAAGACAAAAACACGTATCTAGTTTTACAAGTTCATTTACAAGTGTCTGATGCTGTGTGAAACACAAAGGACACTGCATTTGACTCTGCTTGCATATACAAAGGCTCCCTGGCTCAGCTAGGCATGAGGTGCAGCAGAGAGGCAGGCAGGACAGTCGATTGCAAGGTGAGGATAGAGTGGAGCTGCACTGGAGAAATAGTGGGGAGAAGGGTGCTGAGTTACTGCCACACAGACAGACACACGAAAGAAGGAAGGAAGGCAGGAGGAGAGAAGGTGTGTTGTAACAAGCTTTGAATTTCTGTACTTCCTATGCATCTACGCATCTCTACAAATGAACGCATTTCTTCTTAAAAGGAACCCAAACACACTGCCTACTCTTTTCAACTCAGGTTTTCTGAAACGCGTGTAATTTGGCCTTCAGCCTTCTTCCAAAAGATTTCCCTTGAACATTTCTAATATTAAGCTTGCATATTAAATCGATTTCCCTCGAATATTTCTAATATTAAGCTTGCAAATTAAACCATTTCTCTATTTTCCCCGTCTTGTTCTTGCTCGCTCTAACAGGCAGTGCCTTTGACAGTTTCTTCATTCTGTTCCTCTAGCTTAGTTTGTAATGAGATTTTAAACCCTTGATTCTCTTACTGAGTTTTCCTTTCTAGGTTTCCTCCTTGGTTTCTCTTATTTACTGAATCCCCTAATGCATTTACTGTTAACAAGCGAATCCATGCTTCTCGTTGTCCTAAGCACAGCTCCTTCCCTGTAGTGAGCGGATGAAGCTGGAGATCGGTCATCCACACAGTGTGCCAAGGTAAACTCCATGAACAAGCTGCTCCAGTCCAGAGAACACCAGGCACCCAAGGCACACCAAGCACACAGGCTGGTAGGCAGGTGGTACCACATGACATCCAACTGCCAAAGTATAAATAAATGCGCTGTGGTCCTTGAGCAGTTTCTTTGCTCCAATCTGGACAGAGGGCACCACCTGACTTCAGCTTTCTGCTCCCTGACTCTTCCCTTCATTCTCCACCACTTCGCCCCAAGAATTTCCAGAGCTGCGCTGGAAGAGGCACTTTCTTGCAAGTGTCACCCACTGTTCCCCTTTGACTGTGCCTTTCCTGTGAAGCACTAAAACCTTCCTCAATTTTCACACCCTGCCAGCACCTCCAACTCAGCTCAGCAAAGCCAGCTGGCCAGAAAGAGGCTGAGTGCAAATGGCAGTGTTATCGCTTACTAGCAGCATGAAGGAGAACATGTAAGTAGCACTGGCTCTGAATTCATAGAGTGAGGAATGACTGCTGATTTAAATCTAAATTAGAAAGATACAATTATAGGCCAGGTGTGGTGGTGCATGCCTGTAATCCCAGCTCAGGAGGCTAAGATGGGAGGATCACTTCAAGTTCCAGGCCAGCCAGGGCTACATAGTGAGTTCAGGGCCAGCCTGAACTACACAGCAAAACCTTGTCTCAAAAAATGGGAGAAAAAAAGAGAAAGATATAAATGTGCCCCCAAGAGGGGAATGGAGGAGATAGGAGGTCAAGGGACAAAGGAGGGTATTGTCCTGAAGCTAGAGTAAGACTCTTGAAGGTGTCTAACCCGCCAGACTGTTCCTGAGGCCTCATGCCCACTCGCTGGAAATCAGCAGTTTTCATCTCCCTGTATCCTGTAGGTGGTCTCTGCTTCCTCCCTCTAAAAGGAGAACTGTTACAGCATACAGAACACCTGTGGCATCATATCCAATTTTTTCTTTCTTCTTTCTTTCTTTCTTTAAGGCTGGTCCTGAACTTGCAACTATCCTCTTGCCTCAGCCTCCTGAGCGCTGGGATTACTCACATGCACCACCACTTCCAGCTGAAATCCTAATTTTATAACTGAATTATAATCACACTTTTAAACATTGCATTCTTTTCCACTCCCTGTATATTTTCAGGGTGAATTGAGAGTTTTGCTAGTCACCTCCTGGACTCTGCCTTCTCAACCAAGAATTGTGTCACAGAAGCAGGGGCAGTTCTGTTCTTGCTCATCAGGACTAAAAACACCAGAAAGAAGCCAACTGCTTAGGAGACCAGTTGCAAAGAAACAGACCTGCAGTGAAAGCCAAGCGACCACCACAGGACGTGGAGCAGTGCAGATGCTGCTCTGGCACACAGGGCTCTCACTGTGTTAGGCTCCGTCTTGTTGATCTTTGGTAACTATCATTAATAAGCATTTTCCAATATCTGAAAAATCACAGTGGCAAAAACACTGACATAATTATTTTTTTAAAAATCCATGTAATCATCAATTTCAAGCATTTTGCCACAGCTGGAGGGGAATGTAATTGAATTACTAAAATCATCATGCAGACCAAGTACAGCAGCCTTCTGAAAACAAAGCAAATTCTCCCAATAGCAGAGGCCGGTGAGGCATCTGTGACTAGAGAGTCCACATGTGGAGTAAAGAGGAGCCACGGGAGAGGAAATCTGCAGGGAGGCGACAGTGGGGAGCGCGGAATGTGTGGCGGGGAGGGACAGCTCAGGGGGACTGGGTCCCCTAACTCCAAGGCCATCCACGATTCTCACCCAGTTATGGCCAACTGTAGTCTGCATGAAGCCTGGCTTGTAGGCTCTGCATGCATGCACCGTACCCTTTCTGCTTCGTGCTAATTTAAAAGTCACCTTGAGATAAATGTATCCTCTGTACATAGGACTATGTATTTCAGTGTAGTAAGGCTCTGATTTTATTGTCCTTTCACACTCTTAGATACGATCATGAATATTAACATACAGTGATGACCAATTATTAAGTATGTTTAATAAATATGAATTTCCTTAGTGTTCACAATTCTACACTGTCTCTATTCAGAATATGAAACTAGACATCTAATTATCCAGAATGGCACACACTTCCTAACGCCACGTGCACAGGAGAGTGTCTCCCTCTTCCTCCTCATCTAGCTGTGAGGTAAATCCTTCTCTTAGCCACAGTAAAGCATCATTGCCAGTTCATCACCTGTGACAGACCTAAGGCAGCACAGTGATACACGGCACTGGGTGTGGGGTAGGTATATGGAGCTCTCTGCTATGGGTGTAGTTTTCTTGTAAATCCAACCAACACTACTCGAAAATTTAAAAATTCATTTTAAAAAATTTAACAGACACAGAGAAGAGACAGTGGGAGCTGAGGAGAACTAACAGGATCAACACTCACAGCATGAGACAGAGACAGAGAGGGAGAGATAGAGGCAGACAGAAAGAGAGACAGACAGAGAAAGAGAGAGAGAGAGAGAGAGAGAGAGACAGAAAGAGAGAGAATGAATCCCATTCTGCAAAAGCAGCAACCCAGCTGAGAGAGCACTGCTAAGCCGAGGAGGAGCTGTGTCCAAGCACTCACAACAGTGATCCTCACAGGCGGCCTACGGCACAGACCTAAAGCATCATTTGTTCCCTACATCCCTCTCCTTAAGGCTCTTTACACTTCCTCCAGACACCAAGGACCACAGCCCTGCTGCTTCAGAGGCCAAAGATTCAGTCATGCTAATAACTACATAGGCAGAACAGAAACCCTGCAGTCCAGACTCCTGCTTGGCCTGCGCACCTTAAGGCAGTGTAACCCACAAGGCCTCACCTCTGGAGTGGCCAGGGCTTTCACGGCATTCAGGTCAGACCCTGAAGAGAAAGTGTTTTTGGCTCCACGGACAATGACTCCTTTCCCTGCTGTCCAATTTTCCAGTTCAATCACTTTTTCCAAAAGTTGTAGCATCATGACACCTACCAGGGAACGAAGGGCAAAATCACAAACTCAAAAAAGTCTGAGATTGAAAAGCAGAAATCACACAGACACTATAATCAGTCAAGTCTCAGGTCAAGTCTTTTACAAATAGTTACTAATGCTTTTCAGAAAAATGCCTGCTGTGCTGGCCCAATGGGGTACACAAGAGGAACCTATGACAGTCCCTGCTTTAAAAGTTTAAGCTTGTCAGTGTCTGCATTTCTCTACTTACCTTAAAGATGCACGTAAATTTATGCTTACACAGAAAAATAAAAATGCACCATACATATCTTACATATCTTAGAGGTAGGGAAACTGGACTGGACCACATGGGATATGGTGATAAGGAAAAATTATTTCTTAGGGTAAAGAAAAAACACAGATCAAACTTTATAGTAAGATACACTCGATGTCTCAGTCAACATGAATTTGTTCAACTACTAACTTTATGGATCTTATAATGCTTATGGGATCTTACAATAGAGTGCACAGAATAAAGTGACATTCCTAGCTTGTTCGTACTGGAAGTACAATGACAGCATGTCAGTTCACAAAAGGGGCAGTAAACACCCTGTTCCAAGATATCAAGTGGCTCTAAAGCCCAAAGGGCCATTACAGAAGTGATTCATCAGACTACTAGTAAGTCTACAATTTATGTATCAGATTGTTACCTTGAGATCACCTCAAATTCTATTCAAGCTTCCTTATAAGCAGACAAATTTAAAACAGGAACAGTAGGGACTATGATTTTTAAATTGCTGTCAGTATGTCTTCCAAGTTCCCACGGTTCATAACATTTTCAATGTGGTTTATTTTCCACTGTTAGGAAATGCTTCAGAAGCCAATATAACAAGCATGGGGGGAATGAAATTTGCAGTGTTAGTTTCTAAAACTTACTCTTATGCCCAATTAAACTACGTAAACTAAATGTTGGAAAACAAATCCCACAAAGTCAAGAACTTTTATTTTCTTTGCCTTTTAAAAATAACCAGTAGGTATACGGTTCTACAATAAATGGTCATTGGCTACACAATGACTAATACAGCCAATTAACCTTCCCAACTGCTAATTATGACTGTAATCAAAATGTCTTAAAACTTCTCCAAAAATGTCTTACATAATTTAGAAATATAGGTCTTCTCTTTCTTTTTCTTTTTTGTCTTTTTAAGACAGGGTCTCTCTATGCAGTTCAGGCTTGCCTCGAGCTCACCCTGTAGCCTAGGCTGGTCTCGAACTCACAATGATTCTCCTGCATGAGTCTCCGGAGTAATGGGATTACAGGCGTGAGCCACCAAGCCCGACAGAAATATAGATCTTGTTCTGAAGCGATTTTCAGTTTAGCAAGGAAACCAAAAGACATACATTTAAAGAAATATGGACCTTTAATTATGTACATTTCAGTTTCTAAAAAGTAAAGGTGGGTTTGGGCACTAGAAAGTCTGTACTAGTAGTTAATCTTAAACTCATTTTTTCAATTTGTACAGTCAACCTTGACAGCTGGAGGAAACCTTACAGAGAATCTGATGGGGTATTCTTTAAATAAGAGTTTTGGGGCTCACTCCTCTTGTCCCCACTCAGTCTAACCAAGTGTGTTTACCCACAGCCCAGCAACTCTGATTTTACTAATTTTAGGGGTTACTATTGGTTTTCATTTGAATAAAAGGTTATGGGCTGGGGACACAGCTCAGCAGCACAGCGCCTGCCTGGCAAGTAGAGGCCCTGAGTTTGGCTCCTGGTACCAAAAAGAAAAAGTATTACTAGTAACTATTCAGTAGTAAATTACAACTGATCTAATTTAAGCATCTAGGATAGTCTTCCCACTCTTACCTTTTGAAATTTATTTTATCGGGGATAATGGTAAAATTGGAGTTTATTCCCTAAACTAATCGAAGGTATGAGCAACCCTGTCTACTAAAGTAGTCACTAATCAGGTGCAGCTACTGAGCAACTGAAGGGTGCCTAACACGCAGATGTGCAATGAGCTGAATAACAGGTTTCAAGACTTAGTATGAAAATAAAATGAAACAAATCTCATTTATAATAGTTTACAGCAGTCACTTCTTGAGTAATATTTTGGATGTGCTGTGTTAAATTAAATTAAATTAAATTAAAATGCACAGTTAAAATTAACTGTTTCTTCTTTTTAAATGGTGGCCACTAGAATATCTAAAATTACATGTGTGGATCACATTTGTGTCTCACATTATAATTTTATTGCTCAGCACTCATATAGAGAAATATCTCTGAAATCTGATTAAGAAGAAAAATTGTCTTTGAAATACTTCTGGCAATTTACGAAGTTAACAGTTTAATGAATTATGTCTGTAGGTACCAGTACACTTAAGTTAGACACCTAAAATTTACTGCAATATCTGAGTCCAGCATTTCAAATGTTACCAAAGAAAATAATGTACTCTTGCCATGAAGCATGTAACCGGCAAGTAGAAATTATCAGCATTGCTTCAGGTATGAAGGATGAGGGTTGGAAAGCTACTTATAACTCTTGTGTAAAACGGTAGCATGATTCAAATTTGAGCCTCAGCAAAAGTGACAAATGACGATAGACCCTGGCTCTTCAGGTTCTTTAAGGATAAAATTCTTTCCATGCTAAGAGACTTGACTAGAAAATCCAAGGTGTTTGCTATCGGGAACGAGTCAACAAATATTAAGTGCCATGTTCCCATCCCAGGAATGAGTTCTAGTTTCTACAGCACTATATTTGACTATAGGTTATAATCATTATATCTTGAAAAGTACATGGAAGAGACACGTTTGAAGCCTTTCAAGACAAAGAAATGTTAACATCTCATGATGTGATCAGTATTCATGGTGCACATGTATCAAAGTATAAATATATGATTACATATGCCAATTAAAACTGACAAAGAAAGCTAAAAAATAGAAAGAGAATCTTTCTTTTTAGTAAAAGAAATTTTAGGGGCAAAAAGAGGACAACTAACAATGACAGCCTTAAGTCAATTCATAGAAAAAATGTTGAATAATTTTTATGTACAGGTTTTTCTCTTTAGTTTCAGAGAAATGTCTGAAACCTCCTTTTGTTTCCAAATAGCATTAGCTGAAAACAAAGTTTTTATGCTGTGAATAAATTTCAAGGCAAACACAGTTAAGATCGATTTAAGTGCATCCTTTTTATCAACATCCAAATTCATGAATTTTTTAAAAGCATTAAAATAGTACTAATTAGTAAAAGTGTTTCCAGTTCACATTACAGAGTACTGTTTGGTGTGAATTCTGTGAGCACTGCCAAGACTGGGCAGGATTCCGTCACCAGGGCAAGGACTAAATCCACGAGACAGCAGGTAAAATTCAGTGTCATTCTTTATCTAGGAAAAGAAAGATCTCGCCTACCTGAGAAGGCGTTCATCTTACTGGGGTTGTTCAGAGTAAGGATGCCAATGCCACTGTCATCTTTCTGAAGATCGACGGACCCACCAGGAAACTGCTGGAGTGTTTTCTTCACCTCCTCCTCATGGAAGCCATGAAAGGTATTATACAGAGATAAGCCTACTTGATGGAGTACTTTTGTCCTTGAAGATGGAGATGTTTTTAAAAGACTGTTTGCCATTTCTGGAAAAGAGAAGCACACAGTTGTTCAGGGTAGTAGACCTGTGTTACTAGGCACAGAGAACCATGGCCTTTATCCACAGTCCCAGCTACTCCAGATGCTGAGGAAAGAAAGCCATGTGAGCCCAAGAGTATGGGAAGAGCGTGGACAAAAAAGAAAATGAAAATGAAACAAAATTATCCTTTCAGAATACAATCAATGAGGAGTTGCTTGTCTTGCACACTCTCTTAAACCAAATAATTCACAAAGTATATCATTTCAGGACATCACTGAGAGAGAATGAAAAAACGATGGTGCACATACCGGGAATGAACAGCCAGGAAGGCTGCTAGAGCATGTGCTGCTGCCCCAGCCCTCACAGCACTGCACAAAGTAGGCAGGCTGCCTCACAACCCGACACTCTTTCTCATGACGGTACTTCTCTACCTGGCAACCTTTGCTTTTTCAAAGACTAACTGTAATTTAGCCCAGTTAGCCCAGATGTCCCCTGGTGACAGTTTTTAGGCAGAATGCCACAAGAACAATCTCACAATCAGATTTGATGCTCAGCATTGTCCTTGCCTTCTGCAATACTCACATGCAAAAAGCTGGAAAGAGTCTTAGGAAAATGGGGAAAAAAGATAAGAATGTGTTTGGATTTCATCTTCTTCAAAGTTCTGTTACTCTCCTTTCTTTATATTCACAAGCTGAGTAACCTTATTTCTGCCCATTAGTTTTTTTTGCCCTATGTGAATATTTTTGAGATGAAAGTTACATTCACAAAGCATATAAAATGTAACAGATTTGCATTTTATGTTCAATGAATTCTGACAAGAAGAAAACATTTTAGTAAGTTACCTCCAAATCAAGAGACAGAGTATAATCTGAATTTCCAGAGATCCCTCAAGCCACCTTTTGGTTGCAACATGTCAGGGGAAATGACCACCTTGCATTCTAACACTCAAGACTAGTTTGCCTGCTTTAGAAATGTACACCAATTAAATAATATAGTCTTTTATGTTTGGTTTCACCTCTAGGGTTTTTTTTGTGTGTGTGTGCTGTTTTTTGTTTTAGTCTTTTTGAGACAAGGTCTCACTATGCAGTTCAGGCTAGCCTTGGGCTCACTTTGTGGTCCAGGATGGTCTCAAACTTGCAAATGCTTTTTCTGCCTCAGCCTTCCAAGTGCTGGGACAGGAGTGTGTCACCAAGCCCGGCTATGTTTTTTGTTTTTTTTTTTCGTTTGTTTGTTTGTTTTAACATGCATTATTGTGATCACATGTGAAAAAAAGAGTCTGAATAGTCCACTATTTTTCATTCCCGTATTCATTTACAGTAATACACAACAATCTATTCTAATGTTAACAACATTCAGGTTATTTTCAATTTTTGGCCTTACAAATAGAGTTTCTATAAATACTTTTGGCATGTGTCCTTTGGGCAATATGGATGCATTTTGGTTCATATATATCTAGCACTCGAACAGCTGATTAGGTATGCTGCAGTCTGGCATGCACAAATGGTTAAATAGTGAAGAATTCTGCAAGTTGGTTTTTTTTTAAACCAATGGTATCTTCAAACTGGTCAGTGTGAAAATTCTTATTCGTTTTTTCTCTCACTTATACATGCACAGAGTCAAATGACCAAACACCCTCAGTCATAGAAGATCTGGGTAAAAAGTTTTCCAGAATAGTCAGACCAGTGTGCATCCTCACAGTGAATGTCACTGTTCCTTTACAACCTTATCACTTCCCATTGTGTTTTCTATTTCATTCTACTGTAAGGTAACATTATGGTCTTATTTTATATTTCTATGATACACAGTGAAGATAACACCCATTTTTATACGTTCATGGGTCACCTGCAAATAATTTTTAGGTAAAAGTATCTGTTCAAACATTTTGTTTATTTTTTCTAGTTCCCTTTTTATTACTGATTTTACTGATGACTGACCTATTGGGAGATCTTTCACTCTTCTGCCCATAGCTTTCCTAAAAAGTGTAACTTTTATCACATTTTTATCTCCAATTCAAAATGTACTCCTGGATATCCTTATAATCCAAATAGGATATTACAATTTTAAGGTTTCCAGCGAGCAAGTCTAAAGCTATCTTTGATTTTGCTGGTATTTAAATCTTGCCTCTCTTTTTCTCATGACATTTCTATGCAATGTACATGGGGTTCAATTAACCAGGTCCCACAGATTTACCATCGTATTTTGTATCATTTCATTTTTCCTAGAAAATCCTTTCCTCCCCCACTGACCTGCAAAACTCCCAATCATCTTTAAAAACTGAATTCCTAAGTTTCCACCTAAAAATGATTTCCTCCATAGAAACACTCAGCCTTTATTTATCCTAGCCCATGATATTGTTGTGGTCCATTTAACACGTTCCATATGTCAGTTTAATTTTATTGTTCATTTTTTTTTCTCAGTAGAAGCACATTTTCTGCAAATTCTCTTGAGATACACACACTGTTTTACCAGACCCTAGTAAAGTATTCCATGTATAAAAGTTATTTACCAACAGGTTAATGGAGGAAAATATGGAGAAAGTATAGCCAAATGGAAACACATGAACTTGCTGTAAAGCTATGAAAATATAAAACAGTATTAGAAAGAAGGTTCAATACACTATTATTTATTTTAAATTGCTTTACCTTCAAGTGACATTTTTGGCAAAGTGTCTCAGCACAACACTCAGTCCTATTTAAGGAACTAAGAATACAAAGTAGGACGCAATCTCTCCAACAGATGCACTTACAAGTATTATCTTCTAAGGTGATTTCTGAACACGATATTGATGAGATCAAAGTATTTCTTAAATCTCAAGATGACTTAATAAATATATACAATATTAGATAGTATATTCTATAATGTATTTTAGATAGTTTAAAGACAAAGTCACTATATTCTTAGAAAACAATATCCAAGAATAAGCGTAGTAGTAAAACACTTGATTGGTGTTACTTTTCAAAAAAAAAAATCAGCATTCTTAACTTGCCACCCTGTCTTATGATGGGCCAACAGCCAAAAGTGAGTACTTGATGTTACTTTTCCAAGAAAAAGGAAGTGATCTAACTTGCCACCCTAAATCCTATGATGGAATCTGCTTTCAACGTACATAATTTTATTCTTTCCTGCAATGACACAATCTTTACAGATTTACTCTGTATTCTTGCTCCCTTCAAAAAAATCACTAGCTGTCTGTGGCTGTGGTATGGAGTCAAAAATACTGAAAGTACTATGTGACCCATTTCAAATTCTGTTTATGAGTGAATCAACATGGTAAACAGAACTGCTGACCAACCAAGGAAAGTAGTTAAAGCCTAAAATTGTAAAACATCTAAATATTTAGTTATTTTGAGTATCTTAACCTTTGCCAATTCTAGACTCCTTTTCAAAATCCATGGAGTACCTCACTTGTATAAATCTTCTCATCCCATCATCAGTTTTAGCTACAAAATCTGAAAAGGTGACAGACAAGGCATTTACTGATTCTGTCGGTACAACCTGACTTTAAGGTGCCTAAAGCCTCTTGAAGACCCAGAAGGCTACAAGGAATGACTATCAAAGGTGGCCATCCAACACTATACAATATTACCCACAGATTCTGCTGGCCTGGGGCTTAGCTATCTGTAACATGACATTTGCTCTACTTGGTACTGGACCCAGAGAAAAACTTATCTCTCAAGAGTAACTTCTATATTCTTCTTCTCACTCCAGAGATAAACCTCCCACTCCCTTTTGGCAAGTGCAAGCCTTCTCCAATCGCAAGACTCCACAACCACTCAAGCCTCTACCCTCACCCTCTAATAAATCTGTCTGCTCTTTTGCACAGGCAGATGCTCCTTCAAATCAGCTTCTAATATGTCATTCTTCCCAACTCCCAAACTCTTCTCTCAACCAAAACTGATAAAAGTAGTTCCACTTCTTCGTTCCCACTGAGAGCACCCCGACACCCGCCTTTCTGCAGCCTCTGCTGTGCCTACATTAAAGGCCTCTCTAATCGTTGTCTTCTGTCTCACTTTCTCTGTATCGCCCTAGATAGAATGCCAAAAGTAATCAATTACTACATTACATACTTAATAATAAATTAATAAGTAAACAAATGACTCACTTGATTTTTCTGCAAGTATTTTTTTCACTCATTGAAAAAAAATCTCTTTAACCAGGACAGTTCCATTCCCAAATTACAGCCTAGTTCAAAGAGCTATTTTCTTGATTTTCCAGGGGAAGTAAAATGTCTGACTATGAAAAGGAGGCACTTCAGAAATTATGGCCAAGATTTAGTGAACACAGTTAGAAAATCGCTACACTAGTTAAATGCAAAGACAAGTCCTTTGTTCAGAGCTCTGTTGTGTTCAAGCACATAGAACAGTGCTGTTAAATATTTCAGATCATTTTTAAGATACTTCAGTTTATTCTTAGATGCTGCATAGTAACCAAGTCTCTTTATTCACACCATTGAAGCATGAATCTTTGCATCCAATCTGATAGAAAATGAGCATATTTAAAATAATGGCCCTGTCATGCTTGAGCACCACCCAAAGAATGAACATGAAGAAAAATAAATTAATAAAGGCAGAATATTCAAGTCTATGAGAAACATAATTACCAATTAGCAGTATGAAGTTCCTCTGAAAAAAAAGCCCCAAGGTTTCTGAAGGCTTCTTCAGTAATTATCTACATGTAAATAATAAGTAGTCCCAAGATCTCCTATACTTTGGGTTTCTCTGTGGAAGAAATGTAAACTAAACATTTCAGAGCTATGTAGAAATGAAAGCAATGAGTTCTTGCAACAACTTAGCTAACCAGACCTATATTCTCACGACAGGATTTATCTAAAGTTTGCTTATAAGCTCTGTTGTGATCATAACTCCCATTCCCATCCATTATTGGTTTCTTTTTCAGTTCTACTTTTACTCTACCTAGACCCAGTTCTATAGTCAAGGTCACGGGAAAAATAGGAAATTATGTCAAACCACATCATTGAAAGGAAGTTCTGAAGCTTTCTGTGCTTTTTTAAAGACAAACTCTGAAGAAAGATAAACTAGACTAATATTGAAATATTTGAAAAATGGATAGTATTCTTTATTAGATTATTTCAAGCACATAATGGCTATAAGTTTACCTACATTTAAAAAAATAAAGACCGGGGCTGGGGATTTAGCTCAGCAGCATAAGCGCCTGCCTTGCAAGCAGGCAGTTGTGAGTTCGATCCCTGGTACCGATAAAAATGAAAAAGACCCCCCCCCCAAAAAAAAAAGAAAGAAAAAATAAAAAAATAAAGACCTAATTAGTTGCTAAGCACATGGGACAGAAGGAAACTATACTTCTGAATAGGGTTTTATGGCTAAGAAATTCATATAATGGAATCTAAGAATATAGACACATGTAGTTGCTAAGGGATTATTTTATAGCAATTCAAAGGGATGAATTCCTATTTTGGAGAGAAATACATCATCTTTACACTAAATAAAACCTTCAGTATCATCAAGGAAAAAATACGTATAACATAAAGCAAAACAATTCAAATACAACTGGTCCTTCATACTCACAGGTTTTGCAGTCGAGTCAACACCAGATGGAAAAGAAAATTATATCTGGACTGAACATGTGGGGTTTTTTTGTGGTCATTCCCTAAACAATATAGTTTAACTATTTATACAACATTTACATAGTATTAGGCATTATAAGTAATATAGGCTTACGCCTAGGCTATGCATAGATTATATGCAAATATTGTACCATTTTACACAAGGGACTGTGGTATCCATAAGGGTTTTACAATTTTTACAAATTTTTTTTTTTTTTTTGTCTTTTTCCTTTTTATCGGTACCGGAGATTGAACTCACGACTGTCTGCTTGCAAGGCAGGTGCTTATGCCGCTGAGCTAAATCCCCAGCCCCTTTACAATCAATTTGAGGAACTACTTTCTAATTGAAAATAGTTTCTCCTTTTATTAAGCTCCATCAGAGATTTGCATTAAAAAGGGTCTTTTTTCCCTACCAGTAAAATTTTTATTATGTAGTCTAACATTCTACAGGTATGAGTAACCTGAAATATCAGTAACTTCATAGACTATGCTACTTTTTTGTTTCTAAATTTTGGAGTTCAAATAATACAAAAATAAAATCAAGCAACATACCAGTTCTACTGGGTCTACAGAGGAATAACATAAGGAAAACCAATTCAAATCATCTTTTTAAAAATTGTTTTGGTTATTTCCATTTGGCTAAGCTAGTAGTAGATGGAAACTTTAAGATACTCTAGCTCTGCAGTTTTCAGAGTATCACTTCTTCAAAAGATGATGTTGGAATTAACGTACTACAGCATTAAAATGACATAGTCCTAAACCCCTACCCAGAAACAAATTTAGAAAACAAACAAACATGAGGCCACATGATGATTGGAATATGTTTGTACTTTCAAAAATTCACTGATAAATACTTCTGTGGAACAGATGAGAAGTGTGGCTTCTGGGAGAAAACTGAGTCCTATGGGCTCTGCATTCATCCTTAGGGTTAGGTGTCCTTACAAGGGGACTTGGTGGAGTCTGTCCCTCATGCCCTTCTGTCCTCTATCATGTGACAGCACAGCGTTCCTCACCCATGAAGCAGAAGCAAGGGAGGCACCATCTCAGAAGCACAAGACAGCCCTCAGCAGATGCTGGCAGATGATCTTGGATTCCTCAGCCTCCAGAACAAGTTCTGCAGTTTTTGTTTGTTTTTAAGACAAAGCCACCGTATTTTGCCCTCAACTCCTAGACTCAAATGAGCTTCCTGCCTCAGCTGATTAAATGGCTGGGATTACAAGTGTATGTTACATGCTGGGGCAATTTCTGTTTTTTATAAACTACCCAATATTGTTCTGATATTGTAAGAACATAGGATAGACTAAGTGAGTCCCTTAACTCCATTACCAAATTGATTAAAACTTTTACAATTAAATCTGTGAAACTAAATGATACAGAACGTGATTATCATTGTACTGGTATCATGGCATCATTGCTTAATGATGAGATTTACATTTACAACACGGAAAAAAATTACTTCACTGTCAGGCTTCTAAGAAATGCAAGTCTAAGAAGTGTGACTGTGTGTCTCAGGTGTCACAGTTGTTGGCCAAAGATAGTTATCCTTATAACCAGGCCTCTGTCTGCCTGCCACAGGGCCACTGCTGGTCCTAGGTTCCTGCATTTCTGCTCCCTTTCAGAAAGGAGGACAAAGATTTCCTGTATGGTTTTTTTTTAACGCTAACACACTCGATGTATCCAACATGGCCTCTTTCCCCTCGCCCTCCAGTTTTCTACTCCTCAGGTGTTCTTCTAGCCTAGGGGAAAATCTGTTCTCAAGGTTACTCACCAGCTCAGTTCACAAAGCTGGAAGGCCTACATAAAGAGCCAAACACAGACTCCGCAGCAGCTTGTTTTTAATGTGGACGCTATGCTCTACATGTTTTACTCAGGGGATAATCAGACACGGAGAGCCAACTAAATGGAGAAAAGTAATCAGGGCAGAGTTGCTGCTCTTCTCCACACTGATCATGACTTCAAACAAAAATGGAAAAGAAACCTGATAAAGGCCTAGCTGGCTACTTAGAAAACTAAATTTGCCTGTGTGTCATAATGCTCTATTTAGGGAACAGAACAAAGAATTGAACAAGAAAATAAAGAGGAACGCCTTATAAACTCATCAGTATTTTAATTATCACTGTGGAATAACAATGAACAACTTATTTCTGGTCTCATTTGTACAGGATCTGTCTATACTATAGCAATTAGGATGAACGTTATCAGCTTTTCATCTACTTATTAAATCATTAAACACTTATCAACATAATAATAATCTTTTGCCACATTAGACATCTTTGTTTTTTTTTTTTTTTTTTTTTTTGGTCTTTTTTCCTTTTTATCGGTACTGGGGATCGAATTCACAACTACTTGCTTGCAAGGCAGGTGCTTATGCCGCTGAGCTAAATCCCCAGCCCCCATTAGACACCTTTTTAAAAGTGTTATGAGTACATGCCTGCAGTACATGAAGTTTACATTCACCTTAGGAGTAGTTTCATGTACCTATCTTTTTTTCTTTATGTACCTCACATATCTTGATTCTTTTTATTCTTTCCCTTCCCTTTCCCACCGAACTCCCTCCCTCTACCTCTGGATTCCCTTTCCTGATTTTCATTATTATTTTTTTTTTCTTAGTTCATGTTTGCACCATGTAATGATTAAATTCACTGTGGGTATTTGGTGCATCATGCATCTTGAATCCATTTAGACCCCTCAACCTCAGTTTCTTGGACCCTTTCTCATTATGCAAAAAATCTATATCCCTAATTCATCAATCTTTTATTTTACTCTTTATGTGTACTTCTCATTACTCAATGAGGGAAACTTTATGGATAGTTAAGCTTGTGTGATGACTTATTTCACTTAATATTATGTTCTCAATGTGTATCTGTTTTCCTTTTTTTTTGTACTGGGGATCGAACTCATGATGTGGCACATGCCAGGCAGGTGCTTATGCTGCTCAGCTAACTCCCAGGCCCGGTATATTCATTTTTTAACAAATTCTAATTTATCTTCCATTATAATCTTTGACCTATCTCTCAAATGTGGATTTCTCTAAAGCAAGTACATTACCTGGTGTATTCTTTTCTACTAATTACATATTTTCTTCTTTTTTTCTTCTCATTCTATCTCCTCTATCTTTCTTCTTTTCTCCCCTTCTCTCAAGTTTTCTTGTTTGTACCAGCACCAGAAAAATCAGCACCAGAAAAACTCACACACAGTACTTAGTCGTGCTAGATGTGCAGGCTGACAGTTAAGAAGTGCAATTCTAAAGGTTTAATTTGATGATACCTACTATATAGGCGCTCATCTTAAATCCCAATTCAGAGAATAAAGAATTCAGTGCTGCAGAAAAAAGGTGTTAGCCATTATTCAATTGTAGTAGCATCTGAAAATTCAAGTAAGCAAGCCTAAGATTCAGAACCCATAAGTGCAACTAGATAAACAATATATATTTGGGTTATTCTAAGAATTACAATTTTGCAAGGTCCTGAGGTATTTAAAATTTTATAATTTTCTTAAGAGCAAAAATGCTCAAATGTGTCAGGCAAGCTGCCTTGCTGCCTCACTACAAAGCAGTTTCAGTGCAGCTGAGCAAACTCTCTGCCAAGTGGCTGGAAACTGGGAGGAAAGGAGAACTTGCCTGACCATCTGAGACCAGTTTTCACTCTCCAGTTTGTGTTCAAGTTCTACAAAGGTGATAAAATAACAGCTTCCCTCAGTAAACAGAAAATAAGCTAACTGCTCCACTAAAAGTCGTTTCCTATTTATCCATCATTTTGGAATCATTAAATTCAGAATCCATACTTAATAAGGAAACAATAGGCCAAGGCAGATAGGAAACAAGGAAAAAAGTCAAAAGTGCTTCACTTCAGACTGCCAATATAAAGTCTGATTCTCAAGCTTCAATTTGATTTCAGGCTGGCACAGCATAAATTATCTTTCAAGTTGTTATAGGCCACCTGCACTCTATTCCCTGGCAGATCTTCAAACCCTACACATTTCTTGCTAAGCCTTAGGATACACAGTCTTTCTACCTACCTCATTTTGTTCTTCCTCAGAGTAATTTCAAGTTATTTCCTCTAAACACTGTTACTGAGTGCACTCACTGCCCTAATTACTTCTTTAAGGGAATTGTCCAGTTTTAGCTGCAAGATGACATTTGCAGTACCTACAACCTGGCCTGATGAATACTACTTGCCAATAATGACTTTCCTAAAGACTAAATGTCCCACAATGACTTAAGAATCAGAACGGAAACCAAGCCCCTCATTGACTATGGGTCCCACCACTCACCCAGTTCAAGCCAGGCGCTGTCCACAGCTGCTTTCCCTCCCTGAAATGCTCTTTCCGTGCCCGAACTGATGCCTTAAGAACTCATCTGCCAAATCACTGTCAAGATGGGATGTTTTACGTCGATGCTCCTCCTCCAGGTTTCTCAATGACACTTCCACCTCCACATGTATCTGTCCCACAAGTGCTAGGTCTTCATCTGATGGTTCTGCAGGTATTTCTGGCCTTGTCAGTTCCTCTGTGTTTCCGCAGCGCCTAGGGCAACAAAAGAGCTGCACTTTCAGTTCTAAGACGTGGAAGTCAGGAAGGACAGCAGTGGCAATGGGGGTACCTCCTGGTCCTCAGCCTTTTCAACCTCTGGCCCTAACTCTACAACCTCGCCTATGTGCGTAGTCATAGATGGACTGCAGCACAGAAAAATAGTAACGCACGCAGAAAGAAAGCGCCCATACCGCGACAGTGTGGCTCACTTTCTGAGAAGTCGGCAGCGTCACACAATTGATACTGGGGATGTTTCCGTCAAGCAGGAGACGCAGAGGTGAAGGAGCCTATAGACCACGGGTAGCGCTGCCTGAGTCAGTACGGTGAGCTCACAGTGCTCCAGGACAGAGCGTTTGCCTGGCAGACTGGGTCCTCGCCCGCCCCCAAAGCACAGGGAGATTGCGCGCGGCGCTTAGGGCCTCACAAGCGGACAGTACTGCGCCTGCGCCAGGGCTTCAGGACGAACCTGGGGCTCCGACGGGCGGCTCAGCGCTGGAAATTCGTCGGGGAAGATGCTAGCATCGACTGCAGCTTGACATTCCAGACCTGCGTTGCTAAGTACCTAGCACATCCCGCAGTCCGAATCCGCCAGCGCGCTTCCGGGGTCACTTCCGCTTTCCGAAGACCCTCTTCCACCCCGCTGCATCCACTTCCGCCTCCCGACCTTCCCAGGCCGCTTCTCGGTCCCGCCCCCTCCTGGCTTCCGGCTCGCGCGGTACCCTCGCTTCCAGAGGTGTTGGGAAGTCCCGCCCCCAACACTGCGCGCCTTTCCAGGCTGAGACAGGAGCCCGCTCCTAAGGGTTCTGAGGTGAAGGCGCTCGCCGGCCTTGCCAAGCCTAATCTCTGCTTGTCTTGGGGTTTTGCGGTGAGGTAGGGGCTGTTGAGTCCTGCTTTCCCTTCTACGGTAAACCGGAAGCAGGGAAGACAATTTAGGGCGAGACCAAACTCATTTTGGATATCGTCGGTATTGACGAGAGAATGGGTATTTTGTGGTTTCTTCAAAAATGCAATATTCTGTGTAGATCCTGAATGTAAGGTAGGACTTTATAATTGGAACCCTCTTGGCACAGGAGCTGAGATTAGGGTTCCAGGGAGTCGCCGTCAGCCATGTAGCTGAGGTGCAGACAGACCTTAGCCGGCCACTCCCGATAGTCGGGAGAAAAAGCCGAATTTATTCCGGTTCCGCAGAGGGAATTTTTTTTATTTTTAATAGGAAAAGGAGAAATGTAGGTGCTCAGTATTCTGACAAGTAAAAAGGAGAAAGGGATGCGTAGGTTACAGGTGGTGACCCGCAGTGTTTGTTCTGCCTCAGAAACCTGGAGCCAAACCAGGGTCTAGTTGACTGCAGGTAAAGGGTTCAGCTCTCGGATCCTAATTTAGCAAGGGACATAGAAAATCATCCTCTTTGAGCCCTTTAGTCCCTTTAGTGTTGGTTGAAGCAGTGAGTTGAGCTTGCTGAGGCAGCCCTTGGGAGGGTGGCGGGGTCATGCTAGGCACCCGGCTTCACCCCGCGGGAGGCGTGCTGGAGTGTGGTCAGAGTGCAGGGATTGCACTGGGGTCGTCGTGTCCCTCGAAGTCAGTGGTTGACGTAGATAAAGTATGAATGAGAACTCTACAGACTTGCCTCCTTTAGGGACCGCGTTCCATTCCGCCACATGCATCAGTTTTATCATCACCAGAGGAATTGTTGGAAGCAAGTAGTCCTTAAAAGTGGGCCCCCCAAAAAGAATGCACTGAGAAATTTTTCTTGCCCTTTGACAACAAGTCTCATAAGACCTATGCCAAATCACTCCCTTCTGCATCAAAATAGGCAAATCATACATATTTTTGGATATCCAGATGAAACAAGCATGACGTTGCTTGTTTTGCCTGGATATCCAAAATTTGTCAGATAGCTAATTTTTCCTCAGTGTCAGACATTACAAAAATAATACATATATTGAAAACATTTCTCTTTTCAGTAAATAGTGTTTATTTGTACAGCATGCTTAGTGAATGTGCCTAAATACAATAGGCTATAGGGACTGCTCATTTTATGACTGAGTGCCTTTCCTGAGTGACTAGGTAATTAAATGAATTGGTCACTAAATGAGGAATTGCATATTATCTGTAAGTATGCAGAACAAAGAAATGGTCAGGAAACTCGATGTCTTTGTTTTTATTTGTATAACTTTTACATGAAGTACTGTAACGTGTAACAACATAAAACTAGAGTGGACTGTGCAGTGTAGTTAGCAAAAACTATAGTACTGTATAAACAAGGCATAGTATACCAAAAAGACATTGAGGCTTTATAAGCAGGATATTGAGAACTGTACCAAAAAAAAAAAAAAAAGATGAGTTGTCATGTCTAAAGAGTGTACCTGAATTGTAAGTTCAAACAGCTGTTAAATGGATAGGTCAATAAACAAGGCATAATCTCTATTTCTAATGAGAGGTATGGAATTAGCAAGGCATTGCATATGATGCAGAAGGAGGAGCCTAGTTTGGTAGTACTGGTAGGAAAAAGTCGTTAGAAGTATTTCCAGCTTACTATGAAATACTTGAATTAATCCACTATACTCAAAAAGGAAACTCATTTGATAAACACTGATTCTGAGAAAATAATCTGTTAGGTTTTCAGAGTGATGGAGAGCCTAGATGTGTGGTTTGCATCCTTAGGTTTGTTTATTATTGTGATCGAACTCTTTAAAATGTCTCCTAGTATCTTAAGAGGTAGGACTTTCTGAAGGTGATTTAATCCTTAGGAAACTAACTCTTCAATAGGTCAGCACACTGGTGACTTTATAGCTGATGGGGTATTAGGAAGTGGGTTAAGGTGAAAGAGCCAGGTCACTGGGGAATACCTTCAAAGAGTACAGACATGCCTTATTTAACGACACACCTGTCTAATGAGTATTCGAATTTATGACTCCACTTTTTTTGTACAGTTCTGTACACCTTGTTTATAGAGCCTAAATGTCTTCATGGTACAGTACACCATGTTTATGCAGTACTATAATTTTTGCTGATTACTCTACTGTACAGTGCTGTGGTTTGATGGTCTATTATACATTACCATACCATGGGCAGATGTTACACAAATAAAAGCAAAGTCATCAGGCTGGAGTTTCCTTTCACTATTTCTTTGTTCTGAATGTTGTAAAGAACATGCTATACACGATTTCTTACTGAGCAAGCAATTCATTTAATGACCTACTCCATGGGAGAAAACTCAGTCATTAAACAAGGATTGCAGTATCTCTCCTGGCCTTTCCAGCTGTCTCTGTTTCCAGGCCACCATGACGTGAGCAGCTTTCCTCCACCCTCCACCAGACCCTTTAGCTGTGAAGTTTATGCCCCAACCTGACCCACCTGAGGGTGAAAACTGTAAAACCAGGAGCCATAAACCTTAATCAAGGCTTTTTATCCTTTGAGTTGTTTATGGCAAGAATTGTGTTCCAAAAACAGAAAGCTGATGACCTTATCCACCATTGTATTGTGCTTCAGCCTTCCAAGCTTGGCAGCTGTGGCCAGCACAAACAGCCTTTGTAACCTTTGTTCTCTTGTGTGTGTGTAGCTGCCTGATACTGGCTTTAAAATAAATATAGAATCAAGTGTGGGGATGATACCATCTCGTCTTTTTTCATTTTTTTCCAAGTGTTTTATTAATTGCCTGTTCTCAGATAATTTACCAATAAGTTGGGGGAAATGTTTGAAAAGAGATTGAAAACTATCAAAAGAGACCAAAGTACATAACTAATTTGGAAGAGAGAGAAGTTTTATGGCTGGTAGAACTGTTAGGAAGATGGCACAAAAGGAGACATGTTTTTAGTGCTGACACTAACACGAAAGAAAACCCCCGCCCTTTTTTCTGCTCCTATTTAAGTAGTGCCTGGATCCATAGCTGTCTGAGTTTAACTGGAGGTAGCCAGGTATTTGCAGAAAGTTTTCAGTGGTGTTAGTGGTCTAAAATAATGACCATTTTTATTCCTTATTTCTTGTTATAAAGTACCCCTCATACATACTATGTATGCACCAATGATTAGATCTGCTTAATTGGAGTAGACTTTGAGAATAAACCACAGAAAGAATATTTAAATATCCTGAAAAGACAGGCATATGAAGACTGTAAGAGCTCAGCCAAGACCTGTGTTTCTTTCATTCAGTGTAATAGCATTATTGCTAACCAACAGAACAAAGGCTAATATACTGTAGTGTTAACATGTCAGTATCTAGTAACTCTTGTAACTGCTGGATAAATGTAGACTGTACTTTTTTAATTGCACTTTTGTAATTGCATATGAAATTATGCTTTTTCTTATCCTCTCTTACTGGACTCACTGTTAAATTTCTTTTCTCACTTTCCTCTATATCCTGTTCTCCACTCAGGAATCTTATTTTATTTTATTTTTTAACTGTACTGAGGGAAAACAAACCCCAGAGACTCATGCACTTTGCCTCTGACCTACACTCCCAGCCTTGCAGGCAGGGCTTGTCACTATCCTGGGGTTTTTTGAATTATGAAGTGATCTCACCAAACTGCACAATTATGTAAAACTCTTAGAACACTGCAGCAACATTTGTACAAAGAGTAGCAATTCTTAAAATGTGAAATTAAGACTGGCCCCTGTACAGGCAAAACTGAGAGACTGAGGACTAAATTGAACCAAAGAGAAAAAAAGTAAAATTCCATGTGTACTCCAGTTTGGAGTTTGAGATTGAACCCTTTTAAGTGTCCTTCCTGCTGTTTGCGTCCTGTGAACATGTGTATGTATGTGCTTTTCCTGAGCTGTAGTGTCTTTCATAAGGTCCTCAGTCATTGGCATACACAGCATCACATTGGGTAAGGACGCAAATTTCGGTCCCTACTTGCAAATACTTTATAGCAAGCACATGATGTTTATGTCATACTCTGAAAAACAATGAATAATGATAGTTCTTACACCTCAAGTGTCCCCTTCTGAACAAAAGATGCTTCTACTAATTTACATACTTGAACCCTTATGATAAGATCTTATTAAAATTTCATTATTAACATTTGATTTTCATGAATGCTATTTACGAACCTGCAATGAACTTTTTTAAGGGGCTTTTATTCTTGAGTGCAAAGCACCATTTAACTTTTTAAACAACACTAGGGAATGGGAAAAGAGCAAAAAACAATCTGGATACAAAGTTTTCTCCAGTATTTTTTACAAAATTTATGAAGGCAATGCTTAACCATTTTGGGTTGTGTCCCTCAATGCTTAAGTAGCTTTCGGTCATAACAGGTCCAGCTTAACTTCCACAGGGAAGAGGGCTCAGTGTCATGAAACAATTCTCATCAAATTGAGCAATATCAGAGATTAGAAAAGAGTGACTTTCAGGCTAAATGCATTTAGAGTTCATAATGCAGTCTAATCTGTCATCTCTTTAGGTAAAAGTTCTAATTAAAAAAATTAGAACTTTGACAACAGTTAAAAGCTTACAAGCAGATGTAATACAAGCAGCTGTGCATGGTGGTTCATGCCTATAATCCCAGCTCTCAATAGGCTGAAATAGGAGGATCTCTTCTACTTTGAGGCCAGCTTGGGATACATAGTGAGTTTAGGACTACCCAGGTCTACATACCAAGACTGTCTCAAAAACCAGAACAAACTACAAACCCAAAAAACTAAGAAAACAAACAAAAAATACAGTTTGCATAGGAGATTTGAACTAGAAAATTGTGACAAATTAACTAAAGAAAATCAATTCAATGTGAAACGTTTCTATAAACCAATATAAACTACCTTTTATGAGAAAGTATATCATTTATTTATGCCTATACCAAAAATTAAAGTCTAGTGACAGAATTTTTTTCTAAATACAACTGCAAAATTTTTGAATATACAAAAATTAAAGTATGTTACCAACTAAAAAAAATTCACATAATAAAGACTCAGTCATTGCTGGGGTAAATGAATGACTTTTGCAACTTAAGGGTGGAGAGGTTTATTTTAGTTTATGAAATTTTATTCCTTGTTAAGGAGATTCAGATGAAGAAAATGGCATGACATAAGTGTCATATGTGCCTACTATGGGAGAAACCTGCTTATGTCGTGGCCAGGAAGCTATGAGAGAAGGGAGGAGCTCAGGAAAAAGCTGTATCCTTTTCAGGTATGTCCTCGCTTCCAACCATGTCCCACCTCCTTATAGTACAATTAACCCTAAACTCATCAGTGGACTAATCCACTGATGAGTATAGCACCCCCACAGATCCATTGCCATGATCCAATTTAGACACATGAGATTTTAGGGAAAAAGTTCAGGTCCAAACCATAATGTATTTATAGGGTACAGTATGACTTTTTTTTTTTTTTTTTGTCTTTTTCATTTTTATCGGTACCGGGGATCGAACTCACGACCGCCTGCTTGCAAGGCAGGTGCTTATGCCGCTGAGCTAAATCCCCAGCCCCCACAGTATGACATTTTTATGCATTTATGCAATGTGTAATCATATGTTGTCATACATAATTTTTTGTTGACAGCATTCAAAATATTATTTTAAAATATTAAATTAACTGTTGTTAACCATAGTTTTCCTTGTCTGACTCCTTATCCCAATTAACCATCCTGGCTCCACCTCTAAGAGAGTATTTTAAATAAAATCATCTTAGTTACTGTCTCCTCCCAGAAACACAGTACCCAGTACCCACAGTTTAAGGATATATAGGTTTATTTTGATTTGGTTTGTAGAGGTTTCAGTTCACAGTGACCTAACTCCAGGATATGGCAGCCTGGTAGAGGAGAAATAGTGCATAGGTTGGCAGAGGGAAGCAAAGAGCTATCAAGGGAGGAGGGGAATAGACCCTTCTAGGTCTTGCCCTCCACCAAGCTTTACCTCTTGACATCACATTTGCCTATAAACTCAGTGCCCTAATCCACTGATGAATATCACAGTCCCATGATCCAGTCACCTCCCAAAAGACCCCCACCCCGTGAGTACAAGAGGCTTGCGGGACATCTAGATACAAATTATAACAGCATCTCTTAATAGTTTTTGAATTTTAATACTCAAAGTGGAAAATGAAAGATCTCTTCTTTGGGATAAGAAGTACACAAAAGATAGAGAAGTTATACAGTTATTAAGGGCAGTAAAAGTAGGGAAAGATACACTCTGCAGAGTGCAGAATAGACCACTGAAAGAGCTTATAGTGGCAGTGATAGATCTCAATGGCTACTTATCATTTGATAAAGATCTTGATAGATAAAAAAAATTTAAATATATTATAGATATACTATAAAGTTTTTTCAAGTAATGAAGAGACATAGTTTATGTCTGTGGCCCCCAGGCCTCATAAGTTTGCATTGTGCATTTGTGATGCTTCATTGTCTAGTGCTTGGATTGACAGTGTCAGTGCTCCACCCACATAGGGGTGGAGCCAGGATGTGTTGTAATGGCCGGAAGAAGGTGTATCTTGCTCTGTGCTGGTTCCTGCTTGTTGTTTGCCGCCACCATGAACTGCGGCCCAGCCATGCCCGCCCGCCTTGGAGCCAACTGAGTGTGGACTGAAACCTCCAAAAACTGTAAGAAATAAACTTTTCCTTTCCCAACTTTGGGCTTCAGGTGTTTTGTCTCAGCAAGTAAAAAGTAACTAAGACATGAAGTATGGGAAAATTGAAGGAGTTATTGTGCCATTTTGGAAGAGACAGATGTCACATCATGTGCTTTAAGGTTAAAAAAACAGAGCCAGAGATAACCAGATCAATGAAAAGAACTGAAATTATACAGTAGAATTTCCTAATGTTATTCTTTGCCTCCCCTAGAAACTGACCTACAGGCAGTTAATTGAAAGTCAAAGCTGAGGCAATACAGGAATGTGAAGAAAGTTCTAAGTGAGCTTCCCTAATTGCCCAAAAAAGCCTATGCTCTTTGTAAACTCTAGAAATCTGTGTAAAAATACAGATAAAACAACTTCATCCAGGGAATGATGTAACTTGGATACACGCCGTATTACTGAACAATATGGTAAATGTTTCACTTTTTAAAAAGTGATTATAATAAAGAACACATTGCCATTAACATTTCTCAAGATACTACTCTTCGCTTCAAAACACACTCACCTCATGTTTTTGCCAATTTCTGAAGCAGTTCTGACAATTCCCTTTCCTGAGTGTTTCATTGTTACAGAGTTGTGGCTGCCTCAATGCCCTGAGTTGGGAAGAAACAGAAGTCTAACAGTACCAGTTCTGGTGAATAAGGTAGATGAGGACTGATATACAAAAATAATACAGAATATGTTCATATGGAAACCAGAGGTTAAATGGTTAGGATTAGTGGCCCTTGATAAGAGGAAGATTAGAGCAAGCATATCAGTGAGATGTAATCTTCAAAGTGGAGTAGCATAGAGCTTAGGAACTGATTGAAATGAAATAAATGATTTAGAAATACGGAGCTTGTCACTGACTTGTAATAGTTGATAACAAAAGGAAGAATAACATTCTGACTTTAGTATAAAAGTTATAAAGCAAAAAAGATATGGGATATTTGAAACTGGGAGGTAGTGTGTGAAAGATTAGAGGAAGATTTTCAAAATTTTGTGCCACATGTTAAAGTTACTTTGACATTCAACTCAGAGATGTCATCCATCTTAGTATTGCCTAAAGTGTCCCAACACCTCTCTTAGATAAAACATACTTGTTTCTATATGGGAGAAATGTTTCATCAAAACAGAGTATTCAAATGGGTGAGCAGTAAGTTCTCAGTTCATTGCCAGTCCAGTTCTATAAATGGGAGTTTATTATAATATTTAAACTTATGATACAGATAAGGAATCTTTGAGAAATGATTGAAACTTCAGCATATTTTTAATTTTAAAATGAAAAAAGAACAAAAACAATGATACACAATTTCAAAACAATATAATAGGAGATTAACAATGGTTAATATATTACATATGATTATTCACAAAGCATTTGCTCAGATTACCAGATATAGGCATGAGAAGTGATCAAACAATGAAAGCACAAGCTGTTGTGTTTGGTGAACTAATAGAGGTTAATAGTATAATTATCTATCATTTTGTGTATATATATGTATATGATTTCCCCCTTCTTTCTTTTAAAAAATATATTTGATGGCATCAGAAAGAATAAAACTGTGTGCTAGGCTAGAATATTTCCATGCGAATTCCCATGTTATAATCTTGATCCATAATTTTGTAGTGTTGAGAGGTGAGACTCTTGTTTTGTTTTGTTTTCCCCAGTACTGGAGGTTGGAGCTACATCCTCAGTGTTCCACCCTCTTTTGAGACATGAGACATAAATAACTTGTGGATTCACAGATTAAATTTTAGTCTTTATGTGATAAATATACAACTTCTGAATCCATTTACACATGTTACTTCTAACCATAGCTTTTGGGCACAAAATACAATCATGTAAAGAATAAAGACAAATAACTTTAAAATGTTGTTATGCAATAATTACACAATATGGCTTAGGATGACAAAATCACAGTAGTAGTTAAAACTGAAAATTTCAGTTGATCATCATTGTGTACTACAGGAGTTATTTACTAGAGTGATTGTTGCGAGTGTCTAGTGCACTCTGAACCCCAGGAAGAGGCACACACACACACCATGTCGGGACACCGGTGGTGAGAAAAGAAGCAGCAGAGAGAAACAGCAATTGCAACTGCACACCAAGTCTTTATTTCAGGGCTCTTATGTAGTAAACCAGGTCAACTCACAGAGCACAGGCAATTATCTTGAAAAACATTCTTTGTAACAAGATTTGTGACCAACTACAATGTTTCTCTCTAAGTTAAACAAACAAAAACAGTTCTTCTAGCCACACTAACCCAGGAGGAATCCCATTAGCCCAAGAATGCTTTTAATTATGTTTGTTCTTTCTAGCCACCTGAAGGTCGGCCACCACCTCATGACTCTGCAAACAAAGCCAAGTACAGTATGGGCTCAGAGGGGGGAACATGTTCCCTCACTGGGGTCGGGCCTTCCCATCCCGTCTCTGTCCTGCATACCGGGGGCTATTGTTTATTGCAGGTCACGAGGGGGCCAGAGCCTCAAAGTAATTCTTCATCCTCCACAAGTGATCATTTCCTAACATTTTTAAGAAAGTGTATTTTTGTTCTATACCTTAGTTTTTAAAGGATTCAATGAAGCTGGCTTTCTGCACACACTTCTCTATGAAGGCCTGTAGCATGTTAAACTGGAGAATAGAGAAAGACAGAACTGATCCCCCAACAGCAATAAAGTCAGCTTCTTTCAAAGGCCTGTTTGTCTGACCTTCCCATGTTTAGTAAAGCCACAAAATAACAGAGAGAAATTCATTAATAACACTGGCAGGTTTATGCAGCAATGGCTAAAGGTGGAAATGAGATAAATTTTGGAGAGAACATGAATCAGTGAAACTTTTCCACATTTTTTATGTGAAATATTTAGATGGTATATATATATATATTCTTAATCTGCTCTCGGCTATAGCAAAAGTTAATTTCCATTATATAAGACTTGTGAGTTGATCTGTCTCTGTCCTGGATGGCAAAGTTTTATCCTGGTATTCTTGACTGGCTTGCAATTATGAAGTGAACATGTCTTTTTGCCTTATCTTGAGCAGATGGAATGAGTTGTGCAAAGTACATGTGCTTCATTTCCTCTTGTGTATGAAGGAGGTTTTATAGCCATCATGTAGAGTACCTAGGTGCAATGCAAAGGAAATTCAAGCTTCTGGAAGAAAGCAAATAAAAACTTTAGGGTGCATGAGGGAGACAAAGGTCAGACTCAACACAAAAGTATTCTTCAGCAGGTCTGAAGGAGAGAAACTTCTCCCATGAAGGAGCTAATGAATTCTGAGTAGCAGGAAGTAGATTACTGGCATAACTTCTGTGCTTTATTAAATAGAGAATAAGCACATTGCTGATTATTCATTCCCAGCTGTTGTTGACCAGCAGCAATGAGAAAAGCCCCCTTCACACTTCTTAACAGTAGTAGTCTGATCTTAGGTGTTTGTTATTTGTTTCTTCAGGCATGATTTCTTTGCTAAGTAAAGCCAGCTTCCTCAAAATGCAGGTCACTCAGCTTTAAGTATTGGTCTCCATATTCTCTTTAGTGTATGCACAAAGCCAAGTCCTACATGGGGAGGCTTTCCTTCTCCTCTACTGGAAGCTTCTCACTGTGTGGTCTGCAGAGATCAAAAGGTTGCCGAAGGTTAGAAGGGATGCCAAGCTGGGTGAGAGGTGGCTGAGGGTTGGCCTGGTACCTGGCCTGTGTGCTGGGGTGGGAGTGAAGGGAGAAGGACTTCAAGGGAGTGGCTTTGGTGACACATTTAGTGGAAGCTGAGATGTTGTAGGAGAACTCTGAGCCACAGGATGGCCAGAAGGTGTGTTTCCTGGTTTAGGGGGTTCTGAGGTAGGATTTTTAACAGCAGGGTGCACAGTGTGGGGGCCAGGGCCAGTGACACTGTTGGCTGAGCCAAGCCAGAGCTGACGGGAGCCAGCCCCTGACTGGGCCTCATTCTGGCCTATGATCACATCACTGCTGTTTCTTCTTCAAGTAGTGACAGCTGAAGACATGGAGTCCTTGGGTTTTAGAGGTCTGCTATCATGCAGATTTGGCCTTTGCTCCATTATGCCTGTGGTGGAGGGGATGGTTGCATTCTCTGAGGTGCTTTCAGTCTGAGAGCCCTGGGAGGAGGACTTTAGGCCTATGGGACTGAGGCACTGCCATCTGAGTGGTGGCTGGACAGCAAGGATGTGTGCTTGCTGCGGGGTCCCAAAGTCCCTGAGCTTCACACCAAAGCTCTCCTCCTCCACCAGGGCTCCTTTCATCACAGCCTCCATACTACCTGTTGCTTACTCTTCTGTGTTACTGAGTTTGAGACATTTCCAGAGTAGGACGAGTGATTAGACTTTGGGGTGGCATGAGATACAAATTCATCTAGTGCCTTATATCCCCACTCTTGAGGGAAGAATCAGTTGGTTGCTAAAAAACGGGTTGTATCACTGCAACCACATGGATGGACCTGGCTGCTGCCATGTCAGCAGACCTTCTTCTGCTTTTGGCCCATTGTAAGTTAAGGCCTTATATATGATATTGATGGGAGTGTTCTTATGAATGTCATTTGTCTGAGCAAGCTTTACAAGAAGATTTTTTTTACTGTAAAGAGAATAAAACCCAACAAAACCTAACAGAATAAATCCAATCAAAACAAAGCAGTGAAACTGGTACAGAACTTCAGAGAAAAATACTAGGAAAACAACAATGGCTACCATAGTACATCTGTTATCTTCGCAAAACTTGTCCCTTACTGCAGATATAGTAAAATTATACCAAAATAAAAAAGAATAAAACCAATCAAAACAGAATACTGAATAAAGCAAAACAATAAATTGGAACAAAACAAAATATAATAATATTGGACTTTACAAACAAGACCAAAAGAAAGCCCCATTATTTGCTACATTGCATACCATATCGTCCCAATAGATGCTCAGACTACCACTGGCCTTAGTCCTGTAAAGTCAGTTAAACAATACAAACATTTAGTTGTTTTTATACCTCAGTTACTATCAACTCATCCTGTCCTCCAAATCAGCCTGTTGCTTAAAGTTGGGTGTGGATATTTTTCATACTTAGCATGCTTGCCAGTCGGCACATGAGAAAGGAGACCTGGCTTCTTTCTTCATAGGCCCTGCCTTGTTTGTGCGGCTTATAGGAAGCACAAATTAGCTTCTTGATGTGTGCTCATTCCAGGCCCAGTATGGCCTCTACTGACTCGTGGGAAAATTGAACTGGCTTCATTTTTCCTGGGCCCTGTTTGGTCTATCAGGATCTTGATACCTTATAGCGAAACTTAACCTTAGGAACTTAATATCTTAAGTGAGCAAAATTGTGTGAGGCAACTTCTAATGTGTACTCCATTAATCTTGAAGATTATGTCTGGATCTTGCATGCTTTCAACTTTGTATCCATTCACTGAACCAATTCAAAGTCATCAACCATGGAGCAACTCTTGTAAATACAGCTTTGAAACATCTGGCACAATGTGGGATTGGGAATAAAACCCATCCAAGTGAGAAGTAGAAGAGTCCAAAGCAGTTATGAGTTCTCTAACCTGGAGGTGCCCACCTGAATTTGGAAGAGGCCTTTCTCCTCCATCCAGTTTCTGAGAACATCATGACCTAGGCCTCCATCTCCTGCTGTACTCATTTTTTTGCCCGAAGGTGTCCTGAAGGTTGGATTATCTGCCAATTTATCCTGATGGACTGCTGGAACGTCCTTTCCTACAATAGTCAGTGTAATCTGCTTGGGCTTCTAATAACACAAAAACGTTTGCTATACTCCCCTTCTGTACATGTCTGCTCTGAAGTGATCTTGCCCTGCTCTACTTTATTTCCAGCTTCATCCATCTACTCCTTTAGGAGATCTGTTTTTTGTCTTTTTTTATTTTAAAGAGAAAGCAAAGAAAATAAAGCAGAACTGAAACAAAACAGTGAAAGTGACACAGGAATTCAACACAAGGCAATAGGAAATCAACAATGGCTACCATAATATATCTTGTTATCATCGAAATAGCTACCCATAACATCAGATATAATGAAATCAAACAAAACAAAGCAGAATGAAACCAAACCAAACCAAATCAAACAAAATTATACAGGACTTTAAAACAAGATAATAGGGAATTAACAATGGCTATCACCTTTATTAGGAAATCACCTGTAGTTGCTATATTGCATATTGTTATCCTCCAAATAGAAGCTCACCTACAGCTTTAGGTGAGCAAAGTCAATAAAATAATACAGGCAGTAGGGTTTTTTTTTCTTCAGTGTTTTTTTTTTTAATCTCAGCCTATGTTTCTCTGAATCAGCTGGTTGCTTATGGTGAGGTGGCAAGGGGGCTTGGCACTTCTTGTTTCCCAGCCTGCAGGGTAGTTGGCTTACAGGAAGGGATTGACCTCACCCAGGACCACCAGTGGCTCACAGGAAGGGGTTGGGTTTTTCATGATTCTCTTAGGACCCATGACTTCTGCTGGCTCACAGGAAGGGGTTGGCCTGACCCATGACCACCACTAGCTCAAAGAAAAGGGATGGCTTCTTCTTGGTTCTCTTCCTGGGATGCATAGCTGCTTCTGGCTCACAGGAAGGGTTTGACTTGGCCCATGACTGCTGCTGGCTCACACCTAGGGGTTCTATTTTTTATGGAAGCTTTTGAAAGTTGGTGACTGCAAAGCCTCTGAAAGATATATGAGCTTAGTTCTACTTGGCTATGACCAAAACCCAGTCCACCACCAATTTAGCAAGCTGTTTCCTCTGTTTCAGAATATTGGGAATGTCCACCTTTGTTATGCTCTAAAGAGGATACATGATCTCTTCTCAATAAAGACTGTGTGTTGAAAGCATTCAAGAACCCACTTGATGGAGACTACTGTGAAGCAGCTCTGGCAGGATTTAAAATCAGTCAATTGGCTTTCTATGTTTTCTTATGAGTCTTAGGCCCCTCATCTGGAGATGTGCAGTGTATTAACATTAAGTAAACCTCTGTGAATCACTGGTTCTAGCTGAGGTCTCTATTAGCCTGTGACACCATAATGTCTCAAAGACAAGACAGTGCCACCCCTGAGAATACCTAGTTCCAACATCACTTAACTAGATTGAGACTAGCTGCAGGCATCTCACTCCTGCCATGAATGTCAACTGGGAAATAGGATAATTCTCCTAATTAGCATAATTTACTACTTGGGGAAGTCTTTGTACTGACTCTCAAGGTCCTGTTCATTTCCCCACACTTTCTTTAGTATTCCCTTCCTTTGTCTGAAAACCAAATAAATATGGGCCGCACAAAGAAGTTCTTGGTCTCAGGCCCCAGAGAATCATAAATGCTCCTGTAGAGTTCTGATTCTCCTGGAGCCCTAAAATCATACCACTTCTCTGTTTTTGTTTTTGTTTTTTTTTAAAACCTTACCTGTCCACTTGTTTGGGAGGCTGTAGGGTCTGACCTATCTGCAATACCTTTTGATTCTCAGTGTTGCAGCCTGTCTCCAGCATCTTCCCTAGGAGAGATTCTTCCACTGGAGCTGGTGATTCTTGCATATTCTGAGCAAATGTTGTCAGTGGGAGTCTTTTGATTTTTCTCTTTACTGGTACAATGTTGGCCTTGGAAGTATGAAATCAGATGCTTTATGAGAATAGCATACTGTTTGGGAATCAGATTTCATGTAAATTGGGCAATTTTTAATACTGTGTTTCCTCTCCCTTATGTTACTTAATTTTCCCCCCTTATTTATTTATTTTGTTTTATTTTATATTTTACAATGCCTTCTCTATACTACTGTTAAAGCCATCTGTTGAGTTCATACTTTTAAATATTGCACTGCACATTCCATGGTTTCCGTATTTAAGAAACACAATTTAGTTCTGTGGCAAAATTTTTGATATACTAATTAAAGATATTTTACAATCTGGACACAAAACATGTTCTAAAACCCTCTGTAGATGTTTGTTTTCTCCAATTTTTTCTTTGTTTTTTTAATCATGTAGTAATACCTCTTCAAAGACTTGGTAATTTTGATCAAATACTGAAAAAGTACATAAAACTTTTAAAAGATAATTTAAGACTAGTTAATTTTGCTTTCTTTCACGATTAACTTTTGCCTCCTAGCTAAAATAGAATACAGCACTTTTGACCAATTTGGAAATGAACTGTTTTGAAACTAGTTTCCAAAGCTCTTGCACAGATTTAATGCAATACTCATCAAAATAGCATTCAAATACCTCAGAGACCTACAGAAAACCTTCCTAAAATTCATTTGGAAGCAGAAGATACCTATAATAGCAAAAAAGACTAGTTAGGGGTCATCACAATCCCTGACCTGATATTATACTGCAAAGCTAATATGATCATAACAGTGTAATACTGGTAAAAACCAAAACAAATAAACAAAGACACAAAACCAGACTCAGATCAATGGGTCATAATAGAATATGGAGAAAAAATTCCAAGGACACTCAGGTATTTATCTTTGACAAAGAAATCAAACACCTTCTCTATAAGAACAATAACTTTTTAAATAAATGATGCTGGAAAACTAGTTTTGTACATCCTAAAAACTGAACGTAGACCCACATCTTCCATCATACAGTAAACTAAAATTGAAATCAATCAAATATCTAAATATTAGAACAGAAACTCTTAATCTTTTGGAAGATAGAGTACATAAAACTCTAGGAGATATAATGTAAGCAAAGACTTCATCACCAAATCCTCAGGAAGTATTACAGGAAATATTATAAAGAATCTGAGATCACATCAAATTAAGAAGCTTTTGCACAATAGAAGAAACTGTCAACAGAGTGGAGATCACTCCAGAATGGGAAAAAACTTTTACCATCCAGTCTTCAAACAAAAGATTAACATCTAGAATATATAAAGAACTAAAAACAACAAACAAACAAACAAACAGAAAAGTAGACCCCAAGTTAAAGTGCAGTCCAAAACTGGGCATTTGCAATGAATAGACATTTCTCAGATGAAGTATTCAGCAAATAACTTTTAAACAATGCTAAACATCAATGGTCCCTTGAGAAAAGTAAATTGAAACAATATTGAGATTCCATCTTAGTTTAGAAAGAATGTCCATAATCAAGAACTCAACCAATAATGACATCTGGTAAGACTGGGAGAAAAAGCACCCTCCTCTATTGCTGGTGTGAGTGTAAACTGATACAGTCATTAGGGAAATTGTTATGGAAATTTCTCATAAAATGAATATGGAGGTTCCATTTGACCCAGTTTTTCCTCTTCTTGGTATCTTCCTGAAAGAGTTAAGAGCATTGTACCACAGCGTTATATGCATACCCATGTTTATAGCAGCAAAGTTTATAATAGCTAAATCTTGGAAACAGCCCATATGCCCACCAACAAATGAATGGATAAAGAAAATATTGTGTTTATGTACAATAGAGTACTACTTAGCCATAAAGGACTATAAACTTAAGTAATTTGTAGGAACACACATGCACCTCAAGGCTATAATCTTTTTTTAAAATTTTATTTAAAGAGAAAACAAAACAGTAAAAGGGTATACAAGTAATACAGAATTTCAAAAAAATGAACAGTAAGAAATCACTAGTTAATAGATTACATATTGTCATCTTAGAAATAGTTGTTTAAATTACAAAATTAAAGCATACAAAGTGGACAATTCAAACAGTGAGACTGAAAACAGTTGTGTTCAATGATCCAACAAAAACTTAGTAATATGGTCATCTATCTTACATACCTAAACACACTTGCAGTTGTATCCTTTAGAGCACTTTCTTTTCCTCTCTTTTTTACAATAACAATTACACATTTTGGATTTTATTACTCCCATAGTTATTACTTTTTTTTGGAAGAATAAAACCAAATGTGACAAAACAAAGCAGAGTCAATCAAAAGAAAGGATGGTCATAGTACATGATGTAGAAACAGAATGCAAGATAATCAACAGTGGTTACCATAATGCCTCTTGCTTCCTTGATTTGCCTGTATCATCAGGTACAATAAAATTGAACAAAACGGTACAGAACAAAACCAATAAAACCAAAACATTGGAGGCATGACAGGACTTCAAAAGAAGATAATAGTCAAACCGGAATGGGCATCATAGTGAATCATATTGCCTTCAAAGTAGTTGCCTATACCCTCAAACTTGATACTATCAAACAAAACAGAATAGAGTAAAATCAGTCGAAACAAGATGGTGAGAGCACTACAGGCCTACAGGAAATCAAAAAGTTACTATAATATATCCTGTTAATTTTAAAATTTATTTTCCCGTAATTAAAAAAATAAACAAATTTTTAAAAAGGGCAGGGGGAGATTGAGACAAAAGAGGACACAACAACACAGCTCAGAACAGAACAATCCAAGCAACACAGTGTTCCTCCACAAGACAACCTGACCCAACAGTAGTTACCATAGTGTCTTTTTCCCCAAAACACCTGAGTATAATTTGGTACAGTACAGCATCAGACACACCAAGACAGTGTGAAACCATCCAAGAGGATGAAAGTACCACAGGATATCCAGAACCAGCCAACAGAAAATGAACAATGGTCTCTACACCATCTCTCTGCCTATAAAAAATTTTGCCTACACTATCACAGCAAAATCCAGCAAGACACAACATGATAAAACCAATGGAGACAGAAGAACAACATTTTGATGGGACTCCAAAAGAAGATGACACCAAATCAGCACTAGCTACCATGATATCCTTCCCTCTCCAAAACAGCTGTTCATCCCATCACAGACAACAAAACCAAACAGCCTAGAATAAAACCATTCCAACTAATCAGTGAAAACTTTATAAGGCTTCAAAGCAATATAATGGGGAATCATGATTACCATATACTTTTATGTATTTATATCATTTCTCACACTAGGGAAACTATTCGGTATTCATACATCTGAGTTTGATTTATTTCACTTATGAGTATGGTCTCAACCTGTGCCCATTTATTTATAAATATCTCAGTGTGACCTTTCTTTATAGCTGAGTAGTACTCCATTGTATAAAAATACCACAACTTTTTTATCCATTTCTCAGTTGATGGACACTTAGGTTGTTTCTAAGATTTGGCTATTACAAATTGTGCTGCTATAAACATGGGTGCACATATATCACTGTGGTATGATGCTTTCAGTTCTTCTGGGAATATGCCTAGAAGTGAAATAGCTGGGTCAAATGGTGCTTTCAGTCCCAGCTTTCTGAGAAATGTCCAGACTGACCTCCACAATGGTTGTACCAGTCTACACTCCCACCAACAGTGCAGGAGAGTTTCTTTTTCCCCATAGCCTCTCCAGCATTTGTTGTTGATGGTTTTCTTGATTCTGGCCATTCTTTCAGGACTGAAATGGAATCTCAGTGTAGTTTTAATTTGCATTTCTCTAGTGAACATTTTTTCATGTATTTATTTACCATTTGTATTTCTTCATCTGAGAATTGTGTATTCATTTCAGATGCCCATTTTTGGATTGGATTTTTGAATTTTGGGTGCCTGATTTTTAAAAATTCTTTATATGTTTTAGACAGAAGTCCTTTGTCTGAGGGACAGTTCACTAAGATTTTTTTTCCAGTTTGTGGGTTTTCTTTTCACTATACTGGAGATTTCTTTTGACATGTAGAAACGTTTTAATAAGAAGTGATTCCAGTTATAGATTCTGGGAATTATTTCCCATGTGGTTTGAATCCTGTTCATGAATTCTCTACCTACCCCTATGTCTTCAAGGTTTTTACCCAATTTGTCTCCCAATAGATTTAATGTTTCTGTTTTAATATTCAGATCTTTGTGGCTGTATTTTCTAATCTTTTCCATTGATCTTTAGCTCTGTTTTGATTCCAGTATCATGTTGATTTTACTACAGTTGCTTTGTAGTATAACATCAAGTCGCGGATTGTGATGCCTCCTGCCTTGCCTTTGCTGCTTAGAATTGTCTTTGCTATTCTAGGTTTCTTCTCTTGCTCCAGATGAATTTTAGGAGTGATTTATTGAGATCTATGAGGTATGTTGATGGTATTTTCATTGGGATTGCATTGAATCTGTATAACACTTTTGGGAGAATGGCCACTTTCACAATATTTATTCTTCCTATCCATGAGCAAGGGATGTCTTTCCATTTTCCGAGATCCTCTTCAATTTGTTTTTTCAGTGTATTATAATTTTCTTTGTATAGGTCTTTCACGTCTTTCATGAGAGTAATTCCTAAATATTTCATTTTTTTGGTTGCTAATGTGAAGGGTGTGGCTTCTCTTATTGCTCTGTCAATGATTTTGTTGTTAGTTTATAGGAATGCTATTGATTTTTGAGTATTGATTTTGTATCCAGCTACATTGCTGAATTTATTTATTATATGTAGCAGTCTTTCAATGGAGTTTAAGGGGTCTTCTATGTAGAGTACCATGTCATCTGCAAACAATGATAATTTAACTTCTTTTCCTATCTTTACTCCTTTTATTTCTCTCTCTTATCTAATTGCTCTGGCTAGTATTTCCAGTACTATATTAAATAGGAGCGGTGATAAGGGACATCCTTGTCTTGTGCCTGATTTTAAAGTAAAGGCCTTCAGTTTTTGACCATTTAGTTTGATACTGGCTGTTGGTTTGTCATAGATGGCTTTTTATTATATTGAGATAAAGACCCTCTATTCCAATTTTCTGTAAAGTTCTTATCATAAATGAATGTTGGGCCTTATCCAAAGCTTTTTATGCATCTATAGAAGTGATCATGTGATTCTTACTTTTGGCTTTATTGGTATGGTGGGTTACATTTATTGATTTACATATGTTGAACATTCCTGCATGCCCGGGATGAATCCCACTTGGTCATGGTGTATAATCTTCTTGAGGATTTGCTGCATCCTATTTGCCAATATTTTATTGAGGATTTTTGCATCTGTGTTCATTAGGGAGATTGGTCTGTAGCTCTCTTTTTTTAGTTAGGTCTTTCTCAGCTTTTGGTACTAGAGTAATATTTGCTTCCAGGAATGACTTAGGAAGGATTGTTTCCCTTTCAATTTCATTGAAGAGTTTGAGGAGGGTTGACATTAAGTCTTCTTTGTACTTCTTGTAGAATTCTGCAGTGAATCCGTCTGAGCCTGGGCTCTTCATTGTAGGTAAGGACTTAATTACATTTTCAATTTCATTAATAGAAATTGGGTTATTCAGCAGTTTTACATCTTTTTGACCTAGCTTTGGTACTTCATATGTTTCTAGGAATCTGTCTATTTCTTCTGTGTTATCAAACCTTTGAGAGTAGAGGTTTTTGAAATAAGTGTTGATGATCTTCTCTATTTCTACAGTCTGTAGTAATTTCGCCTTTTGCATTCCTTATTGCATGAATTTGAGCTTTTTATTTCCTTTTTAAATTAAGTTGGCTAGGGGCTTATCAATTTTATTTATTCTTTCAAAGAACCAACTCTTTGATTCATTGATTCTTTGGATTCTTTTCATAGTCTCTATTACATTGATTTCTGCTCTGATTTTTACAATTTCCTCTTCTTTTGACTTTGGGCTTGACTTGCTGTTTTTTTCCTAGATATTTGAGGTGTAACATCAGATTATTTATTAGCATTTGTTCTGTTTTCCTGATGTTGGGAACTCAGTGCAATTAATTTTCCTCTGAGGACTGCTTTCATTGTATCCCACAAATTCCGGTAAGTTGTATTTGTATTTTCTTTTGTTTGTAGGTATTGTTTAATTTCTTCTTTAATTTCACCTGTGACCCCCTGATTACTCAAAAGTGTGTTATTCAGTTTCCGTGTGTTTATGGGATTTTTGCAGTATCTTTTATCATTAATTTCTAATTTCATAGCAGTATGATCCGATAACATGAAAGGGATAATTTCAACTCTTTTGCATTTATTTAAATATGTTCTGTGAGCTAATATATGGTTTATTTTAGAGAATGACCCATGTACTGTTGAAAAGAATGTGTATTCTGATACTGTTGGATGGAGCACTCTATATATGTGTATTAAGTCCATTTGTTCATAGGCATGATTCAGTTCTGCTATTTCTTTGCTGATTTTCTGTCTGATTGATCTGTCCCTTGGTGTCAATGGTGTGTTAAGGTCTCTTGTTATAATTGTGTTACTGATAATTTGGTTTTTCATTCCTATTAATTCTTGTTTTATGTAACTGGGTGCTCTGGAATTTGGTGCATATATATTTAAGGTAGTTATCTCCTCTTCTTGAAGTTTTCCCCTAGCGAGTATGTAGTGACCTTCTTTATCTCTTCTGATTATTATTGGTTTAAAGTTCATATTGTCTGCAAATACAATAGGTACCCCTACTTTTTTTTTTTTTTTTGGTTCCTGTTGCATGAAGTACTGTTTTCCATTCTTTGACTTTCAGTCTGTGAGTATCCTTTTGGGTTAGATGGGTTTCTTGTAGACAGCATACAGTTGAATTTTGTTTCTTGATCCATTCTGCCAGTTTGTTTCTTTTAATTGGTGCATTGAGACCATTTACATTAATGGTTATAACTGTTATATGTTGTTTTACTGTGACATGTTATCTTTCTGCTGTTGCATCTTTATCTTTCTGTTCTGTTTAATTGTCTGCTTTGCTTAGTAATTTTTTCCTAAATGTATCTAAACTGTCTTTCAGTATTTTTTGTAGGGTTGGCTTGTTGATCATGAAGTTCTTCAGCTGTTCTTTGTCATGGAAGTATCTTATTTCTCCATCCATTTTGAAGGACAGTTTTTCAGGGTACATCAGTCTAGGCTGGAAATCATTTTCCTTTAGGATCTGAAATAGTTCAATCCATGCTCTTCTTGACTTTATTGTTTGTTCTGAGCAGTCTGCTGTGATTCTGATATGTTTTCCTTTATAAGTGATCTGTCTTTTGCCTCTGACAGCTTTTAATATTCTATTCTTACGTTGGATTTCTGGGATGGTGATTATTATATGTCTGGATGTACTTTTATTTTGGTTGTGACTATTGGAGTTCTATATGCTTCACTGATCCTGATGCCGGTTTCCAATCTTATGTTTGGGAAATTTTCAGCTATTACTTCTCTAAATATCCTCTTGACATCCTTTATGTTATCCCTTTCTTTTTAATTTATACCTATCAATCTTATGTTGCTTTTCTTTATGTCATCTTGCAGTTGTTGAATTGTCATTTTGTGATTCCTTGTTATTTTTAAAAGATCTTTTCTGTCCTGTTTACTAGCTGCAATCTTGTCTTTGAGGTCTGAAATTCTATCTTCACTTTCATTGAGGCAGTTTTTACAGCTTTCAATGGAGTTTTTGATTTCCTGTGTATCTCTTTGCATCCGCTTTATGTATTGTTTGTTTCTTATATTGTTCATCCAAAGATTCTTTTTGTTTAGTTCCTCCAATTTTTAAACTGTGTCTTCTTTAGATATGTTCAGTGTCTTCATTTTTTTATCTGGGATATTATTTATTTTATCTGGGATATTATTTCTAGTTTGAATTCCTTTAGAGCTTCCCAGAGTTGCTTTTTTATTTCAGTTGCTAGTAAGTCCGATATTTCAGGTGTATGGCATATATTTTCTTCCATGTACATTGTTTCTAAGGTTTCTCTGGATGGGCTGGAGGTTTGAGATTGTAGTTTGGCCTTTCATTTTGTCATTTTCCTATATTTCTGTGTTTCAAGTCTTATCCCAAGGTTTCCCCAGGGTCTGTTGGAAATCCTCTTCTATGTCCTCAGCTCCTGGGACTTTGGCTGCCCAGTTCTCAGATGGAGAGAAAGTCACTGGGGGTGGGGCAGACCAGCTCTAGACCCACAGAGCTGATCCAATGCAACAGGAAGCTGCTACGTTCCCTGTCCGGGCCCAAGTGAGGATGCCAAACTAGCTGGGCTTGGGGGAAGGTGCAGGGGCCACTCACCCCAGGCCGCCCGTCCTCTGGAACAGATGGTGCCTGCTTGCTTACAACTACAGAGTCTGCCAGGCACAGCTGGGAGTGAGGAGGCCATTGCAGGCCTGCTCAAGGCCCCCTGCACTCAAGGCCAAAATCTTAAAGGAAGTAAATTGGACACACAAATTTAAATGTTGTATTTCTTTTGTGTGAAAAACTGAAAGGATACATAAAGAGCATAATGGAGGAGACATATTAGGAAGTAGGAATAACATGTTCAGATGGGAAGGGGAACAAGGCAGTGGGGAAGGACAAGGGAAGGAAGGGAAAAGGAAAAAAGGTAATGGACAGAAAGAAATAGAAGTGAAGCTCTCGTAATTGGGAAGAGAAAGGGTTTTACAAAGGGGACAGGAATGGAAAAAAGAATTAAGATGCCTCTTGTATGGCTACAAATTCCCTTTAATCAATATGAATGACAAATATGTACTTAGTTCAAAAGAACTAAGATTACCACTGAAGCACAGTAACTTATTATAAACAAACAACCAAAAAATAATAAACCCTAAATAAACAAACAAACCTGCCTTTGCTCTGTCCCAGATTCTGATATGTTGTATTGCTGTTTTCATTTGATTCTAGGAACTTTAAAAAACTTCCTCCTTGATTTCTTCAATGATCAATTAATCATTCAAAAATGAATTATTTAATCTCACTATATTTTTATGCTTTGTGGGTTTCAATTGCTGTTGATTTCTAGTTTTATTCCATAATGATCTGATAAGATGCAAGAGATTATTTCTTGTTTTGAATTTGTTAAGCTTTAATTTATGGCCTAAAAGATCATCTATTTTGCAGAATTTGCATAAGCTGCTGAGAAGGACATGTGTTGTTGGACAGACTACTCTGCAGACCTGTGTTAAATCCATTTGATCTATGGTGTGCTTTAATGCTGCAATTTCTTTGTTAGTTTTTGTCTGAATGACTTATCTTTTGGTTATGTAAGTTATTGAAGTCACCTATTATTATTTTTTAGGGTCTATGTATCCCTTTATATTGAGTTTGTTTTATAAAACAGGTTACGTGAGTATGAAGTGACTTATATTAAAAGCCATATATCTCTTTTGTGGTTTGTTTCCTTTACCAATATGTAGTGGCCTTCTTTGCCTCATCTCACTAACTTTGTCTAGATGCCTGCTTTGTCAGATATTAGTACAGCTACTTTTGCTTGTTTTGGGTTGATTTTGCATGGAATATTGTTTTCTATCGTTTCACTTTTAGTCTTCATATGTCTCTGCTATTAAAGTGCGTCTCTTCAAGCAGCAAAGGGTTGGATCTTGTTTTTCCATCCATTAAGACAATTTATATTTAGAGTTATTATAAATAGATATAATATTGATTATAAATAGTTGTTGATTTACATTATGTTTGCTTCTTTCTCAACTCTCAATAGCTTATGTATTTCTTCTCTTCTGTGTATAAGATTCCTTTAAATATCTTCTGCAGTGCTAGCTTAGTGGACACAATGAACTTGAGATTGTGAGTTTTTTCTTCTTTCTCTTTGATAATGCTAGTAGATATGATATTTAATTCTGATAAACTATGTGCAACTATCAGCTATCAACTACTTTTGCCATATCTTTTTTTCTTTCTTTTTTTGGGTGTGTGTACCAGGGATCAAACTGAAGACTTTGTACTCACCAAGCAGGTGCTTATACCACTGAGCTAACTCCCTGGCTTCTTTATTTCTTTTTTATGCTCCAAGTTGAATATTGTGATTACCTCATAGTCTTTTGAAGAATCTAACTTTTCCTTTTTATTACTTTTTTAAATTTTAAAATTTATATTAGTCCATGTTTACAGTACATCATGATTGTATTTATTGTGGAGAATTAATACACATACAAGACACAGCTTAATTCTTTTTTCATCTTTTCCCCCTTCCTCCCTCTGAACTTCCTTTATCTCGGTTCTGTTTTTGCAAAAGATCTATCTCCCTGTTTCCAATTGTCTATATTGGTTATTAATTTCTTTCTTTTATTGATTCTTTTATTTATTCTTTAATTGAAACCATTTTCTGGAACCATTTGCCTTCTTTTTTTACAATTACTCGTTTTTTTATTTTTTATTTTATTTATTTATTGTCTTTTTCGTTTTTATCGGTACCAGGGATCAAACTCATGACTGCCTGCTTGCAAGGCAGGCGCTTATGCCACTGAGCTAAATCCCCAGCCCCTCATTTTTTTATTTTAAAGATAGTAAAATACAACAAAAGAATACAAATCAAATCTAATCAAGATAATGCAGTGAAATTGGTATAGAAGTTCAGAGCAGGATACCAGGATTAACAATAATAGGTACTGTAGTATATCTTCTTGTCTTCACAATAGTTGTCCATTCAGTCAGGCATAGTAAAATCAAACCAAAAACAGAACACTACATAATCAATCAAAACAATACTGAATAGAGCAAACAATCAGAACAAATCAAAACAGTGAAAACAATATTGGCCTTTAAAGACAACACAGAAGGAAATCTCCCATATTTGCTACATTGCATACGGTAATCCTCCCAAGAGATGCTCAGACCGCTGGCCCCAGGTCAGCAAAATCAACCAAACAATACAAGCGTTTTGTTGCTTTATGAACCTTAGTTGCTATCAATTTCTGCTTACCAGAAACCATCCAGGGCTGCACAAGACATTTGATTCTCAGCCTGCACTGGTAGACTCACAGGAAACACTGACTTATTCTGTCCCAGGAGAGCCCACCTGCAGCTTGTGCTGCTTGCGAGGAAGTAGGGCTCCTTGCTTTCTTGGTTAGCTCCCCAAGTTCCAGCATGGCTGGTTCTTGGGAGATGTTCCTATTTACCTTTATTTTGAAATAATTGTTTTTGGGATTTTCTTTGGTGAGAATTCATTGGTACAGAATTTCGTTTTGATTATTGCTATTCAGAAATCTTTTTATTTTGTTTGCATTCTTCAATAATAGTTTAGGAATACAACTATAGATTAAAATTTATCTTTAGAAGTGCTTTGAAAATTTTCTGGTTTCTATTCTTGAAGTTAGGAAATTTGCAAATAATCTAATATTTTTTTGTAAGAATTTGATTTCATTTTGGTGTCTTAAAATCATCTGTCTTTGATTTTTTTATTTAAAGAAAAACAAAACTAAACGAAGCAAGACAGTAAAAGGCTAGAAGTAATACAGAATTTCAAGAGAAAAAATATACAGTAAGAGTTCACCAGTTAATAGATCACACATTGTCATCTTACAAACAGTGTCCAGATTACAAAATTAAAGCATACAAAGTGGAGATTAATACATTGAGATTGCAGTCAGTTCTGTTCAATGATCCAAGAAAAACTCAGCAATATGGTTCTCTATCTACACATTTAAATGTACTTGCAGTTATATCCTTTAGATCACTTTCCTTCCTCTCTTCTTTATGCTAAAAATCACACATTTTAGTTTCCGTTACTTACAGTTTTTTTAACTTTTTCTTTGAAGAGAAAAAGAAAAAAGATTTTAAAAAAAAGCAAAAAACGAAAAACAAAACAAAACAAAACAAGACGGACCAAAGAAAAACCCAATGTGACAAAGCAAAACAGAGTCAGTTAGATCAGGAGGATGGACATAGCATAAAATGAAAAAAAAAAAAAAAAGGATTACTAGGTGATCAACAATAGTTATCATTATGCCTCTAGTTATCCTAAAAAGAGTAGCCTATATCAGCTGGTATAAAAGAATTGAACAAAACTGTACATAAGACCAATAAAACCACATTGGAGAGCTTACAGGATTCCAAAGAAGATAATAGTCAAATAATAATGGGCATCATAGAATATCTGGTTGCCTTCCAAATGGTTGCCTATACCCTCAAACTTGATACTATTAAGCGAAACAGAATATAATAAAATCAGTCAGAACAAGATGTGGAGAACAATACAGGGGTTCAAATCAGGTTAATAGGGAAACAAAAAAATTACTATAATCTATCGCACTATTTTTAATTTAGTTTTCCCTTAGTTAAAAGATACTAAGAAATAAATTAATTTTTTAAAAAAGGAAAGAAAAAGGGGGGAGACTGAGATTAAAAAAGAACATATCAATAGAACAACACCGGTCAGAACAGAAAAATTTGACCATCATTGTGTTTCACCCCCAGATAGCTTGACATTAATAGTAGTTACCATGTGACTTTTTCCTTGAAATATTTGAGTCTAACTTCATACACTATAGCATCAAATTTATCAAGACAGTGTGAAACCATTCAAGAGAATGAAATTATTGCAGAGTATTTAGAACCAGCTAGCAGAAACCAAACATCAATTTCTATATTAGCTCTTTGTCTATAAAAAACTTGCTTATACTCTCACATACATTAAGATATAATAAGATACAACATGTTACAACCAATGGAAACAAATGAACAACAACTTGATGGGGCTTCAAAACAGGATGATATTAAATCAGTGCTAGCTATTACATTCTTATTTTCTTCAAAATAGTTACTTGTAGTATCACAGACAATAAAATAAAACCACCTGAATTAAAACCATTCCAATTAATGAGTGAAAACATTATATGGCTTCAAACCAGTGTGACTGAGAATCATGATTACCACGTACTTTCATGTATTCTTCTCGTTTCTTACACTAGGGAAACTATTCGGTATTTATACAGGTGAGTTTGATTTATTTCACTTATGAGTATGGTCTCGAGCTGCGACCATTTATTTATAAATGTCTCAATGTGACCCTTCTTTATAGCTGAGTAGTACTCCATTGTATAAAAATAATACAGCTTTTTTATCCATTCCTCAGTTGATGGACACTTAGGTTGTTTCCAAGATCTGGCTATTACAAATTGTGCTGCTATAAACATGGGTGCACATATGTCACTGTGGTATGATGCTTTCAGTTCTGGGAATATGCCTAGAAGTGGAATAGCTGGGTCAAATGGTGCCTCCAGTCCCAGCTTTCTGAGAAATGTCCAGACTGACCTCCACAATGGTTGCACCAGTCTACACTCCCACCAACAGTGCAGGAGAGTTCCTTTTTCCCCACAGCCTGTCCAGGATTTGTTGTTGGTGGTTTTCTTGATCTTGGCCATTCTTTCAGGAGTGAGATGAAATCTCAGTGTGGTTTTAATTTGCATTTCTCTAATGACTAGTGATGCTGAACATTTTTTCATATATTTATTTGCCATTTGTATTACTTCATCTGAAAATTGTTTATTCATCTCAGATGCTCATTTTTGGATGGGGTCTTTGAATTTTGGGGGTCTGATTTTTTTTAATTCTTTGTATGTTTTAAACAGAAGTCCTTTGTCTGAGGGCCAGTTCACTAGGATTTTTTCCCAGTTTGTGGGTTTTCTTTTCACTATGTTAGAGATTTCTTTCGATGTGCAGAAACTTTTTAATAAGATGTGATCCCAGTTATTGAGTCTGGGAAGTATTTCCCGTGCAGTTTGAGTCTTGTTCATGAATTCTCTACCTACCCCTATGTCTTCAAGGTTTTTACTCAATTTGTCTTCCAATAGATTTAGTGTTTCTGTTTTAATATTTATTTATTTTTTAACTAAATAATTTTTTTAATGAATAAGGGAGAGATTAAGATAAAAGACGACATAACAATATAACAATACAGGTCAAAGTGTGACTGTTTCAGCAACCTAGTGCTTCACCACCAAATAACCCGACTTCATAGTAGTTACCATAGTGTCTGTCTTTTTCCTTGAAATATTTGAATAAAGCTTCATATACTATAGCTTCAAATATTTCCATATCAAGAAGCCCAGAATAAAGCCTTTCCAATTAATAAGTGAAAACTTTATAAGGCTTCAAGGCCACATAATGGGAAATCATGATTACCCCATATTTTTATATATTTGAATCATTATTTACATTAGGGAAACTATTCGGTATTCACACATGCGAGATTGATTTATTTCACTTATGAGTATGGTCTCAAGCTGCGCCCATTTTGTTTTAATATTTAGGTCTTTAATTCATTTAGATTTTATTTTAGTATATGGTGACAGGCATGGGTCTAGTTTTAGTTTTCGGCATATGGAGAGCCAGTTTTTCCACCATTTATTAAAGAGACTGTCATTCTTCCAGTGAACCTGTTTTGCCCCTTTATAAAAGATAAGGTGATTGAGTGTGTTTGTAGTTCTAATCTATTCCATTGGTCTTCAGCTCTGTTTTGACTCCGGTACCATGTTGATTTTACTACAGTTGCTTTGTAGTATAACTTCAAGTCAGGGATTGTGATGCCTCCTGCCTTGCCTTTGCTGCTTAGAACTGTCCTTGCTATTCTAGGTCTTTTCTCACTCCACATGAATTTTAGGATTGATTTCTCGAGATCTATGAGGTATGTTGATGGTATTTTTATTGGGATTGCATTGAGTCTGTATAACAGTTTTGGGAGAATGGCCATTTTCACAATATTTATTCTTCCTATCCATGAGCAAGGGATGTCTTTCCATTTTCTGAGATCATCTTCAATTTCATTTTCCAATGTATTATAATTTTCCCTGTATAGGTCTTTCACTTCTTTCGTGAGAGTAACTCCTAAATATTTCATTTTCTTGGTTGCTAGTGTGAAGGGTGTGGCTTCTCTTATTTCTCTGTTATTTTGTTGTTAGTATATTAGAATGCTATTGAGTTTTGAGTATTGATTTTGTATCCAGCCACATTGCTGAATTTATTTATTATATCTAGGAGTCTTTCAATGGAGTTTTGGGGGTCTTCTATGTAGAGTATCATATTATCTGCAACTAGTGATAATTTAATTTCTTTTCCTATCTTTACGTCTTTTATTTTTCTTTTATGTCTAATTGCTCAGGCTAGTATTTCCAGTACTATATTAAATAGGAGTGGTGACAGGGGACATCCTTGTATTGTGCCTCATTTTAAAGTAAAGTCCTTCAATTTTTGGCCATTTAGTATGATACTGGCTGTTGGTTTGTCATAGATGGCCTTTATTATGTTGAGGTAAAGACCATCTATTCCAATTTTTGTAAGGTTCTTATCATAAATGAATGTTGTACCTTATCAAAAGCTTTTTCTGCATCTATAGAAATGATCATGTGATTCTTACTTTTGACTCTATGGATATGGTGGATTACATTTATTGATTTACGTATATTGAACCATCCCTGCATACCTGGAATGAATCCCACTTGGTCATGGTGTATAATCTTCTTGATGACTTGCTGCATCCTATTTGCCAATATTTTATTGAGGATGTTTGCATCTGTGTTCATTAGGGAGATTGGTCTGTAGTTCTCTTTTTCAGTTGGGTCTTTCTCAGGTTTTGGTACTAGAGTAATATTTGCTTCCAGGAATGACTTAGGAAGGATTGCTTCCCTTTCAATTTCATTGAAGAGTTTGAGGAGTGTCGGCATTAGGTCCTCTTTGTAGTTCTGCAGTGAATCCATCTGGGCCTGGGCTCTTCTTTGTAGGTAATGACTTAATTACATTTTCGATTTCATTAGTAGAAACTGGGTTATTCAGCAGTTTTACTTCTTCTTGACCTAGCTTTGGTACTTCATATACTTCTAGAAATCTGTCTATTTCTTCTGTGTTATCAAACCTTTGAGAGTAGAGGTTTTCGAAATAGGTGTTGATGATCTTCTGTATTTCTATTGGGTCTGTAGTGATTTCACCTTTTTCATTCCTTATTGCATGAATTTGAGCTTTTTCTTCCCTTTTTAAAATAAGGTTTGCTAGGGGCTTATCAATTTTATTTATTCTTTCAAAGAACCAACTCTGATTCATTGATTTTTTGTATTGTTTTCTTAGTCTCTATTGCATCGATTTCTGCTGTGATTTTTATTATTTCCTCTCTTTCTTTTTTTTTTTTTTTATCAGTACCAGGGATCGAACTCATGACTGCCTGCTTGCAAGGCAGGCACTTATGCCGCTGAGCTAAATCCCCAGCCCCATTTCCTCTCTTTTTTCGGCTTTGGGCTTGACTTGCTCTTCTTTTTCTAGATGTTTGAGGTGTAGCATCAAGTTATTTATTTGTATTTGTTCTGTTTTCCTGATGTGGGAACTCAGTGCAATAAATTTCCCTCTGAGGACAGCTTTCATTGCATCCCACAGATTCCGGTAAGTTGTATTTGTGTTTTCATTTGTTTGTAGGTATTGTTTAATTTCTTCTTTAATTTCCTCTGTGACCCACTGATTACTTAAGAGTGTGTTATTCAGTTTCCATGTGTTTATGGGATTTTTGTAGTATATTTTATCATAAATTACTAAATTCATAGCGCTATGATCTGATAACATGCAGGAGATGACTTCAACTCTTTTGCATTTCTTTAAATATGTTCTGAGAGTTAATATATGGTTTATTTTAGAGAATGACCCATGTACTGCTGAGAAAAATGTGTATTCTGTTGTTGTTGGGCGGAATACTCTGTATATGTCTATCAATTCCATTTGTTCACAGGTGTGATTCAGTTCTTTTATCTCTTTGCTGATTTTCTGTCTTGTTGATCTGTCCATTGGTGTCAATGGTGTGTTAAAATCTCCTGTTATAATTGTATTACTACTAATTTGGTTTTTCATTTCTGATATTACTTGTTTTATATAACTGGGTGCTTTGGAATTTGGTGCATATATATTTAAGATAGTTATCTCTTCCTCTTGAAGTTTTCCCGTAACCAATATGTAGTGACCTGCTTTGTCTCTTCTGATCATTATTGGTTTGAAGTTCACATTGTCTGCAAACAGAATAGCTACCCCCACTTTTTTTTTTTTTTTTTGGTTCCTGTTGCATGAAGTATTGTTTTCCATCCTTTGACTTTCAGTCTATGAGTATCCTTTTGGGTTAGATGGGTTTCTTATAGACAGCATATGGTTGGATTTTGTTTCTTGATCCATTCTGCCAATCTATTTCTTTTAATTAGTGCATTGAGACCATTTACGTTAATGGTTATAACTGTTATATATTGGTTTATTGGTGACATGTTATATTTCTGCTGTTGCATCTTTATCTTTCTGTTCTATTTAGTTGTCTGCTTTGTTAAGTGGTTTTTTCTTAAGTATATCTACACTGTCTTTCAATATTCTTTGCAGGATTGGCTTGGTGATCATGAATTTCTTCAGCTGTTCTTTGTCGTGGAAGTATCTTATTTCTCCATCAATTTTAAAGGACAGTTATGCAGGTTACATCAGTCTAGGTTGGAAATCATTTTCCTTTGGGGTCTGATATAGTTCACTCCATGCTCTTCTTGCCTTTATTGTTTGTATTGAGAAGTCTGCTGTGATTCTGATAGGTTTTCCTTTATAGGTGATCTGTCTTTTGCCTCTGACAGCTTTTAATATTCTATTCTTTTGTTCGATTTCTGGAATGGTGATTATTATATGTCTGGGTATAGTTTTATTTTGGTTATGGCTATTTCGAGTTCTATATGCATCATTGATCCTGATATCAGTTTCCAATTTCATGTTTGGGAAGTTTTCAGCGATTACTTCTCTAAATATCCTCTTGACATCCTTTGTATTGTCTCCTTCTTTTTCATTTATCCCTATCAACCTTATGTTGTTTTTCTTTGCATCATCTTGCAGGTGTTGAATTGTTATTTCTTGATTTCTTGTCATTTTTAAAAGATCTTTCCTTTCCTGTTCACTGGCTGCAATCTTGTCTTTGAGGTCCGAAATTCTATCTTCGCATTCATTCAGGTGGTTTTTACAACTTTCAGCGGAGGTTTTGATTTCCTGTATATGTCTTTGCATCTGTTTTATATATTCTGTTTGTTTCTTATATTGTTCATCCAGAGATTCTATCCTTTTGTTTAGTTCCTCCAGTTTGTTAGCTGTGTCTTCTTTAGATATGTTCAGCATCTCCTTCATTTCTTTTATTATTTCTGCTTTTACCTGATAGATTATTTCTAGTTTGAATTCCTTCAAAGCTTCCCGGAGCTGCTTCTTTATTTCTGTTACTATTGTTTCAGGTATTTCAGGTATATGGAATGTATTTACTTCTATGTACATGGCTCCTAGGCTTTCTTGGGATGGGTTGGATGCTTGAGATTGCATTTTGGTCTTTCATTTTGTCATTTTCCTATATTACTGTGTTTCAAGTGTTGTTCCAGAGTTTCCCCTGGTCGTGTTGTAAATTGACTCTTATGTCCTGGGCTCTTGGGACTCCTCTGGTAGTAGCTCCCTCCTTGGGCAGTGGAGCCCTTGGATTAAAAGAGGCTTGCCAGGCTCCTCTCAGTAGACCTAAAGCCTCCTCAATTTACACAGTTTCCCCTTCTGGTAGCAAAGCTCCCCTGAGGGATAGAAGACTACCTGGTGTGGTCCAGGCAATCCCAAATCCTGTTAAGCCCAGTATAGTGTGGCTGCAAGCCCATTAGGCCCCCAACCCCCTAGAGCAAGGATCTCATAATCTCCCAGGGATTGGATGTTTTGTAACAATCCAGCTCCTTGGATGGCAAAGCTCCCCAGGCTTATCAAGGTTCCTTTATGGCCTAAGTAGGCCTCAAACCTCCTCAGCAGGACTGCTCCTTCCTCCAGGCAGTGGCAGTAGTGCTGGTGCTCTCCAGATCATAAGAAGGTCACAGGCGAGGTCAAAGCAAGTTTCAGCAGCTCAGCCCAGCTCCCTCCTTCCAGCCAGCAGCTGTGGTGTGCTCCTTGGCCAGAGGAGGTGATGGGCTGACCTGAGTCCCCTCCGCTGGGCTGGGCCCTCTCGTCCAGGCTGGCAGCAGTTGTAGTGTGGTCCCCAGGCGGGAGAGGCGGCAGGCAGGGCCGGACTGGAGTCGCCTCCGCTCAGCTGGGCGCTCACCTTCCAGTCCGCAGCGGAGGTCTGTCTTTGATTTTTTAAAACTTGCACACAATATGCTATAGTTTACCTTTTTTTTTTTTCAGATTATAAAAATTTATCTTGTCAGTTATAAAAATTATTTAAAATTTCCTCTTTTTAATTTTATTCTTCCTTCTGGAATTATCAATAGTATACACAAACACACAGCATATCTATGTACATACACACACTCATACATATATACATACACATATTTTCTTATTTTGTGTTTTCTAGTCTTAATCTATCTCTTTGTTTCTCTCATATTTATTACTTATTTATGTAGGATACTTTTTAGAAAATTGGTATGGATTTGCCTCCCAGCTAATCCATTTTCCTTATAAGCTGTTTGTAGTGTGCTATTTAAACTATATCAAATGTTTAATTTCAATAATTATATATTTTTTCTTTGTGTGACTTACATGTCTTTAGTTACAGTTGTATTCACACTTGGAAGAATACTTACCTGATTACTTTGTGGTTTTTGTGATTCCAAGGTAAAGATCCTGTGTTCTGACTTTTTCTACTTGACTCTCGAGCTGTTGAGAACTGTGCAAACTCCTTTCTGCGAAATGTGCTGGCAGATTCCCACATTTCTGCCAAAGTGAGGGACGTTGCAAAAGTACTTCTCAGTTTGGCACCAACAAGCCAGTGCCTCAAAGTAAAGTCCTCAAACTCCCTGGATCGTGCCTATATCTACATTCCCACAGGATACATTTTCCTCATTCACAGCTGACCATTTTCTGGTATTTGGATATTGCTTCATGTATCATTTTATTGACACTGTCCTCCAAGGAGCACCAGTTGGCAAAGTGAGGGAGCAGGATTCTCTACTTCAGTGCTCCAAAGTCTTTTCTTCTTTGCTTTCTAGTCTCAAAACACAAAGGGCCAAAGTGCCCAGACCAACCAATGTTCTGAAGGCTGGTTGAATTCACTGTGTAAGGCACATAGACCTGTGACTGGCACACAAAAACCATGAAATGAAAATGCTTGTTAAATAAATATATAGAAAATGGCACACAAAGTAAGCAATGAAGAACAGGGCCATTTTTACCTAGAGAAATGAATGACATTTTGTTGACATTTTGTTGGAATGAGCAAAAGAACACTAGGTAGACTTGTTTACTCAGTTGTAGCAACCCATGCAGGGATGAAAGATCCCCAGAAAATAAGAAAAGACAAAAGTTGGGGTGGGGTAGAGCCCTTATCCTCCTTATGGGAGGAAAGGAACTGCTCAACCACTATAGTACCTTTATTTATATACTCCATACACTTCTGAAAAAGAATGTCAATTTCAACACCACTTCCCAGAAACTTGTTTGCCTGGCATGCCTGGGCCCCTTGCCTTCTTGGTGCTGCAATGACTTGTTCACATAGCTTATTTTGGTCTCTCTGTTTTTTCTGGGCTGCCTGTGCTTTGGCCCCAAGCATGTGATCAATCTCCAGCTTTAAGGGCTCCCTACGCTCAGTTTCCAAATATTTGACAAGAAGTAGAAATAGATTTGCTGTGCATGGGCTCACTGAGCAGGATTACAGTTAGTCATTTAGTAAGTACAGCAGCCATTGTTGTGATTATGGAAAGCATCAAGAATGAAAATGTCATCATCTGGTGGACCTTTTCTTCCTGTCTCTCTCTCTTTCCTTCTCTTTCTGTCTCCCTTCCTTCCTTCTTTTCTTCTTTACAAACTTTGATGATCTCCTGTATGTCAATTTTTATCCAGTCTTCAAAACCAGCATCATAAAGTTTCTAAAATAATTCTATTTTATTCATGTGATTTCATAATACAGAAGTAGTGAGATTTATTTAACCATTCCTCTTTTGGAGAGTAAATTCTAGGTCTTATGAATGATAAAAAGTCAACATGATATTTTAAAGAAGGCTTCACTCTTGGCCAAGGTGGCACAGACTCTAATCCCAGCTACTGGGAAGCTGAAGCAGGATCAACAGTTCAAGGCCAATTTGGGCAACTGAATGAAACCTTGTTTCAAAAATTAAAATAAACAAAAGTGTTGGGTATGCAGCCCCTTGATTGAGCCCTTCGGGTTTGATCCTCACTACTGCTACTACTGCTACTACTAGCCATACACAGAACAAAAAAATCTGCTACATTGCACTAATGGATTAATAGAATTGCCAAACATTTATGATTTTTTTTCAGTACTAAGGATTGAACCTAGAGCCTTCGTACCGAGATACATCTTTTTATTTTATTTGTTCATGTTTTTAAATTTTGAGACAGATCTCGTGAAATCACTGGATTGCCTAGGCTGGGTTTGAATTTGAGATGCCTCAGCCTCCCAAATGCAGGTATGAGCCACCATACCCCGCACATGAATAAGTTTATAAGGTTTCTGATGTTTATTTTCAACTTGCTTTCTGGAAAAGCTAGACTCTTTTTTACTGGCCATGCATATCACGATTGTCTTGTTCTTATAATTTCTATTTTGGTTTTATTTCTGATAGTTTTAAAAGCATAAATTTGTGTTCATAATCTGTATTACTTAAATAAACTATAGGTGTTGCTCCTAAAATATGCACTACATTTATCTTACAAAGTCGGAGGTGTAAGGAGTCACCAAATTGTTGGCCCTTCAAGTGTTGTTATGATAACTTGTCATATTCTCATGGTGCTTCCATTTAGCTTTCTGCTTGTTTCTTTTGCCAGAGAATTCATACTCATGGCTTCATCTGCAATCTGTTTGAAAGCTGTGCTGCTTTAGGTGACAACTATAACTGCTTTTTGTAGCAACAGACATAGAATCTAAAAGTAAACCCATATTCTATTTCTTCTCCTATAAAATCTTATCTTCTTAGAATGAAAGCCTTTGTGATTGATCAGAAGTGTCGGCCTAGAGTTTCAAGGCCTCTGTTCAAGCAGCCTCCAAGACTTCGTTGCTGGACTGCAGACATGCAGAGCTGATGCTGCTGACCACTGCACTGTGCTGCTGTGCTTGCTCCATCCCATGCCTGGTTCAGGGTGGTTCTGTTCCCTGGTCCCTGCTCAGGGAGAGCGTTCTCCACTCTCCCTGCACATTCCCTGCCACTGCTATTATCCCACCCTGGGAAACCTCCAACGCTCACTCTATCATGTAAGATGCTGTACCTGCTGGATAACTGAGCTTACAGATTTGTACAGAAATGCACTTTTCTAGCTGGTAGGTTTTGTTGTGTAAATCAAGGCTCTTCTCAGAGCCTATGTGCTCCGAAGGGGTGGTTGGAAGAGGTACTTACTATCTCTTAGGAGATGCAGTGAGACCTGGAAGAGTGCATCACCCTTCCTGGCTCTCCCCTTCCTTTCTGCTTTCCTTGAGCAGCTTTCCCCTGCAGAGCCTTTCTGTGTTTGAATCTTTGAATATGGAAGGGGAACTTTCGAAACTGTGAGCCAGAGTAAATCTGTTCTCCCTTAAGCTGCTTTTTTGGGCATTGTGTTTCAGTGATGAAGTAAATGATTAGGACACATATATTATACATGTATATTAATACCTATTGCATGTATATTTGTGGGCCCTTAGAGTAGTATTTGGATTGTTTTTGTTTATGTTTTATCTTTGTTATTCTGAACTTATATCATTAGTTGTTTGTTACATTTTATAACAACTAGTACAAGCACAACCAGTACTATTACACGTATATCATAGGCCTTTAGCAAATACTTGTTGATATAATTTGAATTTTAAATTTTACCCCCAAAGTCCATGTGTTACCAGTGTGATTCCCTGAATGGCACTTTGCGGAGGCTGTGGAACTTTTGGAGGTGACAGTGAGTGTGAACTCTTCAGATTCTCACTTTGAGAAAAAGTTCTCAAAGGGGATTGTGGGATCCTGGTCCCTCGCTCAGGGAGTTATGAGACACTTGTTCCTCCCTCAGGAAACTATGGGACACTGGTCATTCCTCAGGGAACTGTGGGACAGTTGTCCCTGCCTCAGGGAATTATGGGACACTGATCCCTCTCTCAGGGGATTATGGGACCCCTGTTCCTCCCTGAGGAAACTGTGGGACACTAGTCCATCCCTCAAGTGATTATGGGATCCCTGTTCCTCAGGGGATTGTGGGACACTGGTCCCTCCTTCAGGGGATTATGGGGCCCTAGTTCCTTCCTCCTCAGGAAACTGTGGGACATTGGTCTAGTCTTCAGGGAACTGTGGGACACTGGTTCTCCCTCAGGGGGTTATGGGATGTCTATTCCTTCCTCACGAAACTGTTGGACCTTAGTTCCTCTCTCATTATGTGACCCCTGTTCCTTCCTCAGGGGATTTTCGGACACTGGCCCCTCCTTTGGGGAATTTTGGGGTCCTGGTTCCTTTCTCAGGAAACTGAGACACTAGTCCGTCCCTCAGGGGATTGTGGGAAGCCTGTTCCTGCCTCAGGGGATTGTGGGGCATTAATCTCTGCATCTTTTACTTTTATGTTTGACTCAGGAGGTAAGCAATTTGCTCTCCCTACAGTCCTTGCCTTTGCCATCCAGCACTCCAGCAGAGGCCTGAAAAGAAATGGGTCTGACCTATCTTAGACTAGAACCTCTAAAACCATATATGCAAATCTTTTCTCTTTATTGGTTAATTTTTTCAGTTTTTTAAAACTACTGACAGAAAGCTAGATAACGCATTCCCTAACTAAACACAAGTAAGTTTATTACATGGTAAAAGATGCATATTTTGCAATAATGAAAAATTGAAATGTTACAAATAGGATAGAAAGATACAAATGAGGTAGAAGGTTGTAAGAAGAATAACTGTGGCCTAAAAATAGAAACCTCCGTTTTCCCCTTTGGCTGTTGCAACATTTTAGATTATTTCAACAAACACAAAATAAAACAGGATCTGATAAATTTTTAAGAAAGAGAAAAAAATAAGTTACAAACAAAAAACTGATTTTATTAATGAGCCCAACATAAGCAGCAGTTTAAGGCATACAAAATGATATCAAACTGGTCCAAGATGTAGGACTCAAGCAAATAAGATAGTAGATTTTACTGTACTATGTAGTTAATACAATACTGAAACCAGAATGCAGGGTTATGTCCCAAGTGATGGAAGAATGAAACAAGGTAGAGGAGGTAGGGTGCAAACAAATTGATTTCAAAGATGCAAAGGCAAGGAAACAGAACACTTAGTTTAAAAGCAAGGGGGTAGAGCTCCCACCAGCCAGAAGGGGGTTCTTGAGCAGGTTACCCATGAAGGCTCTCTGTCTAGGAGTGTTTAAAGGGATTAAAAGGGAGCTTGGGCTGTTTCCCAAGCTATCTCATCTCTACCCTATTGGACACTACTCACTTTTCAGCGTCTCATCTATGTACTGCCCATGAAGGGACCACACATTGTTGAGCCAATGGCCTTATCATGCCTTGTGGGCCTTCCTGACTGCTACAGGGCACCTGGCTATGTGTTTGTAAGATCCCTAGTGGGGAGGGTGGTGGTGCAGTAGACTCCATCCTGGGCTTCCTGACTCCATTTGGTGCTGCTGTTCTTACCACCCAATAGAATCTTAACTTCCATCTCAGTGTTTTTCAAAAAGGCACAGAAAACAAGTCAGGCATACTGATGAGCAAAGACTGCTACAGTGTTCACATCTTCAATTTAACACAGAGATTTCTAGTACCACTTGATTCCCCAAAAAGGAGCCCAGGCATGTTAGGGAAGCTTGAAGATGCTACTTGGGTTAGACTAGATATTGCATGGCCTACTACAGAGTTATGCAGCAGTCTGGAGGGCTGTGATCAATACTGTGCAATGCAAGTTTTACTCATGATTGTTTATAAGTCATCCCTGTTTCTGATATCCATTCTGTGACTGTACTTACAACAGATTGCAACTGCTCGCCTACTATCTTTTGTTTTAGACTCCGTGGCTCTCAATAGAAGAATCTAATTTGCTTTTGTATTATTGAATACTTAGTAGTTTCTTATCAGAAGCATGCTCATTAATTATTCAAGTTCTTACTCTGAGGATCCTTGGCCTTCTAATTTACCTGATTTCATATTTGTGCTTCCATAAAACCTGCATATACCTCTAAGACAACCTTTGCTTGTTTAAAAGTTTGTCTTTTGTTGACTGTTAACACAGGGTAGGGTCTTCTTTTTATCTTTCATTCCTATCCCAAGATATTTCATCAATATTATGCTTGAATAAATCAATATAAGTATGCATGTGTTAATCAATGAAAGCAAACTCTATAATGGGCTGAGATATGTGATAAACACTGTCCAGGATAAAGAATCAGTGTTTACATATGCCAGTTTATGCAGCCTACTGATAAGATTTCAGGAATTTTGTGAGCCGGTTGATACCACATTGCTGAATGGAAACTGGACATGATAAAAACAACAGACCCTGGAAATTGGCAAATGCTACAATCAGATTTTGCTTTTGCTACTGTTTTGTTTTGTTTTTTCTTTTCCAAGAATCCAGTTGTAAAACATTTCCAGCACCCCATGGTCAGAACCTTTGTCTTAGGTCAGATGTTGGTACAAGTTCTGGTTTGAAATAAGGAAAAAGATCCAGCTGCACCACAGCTGTTTTAATGCAGATCCAGGTCGTTTACCATACAACAAGCTCTCTCTCCATGCAGACAAATGCAGGCACTGAGCCTAGAGACTCTAATGCTCTGTAAACTGAGTTATCTATACTGGGTGCCTTACTGACGAGCACTGGCTCCACATTTGTTCCCCTTCCTTACCTGGAAGAAAAGACCAGAGAGTATTATCTGGTGGGCCAGTTATTTGTAATTCCATCCCAGTAAGAGTGATATTTTGTCAGCCTGTACTTCACGTTCTCCATTTTTCATATCTGAATTTCAGTTCCTGAGTAAAGACATGATCTTATTCTCATAAAGTAGATCTAGCATGAACTTTAGCTTTCAAAAAAAAGCAAAAAAAAAAAAAAGTTAGATCCAAGATTCAATATAAGAAGAAAGTTATAAGGCAATGCAAATGAGAATCCTAAAATATGAAGAAAATTGTAGGTATATTGTGATAAGCAAATATGAGGTTTGCCAGTGTACTGTTGCAATTATGGCCAGGTGACTATGTCATTAATTCATTTGACTGTGTTGTCAAACCTACTAAATGCCAGGCTCTGTACTAAATACATAAAATCCATTGCTGTAAAAAGTTGCTAATGTTGCCTTCCTTCATGGAGCCTGTAGTCATGGGGTGTCTGTCAGTCAAACAAGTATTCCAAAGGAACAGGACAATATTTCTTTTTCAAACCAGCATCTTCTGCCAAAACCCAGAAGATGCCAGTTCTGCCATGTAACTTCTAGGAGATTTATCTTTCTCAATTTCAAGTCACATCAATTGTAAGAGCATTCATGGAACTTCAGAGAAGAAAACATCGAAACCTGTGACGGGGTTTTGTGAACCCTTCTGTCCAAACAATCGCTGTCATTTAAAGATTGTAGCTTACTTGATTCAATGGGCTCCCTATTCTGTCTTTCTGTTGGTCAGAGAAAAATCATCAATAAGCATAAATCTTTATCTCTTCTTTTAGAAATCCTTACCTCTTGATAGTGCCTCTATCCTTCCAAAAGAAATTGGCTTCTGTTTTTACATCTTCATTAAGACAGTCCTTGCTAATTGCTAAGTTTCCTTTGGGATTTCCTCTCCCATTACTTGTTTCTTAAAAGTATTCAGAAAGGGTCCTTATCTCCATGTATTTTTTTGTTTCCTTTTCTTTAAATAAAAAAAAAGATTAAAAAAAGGAACTCCTTTTAAAAATCATGTTCAGTTTTGTTTTTTTGCAATGCAGTTTTTAAGTTTAGCTTTTACACTGACAAAAAATGCATACTTTTATCATATACAAGGCTAAGTTTTGAAATATTAGAAGTTGTAGAATGAATACCTTGAGCTAGTTAACCTGTAATTCAAAAGTCCTGTAATCAGGACTTTTTGTGGTGTGAATACTTAAGTATCATATAGTAACTTTGAAGAGTATATTGATTTTTGTTTTTGTTTTTGCAGTGCTCCAAATCAGAACCAGGACCTCATCTATGCCTAGATAAGTGTTCTACCACTCAGCCACACCCGGTTCTTTTCGCAGTAGGTAAGATAAGGAATCAGCCTAGGTGTACATGTATACGTAGATAGATGAAGAAATGTTATGGTATAAATAAAAGTCTCATCATTTGCTGATGCAAAATAGAGCCAACTGGAAGACCTTATGCTAAGAAAAATAAGTCAAATACCTAAGAACAAGTGTCATATTTTTCTTATTTGTGGCACCTAAAATATTCTGCAATGTGAGTGCAAGTATCTCTATCACATGTTAGTTTTATTTCCTGTTTTATGTACAAGTAATGGGATTACTAGATAATACGGAAAAATCATTACAATCTTAGGTAGTTTTCTGTGTGAAACTTATGCTGTTTATTATGTATTTACTTTAATAGTTGTAAATCAAACTTCTCCCCTTAACTCCAAAGAAGCTATTAAATGTTTCCCTGATGTTTTCTCCTAAAACTTAAAAATCAACATTTGCAGATGAAACTTTATCTTGCCTTGAAAATCTTCTTCTCTTGACTTTTATACTGAGTTAACACTGAACTTCTGTGATTGGTCATCAGCACTGAATATTTCCCTCAGTTTATGCAAGTCCTCGGGCTGGGAATCTTGCCTATCTAAAACAGAGGGCAAAATTCTGAAACCAAAGCTCCTTTGCATTAAGAACACAGACCTGTGTCTTAGTTTGACCGTTGAGATCTAATGTATTCTATATAAGCATCATGAAAATGTTGGCATTTTGTAAAACACCAATTATTCCTTGCTGAAACAGTGTTAGATTATGAGTTTATTTGATGAATTATCTTATCAACAGGCCTTGGACCTGTCATGCTCTCTAAATTGCATGACAAACAGTGACAACAGCAGGAATCTGGCATCACTAGAGGTTGTGCAACTAATCTTTCTCTGTGGGACTGAGGGTATCAGTTTGGACCAGAGCGGCATGCCCTTCATAATTTACCTTTTTCTCATCAAAGCTGGATTCAGGACAAAATTATAAAAAAAAGAACACAGTGTTAGGAAAACTGAATGAATAGAATTCAAAAGATATTCTCACTTAATAAAGCAATTACAGTAGTAAGAAATCGGCTTTGATGAACCTTTGGTCAGAAGCAATACCAGCTTTTCAGTGAAAGCCCATGAGATTTTTCCCAGAAGAGAATCCACACGACTGTCACTCTGTGTCTTGTCCCATTACACTGAGGACTGTGCAAAATGAGAGCTCTGCAGCTTCTGCTCATTTGTGAAATGGAACAGGCTGGGGTCTCCATGAAACAGTACCCCAGTGTCTTCAAAGCTTAGTCTTGGAGCTCTAAACTGGCCTCTATTGTGAGGCTTTGAAATGAAAAAAATGATGGAAAAGACTGTCTAAAGAATTATTCTAGCTGATGTGGAATAAAAAGGAAGAAGGAAAAATTTAAATCTAATCTAGTTTTTGTGTGAAGGTAACAAGTTATCCTATGTGGCCATTGTTGTTTTCCTAGTATCTTGCTCTGAAGTTCTCTACCAGTTTCACTGTTTTGTTTTGATTGGATTTATTCTGGTGTTTGTTGTTGTTGTGTCTTATTTTATTTTCAATAAAATTAAAAAATTTAAAAACAAGTATTTGTAAGCATTGCATCCATGAAGTCATTCATGACATAAATTATTAAAAGGGGAGGCAAGCTTCAATTCATACTTTAAGGAAAATGTTGAATATATATAGAATTTATTCAATGTTCCTGTTGTCTAAAACAATCCTTAGTACAACACCTCCCCTTGAGTTTTACCACCTCAAGCAGATTTTGTAAAATGAGAACTGAAGGAAGCCAGACATTGTCACTGAGTGAGATCTCACATGTTATCAGGTCAGATCATCCCTGGATAAATCTGATAAGGCCCTAACTAGAGAAATGGGGAGAGACAATCACAACTTTTTGGAATGCTGGCACCATTCCCGTGGGTAAGATGATTTCTCAGCAGCCCTCACCTTTGGCAGGACATGTGTACAGCACATTGCAGCAATGGCCTCCTAACAGGTGTTACAGCCATAGTCCAAGGCTGACACAACCCAGCCCACAGAAAAGCCATCTACTTCCCTGCCTGTGAAACATCTTGATGCCCAGAAGCACTGCCACCCTGGAAAAGCCAGAAGCTTCATCTATGTAATGTCCGGAGTGTGTGTGTGTGTGTGTGTGTGTGTGTGTGTGTGTGTGCATGTGAGTATGGGTGTGTAACTTTAGTCCAGTACATGGTAATTCTGCCTATGTTATGTCAGTCCTACAGATTCCTTCTCATTTGTTTATCAAATAAAGTGTTGCTTTTCTGTTTTTAAAATTTTGTCAGCACATACTTAGTCTACATGCAGTTTATGTTCATCTGGGAGAACAGGTACATGTGTATAACACAGCTTGCTTCTTTTTCCACTTTTAGTTACTTATTTTAGTTCTGTCTATTGGTACATGTGTAGTATGTAATGTTCACACTGCTTGTGGGAAGTTGGTACCTTTCCATAACACATCTCGATTCCTTTTTCATATTCTTTCCTATCTCTCTTTTCCTGCTCCACCCATCTCTTGATCCTCTGCCTTTTTAATGTGTGGTTGCAATACCAAATGTTTACATTCTTTGTGTAGAGTCCTTATGTGTACACAAAACATCCAGCTTCTTTCACCACCCTCTGGATCCCTGAATCTCTTTTTTTTTTATTTAAGAGGAAAAAGAGAAAAACACAAAACAAAACAAAGCAGTGTAAGGTTACACATAATACAGAACTACAAAAAAAATAACAGTAAGAAATCACCTGTTAATAGATTACATATTATCATCTTGGAAATAGTTGCTCAAATGACAGTATCAAAGAATACAAAGTAGACATTCAAACAGAGAGACTGCAAACAGCTGTGTTCAATGATCCAAAAACATTAATATAGTCAGCTATTTAACACCCCTAAACACACTTGCTGTTATATCCGTTAGAGCTCTTTTTTTTTTCCTCCCTCTCTTTTTTACAACAAAATTTACACATTTTGGATTTTATTACTCCTTAGTTCTTATTACTTTTTTTTTGGGGGGGGGGAGAATAAAGTCAAATATGGCAAAACAAAGCTGTAAGTCAAAACCAAGGATAGACATAGCACATGATGTAGAACGGAGTACAAGGTTATTAACAATGGTTATCAACGTTGTCTCTTGTTTCCTTAAAAGGAATTGTCTATCTCATTAGATATTATAAAGTTGGACAAAACAGTGGAGAACAAGACCAATAAAACTTAGGCATTGTGAACATTACAGGACTTCCAAAGGAGACAATAGTCAAACCAGAATGGGCATCTTTGTGAATCTTATTGCCTTCAAATTAGTTGCCTATACCCTCAGACTTGCTACTATCGCACAGAATGGAACAGAGTCCAATCAGTCAAAACAAGATCGTGGGAGTATTACAGGACTTCAAAACAAGTTAATAGGAGATTGAAAAGAGTTACTATTATATATCCTAATTTTTTTAATTTTTCCCTTAGTTAAAATAAACATAAGAAATAGCTAAATAATTTTTTTAAAGAATAGTAGTTACCGTAGTGTCTGTCTTTTTCCTTAAAATATTTGGATAAAACTTCATATACTATAGCTTCAAAATTTCCATATCAAGAAGCCCAGAATAAAGCCTTTCTAATTAATAAGTGAAAATTTTATAAGGCTTCAAGGCCACATAATGGGGAATCATGATTATCACATATTTTTATATATTTGAATCATTACTTACATTAGGGAAACTATTCGGTATTCATACATGCAAGATTGATTTATTTCACTTATGAGTATGGTCTCAAGCTGCGCCCATTCATTGATAAATATCTCAATGTGATCCTTCTTTATAGCTGAATAATACTCCATTGTATAGAAATACCACAACTTTTTTATCCATTCCTCAGTTGATGGACACTTGGGTTGTTTCCAAGATCTGGCGATTACAAATTGTGCTGCTATAAACATAGGTGCACATATATCCCTGTGGTATGATGCTTTCAGTTCTTCTGGGAATATGCCTAGAAGTGGAATAGCTGGAATAAATGGGATTTCCAGTCCCAACTTTTTGAGAAACCTCCAGACAGACCTCCACAAAGGCTGTACCAGTCTCCACTCCCACCAACAGTGCAGGAGAGTTCCTTTTTCCCCACAGCCTCTCCAGCATTTGTTGTTGTTGGTTTTCTTGATCCTGGCCATTCTTTCAGGAGTGAGATGGTATCTCAGTGTGGTTTTAATTTGCATTTCTCTAATGACCAATGATGATGAGCATTTTTTCATGTATTTATTTGCCATTTGCATTTCTTCATCTGAGAATTGCGTATTCATCTCAGATGCCCATTTTTGGATTGGATCTTTGAATTTTGGAGGTCTGAGTTTTTTTAATTCTTTATATGTTTTAGACAAGAGTCCCTTGTCTGAGAGAGAGTTCACTAAAATCTTTTCCCAGTTTGTGGGTTTTCTTTTCACTATGCTGGAGATTTCTTTTGACATGCAGAAACTTTTTAATAAGAAGTGGTCTCAGTTATTGATTCTGGGAAGTATTTCCCGTGCAGTTTGAGTCCTGTTCATGAATTCTCTACCTACTCCTATGTCTCCAAGGTTTCTACCCAATTTGTCTTCCAATAGATTTAGCATTTCTGTTTTAATATTCAGATCTTTGACCCATTTAGATTTTAATTTAGTACATGGTGATAGACATGGGTCTAGCTTTAGTTTTCGGCAAATGGAGAGCCAGTTTTTCCAGCACCATTTATTAAAGAGACTGTCGTTCTTCCAGTGAACCTGCTTGGCTCCTTTATCAAAGATAAGGTGGTTGCGTGTGTTTGTAGTTGTGGTTGTATCTTCTAATCTATTCCATTGATCTTCAGCTCTGTTTTGATTCCAATACCATGTTGATTTTACTACTGTTGCTTTGTAGTATAATTTCAAGTCAGGGATTGTGATGCCTCCTGCTTTGTCTTTGCTGCTTAGAATTGCTTTTGCGATTCTAGGTCTCTTCTGGTTCCAGATGAAATTTAGGAGTGATTTCTCTAGATCTATAAGGTATGTTGATGGTATTTCTATTGGGATTGCATTGAATCTGTATAAGAGTTTTGGGAGAATGGCCATCTTCACAATGTTTGTTCTTCCTATCCATGAGCAAGGGATGTCTTTCCATTTTCTGAGATCATCTTCAATTTCCTTTTTTAGTGTATTATAGTTTTCACTGTATAAGTCTTTCACTTCTTTTGTAAGAGTAATTCCTAAATATTTCATTTTTTTGCTTGCTAATGTGAATAGTCCAGTTTCCCTTATTTCCCTCTCTGTGATTTTGTTGTTTGTGTATAGGAATGCTATTGATTTCTGAGTATTGATTTTGTATCCAGCCACATTACTGAATTTATTTATTGTATCTAAGAGTCTTTCAATGGAGCTTAAGGGGTCTTCTATGTAGAGTATCATGTCATCTGCAAACAATGACAACTTAACTTCTTCTTTTCCTATCTTTACCCCTTTTATTTCTCTTTCTTGCCTAATTGCTCTGGCTAGTACTTCCAGTACTATATTAAATAGGAGTGGTGATAAAGGACATCCTTGTCTTGTGCCTGATTTTAAAGTAAAGGCTTTCAATTTTTGGCCATTTAGTATGATGCTGGCTGTTGGTTTGTCATAAATGGCCTTTATTATATTGAGGTAAAGACCATCTATTTCAATTTTCTGTAGAGTTTTTATCATGAATAAATGTTGGACCTTATCGAAGGCTTTTTCTGCATCTATAGAAATGATCATGTGATTCTTATTTTTGGCTTTATTGATATGGTGGATTACATTTATTGATTTGCATATGTTGAACCATCCTTGCATTCCTGGGATGAATGCCACTTGGTCATGGTGTATAATCTTCTTGATGGGGGCTGGGGATTTGGCTCAGTGGCATAAGTGCCTGCCTTGTAAGCAGGCAGTCGTGAGTTCAATCCCTGGTACCGATAAAAAGCAAAAAGACAAAAAAAAAAAAAAAAAGTACAAACAAGGTGCGTTGGTGGTATAGTGGTTAGCATAGCTGCCTTCCTGAATCTCTTGTTTCTGTTTTAAATCCACTTTCTCTTCCTATTCACTTCCCTCTCTCCATCTCTAAGTTTTCTTTGTTATTTTTGTTGTTATACTTCACTCATGCTTGTGACATATACTGTTTATATCCATTGTGTTTATTTGGTTTCGATACCTGGCATTTAGATGCTTTGTACCATTAACATGTGATCCAGAACTTACTAAGAAATACAAGTGTCCCTTGGTCGTTCATGTGACCTGCATGATATCACCACTCAGCTATAAATAATCTGCATATCAGTGATCTTGCTGCCTTGCTGACCCAAAGGGGAAGGCAAACTCCTACCCTTTCTCATTGGAGGAATCTCATGTTTTGGTTAATTTCAGTTTACGGTTTATAAAATATTTGATCCGCGATGTTCTTCCATAATTACATCCGTAAGAATCAAGACTAGGAGATGGAAGAGTTATTGAGGATATTTCAGCTCTGCCTACAACTTTGACTCAGGACATCTGGGAAGATCATTGTTAGGCAGTAAAGTCTAGCCCCACAGGCACAGTTGCAACTAAAGCTAGTGGCTCGGTAGGACTGTGTGGCTTTGCTGAGCTTAACCACTACAAATTTACCTTGAATTATCAGTCACTTTCCACTGCAGGTGTTGGAGACCACTATGAAGCAGCTCTGAGCAGGATTTAAAATTAACTAATTGACTTTCTATGTTTGTCTGTGAGTCTGTCCTATGCCTAGGTCCCTTTTCTGCTGATGAGAGCTGATTCATAGTAAGTTAACCTCTATGAATCACTGAACCTGGGTGAGGTCTGTAGTAGCCTGTGCAGCCAGAAATACCTTAAAAGGCAAGATAAGGCCACAGCTGAGAACACCTGGCTCAAACACCAATTAAGCAGATGGAGACTACAGCTACAGGGATCTCACTTCTGCAGCCTCACTCCTATCATATCTGTCATCTTGGACATGAGACAGTTCTCTTAACTGGCATAATTTACTACTTCAAGAAGTCTTCAAAGTGACTCCCAAGGTCTGCATGTCACGCACTTTCCTCAGTTTTCCCACTCTTTGTTTGTTTGGACCTAATAAATATAGACAGTCCATAGAAGGCTTGGTCTTAGCCCTTAGCATCTCAAAGTTGGCTAAGGGTTTTGATCCATCCCAAAATTATACCACTTGCCTCATTTATTTAAGCCTTTGCAGTACACTTATTTGGGAGACTGAGGATCTAGGTCAGAACTCGATACAGGGACCTTCAGGCATGGTGTAAATTCAAGATTGTAGCTGGAAACTCATGAGATCCACTGCAAAATCTGTGTGACAAGAATCTTTCTGGAATGTCAAAGTTCATTTCCCCTTCTTCAGATAAAAAAAGAGGTCAGATGTTAGTAGAGGTACAGTTTCTCCCACTAAACAAGATGAGCTACGGTGTCCAAATGAAGCAATGTTAACTTCAGAAAGCCTGAAAACTGGGAAAATGCGAGGTAAAGAATTCTATGGAAAGTGCCAGGCATTAATTCGTAAGTACATGATTCAGGGTAGTGCTCGAGGCATAATAGAAGATACCCATGAATGTCTGCCCTATAAGCATGAATGAAGACAAAATATTAATAGTATAGTAGGAGGCTAGAGCATGGCAATGTGTCTGGAGAAGCTGGGCATGATCTACCAGTTGAGGAAACTTGTTAACAACAGGTGCAGAATGCCTGACATTCATCAATACCTGATCAATACCTGCTCAATGCCTGAGCCCTGCACCAGGTACCAAACTTCTGACATGAAAGCATGCTGAACTTGGCAACTAATAGTTAATCTCCTAGCACAACATCAAGTGATACCACCTTTATCAAATATCAAAGAAGACATAAAACATCAGCAGTGATTTATTTTGGAACCACTGTGCTCTTGTTCTTGAAATGGTCTGTTCTGTTTGCAGGATATCTCTTTTCTTCCAAGCACCCTTTTCTGCCTGAGCACTTCCTTTGAGCTTCCTATCCTTTTTGTTATCTATTTCTTATTTCTACCCTAAAATACCTGCTAAATTTTTACAATCACCAATTGTCCTGACCAATCCATTGATCAAAACAAATTAGAACCTGAGAAACACTGCTGGTTCTGACTTCATCTAATAACACATTTGGCGAGCCAGCCAGGAGTTAACAAGCAGGTAACAGGAAAGTTAGAAAGCAAGGCTGTTGCAGATGGTTATGTTTTTCTCTCTTTGAAACCTAGAGACTCAAGTTAAGAAGGACGAATTTGAAGACTGGATTGCTTTTTTGTTTCTTTTCTGTCTCTAGGAAAGCCTCTTTTCCTGGTACGGGCAAGGACTAAGAAGAAAGCACAGTGTGATAAAAATTAGTGGCAGCTGAGGGCTCCTTGATCCTTCCAATGGCTACAAGAGGCAGGCAGATAGAGCACAAAGCAGAAAGCCTGTGCAGCTGCAGGCTGAGCTCAGGGCTCAGTACCACAGAGCCCGCTAGATAAAATCATGAACCCTTTACCTCCTGGCCACTTGATGCAGTAGCAGAGAACTGGTGCCCTCAGGTAGGGTAGAGATGCTAGGCTGCAGTTTTGTACCCAAGGGATGACCTTTGAGAAAGGGATATCACCATGCTTAGGGCTTCTGTTTCTCTTGGGGAATGGACAGGGCTGTTATGTAGACAACGAGGGTAACCTTTGTACCTGAGCTGGTCCTGGAGCCATGGACACTGCTGACAGGCACACCTAGAGATTGTTAACTCCCAGGGCAGCTCTTGCTACTTTAAAAGTTTCCCCCACTTATTTAAAAGCAGCAAAGGTGGCTGCAGCCTGTATAAAACAGCATGGCCTGTTTAAAGGCACAGATATGAGAACTATAGAGCAGGATAGCTCTGTCACTTTCTATTGATCTTCCTCCTTTGAAACTGTTGTCTTTCAAATAAGGCACTTGTTTAAAAGTGAAACTCTTTCAACTAAGTCAGTTTATTCACTTTCCAGAGAGTCTGTAAGACTGCAATCACAAGCAGTAACACCCAAATGACGCCCCCCCCCACTGGATTTGGAGGCAGATTTATTTTACATGAATGAGCACTGATCAGGATCACTCCCAAGATAGCAGGCCCTGAAGACCCAGAGAGGAGGTTTTTATGGAATTGAATGGGAGGCATAGAAGAAGAGCACTTAGCTGTGTTTGATTGGTTCTTCCAATATGCATCACAGTGACCAACTCTACATCACAGTGACTGTGCATTTCTAAGAGACAGAAATAACAGGATCTTGTAACTAGAATGGTTACCCGAGCAATTAATGGGCTGGACTCGTTGGGGCGGGGGGTGCTCTTCTACTACAAGATCTTGAATTGGAAATACCTGATCTACCTCTGTGAAGTGTTGGCTGCTTCGATTGTTTGTGTAAGAAAGACATACAATGCTGACAAACCTAAACCAAGAAATGATTTTACCTAAAAATCTAGAGACAGGAGAACATGTATTTAATTCAGGTATTTTCAAACTTCAGAATTTAATTTAACTCCTTTATAATTATTTCAAAAATAAAAATTCATGGATATGCCATCAGTATTGTTCATCAGCTGTAGATAAACAGATCCTTCTGATTAAGTAATAATGCATCTAAGCCCTGAAGTACACGAATGAGAGATTTCCACGTCTCCATCAAAGCAATAGACCTGCTTTTATTCTTAATCATAACTGCGCATGATCTAATCTACTGATGAAAACTGCATTTAAAGCTATGTTGAATGTGCTTTTATTTGTAAGATGTTAGGCTTGTTATTCCAGTCTGATGGTGAAGCTATTAAGAACTTGCATGCACTGTAGAATTTAAAACTTGAATGAGAAAAACTGTATTACTCTCCTGATATATTAAGGGTTCTTGTGCTTCATTGAAAGGTAACTAAAACCTGTGGATGTTATCTGTGAAAGTATACAGTCTTTTGGGGAATTCAAAGGCTGTTTTTCAGGCTCTCAGATCCTACCTTGTTCTCTATCCTTGAGGAACCATTAAAACCTGTCTATATCCCCAAGAAAGTAAATGGGCCTTAACATTGACAGTTAGAAAGGTGGTATTTAGAAAACAAATTGGTCCTTCCTCAGGCAAGACAGTGGAATACAACAAAAACCTTTCATGGTTCCTTTCATGTGGGAAGAGATGTGACATGGGAAATGGTCACTTGAATTTTCACAAGATTGGCATTAGTGGTTTCCACCAGAAAGATCTGGTGAGCTAGCCTTGTCTGCACCCACAATAACCCTGCATAAAGCTCACTCCACCTGAAATAGCTGAAGAAGACCTTGTGACCACAGGAGGGCTGTTCCTGAGAAACTCTGGAAGACTGGAGGCTCCTATTTGAAAAACAGGATCCAATTCTACTTCAAGGACACAGAGAGTCAAAATGACCCCTCCTCAAAAAAAAAAAAAAAAAAAAAAGGCCCTTCTCTGTCACAGCTTGAATAGTCTCTGGTTGCCTATCCAATGTCTCTCTTCAAGTCCACCAAGCTCTATTTCGTTAAGTTGAGAGCTCAGCAAGCTCCATGTGTAGATGATAACTAACTTCTTACGGCTTTCTAGCAGCTTCTCAGTCTGGCCAGTGAGCCACCTCATCCAAAGCTAGTTGGCAAGTAGCTAATCCCCAGTGGCAGGGCTTCCAAGCCCTTGCAGCACGAAGTAGCTTATGAAGGCAGAGACCTTCACTTCCTCCACATCCTGTCCCATACTTATGTGGATTTATGTAGTAGGAGGCTAGGTCAGGACGATGTATCTGGATCAGTTAGGCATTATGTAAATAAAGAGATTTATCAACCAGTGGGCAGAACAGCAGTACCTGAGCCTGACAAGATCAGACCAATCCTGCCCCCAGCACCAATCTCCCAGTATGAAAACACACTGAACCTGCCACCAGAGATCAACTTTCTGGCACAAGATCAAGTGGGCCTGCCTGGATCAACTACCAGGGAAGGTGGAGAAAGACAGCGGTTGACTTTGTGGCCATTGCTTTCTTACTCCTTCAGTGGTCCCTTCTACTTGTGGGATAAAGCATTTTCCTTCAAAGCACCTTTATCTCCCTGAGCACTCCTTTTAAGCTCCCCTTTTTTCTTTCCTTATTTCTGTCATAAAACAAATGATAATCTTTCACTTTCACCATTGTTCTGTTGGGCTAAGTAAGAACTTGGAAAGTACTGCTTGGCCCCTGGGGCCTGAGAAAGCAATCTCACAGACTCAAAGCTAGTACAAGGGGCAGGTTATCCCTGATAGGAAGATGCTTCTGCAAGACCTGGTAAATATTCAGATTGGTAAATAAAAATTAGGTCAAGCTATTGTTTGGGCCTCAGGTGCTGTACTAGGGCCCAGCTGAAGCAGATCAAACAAACAAATCAGTGGAGTCACTCATGTGAATATTTCAAACCAAAGTGAAACGGCGTTTTTATTTATCTTCTGAGAAATCACAGGAGAGAGGTAACAGCCAAATTTTCCAAACAGATCAGTTTCAATGAAGGTGATGATGAAATCTCCTCTGTTTTAATCCTTGAATATATATATCCTGATGGTACCCTGATATGAACCATCTATTCTTCCTTCCTCACAAGAAAATAAAATCAAAAAGACCAATCCATTGCCCCTCCACTTTTCTTTGGGTTTTGTTTTGTTTAGAAAGCCAGCTCCCTTTCTTCAACTCCTTTGAGCATGTCTGTTTCATGGAGGCAAATGTCCGGTTCTAGAATCACAGACATAGCCAGTTAAAAAATCTACATTTCTTTATGGCTTCTCAGGCCAGTGCATCAGGCAGGCACGTGCAGGTAAGTTAGAGCCAGCAAGCCCACAACAACCACAGGACAGTGGCCAGGGTGCTCCCACTGATACAGGGGAAAGAGACTCCAGCCTACTAGAGGTCTGGTACAAGTTCGTGTTCTCTGAAATCAAAGAGTGAATTTTAGGAACAATGGAGGCTAAGAGCAAAATATATACATTGAGAGAAAGAAAGCTGTCTGAGAGATAGAGGGGGTACCGAGTGGATTGCCAAAGCCTCTGCCTTTTCTAGGGTCATTTATAGAACAAAAGTATGAGGTAAGGCAGGTCCAACGTGAGGAAATCATGGGAACTAGCAAAGTGGACATGAGGTGGGGCAGAACTACGGCCAGCCAGTAAAGTTATAATTGCTCAGGTAAGATTGATTAAGTCAGGAACACATAGCAGGCATAGTCACATAGCAGGCAGGCATGAATATAGAGCAGAGGTTCTTCCTGTAAGGGGTTAGATTAGTGGTTACTTTTGGTTTCCTCAGGGTGAGAGAGACCTACTTAGAATATCAATCCCTGATGTTTTATACTTAGGATATGGGTGCATTTGTTTGATTTTTTTCCCTGAAGTCTGGCCCACAGTGGGAGATGTCTGTCTTCTCTCGAGTTGGTCTTCTGCACTGGTTTCTTCAAGGGCTCAGTCCTATCTGACTGCCTATAATACTTCTACCTAACTCAGCTGCCTCTAACACTACTATGGCTGTGAAGTTGGACATGAAGACAGAATTTGAAGCTATAGGAGATCCCGGTTCAATGGAACCAAGAGCCCTCTTCCCAAATCATAGTGAGTACTCACATAAAAGAGTATACTGTACATTCTTAGGTATTTACCAACAAGAATATTCACTTAATATAACCAATTTCATGAAATTAAAGATTGATCTAACAGTTTTAATTGTTAAGTCTATGTTTTATGTCTTTGACAATTCTCCTAGGATGTGCCATGTAACATTTTCTAATGAGGGCAAGATCAATGTAGAATCATCCATTGCAAGAAGCTTTTGTGCCTCCATATTCATCCTTGGAGACAGTTCTCCATCAACTGCATTGCTATTTTGAAGGATACATGCAAGTAATTCTTCCAAATATTACTGAATTTTAAGATAGGAGGTACCATCCTACCCAGATTGCTATAAAAATTATGCTATGTACCTCTCAGAGTATCATGTCCAGAGCCACACAGTGACCATCTGGATTTGCTGATGTTAATTTTAATCATTGGTCAATGCATTGTCTCAGTTCTTTATTACATAGTTATTAATCTTCCCTGGCTATTAATAAGCAAGCAAAGATGAGGAAGCACTTTGAATCTATGAAAATGTTCTACTATTTATTGAATTCATCCCCCGCCCTACTTTTGTGTCTGGCACCCATGGATTATTCTTGCCTAGTTATGTCAGTACTCTATTGGTATTGGAGGCAAAATGATACATAAGCTACAGTTTTATATGTATTTTGTCATTTTGCTGCTGTGAAGGTAGATGACACAAGGAAGATAGGTCCCCATCTGTATGCTCACTGCAGTTCCACGTTAGACTGTTCACTTTCTCCCCACCCACATGACCAAGAACATTCAGAGAGGGCAGTTCTTGGGATCCATGGAACCCATCCACCCACAACAGCCTTACTCTAGGCTTTCTTTTTCCTGAACACCCTCTCACATTCTCTCCATGATTCTCCCTTTCAGTCAAACAAACAGCTATAAAGGAGGTTGTTTTCTTGTTATCTGAAGGGCTTTCACATGTCATCGATTTGATGTCAGACACATTCTATGAAGTGAATAGTAGCATCCAGGAAACAGACAAAGAGATGTGGCTAAAGCCATGTAGAGCGCCTCATTCCCAGTGCTTGCTTTTAGCTTTGTTTGGATGCTTCTCGCTGGCCATGATTTAGGTGGTGTGAACAAAGAAGCAGTGGAGAGCAGCTCTGTGTGGCCAGCGCCCACGGTGCAGAGTGCAGGGAACATGCTGTGTTCTGAGGCTGTGCTGTGGAAGTCTTGGGCTGCAGTTTGGGGATTCTGCACCTTATTCTGACAACCGAGTGCTGTATTATTTAGAGAATGTGTCTGAATCAAGAAAACCTTCTTTGACATTAATGAAGATGCTATCAGTTTGCTCTTGCACGGGAGCTAATCTCCACCTGAGGAGAAGTAGGAAGACAAACAAAACAACCTTCACCTGCCAACAATAAGCTCTGCTGCCCACTCCTTCCTCTCCCTTGCCAGGGTGAGAGGGCGGCACATAGTTGGCAGCTGTCTGACCCCAGGGTGTGTGCTAAGCTGCCATGGTCTCGCAGGGTGGGAGGATGAGTTCCGACCCCACTACCACTTTTCAGCCCCAAGCCCCACGGAGGGCGGATGAGTCCGTCTGTACACTAAAGGCTTAAGGCATCTATTTTTACAATGAGCATACACTACTTTGATAGACTCCACTTTTCAGAAACAAATTAGAATTATACTTGGAGATTACTGTTTTAAGTTCTCCTTGAAACAAGTGTAAGATCATGCCATTTCTTTGTTGAGAGCCCGCCCGTGTGTTTTTGTTTTGCTCAGTGTGACAGCTAAGTTCTAAAGGCACCCTAGAAGGTCTGACACAACCTGGCTTCCTGTTGCCCTTTCAGGCTGTCTTCTGTTTTGGTGTCTTTTGCTCACTCTTCTCTCACTACATGAGCATCTGTGCTGTTCCTATAGCACACAAGGCACACTGCTACCTCAGGACATTCTCACTTGCTGTTCTTTCTGTTTAGCACACTCTTTCTGCAGATACCTGCAGAGTTATCTGGAATACATCCCAACAAATGTATTGCACGTTTAAAGTATCACAAGTTAAACGTTAGTATAATGTGCTCAACTTACCAAACCTCAATCATACTTTAGCCTAGTTTAGCTTAAATATGTTCAGATACTTATATTAGCCTACAGAAGGACAAAATCAACCGATGCATCTGTTTGATAACAAAGTATTGAATGTTTGTTTATTTACCATATACAGCATTGAAAGTAAAAAAGAATCACTGATGGGCTAACATTTAAACCCTCATAAAGACACGAATTCGCAAGTCAAACTACTTTAAATTTTAGATTCTATGTATTTAATCTGTGATATGACAATATTGTTTTATGCTTATTGGCCTGCTAATTTCTGAAATGGTTCTTTGCTAGGCAGCTTTTTACTGTTGTAGTGCAAAATCTGGGAAAAGCAATTTAGAGGAAGAGAGATTCAGCTTTGATCGTGGTTTCAGAGAGTGCTATGCATTGTCACTTGGCTGTTTCTGATGTTGGTGAGGGGAGTGTGTGGCAGAGGAAAGCTACTCACCTTGTGATGGCTGAGAAGCAGGGAGAAAGAGAAAAGGAAAGGGAAAGAGCCCCAAAGGACAGGGCTAGGGACAAAACACACCCTCAAAGCCACATTCTCAGACACCTGCTTCATCCACTGAGGACCTATATCTTAATAAGTTTTTGGAATTCTGAACACATATGTGGATTAATCCACTGATAAAGTTAGTACTCTCCTGATCCAATCACTTCCTACGAGCCTCACCTCTACAAACTGTTGCAATGGAGAGTAAGACCCAGCACGTGAGGACTGGGGAGCAAAACATTGTTTGTGCCTGTTGTAACCTGTTTGTTTGTACCCTGTTTCGATACTTGATTGTGGTATCCATAGTGCCTCGGTAATTGTAGCCTGACTTGGTGCTCTGATGACTGTTGTTGAATCATGGGAGTGTATTGCTGCTATCGAAACTGCAGTCATAATCCCTGACACTGTGATGTGAGTGAACCCCTGAATTCTGTGTATTGGAAACTTAATGTTTGGAGAGTGGGACCTTCATGGGCTGATGAGGCCATGAGGGCTCTGCCTCTGTCAGTGGGTAAATGCCACATCTGTGTTTGTGAGTTAGTGATCTCAGGAGCAATTGCTGGTGAATGAATGAGTTTGACCCACTCCTCCCACTTTGGCTCACACCACCAACAGACTCAAGAGACAACCCAAAGTGTGGGAGAAAATGTTTGCCATCTGTTCCTCAGATAAAGGGTTACTATGGAGAACATATAAAGAACTCAAAAAAGCAGTCCTCCCAAGGATTTAAAGACCCAATCCAAAAATGGGCATCTGAGATGAACACACTTTTCAGATGAAAACGTACAAACAGAAAATAAACACACAAAAGAATGTTCTGCAGCACTTGTTATATGAGAGATGCAAATTAAAACAACACTGCCCAGAAAGAATGGCTAGTATTAAGAAATCAACCAGTAATCAAAGCTGGAGGGGCTGTGGGAAAACAGGAACAATTCTCCACTTTTGGTGGTAATACAGACTGGTGCAACCATTGTGGAAATCAGTATGGAGATTCCTCAAAAAACTAGGATTGGAGAACCCATTTGACCCAGCTATTCCCCATCTGGGTGTTTTTCCAAAAGAGTTAAAAATATTGTACCACAGTGATATGTGTGCACCCATGTTTACAGGGGCACAGTTTATAGCAGCCAGATCTTGGAAATAATCTAAATGCCCATCAACTGTGGAATGAATAAAAAAGATGTGGAGTACACAATGGAGTACTACTCAGCTATAAAGTGATAAACTGGACAGTTTTATAGATAGGTACACGGATGCGCCTTGGGAACACACTTATTAGTTAAATAAATGCGACATGCATGTATAAACATATTGTTTCATTAGTGTGACAAGCTGAAAAAACATATATATGTATGTATATGTATATAAAATATAGTAAAACAGTTATACTACTGATTTCTCTGTATTCGCTGAATTTATTTGTGCTGCTATTGTTCAGACCCTTGAATGCAGCTCTTTTGTGCTCTGGGAGAATGATTTGGGGATGATAATGCGCAATGTATGTACTGTTGCTGCCCCTGACTGATGTGTGCTTTACAATTTTGTGTAGGTTTCTTCTTCTTCTTTCATGTGTTTGAATAAAATGGATTTGAAAAAAATTAAAAATTAAAACAAAACAAAAGATCTTACTGATTTATATAACTAAACAAAGTCTACAATTCTTCAAGTTAAAGCAGAATGACTTAGTAAATGATTGTTTAAAACTTTTAAATCCAGAAATAAATATATGACTTTGTTAAAAAATTATATAATAACCTTTATTTTGCTTATTATGGAAAATATACTCTATCTTACTATTAGTATATATTTTCCTAATTTTTTTATCTTCTTGTTAGCAGTTAATAATTACTTTATTGTTTTGTCTTACTCAGTATGCTTCGTTCTGCTCCAAATTCTTTTTGACTTCCCACTTACAGTTTTCTTTTGAGTGGTGTGTGATAGGATTTTGAGCCTGGAGCATAGGTTAGGGCCATCTTGCTACAAGCAGAAGTTCCACAAATCTCCCCCAGAACTCAGGCTGGGCCATTCCTGATTTTCAAATTTTATCACTGGCTCAGGCCGGCTCTTCCTTTGGCTTCTGCTTCTGGCTTTAAAATCTTTTTTTACTTTGTCCTCTGATATTGTTGTGGAGATTTCGAGCTGCATTTTGTATAGGAGTCATCATATAACTTAACATTCAAACTAGAACACTTGAGAGTGAAATGTGGGGTGAATAATTACTGAGAAGTCATGATCCAACTGGGACTCTTTTAGGTAAAAATGGATGCATGTGCGATTACCAGGTAGAATACAGAATACTTCAAGTTAGAGTTTCAGAATTTTAAAAAAGGATGTTTTCAGTGCATGGTTTTACCATGGCAACCTTACTGTCAGCAGCTATGGGGAAAAATATATATATACTGTGCCCAAGACAAGAGCATCTGGCTTGAGGAATGTCTGTGGCATAGAATAGAGGATTATTGGTTAATAAACAATTGACTTATTGATTGTTAGCACAAAAATAAGTAGGTAGGTAAGTATATAGCTATTTAAACACGAAATCTGAATATACTTATACTAAAAGTTTTAAATTACTTATCAGTAATATCTCAAATTTTACTGGACATTGTGTAAAAAAAACTGTGGCAATCTTAGATGTGTAGTCAGCATAATTATTATTATTTAGAACTATTTTCCTCAAGATGATAATTTCTTCATGAGTTGAATGAACCACTCACCATTTGCAGTACAGTAATTAAGATAAGATAGTAGTTAAATACAATGATACTAGCAAACAGTGCCTGTGTAATTTAGATAAATAACAATACATTTATTGATAAGATAAAAAGATATTTCCTTTTTTGTGACAGAGTCTCACTGTGTGAACCAGGCTGCCCTCGGAACTCTCTCTAATCCTCCTATCTCAGCCTCTGGAGTGCTGAGATTTCAGGCCTAGTCTAGTTCCTTATTTTTAAGGGAAATTTAAGTTAACTTTTCAGTTGGAAATGTTACACTAAAGGCAAAATTTATTTGAAAAGCTAAATAAAATAAAACAAAAATTGTTTAAGTATATACAATTTTTTTTCACATTTGTTTCCACAAACACTTTGGTGAAAAAGCTGAAACTACTCTGCTGTATGGAAGTGATCTTACTGCTTTTCTTTTTCTTCTCTCTCTCTCTCTCTCTCTCTCTCTCTCTTTCTGTTTTGACATTCTAGATATACATTTTTCTCTTATAGTCAAAAAGTAGGTTTTTATTTGCTAGGAGGTCTCCTACAATTCTCCTATGAATTTCCTTTCTCCTTTCAGGAAACATGGCTATTAGAGTTGAGAACTACTTTAAGGACAGATTACTTGAGGTTGGCTGACCTTTCCTTCCTTTCTGTTGCTTAGCAATCACTGATCTTGAGAAAGGTAACAAAAGCAAACTGACTGAACTCTGGGGTTTCTTCTTTGCCCCAGGAATTAAAAAAGGAGACTTCCCTTGTTACTTCGTCAAACCAAATTGTTGTCCCCCACCCACTTTGTTCACTGATACACAGGGTGGAGTGGTATACTTTTACACAAAGCAGAGCGTAGCAGTGTCTCCCTTTGTATGGCATATCCTGCCTTCCTCCCTTCCCCAACAGGTCCCTGAAAGCTAACACAGGCTAATAGGATGCTCTTGTTCATGCTATTACTTCTCCAAGACACTCATGTCATTTTCCTCTGGGGGTTAATATTGTGCATATCGTTATGTGTGTGTGCATGTGTGTGTGTGAGTACATGACATGAGTGTCTCATTTTGGGAAGATGATGCTGGTGTCCTTGGACCAGACCTACCTTTTTGTTTACTTTTATGAGACCCATGGGTTTTTATCCATAAGTTCTAGACTAAACCTAGGAAATCCAGTCACTGCATTATAATCACTTGTAAGTCACTGTTCATGCATTATAAACAGAAAATGGAACTCAAGAAAAACAAACATTTTAAAAGATATGATTTCATTTAGATTTTGCTCCTAACATATTTTTTCCTCTTAAAATGAACTTTAGATTGAAATAAGTTTTGAAGCTTTGCCTAGCAAGCTAAGAACATTTTAAAGTATGTTATAGATAGAAAAGAAACTTAGGTTGTATTAAGTATTTTTAAAGAATCTGAGCTACAATCCTTGTTTAAAGTGAGATGTGAAACATAGTTTAAAGAATAATCCTCAGTGGTTTATAAATCTTCTTTCCTGCCTGCCTTTGGAATAGATTCATTGTTTTTACAGTGAAAATCTTTTTCCTTGTGCTTCTTTTACATGAATAACTTAATATTCTGGGTACAATATAAAAAACTGAAAATATTCTTTTTCTGACAGTTTTACATTTATATGTATTGCCTTCTGCCAAGATAAGCTATAAATTCTCTTTGTTGATTTAACAGAGAGCTATAAATAAATGATCCCGCTACATTTAGGAAATGCTTTTTTTTAACATAAAATATTGGCATAAACAGAAAATGACCCAATAAATAACATCTATTTCAGGGGCTGGGGATTTAGCTCAGTGGCATAAGCACCTGCCTTGCAAGCAGGCAGTCATGAGTTTGATACCTGGTACTGATAAAAAGACAAAAAAAATAACAGCTATTTCATTGTTTTCTGTTGTTTAAGGCATTTAATCAAATGTTTAATCTTAGAATAAGTTCTACAGAGCCATTTTGGATGGATGGCTCATCCAATGAGCCATCATTGGATGGATTTTCCCCATTTGTAGTCGTATGTTTTGCTATGTACCCAGTTATGGGAGACAACAAATTATATTTTTAGGTTTAGTTGATACTGACAAAAAAATTAGAAAGACAAGAAAGAGAGGCTTCACACTTCTGGATGATTCTCAGTGGTAGTTGTTGGTGGTTGTGATCATGGTGTGGGAGGTCAGGTCATTCCTAACTCTACAGTCCAGATGGAAGCACAGCTTTTCTTGACATTTGAAAAGTGTACGTTCTCAATGTTTGGGAATCAGGCAACAGAGAAGTATCAAGTGTGAGTCCTAAGCCAGGAATATTAGCAGTTTCTAATCTCACGGTCTTATTTTCTTCCCTTTCTTCCAGTCCCCCAACACCACCTTGTTCTTCCAGATATTCCAGCATCTTTGTTACCGATTTCCTACTTTTAGATGTTACACCACTGGGACATACCCAGGACATATCACTGGGTTACAACTATCCATCCCATAGTTTTCTACTACAAAATTGTACTTCAGCATAATAGTAGCTGGCTGTACATCTCAGAACCGCACCTGGGGGATACAAGAGGCAATCTTCGTGATTGCCCACTAAGTAAGATGAATGTCAAGGTGTGTGCATGTGTGCAAAAGTGTCAAATTGGGATTTTTACTGATGTAACACTATTAAACAGGTTTTGCATATATTTATCTGAGCTTCACATGGAATAAAACAAATCCACACCACTTTTCCATTCTGTAAATGTGCATTTTACCATAGGTGGAATGTGGGTATGACTCACAGTGGCTGTACTTAGGGGAAGCAGAAATCTACTTGTACATTCACTGGGCAGACAAATGGCAAAGTGTGAAGAGGCGGTCTAAAGCAGCAACAGGCGAGTTTTACCCATGTAATGCTCATTACTAAATTTCTGTGCGTTTAGGATTTGTTTTCTTAAAAAGTTTTCTTTTGATTTTTTTTTTTTTTAGTAGAAGTAGCTCAGCTCAGTACAATGGCATATGAAAAGCCAGAGAAGCAAGTTTTAGAGGAGGTCGAAAGTGAATTATCAGATCATTCATGCATTATAAAGAAGACGGTAGTAACTTTGACATTGGCCATTGAAGTCAAAGTTCCTGTGACCGTGAATTGGAACAAGAATCAAGGGACACAGGGGATTTGGACTCCTTTGATCCAGGTGATGAAGAAAACAAACGTGGGTGCACATTTGGCTAATAGAAATGGTATGAAATGGTCATGCAACCAAGTGGAATGATCTGATGTTAAAACTAGGCCCAACAACATTGTAAGGATCTTGGCCAGGAGTCTACATTCCCTGTGAAATACACAAATGCTAAAGTACAAGTTAGGCGTTCTGTATGCAGTAATGGCTATACTCAAGAATGTGTTTATTGTGACACCTCACTAACTGAGCTGAAATCACTCATAAAAAGGGATTTCCATTGGTAATCCCAGAAATACAAAAGACATGCAAAACAGATGAGTATGGACTTGAGGTCTATAGAATAATGATGACACCGAAGAGATATGGTTTCTTTCAAAATTGCCTGAAAGTTTGATGACAAAACCACCTGCCAAGAAATGAAAAGAACTGGTAATCTGGCTGCTTTCTCTGCTCGTGGTTGGAGAGATTTGTGGATAATTGTCAAGCGGTGTATACACTACCTAGGTACATGGCTACTGATGAACATCTTGCAGCATTTTGTGGTCACTGTAGCTTCAGGCAGTATACTCCAAAACCCCCTCCAAATATGGCATAAAAGTGTGCACCCTTGTAGATGCAAAGACTTACTATTCTTTCCATTTAGAAATTTACCCTGGAACTCACAAGCCATTAGGTCCTTATTCATATAGTAATCAACCAAATGGTCTGATTTTCTCAACAACTCCAAGAGAAACAGAATCCATAGTTGGAAAAAAAAAAACCTCAAGATTTACATGATTTTGTAGAATTCTACCAAATACTTAAAGAATAATTAATATTATCACCCATATTACAGACTCTGAGAAAACACTCTCACTCATGAAGAGGTTAGGATCCTGATGTCATAGTGACACAGGTAGCACAAGCAAAAAGAACTGATCAAAATCTCTTGTGAGTTCACACATAAACATCCTTAGTGAAATACATGAAAGCTGAATTGAGATACACACACACACACACACACACACACACACACACACACACACATACACCCTCACAAGCAGTGAACAAGTGACATGAATTCTGGAAACGTAAGACTGATTCATTATTCAAATTTTTTCAGTGTCATTTGTGAGCTAACAAAAGATTCAACTTTTATATCACTGGAGCCCTGAAAAATGAAGAGTGCATACTAAAGACTTCAAAAAAAATTGCAGAAAGTGTTGCTAAATTGGTGAAAGATGCAAAGCCACTGACTCAAGAAACTGAGTGAAACTCAAGCAGAATAAACACAAAGGAGCAGTCTGAATAGCTGGTTCATAAACTTGAGACTATATAAAATACAAAAGATGATTCAAAATTTTTAGTAAAGCCAAAAATACTGCAATGGCTATAAAATGAGGATTTCTCAGTACAGTTCAGGGTAAAAGTCACAGATTATATTTTTTATGATTGAATTAGGTATAGGTGGATGTCATTTAATAATAGTATAAATCTTTAGAGGGATTTTAAAAATAGCTTTAATATTGTGTTAAATGCCAAAGATCTAATTCTTTATAGCTTCCAGGGGGAAAAAATCCAGAGAGTAATTGGATGAACTATCACAGCTTGTGTGGTAAAGGGAAACTGAACAATCAGAAAGTATTGTACTAACGAAGAAAAATTAGAATGACTAGGGGTAAAAAGCCTTACTGAAAAAAAAATACTGTACCACATAATGATTAAGTTAAAACTTACAAAAGAAGACAAAGAAACTCAGGGAAGTTTCACATTGTAGTTATATCTGTGTGAAGAATTGAAAGAAACTGGAGAGGTGAAAAAAAAATCACACTTACTGACTGATGTTCATCCAAATAGTTCCAACAGACAAAAAGGACATTCTGGAAGGACCGACTAAGGCATGAATGTTAACTTTGCTTTTTAAGTCAGAAATCATGGAAGTTAAGTTAGCAATTTGATTAAGCACTGATATTTCTTTACTAATTTTATAAAGGTAATGTATAGGGGACAAGTAACTTAATTTTTTAAAAATGAGACTTCTCCTTAATGTATGCAAAACCACACTGGGTGGGTGTGTCCATGGAAATGAATCCATGCTGGTGATTCTGTGGGAAGAGGGTCCTTTTGCACCCTGTGCACCTCAGCAGCTGTGGGGTCCTCTACCAATCACGCCTCCTTCTACAAGAACCTCTCTTGGTTTTCTTTGTGTATGACTGAGCTGGAAAAAAATTGCTGGCTTTTACTTAAAATGAACAGAAAAGTACTTCAGTGCTTATCTTTAAAAATTAATTTGAAAAGAAATGTGAAGAACTGAGTTTGAAAACTTGTTCTTTGACAGGTGAGTGTGCTGGCACAGGCAAAGGAAATGCTGCTTAGGAATGACTTACTTCCTTCTGTCTCTGTCTCTGTCTCTCTGTCTCTGTCTCTGTCTCTCTGTCTCTCTCTCTCTCTGTCTCTCTCTCTCTCTCCCCCCCCCCTTTGGTATCAGAGGATCAAACTCATCACCTCATACTTGCCAGGCAGGCTTTTGTGCCGCTGAGCTATATCCCCTGCCCCTTGGAGTGACTTTTTTAAACCTGGAGAATGAAAAACTTATGGCAGTGGTTAAAGTGTAGATCACAAGATGAATCCTTGCCCAGTGGTCAACAGGGATTTTGAAAGCTGGCTTATTTACAGAGAACGTAAGTGTAGCTTCTTTCTAAGCATGAAAATAGAGAAACTTTCAGTGGTGTGATCAGATTGTGTAGCAGAACTAAAAATGTGAGAGTCGAGAAGAGTTTCTTGACAAGTAAATCTTGAAAACTTAATTTAATTTCATGCGACAAAAACAGAAGTGATCTGTTGTTTTTCTCCTTCACAGAGGTCCTTGAAGAACTGGGAATGCAGCAAGTGGTAAAGCACCTGCCTAACATGCCTGGGGCCCTGGGCTCAATCTCCCCTCTCCACCAGAGAAGAAATTTTTCAGCTATATTTTTCCAAGAAACAAAAGAGAAAGCCACTTCTATGACACAAGTCTTTGGATCTTTTAGTTGAAAGATATTTAACAAAATTGCTACCATCCATCATCTGAAACCATTAAACCACCTCTCTAGCAATGTTCTGTTCATTTTACCTCAGTGATTGCCTTTAGAAATTTTGCAAAACAAAGATAAAACCAATTTCATTTGAGTGCCCATTTTTCACTGGGTTCAGGCTCTCAGAATACGGTGACACAAGATGAGAAATTACCATGATGTAAATTCAAATGAGCTCAAATTTCTGAAGTAACTCAATTCTGCTCAGCAGTGATTAAATAAGGACACAGAGAGGAAAACCATTTCTTTTCCTGTTAGCAAATGATTCATTAATTCATGCAACATTGTATCTGCTGTTTTCCCAAGTGCTTCCTATAGTCAGTGAACAAAATAGAAAAATTCCTGTTTGCTCATGGAATAAGTTTTTCCAGTTAAATCCTTTCAATTTAAAATGTTTCCCTTACAAAAGTCTGTGGTTAGAGACTCGTGGGTGGCTGTTTCCTCTTCTCCATTAGAAGGGACTTGGTGGAAACGTTCAAGAAACACTGTAGCAACTCTCTGACTTCTCTGAGTACCCAACATGGTTAACTGAGGAGCAGGCAGCTGTTAGGGAAGAGTGGGAAACAGGTGAGTTGACAGAGATGGTGACCTCCTGTGACACAGACCCGGCTAAGGGAGCGTGGGGGCCTCACAGAGCAGAGGAGTCCTGGAGCCAGGAAGTTCCTATTTTCAAACCCTGGCCTTTCCTGCTGAACAGTAAGCAATCCACCCAGGAAATGCTTGCTCTTGGAATCTCTTTTCCAAGGGTCTGTGCAGACCAGCTGCCTTCCAGTCAGACAGGGCTCAGTCACAGAAGTTACCTTTCATCAGATTGTATCTATGTGACTTGACTGCATTCAGCTCTCACCAAAACAATACAGTGTTCCCAGTGTGCAGCTACCTCGTACCATATCTTAAATTGTAAAAATGATCTCCCTATTTCACTGTGTCTATTTTCAATATGTGTTACAGGGAAATATAATTTTTAATTTCTGAGCATCTAATGTCGCTTGTATCGTCTATCATATGAAGTTATGAGTGGCTTATTGTTTCAGTTACATTAATGAAGTTCTAGGTTCTGGGGATAGAGTCAGAAGAAAATAACAATAAATGTGGGAAGAGAGGCTCATCTTCGTACCTTTCCCCGTCCCTCACAGCAGGGTCCTCTGTTGCTGCCCTTGTCCCCTGTAGTTCTGAAAATACCTGAGGCGAGCGCTCAGCCTGCTGCTTAGTGGGTCAGATTGGTGGTGCTTGCTCCTCTAGCTGCCCGCAGGTGGGTCCTGGCTTCCTGGATTCCTGTGCACTGAGTTCCTTGATCTCAGACCTTGCTTTTTCCCAGTTCCCTTTCCTGGACACTTCATTTCCAGCCAGGTCCTGGGTGCAGTGTCCAGCGCTGCTTCCTGAAAGCTCCTCGAGGATGATCACCCGTGTGACTACTATCCCCCTTGAGTCTTTGCTGTGGTGCAGACCCTAGGTCTGGCTGGAAGCTTACTCTTGCTTTTGCTAAGTACGACACCTCATCAATTCGCTGAGGTGATAGGGCTTTCTGGGCGACAGGGCTGTCTCACTTCTGAACAGGTGATTACCCCACCTCTCTGGTCTCACCTCCTCTCTGTTAGCCTGAGATTTCCCACAAAAAGTCTTTATTCCCAATGATGTACCTCCCAAATTTTAATAATTGTTCCTTATTATTCCTACACATACTTTTCCTTAAAAAATACTGTGGCTACTTCTCTGGTTTTCGTTATCAATGAACCATTTCACTCCAGATAACATTAACTCAGACAATCTGTCACTGGGTTAATTTTAAACCCACACTTTCAAGCAAAGATTGAAATAAAAATGTACCACTCAGGATTGATCATTGGGTATTATTTTAAAACCGATTAGCATTAGGCAGGAAAAAAATGTGCAGATCTCAAATAGCTGGATTAAACTCATTTAATGATTCTTAAACAGTGGCACATGAATAATTTAATTGGAATACAAAGCTTCAAAAAGGAACTGATGGCAGAGCACAGTTAAATCAGAGTGAGGGTAAAGCTGGAGATAACCACTTGCTTGCTAAGGCTGTAAGAACCAGCGTCGCAGGGAAGAAGACCCCAAAGACTCAGCTCATAGTGAGGAGTAAAAAGTTTATTTCCATGCGCATGGGGTCCCCCAGGCAAACAAGTGCGGAGGGGCCCCGAGGGGGAACTGTGTAGGGTTTTTAAGGGCGCAAGCGGGAGGCAAGCAAGTTTACAGAAGCAGATTGCATTGGTTAATTTTGAGCAGCATAGGATTTGGCAGAAATTGATTGGAGGGGTTTGGGGTTGAGTAACCATGGAGACTGGGGGTCCTAGCCCAGTCACTATGTGCCCAGAACAGAACAGTTACTTGTCTTACTTATCTCGTTGAGACAGAACAACCTTGCAGGTGCATTCTTTCTTTTTTTTTTTTCTGCTCTGATAGCTCTGGGGAGTTAGGCATTTCTTTCTGCTCTGCTCTGATAGCTCTGGGGAGTTAGGGAGTTAACCCTTTCATTCCCGGCTCTGGGGAGTTAGGGAGTTAACCCTTTTATTTCCTGCTCTGGGGAGTTAGGGAGTTAACCCTTTCATTCCCCCCTTCTTCTTGTAAATGGCCTTTAATCCTAAAGGCCCTGCATGGGCAGGGGGTCATACTGTTGACGTAGCACCATAACTTTTACTTGAGAAATCTGGGTCCTCACAAATTGAGTTACTCGATTAATGAGGCAAGGGGCTATAGCCATAACTATAATGAACCCGGCCAGGGGTCCCAGTAAAGGGAGAATATAGGGCAGAATTGACTCCCAGAAGGAGAACGCTTTGGTCTCACTTAGAGAGGGCTCTCGGGATTTGATTCTGTCTCTCAGCTTTTCCATTGCATCCCTCACAATTCCAGTATGGTCAGTGTAAAAACAACATTCCTCTCTAAGTGCGGCGCAGAGACCCCCCTCTTTTAAAAACAGTAAATCTAGGCCCCTCCGGTTTTGTAACACTACTTCAGATAGTGACGTAAGGGATTGTTCTAGTGCAGTTATAGATCCCTCGAGGGCCTTTAAATCTTGGTTAACAACTGTGAGGAGCTGTTGGCGGGACTGGTGTCCAGTAATGAGGGCTGCTGTACCAGTCCCTATGCCTCCCGCTACTCCTATCCCCAGTAATACCGCCAGGGTCAGGGAAACCGGTTCTCGTTTACTTCGGCCCCTCATGAGGGGGAGCATGTTGGGTGGGAGGTACTTAATATGAGGCATGAGGTCTGTGAGGATACAGGAGCTATTGTCTGCAAGGAGAACATTTGTGGAGACACAAGGGGTGAGTCCAGTGGTACATAACCAGAATGCCCCAGGGGGGGAAGGAGATACTGATTTTTGGGAAAGGAGTTGACGTGTATGAGGCAGTGATGGCGTAGGTCTGTCGGCCAGTTATCAACTGTTCCTATATAGGTCCCTTGACTGGCGAGGCCCGGAAGGGGGAGAGTGTGGTATACTTGATTCCACTCGCATTGGTCGGGGTTGGGGGTTAATGTATAAGAGTCATTTAGAGCAGTCCCTTCATAGTATGGAGGGTTAGGACTTAGACATAGCCAGCAGGATCGGGCGAGGTCCGGATGGGTAATATTGAGGGCTTTATAAGCCCCGTGTATGAGACTAAGGAGGGAGCTTACAGTTGGAGGGATGAGCCCCAAATCAGGAGGGTTAGTTGAATACCCGGAGAGGGTGAGAGGTGAGGTCGTGGGCCCTTGGCTTTGGGTAGTCATGGGCATAGGGGATGAGAGCCCTTTAGCAATTGTTGGGCCTGGTGTTGGCGGTAATGGTTTTGTCTTTAACTCCTTTTTAATAAGGAAAAACCCCCCTATGTCAGGTCCACTCATATAGTATCTAAATCCCCAAGTTTTTCTTGTTGTCTAAGATTGGTCCTCAGGGGTGAGGACTTTGAGTTGCAAATGTTGGCAATTGCCTGGTCCCCCGTCAAAAGAGTGAAGGCTCCTTTTTGACAGTGGCAAAGGGTCCTTGTGTTGGCCACTCCCTGTTCCTGACAAGCTAAGGTGTCGATCTTTTATTGAGGGAGTCCATGCTGTGGCCACTGTCTCACATCCCCAGTAGGCACAGTAGTATTCGCCTGGGGAATTACAGTAACTTCTCCCTTCCACAGACGCGGGACACAGATATATTCCCGGGGGGAGATCTACATTGGGATCAAGAGGAACAAGATCACATGAATAAAAACTGAAGGTTGGATGGCCTGACCCTATCCATCTGTCAACCTCTTTTTGGTTATCCCACCTAATCAATGACCAGACCCAAGGACGGTGGGGGTTTGCCATCGCGGGGGTAATTAACATGAGTAATCCCATTAGGGCCCAGGGGGTTACAGCCTGGGGTTTTGGTTGGGTCATCTTGTAAGGACGCACAACAGAAGTGTACAGAAACAGCGTTAGGGAGTCTTTCGGCTCAGTTTAAGCTTTAGGGGGTTATCAGACCATTTGAGTTCCCAGGAGTCATCCTCTGGCGCTGAGGCAGGCTTTAGATGTGACGCGTGGATCCAAGAGGCGATCCCGTCAACCTTTACCGCTGTAGGAGTAGTCAGTAGGACCTGGTATGGTCCTTTCCAGCGAGGCTGTAGAGTCTCTTGTTGGTGGTGCCGGACGAGCACAAAGTCTCCCACCTGGTATGGATGTGGTATAGGAGACTCGCTGGGGGCGTAGGCTGAGGCTAGTTGCGTCCACAAGTCCCTCTGCAGGCTGTCGAGGGCAATGAGCCTGTCAGACAAAGAGGTTGGTAACAAGGTAGTATGTTCAGTTAAGGGAGTGAGACCTCGAATGGGGGGGTGGAGTGCCAAAGAGGATCTCGAAGGGGGTGAGGTTAGGGGGTTTGGCAGACGGGGTGTTTTGTGCGCAAAAAAGGGCATACGGCAGGAGCATCGTCCAATCTTTTAAGCCAGTCTCATGAGCTAATTTAGTGAGGGTCTCCTTAATAGTTTTATTCATCCTTTCTACCTGTCCTGAACTTTGGGGTCTATAAGCACAATGTAACTTCCAATCAATCCCCAATATGTTGGCCAGTCCCTGACTTACCTTAGCCACAAACGCCAGCCCATTATCAGACCCTATTACCTTTGGCAATCCGAACCGGGGAAAAATTTCTTCCATCAACTTCTTTGTGACCATGGCAGCAGTTTCCTTTTTGGTAGGAAAGGCCTCAGTCCATCCAGAAAAGGTGTCCACAAAAACTAACAGATATTTTAGTCCATATCGGGCAGGTTTAACTTCTGTAAAGTCCACCTCCCAGTGTTGTCCAGGCCTGGCACCGCGTAGCCTTTTGCCTGGAGCCAGCTTGGTGGGATAGGCATTGGTTAATTGACAAGCCTTGCAATTAATCACAACCCGTGTGGCAACCTGACGTATGGCAGTGGGAGATACCCCCGGGAAATCTTGGCGTTGAGCCAGTAGACATAGTTTCTTAACCCCTAGATGGGTGAGCCGGTGGGCCTGTTGAATGTAAGCAGTCAGGTCTGAGGCCTCAAAGGCTGGGTTATTTTGGGCTTCCTCCTTAGGAGGAGGATTTTTGACATCAGTCACCAACATCTGTGAGTTTCCCATGGCCGCAGATCTTGCTGTCTGATCGGCCAGGTTATTTCCCTTTGTAACGGGATCAGTTCCTTTTTGGTGGCTGTTACAGTGTACTATCGCCACCTTCTGGGGTAACATGACTGCGGCTAGCAGTTGAAGAATTTCTTGTTTGTGTTTTATTTCTTTGCCCGCGGAAGTTAGAAGTCCCCGCTGGCGGTATATGGCCCCGTGGATGTGGGCCGTTGCAAAAGCATATCGGCTATCTGTGTAAATGTTTGCTCGCTTTCCTGCGGCGAGATCTAGAGCCTTAGTCAGAGCGATCAGTTCGGGCTTTTGAGCCGAGGTTTCATCCTCTAGTTTGGCTGCCCAGATAATATTGGAATGATCAGTCACAGCCGCCCCCGCATACCGCTTACCTTGAATCAAGAAGCTACTCCCGTCGGTGAAGTAAGTCACCTCCGCATTGGACAGGGGGCAATCCAGTAAGTCCGGCCGTACTCCAGCCTCTCCTGCCAAGATGTCCTGGCAGGTATGGAGGATGGGTTCCGAGGTTTCCTCCGGCAGCAGGGTCGCCGGGTTGAGAGTCACTAGAGGTCCGAAAGTTATTTTGTCTTTATTGAGTAAGAGACTCTGATAATGAGTAATTCTGGCATTTGAGAGCCATCTATCCGGAGGTTGGCGGATGATACTTTCTAGTGTATGCGGGGCAATGATTGTTATTTTTTGTCCCAAAGTTAATTTATCAGCATCTTTAATAAGCAAGGCCACCGCTGCGATCGCCTTTAAACAGGGCGGCCATCCATTCGCCACAGGGTCTAGTCTCTTTGAGAGGTAAGCCACCGGTCGCCTCCATGGTCCGAAGGCCTGGGTCAATACTCCCCTCGCTATTCCTTTTCTCTCTTTAATGAAGAGAGTAAAAGGTTTGTCTATGTTGGGGAGGGCCAAGGCCGGAGCGGATAGGAGGGCCCGCTTGATGGCATCAAAGCATGTTGGTGGTCTTTTTTCCAAGCAAAGGGAGATCCCCCCTTGAGTAGTGGGTACAGGGGAGCCGCCAGGGTTGCGAATCCCGGGATCCACAGCTGGCAAAACCCCGCAGTACCCAGAAACTCCCGTAGCTGTTTTTGGTTCTTTGGAGGGGGAATCTGGACCACAGTCTGTTTTCTAGCTTCAGTAAGCCATCTTTTTCCCCCTTTTAAGGAGTAGCCCAGGAAGATTACCTCTTGTCTGCAGATTTGGGCCTTTTTTGCCGATGCCCTATATCTCAAGATAGCCAACTCACGTAAAAGGTCTTGGGTTCCGTTGGTGCAATCGCCCTCAGAGTCCGTGGCCAGCAGCAAGTCATCTACATATTGGAGGAGGGTGAGGTTCGGGTGTTGAGCCCGGAAGGGGGCTAAGTCCTTGTGTAGAGCCTCATCAAAGATGTTGGGCTATTTTTGAAGCCCTGTGGGAGGCGTGTCCAGGTCAATTGTCCGGTGGACCCAGTTTCGGGGTCCGTCCATTCAAATGCAAACAGGGGTTGGCTATCTTTATGCAAAGGCAAACAGAAAAAGGCATCTTTTAAATCCAGGACTGTATACCAAGTCTTTGATGGATTTAAGCCACTGAGGAGATTATAAGGATTAGGTACGGTGGGGTGAATGTCTTCCACCCTGCTGTTGACCTCCCTCAAGTCCTGTACTGGTCTGTAGTCATTTGTCCCAGGCTTTTTGACAGGGAGCAACGGGGTATTCCATGCAGACCAGCAAGGGGTCAATACCCCTTGGTCTAAAAGTCTCTGTATGTGTACCTTGATCCCCAGGTGGGCCTCTCTATTAATGGGATATTGTTTAACTCGAATAGGAGAGGTGGTGGCTTTTAGAGTGACCACTACAGGTGGTTGCTGGCTTGCCAGCCCGAGTCCAGCTGTCTCGGCCCAGGAGTCTTTAAAATCAGTTAACCAGGCAGGGGAGATGGGCTGAGGGTCTTGGTGGTCATAGAGCCTGTATTCATCCTCTAATTTTAGAGATAACACCGTAACCATGGGTTGCCCAACCTTTGGGTTGCGGAATGTCACCTGAGGTCCTTGGGGCTCAAAGGAGATTTTCGCCCCTAGTTTGGTTAATAAGTCTCGTCCCAGAAGGGGAGCAGGGCATTCAGGAATAACCAGGAAGGAGTGTTTTACTTTTTCCTTGCCTAGGTCAACTGTGCGCTCAGTGGTCCATGAGCGATATTTGCTCCCGTTAGCCCCTTGAACTAGCGATTTCTTGGTTGAAAGGGCCCCTAAGGGGGCCTGAAGGGCCGAGTAAACAGCTCCCGTGTCGACCTCGAATTCCACAGGAGTCCCCTCCACCTTAAACATTACCCTGAGCTCGGGGAGGGGGACCGAGCCCCGAAATCCCTAGTCCTCGTCATCTAAGGCGAGCATGGGGGCTCGCTGTCGCTGTGAGGACTGCTTTTCTCGTTCCTCTTTGGCTCGCCTCCTTTTTAGTTTTTCACAGTCTTTCATTAGGTGTCCTTTTTCTTTGCAATATGCACATTGGTCAGGGTCTAATGGGGGGCGATTGGGCTTTCCCTTTCCTGTCTCAGGCTTACCCTGAATAACTGTAGCCAACACTTTAGCCAATTCCTTGTTTCGTCTTTTGTCCCTAGCTAACTCTTTTTCCTCCTCTGTCTCCCGTTTATAGTAGACCTTTTTAGCTTCCTTAACAAGATCCCTCAGAGTTAGGTCTTGCAGACCATCTAGCCTTTGGAGCTTATGCCTTATATCAGGAGCCGATTGCCCTATGAAGGCCATGGCTATTGAGCCCTGTCGGCCTTCCTCTTTAGGGTTAAAAGGCGTGTACCGTCGGTAAGCCTCCATCAGGCGTTATAGAAAAATGGAGGGAGTCTCACTGGGCCCTTGAATTACTTTTCTTACCTTGGCCAAATTAGTGGGGCGCCTTCCGGCCGCCCAGAGACCTGCCATTAGAGTCTGGCGATAGATAGAAAGATGCTGCCTACCGTTAGGAGAGTTGGGGTCCCAGTCGGGGCGCTTTAAGGGGAAGAAATCGTCGATCAGGTCAGGTCTCTGGGTGGGTCTGCCGTTATCTCCGGGAACGGCTTTTCGGGCTTCAAGAAGGATGCGGTCTCTCTCCTCGGTGGTGAACAGGACTCCCAGAAGTTTCTGGCAGTCATCCCATGTGGGTTGGTGGGAGAACATGATTGAATCCATTAAGCCTGTTAACTTGGAGGGGTCATCAGAGAAAAGAGGGTTATTATTTTTCCAGTTATACAAATCTGAGGTTGAAAATGGCCAATACTGGAGGGCCGGCATTACTCCCTCGTCCGTCCCGTCGCCGATAGTGGGCCCATAGGGACGGAGGGGGAGAGTGACCACTGGGTCCTCCGGTCGTTGTTTGCTACGAGTGTTTTGGGCTGGGCCTGCGAGTCCCAGGGGAGTGGACCCAGGACCAGCCACCGGTGGGAGCGTGGGGGCATAGAGAAGGCGGGGTGCCGGGGTAGAAGAGGAGTTTGATTCAGGAGAAGAGGGTGCCGGAGGGGGAGTAGCGCTCGATCCGGACGAAGAGGCTAGGGGAGAAAGCGGGTATGGGGGAGGTTGAGCCGGTTGAGAAGGAGGAGGTCGGTCATAGTCGAGCAGAGGGAGATCGGGCTGAGAATCGGGCAGGACCGGGGTGGGAGCCCTTTTTAGAGCTAGGAGTTTAGGTATAGAGGAGTCGGGAGGAGGAAGAAAGGGTTTCACCCATAGTGGGGGTTCCTCCCTGAGGTCCTGCCATACCAAGATGTAGGCAACCTGGTCAGGGTGGCCCTCTTGTCCGGGGCGGAAGATGATGTTCTTAACTGCTAGGATGAGGGGAAGGTGGAAGGTCCCCTCCGGTGGCCAACCCACGGAGAATGTGGGCCACTCAGACGAGCAGAAAGTCTTCCATTTACTTTTCTTGACCTGTAAGGAGAGATTGTGAGCCCTCTTCCGAACCTCCTACCAATGGTCGAGGGTGAGGGACAATGGGGATGAGGTCGATTGTCCCATGGCGTTCTAAAGTCACAGGGCGGTTAACGCAAGCGCGATACAACAAATATCCGAACACAACACCTGCAACACACAAGACGAACAGGCCGGCCACCTCACTCTCACGCATTAGTCTCACACCAAACGAGTCACCTTAGGAGGTGCCTCCAGATTGGTCCGGACGGACCACAGATTGGGAATGAAATTCCCCAGACGAGCCACCCCGGTGGGTGCCTCCAGATTGGCCTGGAAGGACCACAGATTGGGAATGAAATTCCCCAGATGAGCCACCCGGGTGGGTGCCTCCAGATTGGCCCGGACGGACCACAGATTGGGAATGAAATTCCCCAGATCGATAGGAAAACCCTATCGCAGACGGTGAGCCACGGAAAACCGTGTGGGGCGTCCCCCGGTCACCAGAGAACAGATAACAGAAATTGCCCCTAGATTGGAGCCGCTCGGCTTGGGGCGTAAAGTACTGGTAGATCAATCTCAAAATGAAAGTAAACAAAAGTGACCAGTCGTACTCACCCGCGGTGTAAGGCGGAGCCATTGAGGTCGTCTCCCGTGAGACGTACTATCTCGCTGGGGCCTCCATATGTAAGAACCAGTGTCGCAGGGAAGAAGACCCCAAGGACTCAGCTCATAGTGAGGAGTAAAAAGTTTATTTCCATGCGCATGGGGTCCCCCAGGCAAACAAGTGCGGAGGGGCCCCGAGGGGGAATTGTGTAGGGTTTTTAAGGGCGCAAGCGGGAGGCAAGCAAGTTTACAGAAGCAGATTGCATTGGTTAATTTTGAGCAGCATAGGACTTGGCAGAAATTGATTGGAGGGGTTTGGGGTTGAGTAACCATGGAGACTGGGGGTCCTAGCCCAGTCACTATGTGCCCAGAACAGAACAGTTACTTGTCTTACTTATCTCGTTGAGACAGAACAACCTTGCAGGTGCATTCTTTCTTTTTTTTTTTTTTTCTGCTCTGATAGCTCTGGGGAGTTAGGCATTTCTTTCTGCTCTGCTCTGATAGCTCTGGGGAGTTAGGGAGTTAACCCTTTTATTCCCCGCTCTGGGGAGTTAGGGAGTTAACCCTTTCATTCCCGGCTCTGGGGAGTTAGGGAGTTAACCCTTTTATTTCCCGCTCTGGGGAGTTAGGGAGTTAACCCTTTCAAGGTTAGAATGTGCGCCTACAGAAGTCACATGGAAACCGAGTCTCCACCGCAGTAGTATCAAGAGCTTAGGCCATGATTAAATCAGGAGGGCTCCTCCCTCATAGTGAGATCTGAGGCCCTTGCAGAAAAGGCCAGCCCTTTTGGCCATTCAGGGGCACAGCATTTGTCCTCTTCCACGTGAGGGTGTGGCCATAAGGGACCATCCTCAATGTGAAGACAGGTCCTCCGCAGACACTGAATTTGCCAGGACCTTGATTTTAGACCTGCCAGCCTCCAGAACAGTAAAAGACCCATTTCTGCTCTTTGTAAGTTACCCAAGTCCAGGTCTATTCTTATAGCAGCACAGATGGTGCCTCCAGAGGAAGACTCTCATCTCTCCTGCAGTGCACATACGTTCCACAGTGTGGAACATTCTGTGGCCCTTAGGGACTAAGGTGGTCAGAATTTAGTGAACACTTACTGGTTTCACCTTTGACATCATGGCCTATGTGCCAAGCTTATATAAAATCGGGACAGGCACCCAAAGTAGGAAAGATTTTCAAAATCAGCTTTGTGCACTTCTTCAGTTTGTAAAAACCATATAAATGATGAGTGATGAGTTTTGACAAAGGTCACAGAATTAAACAAAAGAATAAATTAATTCAGTGTCACTTTATAAAACATAACAGAACAAAAATGAAAAAATAAGTGTTCACTCTTTCTACAGGAAAGAACATCAGAAAATGAGCCTAGACCAGGAGTCTGAAGAGCCACTTATTTTTATCTATCATTTCAAAAAATTTATTGTAATGATCATTTTTGGAGCATCTATGCAGGGAAGGAGGACAGGGTATCGGGCCCTCCTGGTAGCACTGGCAGCCAAGCAAACGCTGACTGCCTGACGCTATTAGGTGCTTTGCCTTTAAAAGCGATTGTTAGCTGGGCATAGCAGCACACACCTGTAACCACAGCCACTCAGGAGACTGAGGCAGGAGGAGCCTAAGATCAAGGCCAGTCTGGGGGATTTAGGGTGACATTTTCTCAGATCAATTCTTTAAAAAAGGCTGAGACTGAAGCTCAGTTAAGAGTGGCCCTGGATTCAATCCCCCAGTACTGCAAAAACAAACAGCCAGGCTGTTCCAAGTGACTCGTAACTGGACGCTTCCCTAGGCTCTGCGCCTCAAACCTTCATACGAGGTTCTAGATTTTTCTTATTCTTTTAAATTTGCCAATCCAACCCATTGGATTCTTTAGATCATTGAAATATAGGTTCTATTTTAAGTTGTGATATTATTGTCTATGATAAGAAGAATTTATATATCAAATTAATTGACTAGCCATCACCTTTGCTACTTGCCTCAGGATCTTCTCTCCAATGTTTAAAAACATTTTTTTTTGCTGACAAAGCCCAATTATGTGGAAGAAGCACATTTTCTAGGTGAGAAGAATAACAGTTTTCAATTCTGATAAAAGGACTTGCCACTTAAGAAAAACATAAGAATTCAAAGCAAAATAGTATAACATAAGTAATTTGAGTCTGTCTAAAACATGTAACCAACTTTATCACATAAATGCAAATTTCAGAAGTCACTGCTCTTTTCAAAGAAGACTGTTAGTCAGGCTTGGTGGTCCATGCTAATCGTAGCACTTAGGAGGCTGAGCCAGGAGGACTGCTGAGTTCGAGGCCAGCCTGGGCTACAAAGTAAATTTAAAGCCAACCTGAACTGCAGAGTGAATACTTGTCTCAGACAAAGAAGACTTCCATCAAATTCACTGAGCAGCTAAATGGACACCGAGTGGTTGTCACTGTGTGAGAAACTACATAGGCTTGTGTATGGTTAGCAGCACATTTGCCTTAAATTCCATCATTTAAAGGAATCTGGGGAGGAGCTATATTGAAATACTTGAATTGAGACTTAAGACTAGGTTTTACTAGAATACACTGTACAAGAGGAAAACAGAAATATTCTCGATGTATACAAATACCACAAGGGTGTTTCCAAGCTTATTTTATTTATTAACATCCAAGAATCAAAGGAGATTTCAATATCAAGTAACCGTTATCAGCAAGTATGCCTAGAAATAATTTTAGAGATCTTTTTAGGGAAGCGGGTACTTTTTTTTTTTTTTGGTCCAGGTGATATGGACGCTGGCTAAATCACTGCTATTGAAATCAATCATGTTTTAGGGTAAAATAAACCAAATGAAATATCATCTTCACTATCTCTGTAAGAACACAAGTGAAGATTTACACATAAGTGTTTAAACAGTGGATTATACAGAGCATCCTCTATAGTTTTACACTGGGCTGTCAGACGCAAGGCAAGATCTAGAATTTCTGTGAGAGCAGGGAGCAACACACACACACACACACACACACACACGCTCACATACACACACACACACACACACACACACACAGCACTTTCTTCTGTTTCATTCTTACTCTTTTCCTCAGTTCAGCTGATAATATCAGTCATTCTTCATGAAATAATGCAGGACCATCCTTCCCAAAGTATTTAGGGAAAACATTTACAAATAGGTGTATTTAAATATTTTTTATAAATATCAATAAATTCCTTAAGTCCTGCAATGCTTGGAACATGAAAGATATACTTGGGGGGAAGAAAATGCCGATCTAAAGTAGAAAATTTATGAGTTAAAAATCACGACACAGCCAAAATGTTTTCAAATGTTACCTGATAGGTTTTTTCATGAAAACATGATAAAATATTTAAAAGGAGAACACAAAATTAGTTTCTTCCATTTTAAGTTCTAGGGCTTAGACTAGATAATAATTATTTTTCATATCCAAAGTTCTACCATTTTAGTCAACATAACAAGGAGTTAAAATGAGTCTAGTGGTTCATTCAGACCATAAAGGGAAAGAGGCTTTTTGTGAAGTCTGGCAAAGGAGTCTTGGTTTACAGATCACAAAGGTAAGTCTCAGGGAAGAAAATGACCAAGAATGACGACCCATATCTGCTTTCTTAACTCCGTCACCTTTCTGCGATCTACTCCTGGCTTCACTTGCTGTCCCCCGCCCCAAACTGTCCTTGGCTGTAACTCCTGCTCCATTTGAATCCCTTGTAAGCATTGACTTGACGTGGAACTGTCACTGACATCCGTGTGCCACTTGGTCCAATTTTCCCTCACGCATTTAGAGCTCCAAAATGCAGGGCCCGCGGACATATCACACGTTTTCAGCAACTTTTCCACGACGCTGTAGTTGGATCTTGGGTCAGCGGATCTTGGTCTGCCAGATAAACTGCTTGGTCTCCAGTCACGCTCCTGAAGCACAGTCCGGTAACCGCCGGAAGGCATCTGTTCCTGCATTTGTCTAGCCAGGCCAGCTGTGGACTTCCCGGTATGATTAACAGGTACATTTTCTGTGGGCTCAGGCACGTAGGTGCTGGTTTTCAGAATATCGGTCACGTTGTCACTGACGGATAGGCCACCTACAGGGGCAGGTGGGGTATCAGAAGGCTTACTATCTTCAGATGATTGTGAGTAGCTTTCATTTTGCCATGCTGCATGACAGTGTTTGTCTGTTCTAAACACAGTTCTGTTAAATTCATCAGTCTTTGTGGCCAGCTTCTCATTCCTTGTAGTCCTTTCAAAGCCACAGGTGAAACTTCCAAGTGGACCACTGCTCTGTGCCACCAAAGAACTACTGTCATTATTTACGGAGAGAACAGGAGATTTTGCAGAGTGATCTGCAAGCACGTCTTCTAACTGTGGCTTGGTAGGGGGAGAGCAGGTATTCTGAAACCGCAAAGCAGAGGGGCTCCTTTTGGCGTCTATCTCAACAGTGCATGGGCTTACGCCAAGTCTAACGCTACCGGGAGCCCTGCTATCTATTTGGATTTCTGGTGTCAAAGAGGAAAACATGACACTATCTTCCAAAGTCTTCCCTTCATCTGGACCCAATGTAGGTATCTCACGCTGCCTCGAAAGAAAAGGAGGACTGCAGCTCCTTTCACCTGGACTCCCACAGGCTGCCCAGCTCTTGTGGTCTACACTTCCCTTCAGTTGCTCTTGGGCTTGTTCGGAATATGAGCTGGGGAAATTTCGAGATGTGCTCCTCGGAGGAGGAACCGGTGGGGTTTCATGTGTTTGCAAATCAACTGCACCAATTCCGCAACTTTTTACAGAGTTGTTTTGGGACACACTGGTACAGCTCAGATTCTTTCCCCGCATCTGTTTTTCTTTTTCGAAACTGATTGGAAAAATGCACTGGCCATTGTTGATCAAGTGGTTCCCCTGAGGTGCACTGACTGCTTTCGGCGTTTCCTGGAGAAAAGAGTCTGACTTCATCCTAGATAATTGTAAGATGTGATAGCTTAGGGATAGCTTTATTTAAGAATAGTTCCTAAAAAAAAAAAACCATGGATGTCTGCTATAGGAAAGGGAGCCACAATTTCCTCAAACACAATCTTTAGGTAAATGTCCTAGTCAAAATCTTCAAATTCCCTTTATCGTATCACAGGTCAAAGTCAACACTCAGTGTTACATCAAGGCTCTGCCCACCTTGCCTGACCTATGCTTTCCAATCTTTATCATTCTTGATCTTATTCGAAACTTCAGAGTAAATTCTGACTCTCTTGCATTTCTGCTACTGAATTCCCATTTCTGTAACTTTTCTCTTGCCATTTCCTTACCTCCTCTTTGCCTTTAGAATTCTTACTCATTGGGTTAAGGGAGCACAACTTCCTCTTCTTGAATTTGAAACAACAAATAAGTATTAGGACAGAAATCTGAATAAAAGTACAATAAGACATAATCGAATGGAAGGTGTCACCTGAGCTTAAAAAATAAGTCCCGTAAAAGGCATACAGACAGCATGAACTGTGATAAAAACAGTGAACCCATTCAAGAAACAATGAGTATTTCAGTATGGGTGGATTTAAAGCAGAGTGGGTTGGACAATGAAAAGGGGGAGAAGTCATGTCCATGTGTAATGTCCTTGGGAAAAAACTGCAGTGTCTATGAATTATACAGGAGAGATTTTCAACTTTTTTCTAAAAGCCATCATGTGACAATGTGAGTTTTGAACTAGTTGTTACTTGCGAACAAAAACTGGAAAGTAAGTCTTTTTCTCAGTCTCCAAGTAAAAATCTCAAATACTACATGAATGTGGATTTACAAATCAAGCTTAATTGTATTGATAAATATAAGCCATTTATATCTATTCAACTTATAAATGATTAAGTGCAGAGAAACAGTAGGGAAACCAAAACAGTAGGGAAAGCTAAATGGGCCAGTGCAGGGCAAAATTATATATAAAATATTGCTGGCTTAGAAAGACCCATTGCAAGTCTGTACAAAAATTCTAAGCTTCCTAGGAGCTAAGGAAAAATGAAGGTGCATACCATCAGTGCTTCTAAGAGAAACATAAGGCTTCTTGAGGAGAGAAACTGACATCAGAATAACCCATATTGATCATGTGAAGACTTCAAAATTAATTTATAATTTGGTTACAACTTATGCTCACAATTACATACTGTTTCTGAATTGAAATAATATTGTGTCAATGTGTATGTGTGAATGTATTTATTTTATTCTGAAAATTACATTAAATATGTCTTTCTCTGTAAATACTAATTGTAGAGAAATAAATTGGGTGTAAACTGTTTCAGTAGAACATCAAATATAATTATAATACTACACTCTTAATTTCTGACATAGGTTAAAGTCATACTTAACAGGGTAAGCTGCCTTGTATACTCTTCCACTGGCCAATTACTCAAGATGAAAGAGAACTATGTTAGATATGATATATACATACAGAATGGAATATTACCTAGCACAAAAGAAGAATTAAATCCTGTCATCTCTAGCAAAGCGAATGGACCTGATGGACATCCTATGAAGTAGCATAAATGAGACAACAGAAAGAAAAGTATCACCTGACAAGTATCACACCTTCTCTCTTACATGTTGAAAGAAACAGAAAGATGACTGAAAGTAGAAGGATCACCAGGCTCTGGGAGGGGTGCAGAGAGGAGAAGAGGAGGAGGAGGAGGAGGGAGAAGAGTGCATGCAGATGATCAAGGCAGGATGCAGATGTGGATGGGAACATCACAGCACATACGGTTAATTCATCTAGCTAATGTGCCAATATTTTTAGTAATAATTCCAAATCTTCCAGAGAGTCAGGTGTGCAAACACTACTATGAAACATAAAGCAAAGTTTTTTTCCTTTAAAAAATAAAGTTAAGAGAATGATGCAAGAGGACATATCTTAATTTTTAAAGGAAGGTTTACTGAACTGATTACCATGAGAATAAAGTCCTCTTGGTCATAAAACTGTACAGTGAACTGAAGATTTAAAAATCAGTGAACAGCAAAGTACACCATTGAAGTGTCTACCTCTACCCGACACATACATTTTATTTATTTATATTTATTTACATATATATTTTAATAACTCATTATCACTCACAAAATGGAAGGAAGAAGCAAGTAATACTGTTTGATTTCCCTAAAATAAGTGTAGAGGCCCATCTTACCTTCTGTGGCTAGACTGCTTTCGGATTTCCTCTTGAAAGCTGCACAGCTCTTCGCTAACTCTGGCAAGTTCTTCAAGAGCCTTTATACAGAGAGGCAAGAGCGGGTTAGCACCCTGAAACGCAAGCGTCTGAGAAACAGTTCACAGCCATGTCGTCTACTCACTGTGTGGAGGGCCCCAGAGCAGCTCTTCCTCTCCTCTTCTGAAGTCCCAAGACCAGGTAGAGCCTCATGGCCCTTTTGTTTGCCTGTAGCCAACAGGTCTATGAATGCTACTTTTGATTTCTTTGGCAGCTTTTGTCCCTTACACAGTGCGTTTTCTTCATCCAGTAAGCTCTGCCCTGTCCCGTGTTTCCCTTCCCAGGCACTGCTGTGGTCCATCTCTGTGAGTTCACACTGTCCTGAGCTGGGCTCATTTGGAGGAGGCGCCAACATTTCACTCCCAATGCCCGTCTCATGATCGAGACCGAGGACTTTAGCACCTTCACCCCTGTTGATTTTCCTCCGAAGCTTTACTTCGTGGCAAAGCTGCATGAAAACAAAATGAAAACTCGTTTGCCATAGTTGACTTTGCCCGTGCTTTTTATAACCACGCACACCACTCTTGGGATCTCTGTGCCACATTACCTTATGCTGTCCTGATTCCAAACAGTACTTTGTACCTATGGATCAGCTGTAGCCACCTTGGCAAACCACAAAGACTACTTTTGGTAGGGCAGTGCACTGATGCTGAATTCTGTATTCTGGACAGAAAATCAACTCAATAAAAGTAAAAGAAACCTGTATCTCTATATGGAGGTGCAGAAGCACTGTCACAAAATCAGAAAGACCTGAATCAATTCATGGGCATGCTCTCTAATCGCTTCAGAAAGAGTCAAGTGCTTAACTTACACTAAATTCATGTTTTTAAAACATATGGCCTTCCTTCTACGCCAACATTTAACTGCCTAAATAGCAGATAAGCTCACATAATAAGCCAATTTATTCTGCTCCCTAAATATGCAATTGGTCATCAGAAAATGTGTCCTTCGGTTGGTCAATTACACTGGGGAGGTCGACAGATTACTGAGATGTTTTTGATGCCAAGGATATACACATCTAAAGAAAGTTTCTCACTCAGGTTAAAGCAAATGTGACAACAGAGTCTTAAAGCTTTGATTATCTACTTACCTGAGTTAAAGGGGATCCTAAATTATTTCTTGGTGAGATTGTCATGTTGCAGACTCAGCTCTCTCCCAGAGGGAGGAAAGTAGTTTTCTCTTTAGACTTCAGTTTTGGGAAAGCTTGTTAATTTCCAAAAAGGCTTTCAGGTATACGTTAACACAAACGACTCTGCACTTCACAGCCAGTCAGCATCTACATAACATGTACTGTTATTCAAAGACTATAAGGAAAAATATATTGGCACTTAATATGTACCTGAGACTCAGTGGAGAAAAGCATTAAACATAGTTGATGCCTGAAAGTTACACAGTGATTTATTTTCTTAGTACTTTTGAATTTGTAAGTGGTCACTGCATAAGGTGGGTCAAGACAGCATCAAACAACAGCTGTGAATCAACAGTTTCTGTAGCATTATTTATACCAACCTGCCATGTGTGATGTGGCTTGGGCTCACCTTGAGGGATATTTTAAAAAGAAACTCTACAACATGGCATGTTAGATCTAAGGGTAAAGTTGATGCTGCTGCCCTTTTTTGGAGAAAGCATGGGTAAAAACAAATGGTTTTGGTTTCAGAACAAGAGGGAAAAGTGCTATTCCTGGGAAATAGTTGGCTGTTGTTTTCTGAATATAGAGAAATATGCACGGCACAATTTTGGTGTTAATTACTAGAAAGACAGTATCATTGGCTGCATTTAACATAAATCATTGCTGTGGTCTCCAACTCGTCTTTCTATTTTTGTACTCCAGCCTGTAAGAAGGTATCTTTTAGACACATACACACACACACACACACACACACACAAACACACCTACACACGTGCACATACACACTGCCAGTACTTATGTACTGAAAAAAATCCATGGATATTTCATGTAAGCACATTATCTATACATATTTCCAGCTATGCAGCTGTCTACCACAGGCAGAAAAACATAACAACATAACAGCTACTTTCTCATACAGTGAAAAGCATTGCAGCCCTTTCTGTTGCCCTGAAGTAGGAAGAGACAGTATAAGTTATGACCTAACTAAAGCTAATTGATAAGATTAGTATTTACCACATATTGTGTCTATAGTTAGCAGAATAATTATTGAACAACTGCAAATTTAACCCATCAGCAGATTATTTTAGCTACATGACTTAAGAAATGAACTAAACCAATCCTGCACCAGGTAATTCATTCACTGGATGTTAAAATGATCCAACATTGTTATCAACTGGACCTTCCAAACCTTTGGGGACCAACAATCCAGGACTAAGTCAGTATTTGACTGAGTTAAAGTTTTAGAGTCTGAATTATTGATTCAGACATCTCCTTATGATTCTGTCTCCGTCTCTAGATGCAGAGGGCATTAAAGGGACAAGTAGACAGACAAACAAACAAACAAAAATCCAAATACTGGGGATGGGGATTTAGCTCAGTAGTGTAAGTGCCTGCCTGGCAAGTGTGAGGTCATGAGTTCGATCCTCAGTACCAAAAAACAAAAACAAAAACCAAAAAGGGACAAGTGGAACACATTTTCCAAATTATGAAGGGACAAGAAGTGGATATGTCATTTAATCTCTGATCACACACAGAAGGTCTGCCTTTTCTTTCTTCTTTTGTTTTGGCTGGCAAAATTTGTCTATCTTTATTTTATTCATAAGCAGCTGGTTGTCAGTAAGAAAGAATGTTTCCATTATAAATATTGAAAACATTCATTTTTACTGCCTGCAAATAAATGCCAAGAAAAGGGACATAAAGCCACATGAGTCAATGTTGTGGATTTACCAGAATAAAGTGAGGTAAGTATAAATATTCCCCAGCGAGTTTGAATATATGACAATGCAAATGCTTGAATGAAAGAGTCCATGCCTGACAGACTAAGAGATAATATAAGGGAATATAATGGTGGAATCAGTCATGACATGTCATTTTTGACAAAATCTTTTCTAATAAATGTAGCATACCTTGTCAGAAAAAATATCTACTGCCATTTTGTTTGATATATCATACTTTTTGATTATACTGAGATATATAATGATAATTTCCTTTGCTACATTTTACTCGTAAATCTGCTCAGGAAATCTGTATTCTAATGCCCAATTATAATTTTTCTAGTATATTTACCACAAATTATGTATTTCCTGCATTTGTACTCAGATGCCCTGGTATTAATGAGCATATGCAGACTGCACAGAACATTTGATACCAAACTTCTCCATCCTGAAAATAATACACCACTGCATTCTAGAGCGATGTGCCAAGGTCTTGACTTTCAGGCAATGCTACAGGATGAGCATGGTCCCTAAGATGCCACCAGGCAAGGCTATGTTATTTTTGGTCTGGTAAATGTCACTGACACATGTGTCTCTTCAGTGGAATAAAGGGCATAAAAGTGGTTTCCAAAACAAAACAAACACCAACAGAATTTTCATTCTGAGTTTGAACTTTACAATACATTCATAATAAATCAACACGTACCTCTTCTATCTTCTTCTGCATGATTTTCCATTGACTTTCCCATTCCTTCCTTTCACTGTCAAACTGGTCCAGTAATTCCATCTTTTCCTTATGCCAGTTAGGCTCTGTGTTCTCCCACTGCTTTTGCAGGTCCATGGTAACTGTGCGAGGGTCAGCGGAGAAGTGTTTCTGCTGGTCTCTGCTTTCTCTCCACCAGTTCCTGAAGCTTGGAGTTGTTTTATTTGAAGCAGTCACTTGCCTTTAAAGTAAAGCCTAATGTAAACATAAGAAAAAAAAACATAAGAGAAAGCCCCACTTTGTGTGCTTTCCAAAAACATATTTGGTCATTTCATCACGAGCTGCTGACATAAACTATAGGAAAACTGGATTCAAAAGAGGAGATGACAACAATCTGCTTAAGAAGAAATGAATACAGTTAATAATCACTATTCTCTTAAGATTTTTTCCCTGTTTGGAGAGAACGCTGCAAAAATTATAACAGATAAGATGCTTCAATGTACATGTGCATGTTAACATTCCTTTACTGATCTAATCAAAAGATGGAATACGTTATGGATATGTAAGAGTTTAAACAGGAAGTTTGACTGTACACTCATAGATATGTGACTGAATAACTCCTGCTGTTCTGAGGCAGGGCTGGCCTAGAGTCTCAGCTTTGTCTTCAGGGTGCAAATCTATGGCAAATGTTATTCCTACACCAGCCAGGTCTCTAAGCTGGGAGTCAACTCAGGAAATTAATGCATGGGCAAGAAACCAATCCACATCATCAAAAATCATTATTTTATTTCAATGAATAAAATCTAAATTCATCAAAACTGCCCTGTGAGACATATATTAAAATTAAGTAGTGTTCTATTTTCCTTCCAATGATAATGTATGAATGATAATCTGTATTGGACACTGAATAGAAAGAATAAATGAAAAATTTTGTTTAGTTGTCAGAGAATCTTCTTATTGTGGTGACTAAAATAATTAGGTCTCTAACCTTTGGGGTATGTACAATTAGGGTCTGAAAATACAATTTAAAACACCAGTGTCAATCATCGGGATGCTTGCTTCCTGCAGGCAGCCAGCAAAGGCAGGGAGAAATAGCCAGACCCACCCCTGCATGCCCGCCGCCATTGGATGCTTGCTTCCCTCAGGAGGGACAAACAGCCAGATATGCCCCATGCACCTGCAGGCTGCCACTGGTGATGGAGCTTCCTGTGGGCAGCCAAAGTGGGCTGGCTAGGAGAATTAAACATGGCCTTGTGTGTCTGCTGCCATCTGGGGAGTCTTGGTGTAGCCATGCAGGCCAAGAGGAGCAGCAGCCCCACCATCACGTAACCATGGCCATTGGAGAAGCCTCATTGTACTGCATGGGTCTGGAGAAGCCTACCCCATACCCCACTTCCTCCTCGGAAACATGGGTTCTCAGAAACCCAGGTGCCTGCCCATTCCCTGACACTGAGGAGAGGCAGGCAACATGGGAAGTATGGCACAACCAGTTTGTCAGGAGGAACTCAGGAGAATGTCAAGGTGAAGGAGCAAAAGGCAACCTCTGACCTCCAGCCCATACAAAACAAGCCCGGGAGAAACAAGACATGGGGAAAAAATGGAAGTCACACATCTGCAATCTCTTAAGAGGATAGCAACTGAAGTAAAGAACTGCATAAGGCTGCAAAAGTTATTGGATCAGAAATAATGTCTCAGGTAAAATAAGAAACCACAAACATAATGATAGAATTGCTGAGCACATCTAAAGAAGATATAGGTAAGACAGAGAAGCATAGGAAAATGATGGAAACATAGAATGAACAATAGAGGAAGGAATTACAATGGATGAAACAGATTCAAAGAGATATTTAGGAAATTTAAAACTCCACTGAAAGCTGGAAAAAACAGTTGGAAGAGACTGAAGATAGGCTTTCAGACCTTAAAGACAGGATTGCAGCTAGACTGTGGAAGAAATGATCTCTTAAAAATAATAAGGAACCAGCAAATAACAATTCAATGGCTGCAAGGTGATGCAATGAAAAATAATTTAAGAATGATAGGTGTCAGCAAAAAAGCAGAGGTCAACATAAATGACCTAAAAAGACTATTTACAGAAGTAATAGTAGAAAACTTCCCAAACATGGGAAAAGGACCTAGCATACAGATTACAAGGCATCTGAAATCCAATTAACCATAACCAAGATAAATCTACACTCATACATACAATAATCAAACTCCCAGAAATTCAGCACAAGAACAGAATATTAAGGCTGTTAGAAAAAAGAAGCAGATTGCCTACAAGGGCAAACCCATCAGAATCATGACAGACTTCTCAGCACAAACCCTTAAGTCAAGACGAGCTTAAAGTGAAGTGTTTCAAATTCTGAACGAAAACAACTTCAAATCCAGATTGATGTACTCTGCAAAACTATCTTTCAAAATTAGTGGAGAAGCAAGATACTTCCATGACAAAGTACAACTGAAGGAATTCATGACCACCAAACCAACCTACAAAGAGCATGGAAGGATGTTCTAGAGAGGCATAAAGATAATCACACTTCCAAGAACAGCAGCAGAGAGGGATCACTGAATGGGGCAGACAATTGAATGGAGAGGAAAACAAGGGAGGCAACAGCAGTAAAAAAAGCATGGCAGAGACAAGGCAGAGCATGTTGGTCATAAGCATTAATGCAGATGCCAATAATAAGAAACACAGGCAGAGTGGATCAAGAGACAGGACCCATCAATACACCGTATACAAGAAACACATTTAACATGAAAGGAAATTCATGGACCAAAAGTCAATGGAGAGGAAACAATGCTCCGTGTGACAGGAAACCAGAAAAAAGCTTGCTTATCACCACTGAATGGCTAAGAAATATATGGCATTTTCATACAATGGAGAGCTACTCAGCTATAAAGTAGGGTAATCTTGAGGCTCTTGCAGTAAATGGATGCAACTGGAGGTCATGCTTATGGGTGAAATGGTTTGGACTCATTTGGGTAAACATCATGTTATCTTCCTATCATCAAAAATTGAAGAAGTTACTGGGTCCCAAAATGTACAGTAGACATTGTGAAAGTGATAGGGGAAGAAACATCTAAAAAAGGAAGGTGGTAACCATTGTTAATTTTCTATGATCTTGTTTTGAGTTCTTGTATCATTTTCATTGTTTTGTTAGATATGGTTTTATCCTGTTATGTTTTATTTGATTTTATTATATCTGATGCTATGGGCAGCTCTTTTGAAGATAACAGATATTATAGTAGCCATTGCCGATTTCGTATTACCAGGTTTTGAAGGCCTGTAACACTTCCGTTATTTTGATCGGTTTTATTGTTTTTGTTTGATTTTATTATAGCCGATGGTATGCGCAGCTATTTTGAAGAAAAGGAGATATTATGGTAGCCATTGTTGATCTCCCATCATCTTGATTGAATTCCTGTATCACTCTGGTTGTTGTTTTCACTGGCTTCAATTTGTTTTATTTTGTTCAGTTTTATTCTCTTTAAAACAAAAAATAAAACACCAAAGAATCCACAGAATAGTTAATAACATTAAGTGACATACTGAATGCAAAGAAGTGTTAGACATTTAAAAAAAATTGTTTTGGCTTTGTGAGATAGAGTCCCATTCTGCATTTCAGGCTGGCTTTGAGCTCACTACACAGCCCAGGCTGACCTCACACTCACAATCCTGCCTCAGCTGTCCAAGTGCTGGGATTCAGCCATGTGCTACCATTCCCAGCTGATCTATCTTCCTTCCTTCCTTTTTTTCTCTTCCTTTCCATTTTTCTTTTTTTGAAAAGTCTTGCTTTGATTTAAACTGAAAATAATTTTTATTAAATCATGTATCTTTTCAGTGGCTATAAAAGCAAATTTTAAAATGCATAAACCTGTTTAAAATAATTGTGACTGTAAGAAATTGAGGACTGGGGGAGTAGCTCAGTGGTAGCATGTGTTCTTAGTGTGTACAAGATCCTGTGTTCATTTTCTAGTACAGAAAAAAATTCCAACTCTTCAGTAGCTAACAGGTTACCAAAATACCGTAACTTACTTATATCCACTCATGCAAATTATGGGTAAAGTTTCCAACAAGTAGTATACATACCATGGATGCTAATACTGTAACATTACCTCTGCAAAAACAGGCAGTGAGCAGTTTTGTATTCATACAATAGAGAGGCATATTCATATCCTCAAAATTAGATATACATCATCAAAACCTAATCTTACTTTTGTCAAACTGTTCTGAACATACACATTGGAAAGAGAAATGGTTTTGAACACAGACATCTATTTTTAAACTGCATACTATCAATGAATTACAAGCCTTATGAGCATTAAAAAGTGTACCCTAATCACCATAAAATCACCATAAAATGAACTTCACTCTTAGCAGACAAGCACAGAGCTCTCTATGCTCCCAAACTATTCCCTAGGGACACTGGTACTTTTCACCACCTTTTTCACCCAATATCATGATTAATTCAAGGAGGGACATGTGTACACGTCCTGAGGAGCAACCCAGGTGTGCTGAAAGCGTTTCCCTTCCCCTGCGCCAGGAAGTCGAGTGATGCACTGGACTTCACAGATAAGGAAAACTGAGGCTCAGTAAGGCTCAACCACAGCCTGACCCTCCCTTCTCCCACTGCCAGCCGCCTGTGGCGTCCCGGGTGACCACCCCGCTGAGACTGGCTTTCGCTCTGCCGGAAGGGCCCTTCTGGTCCAAGCAGCTGTGGAGGCTGCACTGGGCTCAGAGTGCTGGGCCTTGTGCTTCAAGTCAGGCGGGCTGCAGCTGCCAATCAGGACAGGTGAGGAGAGAGGACAGGGTAGGCGAGAGGACAGGGTAGGTGGTGGTGCCGGCCCAGGTGTCCTACGGTACCGAATGGTTGCGGTGGCCTAGGAGACATCGGCCGAGGCCCGAAGGGCCTGCAGAGCAGTGGTGGCGGCGGCGACTCATAGCCCACGTGGGGCGGCATGGGGCCTCCCAGGAACGGGGGCCCTGGATGGGCTGGGGGCCCCTTCACGGCCATGCTCACCTGCGAACAGAAGCAGGCGGTACGTAGTCATGGGGCCTGGCAGGCAGTGGTGGGTAGTCTTCGGCCCCAGCAGGTGGTGGTGGGTTGTGCTTGGCCCCGGGAGGCGGTGGAGGGTAGTCCTGGGGCTTGGCAGGGGTCAGCGGGTAGTCCTGGGGCCTGGCACATGAATCTGCCTAGTCCTGGTCCTGGCAGGGGGCAGTGGGTAGTCATGGGTCCCGGCAGGCGGTAATGGGTAGTCCTGGGGCCCAGGAGGCGATAATGGGTAGTCCTGGGGCCCGGAACATGGTGGTGGGTGGCATGGGAACTGGCAGGCAGCGGTGGGTAGTCCTGGGGCCCGGCAGGCAGTGGTGAGCAATCTTGGGGCCCGGCATCGGTGGTGGGCAGTCCTAGGCCCCGGCAGGTGGAGGTGGGTTATCCTGTGGCCCGGCAGGCGGTGGTGGGTTGTGCTGGGCCCCGGGAAGCAGTAGAGGGTAGTCCTGGGGCTTGGAAGGGGGTGGTGGATAGTCCTGGGGCCTGGCACGTGGTTCTGCCTAGTCCTGGTCCTGGCACGCAGCAGTGGGTAGTCATTGGGCCCGGCACGTGGTGGTGACTAATACTGGGGTCTGGCAGGTGGCGGAGGTAGACTTGGGTTCTGGCAGTCGGGGGTTGGTAGTCCTGGAGCCTGGCAGGTGGGTGTTGGTATTCCTGGGGCCTGGCAGTTGGCAGTGGGTAGTGCTGGGGCCCAGCATGCGGCAGTATGTAGCCCTGCAGTCCGGCAGAAGGGTATGGGTATTCCTGGGGCCCGGCAGGTGGCGGTTGGTAGTCCTGGGGCCCGGCAGGCAGGGGCGAGTAATCCTGGGGCCGGGCAGGCAGTTGTGGACAGTCCTGGGCCCAGGCAGGTGCCTGTGGCTAGTCCTGGGGCCCTGCAGGTGGCGGTGGCAGGCGGCGGTGGCTAGTCCTGGGGCCCCACAAGCGGCGGTGTGTTGTGCTGGGGCCCGGAAGTTCGCGGTGGGTAGTCCTGGGCCCAACACGTGGTGTTGGGTAGGCCAGGGACCTGGAAGGCAGGGGTGGGTTGTCTGGGTCCCTGTAGCGGGTAATGGATAGTCCTGGGGCCCAGCAGGCTGGGGTGGTTACTGCTGGGGCCCAGCATGCGGCAGTGGGTAGTCCTGGGGCCCGGCAGGTGACAGTGGCTAATCCTGGGCCCCAGCAGTCGGCGGTGGATAGTCCTGGGGCCCTGTAGGTGGTAGTCGGGAGTCCTGGGGTACGGCAGGAGGTGGTGGGTAATCCTTGGGCCCGGCTGGTGGTGGTGGGGAGTCTTGCGGCCTGCAGGGTACCAGTGGATAGTCCTGGGGCCCGGCACGTGGTGGTGGCTAGTCCTAGGGCCTGGCAGGTGGTGGTGGGTAGTCTTCGGCCCCGGCAGGTGGTGGTGGGTTGTGCTGGGCCTCAGGAGGCGGGGAAGGGTAGTCCTAGGGCTTGGCAGGGAGCAGTGTGTAGTCCTGGGGCCTGGCACGTGATTCTGCCTAGTCCTGGTCCGGCAGGTGGCAGTGGGTAGTCATGAGGCCCTGCAGTGGTGGTGACTAATACTGGGGCCCAGCAGGCGGCAGGGGTAGACTTGGGTTCCGGCAGTTGGGGGTGGATAGTCCTGGGGACCGGCTGGTGGGGGTGGGTATTTCTGGGGCCCCCCAGGCAGTGGTGGGCAGTCTTGGGGCCCGGCAGGCGGTAGTGGGTAATCCTGGGGCCCGTAACATGGTGGTGGGTAGTTTGGGGCCCGGCAGGCAGCGGTGGGTGGTCCTCAGGCCCCTCCCAGGGTGATGGGGAGCCCTGGGGCTTGGCACGCGGCAGAGGGTAATTCTGGGGCCCGGCAGGTTGTTGTGGCTAGTCCAGGGCCTGGCAGGCGGCGGTGGTTAGTCTTCAGCCCCGGCAGGTGGCTGTGGGTTGTCTTTGGGCCTGGCAGGCCACAGTGGCTAGTCCTGAGGCCTGGCATGTGGCGGAGGCTGGCAGGTGGCGGTGGATAGTCGTGGGGCCTGGCAGGCAGTGGTCGGGAGTCCTGGGTACGGTACGGCAGGCAGTGGTGGGGAGTCCTGCGGCCCGGCAGGTAGCGGTGGGTAGTCCTGGGGTCTGGTACATGGTGGTGGCTAGTCTAGGGCCTGGCAGGCAGTGGTGGGTAGTCTTTGGCCCCGGCAGGTGGTGGTGGGTTGTGCTTGGCCCCGGGATGCGGTGGAGGGTAGTATTGGGGCTTGGCAGGGAGCGGCGGTTAGTCTTGGGGCCTGGCACATGGATCTGCCTAGTCCTGGTCCCCGCAGGCGGCAGTGGGTAGTCCTGGGTCCCAGCAGGTGGTAATGGGTAGTCCTGGGGCCCGGAACCTGGTGGTGAGTGGCATGGGAACTGGCAGGCAGCGGTGGGTAGTCCTGGGTCCCAGCAGGCAGTGGTGGGCAGTTTTGGGGCCCGGCATCATTGGTGGGCAGTCCTAGGCCCCGGCAGGTGGAGGTGGGTTATCCTGCGGCCTGGCAGTTGGCGGTGGGTAGTGCTGGGGCCCAGCATGCAGCAGTGGGTAGTCCTGGAGCCCAGCAGATGGCGGTGGGTACTCCTGGGGCCCGGCAGGAGGTGGTGGGTAGTCCTGGGGCCCGGCAGGCGGTGGTGGGTAGTCTTCAGCCCCGGCAGGTGGCGGTGGGTTGTCTTGGGCCCGGCAGATGGTTGTGGGTAGTCCTTGGGCCCGGCAGGTGGTGTTGGGTTGTCCTGGGGCCCAGCAGGTAGCGGTGGGTAGTTTGCGTTCTGTTAAGGTTAAGAATGCTATGGCTAGGATGGGGATAATTAGTAGTAATAGGTTGATTGGCGGTGGTGGGTAGTCCTGGGGCCCGGCAGGCAGCGGTGGTTAATTTTGGGGCTTGGTAGGAAGTGGCAGGTAGCCCTGGGGCCCAGCATGTGGTGGTTGGCATTCCTGAGGCCCGGCTGGTATGGTGGGTAGTCCTGGGGCCCAGCACGTGTTCCTCGGTAGTCCCGGCGCCCAGCACGTGTTCCTCGGTAGTCCTGGTTCCAGGCATGTGGTGGTGGGTAGTCCTGGTCCCTGGCAGCATCGCTGGGTAGTCTGGGGCTTGGCAGTTGGTGGTGCGTAGTCATGGGGCCTGGCAGGTGGCGGTGCATAGTCCTGGGGACCAGCACCTGGTGCTGGGTGGTCCTGGGACCTGGCAGGCGGTGGTGTGTAAACATGGGGCCCGGCAGGCGGCGGTGTGTAGTCCTGGGGCCTGGCAGGTGATGGTGTGTAGTGCTGGCACCTGGCACATCGTGGTGAGTAGGCCTGGTGCCCGGCAGGCGGCGGTGGGTATTCCTGGGGCACAGCAGGCAGTTTTGGACAGCTGGGGCCTGGCAGGTGGCTGTGGCTAGTCCTAAGGCCTGGCAGGCGGTGTTGGGTTGTCTTCGGCCCCGGCAGGTGGCGGTGGGTTGTCTTGGACCCAGCAGATAGTCGTGGGTAGTCCTTGGGCCCGGCAGGTGGTGGTGTGTCGTCCTGGGGCCCAGCAGGTGGCGGTGGGCAGTCCTGGGGCCCGGCAGTTGGCGGTGGGTAGTTTGGGGCCCAGCAGGCGGTGGTGGGTAGTCCTGGGGCCCGGCAGGCGGCGGTGGTTAATGTTGGTGCCTGGTAGGAGGTGGCACGTAGTCCTGGGGCCCGGCATGTGGTGGTTGGCATTCCTGAGGCCCGGCTGGTGGTGGTGGGTACTCCTGGGGCCCGGCACGTGGTGGTTGGCATTCCTGAGGCCCGGCTGGTGGTGGTAGGTAGTCGTGGGGCCAGGCATGTGGTGGTGGGTAGTCCTGGGGCCCAGCACGTGTTAGTGGGTTGTCCTGGGGCCCGACACATGGTGGTGGGTATGCTTGGGACCTGGCACGTGGTTGTGGGTTGTCCTGGGGCTCAACTTCTGGCAGTTGGTACTCCTGGAACCTGGCAGGCGGCAGTGCATAGTCCTGAGGCCCGGCACGTGGTGGTGGGTAGTCCTGGGGCCTGGCAGGCGGCGGAGGATAGTCCTGGGGCCCGGCAGGCGGCGGTGTGTAGTCATGGGGCCTGGCAGGCAGCGGTAGGTATTCCTGGGGCCCGGAACGTGGTGCTGGGTCCTCCTGGGGCCTGGCAGGAGGCGGTGCATATTCATGGGGCCTGGCAGGCGGCGGTGGGTAGTGCTGCCGCCCAGCACGTGGTGGTGGGTAGGCCTGGCGCTCGGCAGGCGGCGGTGGGTAGTCCTGGGGCCTGGCAGGTGATGGTGCATAGTGCTGGCGCCCGGCACGTGGTGGTGGGTAGGCCTGGCGCCTGGCAGGCGGTGGTGGGTAGTCCTGGGGCCTGGCACGTAGTGGTGGGTAGTCCTGGCGCCTGGCAAGCGGTGGTGGGTAGTCCTGGGGCCCGGCACGTAGTGGTGGGTAGTCCTGGCGCCCAGCAAGCGGTGGTGGGTAGTCCTGGGGCCCGGCAGGCGGTGGTGGGTAGAACTGGGGCCTGGCAGGCGATGGTGCATAGTGCTGGCACATGGTGGTGGGTAGGCCTGGCACCCGGCAGGTGGGGGTGGGTAGTCCTGGCGCCCGGCATGTGGTGGTTGGTAGTCCTGGAGCCCGGCAGGCATCAGTGGGTTGCTCTGGGGCCCGGCAGGCGTCGGTGGGTTGTCCTGGGGCCTGGCAGGCATCGGTGGGTATTCCTGGGTCCCGGCAGGCGGCGGTGGGTTGTCCTGGGGCCCGGCAGGTTGCGGTGGGTTGTCCTGGGACCCGGCAGGCGTCGGTGGGTTGTCCTGGGGCCCGGCAGGCGGTGGTCGGTAGTCTTGGAGTCCAGCGGGTGGTGGTGGCATTCGCGGATCCGAAATGAAATCCGCTCGGGCGCTAAGCGGAGCTGGAGGCCAGAATGGCACAGGTCCCGGCAAGAACTCGCGGGGATGTAGCGGCAGGTCCTGGCGTCTGGGCAGCATGCCGGGCACATAGTCTCTTAAGCCCAGTGGTGGGCCCATGCGTGCGACTGGAAAGCAAGAGGGACATGCGGACATGTCCTGAGGAGCAGCCCAGGTCTGCTGAAAGGGTTTCCCTTCCCCTGCGCCAGGAAGCCAAGTGATGCACTGGACTTCACAGATAAGGAAAACTGAGGCTCAGTAAGGCTCAACCACAGCCTGACCCTCCCTTCTCCCACTGCCTGCGGCCTGTGGCGTCCCAGGTGACCACCCCGCTGAGACTGGCTTCGGCTCTGCCGGAAGGGCCCTTCTGGTCCAAGCAGCTGTGGAGGCTGCACTGGGCTCAGAGTGCTGGGCCTCATGCTTAGAGTCTGGCAGGCTGCAGCTGCCGATCAGGACAGGAGAGGAGAGAGGACAGGGTAGGCGAGAGGACAGGGTAGGCGGTGGTGCCGGCCCAAGTGTCCTACCGTACCGAATGGTGGTGGTGGCCTAGGAGACATCGGCCGAGGCCCGAAGGGCCTGCAGAGCAGTGGTGGCGGCGGCGACCCATAGCCCACGTGGGGCGTCATGGGGCCTCCCAGGAACGGGGGCCCTGGATGGGCTGGGGGCCCCTTCACGGCCATGCTCACCTGCGAACAGAAGCAGGCCCAGTTTCGAGCTCGGCAGTGACACCGGGTGCTGTCCCGAGAGGAGTCAAGGGATCCGCAGAACCTGCCGGGCCGTCCTGAGCAGCACGCCACACACTGAGCATGGTCACCACACTGTCCACACTCGCGTGTGGAGATGAGCTCCACAGGTGCCAGCAGGGCGCTGCACCAGCTCGCTGCACTCTTGCCAGCATGAGCGTGGCCCTGGGCACAACAGGGCGACACAAGGGCTCCCAGGGTCCCGGGGTCACTGGGGAGAACAGGAAGCTGCCTCGGCCAGTTGACACTGCACATGGAGGGGCTGGCGGAGGCGCGTGTGCCTGGGCTGTTTGGAAGGCAGTCCATCGAGCTCTGACCATTGCAGGTAGCCCCAAGTGGTGCGAAGGCTGCCAAGGCAGCAGCCTCAGGACCTGGAGGCACAGCAGCCTGGGCAGCCCGGGGTCGGATTCAGGGGGCCCTGGAACCGGCTTCCCACTCCCACAAGAGCCCACGCCCACCTCATCCCCATCATTGCAAGGGGTCTGCCTAGCACAGACCCTGAGGACCCCAACAGCTGCTCCCAAAAATCAAGCGCACGCGAGTGTGGCGGTGAACACCGGTCATCCCGCACTCGGGAGGCTGAGGTGGGAGGACTGCTAGGGAACTGCAGGTGGGCTCTGGGTACTGTGAGGTCAAGTCCAGCTTGAGCTGCATAAGGAAACCCTGACTCAAAATAAGAACCAAACCAAAACCTCAAGTCAGGGGCATGAGGTGTGCTTTGCTCCAGCACTCAGCACGTGGCCCCAGCCTTAGTGAAGGCCCCAGTCAGATGGTGACCTAGTCAGCGGGCTCGCCCCGCCCAGGCCAGCTGGAGAACAGAGGGGAAACCTAGGGCCCATGGAGCAGCAGGGGCCAAGGCACAGGCTCTACGCTCACCTTGGCGTTGTCCATGTCCTTCTCTGGGGAGGAGCCGTGGGAGCTGCTGTTGGCCACGGGGCCAGGGCCTGGATCTGGGGGCAGAGAAGTCACTCAGAGGACTTTCCCAGGACGAGGACGAGGACTGGGATGAGGGCAGGGATGAGGTCGGGGACGAGTACGAGGATGAGGACAAGGACCGGAAGAAGCCACGGGCAGTCCCTCGGGAGTGCCCTCAGGAACACTGCAGGGCCCCGCGGACAGTCCCTGGAAGGAGCAGAGGCATGGCTGCCTCTGACAGGCAGCTGCAAGGCCTGTGGAAGGCAGGAGGCCAGGGAGCCCACTCCTGGAGCCAGAGGTACCAGGTTCACTGAGCAGGCGTCAAGTGGGGGTGGGGAGGTCGAAGGAGGCCTCAGCCTGCGCGGGCTCCACCTGGTCAGCACTTCACTGACCTGGGGAGCTGGGAAAGCTGCGCTGTGGCAGCGCAAGCCAGATGAGGAGGCTGCTTTAGCTCTCAGGCTTTGGGGGAGGAAGCCAGGGCCACGGAAGACTGAGCCCACACACAGCGGCCACGTGCTTTGGGAGCAGCACACAGAACCAGTAACACACGGACCTGCCAGCTCAGGAGCCATCCCTGGTGGCCCGCAGGTGAGTGGTGACGAAAGTGCGCCCACTCATTGAACACTGTGCAGAGAGGGAGAGGGCGACACTGTGGCCTCTGCCATGCCACAGCCAGAGAGGGTTGGAAGTGATGGGGTGGGCGACTGCTCCCAGGACCCTGCTCCTGCACTGCAATCGAGGTGGGCCTGCACAGGGCCCAGGCCTAAGTGGAAACCAGAGCCAGGAGTGCCCGGGCTCTGTACCAGAGCTCAGGGAACCATGCCCAGGGCAAGGCAGCATGCTGTCATGGAGTCCGGGACTCAAGGCCCCGGAGAGGCTCACGGAAGTTGGCTCTGGGAATGTCGCAGCATGCGAAGTTCAGGCTCGCAGAGGGCGGCCATCCATGGTCCTGAGGCCCGGCACTTGGTGGTGGGTACTCCTGGGGCCTGGCAGGCGGCGGTGGGTAGTCCTGGGGCCCGGCAGGCGGCAGTGGGTAGTCCTGGAGCCCGGCACGTGGTGGTTGGTAGTCCAGGGGCATGACAGGCTGTGGTGGGTAGTGCTCGCGCCCGGCACGTGGTGGCATTATGGTAGCCATTATTGATTTCCTTATATTTGTTTTTAAGTCATGTACTATGTTGATCCTTTTGTGATTGACTCTATTTTGTTTTGTCTCATTTGGTGCTATTATCTTCAAAATAAAAAAAGTGTGGAAAAAAAAGAATGGGTGGAAGAGATGTTTCCAGAAGAATGGACACACCCCAGGATGTGCCTGCTAGACTTAGTAAGTCAACAAGTTTAAGTTCAAACAAACATTTATTGCAAACTTCTGTGAGTCAGAACTCTGTCAGTGTGATGGAAAAGAAGAAAAGCAAATTGTCCTTGCTCCTAAAGGCTAACATATTACATGGGAAAGTGACATGCTTATGGGAAATGCATACATAATCATGATCTAGACTGGTATAATGTTACAGGACTCTAATGAAAGAGAACTACTAAGGTTAATTTAGCAAATAATTCTTAAAGGAGCTAACATTCAGGTAAGTGTAATCTTTGAAGACTTTGGGGGAATTTGGGCAGAGGAGCAAAAACAAAAGTATGAAGATATAAAAAAAGATCATATTAGTAGATACATAAAAACTTTTCATAAAATTCACATTCACTCATGATAAAAAGCACTAAAGAATGGAAGCATAGAAGGACCTTATTTCAATCTAATAAAAGCTATTGATGACAAACCAATGGCCAATATCATATTGAATAAAGAATGGTCAAAAGCTTTCCCTCTAAAATCAGAAACAAGACAAAGATGTCCACTATCACAACTCCTATTCAATATAGTATTCATACCATTAATTAGAGCAATCATTCAAGGGAGAAATAAAATGGATATGTAGAAGAAAGAATGAAAGAGTTCCAATTATCATTATTTTTAGATTCCATAATTTTTTACATAGAAGATTCAAAATTTTCCACCAAAAAACTCTTAGAACTAATAGTAAAATTCAGCAATATATCAGGATACAAAAACACACAAAAATCAATAGCATTTCTGTAACCAATAAAGAATCCATTAATAAAGAAATTGGGAGAATAATACCATTTACAATAGCATTAAGAAAAAATAAATACTTAGAAATTAACCTAACCAAGGATGTGAACGACCTCTACAATGAAAACTACAGTATCCAAAAAGGAGATCAAAGAAGGTATTGCAAAATGAAAGGACATTCTCAGATCCTAAATAGGCAGGACCATCATTATCAAAATGGTCATACTTCAAAAACTGGATTGAGAAAGCTAATTTTTTTTTTGTCTTTTGGTACAGGGGATCAAACTCACAACCTCACACTTGCCAGGCAGGTGCTTATGCCACTGAGCTAAATCCTGGATTGAATGCAATCCCATAGATTTAAGGAAATCCTAACAACGTTCTTTACAGAATGAGAAAATAATCTAAAAATTCATAGGGAACTGGAAGAGACCTAGAATACTAAAAGAAATCAAGAGCAAAGCAGGAAGCATCACAATCCCAGACTTCAAGTTATATTACAAACCTACAGTGATAAGACACAACATGATACCAACACAAATCAGACATGTGAATCTATGGAACAGAATAAAGGATACTGAAACAACCCCAGACACATTCAGCCATCTGATATTTGACAAAGGGTCCAATAATATTTGCTGGAAAAAAGATAGCCAATTTGGCAAATGGTACTGGGAAACTGGCCATCACACACAGCAGCTATTTCTCATCATATACTAAATTAAAATTAAAATAACTCAAATATCTAAATGTTAAAACAGAAACATTTAACCTGCTAGAAGACAAATAAAATTTCTTGACATCATAGGCTTAGGCCAAATGAACAAGAAATAACATCAAGAATCAACACTTTTTTTTCAAAAAAGGATTAACACATGGGATGATGTCAAATTTTAAGACCTTTGCACTGCAAATGAAACAACAAACAGAGTGAAGAAACAACCTACATGATGAGGAAAATATTTTGCTAGCTATACTACTGACAGTATTAATAAGAATATGTAAAGAACTTAAAAATGTTAGATTCCCCCAAATAAAAACCAAGCTGAAAAATGAGCCTCTGAAATAATCATTTCTCAGAAGAAATACAAATGCATGAAAGAAGTTGAACATTAAAGAAATGCAAATTAAAATAATATCAAGATTCTATCTTACTGCAGAAGGCTATCATCAGGAAATCAAATGGTAAGTGCTGGTGAGGCCGCAGGGGAAAAGGAACCCTTCTACACTGTGGTGGGAATGTAAGCTAGGATACTACTATGTGCACTAAAACTAGAGATTCCATTTAACTCAGCTATTCCCCTACTAGGCATCTGTCCATAAGAGTTAAAGACATCAGTGATAATGATATATGTATACTCATGTTTATATAAGCACAATTCATAATAACTACATCTTGGAAAGCACCCTTTAGGTTCAGCAATAGAGGAATGAGAAGACAATATGGTCTTGAAACCACAGTTGAGTACAGTGTCACTCAGCTGTAAGAAGGCATACATTTGAGTCATTTGCAGAAAAATGGATTCACTTTGAATACACAATGTCAAATGAACTAAATCAGATATACAGGCTTAAATATTGCATGGTTTATTTTGAATGAGACATTGTAAGTATAAATAAATGAAAAAGCAAATTAAAAGATATATAATGGTTAAGAGGGAGATATATCTTTTGCAAATGGAAAGGGTGTCAAAATATGGAAGGAGTCAGGAGGAGAAGAGGTTGTAAAAAGAATTAGTATCTGTCATGTACACGTACCAACTATTCACAATGAATGCATTCATTATATATTGCAAAGATTTACTAAGAAAAAAGGAAAAAATAACATCTGGAATTTTCCCAGAACCTACAGATTTAAGAGGCCAGGAAATTCTAAGCAACATTAAAAAAAAAGATATAACCTTTTAATAATGAAATATCAAACATTAAAACAACAAGGAAAAATTTACTCTGAAAGAACAAAAATAACTAAACTCTTAACAGCAAGCAAGAATAATTATACTTAATACAAATGGACCAAATACTCCTATTACTAATGAGATACATCTAAAAAAATACAAAGAATGAAAATTAGTTCATGCACCACATGAATATATTAATATCAGATGAAAGAGAAATTAAAGTATTCTTGATAAGTCATTTTATAATAAAAACATAGTAGAAATACTGAAATTGCACTTACAGTAAAGGACCTCAACATAGGCTTCCAAGAAGAAAGCTATAGTTACAAGGGATGATTTTAACGCGTCAATGACAGAATAACTTGGAGAAAAAAGCCCCGCAGAATACAGAGGTTATGGTTTATATCTAGATGTCCCCCAAACACTCATGTGTTCATAGGATAGGTTTTGGGGAAGTGACTGGATCATAGGGACATGATACTTAAAAATGGCAAAAATGTGGAGGAACAAAGTGAATCCACAGGCAGGCACTGCAGAAGATAAAAAGGAATGCCTGTCTAGCACACTCATCAAGGACAGGCTCAATTATCTTATAGTGGGAGAATCCCACCAAATAACATTGTAAACTTCCTGAGAGGCTTTACAAACTCAGGAGACCTTACTGTTAACTCCCCAGATGTCTCTTCCCAATATTTTCAGAATTGTTGGCTATGTATCCAAACTTGGGCAACTCTTCCTCTGACAATGTTTTTCAAATCCCTGGATAGACACAGTTTTGAACCACACTACAAAGATTTCAGCAGAAATGATGCTGACTTCAATCAATTAAAATGATTGAAAAGAGAAAAGTACTTGGATGGAGTAACACACACACACACACACACACACACACACACACGCACACACACCTTACTTTCCTTAATTTGACCTTGGGCTTCTGTTTGTTGTTGGACTTTATCAACTCCTAGAATCTAGAAGGCAAAAGGTACCAAAAGGAGACCATTGCAAAGAACATACTTTATATCAGAATGAATTGATATGAGTTGGATTTTTACAGGGAACTTTGAATAAGACAAAGAAAGCTTCATTGTGAAGGCTGCCCAGACAGTACAGACTGAAAATGTCATCAGGATCCAATCAGTAGATGGTCAGTTTACATAATTCTACCAAATCTGCCCTTCATTTTTTTTTCAGTCTGATGGAAATCTGTGCAGAGGACCATGTCACCATAGAAAGCAATACCTACTTAAGTAAATATTATAACATAATATATACCAATAATATTATTATCAGAATCTTTCATGAAAATGCTCAGCAATTGCCATCTTAAAGAAACAAATAGGAAACTGTCAAACCACTACATTTTGTATGTGTGTGAGTGGATATGTGTTGGCGGAATCATTATTATATTAACAAACTGTTTCTTTGGAAAAATGCATCTAGTGTTGTGTGTATGGTCCTTATTGACAACTTTCCTAGAACCCAATGTATGACTGCCCAATATGACGTATGTGTCCCCCACCCCCAGATTTGTGGGATACAAGACTACTATTTGCCACTCTCTTCTTTGAGTAGGATCAATTGACTCTGATCACTCTGATTAGCTGATGTTGTGGTTGTAACATCATTTATTGGAGAATTTCAACTTTCACAAATGGTTAATTTGGGAATTTGTAGCAAAATCTTTCAGTTGAAGAAACTAAAATTCTTGGAGAGATATATTTTGCAATATTTTCTTCTATGCATGGAAGAGCTAATAACAGCTGAAATCTAGGTAAAGGTTAACACTCATAGAGATACACAAGCACTCAAGTGTTTACAGAATATTTTCCAATTACTAAGAAAAAAGTGAGGCTGAGCCTATATAAAGGATGGTGACAAAAGTCAGACCGGCAATTCACCCCACGCTGGGAGTCTGACACTTCGCATGCTTTAAGATGGGACCCTGAAGGTCTATATTTCCATAGTAACAAATAATTTTGAGTAAAGCAGCCTTGATATATATTTGCAGCCTAACACAATAACCTCTGAGTGATCTAGGGAACCGCAGGACTTGACCCTAGGTTAAAGTCATTCCAGAATGTTAGTGTCAATTGCTGATAGCACAAAAGTGATTTCCCTGGAAATAAATAACAAATTCTTGTCACCTGTGGGTAGGTTTGTCCTGAGTAGGTCCCCAATGCCTACACAGTAGAGCTACCATTCCTTTAGCCTCACAGAGGGCAGAAAGTCTCCCTGTTCCTGAGGAGTGGAGAAACACAGAGAGCAGGTGGCCTGGATGCCAGGCTGGAAGCCCAGTGAGCTCTGGCAGTAAGACAGAATCAGACGAGCTGAAGGAAACAGCAACTGCAGGGCACTGGGTGAAAACTAAAGGTAGCACTCCTCCCCATCAGCTCTTGAACTCCTGACTTCCCCTAAGACTGCAGCCCAGAGTGGAAAGAAAACAGCTGTTTAAACTCCTGTTTTTCTACCTCCACCCTACAGCAATCAGAGTGCCGAGGACAAATTTATTCAAGCTCCAAGAAGTCCAGGTTCCAAAGCAACTGGGTGCCATCATGACCTGCTTGTCAGAAGAAATCCTTTGCTGGCACATTTGAGGTTCGTTATTGCTGCCAACAGCAATTCATCTTGTTCCATTACTTTAACACACCAAGGGCCTCTAAATTGCTAATTAAGGTTAGGTGGCTGAGAAATTCTAGGTAATTTCTACCTTTCCCAGCTAATGTGGAGATTTTTTCCATCTACACTTCTAAATAAATCACATTGGTATTTTTACAAGTCTTTGCAAAGAAATTAAATATTTTCTAATAATGAATAAAGGCAGTTTGGGTCACATCACCCTTGCTCCCTTCCTGCAATTGAGGATGCAGGTGACACAGCTGTCTCCACAGCCAGATGCCAAAAGCGGTGGGGAACAACTTTACGGTTCACCCAGCCCTCAGAGATCCTCTTTGCCAGCTTCCTCAGCACAGAGCTGCTTCTGGCTTGGCCTCTTGCCATTGAGTCCCTAACTGAGTATTGTGTGATTATTTCACTAGCAGCACCGATGTGGGCGGGCCTGAGGAGGCTGGGTTTGCCCTGATGGTCAGGCCTTGAATAGAACAAGGCTATTCTAAAGCTGGTGGGGTTCATCCTTGGTATGATGGAGAAAGGTAGGAGCAGCAACAGTTCTGACTTTGCCCACTCCCATTCTTCCCTGAGGTGGGTCATAAAATCTACAAATACTTCAATCTTCCCCAAAAGTAGATCATCAGCTCCCCATTCAACAGATGGCCTCCTGATACCCAGAGAAAAGAATATTCTCATGTCTGCAGCAAAAGGGACGCACAGAAGAGTCTCAACAAACAGGCCCGGCAAAGTCTCCCCTGGCTTGTTCATTAGATTATGTCTTCACTTTTCTATCATGTGCCCCAACAGCTGTCCACTGTCTGACAGATCTAGCCAAAAAACACACAAGTGGAAGCATTTCTTTGACATTCTTTGAATTACAAAAGCTGCTGTGCTGTGTTACATTGACATGAAATAAATGTGTGCTTTTCTCCTATTAATCTGCTTTATTAATGGGTCTTGGCCACAAACTGGGGTGGGTAGAGAAAAAGATACTAGTCTGCCCCTCCAAACAATGAAGTGAAGCTGACAGAGTTTGTCCCCAAACCCCTTCCGTTCTCTGTGTTTATCTTCAGTCTCCCTTCTCAGGAGCCCAGGCAGGCTGGATCTCAAGGACAATATCTTCCTTCAAGTTCTTTCCCTTTCCTAGTCCCTCAGCTACGCTTACTTTATGCTGAAACTTCAAGGTCTTTGGGTGGGGGTGGGGTCTTCACTTGTCAACCTTTTATTTATTTTTTTTATTTTTTATTTATTTTTTTGTCTTTTTCATTTTTATGGGTACCGGGGATTGAACTCAGGACCGCCTGCTTGCAAGGCAGGTGCTTATGCCACTGAGCTAGATCCCCAGCCCCTTCGCCAAACTTTTAAATCAGCCACATAAAAGCACTAGTGGGTGGGTATGTCAAAGCATGGGGAAACGCTAAGACAGAGTTGAGCGTCTTGCTCCTGATAATAAAGAACCACGCTGGTCAAGCTCAGAGCCTCAGCAGGGAAGAACCTGATCTTGAAATTTTTTGGCAGTGGTGGGCTGGCAAATCAGCGCTTTGTGGGAGGAAGAGCACTTACCAATATCCATGAGAAGAAATACTGAATCCCATCATGGCCTAACTGCAAGCTACTGAAGATTTAACGAACGGCCCAATAACTTCTAAGTATTTAATGAATGTTCCTTGTCAGCCCTAGAGACCAGCTCTCATACACCATTTTTTCAGAACCCTGAGGCTAAGGGACTGAGGGACTCTCAGAGGTGCAAGTGATTAACATCATTGGTAGGAGCAGTGTCAGCTGAGACAGCTGTGGATCGGCTGGCAGTCAGAGGAGGAGGTATTGCAGTGAGTGTATCCTTGGTTGGCTGATTTCCAGAAGGAAGAGAATGACACTGATTAGTTCGTTAAACTCCCACTAAACTGACTTGTCAATAAGACACTGAATAGACTTGCAAATAGTTTTGATGGGTATTTGTTAGCAGGATACATACATGGAAATTTCTCTTCTCCCAAGTTTTCAGAAACATTTTAATTCTCAGGTAGTACAGTAGATAAAAATTTTAACACAGGCCTTCTTATCAAAGACTGGATAAGATAAGATAATCAGAATTCCATTTATAATTATAGTATTTGAATGGCCAATAGAAAAAATCCCGCACCAACAATAAAATGAACACAGCCTTATAAGCTATGTCTCCTATATCTAAGTAAAGAATTTTTGTGTAAGATTTTCAGTTCATTTTAGAGCGATAACCTCAGGTTTTTCCTTTAAGATAAACTTCAGCTACTTCTTAGACCTCTGTTCCAGATACAGGAGGAACTGACAGTCTTAAAACAACATTGTGTTTGGCTTATCATCAGAAGGTCCTCATCCTTTATCTTACAAGCTTGTCCACACCATGCTCTTCTACCTTCCGTCCTCAGCACAGGCTACACACAGCCTGAATCCTCACCTATGAACACAGTGGGGATTCTTTGAGAATCGGAGCTAGAGCAGTTTGTATTGATACTCGTGTCTTCCTAAACTTGCACTAGGATGTCCTAGAATACTATTTTACTGTTTGTAGCTCATTGTTTTATTCAAAATGGTTTGAACCTGCTATTTGTATTCATCAAAATCATCTCCATGCTTCCTCAGTACTGGAATCTTTTTTCTTCTCTGAATATCCCTGTGCTCAAAACCCTCTGAACATGGACTTAGATTGCATCCAAAGCTGTGGTCAAGAACAGGTACACAGGCAGCAGAGATCCTGGTTTTAAAAATGGTCCTCACTGATCTGTGTGACTTTATCATTTACTGCTTATGTAAACAATAAAAAGTGAAAGAAAATTTCCATGAAGTGGGTAATATGAGAGAGAAAGCTGAGGAGAGAACCTGGAGGCCCCTGTGGACAAGAGGCATGTGATGGAGGGGTGTGCTGTAGAAAGGAGAAGCCATGAGCAGAGAGGCCCAGGGATAATAACAAGTCCTTATACAACACTGACTGAAGCCAGTTATGGTCACATTTTGTGCAATATCATTTAAATTTCATGATAATACACTGAGGTCAGCATTATTATTATCCCGTATAAGGAAACTGAGGCTCAAATAGGGTAAGTTACCTGGCCAAGACAGGAGAAGCAGGAATCAGGTAGTCTGGCTCTAGGGTCCAGGCACATGCTAGTTTGCAAAATAGCCTCTCCCGCAGGACAGTGAGCCAAATGGAGTAGGCAGGAGAAGAGGCAAGGCTAAAAACCTCTAGAGGTGGTGTGCGTGGAGGGTCTGCAGGTCCAGGAGGCTGGAGGACACTGGAGGGCTTGATGAGGCTGGAAGAAGGCAGGGACTGGGCCAGAGTCTGGTTGGGAACACAGAGCCATATTGTGTAGGATATTGTGTAGCCCAAGAATGGAATGTATTTAACTCACACGGGGAGGGCTTTTACATTAACAGACCAAGGCTTGTTAAAAGCGAAGCTCCTTTGCAGATGTGTCCTGTGCCCATTTTTAGGAAATCAGCCTGCTTCTGTCACACGTCTACACCCACCAGAGTCTCAGTGCTCCGACAGACCGGGGGCAGCATTTTGAGTCATTTCTTGTGACTATAATTTGAGGGGAAAACCTTTTTTTTTTTATCAGTACCGGGGATCAAACTTAGGACTGCCTGCTTGCAAGGCAGGTGCTTATGCCTCTGAGATAAATCCCCAGCCCCTGAGGGAAAAATCTTTATGGGGAAGGTAGCCTTAGCCAGATTATTTTGAGAATATAATTCAAGGACAGTTAAGGAAATTGACAAGTTGTCAACTCATAATCTCTAGGCATTCAATGAAAAATCAGGAAACTGGAGTTCACACTGCACTCATCACGTTATGAAATGTTTCTGTATGATGAAGTCTTTAAAGGTCAGACAATTGTCAGATTGTTTCAGAATTTATTTGATTCTAACTGCTAAGTATTATTTTTAGGCGGCGAATCGGTGAAGTGGAAGCAGAATTAGAGAAAATGGAGTGCTCATTTAAAAACCAGGCAAGGAATAGAGTGCGCTGTGGTGACAGCATCCGTTAATCCCCCACACAGGAGTCATGGAGGGCTGCAGCCCCGGTGACTGGTCCCTCAACCTGCGTCTTGCCCTGTTCTCTTGCAGCTTGCTACTGAGAAGAAAAAAGCCCATGAGAACTGGGTAAGAGCCGCCTCGCCTCGCCTCGCCTCGCATCGCCCTCTCCAGCTTCATTCAGCCACTGTGCTGAGCTGGCCTCTCTGTCTCCACAGCTCAAAGCCCGACATGCAGAGCGCCTGGTGGCAGATGAGAAGCGGCAGGCCGCCAACCTGTGGCAGAGGTTAGCAGCGCGTGGCGCGTTGCGATGCATGGCGCCCACCTTTTAGACCACTCAGGGTGGCTATGGTCACCCCCAGCCCTACTGTGTCTGTGTGCAGGCTGGTGGAAATTACCCAGAAGCTGGATATGCTTAAAGAGGAGCCTGGGATCATCAATCCGATGCCGGAGTGTCATGGAGTGCAGGACGCGCCCCACAGAGGTGGGCACTCTGTCCTTCTGAGTGGGACTCGGGGAACTTAGCCACTGCAGAGAACGGCAAACCAGCGCGTGTGTTGTCTCCTCAGGTCCCCTGAGCCAGAAGGGCTCCTTGGGCCGGTCCCCTGTGAGTGGTGGTGAGTGCTCCCTGCCCCCAGGCGCAGAGCCTCCTGGATGGCTGCCCTCTGGGAGCCTGAACTTTGCATGCTGCGACATTCCCAGAGCCGACTTCGGTGAGCCTCTCCGGGGCCTCGAGTCCTGGACTCTGGGACACCATGCTGCCTTGCCCCGGGCATGGTTCCCTGAGCTCTGGTACATAGCCTGGGCACTCCCGGCTTGGGTTTCCACTTAGCCCTGGGACCTGTGCAGGCCCACCCCCACTGCAGTGCAGGAGCATGGTCCTGGGATCAGTCGCCCACCCCGTCACTCCAAACCCTCTCTGGCTGTGGCATGGCAGAGGCTGCAGTGTCGCCCTCTCCCTCTCTGCACAGTGTTCAATGAGTGGGCGCACTTTTGTCACCACTCACCTCCTGGCCACCCGGAACGGCTCCTGAGCTAGGCAGGTCTGAATGTTACTGGTTCGGTGTGCTGCTCCCAAAGCATGTGGCCGCTGTGTGCGGGCTCAGTCTTCCAAGGCCCTGTTTTCCTCCTCCACAGCCTGAGACCTAAAGCAGCCTCCACCTCTGGCTTGGGCTGCCACAGCCCAGCTTTCCCAGCTCCCCAGGTCCGCAAAGTGCTGACCAGGTGAAGCCCGTGCAGGCTCACAGGCCTCCTTCGATCTCCCCACCCCCACTTGACGCCTGCTCAGTGAGCCTGGTACCTCTGGCTCCACTCGAGGGCTCCCTGGCCTCCGGCCTCCCACGGGCCTTGCAGCTGCCTGTCAGAGGCAGCCATGCCTCTGCTCCCTCCAGGGACAGTCCTCGGGGCTCTGCAGTGTTCCTGAGGGCACTTCCGAGGGCGTGCCCGTGGCCTCTTCTGGTCCTCGTCCTCATTCTCATCCTCGTCCCCGTCCTCGTCCCTGCCCTCGTCCCCATCCTCGTCCTTGTCCTGGGAAAGTCCTATGAGTGCCTTCTCTGTCCCCAGATCCCAGCCCTGGCCCCGTGGCCAACAGCAGCTCCCACAGCTCCTCCCCAGCCAAGCACATGGACAACGCCAAGGTGAGCCTGGAGCCCGTGCCTGGGCCCGAGCTGCTCCATGTGCCTTCGGTTTCCACTCTGTTCTCCAGGTGGCCTGGCGTGGCGACCCCGCTGACTAAGTCACCATCTGACTGGGCCTTCACTAAGGCTCCGGCCGCGTGCTGAGTGCTGAGAGCACAGCACACCTCACGCCCCTGCCTTGAGTGTTTGGTCAAGCTGGACTTGACCTCACAGTACCCAGAGCCCACCTGCAGTTCCCTAGCAGTCCTCCCGCCTCAGCCTCCCGAGTGCGGGATGACCAAGCCACACTCGCGTGCGCTTGATTTTTGGGAGCAGCTGTTGGGGTCCTCAGGGTCTGTGCTAGGCAGACCCCTTGCAATGATCGGGATGAGGTGGGCGTGGGCTCTTGTGGGAGTGGGAAGCCGGTTCCAGGGCCCCCTGAATCCGACCCCGGGCGGCCCAAGCTGCTGTGCCTCCTGGGTCCTGAGGCTGCTGCCTTGGCAGCCTTCGCACCGCATGGGGCCGCCTGCAATGGTCAGAGCTCCATGGACTGCCTTCCAAGCAGCCCAGGCCCAGGCGCCTCCGCCAGCCCCTCCCCGTGCAGTGTCAACTGGCCGAGGCAGCTTCCTGTTCTCCCCAGCTACCCCGGGACCCTGGGAGCCCTTGTGTCGACCCTGTGGTGCCCAGGGCCACACTCATGCTGGCAAGAGTGCAGCGAGCTGGTGCAGCGCCCCGCTGGCACCTCTGGAGCTCCTCTCCGCATGCAAGTGGGGACAGTGTGGTGACCATACTCGCTGCCTGGCATGCTGCTCAAGAGGGGCCGGCAGGGTTCGGGGATCCCTTGACTCCTCTCGGGACGGGCACCTGGTGTCACTGCCGAGGTTGAAACTGGGCCTGCTTTTGTTCGCAGGTGAGCATGGCCGTGAAGAGGCCCCCAGCCCATCCAGGGCCCCCGTTCCTGGGAGGCCCCATGCCGCACCACATGGGCTATGGGTCGCCGCCGCCACCACTGCTCTGCAGGCCCTTCGGGCCTCGGCCGATGCCTCCTAGGCCACCGCCACCATTCGGTACGGTAGGACACTTGGGCCGGCACCACCGCCTACCCTGTCCTCTAGCCTACCCTGTCCTCTCTCCTCTCCTGTCCTGATCGGCAGCTGCAGCCCGCCAGACTCGAAGCATGAGGCCCAGCACTCTGAGCCCAGTGCAGCCTCCACAGCTGCTTGGACCAGAAGGGCCCTTTCGGCAGAGCGAAAGCCAGTCTCAGCGGGGTGGTCACCCGGGACGCCACAGGCGGCTGCCACTGGGAGAAGGGAGGGTCAGGCTGTGGTTGAGCCTTACTGAGCCTCAGTTTTCCTTATCTGTGAAGTCCAGTGCATCACTCCACTTCCTGGCGCAGGGGAAGGGAAACCCTTTCAGCAGACCTGGGCTGCTCCTCAGGACGTGTCCGCATGTCCCTCTTGCTTTCCAGTCGCACGCATGGGCCCACCACTGGGCTTAAGAGACTATGCGACCGGCGTGCTGCCCGGACGCCCCGACCTGCCTCTACATCCCCGCGAGTTCTTGCCGGGACCTGTGCCATTCAGGCCTCCAGGCCCGCTCGGCGCCCGAGCGTATTTCATTTCGGATCCGCGAATGCCACCACCACCCGCTGGACTCCAAGACTACCTACCACCGCCTGCGGGGCCCCAGGCCTATCCACCACCATGTGCCGGGCCTCAGGACTATGCACCGCCGCCTGCCAGGTCCCAGGAGTACCAACTGCCACGAGTTGGGCCCCAGGACAACCCACAACCCCGTGCCGGGCCCCAAGAATACCCACCACTACGTGCCAGGCCCCAGGACTACCCACCACCACATGCCTGGCCCCAGGACTACCAAGCAACACGTGCTGGGCCCCAGGACTACCGACCACCACGTGCCGGGCCCCAGGACTACCCATCACCACCAGCTGGGCCGCAGGAATGCCAACCACCATGTGCCGGGCCCCAGGACTACCTGCCACCTCCTACCAGGCCCCAACATTAACCACTGCCGCCTGCCGGGCCCCAGGACTACCCACCACCACCTGCTGGGCCGCAAACTACCCACCGACACCTGCCAGGCCCCAGGACTGCCTACCGCCACCTGCCGGGCCCCAGGACTGCCTACTGCCACCTGCTGGGCCCCGGGACGACACACCAGCACCTGCCGGGCCCAAGGGCTACCCACCAGCACCTGCCGGGCCCAAGGGCTACCCATGACCATCTGCCGGGCCCAAGGGCTACCCATGACCATCTGCCGGGCCCAAGACAACCCACCGCCACCTGCCGGGGCCGAAGACTAGCCACCACCGCCTGCCAGGCCCTAGGACTAGCCACAGCCACCTGCCGAGCCCAACTGTCCAAAACTGCCTGCCCAGCCCCAGGACTACCCACCACCGCAAGCCGGGCCCCAGGAATACCCACCACCATCTGCCAGGCTCCAGGACTACCCACTGCTGCATGCTGGGCCCCAGCACTAGTCCTGGGGCCAGGCAGGCGGTTGTGGACAATCCTGGGGCCTGGCAGGTGCCTGTGGCTAGTCCTGGGGCCCTGCAGGTGGCGGTGGCAGGCGGCAGTGGCTAGTCTTGGGGCCTGGCAGGCGACAGTTGGTAGTCCTTTGGTCCCGCAGGTGACAGTGGCTAGTCCTGGGCCCCGGCAGGCGACAGTTGGTAGTCCTTTGGTCCCACAGGTGACAGTGGCTAGTCCTGGGCCCCGGCAGGCGGTGGTGTGTAGTCCTGGGGCCCGGCGGGTGGTGGTGGGGAGTCCTGGTGCCCGGCAGGCGGCAGTGGGCGGTTCTGCAGCCTGGCAGGTGGCTGTGGCTAGTCCTAGGGCCTGGCAGGGGGTGGTGGTTAGTCTTCGGCCCCTGCAGGTGGCGGTGGGTTGTCTTATGAACTGGCAGGCGGCGGTGTGTTGTCCTGGGGCCTGGCAGTTGGCAGCGGGTAGTTCTGGGGTCCAGCATGGGGCAGTGGGTAGGCCTGGAGCCAGGCAGAAGGCAGTGGGTAGTCCTGGAGCCCGGCAGATGGCAGTGGGTATTCCTGGGGCCCGGCATGCAGTGGTGGGTAGTCCTGGGGCCGGGCAGGCAGTTTTGGACAGTTGGGGCCCGGCAGGTGGCTGTGGCTAGTCCTAGGGCCTGGCAGGCGGTGGTGGCCAGTCTTTGGCCCCAGCAGGTGGCGGTGGGTTGTCATGGGCCCCAGCAGATGGTCGTGGGTAGCCCTTGGGCCTGGCAGGTGGTGGTGGGTCGTCCTGGGGCCCAGCAGGTGGCAGTGGGCAGTCCTGGGGCCCGGCAGGTGTCGGTGGGTAGTTTGGGGCCCAGCAGGCAGTGGTGGGTAGTCCTGGGGCCCGGCAGGCGGCGGTGGTTAATGTTGGAGCCTGGTAGGATGAGGCAGGTAGTCCTGGAGCCCGGCACATGGTGGTTGGCATTCCTGAGGCCCAGCTGGTGGTGATGGTTAGTCCTGGCGCCTGGCACCTGGTGGTCGGTAGTCCTGGGGCCAGGAATGTGGTGGTGGGTAGTCCTGGGGCCCGGCACGTGTTAGTGGGTAGTCCTGGGGCCTGGCACATAGTGGTGGGTATTCTAGGGACCCAGTACGGTGTTGTGGGTTGTCCTGGGGCCAAACTCGTGGCAGTTGGTACTCCTGGGACCTGGCAGGCGGCGGTGCATAGTCCTGAGGTCTGGCACGTGGTGGTGGGTAGGCCTGGCACCTGACAGGTGGAGGTGGGTAGTCTTGGGGCCTGGCAGGCGGCGGTGGGTATTCCTGGGGCCCGGCAGGTGGTGGTGGGTTGTCCTGGGGCCCGGCAGGCATTGGTGAGTATTCCTGGGGCCTGGCAGGCAGTGGTAGGTAGTCTTGGAGTCCAGCGGGTGGTGGTGGCATTCGTGGATCCGAAATGAAATACGCTCAGGCGCCGAGCGGGCCTGGAGGCCTGAATGGCACAGGTCCCGGCAAGTACTCACGGATGTAGCGGCAGGTCGTGGCGTCCAGGCAGCATGCCGGGCGCATAGTCCTTAAGCCCAGTGGTGGGCCCATGCGTGCGACTGGAAAGCAAGAGGGACATGTGTACACGTCCTGAGGAGCAGCCCAGGTCTGCTGAAAGCATTTCCCTTCCCCTGTGCCAGGAAGTCGAGTGATGCACTGGACATCACAGATAAGGAAAACTGAGGCTCAGTAAGGCTCAACCACAGCCTGACCCTCCCTTCTCCCACTGCCGGCGGCCTGTGGCGTCCCAGGTGACCACCCCGCTGAGACTGGCTTTCGCTCTGCCGAAAGGGCCCTTCTGGTCCAAGCAGCTGTGGAGGCTGCACTGGGCTCAGAGTGCTGGGCTTCGTGCTTCGAGTCAGGCGGGCTGCAGCTGCCAATCAGGACAGGAGAGGAGAGAGGACAGGGTAGGCGGTGGTGCCGGCCCAAGTGTCCTACTGTACCGAATGGTGGCGGTTGCCTAGGAGACATCGGCCGAGGCCCGAAGGGCCTGCACAGCAATGGTGGTGGAGGCGACCCATAGCCCACGTGGGGCAGCATGGGGCCTCCCAGGAACCGGGGCCCTGGATGGGCTGGGGGCCTCTTCACGGCCATGCTCACTTGCCAACAGAAGCAGGCCCAGTTTCAAGCTCGGCAGTGACACCGGGTGCCCGTCCTGAGAGAAGTTAAGGCATCCCTGGACCCTGCCAGGCCCTCGTGAGCAGCATGCCAGGCAGCGAGCATGGTCACCACACTGTCCCCACTCGCGTGCAGAGAGGAGCTCCAGAGGTGCCAGTGGGGTGCTGTGCCAGCTCGCTGCGCTCTTGCCAGCATGAGTGTGGCCCTGGGCACGACAGGGGTGACACAAGGGCTCCCAGGGTCCCGGGGTCGCTGGGGAGAACAGGAAGCTGCCTCGGCCAGTTGACACTGCACGGGGAGGGGCTGGCGGAGGCGCCTGGGCCTGGGCTGCTTGGAAGGCAGTCCATGGAGCTCTGACCATTGCAGGCGGCCCCATGCGGTGCGAAGGCTGCCAAGGCAGCAGCCTCAGGACCCAGGAGGCACAGCAGCTTGGGCCGCCCGGGGTCGGATTCAGGGGGCCCTGGAACCGGCTTCCCACTCCCACAAGAGCCCACTCCCACCTCATCTCCATCATTGCAAGGGGTCTGCCTAGCACAGACCCTGAGGACCCCACCAGCTGCTCCCAAATATCAAGCGCACGCGAGTGTGGCAATGCACACCGGTCATCCCGCACTCGGGAGGCTGAGGCGGGAGGACTGCTAGGGAACTGCAGGTGGGCTCTGGGTACTGTGAGGTCAAGTCCAGCTTGACCAAACACTCAAGGCAGGGGCGTGAGGTGTGCTGTGCTCCAGCACTCAGCACGCGGCCCGAGCCTTAGTGAAGGCCCAGTCAGATGGTGACCTAGTCCGCGGGGTCGACACGCCCAGGCCAGCTGGAGAAAAGAGTGGAAACCGAAGGCACATGGAGCAGCTCGGGCCCAGGCATGGGCTCCAGGCTCACCTTGGCGTTGTCCATGTGCTTGGCTGGGGAGGAGCTGTGGGAGCTGCTGTTGGCCACGGGGCCAGGACCAGGATCTGGGGACAGAGAAGGCACTCATAGGACTTTCCCAGGACGAGGACGAGGATGGGGACGAGGATGAGGATGAGGAGGAGGACCAGAAGAGGCCACGGGCACGCCCTCAGAAGTGCCCTCGGGAACACTGCAGCGCCCCTCAGACTGTCCCTGGAGGGATCAGAGGCATGGCTGCCTCTGACAGGCAGCTGCAAGGCCCGTGGGAGGCAGGAGGCCAGGGAGCCCTCGAGTGGAGCCAGAGGTACCAGGCTCACTGAGCAGGCGTCAAGTGGGGGTGTTGTTGGGGGTAGGGGGGGGTCGAAGTAGGCCTCTGAGCCTGTGCGGGCTCCACCTGGTCAACACTTCGCGGACCTGGGGAGCTGGGAAAGCTGCGCTGTGGCAGCCCAAGCCAGAGGCAGAGGCTGCTTTAGGTCTCAGGCTGTGGAGGAGGAAAACAGGGCCTTGGAAGACTGAGCCCGCACACAGCGGCCACGTGCTTTGGGAGCAGCACACAGAACCAGTAACATGCGGACCTGCCTAGCTCAGGAGCTGTCCCTGGTGGCCCTGAGGTGAGTGGTGACGAAAGTGTGCCCACTCATTGAACACTGTGCAGAGAGGGAGAGGGCGACACTGTGGCCTCTGCCATGCCACAGCCAGAGAGGGTTGGGAGTGACGGGGTGGGCGACTGCTCCCAGGACCGTGCTCCTGCACTGCAATGGAGGTGGGCCTGCACAGGGCCCAGGGCTAAGTGGAAACGCGAGCCAGGAGTGCCCGGGCTCTCTACCAGAGCTCAGGGAACCATGCCCGGGGCAAGGCAGCATGCTGTCATGGAGTCCTGGGACTCGAGGCCCCGGAGAGGCTCAACGAAGTCGGCTCTGGGAATGTCACTGCATGCGAAGTTCAGGCTCGCAGAGGGCAGCCATCCATGGTCCTGAGGCCCGGCACTTGGTGGTGGGTTGTCCTGGGGCCCTGCAGGCAGCAGTGGGTAGTCCTGGAGCCCAGCACGTGGTGGTTGGTAGTCCTGGGGCCTGGCAGGCGGTGGTGGTTAGTGCTGGCGCCTGGCAAGTGGTGGTGGGTAGGCCTGGAGCCCAGCACGTGGTGGTGGGTAGGCCTGTCGCCTGGCAGGCGGCGGTGGGTAGTCCTGGGGCCCGACGTGTGGTGGTTGGTAGTCCTGGGGCCTGGCAGGTGGTGGTGGGTAGGCCTGGCGCCCGGCAGGCAATGGTGGGTAGTCCTGGGGCTCGGCAGGCGGTGGTGGGTAGTCCTGGGGCCTGGCAGGCGCAGGTGCATAGTGCTGGCGCCCGGCACGTGGTGGTGGGTAGGCCTGGCACCCGGCAGGCGGCGGTGGGTAGTCCTGGCACCCGGCACGTGGTGGTTGGTAGTCCTGGGGCCTGGCAGGCGATGGTGGGTAGTGGTGGCACCTGGCACATGGTGGTGGGTAGGCCTGGCGCCCGGCAGGCGTCGGTGGGTAGTCCTGGGGCCAGACAGGTGGTGGTGGGTAGTCCTGGGGCCTGGCAGGCGTCAGTGGGTTGTCCTTGGGCCCGGCAGGCATAGGTGGGTTGTTATGGGGCCCGGCAGGTGGCAGTGGGTATTCCTGGGGCCCGGCAGGTGGCGGTGTGTACTTCTGGGGCTCGGCAGGCGGCGGTGGGTACTACTGGGGCCCGGCAGGCGGTGGTGGGTATTCCTGGGGCCCGGCAGGCAGCGGTGGGTTGTCCTGGGGCCCGGCAGGTCGTGGTCGGTAGTCCTGGAGTCCAGCGGGTGGTGGTGGCATTCTCGGATCCGAAATGAAATACGCTCGGGCGCCGAGCGGGCCTGGAGGCCTGAATGGCACAGGTCCTGGCAAGAACTCGCGGGAATGTAGCGGCAGGTCGTGGCGTCCAGGCAGCATGCCGGGCGCATAGTCTCTTAAGCCCAGTGGTGGGCCCATGCGTGCGACTGGAAAGCAAGAGGGACATGCGGACACGTCCTGAGGAGCAGCCCAGGTCTGCTGAAAGCGTTTCCCTTCCCCTGCGCCAGGAAGTGGAGTGATGCACTGGACATCACAGATAAGGAAAACTGAGGCTCAGTAAGGCTCAACCACAGCCTGACCCTCCCTTCTCCCACTGCCAGCGGCCTGTGGCGTCCCAGGTGACCACCCCGCTGAGACTGGCTTTCGCTCTGCCGAAAGGGCCCTTCTGGTCCAAGCAGCTGTGGAGGCTGCACTGGGCTCAGAGTGCTGGGCCTTGTGCTTCGAGTCAGGTGGGCTGCAGCTGCCAATCAGGACTGGTGAGGAGAGAGGACAGGGTAGGCGAGAGGACAGGGTAGGCGGTGGTACTGGCCCAAGTGTCCTACCGTATCGAATGGTGGCGGTGGCCTAGGAGGCATCGGCCGAGGCCCGAAGGGCCTGCAGAGCAGTGGTGGCAGAGGCGACCCATAGCCCACGTGGGGCGGCATGGGGCATCCCAGGAACGGGGGCCCTGGATGGGCTGGGGGCCCCTTCACGGCCATGCTCACTTGCCAACTGAAGCAGGCCCAGTTTCAAGCTCGGCAGTGACACGGGTGCCCGTCCCGAGAGGAGTTAAGGGATCCCTGGACCCTGCCAGGCCCTCGTGAGCAGCATGCCAGGCAGCGAGCATGGTCACCACACTGTCCCCACTCGCGTGCAGAGAGGAGCTCCAGCGGTGCCAGTGGGGCGCTGCGCCAGCTCGCTGTACTCTTGCCAGCATGAGTGTGGCCCTGGGCATGACAGGGCTACACAAGGGCTCCCAGGGTCCCGGGGTAGCTGGGGAGAACAGGAAGCTGCCTCGGCCAGTTGACACTGCACGGGGAGGGGCTGGCGGAGGCGCCTGGGCCTGGGCTGCTTGGAAGGCAGTCCATGGAGCTCTGACCATTGCAGGCGGCCCCATGCGGTGCGAAGGCTGCCAAGGCAGCAGCCTCAGGACCCAGGAGGCACAGCAGCTTGGGCCGCCCGGGGTCGTGTTCAGGCGGCCCTGGAACCGGCTTCCCACTCCCACAAGAGCCCACGCCCACCTCATCTCCATCATTGCAAGGGGTCTGCCTAGCACAGACCCTGAGGACCCCAACAGCTGCTCCCAAATATCAAGCGCACGGGAGTGTGGCGATGCACACCGGTCATCCCGCACTCGGGAGGCTGAGGTGGGAGGACTGCTAGGGAACTGCAGGTGGGCTCTGGGTACTGTGAGGTCAAGTCCAGCTTGACCAAACACTCAAGGCAGGGGCGTGAGGTGTGCTGTGCTCCAGCACTCAACACGTGGCCCCAGTCTTAGTGAAGGCCCCAGTCAGATGGTGACCTAGTCTGCGGGGTTGCCACGCCCAGACCAGCTAGAGAACAGAGGGGAAACCTAGGGCCCATGGAGCAGCAGGGGCCAAGGCACGGGCTCTAGGCTCACCTTGGCGTTGTCCATGTCCTTCTCTGGGGAGGAGCCGTGGGAGCTGCTGTTGGCCACAGGGCCAGGGCCTGGATCTGGGGGCAGAGAAGGCACTCAGAGGACTTTCCCAGGACTAGGACGAGGACTGGGACGAGGGCAGGGATGAGGTTGGGGACGAGTATGAGGATGAGGACAAGGACCGGAAGAAGCCACGGGCACGCCCTCGGAAGTGCCCTCAGGAACACTGCAGAGCCCCGCGGACTGTCCCTGGAGGGAGCAGAGGCATGGTTGCCTCTGACAGGTGGCTGCAAGGCCCGTGGGAGGCAGGAGGCCAGGGAGCCCTCGAGTGGAGCCAGAGGTACCAGGCTCACTGAGCAGGTGTCAAGTGGGGGCGGGGGTGGGGGGGTCGAAGGAGGCCTGTGAGCCTGCGGGGGCTCCACCTGGTCAGCACTTCGCGGACCTGGGGAGCTGGGAAAGCTGCGCTGTGGCACAACAAGCTAAGAGCACAGCATGCGCCAGGCTCTAGCTGCCTGTGTGGGAGATGAGTGTACCGCGAGGGAAGCCAGGATTGTCCAGCAGAGCTGCTGGGAAAGCAATAGGCGGATTCTACCCACCCCTTCCCCCATACTGTCAGGGAAGAGCTGTTCCTCTAGACCTAGGCCATGATAAGCACACAAGATAGGCCAAATGGGTGGACGGGAGCCTGGGCCCCAGCCAGAAAGCGAAATGTGGGCCCCAGAGGCCAGTGCTGCCCTCCCTCAACCCACACATGGAGGACAATGCCAAAGATGCTGAACTGAGCCCTCGACAAATCCCTAGGCTGTAAGAAACAAGTAGTGGAGCTGAGGCTACAGAGGCAGGGACGCTGGGCCCAACTGCTAGCTGGATGAAGGTGACGGCGCACAGGCAGGAAGCCTCAGGTCGCCATCACAGGAAACCAGAAGCACCCTGGGCCCCAAGTTTCCTCTATGATCACTGCACATCGAAGCTGCTAGGCAATCAGAAGTGACAGGAATGGCCAGCATGAGACACTGGGCAAAATCTCTGGGACTCACTTCTGCAGCTCCAGCTCCTTCTGGTGGGACAGCTCCTTCAGGACCTCCACCTTCTGCTGCAGCATGCTAAATTCCTCCTCCATCTGGGCCTTGTCTGCCTGCAGCCTGCCGCAGTCCTCACCTACCTTCACGATCTGGTCTGGGAGGTGAGACACGCCACCAAGGGCACCGCCAAAGACACAGAACCAGGCTCCCAGCATCCCTGCCTCATTCATGCCGGCGCTCAGCCTGACCACCATGTGGTCAGGGACCTACCTTCCAGATCACATTTGGCAGACAGGGAGGCTCTCAGCTTCAACTCCAGGAGTTGGAGATCTTTCTGAAATACGGATATTGTGGGATGTGTCTGAAAATTTTGAGGGAGAGGCACAGGCTTGAAGGTAAGGCTGAGTCAGGACTCAAGGGCCCTGGGGGGGCTCTGTGAAGGGACTCACCTGGGAGACATCCATCAGCTGGTGCATGTGAGCCTTCTTATATTCCCCACCTACAAAGAGAACAAGTGTGGCTGTGTCTTCCTGTGCCGTTTCTAACACTGTTGTCTTGACTTCCACAAAACTAAACTAATGCTCATGACACACTGTAAAGAAAAACAATTCACCAAAAGAACTGACACACTGACTTTCATGACAACTGCACCCTTAGATTTTGTGAGCTCCTGCCAAGACAGCATGCCACATGGTCTAGGGGGAGCTGGCCGGCGTGGGGCCAGACTCGCACCCTGAGCACCCTCTGCAGCTGGGGCGGCACCCTGACCACTTTCCTCATCTCAGACCCTGCTGCTCTCCAGCCTCTGCCCTCAGAGCCTGGGCTGTGGCTCCCCATCCCCACACTCTAGGTGACCCTGGCCAAGTGCCTGAGAACCACAGAACAGCAGAGGCCGTGAGTACGGACCCGTGTGTCATCTCCAGAAAGCTGAGTGAGTGTCTTCTCTGGCACAGAGGCCGACACAAAGACAAAGGCTCCAGCGTACACATCCAGTTCTCAGGGGTGGAAAAGCAGCTTTCCCCGCTTGCCTGCTGCTACTGGCATCCCAGTGACCCAGACATAAGTACGAATTATTCAGATGTTGGGAGCCATTGAAACTGGAAACCGACCACACATGCAGGGCCAGGGCATGGCTGGCCCAAGAACAAAGAGTCCCTGGGGTTGCCATGTGAAGAAGCTGCCTAAGCCCAGAGATCACCAAGCCCCAAGACAATCTGAACAGTGGGCTGCTAGGACAACAGTGTGTCACATGACATTAAGTTGCTAAAACTTATAAACGCCCCTGCAGTGAGGGGCCAGTTCCTTTCTTCCCATGAGGAGGGTAAGGGCTCCACCTGACCCCAGATTGGTCTGTCTATTTTCTCATCCTCTTGTGGTCCTTCACACTAAGAACCTAAAGAGCTGCATGGGTCAGTCGGGGCAAGAAGAAACTCAGCTAAGAAGCAGTATCCATGTATGGAATTAAAGACAAAAATGCTTAGGAGACTGAGGTAGAAATTTTGCTGTGGGTTTGAGGGCAGTGTGGGCTACACAGTGAGATCAAGGCCAGCCACTACATAGAGACCTTGTCTAAAATAACAATAAAGAGAAGAAGACAAAAAAGGGCCCTTGAAGGGCCGGGGATTTAGCTCAGTGGCACAAGCACCTGCCTGGTGAGTGCATGGTCATGAGTTAGATCCCTGGTTAAAAAAAAAAAGGGGCCCTTGGGCTAGGGCCGGTCTTACCTCCCACTTCTCCTTTGGCTAATTCACCTGGCTCACATCTGCCTGGACCTCGACCCTCAGATTCCGATCCCCTCTCCTCCAACCGGTTCAGCTGCATGATGCAGTTGTTCAGAGCCTAGCAGAGAAGGGAGCAGCAGTTAACAGCCTCTCCATCTTCACAGTGGGTTGTTTTCCAAGTGTTCATGATCAGGCTGGGCCAGCTGGGGTAACTTACACCAATGCTATCATCCTTATCATGGAGAGTGGCTTCCAGATCCCTCTGAGACTTTTCCAAGGACCTGATTCGCTGGCTGAGTTTAGCGTTCAGCTTCTTCTGGTCTTCAACTTCCTGCTGTAGCTGAAAGTCATATGGAAGGGTCCCTGCGGACTGGGGATTCCACAGAGGCACAGGACCATGCAAGTGGGATGGGGAAGCAGGAGTCCTGTCCCTCCTTGTCCCATCGCAGAGGCTAAGACTTGGTTCGGGACTGCAGAGTGTGACTTCCACCCTGAGCTGTCAACGAAGCTGACCCCATCCATCAAGTCCTTTTGAAAAATGCCTGCTGACTCAAATGCCTGACTTCCAGGTGGCACCCGTGGGCATGTATTGCTGGGGCTTAACATATTCCCACTGGCATGAACCGCTGCAGGGCATGCAGGACTGTCCTTACCACCTAATGGGACTATCCTGTGTATCCCCCTAGCAGGAACATAACCCATTCACATGGGAACTGCTGGCAGCTAGCTGTGGGATTTCTGGCCTCAGTGTGTGTGTGTTGATCACAGATCCCTGATCTAACCTTCCTATGGCCAATGTGAGGCAGTAACTGTTAGAGGAGGCTTAGCAAAGCCTTAAATCTGAGGTTTAAAAAGCCAACCCCTGGCCTTGCTGAGGCCAAAGTAATGACTAGTATCTAACAAGACAAGGGCCAAGAACTGCCATCAATTTACAGAATTGAAAATCCACGAAAAACACAAAAAGAGCCTGTGCCCTCAGTAATGTGCAAGCTGGGGAGGACAGACTCGATGCTCCCCAGCTTGCTGCAGGGGCCTGCATAAGCAGCTCCTCATGAGAAAAGATGACAGAGCTAAAGTCGCTGGGTTTTGCACCCACTCTGACCAAACATTTACAAAATCTGCACTTTCTTCTTCTTCTTCAGCCTTGTGTTTTCTTCCTGAACCTGGTGGCACTCAGACTTCACCTTCTCCTCACTCAACTTGCCTTCATTCAGGGCGACCTGAACCTAACGCACAACACGACTGTTCACGAGCCATGCCAGGGAGGGGCCGCCAGCCCTGCCCCTCAATCATGCACCGCCTCTGCCTTCCATGGCTCTCAGCACTCATCAGGTCACCACTGCTCCATGCAGCTGAGTCTCGACACTGACACCGGCAGGGAGTGTGGGCAGCCTTACCTTGGAAAATTCTGAGGCATTCATTGAAATAACCTCCTTTAGCTTCTCCACAGATTTCTCATTTCCCAGGACCTGCCACGGAAGCAAGGAACACACAGAATGCATTAGGACTGTGGGAGAAACACTGATACATATGCTAAAGAACAAAAACATTACTACAAGGTACCCCAAACTATCCACTATGTTTTAGGTAAAATTGGGATTAAACGTGGTCTGGGGAAAAATCTGCTTAAAGAGCTGAGAGAAAAAACTGAAGTCAAGAGTTTCATGGCACCCTCAAGCTTTGGGGTTATGTTACTACATAGAGTATAAAGAAATGTCCAAGCACACCATGGAAAATGAACAGCTTTTTCTGGTGTCAGGAAAACAAGCCCCAAAAGGTCTGGAGATTTAGCTCAGCAGCATTAAATGCCTGCCCGCCAAGCACTGAAACATGAGTTCGATCCCTGGCACCAAAAAAAAAAAAAAAAAAAAAAAAAGCTCCAAGATCACTTGTTCTTGTCATCAAACATGTTCTTGTCTGAATTAAAAATGGTAAGAATGCTGGGTATGGTGGAGGACGCCTGTAATCCCAGCACTCAGGAAGCTGAGGCAGGAGAGTTTAAGGCCAGCCTAGGCTACAAGGTGAGTTCACAGTCAGCCTGAACTGCATAAGAGAACCCAGTCTCAAAAAGACAAAACCAAAATAAAACAATAGAAAAAAAAAAGTGTTTCTGGGGGAATAGAAAAATCTCATGTGCCAAATTTCTCAATATTTATGACAATACTGGCTCAAGGGGTGACCCTAACCCACCGTTCTTTTAACTGCAGGTTGTATGTCATAACTTCCTGCCAAACAGCATGGTGCACAAAGGACTGAAAATGGGCAATTCACCAGGTGTGTGCTGAGCAAAGGACCAGGCCACACAGGAGGTGGGAAGCATGAGAACTCTCCTCACTACATTTCCGCTTAGGGGATTTGCAGACTATTCGAAAGGCACAGAGTTCACTGTGAAATAAAGCCAGTTTACACAGACTACTCAACTGGACCAATTTTTGAGTGACTGTGTGTTCTGGAGGACACAACTATGAAATTATCCAAGATTCAGGATCAAAACACTTCCCGTGCCTATAAAAACATTCTACTGAATTAGTACTAAAAGTCCCCCAAAGTGGGTACAGGCATGTTCAGTTCTGTTATTCCTAGTCTCATGGAGTTAACAGCATGGGAACAGCTCAACTGATTTACGAAATACCTAATAATACACCTGTAGTAACACGCAGCAGCAGAACTCACCAAATCCTGATTTTTCATGTTGCGTTTCCGCTCACATTCTAACATATCACCAAGAGTTCTGGCCGTATCATCCAGAAATTCCTTGCTTTCTTCAAGCACCTTGATTTTATCCAGAAGAAAAGAGATTAAAAGTAACAGTATGCATTAATGCTTGCTTTTGTTTTTAGACTATAATCCCCAAAAGAGAAGGACTTTTACCTTGTATTTAATTGCTTCCTCAGAGAGAATCCTATTTTGATTCTTGGTCTCCTGAAGAAGCCTCTGCGATTCATTGATCTATGTAAAAAACACATTCAGAACTAAGTAACAGAAGTCACTGTGCTAGTAAAACCTTGTTCCAAAGAAGCAAGCAGAGCGTTCCTTTTACACATGATGGTGCATAAGATCTGGAGGGCTCAGAGGAAATGATGAAGCGAGAACACAGGCCTTCAAAATACCGTAATAACTGAGCTACACCACAGACGCGCTAGAGGAGGGCCCGTGAGAGGTTCTACCTTCTGTTCATAACTTGACAATTTTTCTGCAAGTTGTGCATTGTCCTTTGTGGTAGTCTTCACCTTTTCGGCAATCTGCTGTTCAGTGACTAAAAAGAGGAAATAGCCAGGTTATTAGGAGCATTAAATGGAACTGAGCTGCACAGTGTCTCAGCAGCAAGGACACCTGTGAGGCTCTGTGAGAGACAGGGCTTAGCACAGCTACCTGCCTGTCCAGAGAGACCCGAAGCTAACAGCAACAGTGCACAGGACACTGTTAAACTTTAAGAAAACTATAGTAATACTTGTTTTGAGGAGATACCAATTACTGCAAAGGCAGGAGATACAGTAAAATGTTACACAGTTGGAGAGGCTCCTTTGACAAAAGGCACTTGTTCTCTGAAAACGGATCACTTCAAATGAATGTCATTTGCTACGAGAAAAAGAAACTTTAGGCTACAGATCTACACTGCTGTCTCGAGCTCCTGTGCCGATAAACCTATAGGGGCCGAGGTGTCCCTAGCACAGACACACTGTCCTCTCTCCACACCTGTGTGGCCCAGCCACGCTCTGTCTGCTCCAAGTAAGCAGTCACCCCTGCACCACATCTCCTAGCTCAGCCGGTACCATCACCCTCCCCACTATACCATGGTTAGTAGCAACAGTAAAATGTGGAGCAGTTAGTGAGTCAAATCAGACACCAAAGTCACTGTCGCTCCTAGCCTGCCTAAAAGTCCTCCCAAACACCAACAGGAAGAGATTTACCTTGGTATATTCTCTCCTTTATCTAGAAGAAAAAGAGAGAAATTTGATGTCAAACATTTGATTAAAAGGAATGCATAGTTCCTAACACAAGTCAGGATCATAACCAAGTGAAAATTTAGTAACTTTAGTTCAGAATAAACCCATACAATTAAAAACGCATTATAAATAGCCTCTGATACAGAGGAAGAGTAAGGAGCGTGTCTTACTTCACAGCTACACACCTGCTTGTGTGCCAGGACCAAGTGAACACCAGGCTTCTGAGATGAGCATTTGGCTTCAACAGTGAAATGCTTGTTTTTATAATACACACATTATTGATTTACTTACTCCAAATTACTTGACAATCCCAAAGGCAAGCATGCAGTCTAGAAATGGGTGACCATATGGAAGACTGGCGAGCGAGATTACCAGCATAACCTTTGCACTAAGATACGCCTCTCTCACCCACTGGAAGATACCTCAGAAACCCTATTTCAAGTGATCTATTGACTCAATTGAGAAATAATCTAATACACCTCATCATCTGATTTCCCCAGACCACAAAAACAGTAATAAATCTAAGCAGAAGGGAAGACACCAGAAGAACACAGAGAAATGACAGCTAACGGCTTCCAGGAAGAGCACAGACCCAGTTCTTCCTCCCAGTGCCTTCTGGGGTCATAAATCCTAAACTGCAACTAATTAAATACCACAGCAGCGATCACTGCACTTCTCTGTAATGCAGACTCTGTCTTCTCCTTCCGAGTGCTATAAACAGTATAGGACAGCAGAGCGCAATGGCCAGCTGAGGGGCGTGGGGGGAGGGCGACTGTGCTCTCCAGGATCAGGAGTGTCCCCTCAGAGCCATGTGACCTCAGGGAGTGGGAGGAAGTGAGCCCAGGGGCAGGGTGTGAAGCTGCAGGTGAGCCTGAGAGCCCTGCTGGGTAGCAGCTGCAGGGGAACCAAAGGAGAGGAGCAGGGGAAACAGCACCTTTTCACCCCCAAACACTCTGCGTACCCTTCCAGGCCTGCTTTCATCCAAGAAGCTGTTCAGTGAGATTCCAGAAGTCCTCTCGGGAATCTTTCATAGGGTGCTGTTTTGGGCTTGTTTTTGGTGGTACCTGGGACAGGGCCTTCACAATGAACTACATTCTCAGCCTTCCCATTTTTCTTGAGACAGGCTCTTGCTAAGTGACCAAGTTGCCCAGGCTGGGCTCAAACTTGCACTTCTCCTGTCTCAGCCTCCCTCTCCTCCAGGGCTGCAGGAATGCACACACCACTCTGCCTGATCTTGCCTGGACGTTTCTACCATCTTACTGTATTTCTTGCCCTGTATGTTTCGACAGCACAGTTCATCAGTACCTCACGGTCTGTTTCCCCTTTTCCCACTTCACATTAAATCGTGAACACCTTCTTTGCCCCCTGCCTTTGAAATACATACAGCAGCCTAATACTCTGTTCTGTGGATATAAATAAGGTGAAACATGATATTCCCTAATATAGATCATTTAGGTTTCACCAAGTTATTACTCTATTAAATACTACATCTAATACCTTTGTATAAAATCTTAACATGTAATTTATTTCTTTAAGATCACTTACTGATGTTATTATACCATATAAAAGCAATTTATATTTCTTATCCTGTTTTGTATCCCATTTTAAAGGCTTATGATATATAGAATTATTAAACTGCTTTTCAGGATGGCTGTACGAGTCACCAACTCTACTAACAAGTGGATATGGTTAGCTTGCTCTTAAGTCTTTGCCAGTACCAAGATTACATTATTTCAGAAAACTAACTTGAATTAGAACCACTGATTTGTTTATGTTAATAACTGAAAAGGACAATGATAATAGAATCCTAAATATATTCAGAGGTCAAAGAACAAGTTAATTCCCTCACTGGAAAAACATTGCTCCACAAGAAAATCGCAAGCATAAGGATTCCAACACAGGTAGTGAGCAATACAGGCTCTCAGGGGAGCCCATAAAAGTCTCCAGGCCCGGGCTGGAGATTCTCAGGTAACACTGCAACCAGCTGAAAAGGAAGGGCACAAATAACGGAAACCCGTTAACAGAACTGGCGGAGCAATCACAAAGGATCATCACAGATACTCTCGATCTACTCTCCATGGTCTAAACCAACTTCCAGGTGCCCTGTAGAAACTTCCAGAAAGGGGATACAGTCACGCTCACGTTCTTGTCCCGTATGTGGAGTCTCTAAACTTAGGGAGTGAGCTGAGCCAATTTCCCAGTTGGCCAACAGCCCTTCTTCATCTCAGTGTCTCACGCATGGCCCAGATCACGCTTAGGTGAGCTGTTTTCTATTACTGCACACACACACTCACACACACACACACACACACACACACACACACACACACACACACCCACATTGTAAATACTTGATAGAAGCCATCGGTTTGTGTGTCTGCAAGCAAAAGCACTATGACAATGATCGCCACAAATCAGGCATCACTCCTCCAGGAGGCTGCGTCTCAATTCGGTGCACGCTCAGGAAACAATCCTTGCAAGGAAACAGGTGGGGCGTGAACGTGGCTCCCAAGGCGATGGCTGGCTTCAGACCATGCGGCTCCCTCAGGACAGCCCGGGCCTCTGCAGTCCACACCACGCTCCTGCCATCCGGTACCTTCCGAAGGGACCATCCCACCAGCGGGCGACCAGCGCCCTTGCCCAACCCTGGTTCCCCCGCCTCACCTTCAGTAGCAGGGCTACAAAGGCGGAGTACAGCTTCAACAGGTGCTTCAGCAGCTCAGGGGTGCCCGGGGACACGAAGACCCCGGCTACAGTGGCTGATTGATACCGTGTCCATAGCGAAGGACCGCTCGCTGCGGACCCGGCCGGACCGGGCAGGACCCGGCAGGACCTGGCCCGACCGGGCCGGACCCGGCAGTGGCAAAGAAGTCTTTCCCAGTGGCAGTGGCAGCAGAGGGCGGAACTGCACAGCTTCACCTTCGGCTTCCTGCTGCTCTATGAACCATAAACATAGGTAACAGAGGGTCTCCAGGACGACCACAAAGGGGCAGGGCTTCACTGAGGGGGCGGGGCGAAAGCTGGACACCGCGCGGGGGCGGGGCGGGAGCGTCCAATGAAGGAGGCCTGCGGGCGGGCGGAGCGCCCAATGAGGGCGGTCGGGGGGGGGGGTCCCGTGGCCACAGAACAAGGCTGGCCAGTAGCCGCGCTAGGGCACCAAGCAAAGGCGCCTTCACCGCTGGACCTGGGCCCCAGGCCTTGCAAGTGCTGCTACGTGGCTGCTGGCCTGGCTGGCACCTTCGCCCGGGTGGGGCGGGGCCATGCGTCAAAGTTCAGGGTGCAGACCCCTGGCGCGGCGGGTCACCTCAGAGCCAGGCCCGTGTCGCAGGTGGCTGGCATTGTAGGTGATGGAGCCTCCCCTCCTTATTCACAGTGTGGATTAAAAGCATCAGCAACTGATGGCAGAAACAAACGACTGTATCAATAAAGCGTTGGGTGATTTTTTTCTATGTACTCAACAGGTCTTTCCTGATTATGTCTCAAAAATCAAGAAGCAAAAAGGGAAAAGACTGTAAATCTGATTAACGCAAAACAGAAAGAAAACGTGGAAAGGAAAGTTTGTAAATGGATAAGGGGAGGAATGTTGAAGGGAGGGTAGGGGAATGGGAAAGTAAACAGTACCATGTAGAGGTACAAATCCTCTATGATGATCATTAGGTATGTCCCAAATGTACCAATAAATGTAACTGAAGTGAAAACACACAACGCTTGTTCAGCCCCTGCCTACAGAAACAAAACACACGGAGAATAAGCTAGTGAGGCTCAGAAAAGATGTGTAAGTAGCTGTGCCACGGGAACACCGCTGCATGGCTCCTAACTGCACAAAAGCTTGCTGAGGTGGCTGGCCAGAGCCCTGAACTGAACAGCACTGGGGAGCGATGGGGTGGGGCGCTCTCCCAAGGTGCCTCGCTGTATGGAATGACAAGAGCCCTAAATGACCGCTGCCAACCATTGAAAGAGATTATGTCAAACTAAATTTGAAAGGGTTTTGGCCCAGACAGGACTCTAGCAAGAAAAGCCTCAATAGGGACCAGGAAGCTCCTATCTCCCCCACCCCTAGGAATTTACCGTGATGTCATCTTCCCCACCCCTGGGAATTTACCTATGGCGCCAAACCTAGGACCAGGGATTTGGCTCAGCTGCTCAAGCACTTACCTGGCAAGTACAAGGTCATGAGTTCAATTCCCGGTACCAAAAACAAAAAAAATGAACACTAGTGGTCTTGCCTACCCCTGACAACCATGAAAGCCTTTTATAGGCACTACTGCAGATCCCCTCCACAAGCCCATACAGGTCACTCCTGAGTCTCCATCACCCTATTCTCCCTTTGTGGATCAAGTCCTGATGCTCAGGTTCCTTTAAAATCACCCCAGGAGTCCAAAGGTCACCAAGGTCATTAAGACTGGATCCTGGGATTCTCCACTGGCTTTGTATTTGGAAAGCCTCAACCCACTGAGGACTCCACGCTGAACTCATAAATGACAGAGAAAAAAAAAACACAAGACTTTCCACCAGACAGCCTGGCCTTCCACAGTGGCCTGTGCCAGAGTCAGGTGCTGGGTGTTATTTTGTGAGAGTGGTATCTAAGCCAACACTTGACATGGGGCAGGTAGGTACTCAACAATAATCTCCACACGAATCATCTACTCCGTCCTGTCCTCAAACAACAAGACCTGTTTAAAGGAGCGTTTTTTTCCTCTACTGGCAAATAATAAATTTAAAAGCATGAAAAAGAGAAAGTCACTTAGCTCAACCCATCTAGAAACAACGGAGGTTTGGTATCCTTCCAGTTATTTTCTAGGCATGTTTTTTAAACCTTTGGAATTAGATGGTAGGCACACTGTAACTTTTACCAGAAACATAGTCCCTGATTATCTTTTAATTTGCTCCTAAATATTATTTTGCATAACTTCACAAACCTCCATTTTAAAGACACATCCACTGGAATTGACCTATCCACTATCTCCAGCCCACACCGGTGGAAATATAGGTTGCTACCAATTTTTTACTAGAGTTTTTAAAAAATCTGAATGATGGGTGCATAAAAATATCTATATTTCATGTTTTGTCTCAGCTACATCCCGAGAAGAATAATTATCTGATTAGACTATTTGGCCATCTTGAGATTTCGGCTCAAATCTGTAAAACTGAACCACGCTTTATATTTATTCTTTACAGAAATGAGGGAAGGGGCTGTGAGCTACAACCCTAGTTAGCCCCATTTGTTTATTTATTTAGAGAAAGATGCTCACAGTTACCCAAGCAGGGCCTGAACTTGCAATCCTCCTGCCTCAGTCTCCCAGTTAGCTGGAATCACACACGTGCACCGCCACACCAGCTCTTTTTCTTTTTAATTTGAGGTCTTCATTCTAGATGACTCTGATTTATCTACAGACTAAGCAGTCCTTCCCAGCTCTGGGCCTCCAAATCAGACAAACACATCTTCCTTATACTCAACCCAACCCAAGCCAAAATCAGAGCCCTGTGGTGCTCACTTTCTGACCTCCTCCCAGGCTGACTCTGCACCAGTAACTAACAGCGTTTGCATAGGATCCCTAAATTAAATCAATACCACCACCTAGCCACTACTATTAAATCATACTACTTATGATTTAATACAGACAAGCGTATCTTAAGAAACTGTGAACTACTTTACTAAAGCTGCTGCATCATTCCCTTCTAGTTTAGTAAGCAAAACATCACATAAAACAGGAAATAGATTCAACTTGATGTAATTCAGCTGACTTCTAGGTACCCTTGCATCCTATGGCCATATGCTTTTAAGAAAATTCCTAACTTGTATCTGTGTGTTTAAAAAAAAAAAAAGCAAGACTTTTAGGTAAATTTTGTCCTACCTGTAAAAAGCAGGGAAACGATTGGTCAGCCCCTGTCACCTGCAGCTCACCTGGGAGGAGCTCTGAATGGTGGGTAGTTAGGACTCAGGGAAAAGCCAGAGTGTCCTCAGCCATAAAGATTTCCCACACCAGCTGCCCCAAACACAACTACTCTTCTGTAGCCATATGCATTAATACCTGGGCTTGAGCCAGCTACTCTGCAGCCACTATGAACCTCTCCAGACTATGCACCCTTCCCCGCTGGGGCTCCTGCTTCTCCTTGGTCTTCTTTTATGGGCCCACAGAACCAAAGCATCTCAGAATCTAATGTCGCAAGGCAAGTGACAGCTGTGACTCACAACTCACCAACTCATAACCCCAGCATCCCTTTCAGAGGGACATGCCAGGAGCCACGATCTATTCACGCCAGCCAGAAGTAGAGGCAGGAGAGAACTTCAGATCACTAGAAGTCTGCCTCACTTTCTAGATGACAAGGCAAAGCCCTCTCTATTAAATCCCATGCTGTTCATGATGAAAATATTTCCAAGGCCCAGCCATCAGCTCCCCAGCAAGAGCTGCTCACTGGCCTAAAGCAAAGCATGGCTCTGGAATCCTCGGATTCCACAGTCTCTGGCTCCTGCCAGAATCCTTGGGGCAGGGAATGGGGCACCCATGGCCTGTGACAGCAGCACACATTCTCCAGCATGGCATCCAAGACTTGAAAACTGAGGTCACAAAGCCAAATGCCGATGGGACACAGCAAGAAATGCCAAGCAATTGGACCCAGGCAGGCAAGAGAGGATGCTGGAATCATGATGCTTGGGAGCAGCAGGCCTGACCCTTTCCATAGGCAATGACCACCCCTCTGTAGGAAATGACGGTCAGATCTGACTGTTTTCAAAAAGCCCACAGGTTTTCTGGACTATGTTTAAAAGCCTTTATGCTATCCAAACTGTAACAGCATATAGGCTTGAAAATTTCTACAAATCCCTCCTTAATACAGACCTATATACTTCCTACCTCTCCAATATAATTTGCCCCTGCTCTATCACAAGAGTCCCATGTTCTTCACACCCACACGCACATGCTATGTCACTCCTAACTCCTCTAACTTGCACACGAGTTTCTCCCATGCGACATTTGAGACACCCAAACTGTTCACCCCTGACTTCCTTCATCCCAAGAGTTTTGTCTATCTACACTGCACATATCATGATCCCTTTTTCCTTTTTTTTTTTTTTTTTTTGGTACCAGGGATTGAACTCACAACCTTGTACTTGCCAGGCAGGCGCTTATGCTACTGAACTAAATCCCTGGCTACCACCCCGTTTTCATACACTGCAGGCATTTGTTTTGCATTGCTGGCATTTAATCATCTCGCCCTGCTCCTTAATCCAAGCCGCACCTTAAACCTCCAAAAAGACTGAACAGTTTCTATCTCTCATTTGTATCTTTCTACCTTCAGTACTGTGAAGTGTATGTTCACACACGCACAATTTAATAAATGTTTACTGAATGTGAACATTCTGCGCTTTTCAAATGGTTCATGCATTGTGACCCACTATTTCATCAGAGTATAACTCCATGAACTTAGGAACAACAGCTGTTTTGATTTTTAGACAGGGTCTCCCTAAGTTGCTCAGGATGGCCTTGAACTTTCAATCCTCCTGTCTCAACCTCCCTCCCAAGCATGTATTACCATGCCCAGCTACCAATTGCTCTTCTAATGAAAAACAATAAGACAGACCCCTCCAAAAATGTTAAAGAAGATGCGACCACGCAAAGGGAGGTAGTCCTGCATGAACTGAAATTAGACTGTAACATACATGCTGTATGTTCAGGGTCATAGTGTAAATTTTATTTCTTAATGTAGGTCACAGCCAGAACAGTACAGAAAACATTGTTCTAGAATGAGTGAGCTCAACCACTGCTCACTCACATGCAATTATTATTCACGCAGTCAGGTATTTGCCATAAAAAAAAATTCTGATCCATACCCCTGCAGGTCTCCTCCCCTAAGTTCTGTTCCCCTACCAGTGCACCGATCCTGCAGCTCAGAGAAACAAGGAGGCTAAGTCACTAGTTACATTCTCGGCTCATTCTGCAGCCTTCTGCAACCATCCTCCAAATTCAGATGTTGCAAGTTGAGGCTTGGGGAATTTGTTCAGCAAATCACCCTAAGTCAGCCCTGCAACAAGACAGCATTCAGTACTCAGCAAAAAAGCACTGATCCCTTCCGTGTGCAGGTCCCCAGACTCCTGGGAATGGGAGACTGCACTGGCTAGGAAGAGCCAAGCCCTAGAGAAGTCAATACCCCCAGTGACAAATCTCCACCCACCCCCTCTCTCCTGCAGGAATGAAACATGGGACTAGGCTGAACATCCTGGTAGAGTCCAAAGTTCAACACACTTCAAAGTCCAACAATATATACCTTTAGCAAATCCTATGCTGCTTCTCTCCAACCTCCAACTGCATGCACCCTCATGCCTAGAAGAATAAATGGCCCCAGTTTCCCAGAAGCCCCGAGTCTTCAGACTTGTTTCTCCAACTTCAAGGTCAAGACCAGGCAGTGTCATGTAAATGGCAGCAACACAAAGAGGTGAAAATGACAGGTGGTACATGCCTGTAATCCCAGCACTTGGAAGGCAGAGGCAGGAGGATTGCCATGAGCTCAAGGCCAGCCTGGGCTACACAGTGAGTTCCAGGCCAGCCTGAACTGCAGGATCCCAACCCCCACAAACATACCTCCAGGACCGGACATCCTCAGCTACCTCTCTGACCACCCAATGCCTGCTCTCTCGAACACTCTATCCCTGGGGTTCCCAACAAGCCCGAAGCAGCAATTGCTGGCAGCCCACTTACACTCAGATATCCTGGCAAACACAGAAACTTCCACACAGCCTGAGTGTCAATTGCTTCTCTGCAAAACACACATTTCTGACTTCTCGAGTTGCCAGCTACAGTGGCTCTAAGACCCTGGCATATAATCAATTTCCACAAAGAATTAATTTCCATTCATCTCTTCCCTTCACCCTGGCCCTGTCAAGGTAATGTCTCACCCTTTTTTCATTTCCAGTTAAATCCAATGCAAACCCTGGGCACGCCTGGAGTGCAGCTGCTTACTAGCTGACGTGTCTCCTAAGGTTACTTTCAAAATCCTTTCCAAACACCCCTTCCTTGCAGTCCTCCCTGACCCTAAAACTTTTAATGTCTGCCAGGACACACAGACAGAATAGCAATTCCCCAGTCTGATTTTCTAGGACTTGCACAATCTCAACCACTGTTCTCTCCATCTTCAGGAAACAGGCAAGATGGCCAAGGCCATGCTCATGGTCACTCTGTCGCCATCTAGAGGGTCTCCGAGAGAACCCTCCTCTGACCTGCAACAGCACCTGCCCACACCGTTCATGTGTCCTATCTGGAGGTCTTACTTCCCACCTACCTGTCTTCCCATGCTTCGCACAAGATGACAAGTCCCAAGGCCAAGGATCAAACCCAGGCTTTGCACATGCCAGTCATGTATGGCACCACTGCTGTGCTACATGCCAGCTTCATTATCTTCTGTATCTCCCTCCTCCATAACTGCTCCTCTGATCCTCCTTTCTTGGCCCTTTCTACCTGCTACTCTTGGGGACTCTGGGTTCTGCCATAGGCACACCTTCCTCCAAAAGAAGTGAGCCTTCCCCAACTCGGACTTTTCCTCTCTCTGCTGTGGCTCCTGGCCTTCACCAACTCGGGAAGCCATGGCTCATGCCTCTGAAGTTGAGCTCTTAAAGTCATTTCCACCTAGCAGAATAGGCTTCATGGGGCCTTAGATTTCTTGGGTACCTCTTGACATCCCCCAGGCAGCCGGGGGTCCTGCTGAGAACACAGCAGCTCCCAGAAGTACCTGTGGAGTCCAACATAACTACTCTGTCTCTGTTTACAGAGCCTCAGGCTCTGTTTACACAACACCCCGGGAAAGGGTCCCAAGACCTCCAATACCTGTTGAAGCAAACTGTCCCAGTCACACTTTCCTGCACAGCGGGTGTGAAGAAAGCAGTGAGGGCCTGCAGATACCCAGCGCCTGCCCAGCTGCACTGCAGGACTGCCAGAGCCTGGGGAGTCTCCAGAGCCCCACAACTGGCCGGCAGGGCTGCCAACAAACAGGAGGCGTGGCGGTGCCCACCACCTGGCAGGTGGGCTCCTTTAGATCGCTCTCCTCTAGCCACAATGGAAGGCACAGATCTAAACTCCGAGGCAGGGAAGGAAACGCTGCCTCTGAAATTGTTTGCACATGCCAAACTCCCAGTCCAGGCCCCCACCCGGAAAGCCCCCGATGCCCAAGTTGCCACCGCCTGGCAAGGCCGCCTGGCCTAGCACATGGGGTGAGGGGAGCCAGGCCGAAGGCACAGGGCCAGAGAGAGTAGTGGCCAAAGCCTGCTTGAGAGAGGGTGTGGGGCCAACCAGCCAGGAGGAGGGTCTGTTGCGGAGTGGACAGGCGCGAGGTGGGCATCAGGCCGGAAAGGGTTTGGGAAGGGGCTTGGAAGGGGCGGGCTCACCGTGCAGGGTCCTCCAGAGAGGTGACTGCCAACCCCCACTCAAAGTTGGGAGGGTTTTGGGTCGGGAGCTCAGGCGCCCACGAGATAAGGCGGCGCGTGAGAGGACAGGCGGCCACCAGGGTCCCCACCCCTTTGCCACCCGGCCCATGCGGCCACTGCTGCAGTGACCCCCGCGCCCCGCCCCAGGTCCCGGCCATCGGACCCCGTGTGCGCGCAGGGCACTGGAAGCTCTGGGCAACCCCGCCATCCCCCAGCAGCCGGCTGCAGGCTGCGGCCCAGAGCAGCTCACTTCCCAGAGCTGGGCTCTGGCTGTAGCTGGCACCCTCCTTCCCATCCCGCACCCACCGCCCCCCCACAGGGCCCGCTGGCTCAGGCCGCGCGCCCTCCACTGGCTCCGTTCGTGCCCACCTGGCCGGCCTCCCTCCCTCCACGGAAGACAGCGCTCAAATACATGTCTACAGCCACAACCGGCCCCAATTGCTGTCCCCAGAAAGGAGCGGCTTGCCTGTCATCCCGGATCTGCAACATGCCCCCTCCGCTCCTCCATCTCTCTGACCCTTTCCCCCACCTCTGCCCTCCCTGCACCTCCCCAGGCGCGCGCCCATCCTGACCCCATACCCCACCTCTGCGCCCTGGAGAGGCAAACCCCAGGTAGACAGTTAGCGCTCAATAACTGCCCAGGCCCCTCCGTGCACATGCACACTTGAACCTGACCCGGTGGTGACCGGCCCCCCTCTGCCCCCAAATCAGAAGAGGCAGCTGCAACCAGAACTAAACTTGAGGGTGTGCATTGCTTTCTTTCTTTCTTTTTTTTTTTTTATTTCTCCACTGAGCTGCTGCAAACCCTGCAAAGTTTCTCTCTGTTGTTTTTCCAGGCCTGGCTCCAGGACAGGCTTCACTGAGAGAGGCCCAGCTTGCCCCAGGGCAGGAGAGGAAGCCAGAAAACTGCAGGGTGGGCAGGTGGGCTGCGTGGGGGACCAGAGCTTGGAGCCTCCCACAGGGATCCAAGGCCACAGTAGCAGCACTGGATGGCGCAGCGGGAGGGCGGAAAACCAACCTTTCCATTTGCTTCTGAGTGTTCTCTTCCCCACTTTATGACATCTCCCTGGTTTGTAGTTGTAAGGCAAGGCGTTATTTACTGATTCTGGAATTCAATGGGAGAAAGTTAACTGTTAGCCTTCAACCCTCATGTAAACAATACTGGCTGCTTTTGGTACCATCAGGCCCTGGGTTTTGTATAATTTGTAACAAGTAGAATTGAAGCCTTTCCATTGTGTTGCTCTGTGTTTTTTCTAGACAGGACCAGAGCCTCAAGTGTAGTACAGGGACCAGGGTGTCTATTTTGAGGGCACACTGTATATATTTAGATTGTGAATTTAATGCATACAGGAGGAATCATACCTCCCCACCCAAAAAAAGTTTAAAAATATTTTCCGACCTGAGTGATGAAACCACAGGACAATTTCAGGCCTGCTGCTTCTTCAGCAAAGGCAAACCTGCTTGAACTGCTAACCTGGCTGCGTGACCTTCAGCAGGGCCTTGAAGTTGGGACATCAGCCTCTTTACCTGGAAGATGAAATAAAATCATGCAGAGATGGTGCCTCCCAAATCAGCACCAACAGTACTTCCCCTGTTGCCCACAATGTGCCAAATAAGAAAATTACCCAAACCAAAATTCCTAGAGGATGTGGGATTTCAACAGGCTGATTTTGCTCTCAGGGCACACTTAGCAATGTTTGGGGACATTTTTGATTGTCACAACTGGGAGGAGGTGCCGCCTACTGGATTTAGGGTGACAGAGCCTAGGATGCTACTAAACTTCCTTAGGGAACAAGGCAGTCCCCAAGGGCAAAGAGTGGCCCTGTCGAAAATGTCAATGGCGCCCCCCTGTGACTTGTCCTGCCCAAGGAAGACACTGCTCTGGAGTCATTCCTGAAAACCTCCTGCTACCTTTCAACTGTCCACCTAAAGGAAAGAGCTCTGTTTTTCATTAAGAGGAACGAGGTGTGGGACCACACCAGTTCCATTAATACACAAAGCTCCTCCTTCCCAGAAATGGCAGGTTGGGATTCTAGATTTTATTATGAAAGGAACAAATCCAATCCATTCAGTTTCATGTCCATGTTTCCATTTGTTCTCAAACACTGCTGCATAGCCCCTGTCCTGAGGGTCGCACACCCACCCAGGAGGGGAATGACTGTCCTTGCAACAATTAAGGAACAATACAAATAACACAGAACTGAGTTAACTGCAGCACCCAGGTTAAGGTGGCTCAGAGGGAAGGGAACCGAGTCCCTACAGCAAAGCCCAGGTCTTGCCCGTGGGCTGAGATGTTCAGGAAATGTTTGTTGAATGAAACAGAATGGGGAAGTTTTAGACTTTGAAGTAGGGCTCCGGCTCAGCTCCATCACAGGATATAAACCCCTTGATTTTCTAAACGGATACTGGTGTCTGACTGTGAATTTATTTTTCTTAAAACGTCTAGTGCAAACTTTTAACCAAAGCTATAGGTTTCCAAAATGATTAATAAAACCAAAATGTTTACATGCGTGCCCGCCCTTTGCCGAATAAGCCCAGAGCCTCTCCAATCCCCAGCAGAACCAGTAGCTTGTTCACTCTGAGATGCAGTCTGGGCAACCCCAGCCACGCAAGGCATACGCTCACAGCATAGGCTGGATGCAAATCCCTTTCCTGCAGGTAGGTACTTGCATGGTGTGCCTTCCAGAGCTCTGCACATCCACACCGAGTCGGGGAGAACATCGCATCACACACATCCTGCCGCACAAGCACACTCAGCCAGCAATCAGCTCCGTGATGTGAACTCACACTGCTCAGCACACGCCTTACACCCTTCAGAGCCTCACTTCTGGCTTCCACTCCTGTGCCTGATACATCCCTCCCCCACAACTACCATTTGCTCTACCCCGGGTGCATGCCATTCAGAGCCACCCCCACCCTGCTTTTTCCCACATCCTACCCCACACACACCATTAAGGTCTTGGCGTCTTTTTCCTCATCTCCATCAAGGGAACTGGCTCTCTGTGGAGTATCTGCCCCTAGTGGAGGTTAAGCAAAACAGACCAGGGATTTAGTTCAGTAGCATAAGCACCTGCCTGGCAAGTGCGAGGTTGTGAGTTCAATCCCTGGTACCAAAAAAAAAAAAAAAAAAAAAAAAAAAAAAGGAAAAAGGGATCATGATACGTGCAGTGTAGATAGAGAAAACTCTTGGGATGAAGGAAGTCTGGGGTGAACAGTTTGGGTGTCTCAGATGTCGCATGGGAGAGACACGTGTGCAAGTTAGAGGAGTTAGGAGTGACATAGCATGTGCGTGTGGGTGTGAAGAACATGGGACTCTTGTGATAGAGCAGGGGCAAATTAGATTGGAGAGGTAGGAAGTATATATGTCTGTATTAAGGAGGGATTTGTAGACATTTTCAAGCCTATATGCTGTTACAGTTTGGATAGCATAAAGGCTTGTAAACATTAGGAATAAACAAGAAAACCTGTGGGCTTTTTGAAAAGAGTCAGATCTGACTGTCATTTCCAGCAGAGGGGTGGCCATTGCCTATGGAAAGGGTCAGGCCTGCTGCTCCCAAGCATCATGATCCCAGCGTCCTCTCTTGCCTGCCTGGGTCCAGTTGCTTGGCATTTCTCGCTGTGTCCCATCGGCATTTGGCTTTGTGACCTCAGTTTTCAAGTCTTGGATGCCATGCTGGAGAATGTGTGCTGCTGTCACAGGCCATGGGTGCCCCCCTCCCTGCCCCAAGGATTCTGGCAGGAGCCAGAGACTGTGGAATCCGAGGATTCCAGCACCATGCTTTGCTTTAGGCCAGTGAGCAGCTCTTGCTGGGGAGCTGCTGGCTGGGCCTTGGAAATATTTTCATGATGAACAGCATGGGATTTACTAGAGAGGGCTTTGCCTTGTCATCTAGAAATCGAGGCAGACTTCTAGGGATCTGAAGTTCTCTCCTGCCTCTACTTCTGGCTGGCGTGAATAGATTGTGGCTCCTGGCATGTCGCTCTGAAAGGGATGTTGGGGTTATGAGTTGGTGAGTTGTGAGTCACAGCTGTCAGTTGCCTTGTGACATTAGATTCTGAGATGCTTTGGTTCTGTGGGCCCATGAAAGAAGACCAAGGAGAAGCGGGAGCCCCAGCGGGGAAGGGTGCATAGTCTGGAGAGGTTCATAGTGGCTGCAGAGTAGCTGGCTCAAGCCCAGGTATTAATGCATATGGCTACAGAAGAGTAGGTGTGTTTGGGGCAGCTGGTGTGGGAAGTCTTTATGGCTGAGGACACTCTGGCTTTTCCCGGAGTCTTAACTACCCACCATTCAGAGCTCCTCCCAGGTGAGCTGCAGGTGATAGGGCCTGACCAATCGTTTCCCTGCTTTTTACAGGTAGGACAAAATTTACCTAAAAGTATTGCTTTTTTTTTTTTTTAACACACAGATACAAGTTAGGAATTTTCTTAAAAGCATATGGCCATAGGATGCAAGGGTACCTAGAAGTCAGCTGAATTACATCAAGTTGAATCTATTTCCTGTTTTATGTGATGTTTTGCTTACTAAACCAGAAGGGAATGATGCAGCAGCTTTAGTAAAGTAGTTCACAGTTTCTTAAGATACACTTGTCTGTATTAAATCATAAGTAGTATGATTTAATAGTAGGGGCTGGGTGGTGGTATTGGTTTAATTTAGGGATCCTATGCAAACGCTGTTAGTTACTGGTGCAGAGTCAGCCTGGGAGGAGGTCAGAAAGTGAGCACCACAGGGCTCTGATTTTGGCTTGGGTTGGGTTGAGTATAAGGAAGATGTGTTTGTCTGATTTGGAGGCCCAGAGCTGGGAAGGACTGCTTAGTCTGTAGATAAATCAGAGTCATCTAGGATGAAGACCTCAAATTAAGAAGAAAAAGAGCTTATTACTTTCTTTGGGGGGGGGGAAGAATACAGTCAAATATGGCAAAACAAAGCTGTCAGTCAATACCAAGGATAGACATAGCACATGGTGTAGAACAGAGTACAAGTTTATCAACAATGGTTATCAACGTTGTCCCTTGTTTCCTTAAGAAGAATTGTCTATCTTATTAGATATTATAAAGTTGGACAAAACAGTAGAGAACAAGACCAATAAAACTTAGGCATTGTAAACATTACAGGACTTCCAAAGAAGACAATAGTCAAACCAGAATGGGTATCTTAGTGAATCTTATTGTCTTCAAAGTAGTTGCCTATGTCTTCAAACTTGATACTATCATATAGAATGGAACAGAGTCTAATCAGTCAAAACAAGATCGTGGGAGTACTACAGGACTTCAAAACAAGTTAATAGGAAATCGAAAAGAGTTACTATTTATATATCCTAATTTTTTTGAATTTTTTCTTTAATTAAGACAAACATAAGAAATGACTAAATAATTTTTTTTTGAAACAATAAGGGGGAGATTGAGATAAAACAGGACATAACAATATAACAATAGAGGTCACAGCATGACTGTTTCAATAACCTAGTACTTCACCACCTTCCAAGATGTGTAAATTTTGTTGTAAAAAAGGGGAAAAAAAAAAAAGAAAAAGAGCTCTAACGGATATAACAGCAAGTGTGTTTGGGGGTGTTAAATAGCTGACTTTATCAATGTTTTTGGAACATTGAACACAGCTGTTTGCAGTCTCCCTGTTTGAATGTCCACCTTGTGTTCTTTGATACTGTGATTTGAGGAACTATTTTCAAGAAAATAGTGTGTAATCTACTAGCAGGTAATTTCTTACTGTTATGGTTTTTTGTTTTGTTTTGTTTTGTTTTGTTTTGTAGTTCTGTATTGCGTGTACCCTTACGCCGCTTTGGTTTGTTTTGTGTTTTTCTCTTTTTCCTCTTAAATAAAAAAAAAAAAACAAAAAAAAAAAAAAAAGAAGAAAAACAGCCGGTGTGGCGGTGCACGTGTGTGATTCCAGCTAATTGGGAGACTGAGGCAGGAGGATTGCAAGATCCGGCCCTGCTTGGGTAACTGTGAGCGTCTTTCTCTAAATAAATAAACAAATGGGGCTAACTAGGGTTGTAGCTCACAGCCCCTTCCCTCATTTCTGTAAAGAATAAATATAAAGCGTGGTTTAGTTTTACAGATTTGGGCCAAAATCTCAAGATGGCCAAATAGTCTAATAAGATAATTATTCTTCTGGGGATGTAGCTGAGACAAAACATGAAATATAAATGATATTTTTATGCACCCATCATTCAGATTGTTTAAAAACTCTAGTAGTAGCAACCTATATTTCCACTGGTGTGGGCTGGAGATAGTGGATAGGTGAATTCCAGTGGATGTGTCTTTAAAATGGAGGTTTATGAAGTTATGCAAAATAATATTTAGGAGCAATTTAAAAGATAACCAGGGAGGATGTTTCTGGTAAAAGTTACAGTGTGCCTACCATCTAATTCCAAAGGTTTAAAAAACATGCCTAGAAAATAACTGGAAGGAAGCGTCCTAATAATACCAAACCTCCTTGTTTCTAGATGGGTTGAGCTAAGTGACTTTCTCTTTTTCATGCTTTTAAATTTATTATTTGCCAGTGGGGGGGGAACCGCTACTTTAAACACATCTTGTTGTTTGAGGACAGGATGGAGTAGATGATTCATGTGGAGATTATTGTTGAGTACCTACCTGCCCCGTGTCAAGTGTTGGCTTAGATACCACTCTCACAAAATAACACCCAGCACCTGACTCTGGCACAGGCCACTGTGGAAGGCCAGGCTGTCTGGTGGAAAGTCTTGTGTTTTTTTTTTCTCTGTCATTTATGAGTTCAGCGTGGAGTCCTCAGTGGGTTGAGGCTTTCCAAATATCAAAGCCAGTGGAGAATCCCAGGATCCAGTCTTAATGACCTTGGTCATATGACCTTTGGACTCCTGGGGTGATTTTAAAGGAACCTGAGCATCAGGACTTGATCCACAAAGGGAGAATAGGGTGATGGAGACTCAGGAGTGACCTGTATGGGCTTGTGGAGGGGGTCTACAGTAGTGCCTATAAAATGCTTTCATGGTTGTCGGGGGTAGGCAGGACCACTAGTGTTCATTTTTTTGTTTTTGGTACCGGGAATTGAACTCATGACCTTGTACTTGCCAGGCAAGTGCTTGAGCCGCTGAGCCAAATCCCTGGTCCTAGGTTTGGCGCCATAGGTAAATTCCCAGGGGCGGGGAAGATGACATCACGGTAAATTCCTAGGGGTGGGGGAGATAGGAGCTTCCTGGTCCCTATTGAGGCTTTTCTGGCTAGAGTCCCGTCTGGGCCAAAACCCTTTCAAATTTAATTTGACATAATCTCTTTAAATGGTTGGCAGCGGTCATTTAGGGCCCTTGTCATTCCATACAGCGAGGCACCTTGGGAGAGTGCCGCACCCCATCTCTCCCCAGTGCTGTTCAGTTCAGGGCTCTGGCCAGCCACCTCAGCAAGCTTTTGTGCAGTTAGGAGCCATGCAGCCGTGTTCCCGTGGCACAGCTACTTACACATCTTTTCTGAGCCTCACTAGCTTATTCTCCGTGTGTTTTGTTTCTGTAGGCAGGGGCTGAACAAGCGTTGTGTGTTTTCACTTCAGTTAGATTTTATTGGTACATTTGGGACATACCCAATGATCATCATAGAGGATTTGTACCTCTACATGGTACTGTTTACTTTCCCATTCCCCTACCCTCCCTTCAAGGTTCCTCCCCTTATCCATTTACAAACTTTCCTTTCCACATTTTCTGTTTTGTGTTAAGTAATCAGATTTACAGTCTTTTCCCTTTTTGCTTCTTGATTTTTGAGACATAATCAGGAAAGACCTGTTGAGTACATGGAAAAAAAATCACCCAACGCTTTTTTGATATAGTGGTTTGTTTCTGCCATCAGTTGCTGATCCTTTCAATCCACACTGTGAATAACTAGGGGAGGCTCCATCACCTACAATGCCAGCCACCTGCGACTGGGCCCTGGCTCTGAGGTGAGCCGCAGCGCCAGGGGTCTGCACCCTGAACTTTGACACGTGGCCCCGCCCCACCCAGGCGAAGGTGCCAACCAGGCCAGCAGCCACGTAGCGGCGTGCCAGGCCTAGTGCCCAGGTCCAGCGGTGAAGGCGCCTGAGCTCGGTGCCCTAGCGCGGCTACTGGCCAGCCTTGCTCTATGGCCAGGGGACCCCGGGACCCCGCACCCGGCTGCGCTCACTGGACGCTCCGCCCACTGGCCTCGTTCATTGGACGCTCCCGCCCCGCCCCCGCGCGGTGTCCAGCTTTCGCCCCGCCCCCTCTGTGAAGCCCTGCCCCTTTGTGGTCGTCCTGGAGACCCTCTGTTACCTAAGTTTAGGGTTCACAGCGCAGCACAAAGCCGAAGGTGTAGCTGTGCAGTTCCGCCCTCTGCTGCCGCTGCCACTGGGAAAGACTTCTTTGCCACTGCCGGGTCCGGCCCGATCGGGCCAGGTCCTGCCCGGTCCTGCCCGGTCCGGCCGGGTCCGCAGCGAGCGGTCCTTCGCTATGGACACGGTATCAGCCACTGTAGCCGGGGTCTTCGCGTCCCCGGGTACCCCCGAGCTGCTGAGGCGCCTGTCGAAGCTGTATTCGGCCTTTGTAACCCTGCTACTGAAGGTGAGGCGGGGGAACCAGGGTTGGGCAAGGGGCGCTGGTCGCCCGCTGGTGGGACGGTCCCTTCGGAAGAGCCGTACCCGACGGGCAGGAGCCGGCAGGAGCGTGGTGTGGGCTGCAGAGGGCCGGGCTGAGGGAGCGGCATGGTCTGAAGCCAGCCATCGCCTTGGGAGCCACGTTCACGCCCCACCTGTTTCCTCGCACGGATTGTTTCATGAGGGTGCAGCAAATTGACATGCAGCCTCCTGGAGGAGTGATGCCTGACTTGTGGCGATCATTGTCATAGTGCCTTTGTTTGCAGACGCACAAACCTATCATGTATTTACAATGTGGGGTGTGTGTGTGTGTGTGTGTGTGTGTGTGTGTGAGTGTGTGTATGTGCCTGCGTGTGCAGTAATAGAAAACCGCTCAGACACTGCGATGAAGAAGGGCTGTTGGCCAACTGGGAAGTAGGTTCAACTCACTCCCTAAGTTTAGAGACTCCACATACGGGACAACAACGCGAGCCTGCCTGTATCCCCTTTCCGGAAGTTTCTTCAGGGCACCTGGAAGTTGGTTTAGACTATGGAGAGTAGATTGAGAGTATCTGTGATGATCCTTTGTGATTGCTCCGCCAGTTCTGTTAACGTTTCCGTTATTTGTGCCCTTCCTTTTCAGCTGGTTGCAGTGTTACCTGAGAATTTCCAGCCCGGGCCTGGAGACTTTTATGGGCTCCCCTGGGAGCCTGTATTGTTCACTACCTGTGTTGGAATCCTTATGATTGCGATTTTCTTGTGGAGGAATGTTTTTCCAGTGAGTGAATTAACTTGCTCTTTGACTTCTGAATATATTGAGGATTCTATTATCATTGGCCCTTTCAGTTATTAACATAAACAAATCAGTGGTTATAATTCAAGTTAGTTTTCTGAAATAATTTAATCTTGGTACTGGCAAAGACTTAAGAGCAAGCTAACCATATCCACTTATTAGTAGAGTTGGTGACTCGTACAGCCATCCTGAAAAGCAGTTTAATAATTCTATATATCATAAGCCTTTAAAATGGGATACAAAACAGGATAAGAAATATAAATTGCTTTTATATGGTATGATAACGTCAGTAAATGATCTTAAAGAAATAAATTACATGTTAAGATTTTATACAAAGGTATTAGATGTAGTATTTAATAGACTAATAACTTGGTGAAACCTAAATGATCTATATTAGGGAATATCATGTTTCATCTTATTTATATCCACAGAACAGAATATTACACTGCTGTATGTATTTCAAAGGCAGGGGACAAAGAAGGTGTTCACGATTTAATGTGAAGTGGGAAAAGGGGAAACAGACCGTGAGGTACTGATGAACTGTGCTGTAGAAACATACAGGGCAAGAAATACAGTAAGATGGTAGAAACCTCCAGGCAAGATCAGGCAGAGTGGTGTGTGCATTCCTGTGGCCCTGGAGGAGAGGGAGGCTGAGACAGGAGAAGTGCAAGTTTGAGCCCAGCCTGGGCAACTTGGTCACTTACCAAGAGCCTGTCTCAAGAATAATGGGAAGGCTGAGAATGTAGTTCATTGTGAAAGCCCTGTCCCAGGTACCACCAAAAAACAACCCCAAAACAGCACCCTATGAAAGATTCCTGTGAGGACTTCTGGAATCTCACCGAACAGCTTCTTGGATGAAAGCACGCCTGGAAGGGTACGCAGAGTGTTTGGGGGTGAAAAGGTGCTGTTTCCCCTGCTCCTCTCCTTTGGTTCCCCTGCAGCTGCTACCCAGCAGGGCTCTCAGGCTCAGCCCTGCAGCTTCACACCCTGCCCCTGGGCTCACTTCCTCCCACTCCCTGAGGTCACATGGCTCTGAGGCTCCACTCCTGATCCTGGAGAGCACAGTCGCCCTCCCCCAGCCAGACGCCCCTCAGCTGGCTACTGCGCTCTGCTGTCCTATACTGTTTATAGCACTCGGAAGGAGAAGACAGCTGCTGTGGTATTTAATTAGTTACAGTTTAGGATTTATGACCCCAGAAGGCACTGGGAGTAAGAACTGGGTCTGTGCTCTTCCTGGAAGCCGTTAGCTGTCATTTCTCTGTGTTCTTCTGGTGTCTTCCCTTCCGCTTAGATTTATTACTGTTTTTGTGGTCTGGGGAAATCAGATGATGAGGTGTATTAGATTATTTCTTAATTGAGTCAATAGATCACTTGAAATAGGGTTTCTGAGGTATCTTCCAGTGAGTGAGAGAGGCGTATCTTAGTGCAAAGGTCATGCTGGTAATCTCGCTCGCCAGTCCTCCATATGGTCACCCATTTCTAGACTGCATGCTTGCTTTTGGGATTGTCAAGTAATTTGGAGTAAGTAAATCAATAATGTGTGTATTATAAAAACAAGCATTTCACTGTTGAAGCCAAATGCTCATCTCAGAAGCCTGGTGTTCACTTGGTCCTGGCACACAAGCCCGTGTGTAGCTGTGAAGTAAGACACGCTCCTTACTGTTCCTCTGTATCAGAGGCTATTTATAATACATTTTTAATTGTATGGGTTTATTCTGAACTAAAGTTACTAAATTTTCACTTGGTTATGATCCTGACTTGTGTTAGGAACTATGTATTCCTTTTAATCAAATGTTTGACATCAAATTTCTCTCTTTCTCTTCTAGGTAAAGGAGAGAATATACCAAGGTAAATCTCTTCCTGTTGGTGTTTGGGAGGGCTTTTAGGCAGGCTAGGAGCGACAGTGACTTTGGTGTCTGATTTGACTCACTAACTGCTCCACATTTTACTGTTGCTACTAACCATGGTATAATGGGTAGGGTGGTGGTACTGGCTGAGCTAGGAGATGTGGTGCAGGGGTGACTGCTTACTTGGAGCAGACAGAGCGTGGCTGGGCCACACAGGCGTGGAGAGAGGACAGTGTGTCTGTGCTAGGGACACCTCGGCCCCTATAGGTTTATCGGCACAGGAGCTCGAGACAGCAGTGTAGATCTGTAGCCTAAAGTTTCTTTTTCTCGTAGCAAATGACATTCATTTGAAGTGATCCGTTATCAGAGAACAAGTGCCTTTTGTGAAAGGAGCCTCTCCAACTGTGTGACATTTTACTGTATCTCCTGCCTTTGCAGTAATTGATATCTCCTCAAAACAAGTGTTACTATAGTTTTCTTAAAGTTTAACAGTGTCCTGTGCACTGCTGCTGTTAGCTTCGGGTCTCTCTGGACAGGCAGGTAGCTGTGCTAAGCCCTGTCTCTCACAGAGCCTCACAGGTGTCCTTGCTGCTGAGACACTGTGCAGCTCAGTTCCATTTAATGCTCCTAATAACCTGGCTATTTCCTCTTTTTAGTCACCGAACAGCAGATTGCCGAAAAGGTGAAGACTACCACAAAGGACAATGCACAACTTGCAGAAAAATTGTCAAGTTATGAACAGAAGGTAGAACCTCTCACGGGCCCTCCTCTAGCGCGTCTGTGGTGTAGCTCAGTTATTACGGTATTTTGAAGGCCTGTGTTCTCGCTTCATCATTTCCTCTGAGCCCTCCAGATCTTACGCACCATCATGTGTAAAGGGAACGCTCTGCTTGCTTCTTTGGAACAAGGTTTTACTAGCACAGTGACTTCTGTTACTTAGTTCTGAATGTGTTTTTTACATAGATCAATGAATCGCAGAGGCTTCTTCAGGAGACCAAGAATCAGAATAGGATTCTCTCTGAGGAAGCAATTAAATACAAGGTAAAAGTCCTTCTCTTTTGGGGATTATAGTCTAAAAACAAAAGCAAGCATTAATGCGTACTGTTACTTTTAATCTCTTTTCTTCTGGATAAAATCAAGGTGCTTGAAGAAAGCAAGGAATTTCTGGATGATATGGCCAGAACTCTTGGTGATATGTTAGAATGTGAGCGGAAACGCAACATGAAAAATCAGGATTTGGTGAGTTCTGCCGCTGCGTGTTACTAAAGGTGTATTTTTAGCTATTTCGTAAATCAGTTGAGCTGTTTCCATGCTATTAACTTCATAAGACTAGGAATAACAGAACTGAACATGCCTGTACCCATTTTGTGGGATTTTTAGTACTAGTTCAGTAGAATGTTTTTATAGGCACGGGAAGTGTTTTGATCCTGAATCTTGGATAATTTCATAGTTGTGTCCTCCAGAACACACAGTCACTAAAAAATTGGTCCAGCTGAGTAGTCTGTGTAAACTGGTTTTATTTCACAGTGAACTCTGTGCCTTTCGAATAGTCTGCAAATCCCCTAAGCGGAAATGTAGTGAGGAGAGTTCTCATGCTTCCCGCCTCCTGTGTGGCCTGGTCCTTTGCTCAGCACATACCTGGTGAATTGCCCATTTTCAGTCCTTTGTGCACCATGCTGTTTGGCAGGAAGTTATGACATACAACCTGCAGTTAAAAGAACGGTGGGTTAAGGTCACCCCTTGAGCCAGTATTGTCATAAATATTGAGAAATTTGGCACATGAGATTTTTCTATTCCCCCAGAAACACTTTTTTTTCTATTGTTTTATTTTGGTTTTGTCTTTTTGAGACTGGGTTCTGTTATGCAGTTCAGGCTGGCTGTGAACTCACCTTGTAGCCTAGGCTGGCCTTAAACTCTCCTGCCTCAGCTTCCTGAGTGCTGGGATTACAGGCGTCCTCCACCATACCCAGCATTCTTACCATTTTTAATTCAGACAAGAACATGTTTAAAGTGATCTTGGAGCTTTTTTTTTTTTTTTTTTTTTTTTTTTTTTTGGTGCCAGGGATCGAACTCATGACCCAGTGCTTGGCGGGCAGGCATTTAATGCTGCTGAGCTAAATCTCCAGACCTTTTGGGGCTTGTTTTCCTGACACCAGAAAAAGCTGTTCATTTTCCGTGGTTTGCTTGAACATTTCTTTATACTATGTCATGTGGTTACCCCAAAACTTGAGGGTGCCATGAAACTCTTGACTTCAGTTTTTTCTCTCAGCTCTTTAAGCAGATTTTTTCCCCAGACCATGTTTAATCCCGATTTTACCTAAAACATAGTGGATAGTTTGGGGTACCTTGTAGTAACGTTTTTGTTCTTTAGCATATGTATCAGTGTTTCTCCCACAGTCCTAATGCGTTCTGTGTGTTCCTTGCTTCCGTGGCAGGTCCTGGAAAATGAGAAATCTGTGGAGAAGCTAAAGGAGGTTATTTCAATGAATGCCTCAGAATTTTCCAAGGTAAGGCTGCCCACACTCCCTGCCGGTGTCAGTGTCGAGACTCAGCTGCATGGAGCAGTGGTGACCTGATGAGTGCTGAGAGCCGTGGAAGGCAGAGGCGGTGCATGATTGAGGGGCAGGGCTGGGGGCCCCTCCCTGGCGTGGCTCATGAACAGTCGGGTTGTGCTTTAGGTTCAGGTCACCCTGAATGAAGGCAAGTTGAGTGAGGAGAAGGTGAAGTCTGAGTGCCACCAGGTTCAGGAAGAAAACACAAGGCTGAAGAAGAGAAGAAAGTGCAGATTTTGTAAATGTTTGGTCAGAATGGGTGCAAAACCCATCGACTTTACTTCTGTCATCTTCTCTCATGAGGAGCTGCTTATGCAGGCCCCTGCAGCAAGCTGGGGAGCATCGAGTCTGTCCTCCCCAGCTTGCACATTACTGAGGGCACAGGCTCCTTTTGTGTTTCTCGTGGATTTTCAATTCTGTAAATTGATGGCAGTTCTTGGCCCTTGTCTTGTTAGATACTAGTCATTACTTTGGCCTCAGCAAGGCCAGGGGTTGGCTTTTTAAACCTCAGATTTAAGGCTTTGCTAAGCCTCCTCTAATAGTTACTGCCTCACATTGGCCATAGGAAGGTTAGATCAGGGATCTGTGATCAACACACACACACACTGAGGCCAGAAATCCCACAGCTAGCTGCCAGCAGTTCCCATTTGAATGGGTTATGTTCCTGCTAGGGGGATACACAGGATAGTCCCATTAGGTGGTAAGGACAGTCCTGCATGCCCTGCAGCAGTTCATGCCAGTGGGAATATGTTAAGCCCCAGCAATACATGCCCACGGGTGCCACCTGGAAGTCAGGCATTTGAGTCAGCAGGCATTTTTCAGAAGGACTTGATGGCTGGGGTCAGCTTCGTTGACAGCTCAGGGTAGAAGTCACACTCTGCAGGCCTGAACCAAGTCTTAGCCTCTGCGATGGGACAAGGAGGGACATGACTCCTGCTTCCCCATCCCACTTGCATGGTCCTGTGCCTCTGTGGAATCCCCAGTCCGCAGGGACCCTTCCATGTGACTTTCAGCTAGAGCAGGAAGTTGAAGACCAGAAGAAGCTGAACGCTGAACTCAGCCAGCGAGTCAGGACGTTGGAAAAGTCTCAGAGGGATCTGGAAGCCACTCTCCATGATAAGGATGATAGCATTGGTGTAAGTTACCCCAGCCGGCCCAGCCTGATCATGAACACTTGGAAAACAAACCCACTGTGAGGATGGAGAGGCTCTTAACTGCTGCTCGCTTCTCTGCTAGGCTCTGAACAACTGCATCATGCGGCTGAACTGGATGGAGGAGAGGAGATCGGAATCTGAGGGTCCAGGTCCAGGCAGATGTGAGCCAGGTGAATTAGCCAAAGGAGAAGTGGGAGGTAAGACCGGCCCTAGCCCAAGGGCCTTTTTTTTTTAACCAGGGATCTAACTCATGACCATGCACTCACCAGGCAGGTGCTTGTGCCACTGAGCTAAATCCCCAGCCCTTCAAGGGCCCTTTTTTGTCTTCTTCTCTTTATTGTTATTTTAGACAAGGTCTCTATGTAGTGGCTGGCCTTGAACTCACTGTGTAGCCCATACCGGCCTCAAACCCACAGCAAAATTTCTACCTCAGTCTCCTAAGCATTTTTGTCTTTAATTCCATACATGGATACTGCTTCTCAGCTGAGTTTCTTCTTGCCCCAACTGACCCATGCAGCTCTTTAGGTTCTTAGTGTGAAGGACCACAAGAGGATGAGAAAATAGACAAATCTGGGGTCAGGTGGAGCCCTTACCCTCCTCATGGGAAGAAAGGAACTGGCCCCTCACTGCAGGGGCGTTTATAAGTTTTAGCAACTTAATGTCATGTGACACACTGTTGTCCTAGCAGCCCACTGTTCAGATTGTCTTGGGGCTTGGTGATCTCTGGGCTGAGGCAGCTTCTTCACATGGCAACCCCAGGGACTCTTTGTTCTTGGGCCAGCCATGCCCTGGCCCTGCATGTGTGGTCGGTTTCCAGCTTCAATGGCTCCCAACATCTGAATAATTCGTACTTAAGTCTGGGTCACTGGGATGCCAGTAGCATCAGGCAAGCGGGGAAAGCTGCTTTTCCACCCCTGAGAACTGGATGTGTACGCTGGAGCCTTTGTCTTTGTGTCAGCCTCTGTGCCAGAGAAGACACTCACTCAGCTTTCTGGAGATGACACACGGGTCCGTACTCACGGCCTCTGCTGTTCTGTGGTTCTCAGGCACTTGGCCAGGGTCACCTAGAGTGTGGGGATGGGGAGCCACAGCCCAGGCTGTGAGGGCAGAGGCTGGAGAGCAGCAGGGTCTGAGATGAGGAAAGTGGTCAGGGTGCCGCCCAGCTGCAGAGGGTGCTCAGAGTGCGAGTCTGGACCCACGCCGGCCAGCTCCCCCTAGACCATCATGTGGCAGAGCTAGGCTTGCTCAGCCACAGGCCAGGTGGCATGCTGTCTTGGCAGGAGCTTACAAAATCTAAGGGTGCAGTTGTCATGAAAGTCAGTGTGTCAGTTCTGTTGGTGAATTGTTTTTCTTTACAGTGTGTCATGAGCATTAGTTTAGTTTTGTGGAAGTCAAGACAACAGTGTTAGAAACGGCACAGGAAGACACAGCCACACTTGTTCTCTTTGTAGGTGGGGAGAGTAAGATCAAGGCTCACATGCACCGGCTGATGGATGTCTCCCAGGTGAGTCCCTTCACAGAGTCCCCCCAGGGGCCCATGAGTCCTGACTGAGCCTTACTTTCAAGCCTGTGCCCCTCCCTCACAATTTTCAGACACATTCCACAATATCCGTATTTCAGAAAGATCTCCAACTCCTGCAGTTGAAGCTGAGAGCCTCCCTGTCTGCCAAATGTGATCTGGAAGGTAGGTCCCTGACCACATGGTGGTCAGGCTGAGTGCCGGCATGAATGAGGCAGGGATGCTGGGAGCCTGGTTCTGTGTCTTTGGCGGTGCCCTTGGTGATGTGTCTCACCTCCCAGACCAGATCGTGAAGCTAGGTGAGGACTGCGGCAGGCTGCAGGCAGACAAGGCCCGGATGGAGGAGGAGTTTAGCATGCTGCAGCAGAAGGTGGAGATCCTGAAGGAGCTGTCCCACCAGAAGGAGCTGGAGCTGCAGAAGTGAGTCCCAGAGATTTTGTCCAGTGTCTCATGCTGGCCATTCCTGTCACTTCTGATTGCCTAGCAGCTTGGATGTGCAGTGATCATAGAGGAAACTTGGGGCCCAGGGTGCTGCTGGTTTCCTGTGATGGCGACCTGAGGCTGCTCCTGCCTGTCCGCCGTCACCATCATCCAGCTAGCAGTTGGGCCCAGTGTCCCTGCCTCTGTAGCCTCAGCTCCACTGCTTATTTCTTAAAGCCTAGGGATTTGTCGAGGGCTCAGTTCAGCATCTTTGGCATTGTCCTCCATGTGTGGGTTGAAGGAGGGCAGCACTGGCCTCTGGGGCCCACATTTCGCTTTCTGGCTGGGGCCAAGTCTCCCATCCACCCATTTGGCCTATCTTGTGTGCTTATCATGGCCTAGGTCTAGAGAAACAGCTCTTCCCAGACAGTATGTGGGGAGGGGGGGAGGTGGACTCCGCCTATTGCTTTCCCAGCAGCTCTGCTGGACAATCCTGGCTTCCCTCGGGGAACACTCATCTCCCACACAGGCAGCTAGAGCCTGGTGCATGCTGTGCTCTTAACTTGTTCTGTTTGCTGATTAGACAATTACAAGGAGAGGTGAGAGAATATAAGAACACAAGCAAATGGCCCAGAGCCTGGAGCTTGACTGCCCTCCTGAAACCCTGTGCCTGCTGCTGGGTGGGGAAGTGGCCTGTGGGCCGAGTTCAGCCCTGGCAGCTGCCTTTCTCCTAGGATACTGAGTCAGGCGGAATGTGCACAGCAGCAGCGAGAGCAGGCGCTGTTGGCTGTGGATGAGAAGGTGGTGCCGGCCACAGAGGAGGTGAAAATCTACAAGTGAGTGTGGCGTCCGAGACAGAGGAACTGGGCTGAGTTGCTTTGTTACATAGAAGAGATGGGCACAGAAGCACATGAGCAGTCCAAGAATGGAATGTATTTAACTCACACGGGGAGGGGTTCTACATTAACAGACAGAAGCTTGTTAACAGGAAGCTCCTTTGCAGATGTGTCCTGTGCCCATTTTTAGGAAATCGGCCTGCTTCTGTCACACGTCCACACCCACCAGAGTCTCAGTGCTCCGACAGACCGGGGGCAGCATTTTGAGTCATTTCTTGTGGCTATAATTTGAGGGGAAAACCTTTTTTTTTTTAATCAGTACCGGGGATCAAACTTACGACCGCCCGCTTTGCAAGGCAGGTGCTTATGCCGCTGAGCTAAATCCCCATCCCCTGAGGGGAAAACCTTTATGGGGAAGGTAGCCTTAGCCAGATTATTTTGAGAATGTTATTCAAGGACAGTTAAGGAAATTGACAAGTTGTCAACTCATAATCTCTAGGCATTAAATGAAAAATCAGGAAACTGAGGTTCACACTGCACTCATCATGTTATGAAATGTTTCTGTATGATGAAGTCTTTAAAGGTCAGACATGGTCAGATTGTTGCAGAATTTATTTGATTCTAACTGCTAAGTATTATTTTTAGGCGGCGAATCCATGAAGTGGAAGCAGAATTAGAGAAAACGGAGCGCTCATTTAAAAACCAGGCAAGGAATAGAGTGCGCTGTGGTGACAGCACCCGTTAATCCCCCACACAGGAGTCATGGAGGGCTGCAGCCCCGGTGACTGTTCCCTCAACCTGGGTCTTGCCCTGTTCTCTTGCAGCTTGCTACTGAGAAGAAAAAAGCCCATGAGAACTGGGTAAGAGCCTCCTCCTCGCCTCGTCTCGCCTCGCCCTCTCCAGCTTCACTCAGCCACTGTGCTGAGCTGGCCTCTCTGTCTCCACAGCTCAAAGCCCGAAACGCAGAGCGCCTGGTGGCAGATGAGAAGCGGCAGGCCGCCAACCTGCGGCAGAGGTTAGCAGCGCGTGGCGCGATGCGATGCGTGGCGCCCACGTTTCAGCCCACTCAGGGTGGCTATGGTCACCCCCAGTCCTACTGTGTCTGTGTGCAGGCTGGTGGAAATTACCCAGAAGCTGGATATGCTTAAAGAGGAGCCTGGGATCATCAATCGGATGCCAGACTGTCCTGGAGTGCAGAACGCGCCCCACAGAGGTGGGCACTCTGTCCTTCTGAGTGGGACTCGGGGAACTTAGCCACTGCAGAGAACTGGTAACCAGCGCGTGTGTTGTCTCCTCAGGTCCCCTGAGCCAGAAGGGCTCCTTTGGCCCGTCCCCTGTGAGTGGCGGTGAATGCTCCCCGCCCCCAGGCGCACAGCCCCCTGGATGGCCGCCCTCTGCAAGCCTGAACTTGGCACGCCATGACATTGCAAGAGCCGACTTCGGTGAGCCTCTCCAGGGCCTCTAGTCCCGGACTCCGGGACACCATGCTGCCTTGCCCCGGGCATGGTTCCCTGAGCTCTGGTACAGAGCCCGGGCAGTCCCGGCTCGGGTTTCCACTTATCCCTGGGCCCTGTGCAGGCCCACCTCGATTGCAGTGCAGGAGCAGGGTCCTGGGAGCAGTCGCCCACCCCGTCACTCCCAACCCTCTCTGGCTGTGGCATGGCAGAGGCCGCAGTGTCGCCCTCTCCCTCTCTGCACAGTGTTCAATGAGTGGGCGCACTTTCGTCACCACTCATCCCACTCCGGGCCACCGGGGAAGGCTCCTGAGCTGGCAGGTCCGCGTGTTACAGGTCTGTGTGCTGCTCCCAAAGCACGTGGCCACTGTGTGCGGGCTCAGTCTTCCGCGGCCCTGTCTTCCTCCTCCACAGCCTGAGACCTAAAGCAGCCTCCGCCTCTGGCTTGGGCTGCCACAGCGCAGCTTTCCCAGCTCCCCAGGTCCACGAAGTGCTGACCAGGTGGAGCCTGCGCAGGCTCAGAGGCCTCCTTCGACCCCCCCCTACCCCCACCCCCACCCCCACTTGACGCCTGCTCAGTGAGCCTGGTACCTCTGGCTCCACTCGAGGGCTCCCTGGCCTCCTGCCTCCCAGGGGCCTTGCAGCTGCCTCTCAGAGGCAGCCATGCCTCTGCTCCCTCCAGGGACTGTCCTTGGGGCTCTGGAGTGTTCTCGAGGGCACTTCCGAGGGCGTGCCTGTGGCCTCTTCCGGTCCTCGTCCTCATCCTCGTCCTCGTCCCCGACCTCGTCCCTGCCCTCGTCCCCGTCCTCGTCCTCGTCCTGGGAAAGTCCTCTGAATGCCTTGTCTGCCCCCAGATCCCGGCCCTGGCCCCGTGGCCAACAGCAGCTCCCGCGGCTCCTCTCCAGTGAAGGTCATGGACAACGCCAAGGTGAGCCTGGAGCCCGTGCCTTGGCCCACGCTGCTCCATGGGCCCTCCGTTTCCCCTCTGTTCTCCAGCTGGCCTGGGCGTGGCGACCCTGCTGACTAGGTCACCATCTGACTGGGGCCTTCACTAAGGCTGGGGCCACGTGCTGAGTGCTGGAGCACAGCACACCTCATGCCCCTGACTTGAGTGTTTGGTTTGGTACTTATTTTGAGTCAGGGTTTCCTTATGCAGCTCAAGCTGAACTTGACCTCACAGTACCCAGAGCCGACCTGCAGTTCCCTAGCAGTCCTCCCGCCTCAGCCTCCCGAGTTCGGGATGACTGGTGTGCATCGCCACACTCGCGTGCCCTTGATTTTTGGGAGCAGCTGTTGCGGTCCTCATGGTCTGTGCTAGGCAGACCCCTTGCAGTGATGGGGATGAGGTGGGCGTGGGCTCTTCCGGGAGTGGGAAGCCGGTTCCAGGGCCCCCTGAATCCGACCCCGGGTGGCCCAGGCTGCTGTGCCTCCTGGGTCCTGAGGCTGCTGCCTTGGCAGCCTTCGCACCGCATGGGGCCGCCTGCAATGGTCAGAGCTCCATGGACTGCCTTCCAAGCAGCCCAGGCACAGGCGCCTCCGCCAGCCCCTCCCTGTGCAGTGTCAACTGGCCGAGGCAGCTTCCGGTTCTCCCCAGCGACCCCGGGTCCCTGGGAGCCCTTGTGTCTGCCTGTCGTGCCCAGGGACTCGCTCATGCTGGCAAGAGTGCAGCGAGCTGGCGCAGCGCCCCGCTGGCACCTCTGGAGCTCATCTCCACACCCGAGTGGGGACAGCGTGGTGACCATGCTCGCTGTGTGGCGTGCTGCTCACGAGGGCCCGGCAGGGTCCGGGGATCCCTTGACTCCTCTCGGGACGGGCACCCAGTGTCACTGCCGAGCTGGAAACTGGGCCTGCTTCTGTTCGCAGGTGAGCATGGCCGTGAAGGGGCCCCCAGCCCATCCAGGGCCCCCGTTCCTGGGAGGCCCCATGCCGCCCCACATGGGCTATGGGTCGCCACCGCCACCACTGCTCTGCAGGCCCTTCGGGCCTCGGCCGATGCCTCCTAGGCCACCGCCACCATTCGGTACGGTAGGACACTTGGGCTGGCACCACCGCCTACCCTGTCCTCTCGCCTACCCTGTCCTCTCTCCTCTCCTGTCCTGATCGGCAGCTGCAGCCTGCCAGACTCTAAGCATGAGGCCCAGCACTCTGAGCCCAGTGCAGCCTCCACAGCTGCTTGGACCAGAAGGGCCCTTTCGGAAAAGCCGAAGTGCCAGTCTCAGCGGGGTGGTCACCTGGGATGCCACAGGCCACCGGCAGTGGGAGAAGGGAGGGTCAGGCTGTGGTTGAGCCTTACTGAGCCTCAGTTTTCCTTATCTGTGAAGTCCAGTGCATCACTCGACTTCCTGGTGCAGGGGAAGGGAAACCCTTGCAGCAGAGCTGGGCTGCTCCTCAGGACGTGTACGCATGTCCCTCTTGCTTTCCAGTCACACGCATGGGCCCACCACTGGGCTTAAGAGACTATGCGCCCGGCATGCTGCCCGGTCGCCACGACCTGCCGCTACATCCTGGCGAGTTCTTGCCGGGACCTGTGCCATTCAGGCCTCCAGGCCCGCTCGGCGCCCGAGCGTATTTCATTTCAGATCCACGAATGCCACCACCACCCACTGGACTCCAGGACTACCGACCACCGCCTGCCGGGCCCGAGGAATACCCACCGCCACCTGCTGGGCCCCAGGACAACCCACTGACGCCTGCCGGGCTCCAGGACTACCCACCACTGCCTGCTGGGCCCCAGGACTTCCCACCACCGCCTGCCGGGCCCCAGGACTTCCCACCGCCACCTGACGGGCACCAGGCCTACCCACCACCACGTGCCAGGTGCCAGCACTACGCACCATCGCCTGCCAGGCCCCAGGACTACCCACCGCCGCCTGCCGGGCCCCAGGACTTCCCACCGCCACCTGCTGGGCACCAGGCCTACCCACCACCACGTGCCGGGCGCCAGCACTACGCACCATCGCCTGCCAGGCCCCAGGACTATCCACCACCGCCTGCCGGGCCCCAGGACTTCCCACCGCCGCCTGCCGGGCGCCAGGCCTACCCACCACCACGTGCCGGGCGCCAGCACTACGCACCATCGCCTGCCAGGCCCCAGGACTACCCACCACCGCCTGCCGGGCCCCAGGACTTCCCACCGCCACCTGCTGGGCACCAGGCCTACCCACCACCACGTGCCGGGCGCCAGCACTACCCACCATCGCCTGCCAGGCCCCAGGACTACCCACCACTGCCTGCCGGGCCCCAGGACAACCCACTGCCACCTGCCGGGCGCCAGGCCTACCCACCACCACGTGCCGGACGCCAGCACTACGCACCATCGCCTGCCAGGCCCCAGGACTACCCACTGCCGCCTGCCAGGCACCAGGCCTACCCACCACCACGTGCTGGGCGCCAGCGCTACCCACCACCGGCTGCCAGGCCCCAACACTACCAACCACCACGTGCCGGGCGCCAGGCCTACCCACCACCGCCAATCAACCTATTACTACTAATTATCCCAATCCTCCTAGCCATAGCATTCTTAACCTTAACAGAACGCAAAACTACCCATCGCCAACTGCCGGGCCCCAGGACTGCCCACCGCCACCTGCTGGGCCCCAGGACAACCCACGACCACCTGCCGGGCCCAAGGACTACCCACGACCATCTGCCGGGCCCAAGACAACCCACCGCCACCTGCCGGGCCCCAGGACTACCCATCTCCTCCTGCCGGGCCCCAGGAATACCCACCGCCACCTGCCGGGCCCCAGGATTACCCATCGCCTTCTGCCGGGCACCAGGCCTACCCACCACCACGTGCCAGGTGCCAGCACTAGGCACCATCGCCTGCCAGGCCCCAGGACTACCCACCGCCGCCTGCCGGGCCCCAGGACTTCCCACCGCCACCTGCCGGGCACCAGGCCTACCCACCACCACGTGCCGGGCGCCAGCACTACCCACCATCGCCTGCCAGGCCGCAGGACTACCCACCACCACCTGCCGGGCCCCAGGACAACCCACCACCACCTGCCGGGCCCCAGGACAACCCACCACCACCTGCCGGGCCCCAGGACTTCCCACCGCCGCCTGCCGGGCGCCAGGCCTACCCACCGTCGCCTGCCGGGCCCCAGGACAACCCACCACCACCTGCCGGGCACCAGGCCTACCCACCACCACGTGCCGGGCGCCAGCACTACCCACCATCGCCTGCCAGGCCCCAGCACTACCCACCACCGCCTGCCGGGCCCCAGGACAACCCACCACCACCTGCCGGGCCCCAGGACTTCCCACCGCCACCTGCCGGGCACCAGGCCTACCCACCACCACGTGCCGGGCGCCAGCACTACCCACCATCGCCTGCCAGGCCCCAGCACTACCCACCACCACCTGCCGGGCCCCAGGACAACCCACCACCACCTGCCGGGCGCCAGGCCTACCCACCACCACGTGCCGGGCGCCAGCACTACGCACCATCGCCTGCCAGGCCCCAGGACTACCCACTGCCGCCTGCCAGGCACCAGGCCTACCCACCACCACGTGCCGGGCGCCAGCGCTACCCACCACCAGCTGCCAGGCCCCAAGACTACCAACCACCACGTGCCGGGCCCCAGGACTACCCACCACCGCCTGCTGGACCCCAGGACTACCCACCGCCGCCTGCCGGGCGCCAGGCCTACCCACCACCACGTGCCGGGCGCCAGCGCTACCCACCACCGGCTGCCAGGCCCCAAGACTACCAACCACCATGTGCCGGGCACCAGGCCTACCCACCACCGCCAATCAAACTATTACTACTAATTATCCCAATCCTCCTAGCCATAGCATTCTTAACCTTAACAGAACGCAAAACTACCCATCGCCAACTGCCGGGCCCCAGGACTGCCCACTGCCACCTGCTGGGCCCCAGGACAACCCACTGACGCCTGCCGGGCCCCAGGACTACCCACCGGCGCCTGCCGGGCCCCAGGACTTCCCACCGCCACCTGCCGGGCGCCAGGCCTACCCACCACCACGTGCCGGGCGCCAGCGCTACCCACCACCGGCTGCCAGGCCCCAAGACTACCAACCACCATGTGCCGGGCCCCAGGACAACCCACCACCGCCAATCAACCTATTACTACTAATTATCCCAATCCTCCTAGCCATAGCATTCTTAACCTTAACAGAACGCAAAACTACCCATCGCCAACTGCCGGGCCCCAGGACAACCCACGACCACCTGCCGGGCCCAAGGACTACCCACGACCACCTGCCGGGCCCAAGGACTACCCACGACCATCTGCCGGGCCCAAGACAACCCACCGCCACCTGCCGGGGCCGAAGACTACCCACCACCACCTGCCTGGCCCCAGGACTACCCATCTCCTCCTGCCGGGCCCCAGGAATACCCATCTCCTCCTGCCGGGCCCCAGGAATACCCACCGCCACCTGCCGGGCCCCAGGACTACCCATCTCCTCCTGCCGGGCCCCAGGAATACCCACCACCACCTGCCGGGCCCCAGGACTACCCATCTCCTCCTGCCGGGCCCCAGGACTACCCATCTCCTCCTGCCGGGCCCCAGGAATACCCACCACCACCTGCCGGGCCCCAGGACTACCCATCTCCTCCTGCCGGGCTCCAGGACTACCCATCTCCTCCTGCCGGGCCCCAGGAATACCCACCGCCACCTGCCGGGCTCCAGGACTACCCATCTCCTCCTGCCGGGCCCCAGGAATACCCACCGCCACCTGCCGGGCCCCAGGATTACCCATCTCCTCCTGCCGGGCCCCAGGAATACCCACCGCCACCTGCCGGGCCCCAGGACTACCCATCTCCTCCTGCCGGGCCCCAGGACTACCCATCTCCTCCTGCCGGGCCCCAGGAATACCCACCACCACCTGCCGGGCCCCAGGACTACCCATCTCCTCCTGCCGGGCTCCAGGACTACCCATCTCCTCCTGCCGGGCCCCAGGAATACCCATCTCCTCCTGCCGGGCCCCAGGAATACCCACCACCACCTGCCGGGCCCCAGGACTACCCATCTCCTCCTGCCGGGCCCCAGGATTACCCACCGCCTTCTGCCGGGCTCCAGGCCTACCCACTGTCGCATGCTGGACCCCAGCACTACCCACCGCCAACTGCCAGGCCCCAGGACAACTCACCGCCGACTGCCGGCCCCAGACTACCCACCACCATGTGATGGGCCCCAAGACTACCCACTGCCGCCTGCCGGGCACCTGGCCACCCACCACCAAGTTCCGGACCCCAGGACTACCCATTACCCCCTGCAGGGACCAAGAGTACCCACCGCCGCCTGCCGGGCCCCAGGAATATCCACGGCCACCTGTCAGGCCCCAGGACAACCCACCGTCCTCTGCTGGGCTCCAGAACTATCCATTGCCCCATGTTGGGCCCCAGGACTACCCACCGCCAAGTGCTGGTCCCCAGGACTACCCACCGCCAAGTGCCGGTCCCCAGGACTACCCACCGCCAAGTGCCGGTCCCCAGGACAACACACCACCACCTGCCGGACCCCAGGACAACCCACGACTGCCCAGGACTAGCCACTGCCACCTACTGGGCCCCAGGATAACACACCGCCACCTGCCGTGGCCGAAGACTAACCACAGCCACCTGCCGGGCCCCAGGACTCCCCCACCATCTGCCGGGCCCCAGGACTACCCACCATCACCTGCCAGGCCCCAGGACTAGCCACCGATGCCTGCCGGGCCCCAGGACTACCCACCACCACCTGCCGGGCCCGAGACTACCCACCACCATGTACCGGGCCCCAGGACTACCCACCACCACCTGCTGGGCCCCAGACTACCCACCACCATGTACCAGGCCCCAGGACTACCCACCTCCACCTGCCGGACCCCAGACTACCCACCACCGCCTGCTGGGCCCCGGAATACCCACCCCCGCCTGCTGGGCCCCAGGACTACCCATTGCCGCCTATTGGGCGCCTTTTTCTCCTATGGGTCTGCGCTTATTTCTAGGACTGATAAAAGTTCTCTCCAGTTAACTGCAGCCTTGATGTTTCCTGATTTGCCCCCAACTACAGATTAAAGTAATGTACTTGTATTGCACAGTTATTTCTGGATAGTGGAATGACTTGTTTTGTTTTTTTACATTTTAGCATCAGGTTTCACTCTCTTTCCTAGGCCAGTCTCAAACCCCTGGGCTCAAGTGATCCTTGAGTGCTTTAGCTGCCTGAGCAGCTAGGATTGCAGACCTCACAACCAGTAACTATTTTTTGAAAAACTTCAGTGAGGTACAAATATGTTCAGCAGCAACAAAAGAGTGTAAGCACTGGCCTCTCTCTGCTGGGATAAGTGCACTGCTGCACCAGAGACAGGGAGGGCAAGTACCAAGCAGATGCCTGTCACCTCCTCAGTACGGCAGGAGTGCCCAGGGCCCACGTGGGCTGGATGCTGCTGGGCTGCACCTGCTTCCCTGTCCCCACTAAAGATGCCCTGAAGGCCTGGTGCTCCCTCTCTACCCAGAACACAGCGCTCACATAGGCTGCTGCCTACCCAGAACACAGTGCTCCCCATACACAGCCACGGCCACAACCTGGCCTGAATCCCGGGCCTGCTTGCCGGCCAGCCCCTATCAGGGACACGCCCCGTTCCTGGCTTTCTCCCTCCCTCCCTCACTCCTCCTCCGTCTCTTTCCCCCACCTCTTCCCTTCCTCCACCGCCCCAGGCACATGCCCACCCCGACCCCGCACCCCACCTCCTCGCACAGGAGAAGCACACCCCACGTAGACAGTTGGCGCTCAATAAGTGCCCAGGCCCCTCTGTGCACATGCACACTTGAACCTGACCTAGTGGTGACCCCCCCTCGACTCCGCCCCCAAATCCGAACTGCCAGCTGCAGCCCCGAACCAAACTTTTTTTTTTTTTTTTTTTTGTACTGAGCTGCTGCAAACCCTGCCACAGTTTCTCGCTGTTGTCTTTCCAGGCCTGGCTCTGGGACAGGCTTCTCCGAGAGAGGCCCAGCTTGCCCCAGGGCTAGAGAGGAAGCCAGAAAACTGCGGGCCGCGGAGGGGGGGGTGTGTGTGCAGAGCTTGGAGCGGGCCACAGGGACTAGAGGCCCTGGTATCAGCGCGGGATGGCACAGCGCAAGGGAGGAAAACCAACCTTTCCATTTGCTTCTGAGTGTTCTCCTGCTCACTTTAGGACAACTCCCTGGTTTGTAGTTGTAAGGCAAGGTGTTTTTTACCGATTCTGGAATTCAATGGGAGAAAGTTAACTGTTAGCATTCAACCCTCATGTAAACAATACTGGCTGCTTTTGGTACCATCAGGCCCTGGCTTTTGTATAATTTGTAACAAGTAGAATTGAAGCCATTCCATTGTGTTGCTCTGTGTTTGTTCTAGATAAGACCAGAGCCTCAAGTGTAGTACAGGGACCAGGGTGTCTATTTTGAGGGCACACTGTATATATTTATATTGTGAATTTAATGCATACAAGAGGAATCATACCTCCCCACCCAAAAAAAGTTTAAAAATACTTTCCGACCTGATTTATGAAACCACAGGACAATTTCAGGCCTGCTGCTTCTTCAGCAAAGGCAAACCTGCTTGAACTGCTAACCTGGCTGCGTGACCTTCAGCAGGGCCTTGAAGTTGTGACATCAGCCTCTTTACCTGGAAGATGAAATAAAATCCTGCAGAGATGGTGGCTCGCAAATCAGCACCAACAGTGCTTCCCCTGTTGCCCACAATGTGCCAAATAAGAAAATTACACAAACCAAAATTCCTAGAGGATGCAGGTTTTCAACTGGGGCTGATTTTGCTCTCAGGGCACATTTAGCAATGTTTGGGGACATTTTTGATTGTCACAACTGGGAGGAAGTGCCGCCTACTGGATTTAGGGTGACAGAGCCTAGGATGCTACTAAACTTCCTTAGGGAACAAGGCAGCCCCCAAGGCCAAAGAGTGGCCCTGTCTAAAATGTCAATAGCGCCCCCCTCTGACTTGTCCTGCCCAAGGAAGACACTGCTCTGGAGTCATTCCTGAAAACCTCCTGCTACCTTTCAACTGTCCTCCTAAAGGAAAGAGCTCTGTTTTTCATTAAGAGGAACGAGGTGTGGGACTGCACCAGTTCCATTAATACACAAAGCTCCTCCTTCCCAGAAATGGCAGGTTGGGATTCTAGATTTTATTATGAAAGGAACAAATCCAATCTATTCAATTTCATGTCCATGTTTCCATTTGTTCTCAAACACTGCTGCATAGCCCCTGTCCTGAGGGTCACACACCCACCCAGGAGGGGAATTACTGCCCTTGCAACAATTAAGGAACAATAGAAATAACACAGAACTGAGCTTTAACTGCAGCACCCAGGTTAAGGTGGCTCAGAGGGAAGGGAACCGAGTCCCTACAGCAAAGCCCAGGTCTTGCCTGTGGGCTGAGATGTTCAGGAAATGTTTAAAGTTTTAGACTTTGAAGTAGGGCTCCGGCTCAGCTCCATCACAGGATATAAACCCCTTGATTTTCTAAACAGATATTGGTGTCTGACTGTGAATTTATTTTTCTTAAAACGTCTAGTGCAAACTTTTAACCAAAGCTATGGGTTTCCTAAAATGATTAATAAAACCAAAATGTTTACATGCGTGCCTGCCCTGTGCCGAATAAGCCCAGAGCCTCTCCCGTCCCCAGCAGAACCAGTAGCTTGTTCACTCTGAGATGCAGTCTGGGCAACCCCAGCCACGCAAGGCATATGCTCACAGCATAGGCTGGATGCAAATCCCTTTCCTGCAGGTAGGTACTTGCATGGTGTGCCTTCCAGAGCTCTACACATCCACACCGAGTCAGGGAGAACATCGCATCACACACATCCTGCCACACAAGCACACTCGGCCAGCAATCAGCTCCGTGACGTGGAATCCGGGCCCTTCCTGAACTCACACTGCTCAGTACACGCCTTACACCCTTCAGAGCCTCACTTCTGGCTTCCACTCCTGTGCCTGATACATCCCTCCCCCACAACTACCATTTGCTCTACCCCAGGTGCATCCCGTTCAGAGCCACCCCCACCCTGCTTTTTCCCACATCCTACCCCACACTCACCATTAAGGTCTTGGCGGCTTTTTCCTCATCTCCATCAAGGGAACTGGCTCTCTGGGGAGTATCTGCCACTAGTGGAGGTTAAGCAAAACAGACAGGGCCCTGCCTCATATTATGTGGACACATCCCTAGCTCACTAGTAGGGTGCTGAGTCTGAGACTGCCCCTCCCTCTGTCCTTCCCCGGTGCAGACTCCCTGCGCTCCCGTGCTGCTGCCTCCCCTAGAAACGCCCCATGCACCCTTTCACCCCTTTACCCAGCTCCCTTAGTCACCCGTAGCATGTTCTCAGGGAAGCTCTTTCTGGCCCCACAAAAAGTAGCCATGCCCCTCCTTTGTGTCCAACAGCATCCACATCTTACCCCTGAATCATTGTACTAACATCTCCATTCTCTTGGCCTTATCTGCTAGGAGACATTTTGTGAAGACAGCCACTGTGGCTTGTTCTTCACTGTATGTGTATCCAACGCTCGCTGTCTGGCAGGGCTTGCAGGAGGCCCTTCACAAGGGTTTCTTAAGGATGAGTCTCTGGCTGGACCTAGGGACAGAGTAGACATATTCCATAGTTCTGGTGATCCCTGACTCAAAGCACGTCCTGATGTTCCACAGCTCCCAGGACTCCTGAAGATCATCTCCGCAGAGCAAGATGAAACTTAAAAATGAATGGTGTCTCTGGGTTCCACCCGAGCCCCCACTGATAAACGTCTCCTGTTTTCCTGAACTGCAGGTTCTTATAACCAGTTACCACTTTGGCACCTCCACTTGGATGTCTAATCAGATCTCAAGTGAGTCGTGAGCCAGATGTGGTAGCACGTGCCTTTAATCTCAGCACTTGACAGGCTGAGGCAGGAGGCTCACCTGTTTCAGGCCAACCTGGGCTCCATAGTGAAATTCTAACTCAAACAAATCAAAAACTACCATCTCCAAATCCATTTCTCTTGCCCTTCCAAAATCTGCTCCCTTTCTTCTAAGCAAATAAGAGCCTATTCTCCTACTTGCTCAGAAAAGAGGTTGAAATCATCTCTAGTTCTCTTTTCGTTCTCACACACCGCAATTCATCAAGAAATTCTGTTGGCTCACCTATGCACTACCTGAGCAATGCCCCACCATTGCCTAATTCAGCCCCCGTCTGGCCTACCCGGCCTCCTGCAGCAGGCTCCTGTTTCCTGCTGTTGCTGGCACCCAGCTGTAAACTGTTCAACCTTCAGCAGCCAGAGCAATTTTTTTTAAAACCTGCATTACACGACACACTCCTCTGCTCAAAAATTCCAGCAGCTTCCCTTCTACTTGATCTTGGCCTAAACAACTCTCGGGTTCCCCCAGCTGCCACTCCTCCCTGGAGCCTGCTGCTCCAGGCTGACGGGCCCCTGCCTGGCCCACAGATCCGCTCCCAACTCTGTCTTCCAAGACCACTGCTTTGGGCCACAAGACCTGCTCCCGCACTCACTGCATCACTCGCTGCAGGTCCCTCCTCAAATGCACCTAGGAGAGACACAGTCCCTGTCCAATGTGTCCACAGTAGCGTCCCCCAACTGCACCTTCATCCACCTTTTCTTCCTTACACTTAGCACCAGACAATCTTTCCCTTGTCAGGAATTTTGATTCTTCCATGCTTATTTGGCTGTAAGTTCAATGAGAACAGGGACTTAGTTGTCCCTTACTGTTATATAGTCAGCTTCTAGAACATTGTCTGGGCCCGGGGGTATACCTCAGTGGCACAGTTATCTGTCTGCAAGCGCAAGGTTCTGAGTTCAATTCCCAGTACCAAGAAAGAAAGAAAGAAAGAAAGAAAGAAAGAAAGAAAAAAGAGCATTGCCATTGTCTAGCTGCTAGCATACATATAGGATCACAGGCCCTACACAAACTCTTAGCCCCAATAGTCACACACCTTCCTCTAAAAGCTATCATTCTTAAGATTACTCACAAATGTGACCTCTGTGCCAGGACCTCTCCTCAGGAATGTATGGCACCCCCTTCCTTTCCTACCCATCAGTTTCAAGGACACACCCATGGTCAGGACTGGCAGATAGGTTTTACACACATGCCCCGCCACAGCACTCTCAATTATCTTCTCACCTTTGTTTGTACCTTTTCAGGATGGATAGAAGCCTTTCCCACAACCAGGGAAACTGCTGATGTAGTTACCAAAATCATATTACAAGAAATCATTCCAAGGTTTGGTCTACCTCAGAGTATTCAATCAGATAATGGTCCGGCCTTATTTCTCAGATCACTTCACAGGTATTCTCAAGCTTACACACCACCTGGCACCTACACATCCCATACCACCCACAATCCTCAGGAAAAGTAGAAAAGGCAAGTGGCCTCATAAGACACACCTTACAAAACTCACTTTAGAACTACATCAACCTTGGCCTCAACTTTTGCCCTTAGCCTTAGCCAAGCTCAGGGCACTCCCCCGGGCTCCTACTTTCCTAAGTCCTTTTGAACTTAGGTACGGCAGGCCATTCTTACTCCACAATCTTCCTACTCCCCAAAATCTCCCTCCCCTGGCTGACTATGTCCCAGTCCTCTCCTTCCTCTGACACCTGTTGTGACAACATGCTGATCTCTGCCTTCCACAACCCTCTGGAGAAGCCAAGCCAGATCCTCCCCTATCCCCAGGAGATCTAATTTATCTCAAATGTTCTAAATCCACAGGACTACCACCAAGGTGGAGTGGCCCCCATCTGGTCTACTTGGCTACCCCTACAGTGGTCAAAGTTGCTGGACTCCCATCCTGGTTTCACATCACTCAGGCTAAGAGGTGCCCTCCCAGCCCTAAATCTGATCATTCTGAGTGGTCATCTCATCTTCTGTCGCTCACCTGTCTCTGTTTCACGAAGGCCTCGCAGCCACAGTTAACAGGCTAAGTCATGTTTTGTTATCCACTTTGGTTCCTAATTTCTTACGTTCTATTCATGATCATTTCTACAGCAGGACTCTTGACAGTCTTTCCCAAAGACTCCCACATCATGCATAAGATCATCTTCATGATGCTCTATGCAATGACTGTGGTAGTTCTGTCTACCCTCAGCTGTCTGGTTAAGCGTGACATCCCTGAAAGCCTAAACTCTTCCCTTCCCTATACTGGTACAGCCACCCCCTTCCCTACTCCTCCTATTTTTTCCAGTTCATTCCTTGGACAGGCGACAGGTTTTACACACCTACCCTCTTAAGTTTATGCTTTCAGATGGGGGAGTAATCACCTCTCATAACATCACTCCTCCTAACCTCACACTTAATTTTCAGAATTCTACCTCACTGTGACAATGATCCTACCTCAATGTCATGCTGATATAATGACATGTCTAAATCAAAAGCACGTTTCCCTCTACCTCACCTGGCTCCTTAAATATGACAGTGCCATGTCTCCTCATAACATCATGTCTCTTTGTTTTTCCAGTCTAACATCCGTGCATTCACCAGTGATTTGTCCTGGCTAAACCACCTGGCACCAGAATCTACCTGGGCATCCACCACCACCCCATGGACTCCCCTAGACTCCAGTACAGCGCCACCTGCCAGCAGGAAATAGTTTTAAAAAATCTTCCCTCCTTTTCATAATAATAATCATAAGATGGCATATGAATGGGTTTTGGCCCAGACAGGACTCTGTAGCTAGAAAAGCCTCAAGGGGAACCAGGAAGCTCCTGTCTCCCCCACCCCTAGGAATTTACCTGTGATGTCCTCTTTCCCGCCCCTGGGAACTTACCTGTGCTGCCAAACCTACCACCAATGGGCTACCCGTGCATCCCTGATGCCGCCTTAGGTTCCACCCCAAACCGAGGCTACTTACACACCCCCGACACCTCGCGTCCGCCAGACAGAAAGCCAGACTCCAGCAGTGGGGTGCTGGTTCTCTCTCTCCCTGTTCTTAGAATAAAGGCCTCTTTTGTTTTATACTTCTCATTGTTTGGAAATAATCCTATCAGTTCTGCTGAGAGAAACTCAGGTAATCTAGAAACACGTGCCTTGGGGCCTGGGTGGAACAAAGGGAGGGCTCCGAATGTCACCCCCTTGGTAAGCCTGTGGGAATAGAGCTGCCATAGTTTAGTCAGCAGATAACAGACCCAGGTTTGTACTTGGAACTTTCCAAGCATTTTTTTAATGCTGAAACAATAAGCTTCTACCTCTACTGCCTTAAAAAACTGATCACCACAGTGTTTTATTACCAGGATAAATGGAAAGGATCCTGTTTCCACAAGCAGTGGACCATTGACTTATAAACTCGCTCATTCTGAGGGCTGGTTGTAACTCAAACTGTTTGTAAGTCAAGATTATTTTTCCCATGAGAAAGAATGGAAATACCCATAATGCATTCTGAACCTCCCAAAGCACCCCTTAACAACCGTTTCATAATAAAAATGGTTGTATAATGTGCGTAATGTACCAGAAACACCAACTGTTTTCCCAGTGTATCCACCGGGAAGATATAAAATGTGCCTAGTTTACCAGAAACAACAGTTTCATACTGTACTCACTGAAAAATATTTCCAAAAGATGAGAAGTATAAAACAAAAAAGCAGCCTTTTTTCTGAGGATATGGAGAGAGATGACCGGCACCTCCCTGGCCATCTCTCCTGCAGAACACGTGCAGTGAGGCACATAAGCAGCCTCGGTGTGTGGTGGAACCTAAGGGGGGCATTAGGGATGCACAGGTAGCCCATTGGTCCTAGGTTTGGCGCCATAGGTAAATTTCCAGGGTCGGGAAGATGGCATCACAGGTAAATTCCTAGAGGTGGGGGAGAGAGGGGCTCCTGCTTTAGGTTGAGGCTTTCCTGGCTACAGAGTCGTGTCTGGGCCACAACCCTTTCACTCACCTTCAAGTTGACACCTTTGGCTCGGGAAAGGGAGGATGAAGTGGGAGGTGGGCATTGTTTGAAAGCAGAGTTCCTCCACAGCATCAGGAATCTGCTCTTGGGTGTCTTTTCTCTCTTGGGAGAGTCTGCAGCCCACTAGGCCTTGTTTCTGGCTCATTAGGTCTCAGCCTTTTCAGAGCTAAAAACTGGCCTGTGTCTTTCTTTTCTTTTTGGTCTGGAATATGAAATGACCTTGTCATTAACAAGCAAATAAGTGATTGGCTTTTTCTCTGTCTGGTGGGCCTTCTCTACAAATGTTTAAAACTCTGTGTATTTTTTCAGGATTTCCCTTATTTTAGAAGAACTTTGCCGAACTGGGTGTTGATGCCCCCCACCCCCATCGTTCAGAAAGCTCCTCACTGCCGTTCTCTGCTGGCAGCCAGAAGTTGGTGCAGTTCCTCCATAGTCAGCTCCCCAAGTGTTCCTCTACTAGTTCCTGGACGTCACCACTGTCCACCTGCAAGCCTGCGGGCTCTGCTGTCATGACAGTGTGGTCTATCACAGGGTCACTGGAAGGCTCAGGCTCCTCTGTGTACCCTTCAGAGTCTCTCCTATGTAATTTTAGGCTACATGTGTTTCCAGGCGGATGTCAGGGTCCTTAGATAAACAGTGGCCCAGCATTTCTCAACTAACCCCACACCGGAAAGGATGTAATTTTCCTTCCAGAACTCTTTAAAGGTTACACCTGTATCTGAGACCACCTGCAAGCACTGCAGGAGCAGCTTCTTGGTGGATCGCTTCTGAAAGCTTGCTATAACCTGCTGCTCCACAGGCTGCAGTGGAGGAGTTGTATTAGGTGGGAGGAACTTGACTGAGAGCCACGGGAATTCTTCAGCCAGTTCCTCTTCCAGATCTCATGGGTGAGCAGGAGCATTGTCATGATATGGAGAGCCTTGAATGGTAATGTCCTCTAGATATTGTTTAGCAGTAGGACAGAAAGCCTCCCTGATCTGCTCAAGAGAATGTACTCCTGTTACCCAGGCTTTTGTGTTAGATGTCCACATGACCCTGAGCCAATTCATCATGACTTTATGTTTTCTGAACAGGCCTGGAGTCTCAGGGTAATCAACCAAGAGAGGCTTTATCCTGAGGCACCTGCTTGGCATGTAGAAATAAGGCTAGCCTATCCTTCACAGGCTTATGGCCTGGCATTTTTCTTCTCTTCCTGAATAATGTACTGTATGTTCTCCTGGGCATTCGCTTCCAGAAGAGGCCAGTTTCATCACAGTTAAAAACTTGATGAGAGCAAAAGTCATTTTTCTGTGTCGTGGTTTTGAAGTGGTGCGTGTAGTTTTCAGGCGCCCTTGTATCAGCACTGGTCACACAACCATGCCTAGTCATGCTGCAGACCCCAGTTCTCATTTTAAAATTGTGACAGCACCACTTACTGACACAAAATGTTTCACCATTATCACTAATGAATGGATTATCCTTTGTGAAATCTGCATTTATAGCTAGCCTCAGCTTTTTCCACAAATTATAGGCTCAGGCAATATAACTGGCCATCTGCCTTTCATTTATCCACACTGATAGCCTTCTGCCTTGTCTAACACTCTTGATTGTGATTTAATGTAACGCCTTTTTGGGCATGGGTTGGGGTCCGGGGAATTGAACTCAGGGCCTCACACTTGCCAGGTAGGTGATGCACCACTGAGCTAAGTCCCCAGCCGGAGTGACATTTTTAGCAACACTAGCTTCCTTATACAGATCTTTTCTCTGTAAGATTGTGGAGATGGCGAATTTTGACATGCTGTGCATATTGGTGAAATTGTTTACACAAAAGCCATTCATATTTCTCCACAATTTCCTTCTTCTTCTCAATTGTGATTTTCCCCTTTTTTCCCCTTCCCTTCCTTCCTTAGCTTCTTTTCTTTTGCGGGCTATTTGGCAGCAGTAATTGTAGTGATTATACAAAGCACTGGCTGAAATCAGCCCCATGAGTCTCTGTCCTTCTGCAGAGCCGTCCTCAGAAGGATCCCAGACCTGGTTAATCTCTTTCCGTAAGCCCCATGATGTGCCATGGGAAACTTCCAAAGATCCCAGAGATCTCACCATTAGGCTTAAGAAATGGAAACATTTGACACGGAGGATCTGAGGAAAAAATAACTTACTTTCTATGGCAGTACTGTATGGCTTCCACATCAACTCAGAAATGGCGAGAGATGAGCACAGAACGGCAGTCTATAAGTTATAATGCTCTTCTTCAGTTAGATCTTCCTCATAAAAGTCAAGGAAAGTGGACTAAAGTCCCGTCTGTCCAGGTTTTCATGGTTCTATCTGGAAGCATCCTCTGCAAAGGCCCAAGAGACCCCTGAAGAAGAGGCTGAGATGGCTGATGATTTCTTAGGTCCTGCCTGTCTCTCAGGGAGACGTGGGTCTCCCCTTCATGTTTCATGAAAACAGCTACACTGGAGGAGGGGTCTCCTGGGCCACCTCCTTCCATCCTCAGGCCAGTAAATCAGGGCCACCCTCTCAAGTGACTCAGAAACTCCACCATCTGCCACTCCCTAGAAAGACCAAGGACTCCTCAGACCCCTCCTCCTGCTCCTCAAATGGCTCCGAGCCCCACAGGACACATGCGGAATAGAGTTTCCTGCCCTTCCTGCTCACATCCTGCTCCTAAGAGACACCCGGGACTACTCAAGTCCACATTCCTCTTCCGTGGCAGGTTTCTAAAAATGCAAGGAAGAGTCAGGCTGATTTTCAGGAAATCCTAATAGGTTTGGAGATGGGCTTCTATTTTTTTTAAACAAGCTGTAGCAAGTTATATCAATGAAGAATTTTGCGTGGTTTATTTCTCCCCAATGTGTACTTGCATGCTTCAAGTGATATTGGAATGACCTGGATCAGTGATCGCCAGTGTGCATTCTCTGTAGTACTTTCACATGCTGTGCCCAGATCAATATTATGCCACTGTAGTGATGGATACCAGCTTTGGCCAACATGCCCTAGTACTCTTCAGAGTCTGCTTTTACCCCACTGTGCACTTTCCACTTTTCATGACGAGCTGGAGCCTGGAGCTGATGGACTCCAGAGGCTCTTTCATCTTCTCTGCAGCCACCAGCTTGCTGCTTTAGGTGGGTGACTGTCCCAAACAAAGAGCAGCCCCCAAGATGCCCGGGAAGCAAGAAAGTGGGGCTTCAGACTTGGACCCGTGTCTTTGACCTTGCATAGCAAGATGTCCAATTTGTCCACTTGATGCACCCTAAATAAAAATATGAGGACTCCTAGAGGCGGCTAAGACATATGCAGATTAGCAGTGTGCTGTGGAAAGAACAGAGTCGCCCCAGAGAGGGCACTGTCCTCCCGGTAGAAGCAAACGGGAAGGACTGAAAATGAGGTCTAAAATAATTACTGCTCTTATGGGAATAAAAAGATGCATTAATAAACATGTTAATTATGAAAGGGTGAGAGAGGTCATGCAGGGCAAAGAGGACAGTCCAGCTGCCTCTCCTGGTCGATTAGTAAAGCTTTCCATAAATCTATGAACTCAGTTCTGACTCCAGAGGAAGGTCAGGTACCAGTGGGACAGCGTTTCTCACTGTCATTCAGCCCTAGATAGCTGTTCAGCACAAATTAAAAAACTTCAGATGAGTTCCTGGACCCCTGGGACCCCACTGTGAAACTCATCCTTTTCAATCGTGATCTAGAGGAGGATAAATAGGAGAGGAACCAAGAGCAAAGACAGGCCAAAATTGTACTGTCATGAGTGGCAGTACCTTAAGCACACCCAGATTGTCCAAGGGAAACCCAGGGCCAATCAAGGAAAGAGTTCAGGTTTTAAACGCAAGGAATCTGGACACTGGGCATGCAACTATATTAGGCATCCACTGGGGCCCTGCTCCATGTAGCAGGTGGCTGGTGTGAATGAGTTATGGCACTGGAAGATTGACTGTGCCCACAGCTTACATGGGCACTGGTACTGGGACTCCTGCTTTTTACTGGGTAATCTTGCCAGGGCTGCATTCTCAGGCTCTTGGTAGCCTAATATCCCTTTGCAATGCTTTCCTGTCCACAGAACACATGGAAATAAAACTCCTAGAAAGTGTCTCAAATAATACAAGGAAAAACACCGTCTTTTTGCTGGCTCAGACATAGTACACTTTTCAAGATAAAGACCAAGAAATATTCTGACCTGCTCTTTCTCATACTTGGCTGCTGGCTCTTAAACCTGGTAGTAAGATTTGTCCATTGAAGGCTTCAACAGATCCATCCTCAGATGATGATCCAGTCCATGACTATCCTACAGCTTTCTCCCACTGGCCAGGCAGTTTGACAGTTCCTGACATGTGGGCACTAATTCTTCTCTCCTTCTCTCTCTCTCTCTTTCATTCTCTCACTCTGTGTGTGTGTGTGTGTGTGTGTGTGTGTGTGTGTGTGATTGAACTCACAACTTGCACTTGCCAGGCAAGCATTTATGCCACTGAGCTAAATCCTCAGCCCTTTCCTTGTCTTCTGGCAAATTCTTGCCAGCCCAGCCAGTGAGCCCAACATCCCAGGGTAGTCAGAGAGCACAGGTCCCCCAGCAGTAGGTAGGGCCTGCAGGCCTTTTCAGCAGGAAGCAGCTGTAAGAAGAGGCCAGTGCTGCCTCAGCATCCCATGAAGAACTGGAGATTCTGTCCCTCAGAGGGAACTGAGGTAGATTAGGGCTGGGGCAAACCTGCTGGGAGGAAGCTGTCAAAGGCTTGGAGACTCAGGGCACAAGCAGAACACAGGCTCCAGGATGACCCTGAAGCGCCTGGGTCCTGCACACTGAACCAATCAGAAAAGCCCTCTTTGCAAGTCTTTATTTATATCCGCAGGAAACCAAGTAAGTCTTCCATAGGGCAGTTTAAACCTGGCTTCAGCCCCAGTGCATTTCTGATAGGACAATGTCACAAAGGCTTATTTGCATGAGAAAGAAGTCAGTCCAGGAATTGCAAATCCAAAAGCCCCCTTGCCCCTGTGCTGGAGCTGCTAGGAGTCTGAGCCCAACTATGCTGTCCCTGCAGAGCCTGTGTCACCACCCTTTCAGTGAGTGTGTACCTTGCTACCTTTTCTGTGTCTCACTCAGTTCTCTGTTCCCGACCCCGAGATCCTGGCGGGATTCCCCCGGGACGCACCTCCGGTACCAGTCACAATTCTACCTGCAATTTCACCACTTCCCTGACAACTTGTTTTCTTTCTGTTTTTATTGATCACAGACATCCTGATAGGTGATAGGCTGGTGACCTTTTGTAATTCATGTTCCTTCATTAAAATGAGTTTTTTAGGGGCTGGGGATTTAGCTCAGCGGCACAAGCGCCTGCCTTGCAAGCAGGCAGTTATGAGTTCGATCCCTGGTACCAATAAAAAAGAAAAAGACAAAACAAAACAAAAAAAGTTTTTTAAAAAACTGACAACGTATTTGCTTCATTTCAAAGAAATGAGAGGCCCAAACTGAATAAATGTTTCCCTAACAGGATTGGGATATAGAGTCAAAATTCCCCAAAGTCCCTGCTCCAGAGAGGTGAAAACTTGAGTTCCCAGCAACCTCGCTGTTGCTGGGTGGAGTGCCCCAGGAGGACTGAATGGACTCAAAAGGCACAGTGCCCGGGCTCAGAGGTGGGCAGGCGCGCCCTCTAGTGGCCATTCCTTGCTGGTGTCAGTGAATAAAAAAAGCCCGCCTAGGACACATTTCAGTATTGCAGTCACTGTTGAAGGCCAATCCAGTGCACTGGGGGCTTGGACTGGCTCCCGGCGCGGCACTGTCCTTTGATGTCGGGATGCACTCTGCCTTCCTTCCTTCCCAATCATGCCATTTCCATAGCTGCCTTGCTGATGTTCAACATTACTTTATTTAAATTTTACATATTTATGGAGTACAGTATATACGAATGCACAGTAAGAGCCTGGCATGGTGGTGTCTGTCTGTAATCTCAGCTACTGAGGAGGCTGAGGCAGGAAGATCTTGAGTTCGAGGCCAGTACACATATACAATGTAGAGCCATCAAATTGAAATATTTAGCAGTTGTAGCCCCTTAGTCATTTGTTTGTGCAGGGAACCTTCCAACTTCTCCCTTTTAGATGTTTATACAATATATGTGCTGTGAAAGACTAGAACTAGAACTTACTCTTCCTATCCGTGTTATATGTGTTTAAGTGGAGGTCTTGTATGTTGCCAGTCTGCTTTGCAGACTATACCACAGCGCGTGCAGCTGCAGCTGTATAAACTCCCACCTGCCTGGCCGTTTGCTTCCTTGCCGTAGCTCCATGGAAAACGCAGCCCTTAGAGCAGCAGAGCTAAGTCATGAGACGCAGAGGTGTGCTCTGTATGTGGCTGGGGCTGCCGAGTTGAATTAAATCCACTGACTGTATAAAGTTAAATGCAAGTTCAGTTGAGATGTTTGTGCTCTGTATGGTATTTGCTGTTTCATTTTAGAGATACAAGAAGCTCATTGAACCCTTTTAGTGTGAATTTTTTCTCCTCTCAGAGTAAGAAAGAGAATGTGCCATTTAATTGACTGTACTTGGTTTGGAACCATGCTGTCCTGGGATGTAAGCCTCACTGGAAAAAAACTTGTAAAATTCTAGTCATTGAAAGTGTCATCAGGAGGGAGGGCAGGGAAGACTGAAGAGGAATCAGCTTGTTTGGTATGTGTGCCAGCTCCCAAGATCAGTGTACTGTGTACAGCACTGACGTACCTGTAAACATTGAAAAACAGAACAGAAATGACATCGAACAGCAAGAGAACATGTAACCTTTAGCTTAATCATATAGAGGAAAGGATTCTCTGTTTCTCTGAGGGAGGACCCAGGGTTTCAGTGATGACTAAGCTGTGCCCACATTATTATGCAGTTTGGTTCTAGGATAATGACTTTTTATTGCCTGTATTACCAGGAGTTTGAGGCCACCCTGGACTACACAGTGAGACCTTGTCTCAAAAAGCGACAAAAGGAAACAAAACTTGCTAATAATGTTTAAGACTTAATTGAAGACTTTTTTTGCATCTGTTGACAAGATTACAAAAATTTTTCTCCTCGTCTGCTAATGTGAACTACCTTGATACATGTGCTAAGCTAACCACATGTTCTGGAAAGTAGTCCCTGGTTTGTGGAGCGTTTCCTGATCCAGTCTGTAATGTTGCTGGCATCCCAATTGGCTCAGCCATCCGAAGATCTCAAACACGCAAACTGCTTTTGTGGTGTCGTGTGACATTCTCTGTGGCAGGAACCTCTGTGAGCTTTGTCAGACAGAACAGGACAAAGAGAAGAGAAATGGGACAGAAAAGGCCTAACTAAGTATAACTGGTAAACTTCAAATGACGTTCTTTATCACGGCAACTAAAGGATGTGTTGATCTGACTGAATCTCTGAGACTTCAGGACAGCAAACTATTTAAAAAGCATCTTCCTCACCCTACCGAATGCTGAGATGTAAAACCTATGGCATGTCCCCAGGTACATGCAAGAGGACACCGTAGCTATTCTGCGGTTATTTATAACTGGCTTCCTTGACCTACTGGAAGTTTTCACCTGACTTTTCCTTGATTGAACTTGAATTGATGTCTGCCTTAGGGTGATGAGATGTGGACCTGTACGTCACTGCTGTGTATAAAATACATCTGCAAAGAAGAACAGCGTGCAGGAGGCTTGCAGGCCAGACTGCACCGTGCTTGCCTGGTTATGGATTGAGAGCGGGTAGAATATTTCCGTGTTTGCTGACAGGATTTACTGTGAAACTGTTGGCAGAGCTGGCTTTTACTGGGGCTTCCCTGTTGCCAGGTACTTTAGTACCACGGCTGCCCTCAGAGCCGGGCACGACACTGTTTACCATCACAATCGAGAAGAGTGGCCTGAAGGATGCCGGGCAGTGCATGGATCCTTACATTACAGTCAGCGTAAAGGGTAACAATTTGGGTTTTCCCTCTCTCACATTTCTCCTAACTTACCGCACTGTTTTGAGGCATGTCTTGTATCTATGACAACTCATTTTAATCCACTTTACAATGAGGCAGAATTTCTGCAAGAAATGTTGCTCCATCACTAACCATTTCTGATGAGTTTACTGAAAATAGTTTGCTTTTCCTTTTTTGTAACTTGCACCCTTGCTTGGGAGATTGTCTGTCTTTCTTTCTCTTCAAATTTACTGTGACAGCCTTTTCTTTGGCATGCACGCTTTCATGAGCCCTGTGTGGGGTATGCGGCAGTTCCCTTCCTTGCCAGGAGTTGGTCTGTGTGTGTGTGTGTGTGTGTGTGTGTGTGTGTGTGTGTGTGTGTCTGTGTGTGACAAGGCCCTGTTCTCTCCGTGTCCCCCATCTGCTCGCCCCAGCCTCTAGCTCGTCTTGCTGTTCTTCTGACTCTGGAGTGCTGAGCAGAACCACACAGTCTCCCTGCCAAGGGCTCCTGCCCTGTGCAGGTTGTCAAGCCCTTACTTTCTTGGCTGAGCCCTGTGCTCTGTCTTCCCACCCTCTGTCCCTGAGGATGCTGGCCGGCCAGGTGGGCGCGAAGGGAGCCGGCAGAGGGCGCGAGGTCGGGGATCCGATGGCGTGCAGGGGTGGGGGGGCGGAGGGCGCGGGGCGGGGCGGGAAGGATGGTGTCAGCTGCAGCCAGAGCCCAGCACCGGGAAGTGAGCTGCGCGGGGCCCCAGCCCTGCAGCCTGCTGGTAGGGGGTGGTGGGGTTGCCAAGCACTTCCAGTGCCCTGCGTGCCCGCGGGGGCCGAAGGCCCAGGGACGACGGCGGGGCGCGGGGGGCACTGCGGCAGTGGCCGCGCAGGCCGGGTGGCCAAGGGGCGGCAACTGTGGTGGCCGCCTGTCCTCTCCTGCGCTGCCTTATCTTGCGGTCGCCTGCGCTCTAGACCCAGGACCCTCCCAACTTTGAGTGGGGGTTGGCAGAGCTTTGTGTATTAATGGAACTGATGAGGTCCCACACCTTGTTCCCCTTAATGAAAAACAGAGCTCTTTCCTTTAGGTGGACAGTTGAAAGGTAGCAGGAGGTTTTCAGGAATGACTCCAGAGCAGTGTGTTCCTTGGGCTGGACAAGTCAGAGGGGGGCGCTATTGACATTTTAGACAGGGCCACTCTTTGCCCTTGGGGGCTGCCTTGTTCCCTAAGGAAGTTTAGTGGCATCCTAGGCTCTGTCAACCTAAATCCAGTAGGCGGCACTTCCTCCCAGTTGTGACAATCAAAAATGTCCCTAAACATTGCTAAATGTCCCCTGAGAGCCAAATCAGCCCCAGTTGAAAACCCCCATCCTCTAGGAATTTTGGTTTGGGTAATTTTCTTATTTGGCACATTGTGGGCAACAGGGCAAGTACTGTTGGTGCTGATTTGCCAGGCAGCATCTCCGCACGAATGTATTTCATCTTCCACATAAAGAGGCTGATGTCCCAACTTCAAGGCCCTGCTGAAGGTCACGCAGCCAGGTTAGCAGTTCAAGCAGGTTTGCCTTTGCTGAAGAAGCAGCAGGCCTGAAATTGTCCTGTGGTTTCAAAAATCAGGTCGGAAAATATTTTTAAACTTTTTTTGGGTGGGGAGGTGTGGAGGATGAAGAGTTACTTTGAGGCTCTGGCCCCCTCATGACCTGCAATAAACAATAGCCCCCCCCCCCATGCAGGACAGAGACGGGGCGGGAAGGCCCGACCCCAGCGAGGGAACATGTTCCCCCCTCTGAACCCATACTGTGTGACTTGGCTTTGTTTGCAGAGTCATGAAGAGGTGGCCGACGTTCAGGTGGCTAGAAAGAACAAATATAATTAAAAGCATTCTTGGGCTAATGGGATTCCTCCTGGGTTAGTGTGGCTAGAAGAACTGTTTTTGCTTGTTTAACTTAGAGAGTAGAGATAAACATTGTAGTTGGTTACAAATTTTGTTGCAAAGAATGTTTTTTCAAGATAATTGCCTGTGCTCTGTGAGTTGACCTGGTTTACTATATAAGAGCCCTGCAATAAAGACTTGCTGTGCAGTTGCAATTGCTGTTTCTCTCTGCTGCTTCTTTTCTTCGCGCTGCACCCCCCCCCCCCCCCCGTGTCCCGACTTGGTGTGTGTGTGCCTCTTCCCGGGGTTCAGAGTGCACTAGACACTCGCAACAGGGAAGTATGATTCCTCTTGTATTCATTAAATTCACAATAGAAATATATACAGTGTGCCTCAAAATAGACACCCTGGTCCCTGTACTACAGTTGAGGCTCTGGTCCTATCTAGAAAAAACACAGAGCAACACAATGGAAGGCTTCAATTCTACTTGTTACAAATTATACAAAAGCCAGGGCCTGATGGTACCAAAAGCAGCCAGTATTGTTTACATGAGGGTTGAAGGCTAACAGTTAACTTTCTCCCATTGAATTCCAGAATCAGTAAATAAAGCCTTGCCTTACAACTACAAACCAGGGAGATGTCATGAAGTGGGGAAGAGAACACTCAGAAGCAAATGGAAAGGTTGGTTTTCCTCCCTCCCGCGGAGCCATCCCATTCTGCTACTGCGGCCTTGGATCCCTGTGGGACTCTCCAAGCTCTGGTCCCCCACGCAGCCCACCTGCCCATCCTGCAGTTTTCAGGCTTCCTCTCTCGCCCTGGGGCAAGCTGGGCCTCTCTCAGAGAAGCCTGTCCCAGAGCCAGGCCTGGAAAAACAACAGCGAGAAACTTTGGCAGGGTTTGCAGCAGCTCGGTGAAAAAAGAAAAAAAAAAAAAAAAAAAAAAAAAAGAAATGCACACCCTCAAGTTTGGTTCTGCAGCTGTGGGTTCTGATTTGGGGCGGAGGTGAGGTGGGGGTCACCACTCTGGCAGGTTCAAGTGCGCATGTGCAGGGAGGGGCCTGGGCACTTATTGAGCGCCAACTGTCTACCCGGGGTGCACTTCTCTGGAGCGCAGAGGTGGGGTGTGGGGTCAGGGTGGGCGCAAGCCTGGGGCGATGGAAGGGAGGGAAGAGGTGGAAAGGGATGAAGGAGGGAGGGAGGGAGGAGAAAGGGAGGCAGGGGCCGTGTCCGCGATCAGGTGTGGCAGGCAAGCCGCTCCATTCCTGGCCCTAGATCCAGGCCGGGTTGTGGCAGGGGTCCCGTATGTGAGTGCTGTGTTCTGGGTAGGGAGGGAGGCCGGCCAGGTGGGCGCGAATAGAGCAGGTGGAGGGCGTGCGGCCAGGAGCCGGCCGCGTCAGGGGGCAGACAGCGCGGGGAGGATGGCGCGGGGCGGGACGGGGCGGGGCAGGACGGGCAGTGCCAGCTGCAGCCAGAGTGGAGCACGGGGAGGTGAGCTGCGCAGGGCCGCAGTGCTGCAGCCACCCCGTGGGTGCCAAGCTCTTCAGTGCCCTGCACGCCCGCGGGGCCCGGCGGCAGGGGGGCAGGGGGCGAGGCGCGGGGGGCACTGTGGCAGTGGTCGCGCCATCCAGTGGCCGAGGGGTGGGAACCTTGGTGGCCGCCTGTCCTCTCCCGCGCCCCCTTATCTGGCAGGCACCAGTGCTCCAGACCAAGGATCCTCCCAAACTTTGAGCGGGGGGGGGGGGGTTGGCAGTCACCTCTCTGGAGGACCCTCTATGGGGAGCCCGGCCCTTCCATGGCCCCTCCCTGACCCTTTCCGGCCGAACGCCCCACTCGCGCCTGTCCACTCCGCGACACACCCTTCTCCTGGCGGGTCTGCCTGGCATCCTGTCTCAGTCTGGCTTTGGCCACTACCCTCTCTAGCCCTGTGACTTCGGCCTGGCTCCCCTCACTCCATGTGCTAGGCCAGGCGGTGGCACTTTGGGCATGGTGGGTTTCCAGGTGGGGGCCTGGACGGGGAGTTTGGCATGTGCAAACAATTTCAGAGGCAGCGTTTCCTTCCCTGCCTTGGAGTTTAGATCTGTGCCTTCCATTGTGGCTAGTGGAGAGAGATCTAAAGGAGCCCACCAGCCAGGTGGTGGGCACCGCCACGCCTCCTGTTTGTTGGCAGCCCTGCCTGCCAGTTGTGGGGCTCTGGAGACTCCCCAGGCTCTGGCAGTCCTGCAGTGCAGCTGGGCAGGCGCTGGGTATCTGCAGGCCCTCACTGCTTTCTTCACACCCGCTGTGCAGGAAGGTGTGGCTTGGGACAGTTTGCTTCAACAGGTATTGGAGGTCTTGGGACCCATTCCCGGGGTGTTGTGTAAAAAGAGACTGAGGAGCCTTGAGACAGAGTAGTTATGTTGGACTCCACAGGTCCTTCTGGGAGCTGCTGTGTTCTCAGCAGGACCCCCGGCTTCCTGGGAGATGTCAAGAGGTACCCAAGAAATCTAAGGCCCCATGAAGCCTATTCTGCTAGGTGGAAATGACTTTAAGAGCTCAACTTCAGATGCATGAGCCATGGCTTCCCGAGTTGGTGAAGGCCAGGAGCCACAGCAGAGAGAGGAAAAGTCCGAGTTGGGGAAGGCTCACTTCTTTTGGAGGAAGGTGAGCCTATGGCAGAACCCAGAGTCCACAGGAATAGCAGGAAGAAAGGGCCAAGAAAGGAGGATCAGAGGAGCAGCTATGGAGGAGGGAGATACAGAAGATAATGAAGCTGGCATGTAGCACAGCAGTGGTGCCATACTTGCCTGGCATGTGCAAAACCTGGGTTTGATCCGTGGCCTTGGGACTTGTCATCTTGTGCGAAGCATGGGAAGACAGGTAGGTGGGAAGTAAGACCTCCAGATAGGACACATGAACGGTGTGGTGGGCAGGTGCAGACACAGGTGCTGTTGCAGGTCAGAGGAGGGCGCTCTCGGAGACCCTCGAGATGGTGACAGAGTGACCATGAGCATGGCCTTGGCCAACTTGCCTGTTTCCTGAAGATGGAGAGAACAGTGGTTGAGATTGTGCAAGTCCTAGAAAATCAGACTGGGGAATTGCTGTTCTGTCTGTGTGTCCTGGCAGACATTAAAAGTTTTAGGGTCAGGGAGGACTGCAAGGAAGGGGTGTTTGGAAAGGATTTTGAAAGTAACGTTAGGAGACAGGTCAGCTAGTAAACTCCTGCACTCCAGGAGTGCCCAGGGTTTGCATTGGATTTAACTGGAAATGAAAAAAGTGTGATACATTACCTTGGCAGGGCCAGGGTGAAGGGAAGAGATGAATGGAAATTAATTCTTTGTGGAAATTGATTATATGCCAGGGTCTTAGAGCCACTGTAGCTGGCAACTCGAGAAATCAGAAATGTGTGTTTTGCAGAGAAGTAATTGACACTCAGGCTGTGTGGAAGTTTCTGTGTTTGCCAGGATATCTGAGTGTAAGTGGGCTGCCAGCAAGTGCTGCTCCGGGCTTGTTGGGAACCCCAGGGATAGAGTGTTCGAGAGAGCAGGCATTGGGTGGTCATAGAGGTAGCTGAGAATGTCCGGCCCAGGAGGTCTGTTTGTGGGGGTAGGGATCCTGCAGTTCAGGCTGGCCTGGAACTCACTGTGTAGCCCAGGCTGGCCTTGAACTCATGGCAATCCTCCTGCCTCTGCCTTCCAAGTGCTGGGATTACAGGCATGTACCACCTGTCATTTTCACCTCTTTGTGCTGCTGCCATTTACATGACACTGCCTGGTCTTGACCTTGAATTTGGAGAAACACGTCTAAAGACTCCGGGCTTCTGGGAAACTGGGGCCATTTATTCTTCTAGGCATGAGGGTGCATGCAGTTGGAGGTTGGAGAGAAGCAGCATAGGATTTGCTAAAGGTATATATTGTTGGACTTTGAAGTGTGTTGAACTTTGGACTCTACCAGGATGTTCAGCCTAGTCCCATGTTTCATTCCTGCAGGAGAGAGGGGGTGGGTGGAGATTTGTTGCTGGGGGTATTGACTTCTCTAGGGCTTGGCTCTTCCTAGCAGTCGCCCATTCCCAGGAGTCTGGGGACCTGCACACGGAAGGGATCGGTGCTTTTTTGCTGAGTACTGAATTCTGCTGTCTTGTTGCAGGGCTGACTTAGGGTGATTTGCTGAACAAATTCCCCAAGCCTCAACTTGCAACATCTGAATTTGGAGGATGGTTGCAGAAGGCTGCAGAATGAGCCGAGAATGTAACTAGTGACTTAGCCTCCTTGTTTCTCTGAGCTGCAGGATCGGTGCACTGGTAGGGGAACAGAACTTAGGGGAGGAGACCTGCAGGGGTATGGATCAGAATTTTTTTTTATGGCAAATACCTGACTGCGTGAATAATAATTGCATGTGAGTGAGCAGTGGTTGAGCTCACTCATTCTAGAACAATATTTTCTGTACTGTTCTGGCTGTGACCTACATTAAGAAATAAAATTTACACTATGACCCTGAACATACAGCATGTATGTTACAGTCTAATTTCAGTTCATGCAGGACTACCTCCCTTTGCGTGGTCCCATCTTCTTTAACATTTTTGGGGGGTCTGTCTTACTGTTTTTCATTAGAAGAGCAATTGTTAGCTGGGCATGGTAATACATGCTTGGGAGGGAGTTTGAGACAGGATTGAAAGTTCAAGGCCATCCCGAGCAACTTCGGGAGACCCTGTCTAAAAATCAAAACAGCTGTTGTTCCTAAGTTCATGGAGTTATTCTCTGATGAAATAGTGGGTCACAATGCATGCACCATTTGAAAAGCGCAGAATTTTCACATTCAGTAAACATTTATTAAGTCGTGCGTGTGTGAACATACACTTCACAGTACTGAAGGTAGAAAGATACAAATGAGAGATAGAAACTGTTCAGTGTTTTTGGAGGTTTAAGGCGTGGCTTGGATTAAGGAGCAGGGCAAGATGATTACATGCCAGCAATGCAAAACAAATGCCTGCAGTGTATGAAAACGGGGTGGTAGCCAGGGATTTAGTTCAGTAGCATAAGCGCCTGCCTGGCACGTGCGAGGTGGTGAGTTCAATCCCTGGTACCAAAAAAAAAAAAAAAAAAAAAAAAAAAAAGGAAAAAGGGATCATGATATGTGCAGTGTAGATAGACAAAACTCTTGGGATGAAGGAAGTCTGGGGTGAACAGTTTGGGTGTCTCAGATGTCACATGGGAGAAACTCCTGTGCAAGTTAGAGGAGTTAGGAGCGACATAGCATGTGCGTGTGGGTGTGAAGAACATGGGACTCTTGTGATAGAGCAGGGAGAATTTAGATTGGAGAGGTAGGAAGTATATAGGTCTGTGTTAAGGAGGGATTTGTAGAAATTTTCAAGCCTATATGCTGTTACAGTTTGGATAGCATAAAGGCTTTTAAACATTAGAAATAATCCAGAAAACCTGTGGGCTTTTTGAAAAGAGTCAGATCTGACCATCATTTCCAGCAGAGGGGTGGTCATTGCCTATGGAAAGGGTCAGGCGTGCTGCTCCCAAGCATCATGATTCCAGCGTCCTCTCTTGCCTGCCTGGGTCCAGTTGCTTGGCATTTCTTGCTGTGTCCCATCGGCATTTGGCTTTGTGACCTCAGTTTTCAAGTCTTGGATGCCATGCTGGAGAATGTGTGCTGCTGTCACAGGCCATGGGTGCCCCCCTCCCCGCCCCAAGGATTCTGGCAGGAGCCAGAGACTGTGGAATCCGAGGATTCCAGTGCCATGCTTTGCTTTAGGCCAGTGAGCAGCTCTTGCTGGGGAGCTGCTGGCTGGGCCTTGGAAATATTTTCATGATGAACAGCATGGGATTTACTAGAGAGGGCTTTGCCTTGTCATCTAGAAAGCGAGGCAGACTTCTAGTGATCTGAAGTTCTCTCCTGCCTCTACTTCTGGCTGGCGTGATTAGATCGTGGCTCCTGGCATGTCTCTCTGAAAGGGATGTTGGGGTTATGAGTTGGTGAGTTGTGAGTCACAGCTGTCAGTTGCCTTGGGACATTAGGTTCTGAGATGCTTTGGTTCTGTGGGCCCATAAAAGAAGACCAAGGAGAATTGGGAGCCCCAGTGGAGAAGGGTGCATAGTCTGGAGAGGTTCATATTGGCTGCAGAGTAGCTGGCTCAAGCCCAGGTATTAATGCATATATGGCTACAGAAGAGTAGGTGTGTTTGGGGCAGCTGGTGTGGGAAATCTTTATGGCTGAGGACACTCTGGCTTTTCCCTGAGTCCTAACTACCCACCATTCAGAGCTCCTCCCAGGTAAGCTGCAGGTGACAGGGGCTGACCAATAGTTTCCCTGCTTTTTGCAGGTAGGACAAAATTTACCTAAAAGTATTGCTTTTTTTTTTTTTAAACACACAGATACAAGTTAGGAATTTTCTTAAAAGCATATGGCCATAGGATGCAAGGGTACCTAGAAGTCAGCAGAATTACATCAAGTTGAATCTATTTCCTGTTTTATGTGATGTTTTGCTTACTAAACCAGAAGGGAATGATGCAGCAGCTTTAGTAAAGTAGTTCACAGTTTCTTAAGATACACTTGTCTGTATTAAATCATAAGTAGTATGATTTAATAGTAGGGGCTGGGTGGTGGTATTGGTTTAATTTAGGGATCCTATGCAAACGCTGTTAGTTACTGGTGCAGAGTCAGCCTGGGAGGAGGTCAGAAAGTGAGCACCACAGGGCTCTGATTTTGGCTTGGGTTGGGTTGAGTATAAGGAAGATGCGTTTGTCTGATTTGGAGGCCCAGAGCTGGGAAGGACTGCTTAGTCTGTAGATAAATCAGAGTCATCTAGAATGAAGACCTCAAATTAAAAAGAAAAAGAGCTGGTGTGGCGGTGCACGTGTGTGATTCCAGCTAATTGGGAGACTGAGGCAGGAGGATTCCAAGTTCCGGCCCTGCTTGGGTAACTGTCAGCATCTTTCTCTAAATAAATAAACAAATGGGGCTAACTAGGGTTATAGCTCCCAGCCCCTTCCCTCATTTCTGTATAGAATAAATATAAAGCTTGGTTCAGTTTTACAGATTTGAGCGGAAATCTCAAGATGGCCAAATAGTCTAATAAGATAATTATTCTTCTGGGGATGTAGCTGAGACAAAAAATGAAATATAGATGATATTTTTATGCACCCATCATTCAGATTGTTTAAAAACTCTAGTAAAAATTTGGTAGCAACCTATATTTCCACTGGTGTGGGCTGGAGATAGTGGATAGGTGAATTGCAGTGGATGTGTCTTTAACATGGAGGTTTGTGAAGTTATGCAAAATAATATTTGGGAGCAAATTAAAAGATAATCAGGGACTATGTTTCTGGTAAAAGTTACAGTGTGCCTACCATCTAATTCCAAAGGTTTAAAAAACAAGCCTAGAAAATAACTGGAAGGAAGTGTCCTAATAATACCAAACCTCCGTTGTTTCTAGATGGGTTGAGCTAAGTGACTTTCTCTTTTTCATGCTTTTAAAGTTATTATTTTCCAGTGGGGGAAAAAACCGCTCCTTTAAACAGGTCTTGTTGTTTGAGGACAGGATGGAGTAGATGATTCGTGTGGAGATTATTGTTGAGTACCTACCTGCCCCGTGTCAAGTGTTGGCTTAGATACCACCCTCACAAAATAACACCCAGCACCTGACTCTGGCACAGGCCACTGTGGAAGGCCAGGCTGTCTGGTGGAAAGTCTTGTGTTTTTTTTTCTCTGTCATTTATGAGTTCAGTGTGGTGTCCTCAGTGGGTTGAGGTTTTCCAAATATCAAAGCCAGTGGAGAATCCCAGGATCCAGTTTTAATGACCTTGGTGATATGACCTTTGGACTCCTGGGGTGATTTTAAAGGAACCTGAGCATCAGGACTTGATCCACAAAGGGAGAATAGGCTGATGGAGACTCAGGAGTGACCTGTATGGGCTTGTGGAGGGGGTCTGCAGTAGTGCCTATAAAAGGTTTTCATGGTTGTCAGGGGTAGGCAGGACCACTAGTGTTCATTTTTTTGTTTTTGGTACCGGGAATTGAACTCATGACCTTGTACTTGCCAGGCAAGTGCTTGAGCCGCTGAGCCAAATCCCTGGTCCTAGGTTTGGCGCCATAGGTAAATTCCCAGGGGTGGGGAAGATGACATCACAGTAAATTCCTAGGGGTGGGGGAGATAGGAGCTTCCTGGTTCCTGTTGAGGCTTTTCTGGCTAGAGTCCCGTCTGGGCCAAAACCCTTTCAAATTTAATTTGACATAATCTCTTTAAATGGTAGGCAGCGGTCATTTAGGGCCCTTGTCATTCCATACAGCGAGGCACCTTGGGAGAGCGCCCCACCCCATCGCTCCCCAGTGCTGTTCAGTTCAGGGCTCTGGCCAGCCACCTCAGCAAGCTTTTGTGCAGTTAGGAGCCATGCAGCCGTGTTCCCGTGGCACAGCTACTTACACATCTTTTCTGAGCCTCACTAGCTTATTCTCCGTGTGTTTTGTTTCTGTAGGCAGGGGCTGAACAAGCGTTGTGTGTTTTCACTTCAGTTACATTTATTGGTACATTTGGGACATACCTAATGATCATCATAGAGGATTTGTACCTCTACATGGTACTGTTTACTTTCCCATTCCCCTACCCTCCCTTCAACGTTCCTCCCCTTACCCATTTACAAACTTTCCTTTCCATGTTTTCTTTCTGTTTTGCGTTAAGTAATCAGATTTACAGTCTTTTCCCTTTTTGCTTCTTGATTTTTGAGACATAATCAGGAAAGATCTGTTGAGTACATAGAAAAAAATCACCCAACGCTCTTTTGATACAGTCGTTTGTTTCTGCCATCAGTTGCTGATCCTTTTAATCCACACTGTGAATAAGGAGGGGAGGCTCCCTCACCTACAATGCCAGCCACCTGCAACATGGGCCTGGCTCTGAGGTGACCCGCCGCGCCAGGGGTCTGCACCCTGAACTTTGACGTGTGGCCCCGCCCCACCCGGTCGAAGGTGCCAGCCAGGCCAGCAGCCACGTAGTGGCACTGCAAGGCCTGGTGCCCAGGCCCAGCGGTGAAGGCGCCTGAGCTTGGTGCCCTAGCGCGGCTACTGGCCAGCCTTGCTCTGTGGCCACAGGACCCCGCCCCCGGCCGCCCTCATTGGGCGCTCCGCCCGCCGGCCTCCTTCATTGGACGCTCCCGCCCCGCCCCCGCGCAGTGTCCAGCTTTCGCCCCGCCCCCTCAGTGAAGCCCTGCCCCTTTGTGGTCGTCCTGGAGACCCTCTGTTACCTATGTTTATGGTTCATAGAGCAGCACGAAGCCGAAGGTATAGCTGTGCAGTTCCGCCCTCTGCTGCCACTGCCACTGGGAAAGACTTCTTTGCCACTGCCGGGTCCGGCCTGGTCGGGCCAGGTGCTGCCGGTCCCTGCCCAGTCCAGTCGGGTCCGCAGCGAGCGGTCCTTCGCTATGGACACGGTATCAATCAGCCACTGTAGCCGGGGTCTTCGTGTCCCCGGGGTCCCCCGAGCTGCTGAAGCGCCTGTCGAAGCTGTACTCGGCCTTTGTAGCCCTGCTACTGAAGGTGAGGCGGGGGAACCAGGGTTGGGCAAGGGGCGCGGGTTGCCCGCTGGTGGGACGGTCCTTTCGGAAGGTACCGGATGGCAGGAGCGTGGTGTGGACTGCAGAGGGCCGGGCTGTCCTGAGGGAGCGGCATGGTCTGAAGCCAGCCATCGCCTTGGGAGCCACGTTCACGCCCCACCTGTTTCCTTGCAAGGATTGTTTCCTGAGGGTGCACCGAATTGAGAGGCAGCCTCCTGGAGGAGTGATGCCTGATTTGTGGCGATCATTGTCATAGTGATTTTGCTTACAGACACACAAACCGATGGCTTCTATCATGTATTTACAATGTGGGGTGTGTGTGTGTGTGTGTGTGTGTGTGTGTGTGTGTGTGAGTGTGTGTGTGCAGTAATAGAAAACAGCTCACCTAAGCGTGATCTGGGCCATGCGTGAGACACTGAGATGAAGAAGGGCTGTTGGCCAACTGGGAAATTGGCTCAGCTCACTCCCTAAGTTCAGAGACTCCACATAGGGGACAAGAACGTGAGCCTGACTGTATCCCCTTTCCGGAAGTTTCTACAGGGCACCTGGAAGTTGGTTTAGACCATGGAGAGTAGATCGAGAGTATCTGTGATGATCCTTTGTGATTGCTCCTCCAGTTCTGTTAATGGGTTTCCGTTATTTGTGCCCTTCCTTTTCAGCTGGTTGCAGTGTTACCTGAGAATCTCCAGCCCGGGCCTGGAGACTTTTATGGGCTCCCCTGGGAGCCTGTATTGCTCACTACCTGTGTTGGAATCCTTATGCTTGTGATTTTCTTGTGGAGGAATGTTTTTCCAGTGAGTGAATTAACTTGTTGTTTGACTTCTGAATATATTGAGGATTCTATTATCATTGGCCCTTTCAGTTATTAACATAAACAAATCAGTGGTTATAATTCAAGTTAGTTTTCTGAAATAATGTAATCTTGGTACTGGCAAAGACTTAAGAGCAAGCTAACCATATCCACTTGTTAGTAGAGTTGGTGACTCATACAGCCATCCTGAAAAGCAGTTTAATAATTCTATATATCATCAGCCTTTAAGATGGGATACAAAACAGGATAAGAAATATAAATTGCTTTTATATGGTATGACAACATCAGTAAGTGATCTTAAATAAATTACATGTTAAGATTTTATACAAAGGTATTAGATGTAGTATTTAATAGAGTAATAAGTTGGTGAAACCTAAATGATCTATATTAGGGAATATCATGTTTCACCTTATTTATATCCACAGAACAGAATATTAGGCTGCTGTATGTATTTCAAAGGCAGGGGGCAAAGAAGGTGTTCACGATTTAATGTGAAGTGGGAAAAGGGGAAACAGACCGTGAGGTACTGATGAACTGTGCTGTAGAAACATACAGGGCAAGAAATACAGTAAGATGGTAGAAACGTCCAGGCAAGATCAGGCAGAGTGGTGTGTGCATTACTGCAGCCCTGGAGGAGAGGGAGGCTGAGACAGGAGAAGTGCAAGTTTGAGCCCAGCCTGGGCAATTTGGTCACTTAGCAAGAGCCTGTCTCAAGAAAAATGGGAAGGCTGAGAATGTAGTTCATTGTGAAAGCCCTATCCCAGGTACCACCAAAAACAACCCCAAAACAGCACCCTATGAAAGATTCCTGTGAGGTCTTCTGGAATCTCACTGAACAGCTTCTTGGATGAAAGCACGCCTGGAAGGGTACGCAGAGTGTTTGGGGGTGAAAAGGTGCTGTTTCCCCTGCTCCTCTCCTTTGGTTCCCCTGCAGCTGCTACCCAGCAGGGCTCTCAGGCTCAGCCCTGCAGCTTCACACCCTGCCCCTGGGCTCACTTCCTCCCACTCCCAGAGGTCACATGGCTCTGAGGGGACACTCCTGATCCTGGAGAGCACAGTCGCCCTCCCCCCCACGCCCCTCAGCTGGCCACTGCGCTCTGCTGTCCTATACTGTTTATAGCACTCGGAAGGAGAAGACAGAGTCTGCGTTACAGAGAAGTGCAGTGATCGCTGCTGTGGTATTTAATTAGTTGCAGTTTAGGATTTATGACCCCAGAAGGCACTGGGAAGAAGAACTGGGTCTGTGCTCTTCCTGGAAGCCGTTAGCTGTCATTTCTCTGTGTTCTTCTGGTGTCTTCCCTTCTGCTTAGATTTATTACTGTTTTTGTGGTCTGGGGAAATCAGATGATGAGCTGTATTAGATTATTTCTTAATTGAGTCAATAGATCACTTGAAATAGGGTTTCTGAGGTATCTTCCAGTGGGTGAGAGAGGCGTATCTTAGTGCAAAGGTTATGCTGGTAATCTCGCTCACCAGTCTTCCATATGGTCACCCATTTCTAGACTGCATGCTTGTCTTTGGGATTGTCAAGTAATTTTGAGTAAGTAAATCAATAATGTGTGTATTATAAAAACAAGCATTTCACTGTTGAAGCCAAATGCTCATGTCAGAAGCCTGGTGTTCACTTGGTCCTGGCACACAAGCCTGTGTGTAGCTGTGAAGTAAGACACGCTGCTTACTGTTCCTCTGTATCAGAGGCTATTTATAATACATTTTTAATTGTATGGGTTTATTCTGAACTAAAGTTACTAAATTTTCACTTGGTTATGATTCTGACTTGTGTTAGGAACTATGCATTCCTTTTAATCAAATGTTTGACATCAAATTTCTCTCTTTTTCTTCTAGATAAAGGAGAGAATATACCAGGGTAAATCTCTTCCTGTTGGTGTTTGGGAGGACTTTTAGGCAGGCTAGGAGCGACAGTGACTTTGGTGTCTGATTTGACTCACTAACTGCTCCACATTTTACTGTTGCTACTAACCATGGTATAATGGGTAGGGTGGTGGTACTGGCTGAGCTAGGAGATGTGGGGGCAGGGGTGACTGCTTACTTGGAGCAGACAGAGCGTGGCTGGACCACACAGGTGTGGAGAGAGGACAGTGTGTCTGTGCTAGGGACACCTCGGCCCCTATAGGTTTATCGGCACAGGAGCTCGAGAGACAGCAGTGCAGATCTGTAGCCTAAAGTTTCTTTTTCTCGTAGCAAATGACATTCATTTGAAGTGATCCGTTTTCAGAGAACAAGTGCCTTTTGTGAAAGGAGCCTCTCCAACTGTGTAACATTTTACTGTATCTCCTGCCTTTGCAGTAATTGATATCTCCTCAAAACAAGTATTACTATAGTTTTCTTAAAGTTTAACAGTGTCCTGTGCACTGTTGCTGTTAGCTTCGGGTCTCTCTGGACAGGCAGGTAGCTGTGCTAAGCCCTGTCTCTCACAGAGCCTCACAGGTGTCCTTGCTGCTGAGACACTGTGCAGCTCAGTTCCATTTAATGCTCCTAATAACCTGGCTATTTCCTCTTTTTAGTCACCGAACAGCAGATTGCCGAAAAGGTGAAGACTACCACAAAGGACAATGCACAACTTGCAGAAAAATTGTCAAGTTATGAAAAGAAGGTAGAACCTCTCACGGGCCCTCCTCTAGCGCGTCTGTGGTGTAGCTCAGTTATTACGGTATTTTGAAGGCCTGTGTTCTCGCTTCATCATTTCCTCTGAGCCCTCCAGATCTTATGCACCATCATGTGTAAAAGGAACGCTCTGCTTGCTTCTTTGGAACAAGGTTTTACTAGCACAGTGACTTCTGTTACTTAGTTCTGAATGTGTTTTTTACATAGATCAATAAATCGCAGAGGCTTCTTCAGGAGACCAAGAATCAGAATAGGATTCTCTCTGAGGAAGCAATTAAATACAAGGTAAAAGTCCTTCTCTTTGGGGGATTATAGTCTAAAAACAAAAGCAAGCATTAATGCATACTGTTACTTTTAATCTCTTTTCTTCTGGATAAAATCAAGGTGCTTGAAGGAAGCAAGGAATTTCTGGATGATACGGCCCGAACTCTTGGTGATATGTTAGAATGTGAGCGGAAATGCAACATGAAAAATCAGGATTTGGTGAGTTTTGCTGCTGCATGTTACTACAGGTGTATTATTAGGTATTTCGTAAATCAGTTGAGCTGTTCCCATGCTGTTAACTCCATGAGACTAGGAATAACAGAACTGAACATGCCTGTACTCATTTTGTGGGATTTTTAGTACTGATTCAGTAGAATGTTTTTATAGGCACGGGAAGTGTTTTGATCCTGAATCTTGGATAATTTCATAGTTGTGTCCTCCAGAACACACAGTCACTAAAAAATTGGTCCAGTTGAGTAGTCTGTGTAAACTGGTTTTATTTCACAGTGAACTCTGTGCCTTTCGAATAGTCTGCAAATCCCCTAAGCGGAAATGTAGTGAGGAGAGTTCTCATGCTTCCCACCTCCTGTGTGGCCTGGTCCTTTGCTCAGCACACACCTGGTGAATTGCCCATTTTCAGTCCTTTGTGCAGCATGCTGTTTGGCAGGAAGTTATGACATACAACCTGCAGTTAAAAGAACGGTGGGTTAGGGTCACCCCTTGAGCCAGTATTGTCATAAATATTGAGAAATTTGGCACATGAGATTTTTCTATCCCCCCAGAAAGACTTTTTTTTCTATTGTTTTATTTTGGTTTTGTCTTTTTGAGACTGGGTTCTGTTATGCAGTTCAGGCTGGCTGTGAACTCACCTTGTAGCCTAGGCTGGCCTTAAACTCTCCTGCCTCAGCTTCCTGAGTGCTGGGATTACAGGCGTCCTCCACCATACCCAGCATTCTTACCATTTTTAATTCAGACAAGAACATGTTTAAAGTGATCTTGGAGCTTTTTTTTTTTTTTTGGTGCCAGGGATCGAACTCATGACCCAGTGCTTGGCGGGCAGGCATTTAATGCTGCTGAGCTAAATCTCCAGACCTTTTGTGGCTTCTTTTCCTGACACCAGAAAAAGCTGTTCATTTTCCATGGTGTGCTTGGACATTTCTTTATACTCTATGTAGTAACATAACCCCAAAGCTTGAGGGTGCCATGAAACTCTTGACTTCAGTTTTTTCTCTCAGCTCTTTAAGCAGATTTTTTTCCCCAGACCACGTTTAATCCCGATTTTACCTAAAACATAGTGGATAGTTTGGGGTACCTTGTAGTAATGTTTTTGTTCTTTAGCATATGTATCAGTGTTTCTCCCACAGTCCTAATGCGTTCTGTGTGTTCCTTGCTTCCGTGGCAGGTCCTGGAAAATGAGAAATCTGTGGAGAAGCTAAAGGAGGTTATTTCAATGAATGCTTCAGAATTTTCCAAGGTAATGCTGCCCACACTCCCTGCCGGTGTCAGTGTCGAGACTCAGCTGCATGGAGCAGTGGTGACCTGATGAGTGCTGAGAGCCATGGAATGCAGAGGCCGTGCATGATTGAGGGGCAGGGCTGGGGGCCCCTCCCTGGCGCGGCTCCTGAACAGTCGTGTTGTGCGTTAGCTTCAGGTCGCCCTGAATGAAGGCAAGTTGAGTGAGGAGAAGGTGAAGTCTGAGTGCCACCAGGTTCAGGAAGAAAACACAAGGCTGAAGAAGAGGAAAGTGCAGATTTTGTAAATGTTTGGTCAGAGTGGGTGCAAAACCCAGCGACTTTAGCTCTGTCATCTTTTCTCATGAGGAGCTGCTTATGCAGGCCCCTGCAGCAAGCTGGGGAGCATCGAGTCTGTCCTCCCCAGCTTGCACATTACTGAGGGCACAGGCTCCTTTTGTGTTTCTCGTGGATTTTCAATTCTGTAAATTGATGGCAGTTCTTGGCCCTTGTCTTGTTAGATACTAGTCATTACTTTGGCCTCAGCAAGGCCAGGGGTTGGCTTTTTAAACCTCAGATTTAAGGCTTTGCTAAGCCTCCTCTAACAGTTACTGCCTCACATTGGCCATAGGAAGGTTAGATCAGGGATCTGTGATCAACACACACACACTGAGGCCAGAAATCCCACAGCTAGCTGCTGGCAGTTCCCATGTGAATGGGTTATGTTCCTGCTAGGGGGATACACAGGATAGTCCCATTAGGTGGTAAGGACAGTCCTGCATGCCCTGCAGCGGTTCATGCCAGTGGGAATATGTTAAGCCCCAGCAATACATGCCCACGGGTGCCACCTGGAAGTCAGGCATTTGAGTCAGCAGGCATTTTTCAGAAGGACTTGATGGATGGGGTCAGCTTCGTTGACAGTTCAGGGTGGAAGTCACACTCTGCAGTCCTGAACCAAGTCTTAGCCTCTGCGATGGGACAAGGAGGGACAGGACTCCTGCTTCCCCATCCTACTTGCATGGTCCTGTGCCTCTGTGGAATCCCCAGTCCGCAGGGACCCTTCCATGTGACTTTCAGCTAGAGCAGGAAGTTGAAGACCAGAAGAAGCTGAACGCTAAACTCAGCCAGCGAATCAGGTCGTTGGAAAAGTCTCAGAGGGATCTGGAAGCCACTCTCCATGATAAGGATGATTGCATTGGTGTAAGTTACCCCAGCCGGCCCAGCCTGATCATGAACACTTGGAAAACAACCCACTGTGAGGATGGAGAGGCTCTTAACTGCTGCTCTCTTCTCTGCTAGGCTCTGAACAACTGCATCATGCAGCTGAACCGGTTGGAGGAGAGGGGATCGGAATCTGAGGGTCGAGGTCCAGGCAGATGTGAGCCAGGTGAATTAGCCAAAGGAGAAGTGGGAGGTAAGACCGTCCCTAGCCCAAGGGCCCTTTTTTTTTTTTTAACCAGGGATCTAACTCATGACCATGCACTCACCAGGCAGGTGCTTGTGCCACTGAGCTAAATCCCCGGCCCTTCAAGGGCCCTTTTTGTCTTCTTCTCTTTATTGTTATTTTAGACAAGGTCTCTATGTAGTGGCTGGCCTTGATCTCACTGTGTAGCCCACACTGGCCTCAAACCCACAGCAAAATTTCTACCTCAGTCTCCTAAGCATTTTTGTCTTTAATTCCATACATGGATACTGCTTCTCAGCTGAGTTTCTTCTTGCCCCGACTGACCCATGCAGCTCTTTAGGTTCTTAGTGTGAAGGACGACAAGAGGATGAGAAAATAGACAGACCAATCTGGGGTCAGGTGGAGCCCTTACCCTCCTCATGGGAAGAAAGGAACTGGCCCCTCACTGCAGGGGCGTTTATAAGTTTTAGCAACTTAATGTCATGTGACACACTGTTGTCCTAGCAGCCCACTGTTCAGATTGTCTTGGGGCTTGGTGATCTCTGGGCTGAGGCAGCTTCTTCACATGGCAACCCCAGGGACTCTTTGTTCTTGGGCCAGCCATGCCCTGGCCCTGCATGTGTGGTCGGTTTCCAGCTTCAATGGCTCCCAACATCTGAATAATTCGTACTTAAGTCTGGGTCACTGGGATGCCAGTAGCATCAGGCAAGCGGGGAAAGCTGCTTTTCCACCCCTGAGAACTGGATGTGTACGCTGGAGCCTTTGTCTTTGTGTCAGCCTCTGTGCCAGAGAAGACACTCACTCAGCTTTCTGGAGATGACACACGGGTCCGCACTCACGGCCTCTGCTGTTCTGTGGTTCTCAGGTACTTGGCCAGGGTCACCTAGAGTGTGGGGATGGGGAGCCACAGCCCAGGCTGTGAGGGCAGAGGCTGGAGAGCAGCAGGGTCTGAGATGAGGAAAGTGGTCAGGGTGCCACCCCAGCTGCAGAGGGTGCTCAGAGTGCGAGTCTGGACCCACGCCGGCCAGCTCCCCCTAGACCATGTGGCATGCTGTCTTCGCAGGAGCTCACAAAATCTAAGGGTGCAGTTGTCATGAAAGTCAGTGTGTCAGTTCTGTTGGTGAATTGTTTTTCTTTACAGTGTGTCATGACATTAGTTTAGTTTTGTGGAAGTCAAGACCACAGTGTTAGAAACGGCACAGGAAGGCACAGCCTCACTTGTTCTCTTTGTAGGTGGGGAAAATAAGAAGGCTCACATTCACCAGCTGATGGATGTCTCCCAGGTGAGTCCCTTCACAGAGCCCCCCCAGGGCCCTTGAGTCCTGACTCAGCCTTACTTTCAAGCCTGTGCCTCTCCCTCACAATTTTCAGACACATCCCGCAATATCCGTATTTCAGAATGATCTCCAACTCCTGCAGTAGAAGCTGAGAGCCTCCCTGTCTGCCAAATGTGATCTGGAAGGTAGGTCCCTGACCGCATGGTGGTCAGGCTGAGTGCCGGCATAAATGAGGCAGGGATGCTGGGAGCCTGGTTCTGTGTCTTTGGCGGTGCCCTTGGTGACGTGTCTCACCTCCCAGACCAGATCGTGAAGCTAGGTGAGGACTGCGGCAGGCTGCAGGCAGACAAGGCCCGGCTGGAGGAGGAGTTTAGCATGCTGCAGCAGAAGGTGGAGGTCCTGAAGGAGCTGTCCCACCAGAAGGAGCTGGAGCTGCAGAAGTGAGTCCCAGAGATTTTGCCCAGTGTCTCATGCTGGCCATTCCTGTCACTTCTGATTGCCTAGCAGCTTCGATGTGCAGTGATCATAGAGGAAACTTGGGGCCCAGGGTCCTTCTGGTTTCCTGTGATGGCGACCTGAGGCTGCTCCTGCCTGTCCGCCGTCATCTTCATCCAGCTAGCAGTTGGGCCCAGCATCCCTGCCTCTGTAGCCTCAGCTCCACTGCTTGTTTCTTAAAGCCTAGGGATTTGTCTAGGGCTCAGTTCAGCATCTTTGGCATTGTCCTCCATGTGTGGGTTGAGGGAGGGCAGCACTGGCCTCTGGGGCCCACATTTCGCTTTCTGGCTGGGGCCAAGGCTCCCGTCCACCCATTTGGCCTATCTTGTGTGCTTATCATGGCCTAGGTCTAGAGGAACAGCTCTTCCCTGACAGTATGGGGGAAGGGGTGGGTAGACTCCGCCTATTGCTTTCCCAGCAGCTCTGCTGGACAATCCTGGCTTCCCTCGGGGTACACTCATCTCCCACACAGGCAGCTAGAGCCTGGCGCATGCTGTGCTCTTAGCTTGTTCTGCCACAGCGCAGCTTTCCCAGCTCCCCAGGTCCGCGAAGTGCTGACCAGGTGGAGCCCGCGCAGGCTGAGGCCTCCTTCGACCTCCCCACCCCCACTTGACGCTACATCCCCGCGAGTACTTGCCGGGACCTGTGCCATTCAGGCCTCCAGGCCCGCTCGGCGCCCGAGCGTATTTCATTTCGGATCCGCGAATGCCACCACCACCCGCTGGACTCCAGGACTACCGACCACGACCTGCCGAGCCCCAGGACAACCCACTGCTGCCTGCCGGGCCCCAGGACAACCCACCAGTGCCTGCCGGGCCCCAGAACAACCCACCTATGCCTGCCGGGCCCGAGGACAACCCACCACTGCCTGCGGGGCCCCAGGATTACCCACCGCCGCCTGCCGGGCCCCAGAAGTACACACCGCCAACTGCCGGGCCCCAGAAATACCCACCGCCACCTGCCGGGCCCCAGGAGTACCCACCGCCCCCTGCCGGGCCCCAGAAATACCCACTGCCACCTGCCGGGCCCCAGGTATACCCACTGCCACCTGCCGGGCCCCAGAACAACCCAACTATGCCTGCCGGGCCCGAGGACAACCACTGATGCCTGCCGGGCCCCAGGACTACCCACCACCGCCTGTGTGGCCCCAGGACTACCCACCGACGCCTGCCGGGTGCCAGGCCTACCCACCACCACGTGCCAGGTGCCAGCACTACCCACCATCGCCTGCCAGGCCCCAGGACTACCAACCACCACGTGCCGGGTGCCAGGCCTACCCACCACCACGTGCCGGGCGCCAGCACTACCCACCAGCGCCTGCCAGGCCCCAGGACTACCTACCACCGCCTGCCAGGCCCCAGGACTACCCACCACCGCCTGCCGGGCCCCAGGACTACCCACCATTGCCTGCCAGGCACCAGGCCTACCCACCACCACGCGCCAGGCGCGAGCACTACCCACCAGCGCCTGCCAGGCCCCAGGACTACCAACCACCACGTGCCGGGTGCCAGGACTACCCACCGCCGCCTGCCGGGTGCCAGGCCTACCCACCACCATGTGCTGGGTGCCAGTACTACGCACTAGCGCCTACCAGGCCCCAGGACTACCCACCACCGCCTGCCGGGCCCCAGGACTACCAACCACCATGTGTCGGGCCCCAGGACTACCCACCGCCGCATGCTGGGCCCCAGGACTGCCCACCGCCGCCTGCCAGGTGACAGGCCTACCCACCACCACGTGCCGGGCACCAGGCCTACCCACCACCATGTGCCAGGGGCCAGCACTACCCACCACCGCCTGCCAGGCCCCAGGACTACCAACCACCACGTGCCGGGCTCCAGGACTAGCCACCACCGCCTGCGGGGCCCCAGGACAACCCACCACCAAGTGCCGGGCCTCAGGACCATGCATGGCCGCCCTCTGCGAGCCTGAACTTCGCATGCTGTGACATTCCCAGAGCCGACTTCGGTGAGCCTCTCCGGGGCCTCGAGTCCCAGGACTCCATGACAGCATGCTGCCTTGCCCCGGGCATGGTTCCCTGAGCTCTGCTACAGAGCCCGGGCACTCCCGGCTCGGGATTCCACTTAGCCCTGGGTCCTGTGCAGGCCCACCTCCATTGCAGTGCAGGAGCAGGGTCCTGGGAGCAGTCGCCCACCCCATCACTCCCAACCCTCTCTGGCTGTGGCATGGCAGAGGCCACAGTGTCGCCCTCTCCCTCTCTGCACAGTGTTCAGTGAGTGGGCGCACTTTCATCACCACTCATCTCCGGGCCACCAGGGACAGCTCCTGAGCTAGGCAGGTCCCCATGTTACTGGTTCTGTGTGCTGCTCCCAAAGCACTTGGCTGCTGTGTGCGGGCTCAGTCTTCCAAGGCCCTGTTTTCCTCCTCCACAGCCTGAGACCTAAAGCAGCCTCCGCCTCTGGCTTGGGCTGCCACAGTGCAGCTTTCCCAGCTCCCCAGGTCCGCGAAGTGCTGACCAGGTGGAGCCCGCACAGGCTCACAGGCCTCCTTCGACCCCCACTACACCCAACCCCACCCCCACTTCACGCCTGCTCAGTGAGCCTGGTACCTCTGGCTCCACGCAAGGGCTCCCTGGCCTCCTGCCTCCCACGGGCCTTGCAGCTGCCTGTCAGAGGCAGCCATGCCTCTGATCCCTCCAGGGACAGTCTGCGGGGCGCTGCAGTGATCCCGAGGGCACTTCTGAGGGCATGCCCGAGGCCTCTTCTGGTCCTCGTCCTCATCCTCATCCTCGTCCCCGTCCTTGTCCTCTTCCTGGGAAAGTCCTCTGAGTGCCTTCTCTGCCCCCAGATCCCGGCCCTGGCCCATGGCCAACAGCAGCTCCCGCGACTCCTCCCCAGCGAAGGACATGGACAACGCCAAGGTGAGCCTGGAGCCCGTGCCTCGGCCCGAGCTGCTCCATGTGCCTTCGGTTTCCACTCTGTTCTCCAGCTGGCCTGGGCGTGTCGACCCCGCTGACTAGGTCACCATCTGACTGGGCCTTCACTAAGGCTCGGGCCGTGTGCTGAGTGCTGGAGCACAGCACACCTCACGCCCCTGCCTTGAGTGTTTGGTCAAGCTGGACTTGACCTCACAGTACCCAGAGCCCACCTGCAGTTCCCTAGCAGTCCTCCCCCCTCAGCCTCCCGAGTGCGGGATGACCGGTGTGCATCGCCACACTCGCGTGCTCTTGATTTTTGGGAGCAGCTGTTGGGGTCCTCAGGGTCTGTGCTAGGCAGACCCCTTGCAATGATCGGGATGAGGTGGGCGTGGGCTCTTGTGGGAGTGGGAAGCCGGTTCCAGGGCCCCCTGAATCCGACCCCGGGCAGCCCAGGCTGCTGTGCCTCCTGGTCCTGAGGCTGCTGCCTTGGCAGCCTTCGCACCGCATGGGGCCGCCTGCAATGGTCAGAGCTCCATGGACTGCCTTCCAAGCAGCCCAGGCACAGGTGCCTCCTCCAGCCCCTCCCTGTGCAGTGTCAACTGGCCGAGGCAGCTTCCTGTTCTCCCCAGCTACTCCTGGACCCTGGGAGCCCTTGTGTCACCCCTGTAGGGCCCAGGGCCACGCTCATGCTGGCAAGAGTGCAGCGAGCTGGCGCAGCGCCCTACTGGCACCTCTGGAGCTCATCTCCGCACGCGAGTGCAGACAGCATGGTGACCATGCTCGCTGCGTGGCATGCTGCTCACGAGGGCCCGGCAGGTTCTGGGGATCCCTTGACTCCTCTCGGGACGGGCACCCCGTGTCACTGCCGAGTTCGAAACTGGGCCTGCTTCTGTTCGCAGGTGAGCATGGCCGTGAAGGGGCCCCCAGCCCATCCAGGGCCCCCATTCCTGGGAGGCCCCATGCTGCCCCACGTGGGCTATGGGTCGCCTCCGCCACCATTGCTCTGCAGGCCCTTCGGGCCTCGGCCGATGTCTCCTAGGCAACCACCAATATTCGGTACGGTAGGACACTTGGGTCAGCACCACCGCCTACCCTGTCCTCTCGCCTACCCTGTCCTCTCTCCTCCCCTGTCCTGATTGGCAGCTGCAGCCCACCTGACTTGAAGCACAAGGCCCAGCACTCTGAGCCCAGTGCAGCCTCCACAGCTGCTTGGACCAGAAGGGCCCTTTCGGCAGAGCGAAAGCCAGTCTCAGCGGGGTGGTCACCTGGGACGCCACAGGCCGCCGGCAGTGGGAGAAGGGAGGGTCAGGCTGTGGTTGAGCCTTACTGAGCCTCAGTTTTCCTTATCTGTGATGTCCAGTGCATCACTCCACTTCCTGGCGCAGGGGAAGGGAAACGCTTTCAGCAGACCTGGGCTGCTCCTCAGGACGTGTACACATGTCCCTCTTGCTTTCCAGTTGCACGCATGGGCCCACCACTGGGCTTAAGAGACTATGCGCCCGGCATGCTGCCTGGACGCCACGACCTGCCGCTACATCCGTGAGTACTTGCCGGGACCTGTGCCATTCAGGCCTCCAGGCCCGCTCGGCGCCCGAGCGTATTTCATTTCGGATCCGCGAATGCCACCACCACCCGCTGGACTCCAAGACTACCTACCACCGCCTGCCGGGCCCCAGGAATACTCACCAATGCCTGCCGGGCCCCAGGACAACCCACCACCGCCTGCCGGGCCCCAGGAATACCCACCGCCGCCTGCCAGGCCCCAGGACTACTCACCTCCACCTGTCGGGTGCCAGGCCTACCCACCACCACGTGCCGGACCTCAGGACTATGCACCGCCGCCTGCCAGGTCCCAGGAGTACCAACTGCCACAAGTTGGGCCCCAGGACAACCCACAACACCGTACTGGGCCCCTAGAATACCCACCACTACGTGCCAGGCCCCAGGACTACCCACTAACATGTGCCGGGCCCCAGGACTACCCACCACCACATTCCTGGCCCCAGGACTACCGACCACCACGTGCCGGGCCCCAGGACTACCCATCACCACCAGCTGGGCCGCAGGAATGCCAACCACCATGTGCCGGGCTCCAGGACTACCTGCCTCCTCCTACCAGGCTCCAACATTAACCACCGCTGCCTGCCGGGCCCCAGGACTACCCACCACTGCCTGCTGGACCCCAAACTACCCACCGACACCTGCAGGGCCCCAGGACTGCCCACTGCCACCTGCTGGGCCCCAGGACGACCCACCACCACCTGCCAGGCCCAAGGGCTACCCACGACCATCTGCCGGGGCCCATGACAACCCACCGCCACCTGCTGGGGCCAAAGACTAGCCACCACCGCCTGCCAGGCCCTAGGACTAGCCACAGCCACCTGCCGGGCCCCAATTGTCCAAAACTGCCTGCCCGGCCCCAGGACTACCCACCACTGCATGCCGGGCCCCAGGAATACCGACTGCCATCTGCCGGGCTCCAGGACTACCCACTGCCTTCTGCCTGGCTCCAGGCCTACCCACTGCCCCATGCTGGACCCCAGAACTACCCACTGCCAACTGCCAGGCCCCAGGACAACACACCACCGCCTGCCAGTTCATAAGACAACCCACCGCCACCTGCAGGGGCCGAAGACTAACCACCACCCCCTGCCAGGCCCTAGGACTAGCCACAGCCACCTGCCAGGCTGCAGAACCGCCCACTGCCGCCTGCTGGGCACCAGGACTCCCCACCACCACCTGCCGGGCCCCAGGACTACACACCACCGCCTGCCGGGGCCCAGGACTAGCCACTGTCACCTGCGGGACCAAAGGACTACCAACTGTCGCCTGCCAGGCCCCAAGACTAGCCACTGCCGCCTGCCACCGCCACCTGCAGGGCCCCAGGACTAGCCACAGGCACCTGCCAGGCCCCAGGATTGTCCACAACCGCCTGCCTGGCCCCAGGACTAGTGCTGGGGCCCAGCATGCAGCAGTGGGTAGTCCTGGAGCCTGGCAGATGGTGGTGGGTATTCCTGGGGCCCGGCTTGCGGTGGTGGGTAGTCCTGGGGCTGGGCAGGCAGTTTTGGACAGTTGGGCTCGGCAGGTGGCTGTGGCTAGTCCTAGGGCCTGGCAGGCGGTGGTGGCTAGTCTTCGGCCCCGGCAGGTGGCGGTGGGTTGTCTTGGGCCCAGCAGATGGTCATGGGTAGCCCTTGAGCCCGGCAGGTGCTGGTGGGTCGTCCTGGGGCCCAGCAGGTGGCAGTAGGCAGTCCTGGGGCCTGGCAGGTGTCGGTGGGTAGTTTGGGGCCCAGCAGGTGGTGGTGGGTAGTCCTGGGGCCCAGCAGGTGGCGGTGGTTAATGTTGGGGCCTGGTAGGAGGTGGCAGGTAGTCCTGGGGCCCGGCACATGGTGGTTGCCATTCCTGCGGCCCAGCTGGTGGTGATGGGTAGTCCTGGGGCCCGGCACGTGGTGGTCGGTAGTCCTGGGGCCAGGCATGTGGTGGTGGGTAGTCCTGGGGCCTGGCACATAGTGGTGGGTATTCTTGGGGCCCGGCACGGGGTTGTGGGTTGTCCTGGGGCCCAACTCGTGGCAGTTGGTACTCCTGGGACCTGGCAGGCGTCGGTGCATAGTCCTGAGGCCCGGCACATGGTGGTGGGTAGGCCTGGGGCCTGGCAGGCAGTGGTAGGTAGTCTTGGAGTCCAGCGGGTGGTGGTGGCATTCGCGGATCCGAAATGAAATGCGCTCGGTCGCAGAGAGGGCCTGGAGGCCTGAATGGCACAGGTCCTGGCAAGAACTCGCGGGGATGTAGAGGCAGGTCGGGGCGTCCGGGCAGCACGCCGGTCGCATAGTCTCTTAAGCCCAGTGGTGGGCCCATGCGTGCAACTGGAAAGCAAGAGGGACATGTGTACACGTCCTGAGGAGCAGCCCAGGTCTGCTGAAAGGGTTTCCCTTCCCCTGCGCCAGGAAGTGGAGTGATGCACTGGACTTCACAGATAAGGAAAACTGAGGCTCAGTAAGGCTCAACCACAGCCTGACCCTCCCTTCTCCCAGTGCCAGCCGCCTGTGGCGTCCCGGGTGACCACCCCTGTGAGACTGGCACTTGGGCTCTGCCGGAAGGGCCCTTCTGGTCCAAGCAGCTGTGGAGGCTGCACTGGGCTCAGAGTGCTGGGCCTCATGCTTCGAGTCTGGTGGGCTGCAGCTGCCGATCAGGACAGGAGAGGAGAGAGGACAGGGTAGGCGAGAGGACAGGGTAGGCGGTGGTGCCGGCCCAAGTGTCCTACCGTACCGAATGGTGGCGGTGGCCTAGGAGGCATCGGCCGAGGCCCGAAGGGCCTGCAGAGCAGTGGTGGCGGAGGCGACCCATAGCCTATGTGGGGCGGCATGGGGCCTCCCAGGAACGGGGGCCCTGGATGGGCTGGGGGCCTCTTCACGGCCATGCTCACCTGCGAACAAAAGCAGGCCCAGTTTCGACCTCGGCAGTGACACCGGGTGCCCGTCCCGAGAGGAGTCAAGGGATCCCCGGACCCTGCGGGCCCCTCTTGAGCAGCATGCCAGGCAGCGAGCATGGTCACCACACTGTCACCACTTGCATGCAGAGAGGAGCTCCAGAGATGCCAGCGGGGCGCTGCACCAGCTCACTGCACTCTTGCCAGCATGAGCGTGGCCCTGGGCACAACAGGGGCGACACCAGGGCTCCCAGGGTCCCGGGGTAGCTGGGGGAACAGGAAGCTGCCTAGGCCAGTTGACACTGCACAGGGAGGGGCTGGAGGAGGCACCTGTGCCTGGGCTGCTTGGAAGGCAGTCCATGGAGCTCTGACCATTGCAGGCGGCCCCATGCGGTGCGAAGTCTGCCAAGGCAGCAGCCTCAGGACCAGGAGGCACAGCAGCCTGGGCCGCCCGGGGTCGGATTCAGGGGGCCCTGGAACCGGCTTCCCACTCCCACAAGAGCCCACGCCCACCTCATCCCGATCATTGCAAGGGGTCTGCCTAGCACAGACCCTGAGGACCCCAACAGCTGCTCCCAAAAATCAAGAACACGCGAGTGTGGCGATGCACACCGGTCATCCCGCACTCGGGAGGCTGAGGGGGGAGGACTGCTAGGGAACTGCAGGTGGGCTCTGGGTACTGTGAGGTCAAGTCCAGCTTGACCAAACACTCAAGGCAGGGGCGTGAGGTGTGCTGTGCTCCAGCACTCAGCACACGGCCCGAGCCTTAGTGAAGGCCCAGTCAGATGGTGACCTAGTCCGCGGGGTCGCCACGCCCAGGCCAGCTGGAGAACAGAGTGGAAACCGAAGGCACATGGAGCAGCTCGGGCCGAGGCACGGGCTCCAGGCCCACCTTGGCGTTGTCCATGTCCTTTGCTGGGGAGGAGCCGCGGGAGCTGCTGTTGGCCATGGGCCAGGGCCGGGATCTGGGGGCAGAGAAGGCACTCAGAGGACTTTCCCAGGACGAGGAGGAGGACGGGGATGAGGATGAGGATGACGAGGAACGGAAGAGGCCTCGGGCACGCCCTCGGAAGTGCCCTGGGGAACACTGCAGAGCCCCGAGGACTGTCCCTGGAGGGAGCAGAGGCATGGCTGCCTCTGACAGGCAGCTGCAAGGCCTGTGGGAGGCAGGAGGCCAGGGAGCCCTTGCGTGGAGCCAGAGGTACCAGGCTCACTGAGCAGGCGTGAAGTGGGGGTGGGGTTGGGGGTAGTGGGGGTCGAAGGAGGCCTGTGAGCCTGTGCGGGCTTCACCTGGTCAGCACTTCATGGACCTGGGGAGCTGGGAAAGCTGCACTGTGGCAGCCCAAGCCAGAGGCGGAGGCTGCTTTAGGTCTCAGGCTGTGGAGGAGGAAAACAGGGTCTTGGAAGACTGAGCCCGCACACAGCGGCCACATGGTTTGGGAGCAGCACACAGAACCAGTAACATTCAGACCTGCCTAGCTCAGGAGCCGTTCCGGGTGGCCAGGAGGTCAGTGGTGACAAAAGTGCGCCCAGTCATTGAACACTGTGCAGAGAGGGAGAGGGCGACACTGCAGCCTCTGCCATGCCACAGCCAGAGAGGGTTGGTAGTGATGGGGTGCACGACTGATCCCAGGACCCTGCTCCTGCACTGCAGTGGGGGTGGGCCTGCACAGGGCCCAGGGCTAAGTGGAAACCCAAGCCGGGACTGCCCGGGCTCTGTACCAGAGCTCAGGGAACCATGCCCGGGGCAAGGCAGCATGGTGTCCCAGAGTCCAGGACTGGAGGCCCCGGAGAGGCTCACCGAAGTCGGCTCTGGGGATGTCGCAGCATGCAAAGTTCAGGCTCCCAGAGGGCAGCCATCCAGGAGGCTCTGCGCCTGGGGGCAGGGAGCACTCACCACCACTCACAGGGGACCGGCCCAAGGAGCCCTTCTGGCTCAGGGGACCTGAGGAGACAACACACGCGCTGGTTAGCCGTTCTCTGCCGTGGCTAAGTTCCCTGAGTCCCAGTCAGAAGGACAGAGTGCCCACCTCTGTGGGGCGCGTCCTGCACTCCAGGACAGTCTGGCATCCGCTTGATGATCCCAGGCTCCTCTTTAAGCATATCCAGCTTCTGGGTAATTCCCACCAGCCTGCACACAGACACAGTAGGGCTGGGGGTGACCATAGCCACCCTGAGTGGTCTAAAACGTGGGCGCCACGCATCGCATCGCGCCACGCGCTGCTAACCTCTGCCGCAGGTTGGCGGCCTGCCGCTTCTCATCTGCCACCAGGCGCTCTACATTTCAGGCTTTGAGCTGTGGAGACAGAGAGGCCAGCTCAGCACAGTGGCTGAGTGAAGCTGGAGAGGGCGATGCAAGGCGAGGCGAGGCGAGGAGGCTCTTACCCAGTTCTCATGGGCTTTTTTCTTCTCAGTAGCAAGCTGCAAGAGAACAAGGCAAGACGCAGGTTGAGGGACCAGTCACCGGGGCTGCAGCCCTCCATGACTCCTGTGTGGGGGATTAACGGATGCTGTCACCACAGCGCACTCTATTCCTTGCCTGGTTTTTAAATGAGCACGCCATTTTCTCTAATTTTGCTTCCACTTCACCGATTCGCCGCCTAAAAATAATCCTTAGCAGTTAGAATCAAATAAATTCTGAAACAATCTGACCATGTCTGACCTTTAAAGACTTCATCATACAGAAACATTTCATAACGTGATGAGTGCAGTGTGAACCCCAGTTTCCTGATTTTTCATTTAATGCCTAGAGATTATGAGTTGACAACTTGTCAATTTCCTTAACTGTCCTTGAATTATATTCTCAAAATAATCTGGCTAAGGCTACCTTCCCCATAAAGATTTTTCCCTCAGGGGCTGGGGATTTAGCTCAGAGGCATAAGCACCTGCCTTGCAAGCAGGCAGTCCTAAGTTTGATCCCCGGTACTAATAAAAAAAAAAAGGTTTTCCCCTCAAATTATAGCCACAAGAAATGACTCAAAATGCTGCACCCGGTCTGTCGGAGCACTGAGACTTTGGTGGGTGTAGACGTGTGACAGAAGCAGGCTGATTTCCTAAAAATGGGCACAGGACACATCTGCAAAGGAGCTTCGCTTTTAACAAGCCTTGGTCTGTTAATGTAAAAGCCCTCCCCGTGTGAGTTAAATACATTCCATTCTTGGGCTACACAATATCCTACACAATATGGCTCTGTGTTCCCAACCAGACTCTGGCCCAGTCCCTGCCTTCTTCCAGCCTCATCAAGCCCTCCAGTGTCCTCCAGCCTCCTGGACCTGCAGACCCTCCACGCATACCACCTCTAGAGGTTTGTAGCCTTGCCTCTTCTCCTGCCTACTCCATTTGGCTCACTGTCCTGCGGGAGAGGCTATTTTGCAAACAAGCATGTGCCTGGACCCCAGAGCCAGACTACCTGATTCCTGCTTCTCCTGTCTTGGCCAGGTAACTTACCCTATTTGAGCCTCAGTTTCCTTATACGGGATAATAATAATGCTGACCTCAGTGTATTATCATGAAATTTAAATGATATTGCACAAAATGTGACCATAACTGGCTTCAGTCAGTGTTGTGTAAGGACTTCTTATTATTATTATCCCTGGGCCTCTCTGCTCATGGCTTCTCCTTTCTACAGCACATCCCTCCATCACATGCCTCTTGTCCACAGGGGCCTCCAGGTTCTCTCCTCAGCTTTCTCTCTCACATTACCCACTTCATGGAAATTTTCTTTCACTTTTTATTGTTTACATAAGCAGTAAATGATAAAGTCACACAGATCAGTGAGGACCATTTTTAAAACCAGGATCTCTGCTGCCTGTGTACCTGTTCTTGACCACAGCTTTGGATGCAATCTAAGTCCATGTTCAGAGGGTTTTGAGCACAGGGATATTCAGAGAAGAAAAAAGATTCCAGTACTGAGGAAGCATGGAGATGATTTTGATGAATACAAATAGCAGGTTCAAACCATTTTGAATAAAACAATGAGCTACAAACAGTAAAATAGTATTCTAGGACATCCTAGTGCAAATTAAGGAAGACACGAGTATCAATACAAACTGCTCTAGCTCCGATTCTCAAAGAATCCACACTGTGTTCATAGGTGAGGATTCAGGCTGTGTGTAGCCTGTGCTGAGGACGGAAGGTAGAAGAGCATGGTGTGGACAAGCTTGTAAGATAAAGGATGAGGACCTTCTGATGATAAGCCAAACACAATGTCGTTTTAAGACTGTCAGTTCCTCGTGTATCTGGAACAGAGGTCTAAGAAGTAGCTGAAGTTTATCTTAAAGGATAAACCTGAGGTTATCGCTCTAAAATGAACTGAAAATCTTACACAAAAATTCTTTACTTAGATATAGGAGACATAGCTTATAAGGCTGTGTTCATTTTATTGTTGGTGCCGGATTTTTTCTATTGGCCATTCAAATACTATAATTATAAATGGAATTCTGATCATCTTATCTTATCCAGTCTTTGATAAGAAGGCCTGTGTTAAAATTTTTATCTAGTGTACTACCTGAGAATTAAAATGTTTCTGAAAACTTGGGAGAAGAGAAATTTCCATGTATGTATCCTGCTAACAAATACCCATCAAAACTAGTTGCAAGCCTATTCAGTGTCTTATTGACAAGTCAGTTTAGTGGGAGTTTAACGAACTAATCAGTGTCATTCTCTTCCTTCTGGAAATCAGCCAACCAAGGATACACTCACTGCAATACCTCCTCCTCTGACTGCCAGCCGATCTACAGCTGCCTCAACTGACACTGCTCCTACCAATGATGTTAATCACTTGCACCTCTGAGAGTCCCTCAGTCCCTTAGCCTCAGGGTTCTGAAAAAATAGTGTATGAGAGCTGGTCTCTAGGGCTGACAAGGAACATTCATTAAATATTTAGGTGTTACTGGGCCGTTTGTTAAATCTTCAGTAGCTTGCAGTTAGGCCATGATGGGATTCAATATTTCTTCTCATGGATATTGGTAAGTGCTCTTCCTCCCCCAAAGCACTGATTTGCCAGCCCACCACTGCCAAAAAATTTCAAGATCAGATTCTGCCCTGCTGAGGCTCTGAGCTTGACCAGCACGGTTCTTTATTATCAGGAGCAAGACGCTCAACTCTGTCTTAGCGTTTCCCCATGCTTTGACATACCTACCCGCTAGTGCTTTTATGTGGCTGATTTAAAAGGTTGGCGAAGGGGCTGGGGATCTAGCTCAGTGGCATAAGCACCTGCCTTGCAAGCAGGCGGTCGTGAGTTCAATCCCCGGTACCCATAAAAATGAAAAAGACAAAAAAATAAAAAATAAAAAAATAAATAGAAGGTTGACAAGTGAAGACCCCACCCCCACTCAAAGACCTGGAAGTTTCAGCATAAAGTAAGCGTAGCTGAGGGACTAGGAAAGGGAAAGAACTTGAAGGAAGATATTGTCCTTGAGATCCAGCCTGCCTGGGCTCCTGAGAAGGGAGACTGAAAATAAACACAGAGAACGGAAGGGGTTTGAGGACAAACTCTGTCAGCTTCACTTCATTGTTTGGAGGGGCAGACTAGTATCTTTTACTCTACCCACCCCAGTTTGTGGCCAAGACCCATTAATAAAGGCAGATTAATAGGAGAAAAGCACACATTTATTTCATGTCAATGTAACACAGCACAGCAGCTTTTGTAATTCAAAGAATGTCAAAGAAATGCTTCCACTTGTGTGTTTTTTGGCTAGATCTGTCAGACAGTGGACAGCTGTTGGGACACATGATAGAAAAATGAAGACATAATCTAATGAACAAGCCAGGGGAGACTTTGCCAGGCCTGTTTGTTGAGACACTTCTGTGCGTCCCTTTTGCTGCAGACATGAGAATATTCTTTTCTCTGGGTATCAGGAGGCCATCTGTTGAATGGGGAGCTGATGATCTACTTTTGTGGAAGATTGAAATATTTGTAGATTTTATGACCCACCTCAGGGAAGAATGGGAGTGGGGAAAGTCAGAACTGTTGCTGCTCCTACCATTCTCCATCATGCCAAGGATGAACCCCACCAGCTTTAGAATAGCCTTGTTCTATTCAAGGCCTGACCATCAGGGCAAACCCAGCCTCCTCAGGCCCGCCCACATCGGTGCTGCTAGTGAAATAATCACACAATACCCAGTTAGGGACTCAATGGCAAGAGGCCAAGCCAGAAGCAGCTCTGTGCTGAGGCAGCTGGCAAAGAGGATCTCTGAGGGCTGGGTGAACCGTAAAGTTGTTCCCCACCGCTTTTGGCATCTGGCTGTGGAGACAGCTGTGTCACCTGCATCCTCAATTGCAGGAAGGGAGCAAGGGTGATGTGACCCAAACTGCCTTTATTCATTATTAGAAAATATTTAATTTCTTTGCAAAGATTTGTAAAAACACCAATGTGATTTATTTAGAAGTGTAGGTGGAAAAACATCTCCACATTAGCTGGGAAAGGTAGAAGTGACCTAGAATTTCTCAGCCACCTAAACTTAATTAGCAATTTAGAGGCCCCTTGGTGTGTTAAAGTAATGAAACAAGATGAATTGCTGTTGGCAGCAATAACGAACCTCAAATGTGCCAGCAAAGGATTTCTTCTGACAAGCAGGTCACGATGGCACCCAGTTGCTTTGGAACCTGGACTTCTTGGAGCTTGAATAAATTTGTCATCGGCACTCTGATTGCTGTAGGGTGGAGGTAGAAAAACAGGAGTTTAAACAGCTGTTTTCTTTCCACTCTGGGCTGCAGTCTTGGGGGAAGTCAGGAGTTCAAGAGCTGATGGGGAGGAGTGCTACCTTTAGTTTTCACCCAGTGCCCTGCAGTTTCTGTTTCCTTCAGCTCGTCTGATTCTGTCTTACTGCCAGAGCTCACTGGGCTTCCAGCCTGGCATCCAGGCCACCTGCTCTCTGTGATTCTCCAGTCCTCAGGAACAGGGAGACTTTCTGCCCTCTGAGAGGCTAAAGGAGTGGTAGCTCTACTGTGTAGGCATTGGGGACCTACTCAGGACAAACCTACCCACAGGTGACAAGAATTTGTTATTTATTTCCAGGGAAATCACTTTTGTGCTATCAGCAATTGACACTAACATTCTGGAATGACTTTAACCCAGGGTCAAGTCCTGCGGTTCCCTAGATCACTCAGAGGTTATTGTGTTAGGCTGCAAATACATATCAAGGCTGCTTTACTCAAAATTATTTGTTACTATGGAAATATAGACCTTCAGGGTCCCATCTTAAAGCATGGGAAGTGTCAGACTCCCAGCGTGGGGTGAATTGCCGGTCTGACTTTCGTCACCATCCTTTATATAGGCTCAGCCTCACTTTTTTCTTAGTAATTGGAAAATATTCTGTAAACACTTGAGTGCTTGTGTATCTCTATGAGTGTTAACCTTTACCTAGATTTCAGCTGTTATTAGCTCTTCCATGCATAGAAGAAAATATTGCAAAATATATCTCTCCAAGAATTTGTTTCTTCAACTGAAAGATTTTGCTACAAATTCCCAAATTAACCATTTCTGAAAGTTGAAATTCTCCAATAAATGATGTTACAACCATAACATCAGCTAATCAGAGGGATCAGAGTCAATTGATCCTACTCAAAGAAGAGAGTGGCAAATAGTCGTCTTGTATCCCACAAATCTGGGGGTGGGGGACACATACGTCATATTGGGCAGTCATACATTGGGTTCTAGGAAAGTTGTCAATAAGGACCATACACACAACACTAGATGCATTTTTCCAAAGAAACAGTTTGTTAATATAATAATGATTCCGCCAACACATATCCACTCACACACACAAAATGTAGTGGTTTGACAGTTTCCTATTTGTTTCTTTAAGATGGCAATTGCTGAGCATTTTCATGAAAGATTCTGATAATAATATTATTGGTATATATTATGTTATAATATTTACTTAAGTAGGTGTTGCTTTCTATGGTGACATGGTCCTCTGCACAGATTTCCATCAGACTGAAAAAAAAAATTAAGGGCAGATTTGGTAGAATTATGTAAACTGACCATCTACTGATTGGATCCTGATGACATTTTCAGTCTGTACTGTCTGGGCAGCCTTCACAATGAAGCTTTCTTTGTCTTATTCAAAGTTCCCTGTAAAAATCCAACTCATATCAATTCATTCTGATATAAAGTATGTTCTTTGCAATGGTCTCCTTTTGGTACCTTTTGCCTTCTAGATTCTAGGAGTTGATAAAGTCCAACAACAAACAGAAGCCCAAGGTCAAATTAAGGCAAGTAAGGTGTGTGTGCGTGTGTGTGTGTGTGTGTGTGTGTGTGTGTGTGTGTGTTGCTCCATCCAAGTACTTTTCTCTTTTCAATCATTTTAATTGATTGAAGTCAGCATCATTTCTGCTGAAATCTTTGTAGTGTGGTTCAAAACTGTGTCTATCCAGGGATTTGAAAAACATTGTCAGAGGAAGAGTTGCCCAAGTTTGGATACATAGACAACAATTCTGAAAATATTGGGAAGAGACATCTGGGGAGTTAACAGTAAGGTCTCCTGAGTTTGTAAAGCCTCTCAGGAAGTTTACAATGTTATTTGGTGGGATTCTCCCACTATAAGATAATTGAGCCTGTCCTTGATGAGTGTGCTAGACAGGCATTCCTTTTTATCTTCTGCAGTGCCTGCCTGTGGATTCACTTTGTTCCTCCACATTTTTGCCATTTTTAAGTATCATGTCCCTATGATCCAGTCACTTCCCCAAAACCTATCCTATGAACACATGAGTGTTTGGGGGGCATCTAGATATAAACCATAACCTCTGTATTCTGCGGGGCTTTTTTCTCCAAGTTATTCTGTCATTGACGTGTTAAAATCATCCCTTGTAACTATAGCTTTCTTCTTGGAAGCCTATGTTGAGGTCCTTTATTATAAGTGCAATTTCAGTATTTCTACTATGTTTTTATTATAAAATGACTTATTATCAAGAATACTTTAATTTCTCTTTCATCTGATATTAATATATTCATGTGGTGCATGAACTAATTTTCATTCTTTGTATTTTTTAGATGTATTTCATTAGTAATAGGAGTATTTGGTCCATTTGTATTAAGTATAATTATTCTTGCTTGCTGTTAAGAGTTTAGTTATTTTTGTTCTTTCAGAGTAAATTTTTCCTTGTTGTTTTAATGTTTGATATTTCATTACAAAAGGTGTATATCTTTTTTTAAATGTTGCTTAGAATTTCCTGGCCTCTTAAATCTGTAGGTTCTGGGGAAATTCCAGTTGTTATTTTTTCCTTTTTTCTTAGTAAATCTTTGCAATATATAAAATGAATGCATTCATTGTGAATAGTTGGTACGTGTACATGACAGATACTAATTCTTTTTACATCCTCTTCTCCTCCTGACTTCTTCCATATTTTGACACCCTTTCCATTTGCAAAAGATATATCTCCCTCTTAACCATTATATATCTTTTAATTTGCTTTTTCATTTGTTTATACTTAGAATGTCTCATTCAAAATAAACCATGCAATATTTAAGCCTGTATATCTGATTTAGTTCATTTGACATTGTGTATTCAAAGTGAATCCATTTTTCTGCAAATGACTCAAATGTATGCCTTCTTACAGCTGAGTGACACTGTACTCAACTGTGGTTTCAAGACCATATTGTCTTTTCATTCCTCTATTGATGAACCTAAAGGGTGCTTTCCAAGATGTAGTTATTATGAATTGTGCTTATATAAACATGAGTATACATATATCATTATCACTGATGTCTTTAACTCTTATGGACAGATGCCTAGTAGGGGAATAGCTGAGTTAAATGGAATCTCTAGTTTTAGTGCACATAGTAGTATCCTAGCTTACATTCCCACCACAGTGTAGAAGGGTTCCTTTTCCCCTGCGGCCTCACCGGCACTTACCATTTGGTTTCCTGATGATAGCCTTCTGCAGTAAGATAGAATCTTGATATTATTTTAATTTGCATTTCTTTAATGTTGAACTTCTTTCATGCATTTGTATTTCTTCTGAGAAATGATTATTTCAGAGGCTCATTTTTCAGCTTGGTTTTTATTTGGGGGAATCTAACATTTTTAAGTTCTTTACATATTCTTATTAATACTGTCAGTAGTATAGCTAGCAAAATATTTTCCTCATCATGTAGGTTGTTTCTTCACTCTGTTTGTTGTTTCATTTGCAGTGCAAAGGTCTTAAAATTTGACATCATCCCATTTGTTAATCCTTTTTTGAAAAAAAAAGTTTTGATTCTTGATGTCATTTCTTGTTCATTTGGCCTTAGCCTATGATGTCAAGAAATTTTATTTGTCTTCTAGCAGGTTAAATGTTTCTGTTTTAACATTTAGATATTTGAGTTATTTTAATTTTAATTTAGTATATGATGAGAAATAACTGCTGTGTGTGATGGCCAGTTTCCCAGTACCATTTGCCAAATTGGCTATCTTTTTTCCAGCAAATATTATTGGACCCTTTGTCAAACATCAGATGGCTGAATATGTCTGGGGTTGTTTCAGTATCCTTTATTCTGTTCCATAGATTCACATGTCTGATTTGTGTTGGTATCATGTTGTTTCTTATCACTGTAGGTTTGTAATATAACTTGAAGTCTGGGATTGTGATGCTTCCTGCTTTGCTCTTGATTTCTTTTAGTATTCTAGGTCTCTTCCAGTTCCCTGTGAATTTTTAGATTATTTTCTCATTCTGTAAAGAACGTTGTTAGGATTTCCTTAAATCTATGGGATTGCATTCAATCCAGGATTTAGCTCAGTGGCATAAGCACCTGCCTGGCAAGTGTGAGGTTGTGAGTTTGATCCCCTGTACCAAAAGACAAAAAAAAAGTAGCTTTCTCAATCCAGTTTTTGAAGTATGACCATTTTGATAATGATGGTCCTGCCTATTTAGGATCTGAGAATGTCCTTTCATTTTGCAATACCTTCTTTGATCTCCTTTTTGGATACTGTAGTTTTCATTGTAGAGGTCATTCACATCCTTGGTTAGGTTAATTTCTAAGTATTTATTTTTTCTTAATGCTATTGTAAATGGTATTATTCTCCCAATTTCTTTATTAATGGATTCTTTATTGGTTACAGAAATGCTATTGATTTTTGTGTGTTTTTGTATCCTGCTATATTGCTGAATTTTACTATTAGTTCTAAGAGTTTTTTGGTGGAAATTTTTGAATCTTCTATGTAAAAAATTATGGAATCTAAAAATAATGATAATTTGAATTCTTTCATTCTTTCTTCTACATATCCATTTTATTTCTCCCTTGAATGATTGCTCTAATTAATGGTATGAATACTATATTGAATAGGAGTTGTGATAGTGGACATCTTTGTCTTGTTTCTGATTTTAGAGGGAAAGCTTTTGACCATTCTTTATTCAATATGATATTGGCCATTGGTTTGTCATGAATACCTTTTATTAGATTGAAATAAGGTCCTTCTATGCTTACATTCTTTAGTGCTTTTTATCATGAGTGAATGTGAATTTTATGAAAAGTTTTTATGTATCTACTAATATGATCTTTTTTTATATCTTCACACTTCTGTTTTTGCTCCTCTGCCCAAATTCCCCCAAAGTCTTCAAAGATTACACTTAACTGAATGTTAGCTCCTTTAAGAATTATTTGCTAAATTAACCTTAGTAGTTCTCTTTCATTAGAGTCCTGTAACATTATACCAGTCTAGATCATGATTATGTATGCATTTCCCATAAGCATGTCACTTTCCCATGTAATATGTTAGCCTTTAAGAGCAAGGACAATGTGCTTTTCTTCTTTTCCATCACACTGACAGAGTTCTGACTCACAGAAGTTTGCAATAAATGTTTGTTTGAACTTAAACTTGTTGACTTACTAAGTCTAGCAGGCACATCCTGGGGTGTGTCCATTTCTTCTGGAAACATCTCTTCCACCCTTTCTTTTTTTTCCACACTTTTTTAATTTTGAAGATAATAGCACCAAATGAGACAAAACAAAATAGAGTCAATCACAAAAGGATCAACATAGTACATGACTTAAAAACAAATATAAGGAAATCAATAATGGCTACAATAATGCCTCTTGTTATCATCAAAAGAGTTGCCTGGCATCAGGCATTATAAAATTGAACAAAATAGTACAGAACAAAACCAATAAAAACAAAAAATTGGAGACATTATAGGACTTCAAAAGAAGATAATAGTCCAACCAGAATGAGTATTGCAGTGTATCTTATTGTCTTCAAAGTAGTTGACTTTGTCACCAGATCTGATACTAGCAAACAAAACAGAATAGAATAAAATCAGTCAAAACAAAATAGTGAAATAAATACAGGGCTCCATATCAATCCAATAGGAAATAAAAAATGGTTACCATAATACATTCTGCCATCTTTGGAATAGCTGTCCATGCCATCAAATCTAAGACAAGTAGACAAATTGAAACAGGATAAAACCAAACGAAACAGAACAATGAAAACAGCATGGGTTTCAAATTAAGATAATAAATTAACAATGGCCACTGCCTTCCCTTTTTAGACAGTTTCTCCCCTTTCACTTTCATGGGATGTACTGTACACTTTGGATCCCACTAACTCCTTTAGTTTTATATTAGGGAGGCAACCCACTATTCACCTAAGTGATTCTGAACATTATTACCCCTGAGCATGATCTCAAGCTGTATCCACTTGTCTACAAGTGCCTCAAGGTTTTCTTTCTTTGTAGCTGAGTAGTTTCCCACTGTATAAAAATGTCATGGATTTCTAGCCAGTCTGCAGCTGATTGGCAAGCTACCCTCGCTTTGTTTTTGTTTTTTGTCACATAGAGCATTGTTTTCTCATCTTTGACTTTCAGGCTATAAACCCCTTTTTGGGTTAAATGTATTTCTTATATAAAGCATATTGATAGACCCTATCTCCTGACTCACTTTGCCTTTGTTTCCTTCTATGAATGAATCAAGGCCATCTATATTAGTGATTATGGCTAACCTTCTCTGCTTCATCTCTGCCATGCTATTTTTCTGCCATTGGTTGTGTACTTTTCCCCTTCATTCCACTGTCTGCTTCATTCAATGAGCCTCCTCTGCCACTGTTGCTGAAACCATGGTCTTTCTCTCTCTCTCTCTCTCTCTCTCTCTCTCTCTCTCTCTCTCTCTCCCTCTCTCTCATGTCCTTCCATATTTTTTGTAGGGTTGGTTTGGGGGTCATGAACTCCTCTAGTTCCTCTTTGTCATGGAAGTATCTTGTTTCCCCATTAGTTTTGAGAGATACTTTTTCAGGGTACATCAATCTGGGTTGGAGGTTATTTTCTTTTAGAACTTGGAATACTTCACTCCAAGCTCTTCTTGATTTGAAGGTTTGTGTTGAGAAGTCTGTCGTGATTCTGATGGGTTTTCCTTTATAGCTCATCTGTTTCTTTTCTCTGACAGCTTTTAATATTCTGTTCTTGTGATGAATTTCTGGGATCTTGATTATTATATGTCTGGGTGTAGATCTATTTTGGTTATAGCTGGCTGAAGTTCTGCATGTCTCATTTATCTGAATATTATTTCCTTTTCCTATGCTTGGGAAGTTTTCTTTAATTATTTCTGTAAATAGCCTGTGTATTTCATTTGTATTTACCCTTGCTTCTTCACTCACATTTTTTATTCTTAAGTTATAGTTCCTTTAGTCATCTTCTAGGCTTCGTATTGTTACTTCCTGATTCCTTGTTATTTTTAAGAGATCTTTCCTTTCATGATCGCAAGCTGAAAACCTGTCTTCAAGATTTGGTAGTCTATCTTTAGTTTGTTTCAAGCAGTTTTGCCAGCTTTCAATAAAATTTTTAATATCCTGAAAATCTCTTTGAATCTGCTTCATGTACTCTAAATTTTTTATATTCTTCATTGAAGGTTTCCCTCCTTTTTCTATGCTCCTCTATTCTTCCATCTGTGTCTTCTATAGAGGTGCTTAGTAATTCTTTGATTATGTTTCTCATTTCTTCTTTAACCTATAATAGTATTTCTGTTCTAAGTTTTTTAATAGCTTCTTGAAGTTGTTTCTTTATTTCAGTTGCTGTTGCTTCAGAAATTGCAGGAGTGTGGCTCCCAATCTCTTCCAGGTTTACATCTCCTGGACCAGTACTGCTTGGGTTGGAGACCAGAGACTGCATTTTGCTTCTTCCTCTTGTCGTATTCCTGTCTTCTCCCAAACAAGTGGGTGGTGGAGTCCCCAGACCTTCCTGTATTGGTTATAATTACCCCAAAGCATACTGGTTAGGGGTTTCTGCTGTTTGCTGCTTTTCCCAGCAACTCCTGGAGTGTAAGCAGGGGGGGAACAGGCACTCACCACCAGCCGGTGAAGTTCTCTGGTCTGCTGCTCCCCTCTGCTACCACGTCACCCCAGAGAGGCCTTTGGGCTTGCCAGCCACCAGCTTCACTATGACTGTGTGTCTCCAAGTTCCAGCAGTGCTTCTGGCATGGTGGTTCCAGCTCTGGTGAAAGTGCTGCCAACTCCTGCCTTCTTCTGTTTATGTTTTTCTTTCTTTGTTTTTCTATTCTCTCTGTGGGTTTTAATTCTCACTTAAGTTTCTTTCAACAGGTTGAGGAGCCGTTTCCTTCCTTCTTGTCTTCTCCAGAATGCTATATTCCAGCGTCTGGACTGTTTTTCCCAGAGATGCTGTGTACTCTGTTGCTTACTGTTCCACCCTCTTTGTGACCCTCCCTTTCTTACTTATATTTCTCCAACATTTTTTCCTCAGTCTTTTCATCCATTTTCTCATCATACAGATCATCATAGTTTCACATTTCTCCACCTCTTCCTCTTCCCTACTTTCATACTGAGATTCCTCTTCCTTAAAATCCTCATGTTCTATATCATCAGTCATCTCCTTCCCCACCACTTTTACCGCCTTCATCCAAAATCCACTAAGCTTGGTAACTGGATGTTCCTTTGGGAACCTTCTTTACCACCTTGAAACTTTCCTTCAACAAGACATTTGCCTCATTCAGCTCCTCCTCAGTGGGCCAGGATTGCTCCCCTTCCACTGGTTCTGGGATAACTTCTGTTTGCAAAGACTCTTGTCTGTCAGAGTCTGCCTTTGTCATGACCTTAAGGTGTTTCATATCAGCTACAGCATCTGTAGCACAAACCTCCTTTGTCATGCCTGGATCCTTCTGAGAGTTAATCACTCTAGGATTTAAAAGGAAAGGGTCCACAGGGGTATCAATCTGTTTCTTTTGAAAATCACCATCTCCAGCGATATGCAGCAAGCTATTTATATTCAAAGTCTGCCTGTGCACATAGCCTGAGATTTTCAAGGTGCCCACCAAGTTATTCTCTTCATTAGGCACAAAATCCGCAGCATAGGCAAACAAGTAGGCTTGCCAATCTCCAAAAGCAAGATGTCTTTGCTTTTGGTTAGCCAGCTGCCTAAGCAGCATCCCTGCCTCCTGCTGAATGTCTAACAGGAAGAGTTTATCATCAGGAAAATACTTCACTACTTTACTTAGCTTCTTTCTGGAATCTACCAGCCTCTTAGGTGGGAGGTCAGAAACCCCTTGAACAGCTAGTGTATAGGTAGGGAGGCCCTGAGCAGAGGCAGAAAAGAGATAATCCCAAGAGCTGTCCCAGTCTTCTAGTGGGTCAAAGAGGAATAAGATGGTATCAACCACTTTAGCCACGTCTAACACAGTATGCAGATGCCCTGGCTTTGCAGATGTAAAAAAAAAAAAAAAAACACCAATGTTTCAATTAGGCACAGCAGCATAAAGCACTGAGTGTTCTCCCATTTCTGCAGGAGCACTGTTCTCATGTTCCTATGCTGAAGCAAGTGAGGGGCTTCAGACAAAGAAATTCTGTTATATGAAGGCACCACCAGCACCTGATGAGTTGCCGCTAGCTGTCTCTTCTCTGCCAGAACTGCCTCCTTGTTATGGTTTCAGAGCTGGCTGGCACAATGCTTCTGTTCTACTCTGCTGAGTTCTTTTCTCACCTTCACAGGACTTGCAGTTCTACAAGTTCTTTGCCATCCCCCTCTGCAGATCCTGGACTCCCCATAGCCACCCTCACCCCCATCCCATGCCGCATGCCTTTATGAGCTTTACTATGTTGCTTGTGGCGGTCAGATGGGTGCGCTGCCATGCTGCGGCTCATGTGCACCAAGTCCATTCATACAATTTTTGTTCTTGCTTCTATTTATACGATATATTACGTTTACTGATTTGTGGATGTTGAACCATCTTTTCATCCTTGGGATAAAACCTACTTGGTCATGCTGCATCGTCTTTTTGATGATTTGCTGCATTCCATTTGATAGTACCTTAAGGATTTTCTTTTTACCTTTATGATCATTAAAGAGATTGTCCTTTAGCTTTTTTAGTTGGGTCCACATTTGAGTTTGGAATTACAGTAATTCTTGCCTCTGTGGATGAGATGGAGGTATTTTTTCCCTTTCAGTTTCACTGATGAGTTTAGGCATACTGGGGTTACACTGTCCCTGAAGGTCTTGTAGAATTCAGCAGTGAATCCTGTAGATCCTGGGCTTTTCTTAGTAAGGTTTTGTTGTTTTATTTGCTTCAATTTCATTTTTGCCTGTTATTGTATTGTTCAGATTTTTTTTGTCTTCTTGGTTCAGTTTTGGTAATTCATATGTGTTTAGGAATCTATCCACTATTTCAGTGGATAGATTGTCCAAGTACAATCTTTCATGGTAGTTACTAATGATCTGGATTTTGGTGCTGTCCACTGTGAATTCAAATACTGCCTCTGCTACATTCTCCTTTTTACCTCTTGATTATGAAAAAATTATATTAGACATCCTTACTATGCTCCTTTTTTCCTGTTTTCTATTTCATCTTTCAACTCATTCATATTTTCTTTTTATTACCCAGTTCATTAATTTTTCTTTTAAATAATTTACTGCTAATAAATTTATCCATTAAACTCTTAATTCTGTTATTGGTCAGTTCTAAATATCCTTTTTTTTCTTATTTCCTCATCATATTTTATTCTTTCCTGTACCTTATAGATTTGTGTTTGTCTTCTCCTCCCACTCTGAATACAATAACATAATTGTTTTATCTTCTGAACCTAACAATTCTAGTATTTGGAATCTTTAGCCATCTGATTTTATATTTTTTATTGATTCTGCTACTTCTTGTTCAAAATTTTTTGTTTCTTTAGGTGCCTGATTACATTTGGTGCTAGTAAGTGTACTTGAGTTTATTTGTATATTTGCATTTTATTCTGCTAATCAGTTGGGGCATTTTCAACCAAGACCACTTTACTCTAAGTTCAAATTTGAGGCAGGACATACCAAAATGATACAGGCCATTGAGGGCTTGCATTTTAATAATTCTTACTTTTCTGAAGGATAGAGTCTCGGGGTCCATATTGTTAGCTTTCCCATTGTGTGTAGGCCTGAACTATGATTTTGGTTTCCCTTGATCACCAAAAATACAAAAATGGAAATTCAAATTATAAGGATTAGCAGAAACAATCAGGGAAAATGTAACTTCTATGCTTGCCTCTATAGGTTTATATTTTCCCTTCAATTTGAATCTGTTAATTTTTTTACTAGTTTGTCAGTTCAACTGTTTAAAAAAGAAAGCTTCCAAAAACACATTTGGTGATCTGAGTGACTTTCATCAGGTAGAGAATTGTCTCAAATAACCTAATCCACCATTAGGGGAAATTTGAAAGCCTCATCATTTTGTAGGTAAAGATTGCTTTTTCTGGATTTATAACAAGTCTAGAGTTAAAGAATAGTCAAGATCAGTGGTCAGGATTCTGTAGATCTACTTCATTTTTGTTTCCTTCTTCCCCTTCGTCCTCCTCCTCCTCCTCTTTATCTCTGTCTCTGTTCCCTCCTCCTGCCTTCCTTTCTCCTCTCTTCTCTTTTTCTTTGTATTATTGATCTTCTTTGAGCTTATATAAGCTTACAGACATTTTCAGGAACTTTCCTTTGCCTGGTGACCACCTTATAATGGATTGACTGCTGAACTTGTGACTCATCTGATTCTTATCTGCAGATGCTGATGAGTGGCAGGAGTCAGAGGAACGCGTTGAACACATCCCATTCTTCCACATCCGGGTACCCTGAGGAGGAAATGGTTAAGGGAGCTCAGGAATTTTATGAACTTCTCAATAAGAGATGCTCAGTCCGGTTCATAAGCAATGAGCAAGTTCCAATGGAGGTCATTGACAGTGGCATCAAAACAGCAGGTTAGTGAACACATGTTGGGTCTTTGAGGATTTCAGCTGCCCTCCTGGAGTGACACTACTGGAATAATATTGAAATTCAAACATGTGAGTGCAGGTGAGAGTGATAAATTTACCTATAAAGCTTACTGTGCTAGAAGTTTACTTTGCTATAGAATAGTAATGAACTAGCAAAGTTAATCTGTGTGAATTTGCAAAGTAAACCAAAGAAAGACCAACTCATTTTCAGTGAAAATTAATTGGGGCAGGAGGTGAGGATACAGAAACAGGAGAGAAGTTAAAAGAATGAGAGTCCTGAGTATTCCCTCTAGTCAATTGTACTCTTATGTAAATCTAAATTTAGGCTCATTTGTTGAAATTATTGTATAGTCATTGTGACGCTATTGTCTAACTTAAAATGAATATAAAATATTTTTTGTCCTGGTTAAGAATATAACAGTGTTAAATTGTTGAGTGATTTCACTTTTTCTTTCTTTTTTTTTTGTACTGAGGATTAAACTCAGGGCCTTGTGCATGCTAGGCAAGCACTCCACCACTGTGCTAATCCCTCAGCCCTTGTCGAGTGCTTTAAATAGCAACATTCATGAAATTTCTTGTTTATCTATATATTTGTGTATGAACATGTGATATTAAGGTAAATTTGCCTAATTTATTAGACAGACAATTCCTTTTTTTCATTTTTTCATTTTATTTTAAAGAGGATAAAACAATAAAACCAATCACAACAAACCAGTATAAAAGACACAGGACTTCAAAACATTACAATATCAACGGTAGTTACCATAAGGCCTTTTGATGTCTTCAAAATAGCTACAGACAACTTTGGACATAGTGAAAATCAAACAGAACAGACCAAAACAGGAACAATAAAAACAAAAAAAGAATGCAATAAAGCATTTCAAAACAAGCTTTAAGTAAGTCCAAAATGGCTACCATAATATATCTCGCTATCTTTGAAATAGTTGCTCCTGCCATCAGATTTAACACAATCAAACAAAATAAAGAGAATAAAACCCAATAAAACATTGGAAATGATAATAGGACTTCCAAAACAAGGCCATAGGGAACCAACAATGGCTGCAACCATGAGAAGGAACTCCCCGCTAGATGTCACACCATGTACTGCTATCCTCTGAACCAATGATCAGACCACTGACCCTAGATCTGCAAGGTCAGTGAAACACCAAAGCACCACAGGCATCCAATTGCATTTCACCTATCATCACGGCCTGAGTTTATCCAGATGCAGGTTGCTTATGGGGATGGGGACGGGGGTGGGGTATATGTGTGTGTTGGTACTTCTTGTTGGCCAGTCTGCATGCCAGAAGGAGCTGGGGTCTGACTGTTCCTACTTTGGCGGCCACCCACGCATGGCACTGGTTCCCAGACTGGATTTGCCTGCTGGTGTGGCCTTGCTCTCTCTCCCTCGAGTCCGCAAAGGCTGAGAAATGATTCTTTTACTATGTTTAGAGATACAAATGTTTAGTAAAATGGCTACAAAATTAACTGAAATCACTTTGTAGAAATTTAGGTCTCCTGCTTAGCTTTTGACTTTTATTGCACAACCAAGAATGACTTTTACCACCCTTGAGGGTTTGTATAATGTCTTCCTCTGGATTGGTTATTTCAATTCTACTTTAAATCCCATTATTTATGATATGTTTTATGCTTGGTTTCACAAGGCTTTGAGCATGATTGTCACAGGGAAGATCTTTAACTCTAATTCTTCTGCTCTGAGCTTTTTTCCTGTTCATTCTTAGGCAACATTCCTAGGCATCACTTGCAAAGATTCTTTTCTACTGGGAAACCTTCACTGCTTTCTCCTTACATACATTGGCATGTGCTCCCTGGAGTAGGATATTTCTTCAGATGCTGTAATGGACACCGACATATGAACAATAGATGTAATCCTAATGATGAATTTAAGCTGCCAAAATGATCCATGTCTGGGCCTCTGAGGAAGGGCTCTCCAACAAAATACACTAAGATTGCTATTTTTCCAAACTTTAAAAAATAAAGTTTGAAAAACTCACTGCTTTGGTTTAATTCAATGACTGATTTTCTCACTCTCACTTACAAATCTTAGAGGGAAGCCGCCTTTGTTCTGCTTAGTCATGGACCGCCAAATCCTATGTCTGTTATTCCCTGTCTGACTGAGGTTATTGCTGATTCAGAGAGTTAGAGGTACTCTGCTCTGGGAGCATCTGAGTGACAGGGGAGGCGAGGAGGAAGCAGGCAGTTGTAGTTAATTCCAGTTTCATCATTTCTGACTTGGACCTGTTTTCATGAAGAATTATGTGAAGTTGCAATGTTTGATAAAATTGGAATGTTACTAAATGAGGAGAATGAGTAAAAGAATGTGCTAAAATGTTATTTCTTTCTCTCAGTATATTTTTAATCTATGTATACAGATATCTAATGTGTATACTTGTAAAAAGTGCCTTCTGGTATTCTGTGTGTGTGTGTGTGTGTGTGTGTGTGTGTGTGTGTGTGTGTGTAAGTGCAGGTATATGCAAACATCACTTATAAAACTGAAGTCCATTCTGTGCCAGAGCCTTAGGAGAGTATCTATTGCTCCATGTTGTGTCTTTCTCTTCTTCCTCCGACCCTATACGCAAATTTTTATATTCATCTTTTATATGAAAATAAGATAAAAAATTCTAAGAAAAGTTGTCTAGACTTTCTCTATCCCCTAGCCTGACCAAAGGATATCATATTTCTTTGTAGACAGCTTGTTCTTGAGGTTTTTGGTTACCATGCCTGTAAATTCTAAATGCATGAACTTGTTTGCTTTTTCAGGTCTGCCTTTGCTCCGATGTCTCTACTTGGAAACAACTCATTTCTCCGAAACACCTTGAATAGAACATCTCTATGCAGTCGGGATTTCCCCAAGCCTCCCTGGATCTCCATGCTCAGCTGAGCATTTTAACTTCCAGATCAGTACTGATCATTTTATAATTTGAATATAGCACATTTAGCTATGATAAAACTTCAGTTAATTACTGTAATTAATCACAAGACAGTATTTGAGAATCACTGGGTTTTGAGATGTTTACCAGCTGGTTTATTCTCCCAGGAGATTTATCTTTGCTTTGCTCCTTAGCAATCAGGCTAAGGTAATCTTTCCACAAGAAGAATCAAGGAGCAGGAGGGGAACCTTAGGCTTTGGCCCAAGTTCTACACCTTCACAGGTCTTGAAGGGACAATGGATCACCCAGAGTTGGCAGGAGCATTTTCCTGTCCACTTTCCATGAGGATGTTCAATAAGGACATTTGTACTCAATACACTGAATAATTACAAGAGTCATCATGGCAGCCTGTGTTGGTTTCCTATTGTCTTGTTTTGAAATCCTGTATCACTTCCATTGTTTTGTTTTGACTGCCTTTTTTTTCCTGTTTTATGTTGTTTGATTTTATTCTCCTAAAAATAAAAAAAAAATAAAAAAGAACGAAAGTCATTCATTCAGCACATACTCATTTTCTCAACTGATCCTCAAAATAGCATGAAATACATGAGAATATCCAGGAACTGGAATCTGAGACCCTGGTGTGGCATTTCTCCCAGACCAGCATGTTCTTTTAGTCAGCAATGACAAAGCTAACTAGAAGGAATCAAGGAAAACATAGAAACTTCTGTTATAGACTAAATTATTGCTTATCTTAATAAAAATTTCAACTCTACAAGCTGTCAGTGAAAATCATCTCAGCTGTGGTCTCCCTGGGCTGTTCCCAGGAGAAATGAAGCATCTCATCACAGTTCCTCAAGTCTCCTCTTTCCAGGACTCACCTAGCTTGAACAGAGGAGACATTGTCCCAGGAGGATGAACTGCTACGGGTACTGTGGCTATGTATCGAAAGCCTCAATAAACATGTATTGAGAACCTACTATGTGCCAATTCCTATTCTGAGGACTCGTGGTTCAGAGATGAACAGAATTCAAACCCTGCCCTCAAAGGACTTTGGCTTAACAACAGCAGTCAAAGCTGCTCATTTACACTGAAGGTAATATGGGGATGACAGAGCCAACACAGCAAGCTATGAGAATGTGGAGGAGGAAACATAGCTTGACTTGGAGGTTAGAGAAGACTACATGAAACTCAAGCCAAAGCACTGTATATCAACAACTCAATAAAGAAACCAGAGCTTTCATAAGATTTGTGGGGAAAGTTGAGGAAAGGGAATTAGGGCATCAGTGGAGCAGCACTAAGGCAACTTCCTCAAGATTTACATGGTAAGACAATTGAAGTAGGCACTTCTCATTCATCGGGTGGAAGCCTGAAGTTGGAGCTGGTGCAGAAGCCTGAGGAGGGAGCCGCTTCTGCTCAGCTCCTCTCTAAGGCCTTGCCTGGGATGTTGGTAGTAGGCTTGGAGCACTACTGCTCAGCAGCATCAGCAGTCAGGAAGACAAGCTGGGCACAGTGTAGAGGCAAATAGGTCCAGCTGCAGCCTTTCTGCTCAGCTTGGCATCCGCCTACAACACAGTACGACAGCCATAAGTTCACTTTCCAAATCTTGCTCACCTTTGGGAAAATCCAGTTTCCAACCTAAGCTGACATGGTACTGTCACAGGAAATGAAATGAGAAGAAGGGAACAACAGTCTGTCTGTGTGGGAATGCTATCATCTCCTCCACCCCATCCAGAGAAGAGGAGGTGAAGATGTGGGGTGTAGGCAGAGGAGCCTTTATGTGCCCTGCTGTGAGGTTCAGTGAGTGGGAAACATTGAAATAGGTTGAAACTTTTAAAAACTCTTTTCTCCTGCTTCATTATGATATTTTGGTTCTAATAGACAGGCATATGAGAAAACTTGGTGTAAATATAATATATAACACTGTCTCTCAAGAGCAAGCACTACGGGGCCAAGCTAGGAACCGGCTCCATATAACCTGTGTGGTTATATGTCCTATCACACTGAGAAAAATGGCCCAGCTGGACTCTGGAGTGGCCTTTAGGACACCAGCCATTGTTTGCTACCTGAAAGAAAACAGAAGAGAAAACTGCGGGACAGGACCTGGCATTGGGCCGTGCGTCTCCTGGCGTCATCAGGAGCTGCTGCGGGGCCTCCTCGTGGAGCTGCCAGCCTTGGCCTGAAGTCTGTGCTGCTCTGAAAAAGCTTATTTCAGTCTCCACTATTTTTGATAACAGTGAATAAAAAGTGAGATCTGAGTCTTCTATCAGGGAAAAGGGACTGTTTTCCTCTTCAATCCCGGCTCTCAAAAGCACAGTCCTCAAAAGCAATCAGCTTGCAAAGCAAGTCCTGCTTCTTCTCAAAGATGCCTGTTTCCGTTTTTCTTCACTGAACAGAATCTGACTTGGTTGGCCTGTGGAGAAGAGGGAACAGAGTTCTTGGGGAGATGAAAAGGTTCAAGATTTACAAGGTCACTGGAATGAAACATGAATTCCTTAAAAATTTTAGTAATCAAATATCCCTTATACAGCACACATACAGATAGGATACAAAGTAATGGAGATAGAAGAAACTGATAATTTGATTGCCCACTATGCTCCAAGTGAGCAGCACACCGTGTTTTACTTAATATTTGGGACATTTTCACACTCCTTAGTGCTTGTACATTAGAATGCCTAATTCTCTGAGATGTTAAGCAACTGTTCCAAGATCCTATAGCTCATTTGTTATAAGTAATATTTGAAATGAGTTCCATTGCTTTGCAAAGCCATAATATTTGCATTGTCTAACGCTTGCCAAGTTATATCCTTTGTAAATGTTTAATATGTCCTGACAGATTACAGAAGTGATGCTACGCAGTTTTATATTCCACAAACAAGTTCTGAAATTTCTTCTTTTTTGTGCCCTTAAGAGACTTGCTTTTACTAAAACATGTTCGCATTATTGTAATAATCATGATGGTAATTGCTCTGCTTGATCACAAATGCAAACAGAAGTATTTCTTGGAAAGTTATTTACTGGCTGTACCAAGCTGGGTAAATACAGGTTTCTTGGGAATCGATTGCTAGTGAATTTTTCCCTCTAGAATTTCTCCTCACAACTTCTTCCTCCCCATAATAACTAGAGTTCCTTCCTCAAATAATAATTTATTTTAAAAAATTAATTCTTATTTCTAATGGTGATAGAAATGTATGAAAAGAATACAACTATCCACTAAAAGAATACCGTTTTTGTATTTCCCTTACTTTGGAGCAAAAATGAAAAGTGTTATGTAAATCCACCGTTCTTCATTTTCACCTGTAATTAACTGTCAGGTTAAATAATCCCATATTGAGAAGGAAACTTAAATAACTGAGCTTGCGAGTGGTACAAACTAGGTCCCTTGACACTATTGCACCACACCTGTGGGTCACACCCCACAGAGAAGTGGATTCTACGGAAAGTATAAAACCGTTAACTGATTGCCCATCTGCTACCTTTGCTGATGGAGAAGAACATGACAGTCTGTTTGTCTATTTGCTACAAGATCGATTTCTTCTCATGAAGTCACTGGCTCCCACATGTGTGAGTAGTTTGGAAACTATGCATTTGTTAGTAAGAATTGGCTTTTAGTTTAATAAACAAGATGCTTTCTCATATCAGATAGTCTTCCCAAGATGTATAAATATCGTTCATTATTTTTAGAAATGATGAAGTGGGTGCAGCTCAGTGACAGAGTGTTTACCCAGCAGGAATGAGGTTACAGCACCAGAAAAAATAAATCCCAGCCCAACAACTCCAGAACTCATTCATGAAGTACAAATGTGCTGCATGCAAACCCAACATTAGACAATTTAAAATTTTATTCTTTGAATTCTGCTGAATTTTTTGAAAAGAGAAGAAAAAAACAGAATATTTTGATTTTCTGGCTTTATTATCAATTTACTTAATTATTAAAGAAAGGACCTTGGTTAAGTATTGTGGCAGAAAATTACTAGTTACTCCTCCTTCAAGCAATGATTTATTAATAAGAATTATAGTTGGTTACTTGGATCACTCATAACTTTAAGTCTCTCTGTATACGTGATAACAACATTACCAAGGTGGTAATGGCCTCTCTCAGTCATGTTATACTCATCACTAGGACACGGTTACTTTTTTCCTTGAGGAAGCATTTGGCTTATGTCTTTCTTTTTCCTTGAGGGTATTATTTATGCTGGTTTAAGAAGAGCCCAGTCAGACAAACCAGGAAATTTGAATTCCATGCCCTATTTTATTTTCAGAACATGTTTGATTCCCCACCCAGTGAGATTGCCCCAGGTTCAACTGCTCTTTATTGCCTTCTCTTGGTCTCACTTTCTGATGAGATTTTTTGCCTTTTAAAGAAGGTGGCCAAATCCCCAAGAGGGAAGTGTGGAAGCCCTACATGGGAGCTGTCCTCGACTTCAGTGCTGGAGAACACCCTGCAGCACTGTGCTACCAGGTGAATGGGTCTTGCCCCAGAACAGCCCACCCTCTGGGCATCCGCTTGGCCATCTACCTGGCCTGTGCAGCAGGCATGCTGATCACAGTCCTGGGGAATCTGTTTGTGGTGTTTTCCGTGTCCTACTTTAAAGCTCTGCACACTCCCACCAACTTCTTGCTGCTGTCCTTGGCCCTGGCTGACATGCTGCTGGGTGTGCTGGTCCTGCCGTTAAGCACCATTCGCTCTGTGGAGAGCTGCTGGTTCTTCAGGGACTTCCTCTGCCGGCTGCACACCTACCTGGACACGCTCTTCTGCCTCACATCCATCTTCCATCTCTGTTTCATTTCCGTTGACCGTTACTGCGCCGTCTGTGACCCCCTGCTCTACCCCTCCAAGTTTACGGCCACAGTGGCTCTCAGGTACATCTTGGCTGGGTGGGGGGTGCCAGCAGCCTACACTGCCTTCTTTCTCTATACAGATGTGCTGGACAGGGGACTGAGAGAGTGGCTGGTGGAAATACCTTGTGTGGGTAGTTGCCAGATGCTGTTCAATAAGTTTTGGGGCTGGCTAAACTTCCCTGTGTTCTTCGTTCCCTGTGTCATCATGATCAGCTTGTATGCAAGGATCTTTGTGGTTGCAAGCAGGCAGGCTCAGCAGATCAGCACCTTGAACAAAAGCCTGGCTGGGGCTGCCAAGCGAGAGAGGAAAGCCGCCAAGACCCTGGGCATTGCTGTGGGCATCTACCTCTTGTGTTGGCTTCCCTTCACTGTGGACACGATGGTGGACAGCCTGCTTAACTTCATCACACCACCTCTGCTGTTTGACATCTTCATCTGGTTTGCTTACTTTAACTCCGCCTGCAACCCGATCATCTATGTCTTTTCCTACCGGTGGTTCAGGAAGGCACTGAAACTCATCCTGAGCCTGGAAATCTTCTCCCGGCAGAAATCCACTGTTGATCTGTACCAAGAATGATTCAACATAGGCAGGAAATCGGTAGTGGAAGTGAGACCTTGAAGTAAGGATGAGAGGTACTGGGTGAGGTGGTATGAGATTGTGGGCAGCTGCTACAGTTCAAGTGGAGGAGAAAAACAGGCTTAATACCCTGGAGACAGGAGCAGTCTTGCCATGCAATATTCTCACACAAGATGTAGGAAAAGGAGATGAGTGATCTAAGTAGTCACCAGGTAAACCAGAGCACTGGAGAAGTACTTAGGTTTAATGTCATTGCTTCCTCCAATCAGCTCACCTGCAGAGGTGGACAGAGCAGACCTGGGGGTCAGGGTTTCTGAGTTCTCCTCTTGGCTTTGCTACATGTCACAGTCGGGTAAGACTGTGCTGAATTTGAATTGTCTGTTTCCTTGCCATAAAGTCTCCTCAATTAGAAAAGTTAGGATTTCATACTGTTTTCTCTCTAAGATGACATGAAGCTACAGTATTGTATAATGTCACGCTGGGTAACTTTATTTGAATAATTTTACTTTACACTTTATAATTATAGCCATGTCTGTGAAGTATCTTGTTTTCAAAATGTTTGCTTTAGAATCTTTGTCTTGCAATCCAGCCTCCAAATAGATTTGTGTTTGAGCTTTATTCTGATGAACTATTTCTATGATCTCTGTGTCTGATATTCTTGAAGGAATGTTTTCTTTTTTAAAAATAACCAGATCCTCAATATCTGTGGAGGATTTGGTTAAGTGATTGGTATCCAGATCTGGTCATTTTTATACATCTTTCTTTAGACTTTTATCATACCAGTGAGACCCGACGTCTCTCCACCAGCGGAAACAAGGTGTTTCCTCAGAATTCAACCAGGTGCCTCACAGCCGTTGTTACTCATAACAACAACAAATCTACAAGCAGGGCTGACATTGAAAAGCAAGTAGGAAAACTGATCATCTTCAGAATCTTAGAAATAAAGGAACACATTGTCCTGATACAATGTTTACATCACCAATGAAACCAAGAAAGGGGACAAGATGCTCCCTGTGGTGGGTACCACAAAGGGGAGCAAAGCTGGTGAGTGGCAGGGGAGGAACCTGATGTAAGGATTGAAAATCCAGCTCGTCATCATTTTTGATCAATAACAGGAATAAGAAGCTAGTCTGATGTACTCAGAAAATCTGCATACATCCTGGACAAATGAAAAACATACATCAATTCCTCAAGTTCTAACTCCAATGTCTGCAGTAATGCTTTACTATAGGCATTACTATATTGTTCCTTAGAGCAAATTAACTACACTTCAGGTAAACAGTCTTAACTTTTTGTGCTAGAGATTCTTGGCACCCTTGGAAAGACCAGGCACATCATCTCAGAGTAAGGCTTACAAGGGAATAAAATTGTTCTACAACTGTTCTACAAACACAATTGCAACCTGAAATATTATTGTCAAAATACCTTAGAAATAACCAATTCTGTTATATAATCATACATGTGCTTCTTTCTGACAACTTTAACATCTGCTTGCAGGTACAATATAACTTTTTATTCTTAGCATTTGGAATCCTAAATGAAATTTTGCAATATCTGCAACAAATATACTATGATACAAAGTTACCTATTTCTAATGGTAAAAAAAATCAGGGGTAGTAGTAACACTGTTGTTTTTTGCATATATTCAAAATGGAACACAGTGCTATAATTTCAAGCAGATATTAGTAAAAATAAAGATAAAATGTTTTTCCCGCATGGCTCACTATCCAGACGCCTGCTGTAGGAATGTTGATTAAATTCCAACACCAAGACACTCTTTTCAGAATAATAGTTTTGTGATCACATTGGCAAGAAGCCAGGCAGACTGTATCATAACTGCTGAGAGGCTGATTCTTGAAAAACACATCAATAATCTGATAATCTTCTTCATTAAGAGCATGATACTAGAAAATAAATCAACAAGCACAGTTATTTTATAGCAGAAAATGGCCCCCAGCCAGAACACTTCAGTTTCCGGTAGTCACTGTTGCCCAGGTAGCCTCTAGTTCACTTCAGTTCCTGTCAGTAGTTCTGTTACTTCTGATTTCCAGAAAAGGCTGGTCACTGCTATGCACATTGTAAGCACCAATCCCCTAGTGACAAACTCTCAGTCTGCCTCTGTCCTTCCACTTTGCCACCCCATAAAAACCTCCCTCCCTGAGCGTCTCGCCCAACATCTCTGGGAACTATTCCCATCCAGATCATTGTAGAAAATAAAGCTGATTCTTGTCTCCAAACCTTGGTGCTGCTTCATTCATGGTCACAGCTTTGCTGTTACAATTTCTTGCTGTATTTGTGCTGGCTTTGAATTTCTTTGTCTTTAAAAAACTTCCTGTTCCACAAAATATATCAGTATAGTTTCAAATTCTATGATGGACTCTTCTTGTTTTGTAGAAACCTAACCATTATCTCTTTCTCTCAATTTATCATTTTCTTATGACTCAGTTAAACCCATGATAGCTCATTCCAGCCTGCAGCATGAGTGAATATGTCACACACTTATTACATGTGTGTACATTTATGAGTGTAAATAGTATGAGTGAGCACACGTGTGTCACCTATATGCTATGTGCTGTTTAAGGTCATTTTTAGAAAAAGACTCCTTTTGTATTGTGTTTGAATATTTCTATTCCATAAACTTAGCCCTTTAGTGAGTTTCAAAAATTGAGGTCACACCACTCTCAGTTGAGCAAAAAACTAAGATCCCCTCTCTTACACAGAGTTTCCCATATTACAGGGGTTTTTTTTCTGTAACCATGATAGCTGCACACTTGAAATCGTATGAAGAACTTCCAATAACCAAAAAGAAGGGACTCACTATCCTTAGTGCCAGGTCCGGGTACCTGTCACCTGTTGCCACTGAGAGTTTCCTCTCCTATTTTATGCTCTTCTTTCTCTGCAGTTCTGTGACCCAGGCAATTGAGCAAATGTCTCAGAGTCACTGAGGTTCAGCTTGGCTCTGTGACCTGCTTTGATCAATTCTGTAGGACCTGGCGTGATGGTTGTCGTGTTCAGATAGAAAATTTCGTATAATTTTATGTTTGAGCCCAGCTCTTGCACATCAGCCCTCTGTCACAAGAACATATATTCTCTGTTGGAGCCTCTCCTTCAGCTGGATCCCGAGAATGAGAAGGGGGAGAGAGCTTCAGTTCACCCACAGCCTGAACCAGTGGTGGTGCATCTGTAGCCCTTACTATCAGCATGCCAGCTAAGTGTATGAGCTGTTTTATCTAAACTAAATCTTCCCTATTCCTGTATAATTGCAGTGATGGCCCTTTGTGATAAATGACTGGATCTTGGGTTTCAGTTCTGGCACTCAGTCTCTAAAGGGATCACCATCACTGGCCTAAGCGGAGTTACCATCACAGAAAAAGAGCGAAACATACATGTTTGCTTATGGGAAGTTTGTTATAGTCACATTTCGAATAAAACTCTTCCATTCTCTTTATCAGCTTACTAGGAGTGCTTATCTCCATCAGCAACCAGACACTCAGGTAAAAGAACACTTGCAGAGGATTCAACTGCATGGGTCTTTTCAGGGTGACCACATGGAGGGCATGGGTTCAGTAACACAAGCACAGTATGGAAGCTCAATAGATTTCAGTATGTATAGATGCAGTAGGTGTATGACATGCCTGGAGGCTCCTACACGGGCAGGGAAACAGAGGAATCATGCACCAATACCTTCGTTAGGGCCCAGGCTACCCTGGCAACAGATTTTCTACAGCATGTTTTAATGGTGAGGTTAACTGAAGTAGGCATAAATTGAGAAGGTCACGTGGTAACTGAGAAGTGGTTACTATGGCTTATGTGCAAAGTCCATGCAGGGCGGGGGCATCTGCTGGGCCAGCCAAGCAGTCCATGTCTCACTGTCCTATAGAGAGGTAGTTACGAGGAGCAGTTGTAGAAGAAACAATCTGGATCCACCACTCAGAAGAACAGGTGACCCTGTGTACACCTGGAAATGGAGGCAAACATGACTGGGCCCTGCTTCTGGCCTGCGAAAGTCCAATTTCTATTAAGATGGTTGCTGGCAGGTGTAAAGTAGTGAAGATTCAGTCTAGCTGGGAAGCCAGTGAATAGAGGCAAAGGGCCAGGCTGACTCAGGCTGTGCTCTGGCTGTTCAGAGTTATGACTGTTCTAATATTCTCAGCATCAAAGACCTGCCAAGGTCCAAAGTGACTGTTCTCTGTTTTTGCAATAGACCCCAGCTAAGTGTAATGTGATGTACAGCATTGTTCCTGTGGAATAGTTCAGATGCATGGGCAGACTTGCCTAAAATCAAGTATATATATATATATATATATATATATATATATATCCGGTTCTTTCTTCTGCTTGATGGATTTCACCAAGGTGCAAGAATGCCTAGGAGAATACCTCTTCCATTTCTCCCAGACCCAGGTTTCAGACGAATTCTACCCTCCTTCAGATAGTTACAGTTTAAATGTAAAACCTCCCTGCAAATGCGCACGCACTGGAGACCTGTAGCACTGCTACAAGTGGAGTCTTGGGAAGGTGATTCAACCACTGCTACTTTCATTCTTTGATGAATTAATAACTTGATGGCATTTTTCTTTTATTTTTTTAGAATATCCTGCAGTATTCTCTGTACAAAAGAGAGGAAAAGAAAGTGCTCTAAATGGTATAACTGCATGTAAATTTAAGTGTATAAGATAGACAATGATATTACTGAGTTTTGTTGGGTCATTGAACAGAACTGTTTGCAGTCTCACTGTTTGAATGTCCACTTTATATGCTTTAATCTTGTAACTTGAACAATTATTTCTAAGATGACAATATGTAATCCATTAACTAGTGATTTCCTACTGTTTATTATTTTTCTGAAATTCTGTATAACTTGTACCCTTTTTCTGCTTTTTTTCCTTTTTCTCCTTAAATTAAAAAAAAAATAAGTTAAAAAAAATAACTTGATGGCATTATTGGGAGAAGATCAAAGCTGAGGGCCTAGCCGAAGAGTGTTGTCTGGCAGTGTGCCCTGAACACTCTGCCTTGCCTCTTGCTGTTTCCTCTGTGGCCTGGGCTCACCCTCTTTCTGTTTGTTTGTTTGTTTTTCTTTCCATCAGGTCAGAATCTCACCCCTGCAGTGCCCTTCTTCCGTGGTGCTTCTGCCTCATCACAGGCCCAGATACAATGGAGTCAGCTGATCATGGACTGAAACCTCTGAAAGTATAAACCAAAATAAAATTTAACCTGCTATTCTTCCTCTAATTCTCAGGGTTTTTTGTCACAGGGGCAGTAAACTGTGGAGCACACACTTCAAATGTGACAGTTTTATTTTGCCAGGTAACATTTCTTGAGAAGTTATTATGTGCATGGTATGAGGATAAAATGTTGGATGCGAAAGTTCTGAAACATCAGTGCTGCAACCAAAAGCTTCCAGTCCAAAGTGACATAAAAAACTACAAATAAGAACATGGTGGTGTAAGATCAGTTCTCCAGAAAGATACAAAAAAGAGCTGTGATATCCAGAAGAAGTCATAGTCGAATATTTCTCAGTGAATCAGTATTCAAGAGCAAGGTCTGAAAGCTAGACCCGGACAATTTAAGATGTAATTCTTCTGTTTTCTTGCATTCCTGGGCACATGCCTCATCTTCTCTGCAGTCCAGCTTTCTCACCTATAAAAAGGAGCTAATGATAGCCCTACCCATGTAACAATCGAAGAGGATAACCCTATGATCAAAGCACCTGCCATAACATTCGGAAGGAGCTCTGTCAGTGTGACAATTGCGAAGACTTAAAAGAGAAGTGGCACTGACACTGTTTTAAAGGTTTAAAAAGGTAGAAAAGGAAAAGAAATACATTTTTAACTGACAGATCAGTTTAAAACCTAATATCTACTATTAAAAAATGAAAATTACCTGCACTGAACTTGAACGTTTACTGAAAATATCCCTAAAAAGGTTCAACAAGTGAAGGATGTTGACGTACAAATATCTCATGTTCTCTCATGTGTGCAAGCTCAAAGCACACAGACTAGAACCAAGTAGTATAAAAATTACTAGAGCATAAGCAGTGTAGGAAGGAAGGGGCATAAGGAAGTTGTGTGACAACTATCAAAACACAGTTAAGTAAAGGGAGTTCCAGTGTCTGCAGCACTGCGGGATGATCGTGATTTACAACAACCAAGTACCTGCTTTAGGAAGACCTGCAAGAGCATTCAAAGAAGAAATGATGAAGAGGTTGCTATGTCACGACTGCAAGAACAAGACAATACAGGACACATAATTTATAGGATAATTTTATAGTAATCATCCAAAGAGTCAAACACAAAATGTGCAGGAAACCTATCCACACACTAACGACCTCAAAATCCAGCAAGGGCATGTATCCCATGGCAATGTCCTAAGTAGGTCAGTTTCATGAATCTGTGCTGGGAAGGCCCAAAGGTCAATGATGGAAATATAAAGTCTATGTCAGCAGGGTGAAGCATCTGTGCCAGCAGGCCAAGGGTGCTGCACTGGAGTCAGGAAGCCACATGCAAAGGAAGGAGCAGAACTCCCCTGAAAAGTACCACAGCCGTTCTCAGCGACAATGCGGTCCCAGTCTTCTCTGACAATGAGAACAGCCAAGTTCATATGAGAAAGCCGCACTGACAAGCTTCTCCTGGAGATTAAACAGCAAACATCTTCCTTCCCCTTTGGAGCTAGGAAGCAATGTGCAAAGTAAGCTCTCCCAAAGTGAACTTCAGCCATTCTCAGCAACAAGGTCCCAAGCTCCTCTGGTGATGAGAAGAGCCAAGTTTGTATAAGGGAAAGGGCTTGACAAGCTCTTCCAGGAGAACCAACAGCAATAGGAGAATCAACAATAACCAGGAGAACTAACAACCAAAAGAATCTCCCTCTCTGGATCTCATTTTTATCTTGGCAACAGTCTTCAGGTGGGCCAACCATACTCAGCACCACGCTAATTCAGTTCTGCCAGTTATTACAAGTTTACGACCAGTTAGTTATCAATCCACCATAGAGGAGGACATGTTCATTACCTTACTTTGATCATAAGTATTAGTTACTTTTCTTGCTCATTGTTAAGACAAAACACCCAAAGGTAGGGCAGCTATTTACAATTTCCCACAATTTCAAGAAAAGCAGTCACATAATCACTTTAATGTCATTCTGAAAAGTAGAGGGAACTCTGTCTAGAATCCACTATAGAAAAGGAAATGGTGACATTAAATTCAGTAACATAACAGTTTGGTCAGCATGGTATCGAGATGCCATCAGGATGACACACTAAGATCTACAAGATGGAATAGATTTAACTGTTACCCAACAGAATCCTTTGGTAAACTACTATATTTATTTTTATTCGTAATATCTGTGCTACATAATAACTTCATTCATTTTGAGGAATTGATACATATACATATTATATCTTGATCTGTTTTCCTTTTGGTAGGAGGATGAGACAAGTGTTTGCCATATAGCTCAAGCTGACTTGAACTAACTATGTAGACCAGGCTGGCCTCAAACTTGCAGCCATCCTCCTGCCTCAGCTTCATGATTGCTAGGACTACAAGTATGCACCAAGGAGTCAGCCTATCTTGATCTTTTATAATCTACCTCCTCTTGCATCATGTTCTCTGCCTCCTCCAGATCCCCTTTCTATAATCCCCTCTTTGCTTCCCACCATCTCTCTTTTGTTTTTGCTCTATACATTATTTATATTTTGGGTTTCTCTGATTTCAGAAAGCATACAATATTGAACCTTGCTGGATTTATTCTACTTGGAATAAAACACAGAGGAAGTAAGAACCCAGTCAAGGACATCCATGCATAAAATTTTTAGCAGGCTACAATAAAATCTTTGCAAAGAAAGAGGAAAAGGAATTAATGGAGAACAAACATACTCCCCAGGAACATATCACAACAACTGGCAAGTCAGAGGATTAAAAAGGGAGAGAAGGAAACCTCTGCAGGGAGTGGGGTGTCCACAGATATGAAGCAATTAACAAATGAGAATCTAATAATCATTCCTCTAGTTCATAATTTTGGACAGCAAAGTGCAAATCTTAACAAGACTGAAAACACTAATTTTTCCTGTCTAATCTGAAGAACAGTTTAGTCTTCCTTATTCTTCTTCCTTGATTTTTAAAATTGTACTTCTTTTGGAACCTTTACAGGTCTCATCAACTTTTTCAACCCAATTGCTTGCATTTATTCTGATGATAAATTCA